>NC_064620.1:466077108-467327108 GCF_023898315.1 Schistocerca nitens | reverse complement strand
TATTAATTTCTCTGTGCTTTCTTGATGCAGAGAGCTTATGACTCGACTTCATTGACCACAGTTTCTTAACATTTCTTAACAGGGCTAACACCTACCTCTGTAGTTGACTGATTCAGGGTATTTAATTCTTCCTCTATTGATGCAAAATCTGCATCATCTGCACCATGAAAGGCTTCACATTGCTCAGATACTATCATTGTTGTTATTCAGTAAAAAAATTTAGAACACAAAAAGACATCACTGGAAACATCTTCACTTTGAAACAGAGTCTTCAAATGGGAACATTTATTCCCAAACTGAAGTAAGTCTGTTTTTTTGTTTGTCTTATACATCACTCTTTTATGGATATGCAAATAGTCAGCACACTTCACTCTCCTGTGGCCCCAGTCAGAAGACATTTCAAACAGTCCTTTTCACAAAAACACACTGCAGCTGTGTCAACTGGCAAGTTCCACACGAAAACACAGAACTCATTGGATGGTCTCAGATTTCTTAAAAGCCTCTTCAGTAAACAAATTAGCACTGAACAAGTACAATACAGAAACCTGCAATGATCAACCATGACAAAGAAACTGTCAAGAAAATACAACAAAGTGTAAGAAATATCTGCAACAATGAAAGCACTCACTAGAGCACTCCATCTTGGGATCATCTGACCACGGTATCATCCTCAGCTGAGGATGCGGATAGGAGGGGCATGTGGTCAGCACACCACTCTCCCGGTCATTATGATGGTTTTCTTGACCGGAGGCAATACTATTTGGTCGAGTAGCTCCTCAATTGGCATCACGAGGCTGAGTGCACCCTGAAAACTGGCAACAGCGCATGGTGGCCCTGATGGTCACCCATCCAAGTACTGGCCACACCCGACACCGCTTAACTTCAATGATCTGACTGGAACCGGTGTATCCACTGCAGCAAGGCCATTGCCCACAACAATGAAAATGAAAAGAAATAACTGCCACAGAGAAAGTGATAAGAAATAACTGCAACAAAGACAATAGAAATAAACATTGTAACAAAGAAATTAGTGAGAAACAACTTCAGCGAATACACACATTACCCTTGAAAGTTAAAAACATTATTTTTTAAAATAAAACCTGTCCAACTTAAAAGTGGAAGCTCTCCTTTACCGAGAACATAGTACTACATGGTACTAATCAAAAGAAAAAAAAACCTAACTTTTCTGGATTGGCACTTTTGGGGGGAAAAAAAATCTGTAAATTATAAAAAAAAATTCAAAAGGCAACAGTAAAAGATCTTTGACAGATATGTCCAAAAACAGGATACCATTGTAATTATAAAGCAATTATCTTTCAAATAAAATAACTCTAACAAAATACCTAGAACTGTTACAGAGATACAGCATTTTAAAAAAAATTCTGAAATTTGCATCTTCAGAATGGTGTTCACAATGTCATCTTTGGAGGCCTGTATCTCGGGGCAGGAATTTTTTTTTGGGAGAAAACATAAATATACATGTTTCTTACTTACTCCTGAATTTTAACATATGCTAAATTCAATAATGTCCGAGACTATGAAGAGACTATACCTGCCCGAAGTGTATGGCTTATGCCTAATATACAACATTAATAGGGAGGGTACCAACACACTTCCCTGAGTCACACCAGATGCCTCTGTATCTGTTTATGACTCTCCATCCAAGATAATGCTCTGTATTCTCTCTACCAAGGAATCCCCTATGAAATCATAAATTTTGCTTGTACCCCAAATGATTCTACTTTGGATAAGAAGCATACATGTGCTACTGATAATGAGTCACATGCTTTTTGAAGTCAGGAAATACTGCATCTGCTTGTCTTAATTCAAGGCTTTCAGGATGCCATGAAAAATTTGCAAGTTGGGTTTCCCATGATGCTTTTGCTTGTTGGCATGGAGCAGATCATTCTATCGACATGTGAATGACTGACTGAATAAATGAATGGTGTCCCAAAAACCACTGGCCAATACATTTCTGCCAGATGTAAGGCTTTACATTCTTCAGAGCAAGCTGCCAGCCTCCAGCAACTAGTTGGATCGCTTTTCCATTTCAGGTGTGAAATGGTAGATCTGAAAGCTGTATCACAGTTAATTCTAATGTATGTTATAGTGTATTCTTTCTTCTGATATACCTGTTGCCTCAGCTATTTCATATTCTTTTAATTATTGATCACCAGTTACCACACTGTACTCTGTTTCAGCCACTGAGCTGCAGTTATGGAACGGTATTCATGTAGATGCCCTTTGAGAGGACCATATTGCAGATTTGTTTGTAGGTGCTTCAAAGGAGAATTATTTGCAGGTGAATATGTAATTGGTCATCATTACCAGGTAGGGAGTTGTAGGTTGGTGTCAACTGAACATTTGGAGAGGTGATGTTCAGTGGCAGCAAGTGCACTGGCATGTCGGATGTTACTTTGGAGCAGGGGTGCACACCATTGCTTGCCATTGATATTATGGTGGCCCACCCCTCACTGTTCATTCATTTAATTATTTTTTTCTGTCTTTTATTCCCTACCAGAAGGTAGATAACATTTTTATAAAAATACATTGTTATTTACGTAAAAATACATTGTTCTAATTGTATTTGTTGAATAAAATGAATATTTGTGAAACAAATATGAACTAATTATGTAAGTGTCCATGATCCCTCCTCCCTCCATGGCCCCTTTGTAGGCATAGTGAGTAGCTTGCAGCCCGAGGTATTAGCAAGTTTGTACACCTCTGCTGACATTAACAGTGACAAGCAGGTCACCTGCTGGTAAAGTGATAGGAATTGTAAGAGAGTCAGCATAGTTAGTGTCTTGTATAGGAGGATAGATTATGGGTAATAGGCTGATGCCACCAGGTCACGTGCTGGTAAAGTGATAGGAATTGTGGAGAGTCAGCATAGTTAGTGTCTTTTGTATAGGATGATAGATTATGGGTAATAGGTTTAAGGTGTTGATCCACAAGGGCAGAAATTTTGTCTGTGGGGGTGCAGTATCGAGCCACAATGACATCCTTGTTGGTTGTGTTAATGTATTTTAGGAAACCTATAGCAGGTCGGAGTGCAGGTACATCTGTCTCGGTCTCCTCACCAATTCATTCTAAATTTTCCAAGAATTAGTTACACTGGCAGTACAGGCTAGCTATAAGCAAAGCAAGTATTTCAGTGCTTATTCTTCCCTGCTCAGTAACTGACAATTAACATGTGTTTTCCACCGATTGGCTATAAGGATGCAGATCCCACATCTATTCATTCAGCCTTACATCATCCTCTGATTCTATTTCTCCTCTGTTCTTGAATATCTCCATTGTTCCTAGTTCTAATTTCTGTAGTTCTCACCAAGTGAGGCAGCTCAGTCTTAGCACACTGGACTCACTTTACACAATCCGGGCATGTGCTCGTCTCTGATGATCTCGTTATTGATGAGATATTAAATCATAATCTTTCTTCCTTCCTTGTCTAGATTCTCTCTCTCTCTCTCTCTCTCTCTCTCTCTCTCTCTCTCTCTCTCTCTCTCTCTCTGTGTGTGTGTGTGTGTGTGTGTGTGTGTGTGTGTGTTGGCCTGACTCTTAGTCTTCATGCACATGACAACATAAGTGTAGATTGCACAGGAGTGGTTTGTTCAACTTGCTGTGCCATCTTTCCTTTCTTATCCCCTCCACCCTTTTTTCAGACTGACTCTGGTACTCAGCCACTTGGTTTGGACTGTGGTAATGACTAATACTTTTTTCATCTTTCCATTCATGGTGTAAGGGCTCATCATCAAACACTGCCCTGTACAATATTTAGGTATCTTAGCATTCTGTTGCCTCATTCACTCTTGTCATTCCAAATCCTTCTTATTCATGTATTGCATTTGACTCCAAACCGCCTGCAATGTTTTAATGAAATTCTGTACTGATTCCCTATTTCTCCCAACTCTGGTCTTCACTATTTCAGATGATGATTGAAACACCCCCGTTTAATTCCTTTACTGGATTTTGTGTAATTTATCGAAGCCGCCAAACAGTTAATTGTTATGATTATATGACCGTGTACTTAATGGAAGAAAGGCTATCGGTTTTTCTGCTGGTTTCGGTGGTATTTCACCCGAGTGCGGCTGTTCTGAGATTGAATAGTGGAAATGATAGAAAGTTTGTCTATTATTAAGGACCACAGAGGTTGCGATGTACAAACTGATATATATTTCCTACTAACACACAAATGCTGAGGCATTTGCTACCTTTGCCTTACACGTCTAATCACAGTTATATCTTTTTATTGGTTGTTGATTTTCAGTACTTCGTCACATGCAATGCTGATGGTTAACATTCACAACAATCCTCACTGCAATCTATGGTTGTTGCTGGCCGACACGTAATTTGACACTTGTCACTTTCTGTTTCAAATCACTTGCGAATCGGTATTAGTGAGGGTCAACCCCACGACGATCAGGGGGACGTGCTCACTCGTCATACTCCGGTGAATTTTACCGTTTACAACTCACTCGACCACCATTCTTGCCTGTCTTTCCCGCACTACTTCTCACTCGACACTCTCTAGTACTACTCCACACTCGACACTCGTCTCACTGCCTCCTGCAGCGCACGACAATCGACTCCTGTCTACTATCGACCTGGGTGTCGGATACTAGCATCTATGTTCGTGGGATCACGGATCCCTTACATGATGATGGCATCTTCTGCCCATACAGTGATAGACCTGTACTCTCATGAACCTTCAAAATGTTCAAATGTGTGTGAATTCCTAAGGAACCAAACTGCTAAGGTCATCGGTCCCTAGACTTACACACTACGTAATCTAACTTAAACTAACTTATGCTAAGAGCAACACACCCACACCCATGCCCGAGGGAGGACTTGAACCCCCGGCAAGAGAGGCCGCGCAATATGTGACATGGCACTTCAGACTCCGCAGCCACTCCACACGGCCATGAACCTTCAAATTTTATGCTGCCACAACATAAGGTAGCAGCGTGTCCTAATCATTAGGATGGCTGTTGACATAATGGGTCAACATCTTCCCTACTCTCTGGTGAACTCTTTCATTCTCCCATTTGCTTGCAAGTGTAATGTGCTTGTTCTTAATTTACAAGTTCATAAAAACAACAAAATTATTGCATGGATGCCAACATGGAGATGGTACCTTGGCCCGTAATCAGCATCTGTGGAGCTCCAAACTTCAATAACCAATTATTCTCCTTGGATTAAGCCACTCACTGATTTGGAACAGCTATCACTTCTAGGTAACATTAAAAGTGATCTATTATCATTAGTGTAAATAGATTTCCTACTGGCATTTCAGCTAAGACATCCAACCATTTGAGCATCTCAAATGGTTTACTGGCCTCGGGTAGTCTTTGTAGCAGAATACACTGATGACTCAATTCAGCTTATTGAGCACATAGTACGCAGGTCTGTACATACTGTTCTACATCCTGCTCACATGTTTGCCATCAATATTGTTGGGCTATGCACCATTCCATTGTTCTTCAACCCCAGTGGCCTCCTAACACATGATTGTGGGTTTCAATACTCCATCCTGCATTGTAGCTGGTCCCACAACATGATGTTACGTAAGACTTCATTGAGAACAATGAATTGTGGTTGTGTTCCAAATGGCTTACAGTTCTTGTCAGCTGCTTGCACCTTCTGCCACCCTGCAGCAGTGGATCCTACTTGTTGTAATGGATTAACCTTCAGACTCAGGCCATCCATGTTCTTATGAGATTTGCCTGGTTAATAAGTTACCACAGAATAAAATTCACTCAGTTTTAGTGCCCAATGTGTTAACCCGCACGATGGATCTTTTAAACTTATAGCCACTTCAAGGCTGCATGATCTGTTATCAATTTAAATTGCCTTCCATATAAATAACACTGAAAGTATGTTATGCCATACATAAGGATCAGCATCTCCTCCATTGTAGAATGATCCCTTCCTGTGCTGTTCAAGTGACATGTGATATAGGCTACTGAATGCTCTGTTCCATCTATTTCTTGACACAACACACAGCCAAGCACAGCTGCTTGCGTCACATGACAACACAAATTCCTGTTAAAAATTCAGGAAAACCAATACCTGTTCATTTTTAACAATTCTTTCAATCGATGGGACACATCTTCACTCTCTGATGACCAGTGAAACTTCTTCACTCCTTTCTTCAATAGATGAATGAGTGACCGTGTTATCTTTGCAAATTTTCGTACAAATTTTCGATGCTAATTTGCTAGACCTAAAAAAGATTGCAACTCTTCCTCTGTATATGGTGTTGAAAAATCCTGTGTGGCTTTTAGTAACCTGGGATCCATTCTGACTTCCTCTCAACTAATCGCTGTCATTAAATAATGTACTATTTCTAGCACAAAGTGACACTTATCTGTACTGAGTGTTAGGTGCACTGTTTGCAACTGCTTAACACCTCACTTAGTCTTAACAAATGCTCTTTCATGTACTTTGCAAAGATAAATGTGTCATCTTCATACATCATACATTGCTTGATTTAAACTCTTTTAAAAAAATGTCTCAAATATGCTGAAATGTATCTAATGTATTTTTCAACCCGAATGGCATATGCGAATACTGATAGTGTCCTGAAGTGATTGAAAATGCTGTATTCAGCCAATCTTCTGGTGCTATATCTAACTCATGACAGCCAGTTGCACGATCTGTGTTAGAAAAATATCTGCATTACTCCAAATTATGCAACAGCTGCTCCTTTGAACAACACCACAGTTCAGTGGCTGCAAATAAGTTATCTATGAATGCTAACACTTCCTCTTCTAGTGTACAGTAAAAGGAGATTCTTGGGTAGTGTTACCAACATGTAGAGTGGGTACTGACACACTGGACAATGACCTATCCTCTCTTAATGTATCAAACTCCTTGTGCAACTCCGTATCGTCTACCTGCATTTGTACCATCTGATATAACATGGTCTGATCTACCTCTACAATGGTAACTTTCTCTATCCTGGTTTGTCCATTGTAAAACCTGTGTTAGCAATAAAAGGAAAAGTAAAATAATAAAGAAACCAACACCAATATCTCAGCCACATTTCCTACCACAGACAGGACCTAATTATTATGCCTGAGTGCTAACCATGGGCATTCCTTGGTGTACGGTAATGTCCAGGCCTTATACACTTGAAACAAATCACAGAGAATGACTGGTTGCACAGAGTATTGTGCCCCAACAGGTTTCACTGCACACAGCTGAGTGCACGCCAATCCTCTGCTTCCTTGTTAGCGATCTAAACTCATTTAATTCACTGACTGAGTCCCCTTTCAAAACTTCAGCTTTCCATCCAGCCCCTCCAGCCTGGGTGATTATACATTGCTTGTCCAACCCTACCACATGGAGAAAAAAAATTCCATTTCCATTGAAGTGCCGCTGCAGATTGTTGCTCTGCAATGTTGCTTGATGGTACCGGCTCTTCTGGCACCACAATGTAATCATATCGGTCCAGCCAAGACACTTCCAGAATCAAAATAAAGTGACAACACACCAAAATGTAATACACGGCAGACCAGCAGTCAACACCGACACCAGTCTTAGTCAAGAATGCCTCTTTTGCTTCAGAATGGTGCGCAGGGCAACTGGGATTTTTTCTACCAATACCACTCCTATCTTAGTCAGGAAAGCCCACTTGGTATAAATATTCTACCATTCAGCATGACTTCAGTACAAGAGGTCTTCAATACAAGGTCTTTGTCCATGCAGTGAGTGTAGTCATCGAGGTAGTGGCATGCTACCGGAGCCCAACACATTGGCAGTGTGCGTTTGCCTATGGCAACATTTGGTACACAGGGGCAGATGTATGCTGCCATAAAGAAACAACAGTAGCCTTTGAAGTGGCCTTGCTGATGTAAGGATGGTATCAGTCTGACAATGTACAAGCTTATGTTGGACTGCAGGCAGCAGTGAACAACTGACCAGTTGGAACCCAGGACCCTCAGAGTCACTTGGAGCATTAGAAAATCACATACTGGAAGTGGTCTCTACTTGATAGCACCAGCACGAGATGAGGAACCATAAGGACTAACAGGCAGCTCATAGACTATTGGGTCCACCTAGTTAACGATTATGCTTGGTTGGTTTGAAGCTGCTTGGTCCCACATTGGACTATTAGTTGGCATGGAGACAGTAATGGCATCAACTGGAGTTAGAAGTCCACGACAAGTCGTGTTGCTAATAGCTAAGTAGAGAGCATAGTACATGTGCCCAGCTACATGTATGTTGTGACAGAAGCCTGCCCCCTGTCATCCTCTATTCTCGTATCATATTATGTACTGCTTTTTCTTATTTTTAAGCATATTCTTCAGTGTGTTTGCATATTGAAACATGAAGCACCAATTATCATGCAACAGTAAGTGGTTAAACTGTATCCAGCAGTAAAAATGATCTTTGTGTGCTAATAATGCTTTATTAAATATTGTTCATGAATCGGCACAGATGATGAGTAGCACTAATAAGGTGCAGACCTGATGAGATGTGTGTTTCAATTAACAGGGACGATACTGCACCTGCATCAAGATTATGTCAGTTTATTCATTTTCATCATTTTTACAGTACACCTCAACTTTCAGTGTGAATAAATCCGTCACTTATTGAGGCATATAGGCTTTTTTCTAATTGAATGGTGAAACCTAAATTTTTTGGAGAAAGAAGAATTGCAACAATGAATAATACTTTTGTGGTTCATGATTAATTGTTGTCAGTTAAAATCTTTGTTGTCCATATCATAATCCACATCTTACAGAACACATAAATCATTATTTGACTTAATAAAAAAATTAAATGAATCTAGTAATTATGGTTAGCTGATTGGGGACTAATAATCAATAAAGAGATTTGGGAACAAAGAGTAACATAGCACTGCCACTAATATTGCAAAGTGATGTTACACACTCGTAGTTAAATTTTATTTTTACTTTTTTCTAATTGATGACATTGCATGGAACACAGGGTTCCAAAAAATTGTCGATGTGTTTTCATAAAAACTGAAAAAAGACTTTACCAGCTGTGGTTTAGTCAGGGAGAGGTGGATAGAGAAAAAGAACTAAGTAACTGAAACATCAGTATTCTCTGCCTTTTGAGTTATCTGTATGTGTCCAGTGAACATTCGGCTCCCACCTCCATACACCTTGATAACACTTTGCTGCCATATTAGCTTTACTGTAAGAAAGAAAATATTTTAGAGTTAAATGAAATTAATGGCTGGATGTCTTTCCTACGCCTCCATTTTCAGATTAGTAAGTGTCAGTCCGATGAGTGACCCGGTAGTGTCACGTATTGCAGAGAAGTACAAGAAGACGGCTGCACAAGTCTTGCTGCGGCACATCATGCAGCGAGGAATTGTGGTCATCCCAAAAAGTGTCAACCCTGACCGCATCAAACAGAACTTTGATGTAAGTTATACAATGTTTGTCAGTTGAAGTGGAAGCAGACAGGCTGTGTGTGTGTCTAGGTTGCCCAGACAAAAGTGCTCCATTAACTTCTTCAGCATCCTAATGTTTCTCTTCAGCATCCTAATGTTTCTATTTAATCTGCATATAATATCGAACAGCTATAGTACAGTAGTTGAAGAGATGATCCCTGAGAGTACTGTTACCAGCTTGCAACTGGAAAATGCTAGTGTCTGCAGGCAAAAACTATAATTGTCTATAGAGCTGTGACAGTGAGGCATTGGCATAGACACATACTGAACTGGCAACAATAGACATGTGAAGCAGTCATGCCAAGCCCACTGCAACTGTCAGGGATTTTCTTTCACTGACTGTACTATAAGCAGCACTAACTCTGTGTTGATGCAGAATTCTTTCAAATGGTGGTGGTGGTGGTGGTTGTTGTTGTTGTTGTTGATGATGATGATGATGATGATGATGATGATTTGATGGTGGTCTTTGGTCTGAAGATTAATGCAGCTCTCCATGCTAGTCTATCTATGCCTCTTCATCTCTGCATAACTACTGCAACCTATATTCATTTGAACCTGCTTATTGTATTCGAGCCTTTGTCTTCTATACTATTTTTACCCACCACACTTCCTCCCACTGACAATTTGATAATTCCTTGATACATCAGGATGTGTCCTATCAGCTGATCCCTTGTTTTAGTCAAGTTGTTCCATAATGTCTTTTTTCCCCAATTTGATTCAGTACCTCCACCTCCTCATTTGTTATTTGAACAGCCCATCTAATCTTCAACATTCTTGTATAGCATCACATTTCAAAAGCTTCTATTGCTTTCTTGTCTGAATCGCTTATAATCTACATTTCCCTTCCATACAAGGCTACACATCAGACAAATGTCTTGAGGAAAGAAAGGTAAAACTTTATTTATAGCATACATACCTTAGAGAAAGATTTTGACCATGACTGGACTATAGTTTTTGAAATGGTGAAGGGAGCAGGGCTAAAATACAGGCCAAAATGTTATTCACTACTTATGCAGAAACCAGACTGCAATATTTGCAACTTGGACTGGTTTTTTGTTCTATTGATTAGCAGAATTTGCTGACCCAAGCTACTCCAGCATGCTGGAAATTTGTATGCAAGAATTTGTTTCCTTGTATTTTATTTTGTATTGTGGCTTTTCATTTTAGTGCTCAGAAATTTTTAAGTTGTGTAGGAAGTTATGTTTTTGTAGCATTGCATCACACAATTTTAAGAGTTTTGTTATAGTGGAAATGAGTGACCTGAGTGGAAAAAAATGTTACAATGCTTCACCAGGTCATCAAAAACTAAAGCATAAAGCTGAAAAAGACAATGCTGCAAAAAAGGGACAGACATTGTTACCCTTTGTGCCACTTGCTAAATCATCAGTAGTTGGAGTTAGATGATGGTGAGGCTTGCTTCCTTAACTGATATTTAGCAGGATCAGGTTTCTTAGAGACAAGGTACATCATTAGCTAGGCAGTTCTACCTACAACTGATTGAGGTTACTATGGTGTAGGTATTTAAGATTGACCCTCTCATGTTAAAATTAGTGCCATTTTCAAAAATTTTGCAGATGTTGAGATGCAAGAAAGACGTTGTTTAGAAGCATCTGTAGTATCGGTGGTGCAAACATGGGACCACGTCGATCAAGACAGTTAACAGCATGGAAGACTCACTGTATGCAATTTAGAACCTGTAAGAGGTTTCCACCCAGCATATGCATAAAATACGAAGAAGAGCAGATAGAAGAGGTTGACAGTCTTAAATTCCTGGGATTACAACTTGATAATAAATTCAGTTGGGAAGAGCACACCACAGAACTGCAGAAACGCCTTAACAAATCTGTATTTGCAATTCGAGTGTTAGCAGACATAGGCGACATAAAAATGAAAAAACTTGCAGTCTTTGCCTACTTTCATTCCATAATGTCATATGGTATAATATTTTGGGGTAACTCTTCAAGTCAAACAAAAGTTTTCAGAGTCCAAAAGCGTGTAATAGGTATTATTTGTGGAGTAAATTCACGGACGTCCTGTAGAAACCTCTTCAAAGAACTGGGTATACTAACTACTTCCTCTCAGTATATTTACTCATTAATGAAATTTGTCCTAAATAATATATCTCTTTTTCCAACAAACAGCTCAGTTCATACATACAATACCAGGAACAAAAATGATCTGCACAAGGACTTAAAAGCACTTACTTTAGTTCAAAAAGGGGTCCACTACTCAGGAACACTCATCTTCAATAATTTGCCAGTAAACATAAAAAATTTAGTTACAAATAAAGATCAGTTTAAAAGGAGCCTGAAAGACTTACTAGTGGCCAACTCCTTCTACTCCATTGACGAATTTTTTTAATAGAAACAAATTATGTATTGTATATATTCATACTATTAGTATTGTTATTTCAGCTTTAAAAAAAAGAAAAAAAAATGGCATGTTCCACATCCACGAGGATCTCCTCAGCATGAATTTATGGAACGTAAACTAATCTAATCTAATGGTATTTGTGTTTAGGAGGACTACACATAAAAAAGTGAAAGTGATGTATGAGAGCAAGCAGGAGTGACAATGGTGAAATCAGTTCCAGAAACTGAACATGTTTTAACAACTAGATCAAAAGCAAATGAAAAGCTTTTAGATTTTTATGTTCGTTGTGGAGTGCAAAAAAAATGCTTCAACAATTTAGAGGTAGGAGCTGTTAGTTGAAGACCTGAGAAATCACCAAAAGGATTACTGCAGGACAGAAAAAGTAATCAACTTTTCCCTTCAAATGTGTCTGAGTGCATCTTAAAAAAATAGGGGAATTTTGGAAAGAGACTGGTTTGTTTGGAGCACAGAAAAGCAATCATTGTACTGCTGTACAATGCAGGCACACAGATCTTCCTATGTCTGATTTGGCTCAAAGCTACAAGTGAGGATTATCAAGAGTCCGCACCTCGTGGTCATGCGGTAGCGTTCTCGCTTCCCACGCCCGAGTTCCCGGGTTCGATTCCCGGCGGGGTTAGGGATTTTCTCTGCCTCGTGATGACTGGGTGTTGTGTGATGTCCTTAGGTTAGTTAGGTTTAAGCAGTTCTAAGTTCTAGGGGACTGATGACCATAGATGTTAAGTCCCATAGTGCTCAGAGCCATTTGAACCAGGATTATCAAGAGGCTGGGAAAAGCTAAAACAAAAAGTGAGTGAACATGAATTCAGAGTGTTGATCACAAAATGTCATACATAGAGTAGCGCAAATTAGAAATTGCACTAAATGGTAGTCCATCCATAGAAAATCTTTTAGACCAAGGCATGTAATCAAAGCAATTTGTATTCTTGCAGAAAGAGGTTTAGCTTTGAGAGGTGATAGTGACAGTTTTCTGGTTATCGTACAATTTTTGGTGGTGTTTGATCCAGTTATGAAAGAGCATTTAAGAAAAGTTGAAGTCTCACAACAAGGAAGGAAACGCATGGTTAATTATCTATTGCACAATGTTCAGAACAAATAATTCTATTTAAAGAGCTGGAGAGTTTGCTCGCCAAGCTACAGTAACATGGATAAAACCTAATAAATACTTTTCTGTTATGGTAGATGTGCCTCCTGGTGAAGCCCAAACAGAGAAATTTTTTTAATAGTGTTTTATGTAGGGGATGACAGTTGTGGAGGGAAACCAAGGTTCGAAGATGGTAAGCAGGTTCAAGGGGATGTAAGTTGTGGTAGTAATGCAGCGTGTAAGAGAGTTGCACAGAATAGACTAACAGACCAGTTTTTTTTTTCCTTCTGATGCCAGTCTTCATTTCATATCTTCTTTAGTTCAGTAATCACCAGTCATTTTGCCTGCCCAAATAGCAAAAGTCATCCACTACTTTTTAGTCTCTCATTTCTTAATACAGCCCCTCAGAATTGCTGGATTTAATTTGATATCAATCCATACAACACATTTCAGTTGATAACAAGCAACAAATGTTCTCTCATTTATTAACAATAATCTTTCTGTCCAGTGTTACAGCTTTTTAAAGCCCCCCCCCCCCCCACCCCGTAATCTTAGTGACTACTGCCTGATAATATAATCAGGCTATGCATAGGTAAATAAAGACCACCTAGTCTAAGGTATAAGTGCAAGGGAGCAGGAACTGAACCTTCATGTGCCAAGTCACCCACAACTACTTTAACGATCTGGACCATAAAACTTTTAGAAGGCTTTGTAGTCATAACACACAAGAAATGTTCACTCATTTACTAACAATAGTCTTTCTGTATGGTGTTAAAGCATTGTTCATAGCCTCCCTGCAATGTTGGTGACTACTGTCTGATAATACAAGGGTTGGAACTTAAATAGTGGCAACTATTTATTCACAACCGATACAAAAGAGTTACATGTCTGCAGCTGTCACTGCCTTCAAAGAAGTCATCAGTGCTGTGTAGAACCCGTTGCCAGTGATGTGGAAGGTGTAGTATACCATTAGCAGAGCCTGTTCTGTTGGTAGTGTGAATGGAGAGCTCTAAAGTTATGATGATTCTCATGTAGGACTGTGATGGTGTTATCCTAATGCATTACATGCCTCCACGGCAGACCGTCAATGCACAGTATTACTGTTCGTTTTTGGAGCATCACCCGCGACCAGCATTGCGGAAGAAATGGTGACACTTTGTGCACAACCCACCCATCATTTTGCATGACAACACGTGGGCGCATACAGTGCAAGCTGTGGCTGCTCTGTTTGGTCGATGGGACTGGGAAGTACTGTACCATCCACCATACTCCGTGGAATAAGTACTTGTGACTTTGATTTCATTCTGAAGATAAAGGAACCACTTCATAGCATTTGCTTCAGAACTGTCCCAGAGATTCGACAGGCAGTAGACCGCTCCATTCGAACCATCAACAGAACAGGCTCTGCTACTATGCCTTCCACATCACTGGCAACGGTTTCTACAAAACACTGGTGACTACTTCGAAGGACAGTAGCAGGTGCAAACATGTAACTCTTTTGAATCGCTTGTGAATAAATAGTTGCCACTATTTAAGTTCCAACCTTCGTATTATCAGACTACATATAAGTAACAGAATTTGATGCTGTCTGAAAAATTATTGATGTCCAACCTGTCAACATAAATTTAATAAGACCAAAACTGAGTACCACATAAACCAAGTTCAGACTGTGCACAAAAATAATCTACATTTAACTTGTCCTCAAAATAGATAGTCCAAAATGCTACACAATTATTGAGAGTCCAAACTGTGTGGCAAAAGTGCCACATGTGCTGATGAAACTACTCGTAAAGGGCTGCCCTCGAAGACTGCCTAGTATATAAAAACTGCCCACTCTGAGGTGTCAGTGCAGGGGAACAGGAACTGAATCATCATGTGCCAAGTCACTCACTACTTCTTTAATGATCTGAACTATAAAACTTATAGAAGACAACAGACAAATCAAAACTTTATATTTCACTGAACATGTATTTATGATGGAAAATTTTTAGTAATCATTTACTTACTTGGCACTCTGGCTACTTTTCCTGCTTCTAACAGTCACCTTTCTCAAAATGGCACAACTCAGCATAATTCAAGGAGGGAGGGGGGGGGGGAGAGAGAGGGGGGGGGGAGAGGGAGAGGGAGAGAGAGATGGTGTTTAGCTTTGTTACCAGGTCTGGTAGGGTGTGTAAGGGGCATTAAGAGCATCAGGTGTTGAGTGATCACTGTGAAGGACACGGAGTTTCCAAATACTCACATGAGACATTATCAGCACCTGACAGAGGTTGAAAGGGGTCTCATTGTGGATCTTCATTTGACTGGCTGGTCAAATCATGCAGTATACTGATTTGTGGGATATTTGGATGTTGCAGGGGCCTGATGTAAGACTGCATATTTGCCATCAGGGTTCTAATCAACCATGCCTGACCACCACAAGTGAAGACTGTCATATTGTGTACCAAGCACATTGTAGCCCCTTCACATCTGCACCTGCTGTCCGAGAACAAGTAATGGACTCTGTGCAACATTCTGTGTCATCTCTCACGTTTGGTTGGAGACTTTCAGCTGTTGGACCATCCCGAGCATAGGCTGCTTTTGGAGTGTTGCCATGACTGGTAGGTGCGGACTGATGATGAGTGGCATCACGTTGTGTTCCATGAAGAATTGTGGCTCTGCACTAACCTGGATAACCATCTACATCTACATCTACATTTATACTCCGCAAGCCACCCAACAGTGTGTGGCGGAGGGCACTTTATGTGCCACTGTCATTACCTCCCTTTCCTGTTCCAGTCATGTATGGTTCGCGGGAAGAACGACTCCTGGAAAGCCTCTGTGCACTTGAAGCTCTCTAATTTTACATTCATGATCTCCTCGGGAGGTATAAGTAGGGGGAAGCAATATATTCGATACCTAACCAACAAACGCACCCTCTCAAAACCTGGACAGCAAGCTGCACCATGATGCAGAGCGCCTCTCTTGCAGAGTCTGCCACTTGAGTTTGCTAAACATCTCCGTAACGCTATCACGCTTACCAAATAACCCTGTGCTGAAACGCATCGCTCTTCTTTGGATCTTCTCTATCTCCTCTGTCAACCCGATTTGGTACGGATCCCACACTGATGAGCAATACTCAAGTATAGGTCAAACGAGTGTTTTGTAAGCCACCTCCCATCACTATCATCATCAGTTAGTGTGGTGGTGACTTGGGTAGTGGTCCCATTCTTCCAATGTTATGGAGAGACACTGTTGAGTACTCCTGGTGTCATGGTATGGAGAGCCATCAGCTATTTAAAAATTACCATCCATCTTAAGATCAGTTTTATCACCACACAATGATCCTACTTGAGATCTTCCTCCATCATGAGAAATGGCTTACGCAGGTCGTGCTAGTAGGGCTGCAGTTTGACATGGGATTAAAACCATAATACATCAAAATTTTTCTCTTGTAGAGTGTTGCCAAAGGAGAACGTCACTGTAACTACAAGGATAAATTTCCAAGACTGAGAATAGAATGGTTCCAATGGCTCTAAGCACTATGGGACTTAACATCTGAGGTCATCAGTCCCCTAGACTTAGAACTACTTAAACCTAACTAACCTAAGGACATCACTCACATCTATGCCCAAGGCAGGATTCGAACCTGCGACCGTAGCAGCAGCGCGATTCTGGACTGAAGTGCCTAGAACCACTCAGCCACAGAGGCCAGTGAGAATAGAATCCCAGAGTTGTGAGCAAGGATAGAATCCTAGACCTCTGAGTTTGTAGTCTGTCACATAGGCATCAAGGTGCTGTAAATTTGTCATAATTTCATTTCAGAGATGTGAATACATCTGGTATCAAAGGTCAATTTCTACTACACGATAGTATGTCTTATTGTAATACAATTGTGCTAAATCCAAAAAAGATCGCAGTATCAGTTGTGTTACTATTATATGTAATATTTACTTTTTTATTGAGTGAGGTGGCACAGTGGTTATCACACTGGACTCACATTTGGGAGGATGACAGTTCAAACCCATGTCCAGCCATCCTGATTTAGTTTTTCCATTATGTCCCTAAATCACTTCAGGCAAATGACAGGATGGTTCCTTTGAAAGGGCACTTTAAACACTAATCTCCTCTTCCTCATTTACTTTGTAGATAAGTGAGATGTCCAGATTCTGCAAAGGTTAACACAACTGTCTAGTAAGCAGGAGATCGCGGATTCAAATCCCAGTCTGGTAAACATTTTCACTCATTACCACTGATTCCATGTAAAGTCCCAATCCAGCTGACAACAAGATTTCCTTCCTTCCCTTTCCTTTCCTTTCTCCCCCTCACCTTTGGTTTACATAATATGTATGACAGCTGCGAATTCCACATGATGTCTGTTTTAAAATTGTGAGCATGGCGGACATGGGCAGGGACTGTGGATAAGTGGCAGTAGTTGGGAATGTTGGTTGGCCGGATGCATGCCAAAATAGTTGTGCAGTTGTAATAAACAGTTTGTCTGGGTGCTGCAGTGCTTAACACAACTGCCTAGTAAGCAAGAGATCCCAGATTCAAAGTGAGTCCGGCACTCATTTTCACTCATCACTGCTGATTCCTCACAAAATTCTGATGCAGCTGACATAAATAGTTTCTTTCCTTTCCTTTCCTTTCCTTTCCTTTCTCCCTCCTCCACCTTCAGTTTACATAATATGTATCACAGCTGTTTATTTTGTGTCGTGTCTGTTCTTTCACACATGTCCAAGGGAACACACACTACCCATTCATATAAAGTGATATCTGTTTATCCTGTTTCAATAACAGTATGAAAATTGCAGTATTTAAAGCTGAGAGCTCAAAAAGAGTAAAACTCTCTTGAAATTCCAACCACATATTCCTGTAAACAACTTAAAAAAACTATGTACTTCACAGAAATGACACTGTCATTATGCCCATCATCATCTTCTATTCTCACATTGGTTTCTGTTAACTGAAGCATATTTTAATCTTTCCAAGCCTAACTACATTGTGTATTCTTGTGGTTCAACAGGGAGTTACTTCTACAAAGGGGGTAAATATTCTGTAGATGGGGGTAGAACTCAAATTGATGTTGAGATAAGGCTAAAGAGAATTTCATTCACGTGAAGTAACATCAGAGCTCACAGCGAACAGCAAATGATACTATTCATTAGTGTAGCCAGCAGGTATCTGGCAGAGCCTGTCTGATTTGACACAGAGGTCCTGACGAGCTCAGTCGCCGAACTCTTCACTGCAGGTAGGCCATTGAACCTGGCTGTTTGTAGCATCCCCACACTATGTTGTTTTGCTGTCTGCTGCTGGCAGTGGCACACATGGCTGATTGACAAAATGGTGCATCAGTTTCTCATTACAGGAGTCGTATCACACATTTTCATAGTGCCAGGGCAGTTAGAAGGTCAGGTGTGTCATCAGCCATGTACCTTCAGAGAGTATGTGTATCACTGTGTCCCATAATTTCTCTGCTTCATGATGTTATGGCCACACCATGATATTATGTTGGTTGGTAACTGTTTTCAGTACCCGCCAAGCACAGAGTTTTCTATGTCTGTTCTTTTCCTGGTATTCACATAAATAATGGTGCACCATACTTGAGAAAATTCATCAGCCAGATAACACATCAAATGACATTGTTTGTTTGTTAATGTACTTCATTTATATTAATTTTTAATGTAAATTTTTGTCCAGTGCCACAGTTTTCTTGAATGGGGTTGCATTTCATTGGTGTTCATATAAATTTACTGCTTTGTTTATAATCACATGACATAACATAAACACAGGGTGTATACAACCCAGGACAACCGGGAGATCCGGGAAAAACCGGGAATTTTTTCATCCGGGAGGAAACTGGGAAAAACCCGGGAATTTTTTAGAATTCTGGGAATTTTTCATTGTTTTAGGTTTCAGTTAAATTTTTGTAACTTTGACTGGTAAGAACCAGTACTCTAACAAAGAATAGTACTGTAAAAAAAAAAAAAATAAAACTTAAGTTGCAAATATACAACAACAAAACACAGTGCTCATACAAGCGTTTGCCAACAGCAAAATGTGTCAAAGGCTTTAGGAAGACTATGCAGTGTTTCATAATAACAAATTACCTCTGATGAGCGTGAGGTCACAACTGTTTACATTAGATTCGTTTGAGCGATTGCGAGCGAGCTTATGTGCATGCGCACTTGAGTCGCATTTGAGTACTACCTTCTCCCGCTTCTGGCTACAGAAGTGTGGCAGTTAGCAGTATAAGCAATAGCAACAAGCAGCCAGATGCTATCCGTGAAAATTTTACTGGTGCGCCTAAGCTGCGAGATTCACGTATGCGCAACAGACCCGGAACTAGGGAGCGGGGGCAAACAGGGGTATCTGCCCCGAGCGGTAGTTTCAGAGGGGGAAGGAAGCGCCAAATTCATATTATTGAGGAAATATACCTTGTTTCACAAAGCGCCTAGCATCCACCGCACATTGGTATATCGATTATTCATATGATTTTGAATGCATCCATGTTGGTTTTTGAACATTTTTGAACAAATTCTAAGTTGATTTCTGAAATAATCGTAAGTTGATTTTTGAATGCGTGCATGGTGTACATAATGTGTCTGCCAGGGGAATCCCCATCTCATCTAGATATAAACTTTCCTGCAGACCAAAGGCGACGGGTCTATACGAGTTGAGCCGAATAAAGCCGAACGGGTGAATGCCAATCACCGTTTATGTGGTTCATTGGATTTGCAAATGATCAGCATTGTTATAACTACTAGCGAATTCCATAGATTCAGACTACCAGAGTGGAAATAAACGACTAAAAGGAATAACAGCAACAAATATTGTGTATTGTCTCCTCCGTGCATCCAAGAAAATGAAATTTTGACAGAAAATTTTTGGGCAGACCGCTACACTACTAAGGGCCAGTTATACAGTCCCCGGCTAGCAGCCACTAAAGTTCTATTCTGGGAGTAGTGCGGAAAACGCGTTGTACGAACACATAATAACGCCTAACCGGAGAATAAATGCGGGAAACTAAACCGGTGATTGTGGCAGGGTTAGTGAAGTTAACCAGAGAATAAGTTTTGACACTGGCAGGAATAGTTACAGAATTAGTGATGACAAGATTGTTTGTTAGAACGAGAAAGGAGAAGAAACAGGGACTCACACAAATTACGGAAGAATATGATGATTCCAAATTTACATAACTAATGCTTCAGAAGCCAGAGAGTATGAATGAAATGTGAAACTATTTCCTAACATAAAACCTTTTGCTTGTAGCAGGCCAAATGGCATTTGATATAGGTACTTCATGAATTATATTCTGTCGTGTTATAAAAATGACCATTTGTTCCCAAACAGACTCATTTATTTGGTGTGTGTAACAAGCAATATTAGGCAGGCCTATTTCATTTTATCTAGCAGTGACAAAATACGTGTAATCAGATCGAGAAACCACACCAGTCTTGGGTACAATTTGTATTAACAGCTTTTTTATTATTACACAACAACATTTAGTTTTTTCAAGCGACAAAATGTTTGATGAAGTTTGATGAGGACACCAGGAAAGGACACCATGTAAAGCTGCAGCAAGGTTAGAGAGAAAAAAAGCTAGGACTTGAAACGATTGAAGAAATGTGTACTGTCTTGCTTGTCACGTGTCTTTACTCGTTTTATGTATCCTATATTTAATTTTATGTCACACAAAACAGCAAGTTATGAGCTAATAGGCAGTGAAGACTGCAAATTTTCTAAAGAGTTCTTTTTCTGCCGGTTACAAATAATCCCATCCAGTATTAATTGCGAGATTTTTTTAAAGAGGGACAGGATGTGAGACCGGCTGACTGGGAGCAGGAGAGGCTCCACAGGACATTTTAATTTCCACTGTCCTGAATATAGTTTGATGGCACCCATTATAAAATATTACATGTTTGAATTCCACAGAGCGAAATACAGAGATTTGCAATGGAAGAATGCTGTGTGAAGAGGTGTAGCACTGCACTTTGGCACACTTAATACCAAATAACATGTCTTACGTTCCCTCAAACATATTTTTTATGTATCAGACTCTTCAAAAAGATGTGCGCTACAAAATTAAGATATTTTATAAAAGTCGATTTTTTTAAATTTTTGGCGTCCAACCTCAGATGCTCAAGGGAGGGGGAGCGCCACTATCTAGTATTGGCCTGGTTTGGAAATATTGTAGATCCGGACCTGATCATAGTTCCACCGTGAGGCCTGTGTATCAGAAGGTGTTGCGCAAACCAACACTTTCTAACATACAGGCCTCCCAGCCAAGACGAGTAGGCCATGTGACGTCACTTCCACTAGGCCAGTGGTGGAAAGACAGATTTTGCTACAACTAGCGCTGCTGGTGGCCAAAACTGGATCTAATAGCCATACCAACCATGCAACAAAAGGCACCAGTAGAATACATTGTTTGTTTAATTGAAAATGAGTATATGAAGCACTGCAAGAAAAAGTAGTGCCGTTTACAAAGCAATATGCGATAAGAAATCTGCACCATGAGATGCTGTGCTTATTGTGTGGATTTACCTTTATAAGCAGTTCGAAATTCTGTGTTTATGTTGGCTAACCTACCCGGGAAACAAAACTTGTGTTCTGTTTACTTACAAAGTATAGTGGTTGATTCATCGAAATTACATCTCCGTTTAACTCTGAGAATTGATTTAATAGTTTGAAATGGTGTATAAGTGTTGCATTCCACGTTGCAGAGGAAATTACGAAAATGGGCCACGAGTAGCGGTGTTTTCTTTTCCTAAAACCACTGAACTACAGCAGAAATGGATATCTGCAATACATTGTGAAAATTTCCAGGTTACACAGAATTTGAAGGTAAGCTCAGGTTCTTTACAATTCAGTTAGATTGTCTCAGGGTGTGTGTTCTTTAATTTAGAGAGTGGGAGCAACTAATCACATATTTAAGTAGGACGTTCTTTAGATGTTCATTAACAACGTGAATTCGATTGATTTGATTCCCTTCTCTAGAAGATCAACTACATTACATACATTACTGAGTCACTGGAAAACTGTGATCTACTTATGCAAGAACAGCTTTAGCCTTTTAACCTGAAATACTGAGTGAACAATAATCGATTTGATCTGAAGATAACTGACACTAATCCCATGTGTTAGCATTAGTTCCCCTTGGGATTATTACATGTAGCTGATAAAAGATTTTCTCATTATTTCAAGGTCTGCGAGCTCCACTTCACTGAAGACCTCATTCTGAAACATAGTGAATATTTTGACAGTTCCACAGGGAAGAAATATTCTGTGCCACTTCCAAAACCTCACCTTAAAACAGGAGCCATACCATCCATTCTGCCTAACTGTCCGAAGTATCTTTCGTCAGCTTCTTGTTCGAGGGAAAGTGGAGATGAGAGACGAAAGCATCTAGAAAATAGAGACTTAGAAATAGCTATTGCAGCGAGTGTAGCAACTCATGCTCAGTACATCTACATCTACATTCATACTCCGCAAGCCACCCAACGGTGTGTGGCGGAGGGCACTTTACGTGCCACTGTCATTACCTCCCTTTCCTGTTCCAGTCGCGTATGGTTCGCGGGAAGAACGACTGTCTGAAAGCCTCCGTGCGCGCTCTAATCTCTCTAATTTTACATTCGTGATCTCCTCGGGAGGTATAAGTAGGGGGAAGCAATATACTCGATACCTCATCCAGAAACGCACCCTCTCGAAACCTGGCGAGCAAGCTACACCGCGATGCAGAGCGCCTCTCTTGCAGAGTCTGCCACTTGAGTTTATTAAACATCTCCGTAACGCTATCACGGTTACCAAATAACCCTGTGACGAAACGCGCCGCTCTTCTTTGGATCTTCTCTATCTCCTCCGTCAACCCGATCTGGTACGGATCCCACACTGATGAGCAATACTCAAGTATAGGTCGAACGAGTGTTTTGTAAGCCACCTCCTTTGTTGCTGGACTACATTTTCTAAGCACTCTCCCAATGAATCTCAACCTGGTACCCGCCTTACCAACAATTAATTTTATATGATCATTCCACTTCAAATCGTTCCGCACGCATACTCCCAGATATTTTACAGAAGTAACTGCTACCAGTGTTTGTTCCGCTATCATATAATCATAAAATAAAGGATCCTTCTTTCTATGTATTCGCAATACATTACATTTGTCTATGTTAAGGGACAGTTGCCACTCCCTGCACCAAGTGCCTATCCGCTGCAGATCTTCCTGCATTTCGCTACAATTTTCTAATGCTGCAACTTCTCTGTATACTACAGCATCATCCGCGAAAAGCCGCATGGAACTTCCGACACTATCTACTAGGTCATTTACATATATTGTGAAAAGCAATGGTCACATAACACTCCCCTGTGGCACGCCAGAGGTTACCTTAACGTCTGTAGACGTCTCTCCATTGATAACAACATGCTGAAAAGGAAAGACATTCTGAGGACTTTAATGGTTTTGTTAAGTGTTTAGTGGGTATCAAGCTGCCTAATGACTGGCATCTGATAAAGTCAGAAAGTTTGTTCTAATAGACAGTGTAATTGCTGAGTCAGCAAACAAATCAAAAGCTATATGGAATGTAGTAAAAAAAGAAATAGGCCCAAGCAAAAATGTTAGAAATCCAGATGACTTTGTTTTAAAAGATGATCAAGGTGTGCTAGTCAGAAATCGTGCTTTAGCAAATTACATTAATGACTACTTCATAAATAGTCCAATCAATCTGCATAAAAATTGTTCTAAGATTAGTAGAACATCAATCCCAGAAGAACAAAGTGTTAATTCATTATTGCTACCTCCCACAAACAAATTGGAAGTTAATCAAATAATAAAAACAATGAAGAATAAAATGTCCTCAGGGATTGATGAGATACCTTGCTCAGTCATGATGAGATGTGCTAGTGTCATACCAGACCCACTCTCACACATCATAAACATATCATTTTCAGAAGGTGTCTTTCCACAACGATTAAAAATTGCAAAAGTAAAACCATTATATAAAAAGGGCAATATACATGAAGTGGGAAACTATAGACCAATAGCTTTATTATCGGTATTTTCAAAAGTAATAGAGACAGTCATGAAAAACAGAATTACAAATTACCTCGAGAAATTCAATCTATTGTCTGTAAACCAACAAGGCTTTCACAAAGGAATGAGTACAGAGTCAGCCATCACCCAATTCATTGAAAATATTGTAACGGGGCTAGATAAGAACAACAGTACAATAGGAATAAATATGGACCTCTCAAAGGCATTCGATACTGTCCAACATGATATCCTGCTAGACAAATTAGAATATGTTGGTATACAAGGAGCAGCTAAAAAGTGGTTTCAGTCATATCTCCATAATAGGAAACAGGTAGTAGAAATTGCAACAACAAACAGTAAAAACCAAAGTATTGTTTACAGATCGGATATTCAGACTGTGCCAATAGGGGTACCGCAGGGGAGTGTTCTAGGACCTCTCCTATTTCTTCTTTACATAAATGATATCAAGATTCCAGTAAATGGTACTCATATAACCCTGTTTGTGGATGACACAAACATTGTAGTAACTGACATAAACCAGGTATTGCCAACATCTGCAACCAGAGTTATAGAATATTTGCGAAATTGGTTTGAAGTGAACAAATTAACCACAAACATCTCTAAAACTAATTATATCCATTACAGGAAAGCAAAGTCACACCCTGATCTAGATCTCAGAATACAAAATAAAGAAATTGTGAGAGTTGCTACCACAAAATTCTTAGGTGTACATATAGATGAAAATTTAGACTGGAAATCCCATATCCTGTATCTCTCGCATAAGTTAAGCTCTGCTTGCTTTGCTTTATGCGTTATTAGCTTTGTATGTAGTAGGGAATGTAGCAGAGCTGTTTAATTTGCTTATATACATTCTGCTATTACCTATGGCCTCATCTTCTGGGGTCATAGTAAGAAAAATCTCAAAACCATCTTCACTCTACAAAAACGAGCTGTTAGAATAATTACCAACAGTTCAAGGCTAACTCCTTCAAAGCAATTATTTAAACAGCTGAATATTCTACCCCTACCGTGCCTCTATATACAGAAAAGCGTAATTAATGTAAAACGAAATATTAACAATTTCCAATCCAACTCGGATCTACATACTTACAACACAAGAAAGTGCAATGACATTCATATAAAAAGAGTTAACAAGGCTTTGGCGCAGAAACAAACAAACATACAAGGAAGCAGATTGTATAACAAACTACCGGTAAAGATAAAAGAAATAAAAAAATTGTCTTCATTTAAAGAAGCAGTATTCAAATTTTTAATGACCAACTGCTATTATAGTGTAAAAGAATACCTGGAATAGCTTCATACTAAACAATTATATTTATGTACTCTGTGCCAATAGTAATTTTTATCTGACTGTTGCTATGATCTAAATAAATAATATGTACAAAAGTGCTAGAATTGTATGTGTTATATCTAAATATCAACTGTGTATTCCATGTAAAAAGTCTTTCTCATACATCAATGTAAATAATCAAAGTTGTACATGCTATTTCAATGTGGTCTGATGTTATGTAGTCTACTATGCACATCTGTATTTTGTATAGTATTGTTCACCCTATATGTGTGTGTGTATATATATATATATATATATATATATATATATATATATATATATATATATATATACTATGTATTTTTTGACAAAATCCATGCAATGTAAATTGTCTCTGGATGAATAAACTACTACTACTACTACTACTACTAGACGTCAAAGATATTCCTACACTTTTGTGTTCTGTTGTGGTGACTGCTGAACTGACCTGAGTATGTCTTTATATGAAGGTAAAAGTGTAATCTCAAAACTTGGTACAAGAAAGTTCCCTTTAACTATGTTGTTTGTTGTTGTGGTCTTCAGTCCTGAGACTGGTTTGATGCAGCTCTCCATGCTACTCTATCCTGCGCAAGCTTCTTCATCTCCCAGTACCTACTGCAACCTACATCCTTCTGAATCTGCTTAGTGTATTCATCTCTTGGTCTTCCCCTACGATTTTTACCCTCCACGCTGCCCTACAATACTAAATTGGTGATCCCTTGATGCCTCAGAACATGTCCTACCAACCGATCCCTTCTTCTGGTCAAGTTGTGCCACAAACTCCTCTTCTCCCCAATCCTATTCAGTACCTCCTCATTAGTTATGTGATCTACCCATCTAATCTTCAGCATTCTTCTGTAGCACCACATTTCGAAAGCTTCTATTCTCTTCTTGTCCAAACTATTTACCATCCATGTTTCACTTCCATACATGGCTACACTCCATACAAATACTTTCAGAAATGACTTCCTGACACTTAAATCTATACTCTATGTTAACAAATTTCTCTTCTTCAGAAACGCTTTCCTTGCCATTGCCAGTCTACATTTTATATCCTCTCTACTTCGACCATCATCAGTTATTTTGCTCCCCAAATAGCAAAACTCCTTTACTACTTTAAGTGTCTCATTTCCTAATCTAATACCCTCAACATCACCCGACTTAATTCGACTACATTCCATTATCCTCGTTTTGCTTTTGTTGATGTTCATCTAATATCCTCCCTTCAAGACACCATCCATTCCGTTCAACTGCTCTTCCAAGTCCTTTGCTGTCTCTGACAGAATTACAATGTCATCGGCGAACCTCAAAGTTTTTATTTCTTCTCCATGGATTTTAATACCTACTCCGAATTTTTCTTTTGTTTCCTTTACTGCTTGCTCAATATACAGATTGAATAACATTGGGGAGAGACTACAACCCTGTCTCACTCCCTTCCCAACCACTGCTCCCCTTTCATGTCCCTCGACTCTTATAACTGCCATCTGGTTTCTGTACAAATTGTAAATAGCCTTTCGCTCCCTGTATTTTACCCCTGCCACCTTTAGAATTTGAAAGAGATTCCAGTCAACATTGTTTAACTATAAACCATTTAAATGACTTAATTAACACTATTGATAACTTGGAGAACTTTACTAGGAAAAACAATGGTAGCACTGGAAAAGACCACTTGCTATTCATTACTGATTATTTGAAAGATATGGCAAAACACTTTGATGATAGTGAAAGTAACAAAATAAATTTTTTATGTGGGCAATTGAATCTAATGGGAGTTCACAAGAGCCATTACAGATACTCAACAGACTGTATTATATTTTGTAGTATTCTATTTTCAATATCACCACATGCTTATAAGTTTATAAGAAGTACACAGTATCTTGTGCTACCTCATCCTAATACCCTGCATAAAATCTGTTCACATTTTCAAACAAACCCAGCAGCTCAGCGGCAATTTTCTGATGTATATAAAACAGAAATTCTAGTTTCTTTGTGAATCAGATCATGTTGTTTCACTAATGTTAGATGAAATACACTTGAAACCTTATTTAGACTTCACAGGAGGTAACATTTTGGGTGCTGCATTCAGTTCTAAAAATGTGGCAACTAGTGCTCAGGTTTTTATGATACAAAGATTGTTGTCTTCATATAAAGATGTAGTCCACATTCTTCCAGTAAAAAATATAAATGGTGAAGGACTTTTCACTGTAATAAAGAAAACAATTTCCAGACTGCATGCAATAGGTTTTAAGGTAGTCTGTGTTGTTAGTGACAACAATTCATTTAACAGAAGGGCAATGTCATTCTTTGCTTCCCCTCCTCAACTGACAATTGTGTACAAACACCCCTGTGATGACACTGATACTCTTTTTTATGTTTTAGATTCTGTTCACATTTTACAATGTGTCAGAAACATTTGGATTAATAAAAAAGATCCTGATCAGACAATTATGTACCCCCAGTTTGAAACAGATTCAGAAAATACACAGCTGTATATGGCCAGATTCTCTTCAGTTAAAAAACTTCATGACATAGAGTGTACACAGATAGTAAAATTTGCCAATAAGCTTCATTTAAAGTCTCTTTTTCCAAATAACCTGGAGTGACAAAATGTCAAACTTGTACTTAATGTTTTCAATGAGATGACTGTCCAAGGTTTGCTAGCCTTGGGGGAACATCATCAGCACTGCTAAATTCATTAAATTAATTTGTACATGGTGGAACATTGTTAAAGTTAGCTCACCTGGTAAAGATATCTGTTTCAAGGATGCAATGCTGAAACCACTCTCGAGCACAAGTAATGATGATGATGATGAGCGTTTGGCGTCATCGGCCGGGAGGCCCCTCGCGGGGCAGGTCCGGCCGCCATATCGCAGGTCTTATTACATTCGGCGCCACATTGGGCGACCTGCACGCCGGATGGGGATGAAATGATGATGAACACAACACAACACCCAGTCCCTGAGCGGAGAAAATCTTCCGACCCAGCCGGGAATCGAACCCGGGCCCAGAGGACGGCAATCCGTCACGCTGACCACTCAGCTACTGGGGCGGACAGCACAAGTAATGAAAATATCAGATATTTAGAAAGATTTCTATCATGGCTGGATAAATGGAAACATATTTCTGATAGTACATTTGGATTATCCAGTGATACACATTTGGCCATATCGCATACTACTCATGCCCTTCTAGAACTGACCAAGTATTGCACTGAGGAGCTGAATTTTAAATATCTTTTGGCAGGTAAGGTTCAGACAGATGCTCTAGAAGCAAGATTTGGAAAATATCGAACAATGGCAGGATCTCAGTATTTGGTATCTTTGAGACAGGTATTTGAAATTGAATCCAAGCTAAGAATTCAGACTCTGCTTTCCTTGAAAATTTCATCCTCTGCTCTTGGTGAAGTTGGCATAGATTCAGATTCTTTTGAAAGTGATTGTGTAGATGATATTACCTTACCACCACCATCAAACTTTGAGAGCATAATAGATTTCAGTGAAGAACATGTTCAGTCTTTTCAGGAATACTTGCCTGTTTTCACATACTTGTCAGGATACTGTGCCAGAGCTGTTCTTAAGAAGCTGAGGTGTGAAACATGTAAAACATACTTAGTGCTTGATAAAACATTATCAGTAATAGAAAGTGATGAAAGCTATGAACTTATAAGGAAGGGAGATAGAGGTGGATTGTATTGCCCTAATAATGAGGTCATTAATGCTGTTATTTTCACTTATTTGTTTGTTAAAAACTTGGTGTCTGCAGAACATGAGCTCTCCGTCATGAGATGTACATCCCAGAGAAATCTAGTTATAGGATTAGCTGTTGATGTAATTAAAAGGGAAGACTTTTTCTCCTAAGGGAGTTTTCTTGTAGTCAGGTAGATCACACTGATGACAAAATTCTTCAGTCTGTAGTAAAAGTAGCATGTAATATATTTCTCAATAATTATGTTAAAAAAAAATTAATGACAGCCATATTGGCAGTAAAATGAAAAAGAGAAAACTGTCAACTGTAAAGTAGTTTAGAATAAATTTTGTGACAGGTTAACAAACATTTACATTTGTCATTCTCTCCTAATTCCTACTTTTCTCTACTTGATGTGTGTAGCTGCAATGCTTAAAATGAATGTGCATAAAATTAGGCCTATATTCTATTTACAATGATGTCATATCATTATCAAGAATATTCTGTTACATATTTGAGAGTTTTCTTGAGAGAGACAGACAAAGGTGTCAAACTTACAAAATCCCTGATTTTGCTTTGTGGGTTAAAGGTTAGAGTAGATTCAGTTTTTGTACTGTAGACTCAAAAATGATATGAGTCTCATGGGTGTGGGACATGTCAGAAGATATAACATAAAAACATAGGACACTTTAATATAATTCTCACTTCCCTGATCATTTTGCCAGTAGATTGTCAAGATATCCAGATACTTTACAGTAAACTGAAACTGCTAATATCTACAGAATGTACACAGTCAGAACGAAACATAATTATACACTTTTATTAAATATATCATACACAAATTACCTAATCTTGACTGTTGTGGCCAAGTGCTGTCAGAGCTTAAATCTAACAGAAATTTTTACTTCAGCTGTTCTAACAGTCCCTGTTAAAAAAATTCATCTGTAGAGTACAAAAGGAGTTACCTACCAAGAACCTTTTCAACCTGTGCTTTATCTTAAATCAAGTTTTTAATGGTTGCTGGTAATTTATTGAAAATGTGTATTCCTGAATATTGGACCAAGGTAAGTGATTTTAGGTCTTGATGTAGATTGTTCTTATTCCTAGTATTGGTACTATGTATTGAGCTATTGGTTGGAAGTAGAGACATATTGTTTGCAACAAATTGCATTAAGGGATAAATATACTGAGAAGCAGTGGTTAGAATACCCAGTTCTTTGAGTAGATTTATACATTATGTTCTTGAATTTACACCACAAATGAGTCTTATTTCACGCTTTTGCATTTGTAATTAAACTTTTCACTGTGACAATATCTTCAATATCTATGCGATCATTGATGAGCCACTCATGCCGCAGTGAATTACATTTTTGTCCCAGTAATAAACTTATGATCACTACAATAATTTTGTCATTCTGTCTGTTAACTGTTACGAAGTATCTCCGTTAGTGTCATTTACTGACTAATGGATCTAGGTTTCTGTAGCGACGTTTTTCTTAACAAGTAAGTCAGATTTTGCATACGATTTTAAACACAACAGAAGGAGATCACACTGTGTTGTAGTCAGTGTGCCACATTGCGCGCGATATCATACAAGGGCGGCACAATTTCTCTGTAAAGGGCAAATTTAACGATCAGTGAATTTGTTGTGGTTTCACGAAAGAAATACACGTTCATCGGCTCTAGCGCACAGGCTGTCTTGCAGCGGCAGAAGGTGTTAGCCTAGCGCTGATGACGTCATAGTTCCGCCGTGAGGCCTGTGTATCAGAAGGTGTTGCGCAAGTGCGGCGACGCCTGTTATCTAGCGCTCTTTGGCAACTGCTGAAATGAATCTTCTAATAGCTCGCGGGAAAATATTCCGAATGGTTCTTTGAAAAGCGTTACTTTCAAAGTAAATTTCCTTTTACGCAAGAAGAACTCTGTGGGCAAATGTCTGATGAATGTCTTAAATCACAGAGCGTTTGACTCTCATTCAAAAATCAAAATTTGAGGACGACCATTTACAATATTTTCGAGCCCGGAAGATCAGACATTTATGTCGTTGTTAAAAATTTTACTGGCACTTTGTGTGATATATCTTAAAGTGTAACACGCGCAAAAAAAAAATCAACATTATGTGTGAAAGCTTAGCTTCTCTTGCTGCTTATTAATCTTAGAGACCAATATTATACTTAAAAGCTTTTCTTTTCTTGCAGCAACACTATGTATATTAATTTAAACCATTACCTTTACCTATTTGTGTGACGTTGCTTTTGGCTGACTACATTACGTGTCCTATGCTCTGAATATCCGCTGTCATCGACCGGCGAGATCGTTTGTCATGAGCTATGACGCTTACAAAAGCGCATCGCGATCTCTATTCAGTCCTTCAGAAAGTAACGTGCGGTGTTTGGTGGAATTGGAATTCATACTTTCGTAATACGAAAATATGCAGTGTGCATGTTGCTGCACATCAGACATCTTTCCTAAACGTGTTTTGTCTCCTGAGTTTCGTTTTCTAAAGTGCCTGGAAATTCTACGCCGGTGTATAAAACCACAACAACTGAAAGTATTTATAAGTTTTACAGTTCCGAGGAAAATCATACTGTTACTTAACACAGAAAAATTGTATTTTCATCCGGGAGAAAGTGTATTTTTGACCGGGAAATATCCGGGAATTTTTTTTTTTCTCGTCCACGTATACACCCTGAAACACCAGAGCATCTGCCCACGAAAGGCAAAGGTCCTGAGTTTGGGTCTCCGTCTGGCACACAGTTTTAACCTGCCAGAAAGTTTCATATCAGTGCACACCCTGTTGCACAGTGAAAATTTCATTCTGAGAATATAAACATCTTAATATGCCAATAGTTTTCATACTGTATCCAATAACAAGGGTTAATACAAAGAAAAATGTTGGGAACTAGAATTTCCTTAGATTTTGTGATGACGTGTGTGCTCTATAAAAGAATGCAAATTCCAGATCTGATCAGTAATGTGATATATCATTTCATAGTGCCTGTTTAATGCTGCACCACTTTTACACAATGAGTGGTTTTTTCACTCCATATGTGTAACATATGGGCAGCATAAATAGGAAGAACATGTAAACCAATAAATAAATTTTTGGTTTTACTTTTTCCATATATCTTTCTCCTGCTGCAGTCACTCATTGCCTAATACTCCCTTTGAAATTCTTGACCACCTCTGGTTGTTTCAGCTTATCCAGATTCTATCTTAGTAATTTCCCATCCTTTTCCATATTATTGTGTAGCTCTAAACAAATGTCATATCCCCCATGTTTTGCAGTTGTGTCTTTACTGCAATTCTTACTAGTGTACCTGTATTTTGGCATAGCTTCCCCTTTTCTGCCTCCAAACTCCTGCACACATCTATAAACAGTTTCCAAGATCTTTTTTTAAATTAAGAAATCATTTGAATGAAAACACGTCACTTAGTTATGACACAATAAAATTACCGCTCAGGAATTTTTCAGGTTTTTGATTTTGAACTGACAGAAGAAGATATGGATGAACTAGATGCACTTGACAAAGGACCAAAGTGCCGAATATTTAATGAAGTTATTGCACCAGAGTAAGTATTCTCCCCTCAGTCATTGCTTTATTGGTTACTTAGTATATTATTATTATGTATGAGTCTGTGATAGCCTGGTAAGTAGGTTTCCTATCTTTATATACTAGTATGTGGCTAATTCAAAACATGAGCAACATTCAGTCATAGAAATAAAATACATAAAATCCCCAATAGAAAAAAAAAACTTTTATTGGTGGTTCTTACTTCTTACAAACCTATTTTACTGTTGTTACTGTTACTATTATAATTGCTGTTGTCTTCTAAGCATTTTTTTGTGATGTAGCACAAAATGTTTGCAAGTAAAAATAATACTTGTGAAGTGAGAACAGTGAGGTGGATGGTTGAGAGGTTCCCAACCCAGAAATGATGGCCCTTTTCCTTTGTTTGGGCAACTGTGTGGATGAACTTTGTCATGGAGTACTACTATCCCAGACACCAGTTTCCACACCATCAATGTTGGGTGACACATATCAGTTTGGTGTACATTTCTTAGTATGTGTTAGCTGTAATTGTCGACACAAATTCCATGAAATCAAGCAAATGAATGCCATTCTCATTCCAAAAAGTGGTAGCCATAATTTTTCAACTCAAATAAGGAGGGTGCTCAATTATTTTTTCTTTTCGAAGTTAAATGTTACCATTTCATTGACTGTTCTTTCGATGCTTGTTGGTGTAGGATATCTCCAAATCTTATCGCCAGTGCAATGTGACAAAATGGATCCTATCCAGCTTGTCAATAATGGTCTAACAGTGATCATCCACTGGACATTCTTCAAATCAGACAATGGGAAATCCAGGATGAAATGTAACAGTATTATTAAAAGGAAAGTTTCTACTCACCATATAGCTGAGATGCTAAGCCGCAGATAGGCACAAAAAAAAAAAGACTCTCACCATTAACACTTTCAGCCGTTGGCCTTTGTCAACAATAGACACACACACACACACACACACACACACACACACACACACACACACACACACACACACACAAATGCGCGCGCGCGCGCAAACGCAAATTGCACACACGACTGCAGTCTCAGGCAACTGAAACCACATTGCCACATTGTTGTGCCTATCTATGACTTAGCATCTCCGCTATATAGTGAGTAGCAACTTTCCTTTCGTAATATTGGGATGTTCTTCAAACCTTTTTATGATGGACAGATTCCACAGTCTGTCATTTGGAGGAGAGAGAGAGAGAGAGTTGCTTCAGTTTGTCATGATGGCGTAGTTGCTTCCGCTCAGGCATTTCATGTTTACTCAGCGAGTGAGAGTCAGGATTCCATGTCACCTGAAACAAGACTGACAGATTATAGTGAAAACTCTATATTATCACCGAGATGGAGCAAATAGAGGTGCGTGCCCTAGTCTGGTGGATGCAGCCTGGTGTTGATCCAATGTGTCTTTGTATTTCGTCACTCGAAGCAGTCACGCCAGAAAGCAACATACCCTGCCATGGGGCTGCCCTCTGACAAGTACTGCAGTAGTGATCAGCTGGTGCTGTTGCTGCATCCTTGCAGGCTGGAATGACTGCTAGTACTAAAGCTAGTGTTGAGTATGTGAAGTCTTCACTAGCTTTGGTGGGCAGCCTGGCAATGTTAACCTTGGACCCAGATGATCATGGCCAGCAGTTGCCTGATGGAGGATTTGATATACAGCATTCGCTGCATTCTGTCACCAAACTTTTCACTGCTGGTAGACCATTGAGCCTACCTATTTGAAGTGTGTCCACACCAAGTTCATTTGCTATCCACCGGCAGTGGTAGAAGTTAACAGGTTGGGTGTGTCACCAGCCATATGCCTTCAGGCATCACTGTGTCCTGTATTTCATCTGCATTACACTATTCCATCTGTACCATGACATTGTGTTGGTTGTTAATCATTTTCAGTACCCATCTTGCACACAGTTTGCTGCATTTGAGCTTTTCCTCATAATTGTGTAAATAATGGTGCATCCAACAAGTGAAAATTCATTGATCAGATCATGAATCAGAACTTGTCAGTCAGAACACAGTTTTTTGTTTGCTTCTCCACTTATTGCACTATTCCGTCAGTCTAGATACTGGGCCTGTCACTCTGCTCTTCATCATGCACAGCTTCACGGGCACTTTTAAAGTCTTCACAACAGCGTCTAACTCTTCTTTCACTCATTACTGTATGCCCATAAATCAGGCACAACTCAGGATTAATTTAAGCATCTGGAGATCCTTTTGCAACAGAAAGTTGAAATACAGCACAAACTTCACATCTGATGGGAACAACAATTGAAGCCATTCTTTCTTGCTTTCACCCACAGCCAAATGACTGTTGCTGTGGTATTCATTTCAATGACCCGTTTGATGCAGTTCTTCATGCTGCTCTGCCCTTCACAAGCCTCTTCATCTCTGCTGCATCCCACAAACTCTTCCATTCGTTACCAAACGGATTGTTCCATGGTGCTTCATGATGTTTCCTGCCAACCAACCCCTTTTAGTCAAGTTGCATCATAACCCTCTTTTTCCCCAATTCAGTTCCGTACTTCCTCATTAGTTTTTCAGTCTACCCACCTAATTTTCAACATTCTTCTGTAGCACATTCAAAATCTTCTGTTCTCTTCTTGTTTCAACTGTTTATTGTCGATGTTACATTTCTGTACAACACCACACTTTAGACAAATACCTACAAAGAAGATTTCATTTCATCAAAATTTATTTTCGATGTTAACAAATTTCTCTTATTCATAAATTCTTTTCTTGCTACTGCCAGCCTGTTAGTGTCTCAATTTCTAATTTGATTCTCTTCAGCATCACCTGATTTATTTCAGCTTCATTCCATTAGCCTTGTTTTACTGTTGTTGATGTGTAGCTTTTAATGTATTTTCCAGAAACTATCCATTCTTTTCAACTGTGTTTTCAGATCTTTTGGTGTCACTGAGAATTATAATGCTGCCTGTAAATTTTTGAAGTTTTTATTTCTTCTCCTTGAAATAAAATGGTGGATCCTGCCTGAAACTCAGTCATAGGTGCCTTAATCAAATGGAACCACATGGTTCAGAGACCTTTTCAAGTCTCAAAGATCTATGTTGTATATATGCAGACTGTAGTGACAAATTGGTCTCCTGTTCACCAGGCAGATGCACTAACCATATGCCACTCGGGCACAGTGGCTATGCACAACTGTAGAGAGTACCCTTGCATGCCTCCTTCCTTGACACAAATTCTCATTAATGCTTCAGCCCGCTTTGTATTGAGCCCGCTTGATTTTCAGGCAGCATCCCCCATTACGTTCAGTGCTGAGGTGCTATTCCAGGCATCTGCCTAGCAAGCAGGAGGCTCAGATTCGAATCCTGGCCTCGGTATAAACTTTCAATAGTCACTTCAGTCTGCATATATACATCGTAGATGTTTGAGACTTGAAAAGGTCTCTATAGCCATGTGGTTTCATTTGCTTCCAAGATAAGCAAGGATCAATATTGCCTCACATGTTCCTACATACACTGTCCAGTCACATTAATGTGATCACCTGCCAAAAGCCTGAATAACCATATTTTGCAGTTCAGACCACTGTGAGGTCTGTGTGAAGAGAGTCAATGAGGTTCTGGAAGGTACCAACAGGAATATGGAGCCATGCCAAATCTAGTATCATGGCCAGCTGCACTAAGTTTCTCAGTTGAGAATCCATGGCACGAACAGTCTGAGGTGGTCCCACAGATTATCAGTTGGATTTAAACCCATGGAATCTGGTGGACAGAGGAGAATAGTAAACTCATCCTAGTGCTCTTCGAACAATGCAAAACACTGCAAACTGAGTGACATATTGCATTGTCCTACTGGTAGATGCCATCATGCCGAGGAAAAATAAACTGCATGTAGATGTGAACATGGTCCCCAAGGATATAAGCGTACTTGTGTTGATCCATTGTACCTACAACTTGGACCTTTCCAAAAACTATTGCAGGATGTTTGCTTGCAAATGTTTCATGCCATACATACCAATGGCCATCTGTCCAGTGGAGCATAAAATATGATTTATCTGAAAAGGCCACTTTCCACCACTCAGTAGACATCCATTTGCAGTATTGGTGTGCGAATTCAGCCTTTATTGCCGATGAACACCAATCAACCTGGGTGCATGAACCAGGCACCTGCTGCAGGGCCCCATACACAGCAACAGTCGCTGAACAGTTGTTGATGATACATGGTTGGCAGCCCCTTGGTTCATCTGGGTGGTCAGTTGCTAAACAGTTGCGCATCTATTTGCCTGTACACATCTCTGTAGCCATCGTTCACCCCTGTCATCAATGGCTCATGGTATACCAAAATTGCTTCAGTGTGGGCTTTGGATAGTGCCATTTTGTCATGTCCAGTGTACTTTAACCAAGGTGACATGCAGACAGTTTACAGACTTAGCCATCTTGGAAATGCTTCTAGCTTTGGCCCAAAAGTCAATGATCATTCTCTTTTGGACATCATATAAATCACTCCGTTTCTGTATTGCACAAAAGACTGCACTGTTTTCTGCATCCCCTCCACTACTCTAAACCGTGTAAAACTTTATGTTGCAATGTGAGAGGAATGAATTCATACATAATTCAGTCTTGTGTACATCCACTGCTAGTGCTGCCATCAGTCGTGTGAGAATGATTATTGTAGGTGGAGATACATTAATGTGACTGGACCACATATCTGTGGAACACGAACTGAAGTTTCCAAAGCTTGGCTTCTACTAATTTTTCCATTATTCTACTTGAAATGCAACTGGGCATAACAGTTGATAGCGAGTACTCGACTTCATTTCTGGGCAGTCTTCGATAGTGCAGTGGCTGTAAATGAATTTGTGTCTGCTCCACCAAAATTTGTTGCAACATACTGAGATCTTGACAGTGTAGATAATGATTTGGTACAGCCAAGAGAAATTTCAAGAAATTCATATTGACATCAGGTTTCTCTTTCGGAATTACACATGTATTGCATAATATGGTTATAAAACTGTATCAAAACTGGCTCACAAAAACTGTAGGAAAACTGAGACCCTGATGGCTGATTCGCCACTGCTTATATATTGTTTTAATAATCCACTATTACAAACAGAAAATTTATGGATTACAGTCAAAAACTTGCTGGTGTATACAGACTGAATTATGTATGAATTCATTCCTCTCACATAGCAACATAAAGTTTTACGTGGCCTTTAGCTTTTAGTATTGAAAGTCGTAAAATAAGTTTGTCAGCAATGCTTTATAACAACGTTGCTTATATCATGAAGATTATTTGATGGAAAATGTTCCTAACATGTACATGTGCTCATTACATAAATACTAACAAAAAGCTGGCTTCACTTCTTGTGAAAGGTATTCGTGAGTTACAGAATGAGAAGTGTTTATGTTTTATGTTCAAGTATCGATTAGTAGCTGTCCAAGTATGATAAATTGAGCTTCTAAATGATCAGATTAATGAAATAATAATGTTACAAAATTTGCATCAGCCTGTAAATGTGGCATCTTGACACCTGAGGTCAACACTTGATGCCATTCGTATCCTAATGATCATATATTGGTATGTTTTATACTGATTCAAAATAATGACTTCTGTGGCTTCATAAATAATCAGTAAATGGTACTGCTGTGGTGTGACATTGTTCAGATTTCATACATTTAAATATTAGCAAATGGCCTTGAATTTTCTGGTATCCTCATAGTTTCATTTCATAGGTGTAAGTAATATTGCTTTTGTTTTCACCCAATTGTTTCCTATTCCAGACGAGCCAAACATCCAGAGTATCCATACCATCAGAGATACTGATATTTCAGTATTCACAGCACTGGGTAAAATGTCAGAAGCTCTGTCAGGGAAGTCTCGAGATATGCTGGACAGCGGTTTTGGGCCTCCACTTTTGTGATTTGTGTCTTTCCTGCAAAAAATTGTATAAATACTAATTTTAATAACACATTTTATATTCTTGTAGAAACATATATTCTTGGTAAGTCTCAAGATATGCTGGACAGCGGTTTTGGGCCTCCACTTTTGTGATTTACACATATTCTTGGTATTTTTTCTTCTTTTTGTTTTTGTGTGAGATGCCCCAGTATTTCCTGCTGTATCCTTTCTTAATTCAAATACCTACATTACGTTTTCATGTTTGACATAATTTGTTATTCAGATAACAATGTTTTAGGTCTTTGAACAACAAACAATGGCTGTTTCTTGCTACTACAGTCAGCCAGGAGTGTATTCTCTCTTATTAAAATGTGTGTGTTTGCAGGGGTGGGGGGGAGTTATGTGTGCACACTTGCAAGTACTCACCCTTCGGGAGGCAATATGTTAATACTGCCAATAGATGCAAAGAAAAGTAAATGTTACAGCCCAATCCTAACTTTCAGAACTAACAATTCCTTTTTCAGTGAGGAGAGAGTGTTGTATTGGAAAAGGTTAAAAAGGAATGGCAGATCATTCACACCCCGGTATGAGAGAGTAGAAGTAGAAGTTTATTGTCTTGTAACATACCATTTCAAGCTATTGACTTAAAGTACAGGAGACTCGTCAAAACACAAAAACTGGTTTACAATTTTCCTTATAATACCAGTAACATAATATTCAGTACTGAATAATTACTTAATTAAGGAATTAATAATTTTTATTCAAAAGGAACAGACTTTTAAGATTAACAGTCCTAAGTACTTGCTCTCTCATGCTCAAATTTTCAGGTTGTCATTTATGATTTCTTCTACTGAATAGTAACATTTCTGCACTAGTTTCTCATATAAGGATTTTTTCAGTGTTTCTAAATTTATGCTGAGCAGTTTTCTTCCTTTCACTTTATTATAAATTTTCATACACATATAATGTGGAATTTGAGCATAAAGTTTCAAATGGTGGATGGGCGTCATAAAATTATTTTGATTTCTGGTGTTCTAATCATATTGAAAATGACTTGCTACAAATAAATCAGGGTTACTGTGTACAAAGATAATCAGCTCATTTATGTATAGTGAGGGAACACTTAATATACTTAGATTTTTTTGGGAGTAGGCGACATGATTTTCTTCACCTTACACTGAACATATTTCTAATGATGGTTTTCTGAAGTTTTGGTATTCGACACATATGGTTTGAGCTACCCCAAAATATAATTCCATACCTTATTGCTGACTCAAAGTAGCTGTGATAGAATACTTTTCTTATTCCCATACTGGTAGCATTGTACAGTATTTTCGTTGCAAATGCTAGGCTATTTAATTTATTTGCAAGGTACTGTATATGCGATCTCCATGATAGATTTTTATCTAGTTGCATTCCTAGGAATTGCACACAGCTAGCTTCCTGCAAATCCTGGTTTCTGTGATTGACCTGAAAATCATTTAATTTTGCTTGTTTTGTTTTAAACTGCATTAACTGAGTCTTTTCCATGTTTAATTTTAATCCATTTAAATCAAACCACGTATCTAATTTTTCTTAAGTATTTAATACAGTTTGTGGAATTTGATCAGTACTGTTGCTTTCAATGACTAAAGATGTGTCATCTGCAAATAAAACTGAGTGACACCCAATATTAAGTGGCAGATCGTTTATGTAAAACAAAACAGAATGGGACCTAAGACAGAACCTTTGGGTACACCATTTTAAATGGTTTTACATTTTGAAGTATAAGTTTCTCTCTCTGATGTTATAGCCACTCTTTGGTTGGTTGGATAGGACTTAAACCATTGTAATACTGTGCCCCTAATTCCATACTTTTCCAGTTTACAGAGTAGCAAGGAGTGATTCACACTATCAAATGCCTTTGATAGGTCACAAAAAATTCCTGTGGCATGCAGTTAGTTGTCTAGAAATGAGCTAATTTTGTCAACAAAATTATTTATAGCAGATACTGTGGTTTGTATATTTAAAAACAAGGATGATGTGACTTACCATACGAAAGCGCTGGCAGGTCGATAGAAACACAAACACATTCATACACACAAAATTCTAGCTTTCGCAACCAATGGTTGCTTTGTCAGGAAAGAGGGAAGGAGAGGGAAAGACGAAAGGATGTGGGTTTTAAGGGAGAGGGTAAGGAGTCATTCCAATCCCAGGAGTGGAAAGACTTACCTTAGGGGGAAAAAGGGACAGGTACACACTCGCACGCACACACATATCCATCCACACATACACAGACACAAGCAGACATTTGTAAAGGCAAAGAGTTTGGGCAGAGATGTCAGTTGAGGCGGAAGTAAAGAGGCAAAGATGTTATTGAAAGACAGGTGAGGTATGAGCGGCGGCAACTTGAAATTAGCAGAGGTTGAGGCCTGTCAGATAACGAGAAGAGAGGATATACTGAAGGGCAAGTTCCCATCTCCGGAGTTCTGACAGGTTGGTGTTAGTGGGAAGTATCCAGATAACCCGGACGGTGTAACACTGTGCCAAGATGTGCTGGCCGTGCACCAAGGCATGTTTAGCCACAGGGTGATCCTCATTACCAACAAACACTGTCTGCCTGTGTCCATTCATGCGAATGGACAGTTTGTTGCTGGTCATTCCCACATAGAAAGCTTCACAGTGTAGGCAGGTCAGTTGGTAAATCACGTGGGTGCTTTCACATGTGGCTCTGCCTTTGATCGTGTACACCTTCCGGGTTACAGGACTGGAGTAGGTGGTGGTGGGAGGGTGCATTGTACAGGTTTTACATCGGGGGCGGTTACAAGGGTAGGAGCCAGAGGGTAAGGAAGGTGGTTTGGGGATTTCATAGGGATGAACTAAGAGGTTACGAAGGTTAGGTGGACGGCGGAAAGACACTTTTGGTGGAGTGGGGAGGATTTCATGAAGGATGGATCTCATTTCAGGGCAGGATTTGAGGAAGTCGTATCCCTGCTGGAGAGCCACATTCAGAGTCTGATCCAGTCCCAGAAAGTATCCTGTCACAAGTGGGGCACTTTTGTGGTTCTTCTGTGGGAGGTTCTGGGTTTGAGGGGATGAGGAAGTGGCTCTGGTTATTTGCTTCTGTACCAGGTCGGGAGGGTAGTTGTGGGATGTGAAGGCTGTTTTCAGGTTGTTGGTGTAATGGTTCAGGGATTCCGGACTGGAGCAGATTCGTTTGTCACGAAGACCTAGGCTGTAGGGAAGGGACCGTTTGATGTGGAATGGGTGGCAGCTGTCATAATGGAGGTACTGTTGCTTGTTGGTGGGTTTGATGTGGACGGACGTGTGAAGCTGGCCATTGGACAGGTGGAGGTCAACATCAAGGAAAGTGGCATGGGATTTGGAGTAGGACCAGGTGAATCTGATGGAACCAAAGGAGTTGAGGTTGGAGAGGAAATTCTGGAGTTCTTCTTCACTGTGAGTCCAGATCATGAAGATGTCATCAATAAATCTGTACCAAACTTTGGGTTGGCAGGCTTGGGTAACCAAGAAGGCTTCCTCTAAGCGACCCATGAATAGGTTGGCGTACGAGGGGGCCATCCTGGTACCCATGGCTGTTCCCTTTAATTGTTGGTATGTCTGGCCTTCAAAAGTGAAGAAGTTGTGGGTCAGGATGAAGCTGGCTAAGGTAATGAGGAAAGAGGTTTTAGGTAGGCTGGCAGGTGATCGGCGTGAAAGGAAGTGCTCCATCGCAGCGAGGCCCTGGACGTGCGGAATATTTGTGTATAAGGAAGCGGCATCAATGGTTACAAGGATGGTTTCCGGGGGCAATAGATTGGGTAAGGATTCCAGGCATTCGAGAAAGTGGTTGGTGTCTTTGATGAAGGATGGGAGACTGCATGTAATGGGCTGAAGGTGTTGATCTACGTAGGCAGAGATACGTTCTGTGGGGGCTTGGTAACCAGCTACAATGGGGCGGCCAGGATGATTGGGTTTGTGAATTTTAGGAAGAAGGTAGAAGGTAGGGTTTCGGGGTGTCGGTGGGGTCAGGAGGTTGATGGAGTCAGGTGAAAGGTTTTGTAGGGGGCCTAAGGTTCTGAGGATGCCTTGGAGCTCTGCCTGGACATCAGGAATGGGATTACCTTGGCAAACTTTGTATGTGGTGTTGTCTGAAAGCTGACGCAGTCCCTCAGCCACATACTCCCGACGATCAAGTACCACGGTCGTGGAACCCTTGTCCGCCGGAAGAATGACGATGGATCGGTCAGCCTTCAGGTCACGGATAGCTTGGGCTTCAGCAGTGGTGATGTTGGGAGTAGGAGTAAGGTTTTTTTAAGAAGGATTGAGAAGCAAGGCTGGAAGTCAGAAATTCCTGGAAGGTTTGGAGAGGGTGATTTTGAGGAAGAGGAGGTGGGTCCCGCTGTGATGGAGGACGGAACTGTTCCAGGCAGGGTTCAATTTGGATAGTGTCTTGGGGAGTTGGATCATTAGGAGTAGGATTAGTGTAGTAGCCACCAGAAAGATCGCGGGAGGCGCACATTGGCACGGCGCGTCACGGGCGGTAGTTGCCGCAAGTAGAGTCCCGTCCACCAGAGGGCACGCGAGAATTCGGACGCGACCTCTGCCGGCGTAACAACAAGAACAACAACAACAACTCCAGCAGCACGGGCCGTGCCCAGTCAGTCAACATTGGGCATGCCTAGGACACAGTCCCGGTCTACGCTAAGTGAAGTGCGACGTAAACGTGAACAGTGTTACTACACAATTGGCGACAAGTAGGGTCGTTCTTTCGCGTGTTGCGTCGTTGTTCCGGTTTCGCAGTTTCTCCACGGCATGGAGGATTTGGTGCGAGTTTTGGTTGCGCAGCAGACGGAACTCATGGCCACCATGAAACAAGTGCTTCCGGCGTTGCTCTCCACGCCGTTTGCTCCGGTGCAGTTCCCTCCTCCCTTTCCCCCGTATGACGAGACGGCGGAGGATTGGGACGCATATGAACATCGCCTTCGGCAGCATTTCCAGGCGTTTCATGTTGCCGATGCGGAGGTATGTCGTGCTCTCTTCTTGTCTTGGATATCTCCCTCGCTGTATCAAGTTTTGCGGCAGCTAGCGCCGTTGCAGGAACCCTCGTCCTTGTCTTTTGACGCATTGTGTTCGTTGCTGTCTTCATATTATCGCCGCCGCACGCATGTTGTGGCGGCTAGGGTCGAGTTCTATCAATGCAAGAAACAGCCCCATCAGTCTTACCGGGCGTGGGCCGCTACCCTGCACGGTCTTAGTCGCAAGTGTCATTTTGTCACGGAGCAGTCGCGAGAGTCGTATGCCCACATTATGGTACGCGACGTCATTGTTCGTTCGGCCCCTGATAGGAAGGTCCGGCAACAGGCCCTGCAGTTAGAAGACCCTTCCCTCGAGGAAGTTCTGTCCATTGTTCAATCGTATGAAGTCTCTCACGCGGCAGGTCAACAGCTGGAAGCGTGGTGCAACGTCGCGGAGGTTCAGGGTGGCGCGGCCGCATCCACTGTGTCCGGGGTGGACGACGTGCGAGCGGTACAATCCGGCCGTTACGGCCGCTCCCGCACGGCGCGTAAACAGAATTCTGGCCGCCGGTCCCTGTTGCCGTCCTGTGCGTCGTGCTATATACATCACGATCGGTCAGAGTGCCCCCAGCGTTGGGCCGTTTGTCGCAAATGTAATAAAAAAGGTCACATTGCTAAAGTTTGCCACTCAGCCTCAAAGGCATCGAAGGAAGCAAGTACAGCGGACATGGACATTGACATTCAGGAAGTTTCATCGGGCCAGGCTCCCGATGCATCGGCCCACAAACTCTTTATCGAGGTGTCGGTTCGGTCGCGCCGGTTACAACTGCAAGTAGATACGGGGGCGGCAGTTTCGTTGTTGAATGCACAAACTTATTCCGACCTTGGTTCGCCCCCGTTGGCGCCAGTTTACCGGCGTCTACGCGGTTATGGTAAACAGTTCATTCCCCTACTGGGTCAATTCACTACCGACGTGACTTACAAATCAGTCACTCGGCCTATTACTTTTATTGTTGTCAGTGATGCGAGCTCCGCTAACCTTTTTGGCCTGGATGCCTTTCAAGCTTTCAGTTTTTCTATTGCTGACACCATACAGTTGGTCTCCGAAGACGTTCCCTATCACTCATTGGAATCTTTGATCTCAGACTTTCCAGATATTTTTGAGGAGGGCCTGGGGCGTGTTTCCGATTTTGAAGCTCACTTAACGTTGAAGGCGTCGGCTCGCCCGCGTTTTCTACGCGCGAGACAGATCCCCTTGGCTCTCTGCCCTCAGGTAAAGGAAGAGCTAGACCGGCTGACAGCCCTAGGGGTCATTCTTCCCGTTTCTTCCAGTGAGTGGGCTTTGCCCCTCGTTATTGTCAAGAAGCCCTCAGGAAACTTACGTCTTTGTGGCGATTTCAAGGCCACCATTAATTCCCAATTGGTGGTGGACACCTATCCTTTGCCTCGTGCCGATGAATTGTTCTCCGCCGTGGCAGGTGGCCAATATTTTTCGAAAATCGATCTGTCGGAGGCTTATCATCAGATACCTCTTGATGAGGACTCCAAATGGCTGGCGATTGTCAACACCCCGTTTGGCCTTTACCAATACCAGCGGTTGGCTTTTGGAATATCCAGTGCCCCGGCGATATTCCAGCGTTATCTTGAGCATGTCACGTCGACAATCCCTCATTGTATTAATTACCTGGATGACATAATTGTCACAGGCCGCAGCACGAAGGAACACTTGCACAACCTTCGCACCCTCTTTCTCAAATTCAGGTCTGTGGGCTTGCGTTGCAACCTGCATAAGTCAACCTTCTTCCAACCGTCCATTGAGTATGTGGGCTACACCATATCTCGGCATGGCATACAGCCACTAGGAAGTTTGGTCCAAGGTATCGTCAACCTTCCTCGGCCCACTTCGCTGAAAGAGTTACAAGCTTTTTTAGGCAAGATAGCCTATTACCACCGGTTCATTCCCAGGGCTTCCACTATAGCCCACCCCCTGTACTGCCTTCTGCACAAGGGTGTTCCTTTTGATTGGTCGCCTGCATGCGAGCGAGCGTTCACCTCGTTGAAGGGCCTCCTCACTTCAGCCCCTTGTTTGGCTACTTTTGATCCCCGTAAGCCGTTGGTCCTGGCTACAGATGCTTCGCAGTATGGGGTGGGGGCGGTCCTGGCCCATCGCAACGCAGACGGTTCCGAGCAACCACTGGCGTTTGCGTCTAAAACGCTTAGTCCCACGCAGGCCCATTACTCCCAGGTGGAAAAAGAGGCTTTGGCCATTGTCTACGCTGTTACCAAGTTTCACCCTTTCTTGTACGGCACGAAGTTTCAGTTAATCACTGACCATAAGCCGTTAATATCGTTATTTGGCCCCGCCTCTCAGATTCCGGATAGGGCGGCCCACAGACTACAGCGCTGGGCCTTGTTCCTCTCTAAGTACCATTATGACATTCATTTTCGCCCTACAGGACAGCATGCCAACGCCGACGCTCTTTCCCGTCTTCCGGTGGGCCCGGATCCTATGTTCAATGAAGAGGAGATTATGTGTTTTCATTTGGATGTGGCATCCCGCCAAGCAGTTGATGGCTTTCCGATCACTAGTTCTAGAGTCGCCAGGGAAACGGCGGCTGACCCGGTTCTCCGGCAAGTAGTTCGCCTCATTCAGCAGGGGTGGTCCTCCCGCCCTCCAGGCCGGGCCTCGGACCGTCTTCGTAATTATTTTCTTCTATGAGACCGCCTCTCGGTCTTGGAAGGAGTTCTCCTTCTCGCTACCGATGATACAGCTCCTCGCTTGGTTGTTCCTGCAGGTTTACGAAGGGAGGTCCTCACGTTATTACATGCGGGGCACTGGGGTGTTTCCCGTACTAAAACCTTGGCTCGCAGACATGTGTACTGGCCCGGTATTGACAGAGAAATTGAGCACTTGGTGGCTGCCTGTTCCCAGTGTGCGAGCCAACAAGCATCTCCCAGGGCAGCGTTCTCTTCATGGCCGCCGGCAACACATGCATGGGAACGTGTTCACATCGATTTTGCGGGCCCGTTTCTCAATGGCTTTTGGCTCATTGTCATTGATGCTTATTCCCGATTCCCATATGTGGTTCGCTGTTCCTCAACCACTTCAGAAATTGCAATCCAGGCACTAGCAAAAATCTTTTCTGTGGAAGGTCTGCCAATCACCCTGGTCTCAGACAATGGACTGCAGTTTATTTCGCAGACCTTCCAGGATTTTTGTAGGCGCTTCGGTATTCGGCACGTTTGCTCTCCCCCCTTCCATCCACAATCGAATGGGGAAGCCGAGCGCATGGTGCGCACATTTAAGACGCAGATGAAAAAGTATGTGATCGAATTTCCTGCAGAGGAAGCCTTGACGTTTTTCTTGACGGCATACCGGACCACACCAATGGGCGACCGCAGCCCCGCAGAGCTCCTCCATGGGCGTCAACCTAGGACTCTGCTGCACCTCCTCCGGCCTGGTCCTCGCCAGTCTTCACAAAACGAAGTACCTGGCTTTCCACTGGGTATGTCGGTCTGGGCCCGTGGGTTTGCTCGCAATCCACGTTGGATACCGGCGGTGGTCCTGTGCCGAAATGGCCGCCGGCTCTATACCTTGCAGGCGGGGGATCGGGTGGTACGTCGTCACCAAAATCAGCTACGTCCACGTTCGGGCACCCACCCTCCGACCTCTCGGACACCGGCTTCCCCGTTGCCGGCACCTGTATTGGTTTCACAGGGGACGTTACCTCCTCTCCCCGCTGTGACTCTGCCGCACTGCGATGGTTCTCAGCCTTGGCAGCCTCCCGTAGCTCCAGCACCAGCATCGCCATCATTCGAGATGCCCCAGCGAGAGCCGGCCCCCCTAGCAGGTTCGGTTTCTCAGGGGGCTAGTTCACCTGTGGTTGTCCCTTCCCCTTCGTCCCCACCACTGGGTCTTGCCCCTCCCGAGGTGGAACGGGATCCGGAGTTCGACAGCTTGTCACCCGTTCTGTCCCGAGCTCCGGTTGTGGGATGACGGGGGCCTCTTCGTGTGGGTCACTTCCAGCCGTATTCGAAGGTTCCAGCTCGAGGGTTGGCAGATCCCCTCGACTCCGGCGATCCAATGGATGTGGAGGTCATCGCTCCTGCCCGACGCTCCACCTTCCGATGCAGTGGATCACAGTGGCTTCACCCCCCGAAGGAGGAGGAGTGTAGTAGCCACCAGAAAGATCGCGGGAGGCGCACATTGGCACGGCGCGTCACGGGCGGTAGTTGCCGCAAGTAGAGTCCCGTCCACCAGAGGGCACGCGAGAATTCGGACGCGACCTCTGCCGGTGTAACAACAAGAACAACAACAACAACTCCAGCAGCATGGGCCGTGCCCAGTCAGTCAACATCGGGCATGCCTAGGACACAGTCCCGGTCTACGCTAAGTGAAGTGCGACGTAAACGTGAACAGTGTTACTACAATTAGGATCATTTTTTTTCGTGGCAAAGTGATATTTCCAGCAGAGAGTACGAGTGTAGGACAGTAAATCTTTGATGAGGGCTGTTTGGTTGAATCTGGGAGTGGGGCTGAAGGTGAGGCCTTTGGATAGGACAGAGGTTTCGGATTGGGAGAGAGGTTTGGAGGAAAGGTTAACTACTGAATTGGGGTGTTGTGGTTCCAGACTGTGGTTTTGCATTTTTGAAATCCAGACTGATTTTTTGAGATTATTTTAATTTTTTCTATTAAATTTTGAATTTGTATGGTGGCTACCTTTTCAAATTTTTTTGATAGTGACGGAAGAAGAGAGACTGGGTGATAGTTCCCCATATGTTCTTTTGTGCCCTTCTTTTGGATAGTGGCTTCAGTGTTTGGAAAATAACCTTCTTCAAGGGACTGGTTAATTATTGTAATCAGTGGCAGTGCAATTATTTTAGAGACTGTTTTTAACACTTTTGTTGGTATAACATCCCATCCTAATGATGTTTTACTTTTTTGTGTGGGGGACTGATGACCTTCGCTGTTTATCCCCCCTTAAACATCCCAACAACCACCACCACTTTTTTGTGATAGTACTACATTTTCTATATCTTTTACAGTAGTTTTGGTAAATATACTGAAAAATTCACCGTCAAATTGATCACTGTTGAAGACATTTACCTTGTCTGGGTACTCTGCTACATTAACATTAGATTTGTTTAAATCTTTAAAGAATTCATTAAATATTTCAGAAATTTGAGCAGGATTTACAATAGTTTTATCCTCTATCTTGATTTCAGAAATATCATGGCCTCTCCTGTGGCACCTGTTTCAGCTTTGATCACTGATCATGATGCCTTTGATTTGTTTTCACTGTCCAATATAAATCTGTTATTTGCCATTTCTTTGGCTGCCTTTACAACATTTTTTAAAAAATATTTTTTACATAGACAACAAAATCAGGACTTTCGTTACGTTTTAGTTCCCTATGTAGCACTCTTTTTCTTGCACTCGAGATTTTTATTCCTTCAGTAACCCTCTTTACTTTATTTCCTACATTTTTATGATGTACAGTGAGGGGGAAAGTTTCATTAAAAACGTGTAGGAAGTTTTCCAAGAAAGTAGCAAAATTTTCAGAGCATGAAATACTATGATCTATAGCCCACTCCACCTTATTTAATCTGTGGTAGAATAAGTTCATATTTTCTTTGCTGAACTGACGTTTGATGTAGGTCTTTTTCAAGCAAGGTTCTATTGTTTTTGGTAACTCCATAAACAGAGCACAATGATCAGAAAGTCCTAAATCCAAACAAAACCTATTTGCCTCATTATAAGTGTAATTGGTTAAAATATCATCTATACATGTTGCAGAAATTTTGTTTACTCGAGTAATAGCAGTGAAATTTGTGTTGAAACCCGATATTTGAATCATATCAGTGGATTTTGTAGAGTTATGGGCTTCACTGGCTAGATCTATGTTGAAACCAGCAGTTATTATGACTCTTTTCTTGGTTTCTTTTTGAAGTTTTTGCAGTAGACACTGGAATTTCAACAAAAAATATTTCGTTATTTCTGCACCTGGAATTGTATTTACAGATAAAATTACAATGTTTTGCTCTAACTCTGCGCAGCACCTTTCAAATATACATTCTCCATTAAGGGAATCGAAATCGAGTCTTGCTCAATATTCCACTGATCTTTCCACAAGTATGCACAATCCTCCTCGAGTTAAATTACTCCTACAAAAGCTGCTGGCAACATAAAAATTATCAAGGGTATTTAAGTTTTTGATACTATCCTTTGTAAATCAGTGTTCATTCAAGCATACAACTTTGATATTTGGTATTTCTGACAAAATGATTTGCAAGTCCTTAAGTTTTGTTTCTCTGCCACTTGTTTAGTGTGAACTTAACCCATTTATGTTCAAGGGCATTATGAGTGTATTGTTACTTTTTTGAATATTCCTAATAGCATCTGTTTTGAAATGTTGTTTGTGTATTTTCGTTTCAACTTCCTTATCAATTTTTACACCCCCATCTCTGCATAATATTTTCCCTTACTAAGTATGATCTTACATATGTCACTATACGTATTGCTGAATGTTGCCGACCCTAGCCTGTGTAGATGCAGTCCATCTTGTTCTACACGTTTATCACTGATAAATTTATTTGAAGCCATGAAAACTGCACCAAGTCTGTTGCACTGCTCTCTGATGCGATTGTTTATCCTGTCTCTATATTTATCAGTTACTGATCTTCTGTGCATGATACTACTAATAATTAACTTTGAAGCTGGGTACACGTTTTTTGCTGACCAGATTAGATTTCTGACCAGATTAGATTTCTTGCTTCATTTACCATCTCTTCCTCACTACTGTTTTGCAGCGAGTTCGTCCCCACGTGGATGAATACACCTTTGTAGTTTTCATTGCGATGTACTGGCAGGAATGCATTTTGTTTCATTGTCTGCATTTTCTTGAGGTGATTATTTAATTGATGTATACCTATCCCTAGGCGGACATCAATTCTAGTATTCGGTACTGCAACATTTTTAATTAGTGAGTCTCCAATTATTAAGAAGTCATTTCCGGTGCCCTGTTTGCCACATTCTTGATGCTTCCTTTCCTTTGTTTTTTTAAGTTATTGCAACCCACTTATATTTATTTCTAGGTTCACCATATTTTGTATTTCTTTCTATGCAATTTTTGTCATTATCATCACTTTTTTCAGTTTGTATATTGCTTTTAACACTTTGAGTTTGACTGTTTTTTGGACATTTTCCTTCACTGATTCACTGTTGCCATGGATCCATAAACGTTTTTCATTTAATAATTTCGTGTTTTCTTGCTTCAAAATTACAATTTCTTTTCTGAGAGTCTCCATTTCACTATTCAGTAACTTGATAATTTTGTCTTTTGAATTTATAGTGCTGAGAAAATCTACATGTTCATCACTAACACAGTTACAACATGACTACCTAATATCATCATTTACGAACTTGAGATTAACATTCACACACTTTTCGTGAAACCAGAAGTTACATTTCACACAGAAGATGCCTTTAACCACACGTTTTTTGCATTCTTTATGCATTTAGTTGTTATGAAACTTCTTTTTAGCTGAGACTGAAGTGTCGCTGCTCTGCTCTACCAGCGCCATCTTACTCATAACTGTTACCTATTTTGGGGACAAGGGGACACAAAAGTTGAAAGGAAAAGGGGGGGGGGGGGAGTAGGCACCATAGTGTGTAGGTATTCAAAGACAGTACATTTGTTAACTTTGTGTCAGCTTCGGTTCAGAGATGATGAGTGAAAAATATATTAAGATAAAGAGAAATAAATTGTGCATAGTGCAGTTAAGATTGAGAGGGAAAGGGAGGGGGGAGAGGGAACCTGAAGGAAGATGAAACAGTACAAGTAGAAAGAAAATAAAGAAAACAGTGATATGAAAGAAATATATACATAGTATAATGAAAAGATGATGATAATGAAAATGGAGAGGAGGGGGGGGGGGGGCTGTCTGTTTTGGTGGCAAAGTCCAGGAGGATATTGGGATTCAAGGATTTCCAGGAAAGCAAATTCCCATCTACAGAGTCCAGGGAAACTAATATCTAGTAGGAGAAACCAAACTGTCCTTACTGTGTAAAAGGCACTCAGATCTATCAGGGCATACTGTAGAGCATCTACCTCTACATCTACATCTGCATCTGTACTCTGCAAACCACCGTGAAGTGCATGGCAGATGGTACGTCTCATTGTACCGGTTATTAGGGTTTCTTTCCATCCCATTTATGTATGTATTGCGGGAAGAATGGTTGTTTGAATGCCTCTGTGGGTGCTATAATTATTCTAATCTTAACCTCATAATTCCTAGGTGAGTGATATGTAGGCAGTTGTAGTATATTCCTAAGGTCATCAGTAAAAGCCGGTTTTTAAAATTTTATTAGCAGACTTTCTCAGCATAGTTTATATCTATCTTCAAGAGTCTGCCAGTTCACTTTCTTCATTATCTCGGCGACACTGTCCCATGAATCAAACAAAACTGTGATCATTCATGCTGCCCTTCTCTGTATACATTCAGTACCCCTGCTAATCCTATGTGTTAGGGGTTCCACACACTTGACCAACTGGTCGCATAAGTAATTTGTAAGCAATCTCCTTTGTAGACTGCTTGAACATCCCCCATTTTCTACCAAGAAACTGAAATGTATCACCTGCTTTATCCACAACTAAACCTACATGATCATTTCTTTTCATATCCCTACAAAGCGTTACACACCAGATATTTGTATGGCTTGGCTCATTCTAATGGTGACTCATTGATATTATGGTCATAGGATACCACATTTTTTTTTATTTTTGTGAAGTTCACAATTTTACATTTGTGAACATTTAAAGGAAGTTGCCAACCATTTTTAAATCTTATAAAGATCTGACTGATCATCTTCTTTCAGACAGTACTTCATTGTAGGTAACTGCTTCATCTGGAAAAAGTTTGAGGTTACTAATAATATTGTCTGCAAGGTCATTAATATATAACATGAACAGCAAAGGTCTCAACACACTTCCCTGGGGAACACTTGAAGTTACTTCTACATCTGACGATGACTCTCCATCCTAGATAACATACTGTGTCCTTCCTATCAAAAAGTCCTCCATCCAGTCACAAGTTTCTCGTGATACCCATGTGATCACACGTTTGACAATAAGTGTATGTATGGTACTGAGTTAAATGCTTTTAGGGAATCAAGAAATACTGCATCTACCTGATTGCCTTGATCCAAAACTTTCAGTATGTCATGTGAGAAATGTGCAAGTTGGGTTTCACATGATCCATGTTTTCGGAATCGATGCTTTTGGCATTGAGGAGGTCATTCTGTTAAAGATATCTCATTATGTTTGAGCTCAGAGTATGCTCTAACATTCTAAAACAAATCGATGTCAGGGATATTGGGAGGTAGTTTTGTGGACCACTTCTGCAACCCTTCTTGTAGATGTGTGACCTGCACTTTTTTGGAAGAACTGGTCACAGCTTTTTGTTCAAGGGATCTATGATAGATTATAGGTAGAAGAGGGGCAACTCAGTATAGAATTCAGTATAGTGGCAATTCAGTATAGAATCTGATAGGGATTCTATCATGCCCTGAAGCTTTGTTCATTTTTAACTATTTCAGCTGTTTCTCAACACCATTGATGCTAATATTTATTTCAGTTATCTTTTCAGTGGTACAACAATTAAATTGGAGCAATACTACTGGGTTTTCATTTGTAAAGGAAAATTTGAAAACAGTTAAGGGTTTCAGCTTTTGCGATGCTACCCTCAACTTCAGTTCCTGTCTCATTCGTAAGAGACTGCACACTAACTTTGGTGCTACTAACAGCCTTTATGTATGACCAGAATTTCTTTGGGTTTTTTAAAAGATAATTTGACAGTATTCTGCTGTAGTAGTTACTGAAGGCTTTACATGTAGCTCCCTTGATGGTCAAATGTGTTTCATTTAGCATCCTTAGGAGTTTCTTTAGAGTGACTATATCAAGGAGGGTCCCTCTCATTATGAACTGTTCAATTGGGCACATATCTATCCAGTGCATGGTAAGCTATTATTTTAAACTTGAGGAATAGTTCCTCCACATGCTCCTGCCCTGTGCTGAAAATTTCAAGTCTCTCACTGAGACGTGACACCGCTAACTTTTTATCTGGTTTACTTAACATATTTACTTCTCTGCTTGTTTTAGTTGTCTTTTGCACTTTGCTAATTATTGTTGCCACCACCGCATCACAGTCACTCATACCAGTTTCCATGTGGACATCAGCATGTTCAACAACTGGATTCTGGGTGTCCCCAAGGCAAACGATTAATGAGTTTTGCCCACCATGAGGCTGAATGCTGCCTGGTAGTGCTGTGGACTTTTGACGTAGTAAGGAAATTATACAGGATACAGGCTGTCCCAGGAGAAATTGTCAATATGTAGGAATATAACAGGAATGATCATTCGTAGCAAAAGAGTCTACTAAACAAGACTCTCAAATCCATACCTTAAGATCTAAGAGTACTTCTTCATCTTTGATACTGTGAAGCAAATCTCTTCCCCTGCAAACTCTATGCTTTCCATATTTTCGAACGAGGTAATATGGATCAAAACAAGACAAAATTGTCTAGTAAACATGGGCTGTAAAATGCATACCTTAAGTGCTATGAGCATTTGTTCATCTTTGCTAATGTGAGACACATCTCTTCTACTAAACAAGTGCTCATAGCTCTTCAGTACATCATGTGAGAAAAGTGCAAGTTGGGTTTCATATGATCAGTGTTTAGAGGTCATGTTTGGACTTTTTGAATTATCATTCGTGTCTGATCCCTGAATATAGACCAATCTTCCTGGGACACTCTGTACAGGCAGAGCAATATGGATGGGAAATCATTCTAGTAATGATATGGGCCACAGATGGGGAAATCCTCTGGCATAAGTGGCCTTCAGAAAGGGCAGAGCACCTGAGAATGAGCAACTCAGAAACGGTGAAGCTGGTTGCCTGTTTGCATTCTACTGTAATTTGAGGGCTGTGCAGCATCGTGAGAGGAGGAGCCCTGTGGTGTGGACTGGGTGAGATAACTCATTTAGTATTTCTTGAAATTCTGGTGTCATTGGAGACCAGGTAGTATGTCTTGACACAACCTCCCAGTCTTCTTTATTATATGTTCAGATGGGTTCAATTTCAGATAGTCCTTAGAAACAGTAATATGTTTCATACCTTCCCATGCGAAATATTCTTTAGAGATATTACTTCGAGCTATGAACGATTGTCTTCACACCTTGAAAATATTCTCTTAAACAATTGATCACAGTGTTAATATTCACTTACCAAACAGGGTATAGGAAAAGAGAGAATTAGGAATGTCAGAACCAAAGAAGAGTAGACGATACCCCAGAGACAAATTACCCATCCCACCCCCCACCCCAAGCATTCTTGCCTGGGAGACACTTCACTAGGGGGCCAGAGAACGAAGATGTTCACAGAGTCTACAGAACGGACAACCCCGGATTCACCTCCACAGGGCCCAAAAATTAGCTCTGACACCCTATTATTCAATCAACCGACTGAATGCAGAGTTATTCGGGAGAGTGTTTGCTTCAGAAGAAGAACATCTCTGTCAGGTTTTAACACAAGGGGACACTGGGGACCTTAAATCATCACAGTACTCGGGGTGCCTGCAAAGTAAAATCAGTGCTGGTATGGTTCCAGACAGCCTGCTATGAACTATTTGGAGTAGCCAATGCTGCCTCCCATCAAGCCAATAATAGCACCCCAGTCTGATATGTCTTTGGATGTGGTGGTGGACCTGGCAGATAAAGTACAAGATACTATATCTCCTATGCTTATCAGTGTGGTAACCACGCAGTGTGCAAGCATGTACCATGTTTCCAGAAACATCCCCAAGGCTGTGGCTAAGCCATGTCTCCGCAATATCCTTTCTTTCAGGAGTGCTAGTTCTGCATGTTTCGCAGAAGAGCTTCTGTAAAGTTTGGAAGGTAGGAGATGAGATACTGGCAGAAGTAAAGCCGTGAGGACGGAGCGTGAGTCATGCTTGGGTAGCTCAGTTGATAGAGCACTTGCCCACGAAAGGCAAAGGTCCCGAGTTCGAGTCTCAGTCCGGCACACAGTTTTAATCTGCCAGGAAGTTTCATGTACCATGTGTCGAGTAATTGCACTGATGGCTAAAGTGGACCTGTTGACCCAGCAGATCAGCAGACCATGATATACTGTTGTAAGCAGCCAGTGTCATCCTGCCTGACTGCTGCCAACAATTTCTCCATAGCAACATAAGGCACACAGTGGTCTGAATTGGATTTGGATTTACGCCAAGCATATGTTTGGGATTTTATAATCGCAGACATAATGGAGCTGATTATAGAAGCAGACTTGCTCTCATACTACAACCTACTGCTTGATATAACAATACGCAACTGGTTGACAAGATCCCAACACTGACGACCTCAGGATTCCAACACAATACGGCCATTTACTCTGCCAAGCTCACTGAAGTTGCAGACAGCAAGTATGCTGAGCTACTTTGTGATTTTCCACCTCTGACAAGGCCTCCCAGCATGTCCAAGGAAGTAAGACACAATGCCATACACTGCATCAAGACCACCAAAGACTACCGATATCTGGTGGTCTACATTGGTTGGCTATGGATCAGCTGGCAATATCCAAGGCAGGATTTGACTGCATGATACATAGAGGCATCAAGCATGCACCTAGCAGTGCCTGGTCTTTGGTACTGCATTTGGTTCCAAAGAAGTGCACTATGTGCATTCAATAAACAGTGCTCAGTGCCCGTACAGTGCCAGAACAATACCCAGAACCATTACTCTGCGATTACAACTAAGCATTGAGTGGCACCTTCGTGTACAGTAAGGACTGTGCCAAGGCATACACATTGCTCAAGAAGATATTCTGAAGATGGCCATTATAACCCTGTTTATCATATTCAAGAGCAAGTTCAATATTTGGCCCCAAAGTTCATCGATTTTGTGTAACAAGACCTTCCCTTTCATTTCGCCTATTTAGGTGACATACTGGTATTTTAAGCTCCACCAGAGCAGCATCACTGACACTTTTAGATGGCTAGATAAATAAGGCATAGTACTGAACATGGCAGAACATATCTTCATCCATCCCCAATTGGACTTCCTTGGATACCACATTTCTCTGCCAGGCTCCTTACCAGTACCTCACAAAGTGGAAGCCATTCTCCAGATCTCTCAGCCAACCACCGTCGAAGAATTATGGCGTTTTCTCAGAGTGCTGCATTTTTAGTGCCATCACCTGCCATGTCTGGCAGAAATACAAGAAACTTTAGCAGCAGTGCTCGCAGGTCCTAACTGCAAAGGTAACACAGCAATTTCATGGACAGACCACATGATTGCTGCGTTCAAGAAGGCCAAGCAAGGAATGGCAGATGCTGCATTGATAGTGGATGCAAGCCAGATGGTGGTGGGTGCAGTTATGCATGTCGCAACAATAGCATGTGGCAACCTGTGGCCTCTTTCTCACATAAACTGTGGACATAAGAACAAAATAGGAGTGTGTATGACCCTGATCTGCTGACAATGTATGAGGTGACTAAGTACTCCTGTCTTATGCTAGAAGTGTGGAATTTTATTATCTTTATGGAGCACAAGACCTACTTTGCACCTTCCGCCAGAACAACCTCCATTCTTTAACCAGACAACACAAACAGATGATGAACAAATGGTTCAAATGGCTCTGAGCACTATGGGACTTAACTTCTGAGGTCATCAGTCCCCTAGAACTTAGAACTACTTAAACCTAACTAACCTAAGGACATCACACACATCCATGCCCGAGGCAGGATTCGAACCTGCGACCATAGCAGTCGCGCGGTTCCGGACTGCGCGCCTAGAACCGCTAGACCACCGCGGCCGGCAGATAATGAACATTGTGCAATTCAACACCAGTATTTACCATATACACACATCAAAAAAAAGTTTTTCATCATCTCAGTGCTGAGAGTTCCGGAACCTGTACAGAAAATTGGATTAGAGATCAACATAAACATCATTTCCGCCCTTTTTGGCTCATGAAAATCACACATTGCATGTTGTGCCACCATACAGTGAGACCTTCAGTGGTGGTGGTACAGATTGCTGCACACACCAGTACCTCTAATACCTAGTAGCACATCCTCTTGCATTGATACATGCCTGTATTCATTGTGGCATACTATCCACACTGTTGGTCCAGATTGTCCCACTCCTCAAAAGCAATTCAGTGTAGATCCCTCAGAGTGGTTGGTGGGTCACGTCATCCATAAACAGCCCTTTTCAAACTATATCAGGCATAGTTGATAGGGTTCATGTCTGGAGAACACGCTGGCCACTCTAGTTGAGTGATGTCGTTATCCTGAAGGAAGTAATTCACAGGATGTGCATGATAGGGGCACAAATTGTCGTCCATGAAGACAAATGTCTCGCCAGTTGCACTATCTGTTGGAGAATGGCATTCACATATCGTGCAGCCTATACGGTGCCTTCCATGACCACCAGCAGCCTACATTGGCCCCCACATGATGCCACCCCAAAACAGCAGGGAACTTCCACCTTGCTGCACTCGCTGGACAATGTGTCTAAGGCAATCAGCCTGACCGGGTTGCCTCCAAACACATATCCAATGACTGTCTGGTTGAAGGCCTATGTGACACTCATCAGTGAAGAGAACATGATGCCAGTCCTGAGCGGTTCATTTGGCGTGTTATTGGGTCCATCTGTACCACACTGCATGGTGTCTTGATTGCAATGATGGACCTCGCCATGGACGTCAGGAGTGAAGTTGCACATCAGGTAGCCTATTGCGCACAGTTTGAGCTGTAACATGACGTCCTGTGGATGCATGAAAAGCATTATTCAACATGGTGGCATTGCTGTCAGGGTTCCTCTGAGCCATAATCCATACGTAGTGGTCATCCATTGCAGTATTAGCCCCTGGGCGGCCCTGAACGAGGCATCACTCGGAGACGCCTGGACACTTCCCTTGTTGAGAGCCCTTCCTGGCACAAAGTAACAATGCGGACGCGATCGACCCGCGGTATTGACCGTGTAGGCATGGTTGAACTACAGACAACACGAGCTGTGTACCTCCTTCCTGGTGGTATGACAGGAACTGATGGGCTGTTGGACACCCTCCGTCTAATAGGTGCTGCTCATGCATGGTTGTTTACATCTTTGGGCTGGTTTAGTGACAGCTCTGAAAAGTCAAAGGGAAAGTGTCTGTGATACAATATCCACAGTCAAGATCTGTCTTCAGGAGTTCTGGGAACCGGGGTGATGCAAAACTTTTTTTGATGTGTGTAACTGGGATCGAGAACATAGGCACTGACAGCCACTCCCATGTTAGCAGTGTTTCTGCCATCGACTGTGCTGAGCTTGCTGAAGCACAACTAATGGACTGAGAATTACAAGATCTGTTGCAGAAAGCAATGTCTTCATTGGATCTATGATTGATTAATGTTCCAGGAACTGACATGAAACTATATTGCAACATTTCCAAGGCAAAATCGTGTCCGTATCTACTGTCCAACTTTAGAAGAAGTGCATTCAAGTTATTATAAAACCTGTGTTATCCTGGCACATGACCAACAGTTGACCTAATCTCAGATGGCTTCATGTGGCAGTGAATTAAGAAAGTTTGCCTCAAGTGGACAAAATGCAGTATCTGGTGCCAACTCAACAAGGTTGGCTGTCATGTACACACGCCAGTTGTTGACCTCCTAGACACTAATGTTTGCTTCACATATCTCCACACAGATTTTGTGGGACCTCTGCTTCCTTCAAATGGTCGATGTTACTTGCTAACCTTGATCGAATGTTTCACACAATGGCCAGAAGCAACACCTGTGGAGAACATCTGGCAGAAACTTTGGCTTACTCCTTCTTGCTCGACTGGGTGTCATGATTCAGTTGCTCACTCCATGTCATGACAGATCGCAGAAAACAGTTCAACTCGGATCTATTTGCCAAGTTTACAGCATACAGTGGTACCATCCATATAAAACAATGAGCTACCATCTGGTCAGCAAAAGGATGATTGAGTGTTGGCACCTTCTTTCGATTGCATGGCCCCTCCCGCCGGAGGTTCAAGTCCTCCCTCGGGCATGGATGTGTGTGTTGTTCTTAGCATAAGTTAGTTGAAGTAGTGTGTAAGTCTATGGACCGATGACCTCAGCAGGTTGGCCACTGGTGGCCGAGCGGTTCTAGGCACTTCAGTCTGGAACTGCGCAACCGCTACGGTCGCAGGTTCAAATCCTGCCTCGGGCATGGATGTGTGATATCCTTAGGTTGGTTAGGCTTAAGTGGTTCTAAGTTCTAGGGGACTGATGACCTCAGATGTTAAGTCGCATAGTACTCAGAGCCATTTGAACCTCAGCAGTTTGGTCCCTTAGAAATTCACACACATTTGAACATTTTGAACACCTTCTTCCAAAGCAGTGCTGATGTGCCCTGTAACCGAGTGGACAGATGCACTTTCGATAGTTTTAATTGGACTGCAAAATGCCTAAAAAGCCAATTTGGATGCCCTCTCTGCAGAATTGGTATATGAGGAGACATTGCGACTAATCAGCGAATTTATAGACGTGACCGTTCTGCTTGATCCAGCTGCCTTAATTGGATTGCGACTAATCAGCGAATTTATAGACGTGACCGTTCTGCTTGATCCAGCTACCTTAATTGGACACCTGAGAGATCACGTGTCATGGATCTGATCTTCGCAACTAACAGCTTCCATGTACGTCCACAGCAAACTGGGTGCATGTTCACATGTCATGCTGGTACTGATGGCGTCAAACTAGCCCTTCAAATGCCATATGCTGGATGGCACCGAGCTCTTAAAAGGGAAACATTACATTAGACATTCCATTCTCTATCACAGTCAGACAGGATTATGTTTTCTGTGGGCCACCACCCGCTGAGACTCCACAGGTGCAACCTCAGCCAGCACCTGCTTTGGCAACAGCAGCAACTACAGCAGTACCACCCACAATGTCATCAGCAGGGGCCATTGCACAATGTCATCAGCAGGGGTCATTGCACCATGGTGTCTGGTTGAGACATCTGTTTCCCAGCATGTTACTTGGATGGTGCTCTGCTTCCACCAAGGGGGCTTTTGTAGTGACCGCACTGTCAAAACTGTTTGTCCAGTATGATGCGCATATGTTGTGTCATGTGTTTCTGTAAACTTTACGCTCTCAAAAATAGTTTTTGCGCCAGCTGCCAGTGGTACTGTTTTTCTAGTGTATTTTCTATGTTCTGTTTATTCTTAGGGCTACTGAAGTTTTATATTTTGAGTATGCTCTTTTTCTGCTAATAATTGTCATTGTCTTGAGTCATTTGAGTTATGGTAGATAGAACTGTTTTGTTCGTTCCTGACTAGGACACACACTGAGGTGACAAAACTCATGGGATAATTCCTAGTATTGTGCCGGATCTCCTCTCGCGTGGAATATTGCAGCAACTCAATGTGGCATGGACTCAACAAATTGTTGGAAGTCCCCTGCAGAAATACTGAGCCATGCTGCTTCTATAACCGTTTGTGATTGCAAAATTGTTGCCAGTGCAGGGTTTTGTGCACAAACTCACCTTCTGATTATGTCCCATAAGTGTTCAATGGTATTCATGTTGACAGTCTGGGTGGACTAATCATTTGATCATTTGCTCAAACTGTCGGAATGTTCTTCAAACCAGTTGCAAACAGTTGTGGCCTGATGACATGAGTCATCATAGTTTGGGAACATGAAATCTGTGTGGCTGTGAATGGTCTCCATGTAGTCGAACATAAGTATTTTCCAGTCAATGATTGGTTCAGGTGGACCAGAGGACTCAGTGGTTCAGGTGGACCAGAGGACTCAGTCAATTTGATATTAACATAGCCCACACCATTATGGAGTTACCACTAGCTTACACAGTGCCTTGCTATCAACTTGGGTCCATGGCTTCATGGGGTCTGTGCCACACTCGAACTTTATTACCAGCTCTTATCGACTGAAATAAGGACTCATCTGAACAGGCCATGGTTTTCCAGTCATCTATGGTAATGAGCCCAGGAGAGGTGCTGTAGGTGATGTTGTGCTGTTAGCAGAGGCACTCGCATCTGTTGTCTGCTGCCATAGTCCATTAACGCCAAATTTTGCAGCACTGTCCTAATAGATATGTTAGTTGTACATCCCACATTGATTTCTTTGACTATTTAATGCAGTGTTGCTTGTCTGGTAGTTCTGGCAACTCTATGCAAACGCCACTGTTCTCAGTCATTAAGTGAAAGCCATTGGCCACTGCTTTGTCAGTGATGAGAGGTAACACCTGAAATTTGGTGTTCTCGGCATTCTCTTGAAACTGTGGTTCGCAGAATATTGGATTCCCCAATGATTTCGAAAATGAAATGTCCCATGCATTTAGCTCCAACTACCATTCTGCATTCAAAGTCTGTTAATTCCTGTCATGCAGCCATAATCACATTGGAAACCTTTTCACCTGAATTACTTGAGTACAAATGAGAGCTCCGCCATTGCACTGTCCTTTTATACCTTGTGTATGCGATATTACTGCCATCTTTATATGTGCATATCGCTACACAGAGGGGTCCAGAAAAATGTGGACACTCTTTGATAGTTAATATCTTCGGAACAAATTCGACATATTGTTGCAATTTTGCATGGTAGCTTAGTCCATTGTTTACTCAATAGATCTTCGCATGTGCTTTCCAGCAGATGACAATGCAGCAATGAACGAAGTGAGATTGTCGTTTCAGCAGTGCAAGGCTGTATTGAAATGGTACTTGAAGTACGAAAAACATGATGGAGGTACAACAGCAATGGCATAATATGTACGGAACTCAACCACCAACACGTACAACAATTTATCATATTGAGGATAAATTTGAAAACAATGGTACTGTTCAGGATGTACCTAAGCAAAGATCTGGTCAACTAAAAACATCACCAAGTCCAGCTGCCAGCACTGGTGTGTTGCAGCATTTTACTAGGTCTCCTCAAAAATCTGTGAAGAAGGGTGCACATGAAAGCAGGGTAAGCTAATCAAGCATACAAAGAATTCTGAAGGCCGCTAAGTGGAATGAGTACATTCGAAGATCATTGCATGCTATGAATGAGGATGATCCGGATCGACAGATGGAGTACTGCAAGTGGTTTTAAGGCATGCTTCGCAAGGATGAACAGTTTGCAGGATGGTTATCTGGTCTGATGTGGTGAAATTCAAACTAAATGGTACTGTAAACTGGCACAACTGTGTGTGCTGGGCTCCTGAAAATCCTCATGTTCATGTAGACAAACATGTTAATCCCCCGGGTGGTAATGTGTGGTGAGGTTTGTCATTGCACAATTTGATTGGCCCATTCCTCTTTGAAGGTACCATAACTGGTGAGGCGTATCTTCATATGCTGCAAAGATCGATTTTACTTGCCACCTAAGAGGTGTTTGGAAATTACAGATTTTATCTACAACAAGATGGCACTCTACCTCACTACCACAGGGATGTCAGAGCCTACTTGGATGAAAAACTACCTGGGTGATGGATAGGTCAAAGAGGAGTATCCACCACAGTCTCCAGACCTTACACCTTTTGACTACTACCTATGGGCAGAAGAAGTTGTTGTGTATGATTACAAGAGCATGTGAACACCCCAGTTTTTGACACCCTTGGAGTAATTGGTTATTTTTCTTTGCGTGCTGTTTCTAAACTCCGTGAAACTTGGCATCAGGGTCGCAAGCACACCTTCAGCTGTGCACGTTTTAAGGAGCTTTTACACATGTGCGACTGGCATTACATAATTGCCTTACAGGCCAAATACGTACAGATTTGATGAACAATGTGCGTGATTCACGGTGTGCACAACCAGCCCCTACTACTCAACTACAAGCTTACCGGTACATCAATACCACGAAGTGGTACCCCGTTCACTTCGCATAAATCCTGCAAGACAGTAGCATAGTCCTCAGATGTGCCAGTTCACTATATAGTTAAATTAGATCACACATCAATACATATTATATTAACAGAAAAGCCTATTTTGTGGGGTTATGAATGAGATATAATATATTAAGTTTTGGATTGTATCATACAGTAATCCATTTGAGGCACTGAGAACCATAAAGTATATCATCAGTTGTGAGACTGTAGCATTTATTCATGCTTCTGATATCTGTTGATCTTAAGGTGGATCAGATTTATCTGTGCTGTAGGCCCACAGTGTATATATGAACATTTGCGAAAAGCTGTTTCACTGGTTTCTTTGATGTTCAGTTAAATGTGGTATCGATGGTGATCTGGTTTTGGCCCTTATGGTTCTCACTGCCGCATTTCTATTCTAGTCAAGTGATCATGTTGGTAGACAGTACTACATGAATTTAATCATTTCCATAAATGACATTTTGTGTTTGGAGTTGATTGTTTGCTGTGCTGGGATCTGTTTTTGTGTGTAGTGCAGCGATCGAGATAAGAATGCAGCTGCTTATAATCTATAAAACTAGTCAGGGTGTAACTAAATCCCCTTCAAAGGCTTTGAGGACTTGTAGTGGGCTCAAAGATGGTTAAGTTTAACATTGGAACTCATGTCTGGAAACACACCGTTTTTCCTTTACACACAGAATACAACAACACACATTGCTCTCTGAATCCTGCTGCTTGTCTGCTTCCTCTTACAATTAGGGCCCACTGTGATGACTGCAGCCATGACACATACCAATAGATAGAGGTCTGTGCGGATGCCGATATCCGCGGTATTTGTTACTTGGCGGATAAAATCGCAACCGGCGCGGATATCCGCGGGTCATCTGCGGATATTGAACAAGGCATCTGCCCAGTATGTATGTTGCAATGTTAGTTGAAAACTTCAAGTCTGTTGACATTCTTGGAATCTTGCAGGGCCCAGGTAGAGCAGATGTCTGTTGTCCTCAGCCCCTGGTTACGACCGTCGTAGCTGTACCCAGAGACCTGCACCTAATCCATTTCCACGACCGTGTCTTTTGTGTGGCCTGTGAAGTGCTCTCTGTGTGGCAAACCTGCACACTGTCTACCAGACAGGTGCCCGTTGCAATTTTCCACTGACTTCAGTTAGCGCTTTGTAGTGACCGAGTGACAATGTGCATCATAGCCAATATCAGTGAGAGTTCTTTCTTCAAATGAACACCATATCGATGGATACAATTTCGTGTAAGGTGAAAAAAGGTGATTTTACATTAGTGAAGGAAAACAAATTGAAATCGCCAATTTGGAAAAAATTCGGATACGTATTTGATGGCAACGAAAAGATAAAAGATATAGTGGCTTGTTTTGCATGTAAAAAAAGTATATTATTACACTGGACACAAAAGTGGAACTTCAAATTGCTAAAACATTCGTGTGAGGCTGGAAAAAGCAGCATAATTATTTATTTAAATACCAAGAGAGACGTGAAAGTTCCTGAAGTTCCGCCAAATTTGAAGACAGCCGCGACAGAAAAACTTATCAATCTTGTCAGCAAAGACATTTTACCATTCGAAGTTGCGTGTGGATCTGGGTTTCTCGAGACGGCACAGTTTCTTATTGATGCGGGGGCCAAGTACGGTGCAGTGAGTGCTAAGGAACTGCTACCTCATCCAACCACCATATCCAGAAATTTGAAGGAAACGGCCGATCGTTTGCGGGAAACTGTCTCGGCAGAAGTGAAGAATATATTCAGAGATGTAGGTGGAGCACTAACTGTCGATTTATGGACTGGTTCGTACCGTAAAATAAACTATATGGGAGTGACTGCACATTATGTTAATTATGAAGAAGTGAAACTTGAGGATCGAGTGTTGTGCACCAGAAATTTTGAGAGTGAGATTAAAAAACAGGAGAAAACTTTAAACTTGAATTAATTAAGATACTACGGTCGTTCGATTTATTCAGTGCTGTGAATAACATCGTGTTCGTTACGGATATAGGTCCAAATATTGTGACAGCACTTTGCCAATACAAGAGGCTCTCGTGCTCAGCACACATTCTTAATACTGTGCTGGAGCACATGACTCGAGGAGACGCAAATGATGAGAAGAGTGACGTGCAGCGACTAATAAATTCCTGTCGAGGTATCACAACTTTCTTTAAAAGATCTGGTCTTTAGAATCGCCTTCGGAAGTCATTGAAAGGAGATATAGACACACGATGGAACAGTAAATTGGATATGTTTGAGTCTATTAATTCACAATGGTTTGAAGTTCTGTCAATTTTGTCAAAGAAAAATCAAGATAATTTGATTGATTCTATACACAAGAGGATGTTGGAAGATATAATAACAATTCTGACACCATATAAAATAGCTTTGTGTGATCTCGAAGCCCACAAAACCCCTACGCTTTATTTATGTGTGTTGTGGAAGTTAAAACTTCTCTCCTTCCTTGAAAAAAATGATGGGGACAGCCCATTTCTGATAGATTTAAAGAGTACAGCCAAATCTATTTTTATCAGCAAATGGGACATAACAGTAACCCATAAACTTGCAACATTTTTTAATCCAAAATATAAAAACCTAAAATTTCTTAGCAGTGCCGCAAAAGATGAAGTTGTAAAGGAAGCGAAAAATTATATTGCGAGAAATTGTCCACAGTTAAAATATAAGGAGGAAACAACATCTGGAATTCCTGCAAAAAAAAAAAAAAAAAAAAAAAAGGAACAGAAGCCTGACGTACTTTTTAATGAATTTCAAGATTTCTCAGAAGATGAATCGACGAGAGATCTTGACTTTGCGTCAGATGAAATTCTCAGATATACGAATGATAAAGTCCAATTTTCGGAAGGCATCGACCTGATAGCTTGGTGGCATGGACATGAAAACATCTATCCGCGTCTTTCCAAACGCCTCGTAACTCGCATACTTCGTGCACTGCATTCCAGCGAACAGCGCGCCATCTGAGAGATCAGAGAAGCTTCTCTACTGCGGGACAAATAATGCAGGACCGATGCACGTCTTTGAAACCACAGATGATTGATGACATCATGTTCCTGCATAATAATCTTCCAAAGTAAAAAGGTACTTGTACAGCTTCTCTTACTTCACTGTATTTTTTTGGGCAATTTTTTTCATCTGATTCTTTCTTTTACAGAATTTGAATCAGAAGCAAGCAGAAGATGAAAATATTTCATCTGAAGCCTGTGAGTTTTTATTGTAATATTTATAGTAAAGAATTTCCTCTACATATTGTTAGTATTTTTACTATTCCCAACAAGAACATTTAAGTAGTATTAGATAAAAGAAGGAAATATTTAACAAGCCATTTGTTTTGTTGTAATTTCCATATTAAACAGCTCAATTTTAAGTTTTTACTCTTCGCAACAAGAACATTCAACAGCTAACGCGTCAATATTATTAAACTAGGTAATGATGATCTCATAAGTGCCTACTTAAATTTTAGCGTGCACTACAGTAACATTTGCAGCCGCCGAGCATTGTCGCTCTTTGTGAACAGTGAAACAGCCCGGCCGAGCGGTGGCACGGCGGGCCTTGTCTTTAATTACAAGTGGGACTTCAAACTACGGCTCACGACCACCAACAAGCCGTGACTGTGATAGCCCGTCAAAGATTAGTCTGATCACATTGAAAACTTACAAAATATTCAAATCATCCAAAATAATAATGTCTCTTTTAATTTACCAGCCAATTAGTAAAGATAAGCGCTGAAATTCGTAACAACTCTGAACATTTTAACAGTAACGGTATTGCTTAACAGGGAACAGTGCCTAACATTTGAAGTTATGGGACAGTGGTTCTTATATAGACATCTGGAAATCGTTTGTAGTTCCATTAAACTTTGAAAAAAAATTATTTTTTAACATTGAAAGTATTAACTGTGAAATATACTGCAAATTTTGTCTTAGTTATTTAGACCAATGTTGAAGATGTTTTAAAGTGTGAAAAACTTTGTTTAGTTGAGAATGAAACAGACATTTCATTTATCGCTAGGCCATAATTCGATAAATCAGCCAAAAGGTGAGGTTCGAGATTTCAATCGTATTTTTAGCTTAAGCTAAATGGACTCCTAATTTCTATAACCACTGATTTTGTTGTCACTCTTTGGAAGACGAGTTATTTCTTCCAGACAACGTCAATTATTGCTGGCAGTTTAACTTTTTCACAGGTGTGCCAGCGTTTTGCAATATAGGCCTCATACTGTAAATATTTTCACTTGGAAATGACGAGGACTGAACGCGTAAGCTATAATATTATCATCAGCTGAAATGAATGCCTTCAAAATTTGACACATCCAAGCAGTGAGTACAAAAAAACTGTCGGTAAATGATGCAATGTGTTAGTAACAGTTTAAAACCATCGTCATTTTCAGCTGCCTTGGCACAAGAGCAGCGAAATATAATTGTTTCTATACATGTATTTTCATCATGTAATACTATTACATTGAATTTTATTATTTTTTTTTTAATGGCGTTTCCAATCTCCCGAGATCCGAGCCGCTACTGTGTGTGCTCCGGAGCGCCAATGCTTTCCTGTTTGGAATGGTCTGCTTTAGAGTAGGTATAGAGCATTTCCTGTGCTTTAAGAAGTCAAAAGTAGTTAAGTTGTCGCAGAAATGGCACCCTAACAATAACTATGTCATTACATACCATAATTCTAAGTACTACTGTCTATTACTATTAATTAGTCATTCAAAACTTAAATATATGCGGATGTGGATATGGAACTTGCAGATGCGGTTGCGGATTAGGACCTTGCGGATGCGGTGCGGATTGCACTTTTCTTATCCGCGCAGACATCTACCAATAGATCTTCCTGGGATGCCACGGGGGTCTTGTAATTCGCGCATTTCATTTGAGAAATACACAAACTCAACTGTATCACATGTGAACAAACCTGTAATGGGCATGGAAAATCTGGCGAATGATGTACATAATACCGTAGTCAATTGCATCAAGAATGCAGGAGATTTGAACATGTGTTGTGGTATTTGCACGTAGCAGGAAAATGGTAAGTTTCCAGGCATGAGTTCCTGTGCTAAATTTAACTGCCGTAGTCCCTACTACAGGATGGTGTTCATTGTTACCAAAAATCTGGAAAAGTTATTTACCAGTTTACTTCAAATTTTACATAACACACTAATAAACATTTGGACAGACACAGGCTAATGTTTTAACATATATATATGTTAAAAATATTAGCCTGTGTCTGTCGAAATGTTATATATATATATATATATATATATATATATATATATATATATATATATATATATATCATCCACCAAGAGAGGGCATAGTGGCATAGCTACTACAGCGCCTTCTGTGTCTACACTTTAATAGGTGATGCTCACAGCCAGAAGTCTCGGTGTGATGCAGACGTGAGAAGCAAGCAGTCAACCATGCCATGGAGATGCACTTGCTTCCTACAGCTAACTGAGTGAGTTTGAAAGGGGTCACATTGTGGCCTTCCAAGTGGTGGAAGGTCCTCTTGGAGAACTGCCACACAAGATGGAGGTGCTGTGTCAGTTGTGCAACAATGTTGGTATTGGTATTCTCGCACCTGTAGACAAGATTCTGGTTGCTCACGCAGCCCAGACACCCACCAGGATAATTGCATTGTAAAGGCAGCAGTGGCAGATTGTACAGCTACCACAGCATAAATAAGAGGGCTTGTGAGCCCAGACATTTCAACATGAACTGCTGGGAAGTGGTTATTAGTGCTGAGACTATGGACATGCACACCTCTAGCCTATCTTCGACTCACACCACAGCATCGACTTGCGTGCCTTGACTGATGCTATCAGAGGATTGCTTGGAAAATGGAATGGGACACTAGTCTTCAGTGATGAAAGCAGATTCTGCCTGCACACGAGTGATGATCATTTGCATGCATAACATAGACCTGGTGAATGTTGTCTCGTAGAGTGCATTCGTCCAAGAACACTGGCCATACCCCAGGCCTAATGACCATACAAAATGTTGTTAGACCCATTCTTTTGTCATTCTTGAAACAGGAAGGTGATGTGTTGTTCCAACAGGATAGTTCTTGCCTACATACTGCCCATGAAACACAACATGCTCTGCAAGACCTTCAGCAACTTTCCTGGTCAGCACAATCTCCATACCTTTCTCTAATTGAGCATGTTTGGGATATGATGGGACAAGAAGTGGATCGTGCAACTCATCAACCAACAACTTTTACAGAGCTATGTGAACAGGTTGAGCAGGCATAGCATAACATATCCCAGAACAGTATTGACCATCTGTACAATCAACTGGATGCCCGAGTCAGTGCCTGCACTGCTGCCTGTGGAAGCTATACCACGTACTAATATGGATGTTTCAGCATGGGTTGATACCTGATGCCTCAGAACTGCTTATGCTATTGATCTATAAATGTAATCATTTCATGTGCTCCATCTGCACTCTTGTAACATTAAATCTTGAGTGAATTGGAAATCTCTAAAAGGGTGTACAGTTTTTTACTCGCAGTGTATAATATATAAAGTGGAAAAGTTAGGAAAATATCAAAAATTTCTCGACTGATTTTCTTCAGATATTTACAAGATGCTCTAATAAACAATCAGATAGACACAGGCTGTACCTTTTAGTATATGTAATATCAGCTGAGAAATGTCCCTGTCAAAGCACAAGAAAGGTGAATATGCTCCTCTTTGAAAGGCTCTTTCAGAAATGTGACAGCCATCTGCCTCAGTCCTCATTCCAGCTTCCTTGCCAAAACTGTTGGCACACAAACATATTCATGCTTTTTTTACAGTGAATATTCTAAATCCTTTTATCCAGTCTCTCTTTGTGGTGAAGCTTTCATACTCAGAAATTCCCTATCACTGGCACTGTTTGTGTATGTCTCTCTCCCACTGTCTCCTTTTTCTCCCATTTGTACTTTCTCCTGTCTGTCTCTCCAAATGTCACTATCACCATCCCTTCCTCTTGCTCTTCCTTAGCACTGTCTCCTCTCTGCCCCTTTCACTGTCTCTTGTCCCACTGCCATTGTCTTTGTCCCAGTCATTTTCTTTCCAATCACTTCTGTCTCTTTCTCACTTAGTTTGCTGTCTTCCTCTTCTATCACCATTGTCTTCTGTCCTTGGGGATGGGATGCTTGGAGTTTTGACACACTCCTCAGATATGCTAATTCACTTGCTACATACTGTAGTAAAATTGGATTGGACGTCAGCATACGTTAAAGTTGTACTGACAGTAAACCTATTCTGTGTTTCTGAATGAGCTATAGTATATTAAGTTATCATTTTTATCATACAGTAATCCATTTGAGGTACTGACAAGCTGACAAGGGAAACTCTCCACTGCACCCCCCCAGTGGACAGTCCGTCAAAATATAAACACAGATCAAGCATGAAAATTGGAAGAAGGTGTACTGAACTGTGAATATATATATATATATATATATATATATATATATATATATATAAAACAAAGATGATGTGACTTACCGAACGAAAGCGCTGGCAGGTCGATAGACACACAAACAAACACAAACACACACACAAAATTCAAGCTTTCGCAACAAACTGTTGCCTCATCAGGAAAGAGGGAAGGAGAGGGAAAGACGAAAGGATGTGGGTTTTAAGGGAGAGGGTAAGGAGTCATTCCAATCCCAGGAGCGGAAAGACTTACCTTAGGGGGAAAAAGGACGGGTATACACTCGCGCACACACACACATATCCATCCACACATATACAGAGAGGGAAACATTCCACTTGGGAAAAATATATCTAAAAACAAAGATGCTGTGACTTACCAAACGAAGCGCTGGCAGGTCGATAGACACACAAACTAACACAAACAAACACACAAAATTCAAGCTTTCGCAACAAACTGTTGCCTCATCAGGAAAGAGGGAAGGAGAGGGAAAGACGAAAGGATGTGGGTTTTAAGGGAGAGGGTAAGGAGTCATTCCAATCCCGGGAGCGGAAAGACTTCCCCCTAAGGTAAGTCTTTCTGCTACCGGGATTGGAATGACTCCTTACCCTCTCCCTTAAAACCCACATCCTTTCGTCTTTCCCTCTCCTTCCCTCTTTCCTGATGAGGCAACAGTTTGTTGCGAAAGCTTGAATTTTGTGTGTTAGTTTGTGTGTCTATCGACCTGCCAGCGCTTCGTTTGGTAAGTCACAGCATGTTTGTTTATATATATATATATATATATATATATATATATATATATATATATATATATATAAACAGTGAATGGTCTAATGAAAATAAGTGCAATATAGAGCAAGTTAAGTGAGTGGCGGCACCGTGATTAACAGCTCGCTGTCAGCGACAGAGTGGCAAGGATTTGTGCTTACCACCCTACCGGTCTAGTGGCATATGCGAGCTGACTGCAGTAACATGGCAAACTCTTTTAGGGAGTACACTATCAAGATTATGTTCCAAACTAAATATCCAAGACCGTGAGCATATTAAATAGAAAACTTCTTGCATGATGAACTACATCTAGACCCACAGGACATAACTGGTATTCACTTTTTGATCACGACCAGTTTAGTCAATGCTAAGATGATTAACAAAGAAGCGCGCATGAAAGTGGTCACCAGTGCTGCCGGAAAACCACAGTTTATGCACTCAGGTAGACATATTGGCAATTAGCACTGTTACCATTGAACATGCAGGTCTTGGCATGAAGACCCTTCAGGTATTCGAGCTACCTTTTGAGTTACCTGCCAAGTCCGTCAACTCCACTGTTGAGCCATACAGGACTGTCATCAGCCACGTAGCTGAGAAGTGGCAGAGTTTTACAACGTATCCCGTACTCAACAGAGCAAGACAGGCCAAACTCAAACAGCTTGTTTCTTCATACTTTAACATTGCCAGTTGTCGTGCAATGGACAACTGTGCATATGCTCAGGATGTGGACAGAGGGTCATTTCGCTCTGATTGTTTGTAGCGGCGGATCACCCAGATTCCTTCAGGAAAAGTGGGACAACATGTTCCTCCATTGATTCTACCAATTACTTATGCAGAAATGACACCATCTATGACATGTGGCACACAAGTGGCGGCATCTGCAACATTGGGCAGAGGGGATCAGGATAGGTTACTACTGCAGACAAACAGACACATTATTGATGAGGCACATACCGTCTGCTCTATCCACACAGAATAACCAGATAGGCACGAACAGCAGCTGCCACCACACAATGAGTGGATGGATGTTGAAATACAAGTCTTTCGAACCCAAGCTTTCCCCTCTGAAAGTGCAGAGGAGTCAGATCTACATTCACATTCTGAAACGGAGATGTGTGTCCAGAAGAAGCATTTGCCCCCCAAGCACAAGAAACACTGACGGATGCCATCTGACAACTGTCTCTTATGGACAGATACAAATGATCGTACTGATTTTGACAGTGATGTGGATGCCTGTGCTCCGAAGGTGTCAACCGACACTGCTCCCTCTTTAGGAAAACTGAGATGATAGAGTTTTCTTCTCCTGGACACCCGTGCGGAGATGGAGGGAGTGACGGAGCACCATTGCAACTGCGAGGAATCACAACAAGGGCCTCTTTGGTTGGTTGGGTTGTTTGGGGGGAAGAGACCAAACAGCGAGGTCATCGGTCTCATCGGATTAGGGAAGGATTTGGAAGGAAGTCAGCCGTGCCCTTTCGAAGGAACCATCCCGGCATTTGCCTGGAGCGATTTAGGGAAATCACGGAAAACCTAAATGAGGATGGCCGGACGCGGGATTGAACCGTCGTCCTCCCGAATGCGAGTCCAGTGTGCTAGCCACCTCGCTCAGTCCCCTCTTTGGTAGCCAATGAACCACACTGACAGCCTCTTTCCAGTAACTCATGGGCAGACAATGTGGAAGAAGACTCTTTGGCAGGTGCATCACACACAGAAAACAGGGAGTTACACAATCCACCCCAACTCTTGCGGATGGCATGATAATAGAGACGACAGGGTGGAGTGGGGGTGACCAAACCCATCGGCACTGCATACACTGATGACTGCCTCTGTCTTCGAGGCCAACTAACAGTCATATTGATTCGCAACGGCTAACATCAATACCATCCGGTCACGAGAAAAGCTGTCATTGCTATGCAACTCACTTTATGTGGCCAATACTGATGTGGTCTTATTGCAGGAGGTATACATCCTTGGCTTCCACAATGTCACCAGATACACGACATGCATATCACACGCGTCGGGTATGGGCAGCAACATCGCAATACTTCTTAAAAAAAAGGGGGGGGGGTAATAGCCACCAGTGTACATCACCTACCAAATGCCAGGGGCATTGTGCTTACGGTCCAAGGGATACACCTCTCCAATGTTTACACACCGTCCAGTACCAGCAAGAGGCGTGAAAGATGATATGGTGATCAGGGACGATTTTAATTGTACACAATCTCTCAAGGACCAAATTCCTCTGCATTCACCATGCTCAGCACTCGGCACTGTCATTCACACCCAGTTTGGTAGACACTTGGAACATCATTTATGCTGATAGACACACACTTTACAGAACATTTGTCTAGCAGAATTGATGGGATATATACCTTCCGCTCTCTCAGGGATGCGGTCACGGCCGATGAGCTGTGGCCAGCAGCATCTACTGACCACACTGCTTACATCTGTACCATCATGCTTCGATGCCAACAAGTGTGGTGCAGCCACAGCCCATGGAAATTTAACACTGTTCACCTGGCTTGGTCAGAATCTCAAGTGGCAGTGACACATGGAGACTGTGCCTGCGACGAAGAGGAGCGTGTGCATACGCTTTAGAGTGGTGGCTGGACTGTGCAAGCTAAGCCTTCGATGTACCTTGAAGTCATTTAGGAGGGAAGCTGCAGTATGGAGGTGCAGCACTACAGAGTTCTACTATTTCATCCTCAGGGAGTGTTCCGTTATGCCCACATCACTGGACTACCAGATGACTGTCAATTGGAAAAAAAACGAATATTTTGAATTTGATGCATCAACACTTGGAAGGGACCATATTCGTACACAACAAATGGTCAGAATCACCGATGCATGGCCCTCCATGTACCATATAGCCACGAAACGAAAGCACAGACACCGGACATTGATCCATGAGGTGACAACAGAAGATGGCGTCCGTCGCATCACACAAAGAGACATAAGCAATACATAATATACCCATTATTCTCACCTGTACATGGAGAAGAGATCTGACCCAGAAATCATTACTGCTACTGCTGGTTTGACACATGCAACGGTTACTCCAGAACTCCAACAGGAACTGCTAGAACCGGTGACTGAAGAAGACGTGTTGGATGCCATAGGAAATGGGCACCCAATAAGTACCAGGACTTGATGGGTTACCCATGGAGTTTTATAGGAAGTTCCAAGGACTACTGGTGCCCTATTGGACTATTATACATCAAGAACTCATGACACCAGAGGTGCAACTTCTGTCTTCATTTGTGGAAGGTTATCGTTATCCCAATCTGTAAACCTCACAGAGGTTCACATATTACGGACTACCAACCATTAACTTTATGGAACTGTGATATGAAAATCTTCACACGTCTACAGGCAGTTCGAATTCGGCATATGACATCTTGTATCCTATCAGTGGATCAGACATTGATGGGTAATAAATAATATCCACTCTGCCCTGTGCCGTTACAGCGACCTGATTGCTCTCGCTAAGGTGTGTCGCATACTGGGAGCTCTGGCTGCTATAGATTTTAGTCAAGCATTTGATCATATCGGTCATATGTACTTAATTGTAGTTCTTCAGAATATGCATTACCCAGGCGCTTTCATTGAGGTGGTACTCCATCTCCTACCTGGTGCAACATCAAAAGTACTTGTCACCGGAAGATTATCGAACACCTTGAAAATTCGCTGCTCTGTTAGACAGGGATGCCCATTATCGACAATATTATATGCTTTAGCACTAGATCCTTTGTTGTGCAGGCTGCGACACTGCCTCATGGGTTTGTCTCTTGGGAGGCTTCGCTTTTAGGTACACTGCATATGCAGATGATCTGATATCAGCTGTTCATGATGAACATGATGTGCACAGCACAGAGCATTGGATTAGTTAGCCACTTATGGCGAAGCTTCGGAGAGCCATACAAATGTACATAAATCGATGGCTTTGAATATTGGCACTGGGATGACACCTGCATGTGTTGCTCCATTCAGACTGTCCGATAAACTCCGCTGTCTTGGTCTCGACTTCACAGACGACATTTCATGCATGACGATCATTAACTATCGGAGCCTCTTGCAACACATCCGTGCTGGACTTGTGGATCATCGTCTTCATGCATTAGACCATCATTACCGGACCGAATTTGTTAAAATCTATCAGGCATCACGAATTCCGCAAGTAACGCAAACACTACCAGTGCCTAAACACATAGCTCAGAGCATCATGGCGGCATTCGGTTTCTTTGTCAGTGCTGGAATGTTATTTAAGGTTCGATACGACTCCCTGAGTCTTCCTAAAGAATGGGGCGGACTTGGTCTTATCAGTGTTCATCATCTGGAGTATAGCTACCTGCAGGACGTTCTCCCCATCTCTCGCTTACCAACTGCCAGTGACATCTACCACAGACTATTTCGCCGCCGGTCGCCTAATGTCGTCGAACTGACAAGTCCTACCGTGTGTTGGAAAGTAGTAATGTGCACTGTCAACGTGGTAACGCTCGATTCAGGTGTATGTTCGACCTGGTACTTTACAGTGAACAGAAAACAAATCACTCGAAAAGGATACATCTTGCAGATTCGCCTTTATGTGTGAACTGCAACGTCCAGAATACCGACGAACACCGGCTCCGTTGTGGGACGGCGGAAGAGATCTGGTAATTTGTGCGTCAAATTTTGGCTTTCTTTTTACAAATGTCGCCCTCTTACGTCGATTCCCGCACTCTCCTCTACCCAGACGCTGTATATTACCTGAGGACGAAACAGAACACTGTCACGTGGATCAGAGGTCACGCCATTCATTAGGTATTTGGAGGTGTGTCATAGAACTCATCGATTTTTGGAACTATTTAAACGAACGTCATTGTGCTATTGCAAAGAACCCTAAGTAGGGGATAGTGGGGGAAATACACCCACCTAAGGAAAAATCGATGTGAACCATTCGTTACGTCATTAAAACTACGAAAATAAAGGCCCGTCCACACGCAACGATCTGTCTGCGCAAATGTCTGCGCGCATCACATCTGAGCAGACAGATCGCTGCGTGTGGACAGAAGATTTGCACCAACCTGAGGTGTGTGCAAACCTGGAAGTTGGAGTTGGAGGTTTGAGCGAAACCTCTCAAATCTGTGGGTTCAAACCACATCTGCGCAGACAAGTTGGAGCGTGTGGACAGGAGATCGCCGCAAATCTGGCGCGAAACAGCTGTTTGCTCAGTCTAGTGTTTGTATTTGTGCGCACAGGGCATTAAAATGGCTGATACTCTTTAGTGTTCTCGAGAGCTTGTAAGTGAATTCATTGAAATGTATAGAAACCACCCATTTTTGTGGAAGATTTAAAGTAAAGAATATAGTGCCCGAGACAGCAGCATACAATGTTCTAATTGAAAAATTGCGGGCAGTTGACGCCTCGGCAAACAGAGAAACAGTAATATATATTTTAAAAAAATTCGTTGCGAACTGTTTACAGAAAAGAGTTATCCAAAGTTCAGAAATCTAGAAGATCTGTTGTAGGAGTAGATCAAGTATACCAGCCAACGTTATGGTATTTTGATCTGCTTGGCAAGCCATTCGTGAGGAGAAATTGTCCTTCTCATACACGTATTTTTTCTCATAATATGAGGGGTTACAAGTGTCGACATCCATCCGCAAATAATTTCGCCAGTCGTTAGGTTCGCCCAGCAACTCCCGCAGTAAATTTACGCGAGAAAACTGCTTTCGCTTTATCAGCCACTGTCTACACCATTTTGACCGCTTTCTCTGTTTCCTGCGGTTGGTCTGAATGTTTTTTCCAACACAAGTTGCGAACACAGACCACAACAGAACTTTCTCCATTTCTATAATTCAAACTAACTGAATTAAATTTTTGACGTTTACGGGGAGCGTAGTCGCTTGCCGCTGATATTTCTTTTCTACATCGACAGATGGCGGGCGAGTAGTAGACTGGGGTTTGTGTCGTGTGAACACACCACATTTGCAGCGATCTTTTGCATGTACAGACATCTGCGCCGATGTCTGCGCAGACAGATCGTTGCGTGTGGACCGGGCTTAAGTACATACCATACAATGGACATTTCTCCACATATTCCAATCGTCTGTAAATAGTTATTATTTTGAACATTAAAAAAAAAGTGCAAATGCGTGGTATTCCCCACCCCAGAGGGTAATAATATGCAAAGTACTGGGTAATAACACATAAAACAAGCAAACCATAAAAATGTACAATACTTGCTATTTTTATTTACTTATTAGTTAACTACAAATAGTAAACAGTATATTTAAGAATGAAATAATGTAATTCTACAAACATCTCTTATAATTTTCGTTTTTTTAAAATTTTTATTGATATGAAAAGAGTTCATTTTCTCATACAGCAAAGATCGCACTTGTAACCTTTTGGAGTGTTCCAGCCACTACATTCTTCATGACTCCATCTGCTACAAGAAATACATCGGTGCCATAGTTCTCCATCTTTCCCAAACTCTCCACAATCTAAACAGACATCTTCTGAAATCGCCAATGGATCAATATCATCAATTTCATCGTCATCACAAATGTTCTGCAAGTCCAGATTTAGGTCATCCTCGCTGCTACTTTCACTTTCTTGGTGGTGTTTCTTCTTATATATCGTATGTTTCTTCTTCGAGACTTTTTTAGGTTGCAGATTTCTGCACTTATCTGCTTTATCCTTAAGATTTATTTTCTTGTATCCTTCAGCTTTCTTTTTCATGTCTTCTTTTTGTTTCTTAATTGATAACTCCGTTAGCAGTTTATTCTTCTCTGGAGTTGCTGTAAGGATCACTGACTTTCCCTTAGGCTTTCCCTTGGCTTGTTTCGTCTTAGGAAGAACTTGTTTTTGTTTTGGAACAGGAGACATGTCAAATACACTAACGTGCTTGACACATGCACTTTTAGTTGATGTTGTTGTGACCTCTTCTAGGGCTACTAGAAGTGGAATATCTTCTGCTGAAGATCCAGGAATCTATTCTTGACTCCTTTTGGGGATATGTGGCTCGTTAGTAGATGCAACTACTTCATTTCCATTTGTTGCATTCAGAACCTCTTCATCTTCAAGGACAACATCTCTGAAGATCACACATTGTTGTAAGTCGTCATGCTGAAATTTGTTTGGATTGAAAGGCCAAATCCCACATGCCTTAAACCCTGACTGCCCTTTGTCCGTGGTAGCGACCTTAATATATGCCTTATTAAAAAGTTCTGCTAACTCATATGATTTTTTGATACACATGTGACTTCATATACATATCACATTCACGATTGAAGGCTGATTTCAAAGAAGAAAAGAATGTAACATCTAGTGGTTGAAGCTTGTGAGAAGTGTGTAGAGGTATGGTTACTGTGACAATATAATGTTTTTTACAAAATTCAAAAATATCAAGTGAAATGTGGCTGCTGTGATTATCTAAAATCAGCAGCACAGGGTCATCAATATTTGATTTTACATTGTTTTGAAAATGTTGGATCCATTCGAAAAATAATGAGTCATTGGACCAGCCATTGGCAGAACAACCATATATTGCTCCAACTGGTCCACCTTTACTTAAGAGATTTGACATCCTCTTCCTGGGGAAGACAAACACAGGGGGGATGTAGGTACCAGCAGCACTGAAACAACATATCACAGTCACGTTTTTCCCCCTTTCCCAAGACGTGGCTCCACCTGTGTGTTTAACACATTTCGGAGCCAAAATTCTCTCGAGCTTTTGTACAGTACTTATGCCCGTTTCATCGACGTTGAATACTCGCTGCCCTTTAAATTTATATTTTTCAAAGACATTTCTAAGTTTTTAAATTTTGCATTAACCCCTTCTTCATCAAATGCCTGTATTCTGTTAATGCTAGTTGCTTCAGGTTTTCTCATGCTAATACTTGGGTTTCTTTTTAAAAATAGAGCTAGCCAATCCTTTCCAGCTAACCTAGATGACTTATCAAAATTGTTTGCAATGTTGTTATCCTCTGCATACTCAATTGCAATCTTTAGCAGCTGGGTGCATGTAATGCCATAGAACAGCTTGGCCATTGTAATAACATGTTCCTTAATCTCATTTTCCTGTTCTGTCGAAAATGTTGGGTTTCTTCCAAGTTTTGGACCCTCAGTATTTTTAACGTTCATTCCTGTTTGCAGAGTAGCTTCATGAATCCCGAAAGCTCTTGATACTTATTTTTCTTCCAGATTTGATGGCATACTGAACCTTACAAAGTTCCTGTTACGTCCATTTTGCTTTCTGGGTTTCTCTTTTATAATATCTACCCATCTGAAATTTAAAAAAAAAATACCTCTGTAGTATTGAAAATATAACCTGCAAGGGGAAATACCACGCACTTGAACAGCTGCGTGGCATTACCCCACTGTAAGTTCGATGACTAACCTAAGCATAACTCGCCACCTAATTGAAATAGGGGGACAAATCTACAATTAAATTGAAGGTTTCATCTAGGGTTAGTAGTTGATACGCAAGAATTACATTAAAGCAACTTATAGTAGCACTTACCTTGCAAAATACAGCTGACCAAAATTACATGAGACACGCCGAAAATAAACAATAAGCCACGTAGTAGTAGTTACTTCTGCCGGCAGGGTGTAGCACCAACTGGGAACAGCTTGCACCATTCAAACTGCATAATCTGCCTGCGTGGGATTACCCACATGCGTGTAATTACCCCACCTTCCCCTACAGCCAGTACTTTTCCAACTTCTTGCGAAGCATCTTCCATGATCCACCCAGTAACTGGATTATTCATCACAGGAGATAAATTTGATACGTTCACTCAAGGAGACGAACAGATAACGCTACCTACACGACATCACAAGAAGACATGCCATGAAACTGGGGCGTGGCGTACGTTGAGTATCGACGCCGCATGTGTCTCTTACGGAAGTGTAGCTGTTTGTTTATTTTTCTTTCTTTCAGAGACTAGTCATGGAAAAGGCGAATTTATTTTTTGTCAATAAATAAACGAATATTCTCCTATGCCCATTTACCCCCTCCTTATATTCCTGATGGAGACATCGTGACCAGGCCTCGCTATTTGTTTTTTTCATTTCTGTGAGACGTCCGTGTGGTATCTCGCCTGCTCTCACAAGGTATCACGTTTACTTGTGAGAGTAATGCATTCTTACCATATAACTCATATTAACCAATGTATAATATGACAACTGCCAAGACTACAAAAAGAGAACAAACATTTCAGTGAGCGGACGGACAGTTCATAATGTTGTGAAAACAAAAATAAAAACAAATGGCATGAGATAGTTTTGAACACGGCTTGTCCGCTTCACACTACAACACAGTTACCACGATGCTGCGCCTCTTGATGTGTGCTTAATATTGCACTTGTTAAGCTTGGACCCTTCACTGTTCCTGTTTTTCTTTTTCTTATTTTTTCATAGTTCAGTACACCTGCTTCCTGTTTTCATGCTTGATCTGTGTTCAGTTTTTGACGCGCTGTCCACTGGGCCATCTTACCACTAAATCTGAGGGTGGGGGGGGGGGGTTGTAAATCATCGTCGATTGTGAGCTTGTGGGATTTATTCATCCTCCTGAAATCTGTCACTCTTATGGTGGGTAAGGTTTATCTATGCTGTTAGGCTCACATTGCATATACGAAAATTCACGAAAAGCTATATCACTGGTTTCTCTAACATTTCTCTAATAATGTGGGATAGACGATGGTGTGCTTTAGGCCCTTAATGGATCTTAGCGCCTCATTTGTATTCTAATCAAGTGACCATGTTGGTACACATTACTATTTGAGTTTAATAATATCGACAAATGGATTTTTTTATTTTTCGTTGGTTGTTTACTGGTCGGGAATTGGGTTTCATGTGCAGTGTAAACATGAACTATGTTGAATCTGTTATAAATGCTAACAGAAAAGTAAAGCTGTGAGGACAGGTCGTGAATCGTGCTTGGGTAGCTCAGTTAGTAGAGCATGTGCCAGCCAAAGGCAAAGGTCCCGAATTCGAATCTTAGTCTGGCACACAGCTTTAATCTGCCAGAAGTTTCATATCAGTGCACACTCCGCTGCAGAGTGAAAATCTCATTCTGGGAACAGAAAAGTAAATTACCAGGAAAAGTTAGCCGCATAGGGACTAGGGCCTCCGAGAACAGATCCTTTGATTGAAAGAGAGTCGAAATAAAATAAGCCTGAATACAAGCGAACGTTTAACAAGGAAGAGTACAGTTTCACAAGCTGTTGTGTGCGTGCAGCGTAAGAATATCGGATTTTCAGCCCGGAAGTAAATTCATGAACTAATACATCTCTTAGAGATCCTCTACAATTGTCTGAAACATTGAAAAAGCACAAAATTCCCACTTACACAAAAATGCAGATGGAGAGTTGCGAAAGCTTATACATTACTTCGTTACTGCCCTAAACTGTACTTAATTATATACAAAATAATAAATTTCCACAAAACAGTTCTTTTGTCAGATAAGTTATGCATATTATTATTATTATTATTCCTTTATTTTCTCAGACGTTATGTCTGGTCAAAAATGGAAAGTGACGCGGACATTGATCAAGCGTCACTTCCTATTAACTGTACGGTATGTGTTATATTGCATTTAGGAACTTTCGGGTAATTGAACATGTATCAATAATTACGGATTTCTGTAGTTGTATATATGTGTTTGGATGTAGCTGTATTGCATTGGTGTACTGGTGGATATTGTGTGGTATGACTCCTGTAGTTGATACTATAATTGGTATGATGTCAACTTTATCCTGATGCCACATGTCTTTGACTTCCTCAGCCAGTTGGATGTATTTTTCAATTTTTTCTCCTGTTTTCTTTTGTATATTTGTTGTATTGGGTATGGATATTTCGATTAGTTGTGTTAATTTCTTCTTTTTATTGGTGAGTATGATGTCAGGTTTGTTATGTGGCGTTGTTTTATCTGTTATAATGGTTCTGTTCCAGTATAATTTGTATTCATCATTCTCCAGTACATTTTGTGGTGCATACTTGTATGTAGGAACTTGTTGTTTTAAAAGTTTATGTTGTAAGGCAAGCTGTTGATGTATTATTTTTGCTACATTGTCATGTCTTCTGGGGTATTCTGTATTTGCTAGTATTGTACATCCGCTTGTGATGTGATCTACTGTTTCTATTTGTTGTTTACAAAGTCTGCATTTATCTGTTGTGGTATTGGGATCTTTAATAATATGCTTGCTGTAATACCTGGTGTTTATTGTTTGATCCTGTATTGCAATCATGAATCCTTCTGTCTCACTGTATATATTGCCTTTTCTTTGCCATGTGTTGGATGCGTCTTGATCGATGTGTGGCTGTGTTAGATGATACGGGTGCTTGCCATGAAGTGTTTTCTTTTTCCAATTTACTTTCTTCGTATCTGTTGATGTTATGTGGTCTAAAGGGTTGTAGAGGTGGTTATGAAATTGTAGTGGTGTAGCCGATGTATTTATATGAGTGATTGCTTTGTGTATTTTGCTAGTTTCTGCTCGTTCTATAAAGAATTTTCTTAAATTGTCTACCTGTCCGTAATGTAGGTTTTTTATATCGATAAATCCCCTTCCTCCTTCCTTTCTGCTTAATGTGAATCTTTCTGTTGCTGAATGTATGTGATGTATTCTATATTTATGGCATTGTGATCGTGTAAGTGTATTGAGTGCTTCTAGATCTGTGTTACTCCATTTCACTACTCCAAATGAGTAGGTCAATATTGGTATGGCATAAGTATTTATAGCTTTGGTCTTGTTTCTTGCTGTCAATTCTGTTTTCAGTATTTTTGTTAGTCTTTGTCTATATTTTTCTTTTAGTTCTTCTTTAATATTTGTATTATCTATTCCTATTTTTTGTCTGTATCCTAGATATTTATAGGCATCCGTTTTTTCCATCGCTTCTATGCAGTCGCTGTGGTTATCCAATATGTAATCTTCTTGTTTAGTGTGTTTTCCCTTGACTATGCTATTTTTCTTACATTTGTCTGTTCCAAAAGCCATACTTATATCATTGCTGAATACTTCTGTTATCTTTAGTAATTGGTTGAGTTGTTGATTTGTTGCTGCCAGTAGTTTTAGATCATCCATGTATAGCAAATGTGTGATTTTGTGTGGGTATTTTCCAGTAATATTGTATCCATAATTTGTATTATTTAGCATGTTGGATAGTGGGTTCAGAGCAAGGCAGAACCAGAAAGGACTTAATGAGTCTCCTTGGTATATTCCACGCTTTATCTGTATTGGCTGTGATGTGATGTTATTTGAATTTGTTTGAATATTAAGTGTGGTTTTCCAATTTTTCATTACTATGTTTAGGAACTGTATCAATTTAGGATCTACTTTGTATATTTCCAATATTTGTAGTAACCATGAGTGGGGTACACTATCAAAAGCTTTTTGGTAATCAATGTATGCGTAGTGTAGCGACCTTTGTTTAGTTTTAGCTTGATATGTCACCTCTGCATCTATTATCAGTTGCTCTTTACATCCTCGTGCTCCTTTGCAACAGCCTTTTTGTTCTTCATTTATAATTTTGTTCTGTGTTGTATGTGTCATTAATTTCTGTTTAATGATTGAAGTTAATATTTTGTATATTGTTGGTAGGCATGTTATGGGGCGATATTTAGCTGGGTTTGCTGTGTCTGCTTCATCTTTAGGTTTCAGATAAGTTATTCCATGTGTAAGTGTATCAGGGAATGTGTATGGGTCTGCAATGTAACTGTTAAATAATTTAGTTGGATGTGAATGTGTTGAGGTGAACTTCTTTAACCAGAAATTTGCTATTTTATCATTTCCAGCGGCTTTCCAATTGTGAGTAGAATTAATTGCTTGGGTGACTTCATGTTGCAAAATTATCACTTCAGGCATTTGTGGTATCATCTTGTATGTGTCTGTTTCTGCTTGTATCCACCGTGCATGCCTGTTATGTTGTACCGGGTTAGACCATATGCTGCTCCAGAAGTGTTCCATGTCTGTTATGTTTGGTGGATTGTTTATTTTAATGTGTGTGTTATCTATTGTCTGGTAAAATTTCTTTTGGTTTGTGTTGAATGTTTGGTTTTGTTTCCTTCTATTTTCACTTTTTTTGTATCTTCTGAGTCGTTTGGCTAATGCTTGTAATTTCTGCTTCTTTTCGTCTAATTGCTCTGTCGCTTCTTGTTGTGAGATTTTACCTAACCTTTTTCGTTTTTTTTCCGAGATTTCATTTCTTATAAATTGTGTTAGCTGTCCGATGTCTTTTCTCAGTTTTTCTATTCTGATCTGTAGCCTGTGTTGCCATGCTGGTTTTGTGGGTTTCTTCTGTGTGTTGGTTGGTTCTGATCTCTGTCTAGTGTGTATATTTAGTGTAGTGAGTGCTCCTATATAAACCAGTAGTTGTAACTCTTCCATAGTTGTGTTTTCATTTATTTTGTTGTGTATGATTGTGTTTATAGTTTTTATTGTTGTTTCGACTTGTGGGTTATTTGGTGGTCTATGCAAGAATGGTCTTATCTCTGTATTTGTGTCTTTGTATTCTATATATGTCAGCTGAAATTTTTCTTCTATATCGAACATGTGTGTCACTTCGTGTTCTATTTGTGCTTGTTCTGGTGGCTGTCTTAAGATTTCGTTTTCCTCTGATTGGTTAATTGGTGCGTGTTGTTCTTTGTTTGTTTGCTCTGGGATGTTTGTGTCCATTACTGTATTTTCTTCTTCTTCTGATTGCACATTATTTTGTTCCAGTATTTGTTGTACTTGTTGTTTGATCTTTTCTAATTCTGACTGGGGTATCCTGTTATTTTTGATTATTACACGGATCTGATCAGCTAGTCTTTGTTCTGTTAAAAATTTTAATTCTGGGTATCTGGTAATAAATGTTGTGTATACTTGTGATCTGTATCCAGTTGTGTTGGTTCCTAGGTTTGTTGCTTGGTAATAACAGAACATGAGGTGTCGATTAACTTCATCTGACCATCTCATCCTCTGTCTATGTTTTCCTTCTAGGGTGGTTGCAGGAAGCATATCCTGCAAAACACCTCTATTTGGATTTAAATCATTTTCCAGTTGGCTAGCAGTGTCGTTACCATTGTGGGCGGGCATAGGGTTCAAGCGTCGTCCCCGACCATGACGGCGCTTGTCCGAGGCTTCTTTAGTTCTGTCCTGAACCAAGTAATCACACTAAAAGGGGGGTTAGCCCTATTAGTGGTTTGTTCTTTTCGTCGCCTTTTACGACTGGCAGAACATACCGGAGGCCTATTCTTTTCCCGGGCCTCCACGGGGTTATTATTATTATTATTATTATTATTATTGGCAGTGTCTGTAGTTGTAGTCTATAAATTTTCTGATAAGCAACTGTATAACAGCAGATGCTATTAATTTCACTTTCTCAAATTTATGTGAATCTAAAGATTTGCGAACACCCAGAACATATACTCAGGACATGCCACTGCCTCCGGATCTCAGTAAAGAGCAATGACATGGAAAAAAGTCCCAAGGTTCCCCAAGAACATCATCCTAAGAAGATATGGTAAACATTTCGACGATTTGCTATCAACCGAAATTATAGAAGTGTATGATGATATCGAAAATATTTTTGAAGTTCTCCGAGAATACCTTTTTAAGAATATATGGTAAAAATTTCGACAATCTGCCATGAATAATAATTATAGACGTGGCCATTCCCAAAATTGCAATTGCTGGTTTTGGTAGCCAAAAATAAGGAACCGCCGTAAATAAATGTTGTTTCTCTAGACAATCTGAGGTCCACCCTAGATCCCACCTTATGCAAAAGAACCAACCGATTTGATCAATTTTCCTGGACTGGAAAAAGTGTGTAATGTTTATATTTTGACCCTGTACTGTAGGATAGCTACAATATGACCTTTCTTCCGATAGGTTTTGCGCTAAAACCGACTGTAAGAAGGAAACTACTGTACTGTGTTGTGAAAATATGTGTTTTCGTTTTCTTTCTTGTATTCAGTTTCAGCGAGGATAGGAGGTCATTTAGTTAGACAAATTTTTTATTCCATATTCATTCTTGTTCTTTACATATAAATTCAATCATTAATTGTACACACAACAATGTGCTGTTTTGTTTTCTTCTTCACATTCAGTTTTAACAGAGTACAGGAAAGTTGTATTTATGGCTGATCAGTTTATGATTAGAGTGTTACCAGTACCACAGAATCTGAATCCTCTCAAACTTTCTAGGCCTATGCTTTTGCGCATTATGACTGTGTGAAATACTGTCATTGAAAGTTCTATCGTTACAGATCGAGCTGCTGGAGATGTCCTCTCATACCATATATACCATCGATCCCAACCGATTTACCTATTCATTTTAAGCGACTTCAGTTGCCAGTTAACATTTTGTTTGTAATAACAATAAACAAGGCTAGAGGCTAGAAATAGGGTGAAAAGTTGAAAGACAGGGGGAATGGACAGAGACGGGGGGAAGGAGGAGATAGGAAGAATGAGTGATGATGAGGAGGGAGCTGGATGATTTATTCATTTGATTTGATTTATTGATCCATTTTCATCTACACCTGCACAATGTGCAAGAGATATTTGGATTTTTATGTTAATATTAACAGTTTATATATAATTGTAGCTTTGTAAATAAAAACACTCATTAATATGTCAATTAATGATTAATACTTAAATAAATGTTGTTACACTATATACAGAGAGATAATATACAAATGTTCTTCTGTATGAGACTACATTGGGTTAACATAGAAAAATTTATTTTTGTGGATATTCATTTACTGTGTAAAAAAAGTGATTAACCAAGCACGACTTCAATTTAGATTTGAAGTGACCAAAGTTCTGTATGTGTTTAAGGTATCTGGTAAGACACTGTATAGTTTGATACTAGGATGGATAAGACTGGTTTGAAATAACTTTGTGTTGGCACTTTAAACATGTACATCCAATATTTGGCTTGTATTATAGTTGTGTATTGTTTGATTTTGAGTGATGACTGGTCTTTTTGTATATAAGTTTGTTTTAATAAACCATATTTTCAAATATACACACAAGGAAGAGGCAGAATCATCCATTTTTTGAAACAATGGTCTACATGATTTGCAATTATCTACCCCTTTTTTTGAATTTTCAATGTTTTGATGGTAGTCCAGAATTTTCTCAGAACATAATCCCATACCAGAGGTGGGATTGTATGACTGCATAATATGTATACAGACTGAAAAGTGTTGCAACTGGTACAATTTTTTAATGTATGCAACACAAAACATAAAGTACTTAATTTTTTGTTCATTTGCTCAATATGTGCTTTCCATTTCAAGTTGTCTGGTAGATGAAGTCCAAGATATTATGTACAGTATCCTGTCCATATAGTTCTAGATTTCGTGATATCAGAATTCGTGATACAGAATATCCATAGCTACAGTTTTTCCAGTGTTTGTTATTAAGTCATTGTTATCAAAGTAACTTGCTAGCCTGTCAGTGGCTTCTCTTATGTTCAGAATGCTTGTATCATCAAGAAATTGGAATATTTTACTGCCCACATTGGCTATGTTTAGATCATTTGCATAGAGTAAGAACAGAACAGGACCCAATACTGATCCTTGTGGCACATCATATATAACAGTCTGTAGCTTGGAATTATATTTCCTAATGATGAGGAGATGTGCACAGACAAGGGGAAGAAGGAGATTATGACATGTATACAATTCCCATACATATTTAGGAACTGCAAAGCGCCTCTGAGTTCTCTAGTTCTACAACAAAGATTATGAGGGCAGTTCACCTTATAGCAAACAGAACACTGTAATTTAAAAAAGTCATAGCAGACTTAATCAACATTATTAGTACAGCCTGGTTTGTGTTTAGAAATCTCTCATTATGTTGCCCTTGATAGGAGGCTGCTAACACACTTTCACTCAGTACTGTACTATGGAGGAGGAGGAGGATGAGATTAGTGTTTAACATCCTGTCAACAATGAGGCCATTGGAGAAGGAGCACAAGCTCAGATTAGGGAAGGATTGGGAAGGAAATCGGCCGTGCCCTTTCAAATGAACAATCCTGGCATTTGCCTGAAACGATTTAGGGAAATCACGGAAAACCTAAATCAGGATGGCCAGAGACGGGTTTGAACCATCGTCCTCCAGAATGCGAGTACAGTGTGCTAATCACTGCACCACCTCGCTCGGTACTGTACTATGCCATCATCTTTTGCAGCAGTGTAGATAAAATAAAAAGTATTTATTCTACAGAAGAATACAATCAGAATGCTGTGATATGTTTGAAGGAATATCTCATAGTGTCAGGAGTTTCAGGGAAATGTGGATTCTTATGCTTGTGTGTCAATAAATTTACTCCCTAATTGAATATATCGTTAATAATAAGAATTAATTAACTGTAAACTGTATAAATCACTACTACAATACTGAAAGGATAAATCCCTCTCTAGAGTTAAAAATAGAGTTTTCCTTCTAGAGCAATAATACAGCTCCAAGGTAGCGACTGGTAGTATTCTGTACCTATTCAATTGGTGATTTAAACATGATAAAGGTCCAAAAACTGAAGCTTGTGGCGCACTACACTTAACTTCAGGTCTGTTTGATCTCTCCTTCTCTATATATACAATTCGTTTACAGATAATAAGAAATGATTCAAAAATGTTACCTACTTTGTTGTTAACTATTCCATAATGAACTAATTTGTTGAGAAGCAAAAAACCTCTACACAGTCAAAAGCCTTCCTAAGGTTGCAAAAGAAGTCTCATCAAAGCTTTTCCTTCTCATAAGTACTAAGTGCCAATCAAAGAGTCAGTAACACAAACAGTAGATTTGCCCTTTCTAAAACCAAATTGTGCAGCAGAAAGAATGTTGTTATATTCCAAATAATCACATAACTGGTAACAGATGATGGATTCTAAAACTTTAGATAAAACTAGTGTCAGAGATACTGGGCGATAACTAGAGTGACAATTTGTTTGTCCCTCCTTGTTAATGGGAACAACTCTCGATGATTTTAATATCTCTGGAAATACATCTTCTTTTAAAGATTTATATATATATATAATAAGTAAGAGGAAGTGCTACACAACCAACTATCTTTTCTAAAATGTTACTAGCAACATTATATAAAGGGTGTAAATTTTAAGTTGACAAACCAGAATAACTCGAAAAATAAGCTTCACTCGAGAAAATGGGTAGAATCCAAAGTTTACTATTTTCGAGGGAAACATCTGCTAGTGCTAAAATTAGCCTGCCACACCAGCCCCCTGAGGGTGAGACAGGAAGCAACGTTAACATTTCAAATGGAAACCCCCATTTTTTATTGAGGAATCAGATTCTACATAAAAACTACATACATTTTGTCTTAAACATTTGTTTTGATTCCTGGTAGTTGGCGCTGTAATCCAAGAAAATCCGTGTTCTCATTTTTGCATGAAAAATGGTTACAGATAAATAAAGAATACTTACATACTTCATAGGATGTTTGGTTAGTTGGTTAGCTAGTCAGATGATTTGTTTGATAATTAAAAGTTGTGTGGCCTCATGACTGCGAAACAAACAAAACTTATCTGAATCTGCAGTAAAAATTAATATTTGGCTCAACATTTGTAAAACTCTAATTCCCCTCTCTCAAACCCCACCCTATGGGGAAAGAGGAAAAGTTTTAGTTTTAGTGGATCAAAATTTATGAAGTAAATAAGTTTTCTTTAACCATAACCATTTTCCACATAAAAATGAGAACATGGATTTTCTTGAATTACAGCGCCAACTACCAAGAGTCAAAACAAATGTTTAAGACAAAATGTATGCAGTTTTTTTATGTAGAATCTGATTCTGCAATAAAAAATGGGGGTTCCAAATTGAAATTTCAAGTTTGCCTCCCACCCTTCTCTCAGGGGTTGGAGTGGTGGGCTTATTTTAGCACCAGCAGATGTCCCCCTCGAAAATAATCAACTTTGAATTCTACACATTTTTCGTGTGAAGCTTATTTTTCGAGTTGTTCTGGTTTGTCAACTTAAAATTTACACCCTATATATCTACGCCATGAGAAGGCATAAAACTTTTTATAACACTTACAACAACATCTGGAGCTACAACTGAGAAAAAAATTGTCTTTCAAAGCACAGATTACATTATGGCATTTTATGGTATCAGATACTGCTTCATGAGGCATAGCAATACTTTCAAAAAATTCCATTAACAAAATGTACACAAAAATATTAAATTCAACTGGTGATACTGCTACAGCCTCATTTCGTTTACTTTTGGCCACTGAGTTTATTACACTCCCTGCTTCCTTGCATTCATTTTTGGATGACTCAATACCAAACAAGTAACATTGTTTCTTACCCTCATTAACTGCTTGTTTATAATTCTTTCGAGCATTCAAGTATCTTCGTTCAGCCATATCTGTTTTGTAGAGTCTACAAAAATCAAAGTACATGTACAGTCTGTTTTTCATACTGGCTAACTGAGACATATACCGTGCATTCTTATGCCTATGCTTATTTGTGTTGGAATTGACTTTATATTTATACTGAGGCCTCCACAATATATAGGAAAGCATGACAAAAAACTATCAAAGATTATATTAACAGAACAATTAATATTATTGTTATACAAAATGTTTCCTATTATAATTCTCCAGTCAAACCATAAAATTAGTAATTTTGTCCTGCATCATTGGTCTTGTAAAGACCACCTTTGGCTGTTTGAGCTCTTTAGACTTCATATTAGGCTTACTTACTTAGTTATTAAATCTCTGCTAACATTTGTAAGTATATTGTCAAGACAAGCAGTCTCTCTGACAGGTTTACAGTTAGTGAAATTAAATTGTCTTAACAGATTTTTCAATTCATTCATATTGTGTGTCTTCTGTTACATCAAAAAATGCAGCATTTATATCACCACCAATCATTACACTATCCTTCCTCCAATGAGGACTAGGAAAAAAATTTAATAAATTTCAAGATTTTCTAAAACGATTAGTGGTCCGCCATTGGGTGACCTATGTTGGGATACACTAGGAATTTTCAAATGCTCAAAATATTATACCTATAGCTTCAAAGTGCAGCTCAGTGTACAAACAAACATAGATCTAATCCACAACTATCATTTATTAAAGCATTCTCGACATAAACTGATACACCGCTATGAATATACTGCTCTTTGATGAAACTATTAGCTGAAAACCACATAATACATGAAAAGTAAATTTCATTTACCTTCACCAGTGATTGCTCAAACATAATGGATTGAGGATACTCTCATTTGAAAAATCATTTACAGCTACATGTATTCCACATACCTTCAACATTGACACACCCTACCTCAAATGACAAAGATGATGAATAAGTTGTAATATAAGGGGAATCATTATTCATGCGATTTTTCCCAAAGCAATGACTAATTTTCGACTGGACTATGTCAGAAGGTGAAAAACTATGTGCAAAACTTCGGCTTTTGGTATTTTCCCTGGCCAAGTTATAATGAGAAAATCTCTGCCACAGCATGGACAACAAAAGGACATGTCGAGATAAGTGACCATGCAATAGAATACCAAATATAATCGCTCAGCAGAGGAAAGACGACTAAACAAGATGGGATATCTGTATGACTCTACAAAGAGTATGCAAAGGAAATCTCCCAAAGCACATTTACTGTTAAAGGTCTGCGTGGATGTGGATATCCAAGGTAATAGTTACTTTGTGGTTAAAAGTTAAAGGAGTGTGTCGATATTTATGATTTTCCTCATATTGTGTTATTTGTGTTCAATGAACGTGATTGGATGAAGCAACGCTCCTTACTGCAAGAAATGTACCACATTGCATGATTTAACAATATGGTGAAACTATGTAAGAAAGTTCAACAACATGCAAAATATGACAACATGTATCAAGACCTCATTTTACTTCCAGTTGTCAAGGAAATTTTCTGCAGAAAATTTCACGAAATCTGTTTCATTAATTATGACAGAAAGTTATGATTTGCAGAATGTAGTGAGAATATAGCAGGTTATGCTGTATTAAAATGTGCTAACGACTAGCCTCTAGTTTCTTATCCTAAAAATGGTAAAAAGTAGGTACGAAATTTACTTTCAGAAAAAGGCCTTGAACGTAAATAATGGATAAAGATGTTTTGTGTCACTCATAGATGCAGAAGAAAATGAACTAAAATCTGATAGAAATTACACTGAAATATGTCCAGCCACTCATCTGCAACAAAGCTTCAAAGCTGATTACAGGTTCCAGCAGAAGAAAATTCAGGCCAAGCACAACCTGTGGAGTCCTGTGGAGGTGAGTATCAGTGGTTTCTGCCTGAAACCACCATGTAATTAATTTTGTTTTTAAATACCAGTACCTTTAGCACGAAATCACAGATTTTATGGCAAGACAGACACATTTGGTGACACGCTGAGGTACTTCTACAAACAAAGTGCACTGTAGGGTATTCAAAGCAACAGTCAGCCTGCAGATTGTGCTTCAAGATTGAAGGACACTGTGCACACGACTTTTTATAGTGGTCTTTATGAAGAGAACATTAAAAGTGAAAGTAAGTACATCAAAAGCTACTGCAAAGTAAATTTGAGTCTGTATTACTGCTTTTGTGAGTGGTTTCGGAATGAAACCACTAGGGCAATACGTATTTCTGGCACAAAATTTATTAAGTTTTAGACCTATTTTTGCTTTTTATGTAGGACTATCATTTTTTTAGGCATTATGAGTCCGTGGAAGATTCGTGATGTGGGAATGTGTCTAGGAAAATGAGAATTTGCTGTCAAATATATCACGTGAAGTGATGGGTTGATGGGTGGTTGAAAATTTACCCCAGTGGTTCCAAAGTGAAACTACCTCCTTAAAAGAAGTGATTGTTTTCTTTTTGCCAATTTCTTCTTATATTATTTGCTTTATATGATGGTAAAGGTTAATTCTGTGAAAAACTGTAAAATTATATTCCAAAGTGAAACAACCTACTTCAAACAATTGAGGGTTTACTTTCTGCCAACTTCTGATTATTCATTACTTACTATGATAATAGAAGTTAGCTATAAGAAAAATTCTAAAATAATATTTTTTGTAAATTGTATGTACACAGGGGTTGAAGTACTTGACAAAACTTTGATCTCTGTGGATTTAGATTACAGGTTTTTGGATACAGAATTTGAGAATGTATTGTGGACAGTATTTCTCCAATCTGCACAAACCACTCTCTACCATAAATTATGAGCCAAATCGTGACCATTTGGTTAGTACTGTGTTGATCCACCTTTGGAATGCAACACAGAATGATCTTGCATAGGACGGATTCCAAAAGTTCTCAGTACGTTTTCGAACGCATGTGGCACTAGGCGTCAATGCATAGGTCACACAATTCGCATAAATTATTGACCAGTGGTTTGCAGGCATGGAGCTAGCACCTGATAGTGTCATGCATGCGTTTTGTTGGTTCAGAACAGGCAAATTTGGAGGTCAAGACATCAACATGAGTTAAGTAATGCTCATCAAATCACTGTAAAATGATTCTGACCTTGTGACACAGACAATTATGCAGCTAGAAGATGTCATAACCATCAGAGAAGACATGAAGCTTGAAGGGATATAGGTGATCCGCTGCAGTGTTCATGTACTCCACAGCTGTGATTGTGCCTCTGATTATTACGATGGATCCAATGGAAACCAAGGCGAATGAACCCCATAGCATAGTACTGCCGCCACAGGACTGCATCCATCTACATCTACATTGATACTCCACAAGCCACCCAACGGTGTGTGGCGGAGGGCACTTTTGTGCCACTGTCATTACCTCCCTTTCCTGTTCCAGTCGCGTATCGTTCACGGGAAGAACGACTGCCGGAAAGCCTCCGTGCGCGCTAGAATCTCTCTAATTTTACATTAGTGATCTCCTCGGGAGGTATAAGTAGGGGGAAGCAATATATTCGATACCTCATCCAGAGATGCACCCTCTCGAAACCTGGACAGCAAGGTACACCGCGATGCAGAGAGCCTCTCTGGCAGAGTCTACCGCTTGAGTTTGCTAAACATCTCCGTAATGCTATCACGTCTACCAAATAACACTGTGACGAAACGTACCGCTATTCTTTGGATCTTATCTATCTCCTCCGTCAACCCGATCTGGTACAGATCCCACACTGATGAGCAATACTCAAGTATAGGTCGAACGAGTGTTTTGTAAGCCACCTCCTTTGTTGATGGACTACATTTTCGAAGGACTCTCCCAATGAATCTCAACCTGGTACCCGCCTTACTAACAATTAATTTTATATGATCATTCCACTTCAAATCGTTCTGCACGCATACTCCCAGATATTTTACAGAAGTAACTGCTACCAGTGTTTGTTCCACTATCATATTATCATACAATAAAGGATCCTTCTTTCTATGTATGCGCAATACATTACATTTGTCTATGTTAAGGGTCAGATGCCACTCCCTGCACCAAGTGCCTATCCGCTACAGATCTTCCTGCATTTCGCTACAATTTTCTAATGGTGCAACTTCTCTGTATACTACAGCATCATCGGCGAAAAGCCGCATGGAACTTCCGACACTATCTACTAGGTCATTTATATATATTGTGAAAAGCAATGGTCCCATAACACTCCCCTGTAGGTTACTTTAAAGTCTGTAGACGTCTCTCCATTGAGAACAACATGCTGTGTTCTGTTAGCTAAAAACCCTTCAATCCAGCCACACAGCTGGTCTCATATTTCGTAGGCTCTTACTTTGTTTATCAGGCGACAGTGCGGAACTGTATCGAACGCCTTCCGGAAGTCAAGGAAAATAGCATCTACCTGGGAGCCTGTATCTCATATTTTCTGGGTCTCATGAACAAATAAAGCGAGTTGGGTCTCACACGATCGCTGTTTCCGGAATTCATGTTGATTCCTACACAGTAGATTCTGGGTTTCCAGAAACAACATGATACGCGAGCAAAAAACATGTTCTAAAATTCTACAACAGATCGACGTCAGAGATATACGTCTATAGTTTTGCGCATCTGCTCGACGACCCTTCTTGAAGACTGGGACTACCTGTGCTCTTTTCCAATCATTTGGAACCTTCGGTTCCTCTAGAGACTTGCGGTACACGGCTGTTAGAAGGGGGGCAAGTTCTTTCGCGTACTCTGTATAGAATCGAATTGGTACCCCGTCTGGTCCAGTGGACTTTCCTCTGTTGAGTGATTCCAGTTGCTTTTCTATTCCTTCGACACTTATTTAGATGTCAGTTATTTTTTCGTTTGTGCGAGGATTTAGAGAAGGAACTGCAGTGCGGTCTTCCTCTGTGAAACAGCTTTGGAAAAGGTGTTTAGTATTTCAGCTTTAAGCGTGTCATCCTCTGTTTCAATGCCATTATCATCCCAGAGTGTCTGGATATGCTGTTTCGATCCACTTACTGATTTAACATAAGATCAGAACTTCCTAGGATTTTCTGTCAAGTCGGTACATAGAATTTTAATTTCGAATTCACTGAACACTTCACGCATAGCCCTCCTTACGCTAACTTTGACATCGTTTAGCTTCTGTGTGTCTGAGGGATTTTGGCTGCGTTTAAACTTACAGTGAAGCTGTCTTTGCCTTCGCAGTAGTTTCCTAACTTTGTTGTTGAACCACGGTGGGTTTTTCCCGTCCCTCACAGTTTTACTCGGCACGTACCTGTCTAAAACGCATTTTACGATTGCCTTGAACCTTTTCCATAAACACTCAACATTGTCAGTGTCGGAGCAGAAATTTTCATTTTGATCTGTTAGGTAGTCTGCATCCTGCCTTCTATTACTCTTGCTAAACAGATAAACCTTCCTCCCTTTTTTTATATTCCTATTTACTTCCATATTCAGGGATGCTGCAACGGCCTTATGATCACTGATTCCCTGTTCTGCGCTTACAGAGTCGAAAAGTTCGGGTCTGTTTGTTATCAGCAGGTCCAAGATGTTATCTCCACGAGTCGGTTCTCTGTTTAATTGCTCGAGGTAATTTTCGGATAGTGCACTCAGTATAATGTCACTCGATGCTCTGTTCCTACCACCCATCCTAAACATCTGAGTGTCCCAGTCTATATCTGGTAAATTGAAATCTCCACTTAAGACTATAACATGCTGAGAAAATTTATGTGAAATGTATTCCAGATTTTCTCTCATTTGTTCTGCCACTAATGCTGCTGAGTCGGGAGGTCGGTAAAAGGAGCCAATTATTAACCTAGCTCGGTTGTTGAGTGTAACCTCCACCCATAAAATTCACAGGAACTATCCACTTCTATTTCACTACAGGATAAACTACTACTAACAGCGACAAACACGCCACCACCGGTTGCATGCAATATATCCTTTCTAAACCCTGTCTGTGCCTTTGTAAAAATTTCGGCAGAATTTACCTCTGGCTTCAGCATGCGGTGCATGTTTCTAGCAGCCATCTGCCTGAATACGCCAAATGGCGAATCTGGACACAACGTCAACTTTGTGTAACACAGCTTGGTTCCACTGAAACAGAGCCCAATCTCAACGATCTTGCAGCCACTGCAATCGTAATTTATTTTGTCATTGGTTCAACATGGATACATGTACAGGTCATCTGCTGCAAAACCCATGTTCAACAACATGTGCTGAACAAAGTGTTCCAAATCACTTGTGCTTGCACCAGCATTGTACTCTGTCTTCAGGTCTGCCACAGATTATCGCCTATCCTGCTCTACAGAACAGGCTAGCCTGAACCTGATGTGATGAGGTGTTCCCATCCAACACTTTGTCACCCACTCATGGTTGCACCATCCTTCAGCCATCTTCTATCGATATTCACAATAGGAGCACGTAACAGTTGATGAATTTTGCTATTTACTAGATGCTCAATCCCAAGTATCATGCCATGACATTCTGTCCTTTGCCAGAATCACTAATGTCAGTGGGTTATCCCATCTGCTACCTGCATTGTGGCTAGAATAATTCCCCTTTTGTCTCAACTGCACTTATTATGCTATCTGATCAAAAGCCTTCAAGCAGCCCTATGCAACATGTAACTGACCACTGGACGTCACTAGAGGTGAAACTGCCAGTATAGAACGAGATAGTGATATTGTGTTGTCAGTAGAGAGAATGTGTCTGTTAGGAAAGTCAGTAACTTCAAACATGGGAAAATCACTGGACGTCACCTAAGTAACAAATTCATCATGGGTATTTCAACCCTTCTAAAGTTGACCAAGTGGTCATGCCAACGAACAGCCACAGCTAAACAAAGACCAAGTAGATCTCATGTACTGATGGAGAAGAACTGATGAGCATTGTGGAGACTGGCTGCCAAAAAGTCGCATGTTATGTTGAAGAAGGTTGCAACTCCTGTCAGTGGATACACCTAAACTATTCAGCAGCAAATTGAGTGAGAGCGTCGAGATCAAAACGGAAACTGTATTTTCTTTGCTTCTGTAGGTACGCGCCACTGCTGTGTACTGCACAGAGCATCGTCGTTAATTGTGTTGAGACAGTGTGCAGTCACTGAGTTCTTCAGCACAAAGCAATTTTTGAAGTCGCTTAGGTTCGGACTGCCACGAGCATGTTACTAGCCCATTCTTGATAAACGTGTGTTTTTCAGTGCTTGGCAGTGAAGCAAGCATGTGCTGTACTTTTGCAGCCATTTGCTCGTTAAGTGCAGCTACCACATCACTATATTTTGTTTCAGCTCAGTGATGTGAGCTAAGACAAACTGGCTCTCAAGTTGAGAGAACCACAGTACTGGATTATCTGACCAAAATAGCAGGAATTTCACATTAATTGGACTACGGTCCATGTTTGCTGCTAGTAAGTCAGTGCTTGCACGATTCTGCGTGTTTGTCACTCTAGGCACTGATTACATGATGCGGTTGTTGATGAGTAGTTCTGCATGGTGTGGTTCATGTGAAAACTATACAAGATAGGTTTCATTGTTGTGGCGCTCGATTCAGTATTTCTGGTGTGTGATGAGTTTTTTCCAGAGTGTGATTTGGAAACCCGGGGTCACCAAATTTTGTACATAGATACGATTTTTTTGTTCAACACAACATAGGCAATCCGTTACCATGCATAGTCATAATACTGCAAGAACTGTATATATCTATCTTTTGTTTCTATTTCAGGGAACAAAAACTCATGAAAATCTATTGGGTAAAAAATTGCAACCTTCTGAGTCATGTTGCAACACACAAGCCACTTGGCGCACTAGCATCGCTTCAGGTGACGAAAGTTTTGACAGCTGAAGTGTCACTACTGCCCCAACCAGCTATTGTGTAGTAATAGAAGAATGCGATCGTTTAAATGCAGAACTTGCTTTTTTAATAGTGTTGCTTCCATATTTCCCAGTCACCAAACATAGTTGTGAGTTTTCCAGTACAAAAAAGAAAATGTAATTAAAGCAATATACCATCTCCTGTTAGTGTCAACATTTTCTGTTTTTTAGTCATTGGGTATTTAGCACAGAATAATAATTTTTATTTTGCAAATTATGTACATCATGTGATGTATGTGTGTCTATATACTGTATATAGGCACTTAATGCACAACACTAAACGTACCCTTATTATCGTACTTAACACTACTCGAGACAGCTTGGCTGCAGTCCCACATGATACAGAAATCCAATGAGGTTCCAATAAATGCATATGAATACATAGTGCAATGTTTACATCAGGCTTACTCTTATGACGAATGGATTATATCCCTTTACGACCTGAAGATTTTTTTAAAAGGTGATTTCATTTCCCAATGCTTCTCCACATTTTTTTAGCTTTAAATGTTACTAGAAAAATAAGAAAAAATTCTGGAGTTCAAAATTTTGGAAAGGGGGGGGGAGCGGCGGTACTATCATGATCGTGAGGGTGAGGTAAATACTAATACAAAATACTTTAGAGAACGCAACATTTATTGTACTTGTAAAACTATACAAAAACGTACAAAACTCTTGTTGTAGCTGTTTTAAATGAATGTTTGTCTTCTTTGTTTCTATTTAGGAGGAACATGAAAGTCCTTAAAACATGTCTTGTCCTTCAACAGGCACAAGTATACGTTACACTTTTTGTACCACATTTTGCTGCGACTTTACATGGCTCGTATCTGCAAGTGCGTGGTGCTGGAATATCATTAGAAATTGGAAAATGTTCATATCCATCTTAGCACTTGTCACTGCATTGAAGCTTTGCTGGTTGATTAAAGAATTTAGACCTTTTGGCTGCAGGAAGTGCATCTCCTTATTCAATCTCACTGTCACTTAATATCCTTATGTCCTCAGGTGGAACTGCAAGCAGTCCTTCTGCTACCTAGAAACATATAATAATATCAAATAACATAATTTCAAATATCTATATCAAATTACACAATATCAAATAACATTAATGTAAACATAAAATAATGTGGTATTGCAAATTATCTATTACCTCTAATTTGAAGTGTAGCAAATCTTTCTGTTCTTTTCTTGGAATATTATTCCCTTTGCTGCTTCTCATGTATTGGTTCCATGCATTTACCACAGCAAGGTCCACAAAGTGCAAAATTACTTTCCATGTTCATTTCATACTTCTGAACCAGGCTCTGTAGCATTCCATCTGCTGGTCACAAACATCAAAAATGTTCAAATGTGTGTGAAATCTTATGGGACTTAACTGCTGAGGTCATCAGTCCCTAAGCTTACACACTACTTAACCTAAATTATCCTAAGAACAAACACACTCACCCATGCCTGAGGGAGGACTTGAACCTCTGCCGGGATCAGCTGCTCAGTCCATGACTGCAGCGCCTTAGACCGCTCAGCTAATCCCGTGCGGCTTCACAAACGTCAACTCCACCCATGTTTTGATTATATTTACACACCACAGAAGGACAATCGACTTCAATGTGTTTGTTATCAATTTTGGACCAATGTTACACAGGCTCAGTCAGTGTGGAGCCACAGCTATTTGAAGCCATGATTACTTTGTTGCTGTCTTTCCACTCTACAACTACTAAATCACAGTTTTCAGCAACATGTTCTATACTCTGTCCACGAACCATCTTGCTAGTGTCAGTGAGAGGCAAGCCCTTTAGTCTGTTGGCCATTATTGTTCCACTTCCATAGAGCTTCATTTCAGTCAAGTACTCCAGTAAAGGCAATGATGTAAAATATCTATCAAAGTAGATGAAGCTTTCTTGAGGTAAAGTTTGTGCCAATCTTAATATCACAGAAGGGCCTAATACAAACTCCTTAGTCTGTAGAGGAGTTGAATCACCTTGATATATTTCAAAGTCTAATACAAGACCAGCTGATGTAGTAAGTACAAAGTTCTTTAATCCAACTGGTCGAGGTTTGTTTTTTACAAACTGCCTCAGTGGGCAGCGACCAGTAAATGGTATCATTTGTTCGTCAACATGATCCCGTGGAAGACTCAGGCACACATTTCTTACTGCATCAAGAACTGGCTGTATTTTCCACTCTTTATTATTATTATCTGGGGCAGAGGAAGCATTAACCATGTGAAAAGCATTTCTGAGTGCCAGAACCCTGTCTCCTGACATGATTCTCGAAACTTGAGTATAGTCATACTCAGTGCTCCAGAATAATCTCAATCGAGGAAGTTCGATACAACCCATACTCAGGTTGACAGCTATAAATTTCTTAAGTTCTTTTGCATCTGTTTTAATGCTTTTTCAATGCTTCCACACAGTATACTGATTCGTATGTTCTTCAGCAATCTTAAAGTATTCCTCTGTAAAATATGTGGTAAAATACTGGAGAGGAGTACGCAATGGATCTGGAAACTGAAAAGAAAATTGATTTGAAAACAGAACAAACAGCTTACAATGGACCAAATTTTCATTTACAGAACAAAATATATTACAGTAACCCAGAGAGAAAGCGTATATTTTACCTGCGTTCTAGAAAAGTCACATGGTCCTGCGTGATGCTTAGCTTTAAATAATTTCTTCTTCCACAGATATTTTCCACCTGATAGGTTTTTCTTCTTTATAACTTGTGGTGAACTGAGAGTGACTGCTTTCAGTTGATTATTATTCCTTGACGATTCTGATGCAGTTTAGACTGGTATTTCATATGTATCAGAATCAGAACTCGATGCACCAATATTTTCTGGCGCGAACAAATCTTCAGAATTGTCTTCATCACTTACTTCTAAGTCTGATGCATCAAGCAACTTCAAAATATGGCTCTGAGCACTATGCGACTTAACTTCTGAGGTCATCAGTCGCCTAGAACTTAGAACTAATTAAACCTAACTATCCTAAGGACATCACACACATCCATGCCCGAGGCAGGATTCGAACCTGCGACCATAGCCAACTTCAAAATATCTTCGTCAGTAAGTCCCTTTTTATCTAAAAATGTTCCAATACATTACACTATATACATTGCATTAATCAGCATGCAAAAATGCGAAAAAAAGTTGTTGAGTAAAACTAACCTCAGTAAGTGAAAATTGCAGCATCGTCTAACCCTCGCGATTGTGATGGTGGAGACACTTTCGAGCACCACAGCTACAATAATCACGTAAAATGGATATTTCGATAATACACTAATTCTTTGAGATGCCTAGAAACAGACTGAATCCAAACAATTCCTCAGAATCACACGCAAACACAACTGCTACAGACAAGACAAAGCCGCTACACGTCACACAACGGCATTGGAAGGCAAAGAAGCCTGCCAAAACTGCAGAGTAGACGGAACTGCGATCTAGTGGCGTTCGGCGGTATTACATGAACCAAAGTAGCCCTTACGATTGTTCGTTTCCATCTGCAATTACATTATAACTCCAGGGTACAAAAAGTATGAAGTCGTATCAGATCCTCACGATCGTGGGGGTAGGGTCGTAAAGGGATATCATCTAACATCCTTAGCATCTATTTGTTGTAGATTCTTCGAACATTTTCTGAGTTCAAAAATAATGAGGTATCTCGAACAGAACGACCTTCTACTTGCCAACCAGAGTGGATTTCGAAAAGGTCGATCATGTGAAACTTTTTGCAGAGTAATTTACAGGCGGTTTCTGATTGGAACAATTTATTAATACATTAAACAATCTACGTGAATTACACACATAAAGAGCTCAACACACAGAATAAAACAAATCATAGCGTCTGTAGTTGCCCATAGCAACACATAAGATAGTCACACCAGGGAGGCATAGATTCTAATATGCCGCACCCCCACTAGAATTATGCCTGTAAAAAAGATACACACACACAATATAAAACTACTTTCTCAGTCCAAAATCTTGCAGTAGCAGATGATGGCGCGCCTTCATCAGAAATTATTCTGCCTCAGTTGTAGATAAGGCCACTGTTGGCTGTTTCTTACTCTGCTAAGATATCACTGCGCCTTGAGATTTAAAGAGATATCCAGTTGTTGACTTTCTGTCTTCAGAATCTCCGGCCCAATCTGCACCACAATAATCTAATATGTGGCAGTCCTCTGATTTAGAAAACAAAAGTTTCATGTCTTTAGTACCTTTTAGATATCTGAACTTTCTTTTGACTGCTTTCCAGTGCGGTATGCCTGGATTATTACAAAAACGGCTAATAATTCCTATTGGAAAGGCTAGGTCCGACCTTGTTCCTAACTGAACGTACATTAAACTACCTATTGCTTCACGATAGGGTATGTTCTTAATAGCTTCTTGCTCTTGTTCTGTTTTCGGACACACATCATGAGTAAGCATCTGATTACTGTCCAGTGGTGTACATATTGGGTTACACTCTTTCATATTAAATCTGTTGAGAATTTGTCCTTGTTTGTCCAAGCTTCCTCTGGGGTCTTGTTCTTTAGTGCATCAGTCAGGGACCTGCAGTGGAGATTGCTTCTGCCCAGAATTTATTTGGCAAATTTGCTTCAAAGAGCAGGCATCTTGCTTTTTCTACTATTGTACGGTTGTAACGCTCAGCCACTCCGTTTTGTTCTGGTGTATATGGCGCTGTAGTCCGATGTCGGATTCCTTCCTTTCTGAAAAATGTTATCAGATTATCATTAATATATTCTCTGCCATTATTGGTGCGTAGAGTGCAGATCCTTTTTCCAGTTTGCCTTTCTACTAGATTTTGGAAGTCTCGTATCAGTTGTGCTACTTGATGTTTATTTCTGAGGAAATATACAAATACTTTCCTGGAATATTCATCAATTAGAGTCAGGAAGTATTTGGCTCCTCCAATAGATCTAGTTTCCATCGCCCTACACAAGTCTGAGTGAATTAGCTTGAGGATTTCTGTGGCTCTTGAGCTAGATCGTGGAAAAGGAAGTCTTGTTTGTGTTCCCTCTAAGCAAATTGCACAGGGAGTATTTATTGTTCCCGTACATGATATTCCACTAGCCAGTCCATTACAAAGTGCATACATAGCTTCAAAATGCAGATGACCAAGTTTTTTATGCCACAAGTCTGTACTACTTGCCTGCAATACGGATTTTGCTTCAAAATTTCGATCATATGGTTGGTCTGGTCGGTACATTCCTTTTGCTAATGACACACTAGCAACCATATTTTTGCATACGTTGTAAATACTATAACCTTGTTTGTCAAATAAAACCGAATGACCTTTTTCTACTATTTTACTAACAGATGGTAGATTTGTGCTTAGCTGAGGCACATACAGAATATCCTCTACTTTGATTCTAGCTTTCTTGTTACCAGTGAGAACATCTACAAATGAAGATCCTATACCTCTTACGGGTAAGTTTTCATTATTTGTTATTAAAACTTGCGAGCCTGTCAATGCTTCAACACTACTGTCATTACAAGGATATTTAGACATTTGCGCTGATGCGCCTGAGTCTACGTACCATTCTGTCCGTGTGTCTTTACCTGCAGCTGCTGTTGTGAGAAACGTCTGGTAGCTGGCTGTCTTGGCCGAAGTTTTTTCGTCATTTTTCTTCTTTTCTTCAGTTTTTAGCCAGATACCCGTACTTGTTGCAGTTATAGCACCTAGGACCCTTTTAAAATATTACATCGCTCTTTTTCTTGTTGACTCGCAGAGCAGCATCGCTAATCGACTGTTTATCACAAGCTTCAGCTTTTATTTCTTGCAGTAATTTATTTTTTATGGAGTCTCCTGTGATCGGCACGTATGAATTTTCTAAGCCCATAACCATAGGCTTATATTCGTCTGGTAATCCTGCAAGCAGAGTACACCCAATCCATTCTTCTTTGAATTCAAAATTCAATCCATTTAATTTTTGTGATGTAGAAATTATCTTTGACACATATTCCTCTACTGACGAACAATTTTCCAGTCTGGTTGACAGTAACGTATTTAATAACCCTATTCTTCTGAGGAGACCAGAATCTTCGTAGACTTGCTTTAGCTTGTCCCACGCTTCTTTTGCTGTAGATGTATCTTGAAAGTGAACATATATCGACGGATGGACGGAGAGTATAATTTTGGCTCTTGCTGTACGAACTTTAGTTGCATCCCGTACTTCGCCATTGACGCATCCCCACAATTGTTTTTATTCTAAATATGTTCACATAGCGAACTGCCAGGTGCTGCAGTTTTCTCTTCCCATCAGTTTTCGATCGTAGGCAATGAATTGGTATTTACTAGCACCATGATTTTAGCGATTACGTCGTGCCAAATTACCAAGCGCTGCTGCTAATTTTCCCGAGCCGGTGATCTCGTAATTTTTTTAGATCATTAAGCCGATTTATAATCCTGGGCCCACAACTTGTTAGCAGAGTAATTTACGAGCGGTTTCTGATTGGACCAATTTATTAATACTTTAAACAAGCTACATGAATTACACACATAATGAGCTCAATACACGGAATAAAACAAATCATAGAGTCCGTAGTTGCCCATAGTAACACGTAAGATATTCACACACCAGGGAGGCATAGATTCTAAAATCCCACAGAAACCCGACTCACACTTTTCACACATGACATACTGAATGTCATAGCTCAAGACGGTCAAATTGATGAAGAATTTCTTGATTTACGAATAGCATTTGGCTCAGTGTCACACCTACGTTTGTTATAAAGAAATACAATCGTATCTGTAACTGCATCGAGGCTTTTTTTTTTATTTTTTAGGGACGATGCAGAATGTTATCTTCGATGGAGAATCATCGAAAGATGTGGAAGTAACTTCAGGTCTGGGACAGGGAAGTGCGTTGGATCCCTTGCTGTTAATGATGTATATTAATGATCTCGCACGCAATATTAATAGTTACCTCGTACTTTTCGCAGTTGGTATGGTTACTCATAATGAAGTTCACTCTGAAAGAAGCGATACAGAAATTCAATCAGATCTTGATAAGATTCCAAACTGGTGTAAAGATTGGCAATTTTCAATAATGTTCACGAAGAAACTAGTATCCTGTGACTATAGTATTAGTGAGTAATAATTGGAATCAGTCAAATACCTGAGTGTAACACTTTTCAGTGGCATGGAATGGAACGATTACACACGCTCAGTCGTAGGTAAAACGGGTAGCAGACTTAAATTTATTGGGAGAGTAATAGGAAACGCAATCTACAAAGGAAATTGCTTACAAATCGCTAGTGCGATCCACCCTAGAATGTTGTTCAAATGTGCGCGACCCATACCAGATACAATAAGGGATACTGTTGTTGTTGTTGTTGTGGTCTTCAGTCCTGAGACTGGTTTGATGCAGCTCTCCATGCTAATCTATCCTGTGCAAGCTTCTTCATCTCCCAGTACCTACTGCAACCTACATCCTTCTGAATCTGCTTAGTGTATTCATCTCTTGGTCTCCCTCTAGATTTTTACCCTCCACGCTGCCCTCCAATGCTAAATTTGTGATCCCTTGATGCCTCAAAACATGTCCTACCAACCGATCCCTTCTTCTAGTCAAGTTGTGCCACAAACTTCTCTTCTCCCCAATCCTATTCAATACCTCCTCATTAGTTACGTGATCTACCCACCTTATCTTCAGCATTCTTCTGTAGCACCACATTTCGAAAGCTTCTATTCTCTTCTTGTCCAAACTAGTTATCGTCCATGTTTCACTTCCATACATGGCTACACTCCATACAAATACTTTCAGAAACGACTTCCTGACACTTAAATCTATACTTGATGTTAACAAATTTCTCTTCTTCAGAAACGATTTCCTTGCCATTGTCAGTCTACATTTTATATCCTCTCTACTTCGACCATCATCAGTTATTTTACTCCCTAAATAGCAAAACTCCTTTACTACTTTAAGTGTCTCATTTCCTAATCTAATTCCTTCAGCATCACCCGATTTAATTTGACTACATTCCATTATCCCCGTTTTGCTTTTGTTGATGTTCATCTTATATCCTCCTTTCAAGACACTGTCCATTCCGTTCAACTGCTCTTCCAAGTCCTTTGCTGTCTCTGACAGAATTACAATGTCATCGGCAAGCCTCAAAGTTTTTACTTCTTCTCCATGAATTTTAATACTTACTCCGAATTTTTCTTTTGTTTCCTTTACTGCTTGCTCAATATACAGATTGAATAACATCGGGGAGAGGCTACAACCCTGTCTCACTCCTTTCCCAACCACTGCTTCCCTTTCATGCCCCTCGACTCTTATAACTGCCATCTGGTTTCTGTACAAATTGTAAATAGCCTCTCGCTCCCTGTATTTTACCCCTGCCACCTTCAGAATTTGAAAGAGAGTATTCCAGTTAACATTGTCAAAAGCTTTCTCTAAGTCTACAAATGCTAGAAACGTAGGTTTGCCTTTTCTTAATCTTTCTTCTAAGATAAGTCGCATGGTTAGTATTGCCTCACGTGTTCCAACATTTCTACGGAATCCAAACGGATCTTCCCCGAGGTCCGCTTCTACCAGTTTTTCCATTCGTCTGTAAAGAATTCGCTTTAGTATTATGCAGCTGTGACTTATTAAACTGATAGTTCGGTAATTTTCACATCTGTCAACACCTGCTTTCTTTGGGATTGGAATTATTATATTCTTCTTGAAGTCTGAGGGTATTTCGCCTGTCTCATACATCTTGCTCACCAGATGGTAGAGTTTTGTCATGACTGACTCTCCCAAGGCCATCAGTAGTTCTAATGGAATGTTGTCTACTCCCGGGGCCTTGTTTTGACTCAGGTCTTTGAGTCCTCTGTCAAACTCTTCACGCAGTATCTTATCTCCCATTTCGTCTTCGTCTACATCCTCTTCCATTTCGATAATATTGTCCTCAAGTACATCGTCCTTGTATAGACCCTCTATATACTCCTTCCACCTTTCTGTCTTCCCTTCTTTGCTTAGAACTGGGTTGCCATCTGAGCTCTTGATATTCATACAAGTGGTTCTCTTCTTTCCAAAGGTCTCTTTAATTTTCCTGTAGGCAGTATCTATCTTACCCCTAGTGAGACAAGCCTCTACATCCTTACATTTGTCTTCTAGCCATCTCTGCTTAGCCATTTTGCACTTCCTGTCGATCTCATTTTTGAGACGTTTGTATTCCTTTTTGCCTGCTTCATTTACTGCATTTTTATATTTTCTCCTTTCATCAATTAAATTCAATATTTCTTCTGTTGCCCAAGGATTTCTATTAGCCCTCGTCTTTTTACCTACTTGATCGTCTGCTGCCTTCACTACTTCATCCCTCAGAGCTACCCATTCTTCTTCTACTGTATTTCTTTCCCCCATCCCTGTCAATTGTTCCCTTATGATCTCCCTGAAACTCTGTACAACCTCTCGTTCTTTCAGTTTATCCAGGTCCCATCTCCTTAAATTCCCACCTTTTTGCAATTTCTTCAGTTTCAATCTGCAGTTCATAACCAATAGATTGTGGTCAGAATCCACATCTGCCCCTGGAAATGTCTTACAATTTAAAACCTGGTTCCTAAATCTCTGTCTTACCATTATATAATCTATCTGATACCTATTAGTATCTCCAGGATTCTTCCAGATATACAACCTTCTTTTATGATTCTTGAACCAAGTGTTAGCTATGATTAAGTTATGCTTTGTGCAAAATTCTACAAGGCGGCTTCCTCTTTCATTTCTTCCCCCCAATCCATATTCACCTACTATGTTTCCTTCTCTCCCTTTCCCTACTGTCGAATTCCAGTCACCCATGACTATTAAATTTTCGTCTCCCTTCACTACCTGAATAATTTCTTTTATCTCGTCATACATTTCATCAATTTCTTCATCATCTGCAGAGCTAGTTGGCATATAAACTTGTATTACTGTAGTAGGCATGGGCTTTGTGTCTATCTTGGCCACAATAATGCGTTCACTATGCTGTTTGTAGTAGCTAACCCGCACTCCTATTTTTTTATTCATTATTAAACCTACTCCTGCATTACCCCTATTTGATTTTGTATTTATAAGCCTGTAATCACCTGACCAAAAGTCTTGTTCCTCCTGCCACCGAACTTCACTAAGTCCCACTATATCTAACTTTAACCTATCCATTTTCCTTTTTAAATTTTCTAACCTACCTGCCCGATTAAGGGGTCTGACATTCCACGCTCCGATCCGTAGAACGCCAGTTTTCTTTCTCCTGATACTGAACGTATGCAAAAAGGGGCAGCACGAATGGTCATAGGTTTGTTTGACCCATGGAAGAGTGTCATGGAAATACTGAAGAAACTGTACTGTCAAACTCTTTGAGAGAGACGTAAACTATCCTGAGAAACCCTTTTTGTAAAGGTTCAAGAACCAGATTTAAATGATGACTCTAGAAAAATACAACAACCCCATACGCATCCCTCCCAGAGGTACTGCGAGGATAAAATTAGATTAATTCCAGCACGCATAGAGGCATTGAAACAATCATTCTTCCCGCGATTCAGACGTGAACGGAACGGGATACATGGTACCATGGGATGTGCCCCCTACCATGCAATTGACTGCGGTTTGTAAAGTATGGATGCAGATGTAGATATAGATGTAGAAGATGAGAAGACTTCTCAAGAATGCATCCATATCAAGCATAATGAGAGAAAGGTCGTCAGAAGAATCTGCTGTGAAGAGGGACAACACATTCGGCTTCGGAATCCTGTTCTAGTGCTTACAACTGCACTCGGCCTTCTTACAAGACGTTGTCTGTGCTAAATCTAGTCGTTACGAGACGGTTTGTCCATCTTGAAAACGGAACGCCTCTTGTGTTGGTGGGAACATGCAGAAATATTATAAATAAATTTATATAATCATGTAATTACGTTATTTGCGAACAGTTGGAGGCTATAAATAGAACTAATTACAACAACTATAATCATGATGATAGAGTATAATCGAATCTGTCCGAAGCTCTGAAGTCACTATATAGCAATACAAAACACTTTCATATTGTAATCTGAAGCTATCGTGAATGAAGTTTTTGATAAATCATTTGAGTACGTCCTCTATAGAGAAAACTGAAAGGTGTTTTCGACTTAAGATTGGGGAACCTATTTACTTTATCTTACATGCCAGACTTTCTGTATGTAGGTTTCATGCAATGTAGCCAAAGATGTAGAATTGGAGAATTTAAGCGGGAAATCTGTTTACACTTGGCGTGTGGCGTGTGTATGCGTTTTGATATATGTAGCTGTGAATGTCAATAGTTTGCTAGCCCATAGAGTTAAAAAGAAGAAATGAAGGGCCATATTCAGGTCATTTACTTTTAATATCCGTATTCGTTATTAGCGTTAAGGGTAGAAAGTAGACTGTTTTGGCTGCGGTATAATGACGCTGAATTGCTAGCACAAACTTTTATACTTCTGAGTGATGACCAGATCAAGAGTGTGTGATGTAAAGTAGTTACATATTGAGCTGTGGCAGAACGATTATACTGATACCTGTTGTAATTTGTCACATAATAGTTCAAGTGAGATGATGCTAGGCTAACGAGATATATACTATTCTCCTTGCACCAGAAAATTTTAAGCGGTCCTACATCAACATACTCTGCAAACCACCATGAGGTGTATGGCAGAGGGCACGTCGTACGTTCCATTGTTATAATTATTGGGGTTTCTTCCCGTCCCATTCACATACGGAGCGTAGGTAGATTGATTGTCCGAATGCCGCTGTGCGTGCAGTAATTATTCTAAACTCATCCTCACGATCCCTGTATGACGGATACGTAGGGGATTGGGGATTGTAGTCATCATTTAAAGCCGGTTACTAAAACTTTTGTTAATAGACTTCTCGGGGTAATTCACGTCTATCTTAAGAGACACGGTTCCAAAAGCTTCAAGTTGTATGACTTAAATTCGCTGAGTTTTTCACTTGAAACTGAAAGCAAATGCCTGGCAGGCGTATCAGTACAACTGGCGATTGATGTACAGTTTTTGTGTTTGTGCCCCGCCCTCCCCCCCCCTCTCTGTCTCTCTCTCTCTCTCTCTCTCTCTCTCTCTCTCACACACACACACACACACACACACACACACACACACACAGTTTTAAATTTTAATATTTCGCAAAATAATTAAATAGCATGTTTTCTTCCAGTGTTCCTACAAATGGCGAGGAGTTACTATTGTGATCTTTGAGCATTGTAACAGCTTTGCTGCAAGTAAAGCTGTATATTTTGACGTGGGACTATTATCTTCCAGTCTTAATGCTGGACCACCCAATTCTGAATCACTACGGAAGTGCAATGAAAGTAATAAATTCCCAGATTCTATCATACGTAAATACAAGCTGTGTACAGTATTGCTGCTCATAGAGGTTGCATATATATATATATATATTGCAGCAAAATAGCCATTATAGTTATACATTAGATTATAATCGTTTGAGAGTGAATTACAAGGATGTATTGAGTGTCTGCATAATTCTTAGTAGATACATTCAGTGCAGGTAGTATAACAGATTATCATTTGAACCATTTATTGCATAGTCTCTAATTGATCTGGTCCTCTTGTTGCATATTTCTATATGGTATCTCTCACAAGACTGTCCACATAGTGTACACTTGCAAAGGTTTGACGGCTCGTGGTATGTTGTATTTGCACAAATTTCATGGTGGAATCTGTGTACTGCGAGTCTTGTAAGTATGTGTCTCATCTCAAAATTTGCTGCTGTCCAAGTGCGGTTGATCATGGCCCCGGATCCATAGAATTCCGTTGGTACTTCCTCTCTTTTCTTGAGTAGTGATCTTAGTAGGTTCTCCGATGCTGATGTGTTGGGAAGTAAGAACATTGTCCTTAGATCCCCAATGAGGAAAGATTCTCGGGCAAGAAGGTAGTCTAATCTTGATCTAGTGGTTTTTGCTGCCCCTAATGCTCTTTTGATATGGGTTGCTTTTACTCTTTCCAATGTTTCTAAGTTCTTTTCATTTAGGTGTATCCATATGATTTCTGTCCCATAAGCCAGTATCGGTATTATTTTTGATTTGAAGAGTGCCATAGCTGTGTCTAGATTTAGTGTTCTGATGGAACTTATTTCGTTTATCGCTCTGACGGCCTGTGTCGCTTTCTCTGTTGTGTGTTTAGTGAAGCACTTTGCGGACGGCTGGAGTGTTATCCCTAGATATTTGTAATCTTTTGTGATAGATATTTGCTTTCCTTGTAGTGCAATTCTTGTCGGTTTTGGGATTTGCCCGCCTGGTCTGAATACCATCATTTCCGTTTTGTCGGTGTTGATTACAAACTTGTGTTTTCTGCACCATTTTTCCACGTCTTCTATAGTCTCGTGTAGTTTCTTTAAGTTTTTTTGAGCCTATCACAATGTCGTCCGCGTAGGCATATGCTTCGACATCTTCGTCATGAGCAATTTCCATAATGTCCTTTGCTGCCAGAATGAACAGGAGCGGGCTTAGTGGGTCTCCTTGGAGTACTCCGTTTGTTTGCCTTATTGGTTCAGACAGGTCGAGGTTGTCCGAGATCCTTATCTCATTCCATTCATTTATGGCGTTTATAATCCACGTCCAGACGCTGTCTCTTCCCAGGGTTTCGTCGAGCATCCTTTTTACTAATGATCGGTCGAGGAGGTCGAAGGCCTTTGTGAAGTCTATGAATACAGCATAATATTTTTGCTTCTTATCGATGGTTTCCCATATGTTTTTTAAAAGCAGCTCCACTGCTGTGATAGTGGATCTTTTTTCCCTGAACCCGAATTGAGATTCTGGGAGGTGGTCTTCCAAAGTGTGTCTTATTCTTCCTGTGATTAGTTTTGTGAATACCTTAAAAGGGTTGTTTTCCAAGGCTATTCCTCTGTATTTGTTTGTGTGTCCTTTGGGTCGCCCTTCCCTTTGTACATTACCCTTACTATTGATTTTCTCCACTGGCCTGGGATTTTTGCTGTTTCAATGCATTTGTTATACAGTTTTGTCCAAGTTGGCGCTAGCAGATGGGCTGTGTCTTTAAGGTATTCGTTGTAAAGCCTGTCCGGTCCCGCTGTTTTCTTCCTTTTTTTTTTTTGATTCAATGATGTTTCGGACCTCATTCGGAGTGAGTGGGGACCTGGCTGCCATCTCTTGCGGTGTGAGCTCTTGACTTGCTACCTGTGCTCCTTCTCTACCGTCTTTGTTGAGAATGTCTTTGAAATGTCTCGTCCATTCTTCCATGCTTATATAGTGTGACTGTGCCTGCTTTCTGGGGCGGATTGCAATGAATGGGTCTCTCCTGGCTTCTTCAGCTAGTCTTCTTCCCTGTGGGCCATTCTCTTCTCCCTTGTTAGTGTTTTGTAGGATCTTCTTTTCTCAGCATATGTTTGTAGTAGTGAGTGATTATCTGTGTCCGTTTTTAGTCGGTGTAAAGCTTGGAGTACTTGCATTTATACTACTGGAATTGGCACACGGTATCCCAGAAACCTTTGGTAAGCCTTGTCATCAAAGGTGGATGGTGATTATTGCTGCCATTGCAAAAACACACAAATCCTACTCATGCTTTGTGGTGTGCAGTATTGAGTGCTGTAGTAAGGATGTGTGTACCGAAGAGATAATTGATAATTGAATTTGCACCCTACCCTGCCACGTAGATGTATCAATTCACACACAAGTTGTGCTGTACAGAGTTGTGGCCAGATAGTTTCTCCACTGGCCAGATAGTTTCTCCACTGGCTATTTGTGGAAGTAAAATGAACTAACACCTATTTAAAAATAGATCTCAGTAGCTTGCAGATATACTGGAAAGTTTCTACCATCTAAGTAAGAGCTCTGGACCCCCCCCCCCCCCCCTTCCCAGTTTCTTTGGTGCTGAGCTATACAGTGCCAGTACAAATAGTGGTAAAAATTATGTAGTGGACTTGCCTTGCAGTTTTCATGTACATAACATGCATCAAAATACTCTTCTGAGATGTGGCCATTATCTAATACAGGTTTTCCAAATTTACCATGCAGATTTGTTTTAATGGCGAAAGGTGCATTAAATATGGCATGAACACTACACGTCAATTTCTTGCCATAAACGTTATTTGGTGTTGACATTCATTGGCTTCCCACCTCACAGCCAGATTAAGATCTTCCAGTGTAATCTAGATCAGTCCATCACCACAACCAAGATTTCAGGGAAGGTGGAGGAAGGTAGATCCAAAATCAGACTAGCCCAAACAGCAGAGGTATTGTAACCTGCTGAGACCTAAGGAACATGGCTACTACAGAGCTGGTAAGGGGATACAGTAGTTAGGAATAATATGAACAGACTTTGAGACATTAGGACCCATCCGTTTGAGTAATGCGTAATACACTGTTATTGTGGAATTGTGTGTTATGAGAAGACCCAATGTGCCAAATTCATTGAGATGCTTAAAGTATTGTCCTGTCATCATGTCTTGTATTTGATTTGTTAAGGCAGGTATTGTTTATCTTTTGAAGTTCGATTAAAATGATTTATTGTGGAGCAGAAACTGGTCCTTTTTTGTCAAGTAACAAGCAATCTAAGATACAGAGGCTGCAGGATAAATACCTCATACATCTTCACAAAGAATCTACAAACATTGGAACTTTCCAGTTCTTTAATGTCTTATATGTAAATCCTGTTAATAGCTGTGTTTAGGCTTGAGAACTGTAGTTTTCCAGACAGCTGATAGTCGGGTTTAGGATAATATGCACTGCCAAGACCTTATTACAGTAACAGCAGAGCATAGCTCAGGAAGCACCATAATCCAGTATGATAGAACATTCTGCTCATGGGAAGAGTGATGTGGATCATGGCTGCACCACCTGACACAAATCCCTAAGTGGAACCTAAAAATAAAACACCTAGTGGGGCCCATGGGGTTCTAAGCAGTTATGACATCCAACCTACGGGGAACCACAATAAAGCAAGTCGTCTTTATGGATGTCAAGTAACCAACCTTGCTAACAGCAAGACTTAGTAGAATTAAACAACGCAGACTGGACAATGACTGAATTTTCTTCTTGAGAACAAGTGTGATATTATATCTGGAACAAAGTGAGACATACATATTTAGTGGAATTAAGGAGACTCAGGTCAAGCTTAGGATATCTGTGAGTGCATCTTAATCTCCAGTGGAAAAAATTGAAATGGAAATTTACTTGAGTGTGATAGGGCCACTTCCCTTTAAATTCTGGTTGGGTTGGCGCACAGACCAAGGCCTAGGTTGGAAAAGGATTTGCTTGTGTGTTGGCAAAGCCAGGGAATGTGACTGCATAATAAAGAATGTAGTAATAATTGACCTGTAGCGTAACTTGAGGTCTATGTCCACTCCATATTTTCCACATTTTTTTGTTGTAAATAACTTACACTGGAAGGTAAATTCAAAAAGCTGTATTACATTATAGACAAATTACTTGCCTAGTGTATTTGTGCATAATATGTAGGACCTGCATTTATTGCACATCAACTTTAAAAAAATGCAAGTTTACATAGTTGTTGTAAAGTACTTAATGGTGGGCAGATGAATAAGACTGCTCACCACAGACACTACTGCATGGAGAGGAACAGTCTGACGGTATCATTTACTGCCTTCCTATGCTGAATAACAGTTCTGTGTAGTGCCTGGAATTCACTGTCACTCATTTTACCACAAGGAAAATGAACAATAAATGGTATTCTATAACACTAACCTAGTTTGCACACTCTACAGGATGGCTATCGTGCAGTTTTATCATGATAAGCAGTCACATTCTTATACTGATTATTATATTTTTTTTATTTTGGGCGCTTTTACTATTGCTACAGTTTTAAATGCATTGTTTTCTGTGGAGCTTGTATTAACTATTTTGAGTTTTGATATGAATGAATGTTGTAAAAGAGTGTGCAAAAAGGCAAATAAAGTCTTCCACTAACTAACACTGAGGTGACAAAAGTCATTGGACACCTCGTAATATCTTGTTGGACCTGTTGCCTGGCATAGTGCAGCAACTTATCATAACATGCATTCAAAAAGTCGTTGGATGCCCCCTGGAGAAATATTTAGCCATGCTGCCTCTATAGCCATCCATAATTTCGAAAGTGTTACCAGTGCAGGATTCTGTGCACCAACGGGCATCTCCATTACATCTCATAAGTGTTCAGTGGGGTGATCTGGGTGGTCATATCATTCGCTTGAATTGGCCAGCATGTTCTGTCATGGCGCATTTACATCCATAAAAATTCCACCTGTGTTTGGGAGTGTGACGTTCATGACTGGCTGCAAATGATTTCCAGTTAGCCAAACATAACCATTTCTAGACAATGATCAGTTGACCAGACCATGGTTTTCTAGTCGTCTAGGGTCCAACCAATAAGGTCACGAACCCGGGAGAGAGACTGCAGGCGATGTTGTGCTGTTAGCGAAGGTGCTTGCGTTGATCATCTGCTGAGGTAGCCCATTAATTCCAATTTCTGTCACAACAGATACATTTGTTGTTTGTCCCACATTATTTCTGATGTTATTTCACACAGTGTTCCTTGTCTGTTAGCACAACGCTAAGCAACATTCCTGCTCTCAATCATTAAGTGAAAGCCATCAACCACTAAGTTGTTTGCAGTAAGAGGTAATGCTTGAAATGTGGTATTCTTGACACTCTCTTCACACTGTGGATCTTGGAATATTGAATTCCCTAATGATTTACAAAATGGAACAACCTGTGCATCTAGCTCCAGCTACCACTCTGTATTCAAAGTCTGTTAATTCTCAATGTGGCCACAATCATGTTGGAAACCTTTTGACATGAATTGCCCGAGTACAAATGACAGCTCCAGCAATGCACTGCCGTCTATACCTTGTGTAAGCGATACTACCGCCATCTGTATGTACTTATCACTATCCCATGACCTTTGTCATCTCAGTGTAGTTTACTTTGTTTTGGTTTAGGTGTGTTAAATATTTTATGTTTAAATATATTTTATATTCATTGTTGATAGTTGTATCACATCAAACTGTAATCATTTCATCACAACCAGTTTGACGCCCTGTAATGTTTCCTTTAATGTTCATATTAATTACTGACTTACTTTATTTTACCTTTCCTTGAAAAGAGAGATTTTAAAACAGTATTTATTTTCATGAATTAGGTGATACTTGGACCTATGTTTTCTGGGAAAACAACTGAACTGATGCGAAGACTTAAACGATATCAAATTGCAAATTACAAATGTCTTGTTATTAAGTACAAATTGGATGATCGTTTTGGCAGTGAAGGGATTTTCACTCATGATCGTCAGACTTGTTCTGCTGTCGCTGCTGTCCGACTGTGTGAAGTTGATCCATGTGGATATGATATTATTGGAATTGATGAAGGGCAATTTGTAAGTACTGTTTTCTCATTGTTGATGTTTTGTACTGTTCTTGAGTTAAATGGTTCTTATTACACCAACTGAAATGTAAAAACTTTACTAGTTCCCAGACATATTGCGATTCAGTGAAGATATGGCCAATAAAGGGAAGATAGTGATTGTGGCTGCTCTTGATGGAACATACCAACGCCTTCCATTTGGTGAAGTACTCAGTCTAGTACCTCTGGCAGAAAGTGTCATCAAGCTAACAGCAGTTTGCATGGTGTGCTATGGAGAGGCTTCATATACCAAGAGGACTTGCAGTGACCAAAAGGCAAGTTTGAAAATTAAAATTCAATTATTATGTTCTTAAATTAAGGACAATGGAAATGTAATTTCAGATTACAGTAGTTATAACCAAGTCTTCAGATAGGTTCCTCTCAACTTGGGGTACAAGTGGTCTGCTACTCCTTTCTAACATACCCCAGCCTATTGCTCTCTTCCTCCTCCAGGATGAGATTGACAGTTCTGAAATCCAGTAGGTATAATTTTTTCCTACTTTTAAATGTGTGTATCAGCAATACTTGAAAATTTGCCTACTAAAGCCAGCCATACTGTCTCCTTATAACTTAAAAACTTCTAAAGAGAATTTTCCTTTTGATGTGAGAGGGGTCCCAGGTGGCAAACCTGTTAAAATATTGATATTAATTCTAACAACATAAGGAAAAGATAGATTACTACTCACCATAAACGTAACACATTAAGTTGCAGACAGGCACAACAAAAAGACACGTAACTCACAACTACTTCGCCTCTGAAGGGAAGATACGCAAACAAATATGCAACACAGCCATGAGCATTCGCATGGCATCCTCCTGTGCCTTCCTGTTCATGGGCAACCTACAGGAGACCTACCTAGCCTCCCAAAATGCCAAACCCCCAGTATGGTTCAGGGTAATTGATGATATCTTCATGATCTGGACTCAGAGCCAAGACACACTATCTTCATTTTTTCGCAAACTCAACACTTATCTCCCATCCGCTTCACCTGGTCCTCCACAAACCAGCATGCCACCTTCCTGGATGTTGGCCGCCTCATCTCCGATAGCTACATCCATATCTGTGTCTACATTAACCCCACTAACTACCAACAGTACTTGCATTTCGACACTGCTTCATTCCTTCGGCACCAAAATATCCCTCCCATACGTGCTGGCCACACAGTGATGGCGTATATGCAATGATAAGAACTCCCTTGCCCAGAACACTGGGCACCTCACCAAGGGCTTCACAAACAGGCAATCGTAAAACTACAGCAGCTACTACTGAGTACGAAACTGAAACAAACACGAACTTGATTCACGTTTGTCAAGCACTGGGTCGGGGCATGTGCCCTGTTTTGTGATGCATGTTTTGACTTAATACTGTACCTCCCTCACCCCCTATTTTTGTTTTTCTCTCTGAAGATCATTTCTCAAACGTAAGTTGTTATTGAGAGGTTCTGTTGATGTTTTTAGTTCCACTATTATTTCCCGTGGATAATCCGATCACATTTTCACAAGCTAGGTTTTGTAGTTGTCTTTCAGAATATCCTAAATGAGTAAAACATAAATGCATTTCATCAGATCCATAGGAAAAAATGAATTGGTATCTGTCTGTAAGTCTGCCTGAGTCTCAAACTTGCAGCATGAAAAAAGAACTACATTGTCTTTTAGCAAACAAATTAGCTGTTGTTTTCTTAAAATTTGATGTATATACAAATACTAACCAGGAAGAGAGTGTCATGGCTTGTGTATCGGTAGGACATTAACTGTAGAAATTGTGTGCCTTGTGCTTGCAAGCTGTTGTCTCATTATAATTTACACATTAGTACATATTGCATTCTGTATGTTGCACATTGAACTTTGCTGGCAGTTACATTTTCATCAGTGACGTGCTAAAGAACATCTTATGCTTGAAAGCATATAGAGACTTGGCTTTGTGCACTTTTAAGAAAGAACTCTTAGAAGCATTCATAATTTTGAACATTGAAACAGATATTATTAATAACATTCATGATTTCAGAAATTGAGAGGAAAAAAATATGAAGTTGAAGACATTTGTTGTTGTCAATCAGTTTTAAACAAATTAAGGACGGAGCATGAAAACTGTCAGTGACCAGAAAATGACATCTGGTCACCTTAATTTAATGATTAAAAATATATTAGGACATTTGCATTGGTGGTGGTGGTGGTGGTGGTGGTGGTGGTGGAGGGGGGGTGGAATTGGAAGATTGACGTTAGTAGAAAAGTGAGCGCATCATTTTTCAGTTCTCGCCTAAGGCAGCAAAATATCTAGCAATGGCCCTGCCCAGACCTAGTCCGCAAACAGATCTCCCATGCTGTTTCCCCTCACATCGCCAATTCTCCCACCATCCCCAAGAACCGGCTATGAGGGAGTGTCCCCTCCGTCACCCAACACGACCCCTGGACTGGAACAACTGAACCACATTCTTTGTCAGAGCTTTGATTACCTATCTTCATGCCCTGAAATGAGGGAAACCATATCCAGGATCATACCCACCCCTCCTAAAGTGGTGGTCTATCACCCACCCAACCTCCACAACATCCTAGTAAATCCCTGTGCTGCTCCCAATCCCAGCCCCTGTGCGGAAGACCCAGATGAAAGACCTGCCCAATCCACACACTCAGCAATTCCTATTCCAGTTCTGTCACAAGGTTATCCTACCCCATCAGTGACAGAGCCACCTGTGAAAGCAACCATGTCAATACTATCTCTGTTTCAGTCATTCCACAACTTTTTGTATTGGTATGTCTGCCAACCAGCTATCCACCAGGAATTACAGCCACTGCCAAACTGTGGTGAAGAGCAAAGTAGATCACCCTGTGGCACAACATGCAGTTGAACATAACATAGTTGGTTTCAATGGCTGCTTCACTACTGAGCTATCTGGCTCCTGCCCTTCACCACCAGCTTTTCTTAACTGTGCTGATGGGAGTTCCCCTTTCAACACATTCTCCACTCCTGTTATTATTCTGGCATCAACCTATGGTAACCTACTGCCCCCACCCCCCGCCCCCAACCCTCCATCAGACAGTTTCCACCACCCTCTGTCCTATTCTCATCTTTCACACTCTGTTTACTGCCCTCATCCTACATACCAACTCGTCTTTCCCCTTCCCTGCTCCTCTCCTTTCTTGTTCCCTGTTTCCCTCCGCCTCCTCTCCTCCCTGTTCCACAGCCTCCTTCCTGTTGACAGTCTAGCCCCCTGCACGCTCCGCCAGGCAGTGCTCTCCTCTCTCCTCCCCCCTCCCACCCGTATCTTGCTATCTCCTTCCCCACCCTTCCAGATTGCTGCTTCCATTCTACATGACAGTTTCATTCCGGTCTGAGCTGTCAGAGATGGCGGTCGTGTGTCTGAGGTGTGCTTGCTTGAGTGAATGAAAATGTGTTGGTGTTTCCTTTCCTGAAAGAGGCGAAAGCTAAAGTATAAGTGCCTTGTCGTTGCTCTTGTCTGTAACTCAACATGTTATTTTAACAGTGAGTAGCAATGTATCTTTTCCTTACGTTGTTGAAATTCTAATTTGGAATTTTCGTTTTTTGATGTTAATAATTATTATTCTGTTTATACGCCTTCAGAATGATTTTCGGTGGTTGCAGATTTTTAATTATTTCTATTCCATTGTTGAGTGGCTCATAAATTCACATTGGACTGAGCTGAAGACATTTTACAAAAACTTTTACACATTCCATTTTTGTCTAGCTTCTTAATGAGAATTCTTGGCACGCAGTCCATGACTTGTTGGAAGCTCTAAGCCACCCTTGCTGTAATGTAAAGGTATTTGCCAGTGAACTTCAACTGTTGCACACCGCCCAGGGAGTACCTCAAACAAATAACACAATACAAAACAAATATTTGTACTAATAGAGAACAGAGCGAGGTGGCGCAGTGGTTAGCACACTGGACTCGCATTCGGGAGGACGACAGTTCAATCCCGCATCCAGCCATCCTGATTTAGGTTTTCCATGATTTCCCTAAATCATTCCAGGCAAATGCCGGGATGGTTCCTTTGAAAGGGCACTGTCGACTTCCTTTCCCGTCCTTCCTTAATTTGACGAGACTGATGACCTCGCAGTTTGGTCTCTTCCCCCAAACAACCCAAATAATAGAGATGATGCACTTGTGTGTTATTTAAGAAGAGTTATGTTCAACATAAAATGATCTGCTGGCATGCTGGATCTGTTTTATAGGGTTGGTGTGATTAGCAGCCATGAATAAATTTCATGAAAGTGTCACCTGTCCTGTGCATGATATGTTTAAATAGGCCAGAGTGGAATTATATTTTACAGACCCATAAAAATTGTTACTGATGACTTTTGTTACTAAATGGTTCAAATGGCTCTGAGCTCTATGGGACTTAACTTCTGAGGTCATCAGTCGCCTAGAACTTAGAACTAATTAAACCTAACTAACCTAAGGACATCACACACATCCATGCCCGAGGCAGGATTCGAACCTGCGACGGTAGCAGTCGCTCGGCTCCAGACTGTAGCGCCTAGAACCGCACAGCCACCCCGGCCGGCTTTCGTTACTATTTAACACAGACCTTTCAACAGTGGTATGAGCATTATGCATTATATGGAACGAGAACTTAATAGTGGAAAAGCACAACTATTTGTTTTAGTCCTATAGCTCTGGTTTTGAATACAGACTTTTTGGCAGCACATGGTGTGACATATCTGGGAAAATTGTGATACAGTACATTTGTGACTTAGTACTAGTTTCACCATACGAGCCATTTGGATACTTCCTCCGAGCTCAGTTATAGTATTCTCAATCAGGTAAGCAAATTTATAATGTTATTGGATAGATAAAAAAATATACACACCAAGCAATGGCAGAACATCACACACACACACACACACACACACACACACACACACACACACAAGGTTTAACTTATGCAAGCTTTCGGAGCCAATGGCTCCTTCTCCCAGCTGAAGAGTTGAAGGCGAAGGAAGATGGATGAAGGGAAAGGACTGGAGTGGTTTAGGAAAAGGGGTACAGTCGGAAAAGTCACCCAGAACTCTGGATGAGTGGAGACATACCAGCCGGGATGAGAAGGGAAGACTGATTGTTGGGGAGTGCACCAGACGAGATTTGAAAACTTGAGAGCTTATAGGTGGAAGACAAGGTAATATGCAAGACATAGATTACTGCTAAAACATCATGCATGAGTTAATAAGAGTGAGAAGCTAAGTGCATTGCATGTAACGGAGTTGGGAGGGAGTGCAGGGAAAAATAGACAGACCAGAAAATGAAAGATGTAGAAATCTAAGGTGAAGGAAGGAGTAATTACTGTGAAGAAATTCTGAGATGAGAGAAATGGGAGGAATTAATTTAAATTAAGGCCAGTGGGGGGGGGGGGGGGGGAGAACTGAGGACATGTTATAGCATTCGTTCCCACCTGGGGAAGTATCCAGATGGCATGTATGGCAAAACAAGCACTTATTTCACAACTGTCATGTTGTAGTGCATGCTCTGCAACAGGATACTGTTTGTAGCTGGTATACACCCACTGCTTAAGCCCATTCATCCTAACTTGTAACTGAGTTGTAGTCATGCTGATGTAAAAGGCCAAACAGCTGGTATATGACGTGTCATTTCACAGGTGGCTTTCCTTTTGATACTATATGTTTCGCCAGTTATAGGGCTGGTATTGGTGGTGGTAGGATGCGTAGGGCAAGTCTTGCAGTGGGGACAGTCATGGGGTAGGAGCCATAGGATAGGGAGATGGGTGCAGAATGAGCATAGGGTCTGACAAGGATATTGCAGAGGTTGTTAGGGTGATGAAAACCTATTGTTTCTTCACTCTGTCTCAAAACCTGGTAGAAAACCCAAAGAGATTTTGGTCATATATAAAGTAAACCAGCGGCGGGATGCAATCAACACCATCACTGTGCAATAACAATGGTTATGTCACTGATGACAGTGCCACTAAAGCAGAGGTACTAAACACAAGTTTTCTGAAACTTGTTCACCAAAGAGGATGAAGTAAATATTCCAGAATTTGAATGTAGAACAACTGCCAACATGAGTAACTTAGAAGTAGTATCCTCTGTGTAGTGAAGCAGCTTAAATCACTTAATAAAGGCAAGACTTCTGGTCCAGATTGTTTATCAGTCAGGTTCCTTTCAGAGTATGTTGATACAGTAGCTCCATGTCTAACAATGACATACAACTGTTCGCTTATTGAAAGATTTGTACCTAAAGATTGGAAAGTTGCACAAGTCACAGGAAACAGGAGTAATCCACTGAATTACATATCCATGTCACTGACGTCAGTTTGCAGTAGGTTTTTGGAACATATTCTGTGTTCAAACATAATGAATTATCTAAACAAAAATGACTAATAGTCGGCATGGATTCAGGAAAAATCATTCTTGTGAAACACAGCTAGCTCTCTATTCTCACAAGTAATGAGTGCTGTCAACAGGGGTTGTCAAATTGACTCTGTATTTTTAGATTTCCAGGAGGCTTTCGACACTGTTTCTCACAAGTGTCTTCTAATCAAACTGTGTACTGTTGCTTGTAAGTAGGTTTAATGTGGACAGAAGTGTGTTGCTGGTCTTTGGTGAGGGTGAGATCAACACAAAGAAAAGTGGCATAGGATTTGGAGTAGGACCATGTGAATTTTAATTGGAAGAAGGTATTAAGAGATTCCAGGAATTTTAACAGGTTGACCTCACCATGAGCATATGGTAAAGATGTCATCAACGTAAACTAAACCAGGGGCTGAAGTCATGGATCCCAGGAAAGCCCCCTCAAAGTGACCCAAGAAAAGGTTAGCATAGAAAGGAGCCATCATGGTTCCCATGACCATACCCCTGACCTCTTTGTATGTCTGCCCCTCAAAGGTAAAGTAATTGTTGGTAAGTATAAAGTTGATAAAGGTAGTCAGGAAAGGTGTCATAGGTTTGAAATGAGGTGGGCGCTGACTGAGGAAATGTTCAACAGCAGAATGACCATGTATGTGGAGGATGTTGATATAGAGGGAGATGGCATCAGTGGTGACAAGCAAGGTGTATGATAGGAGTGGGATGGGCACAGATTTCATGCAATGTTGGAAATGGTTGGTATGTTTGATACAGGAGGGAAGTATCTGTATTAGGGATTGATGATGGTGATCAGCTAAGGCAGATATATGTTCAGTGGGTGCTTTGAAGCCAGCAACTATAAGAATGCTAGGATGATGGCCAGAGGTTTTTAGAAGGGAGTGCAGGTCAGTTTGAATCAGAGGGGTGGGACCTGCATGGCAGTTGCTGTATGCAGAGGTGTCAGACAGCTGCATACAGCTGGCATAGACCTTCACTAACATACTCCTGTTGGTCAAGCATCACATTAGTAGATACTTTGTCTTTGTCTGCTGCGAGGATAATGATGGAGTCATTAGCTTTTAGGGAACATAGAGCCTGGAGTTCTCCAGAGGACAGGTCAGGGTCATGTTGTAGGGACCTGAGGGAGGGTTGTGAATCAACGGTGGATGTGTGGAATTCTTGGAAGGGATAATTTTGAGGTAGTGGTGTTGGATCAAGTTAGGATCATGGTCGGAAATGGTCAAGGCAGGGTTCAATGTCAAGTTTGCTGATGGAAAGGTGTTGGATTTGGGTTGCAAAGTGACATTTCCAGCTGAAATTACATTTAAAGAGAAGTAGGTCCTTCACTAAAAACAGCATGATTAAATGCAAGTTTAGGGCTGAAAATGAGACCCTTGGATAATACAGATAATGCACAAGGGGAGAGTGGTTTAAATGAAAGGTTGTGAACACTGTATTGTTGTGACTGGTTCTTGTAATTATGTGTTATTGGTCTGGGAGGCAGTGGTTAAGGCTGTGGGATGTTAAAGGAAGTTGGCCAAGCTCGGTTTGTAGGAGAGGAGAGGAGTGGTGGTTGATGGTGTGGCAGTTAGAGGAGCTGCAGAGGGGTAGGGAGGGAAATACCACTGTTGAGGTAGTTTAGGAGAGGGTGGGATAGCTTTTTGAGGTACGTCTGGCACATTGTTGCAGTCTGAAGATGGCTAGGCAGAAGACACCATTTCAAGGAAACATCTGCGAACGTTTGTGGGAGTAGATTGAAGGGAATCAGGGAATAAAACACTAAGCCTTATCAAACTAAAAAAATATAAATTTACTGTGAAATAAAGACAAAAAAATAACAGGAATAAAGGCTGTGTGAATGTGCATAGCTGCTGCTTGGGAACATTCGCAATTCTGCCAAACTAAAGAATGTCGTGCCAACTGAAAAATGCCACACTGTAGTGTTAAATGAAATGTCATGCTGCACCAAGTGCTTCTGAGAAAGACCGAGCAAAGCTGAGACAGGTCAAGCCTCGGCCCGCACAGGTGCTGCACATCTTGCTTGGGTGTAGTTTGGCATGCTGTGGCTGACCCTGATACATGAATTTGCTAAAGTATTATAAGTGAAAAAATAAGATATACTGTCCACTACGAAGGAATTAGACTAGTTAGAATAGCCTTTGGGGAATTCAGGGCTAACACTGTTCCCAGCCTCTGGGTCAATGCCAGTGTGCTGCCATTTGACATCAGACAGGAATTCCTCATGTTGCAACTGGCGTACGACATGGATTCATATCCACATACAACTACATACGACTCTGTTGCTTGTACGCATTTCTAACAACACGTTAAACACCATCAGCAAGCAATGAGGCCTTTTTGTTACATGCAAAGGAGTTTCTCTTGGACATGGGTGTGACAGATATTGATGTTTTTTGCTCCAAGGGTGGAGGAACAAGAAACTTTTGCTTAAATCCCAGAGTTATTTTAGAATTGACTATGTTCTTGAGAGAAGAAACTTCAAATGTAATTTTTAAGTCTATTTTTTTATAACATTTTCGGTAAGCATCACTATTTTTCTGTAGTATACATAGCTAGCTGGAAACAAGGGGATACATTTGCTCTCAGTAGTCTTCCCGGACATTGTCTTCAGATATCAACACCATGATCAGTTCAGTTGTTACTGCTGAGCTGTGTGAGATATCCTGAAGGCACTGGAGCAGATGAGTCGTCATCACAGCAGAAAGTTTCTCATCTACTCCTATACCCTTAGTACCCTACAAGCATTGCAGCAAATGTACCCAGCAGAGAGAATGATAGTATTAATACAGTACAAATAGCTATGCCTTCAGCATCAGGGGTAGCAGTTATTATTTTCCTGGGTACTAGGGCAAGTAGGAATTTGAGGAAATGAGCTAGCAGATGGATCTGCCAAGGTGGTCTCCAGGGATGTCTGTGATTCTACGTAACATTCCCATATAGGCTGTCATCTTGCCGATTCAAAAAGCCTTGCAACTGTGGACGGTGTGGCAGTGCACCTTTTTTTATCTAGTGTTCACCCAACCTTCTGCCATAATCTCCCAACCCCTTCTTAGTTGGGTCTTACTATTTTCAGTTAATCTCTTAAGAACTGACATAAAACATTTTACTGTGTGTGTTTGTGTGAAGGGGGTGGGGTTGGGGGGGGGGGTCACAGGTGCGTGCATGCGCACACGTGTGTAAAAATCTGCACAAAAGAACTTTAAAGAAACTGTTTCATTTTCATTTAGTACCTTTTTACTAACTTTTAAACAATTTTAACCACACTTGTCTTATCATATCGTAAGATGGGTACTAAAGGCCTTGCCGTCCCACACCAAAATCATATTTTCGTCTAAGAAACCAGAAAGGTATGTAAGAAGCCATTTCAGTTTTTAAAAGTATGTACAGTTTTGTATGTGCCAAACTGCATTGGCAACCCCAGTCACTTCCTACATCAGCAACACATTATTCTCATCATTCATACAACAGTGTTTCATATCGGAGCAAAAATGACAAAAAGATTTCCTGTAAAAGGAAAAGGTTTCTGGTGAAGTGCTTAAAAATAACCATGATACCTCCTGCCAAGAGAGGTAAATTAAGCAATATGTCAGAATTCACTAAAAAAGTTATAGCACAAGCCAGGTGACTAGCCAATAACAATTATGTGCCAAAATCTGCAAACAAAACAAAGGAATGTTATAAGAAATGAAAAAACTCATTACTACCTGAGCATGAGAAGATTACTGAGATTCACAAGTACTGAGTCACAAAGCCACAAGGTGAGTTGCAGATATATTCAGTAATCAATATGCAAGTATTCTAAAAAAGTTGTTATAAAGCATCAGCAAACTGTTACATAATACATTGAGTGTAATAAAGTCTCCCATAGCATCTACATTCTTTTGGGAACACAATGCCAATGAAAGAGAGTAAAAAATAAACTATCATCTAGAACTTATGGTATCCTGATTTTATCATGAAGAACTGCATAAACGGAATAGCTGTCCCATTTTATGTAAAATTCCTCTGATGATGGGAACATCTCCTGATTGAAAGTGGCAAAAATGTTGGTGACATGCTCTCCACAAAAAAACAAAAAGCAGTTGGGACCTTCCCAGACTTGTCAAAAACATTTGATGCCATAGACTACAAAATTTTATTTCAGAAATTGCAGTGCTATGGCCTTAAGAAATCTGTTTGAAGTGGTTTAGCTCTTTTCTTACAAACAGAAACCAAAGTAGCAATAAAATTATGATATGAGTTTGAAAGCACGCCAGAAGGCATGGTTCTGGAACTGGGCTACTAGACAGAGTAGTAATAGCCATCAAACACTAGTGTTGCTTGCTATGGCACCACAGTTGACAATGCCAGCAACCAGCACTTGAGACGGCTGTTTACAAGTACCTGTCACCACTCATACATGGATATCAGATGTGTATTTGTTTCACTGTTGTCTCTCAATGTTCTTACTCTGTTTCACTATGTTTCTAGTTTTCTATCTTGGGGTTACTAATTGGTCTTTAAATATCGATCATGTCATCTACACTTGTCTATGTCCTCCTTGTTTTGTCTTGTCTGTAAATTTTCGATGAACTGTTCTTAGTGACCCAGACCGGTTGTTCTATTCTCATCAGATTTTTGTGTTGCTTCCAATATTCTATCACTACTAAAAGGTATCAGATAGATTATATAATGGTAAGACAAGAGATTTAGGAACCAGGTTTTAAATTGTAGGACATTTCCAGGGGCAGATGTGGACTCTGACCACAATCTATTGGTTATGAACTGTAGATTAAAACTGAAGAAATTGCAAAAAGGTGGGAATTTAAGGAGATGGGACCTAGATAAACTGACGAAACCAGAGGCTGTACAGAGTTTTAGGGAGAGCATAAGGCAACAATTGACAGGAATGGGGGAAAGAAATAAAGTAGAAGATGAATGGGTAGCTCTGAGGGATGAAGTAGTGAAGGCAGCAGAGGATCAAGTAGGTAAAAAGACGAGGGCTATTAGAAATCCTCGGGTAACAGAAGAAATATTGAATTTAATTGATGAAAGGAGAAAATATAAAAATGCAGTAAATGAAGTAGGCAAAAAGGAATGCAAACGTCTCAAAAATGAGATCAAAAGGAAGTGAAAAATGGCTAAGCAGGGATGGCTAGAGGACAAATGTAAGGATGTAGAGGCTTATCTCACTAGGGGTAAGATAGATACAGCCTACAGGAAAATTAAAGAGATCCTTGGAGAAAAGAGAGCCACTTGTATGAATATCAAGAGCTCAGATGGAAACCCAGTTCTAAGCAAAGAGGGGAAAGCAGAAAGGTGGAAGGAGTATATAGAGGGTCTGTACAAGGACGATGTACTTGAGGACAATATTATGGAAATGGAAGAGGATGTAGATGAAGATGAAATGGGAGATACGATACTGCGTGAAGAATTTGACAGAGCACTGAAAGACCTGAGTCGAAACAAGGCCCCGGGAGTAGACAACATTCCATTAGAACTACCGACGGCCTTGGGAGAGCCAGTCGTGACAAAACTCTACCATCTGGTGAGCAAGATGTACGAGACAGGCGAAATACCCTCAGACGTCAAAAAGAATATAATAATTCCAATCCCAAAGAAAGCGGGTGTTGACAGATCTGAAAATTACCGAACTATCAGTTTAATAAGTCACGGCTGCAAAATACTAATGCGAATTCTTTACAGACAAATGGAAAAACTGGTGGAAGCCGACCTTGGGGAAGATCAGTTTGGATTCCGTAGAAATGTTGGAACACGTGAGGCAATACTGACCTTACGACTTATCTTAGAAGAAAGATTAAGGAAAGGCAAACCTACGTTTCTAGCATTTGTAGACTTAGAGAAAGCTTTTGACAATGTTGACTGGAATACTCTCTTTCAAATTATAAAGGTGGCGGGGGTCAGATACAGGGAGCGAAAGGCTATTTACAATTTGTACAGAAACCAGATGGCAGGGCATGAAAGGGAAGCAGCGGTTGGGAAAGGAGTGAGACAGGGTTGTAGCCTGTCCCCGATGTTTTTCATTCTGTATATTGAGCAAGCAGTAAAGGAAACAAAAGAAAAATTTGGAGTAGGTATTAAAATCCAGGGAGGAGAAATAAAAACTTTGAGGTTCGCCGATGACATTGTAATTCTGTCAGAGACAGCAAAGGACTTGGAAGAGCAGTTGAACAGAATGGACAGTGTCTTGAAAGGAAGATATAAGATGAACATCAACAAAAGCAAAACGAAGATAATGGAATGTAGTCGAATTAAATCGTGTGATGCTGAGGGAATTAGATTAGGAAATGAGACAATTAAAGTAGTAAAGGAGTTTTGCTATTTGGGGAGCAAAAAAACTGATGATGGTCGAAGTAGAGAGGATATAAAATGTAGACTGGCAATGGCAAGGAAAGCTTTTCTGAAGAAGAGAAATTTGTTAACATCGAGTATAGATTTAAGTGTCAGGAAGTCGTTTCTGAAAGTATTTGTATGGAGTGTAGCCATGTATGGAAGTGAAACATGGACAATAAATAGTTTGGACAAGAAGAGGATAGAAGCTTTCGAAATGTGGTACTACAGAAGAATGTTGAAGATTAGGTGGGTAGATCACGTAACTAATGAGGAGGTATTGAATAGGATTGGGGAGAAGAGAAGCTTGTGGCACAACTTGACTAGAAGAAGGGATCGGTTGGTAGGACATGTCCTGAGGCATCAAGGGATCACCAATTTAGTATTGGAGGGCAGCATCAAGGGTAAAAATCGTAGAGGGAGACCAAGAGATAAATACACTAAGCAGATTCAGAAGGATGTAGGTTGCAGTAGGTACTGGGAGATGAAGAAGCTTGCACAGGATAGAGTAGCATGGAGAGCTGCATCAAACCAGTCTCAGGACTGAAGACCACAACAACAACAACAACAACAACATGGTCATTATAAAAACACAGTGATCAAGGGTATATCAGAACTTTCTACTCTGATTATGGTGATATTGCATAAGTTGCAATCCAGTGTCCAGTATCTGAATCAGTCCTGTTCCTTCCAGACATAAACGGCTTACCATTGAACATCATTGCTACTGCCAGTAAATTACTTACAGAGGAAATGAGTGAAGGTACAAGTGAGCTAGGTGATTGATTTGACAAATAACCTGATATTCAACACAAAAATGCACCTTTAAGAACAAGGAAAACTGAGTGTGATACAAGGAGTTGTGATTTTTACATATTTCCCACATTAGAAACAAGATGTTTAGGCATACAGATATAGAACAATATAAAATGGCAAACACTTCTAAGCAAAATCATTAGTAAGCTCAACAAAGTATACTACACTTTACATACTGCACTAGCCAAGAGTCTGTATGTGCTGTATACTGTGCTCAGTTCAGTACTATAATGCATTATTTCATTGTATTCCTGGGAGGTTCTCTGACTAGCTCAGATGTTCTCCTCACTCAGAAAACAGCTATGAGAGTAACACACAATGCAAAGCAGACAGACAGCTTTGGATATCTCTTCCAGTGTGTAAGTTTTTTAAAAGTAGCATTTGTAAATTAGGCAAAAATGTGAATGTCAGTAATCGTAGTACAAGACAGTAATAAAACTCCATATAGCAACTGCTGTGTCATCTGAACAAGACACAGCCAGGGCAAAAGCACCTCAGGTGCAAAGATGCAAGCTGGTGCCAGTGTCATAGATATTAGTCACTTGTGCGAGTTCCACCAGCACCATGGGCAGCACTGAGGGTGAAGATATCGACTTCACCTTGGCCAGTTGCCAGCCGAGTACAATCTGCCAATTACCAGATGACAACGGACAGAAGCCTACTTGGAAGATAGAAGAGTAGCTCTCACAAACTTGGTTACAGGTCGTCGTTCAGGGCTGACTTAGCCAGGGAACATTGTTTACTGAACTCTCAGAAGTAGACTGACAGTTGTTGTGAATTGAATTGCATTTGCTATGTACCGTGAAGTTTACCTATGATTATTTGCACTTAGCCATTGAGGGCCTTTTTTGTGGTGTATTACATGCAGTGTTGTAGACTTAAGCATTCAACGAATCACAACAATAGGTATATCTTTTTTAACTCATTTGTGTGACTTTGTCACTAATTTGTTGGAGTGTTGTAGGACCTTCACTCTCCTATCCTGTTACCTGACCCTGGGGCATAGCTGTATAATAGTGGCAACTCAGCCTCCACAGCAGTAGTGACAAGGGCTTTACAAAACTGGCGATGAAGGTTTACAAAAGAAACAATGAGTACATCTGCCCTTAAAACATTCACCATCACATCAACATAAGTAAACGACGACCTGCCAACATAAATTAAAAAGAGGGAAAGAGAAAGTAAGAAAACAACCACCATAAAGTTCCTGTTTAATAGTAATCTGAAAGCCTTCTCTCTTGATTATTGTGTGTGTGTGTGGGTGTGTGTGTGTGTGTGTGGGGGGGGGGGTGCATGTTGTGTCATATTAATCACATTATAACAGTTATTAAATGTACTTATGGAAAATTGTTAGCTTTATGGTTCATGAGTTTTATCGTATCATCTTGTCATAAACCATCACATTGTACTACGACTTGACTGATATTGTAATGTACCTTCTGTACATCAACATGTGAATGCCTTGCACAAGAATGATTCAGAGGACCAATAAATAAATAAATTAATTAATTTATGCTGTAGGTAAGGGTTATTTCTTCTAGATAGTTGAGATCAATTGCATTGCATGCCTTACAAACTCATTCCTACTTCTATATTAAATATATGTCTTCCCTACTCTTTGCATACTGTTCATCTCATGCTTTAAATGTGCCTAAGAGTGCCCATTTTTAAATCTGCCTAATACTGTCCATTGAGGCTATTGCTCAAAAACAGGCATAAATTAACCAATAAAATTAATTATGTCTTGTAAATTAGTCCAAGTTAAGAGCTGGACATTCAAACATGGTAGACTTCATTGTAGTAAATAATTTGATTTTTTTGGTAAGGTTTCCTGGTTTATTTTGTAGGTTGAAGTGATTGGAGGTGCAGACAAGTACATGGCCGTGTGTCGCCAGTGTTATTTCCAGACATCCTTAATAAAAAATGAAGAACTTAACAAAAAGTGTTCTCCAATGAAAGCTTTAAATTATGAAAGTATTACAAATCGTTCGTCAATAAATTGTGAAAATGTGGCCAAGATATGGCTGTGACACACAAATAAATAGTAACTTTGTTGCATTTTTAATGTGAAAAAATTCTCAGAGCAATATATATGAATTAGTTGAAAGTTGCCATTGAAGAAGAGGAGGCGGGTTTGCCTGCTGGACCAAGTTATGACTAACTCCTGGAAGGTGTTGAAAATTGTATTTTAGAGAATGGACACCAGTTGGATGACACAGTTTTTCGTAAATGACCACATGAATCAAATAAAGATTTTAAATTTTAATTTTGTATTAATAAAAGTATTTTTTAAAAAATCAAAATTCTGTTGTTTATTTGAAAACCATTCATTTCGTGTCACTTACCCTCTATTATAGATCTTCTTGCTCAGGCAAAGGTAAAAAAGAGATAACCTTCCATGTTTTGACACTAGAAGGTGCCACTCGGGCCCCACTGACTGCCATTTCATCCTCTGCCAGTGACATCGCTGGATGTGGTATGGAGGCACATGTGGTCGGTACACTGCTCTCCCAGACTGTCAGTTTCTTGACCTTGGAGCTACTACTAATCCTCAGATGGCCTCACAAGGCTAGGTGCACCCCGTACCAGTCCTCTCACCCTTGCTGAAATCCCTGGCAGTATTGGGAATCGAACCCGGTTCCCCACATGGCAGTCAGTCGCACCTTGATCACTCGGCTACACTTGCTCAGTCAAAAAGTTCGTGAATTCTTATCTTTTTTTTAATCCATTCACATCATTCCATTACGTTTGACACAAAAGGATAGTGCTTGGAGAAGCAGAACAGACTAAAACAAGAGTGACACAGAAATGTAGAAATAAACACATAATCTGTTGTGTAATGTATACATGCTGTGCTGTGAGGTGACCGGTAGTGTTGAAAATGAACACACTTCTTATGCCGCAATATCAGTTGTATTGTCCCAAGATGACCAGTTTCAACAGTCCTGTGCTACCATCAGGTGATGTAAGGGGAAAACATAAAGATAATAAGAGGGGTGGAGGGAGACTACAATTCATATGACAGATTATATAAAAATAAAAAATTCCACGTACCTTATGGAAATTGCTACAAAACTGCCATGTTACATTACATGAAGTCAAAGCATAAAAGGTAACCCCCACGTATACATGTCTCGATAAAATTCAGTTGATAAAAAACACAGATGATAAAAAAAGAATGTAGTTAAAATTCTCGTGTCATCCATGTATGCTGGTGGCGAACATGATTATCACAACCTTGCTGCACAGCACTATGCTGCTAGTGGAGTGGTAACTAAGAGATGGCAGACACACTAAAAAGTTACCTATCTTGCCACTGGATGGTTTGTGTAAACATACTGAATGATCACATACTGTGGTTACAAGCAATGAATAGTGGTGCACCAGAAATAAGGTGGATTTTTCAAAATGCCCAATATAACAATTTTTCGTGCCATCTGGCCATACATATAAAATGTCCCTCCATATAAAATCTGTAGTAGTTGCATATTGTGTGCTTACTGACAGTGGGAAAATTACCCTAAAAATTAAAAATTAAAGATCTTTAATTTACAAGGCAATGTGACATAAAAAGAAAACCACACTGGTGCAAGGACAAATGCTAAACTCGCCAGATCTGGAGGGGTCCCGCAAAGTAAACCCATGGAAAAAAATGGGGATGTATGCAAAAACCATGTGGTGCTGAATTTACTGCAGTAAATGCAAGCCTTACTGGGTGCGAGGTGTCTACTACAGAATCAGTCAAGGCTTGTATCGGCCTCTGGATTAGATGACTTTTGAAGTAAGTTCAGTACAGCACGGTGTTTGTGTACGTGCCATACCCCCCTTTTTTTCCGCGATGATACTTCGCCAGACCCCTCCAGCTCTGGTTGGTGTGTAGCACTTGCACTCACACCAATGTGATTTTCTTTTTACCGTACATTGCTTTGTAAATTAAAGACACTGGTTTCTTAATTTTTTTTATTATTAGTGTCATTTTCTCACTGGCAGTAAGCACACAATATGTAATTACTACAGATTTTATATGGAGCACAAGCTCATGGTAATTTTATATGTATGGCCAGGTGGCATGCCCAAGTGTTATATTGGGCACTTTGAAATATCCACCCTTCTTTCTGGTGCACCGCTGTTCAACAATGGCAACTACAGTATGTGATCATTCAGCATGCCACCCAGTGGCAAGATAGGTAACTTCGTAACAGATCAGCGACCTCTGTTAACACACTATCAGCAGTGTAGAGCTGTGCAGCAATTTTGTGATTATCATATTCACAACCAGCTTGCATGGGCGATACAAGGATTTTAACTGTGTTCATTTTATCAACTAATTTAATTTTACCAAGACATTTATACATAGGATGTGACTTTAATGCTTTGACTTCATGTAATACCATAAGGTATCTGGAAATTTGTACATTTTATGTGATCTGTCACGCGAGCTGGGCTCCCTCTACACCCCCCCTCCCGCCCCAATTAAAACTTCCATTTACTCCTTAGATCAGAAAAGGTGTTCATTTTCAACTGAAGCTACTGCACTTGAAATTTAGGCAAGTTGTTTATCAGAAAAAATAAACAGTAAGGGAATATGAAAAATAATTTAAAATGCTACTGCAAGAGCAAGGAGTGGAAAGTCATTCTATATCAGCACTCATAATAGGCACAAATGTTAGTAGTATAATGAGCGAAGAATTATAATGAGAAGCACTGTCAGACTAGGGGACCAAAGATTCAGTGAATTTCTCATTTGCATGACAATGGTGCAATTCAGACACTTGCAGTGATTAAGGTACAGAACCCACATTTGGGAGAAGATAGGTTTGACCATCCAGAGCTAGTTTTTTTCGGTTTCCCTAAAATGCTGCCAGGATGATTCCGTGGCAATGAATGTGACATGATTCTTTGCTTATCCTTATCCAAACCAAGCCCAAACTCTGTTTCTAACAGCCTCATTTTTGTAGGTCTGATAATTTCTAATCTTGTTTCCTTTGTCTCAGTGGATTAGTTTCCTTTTGGGATTTTGTACAGATATGTTGCAGATTTAGCATTGTCTGCCTGGGAAGTCTGATTATTACTACAGCACACTGGACTGTGTGTACAAATTTCTTTGAGGAGGATCATCTTGTCAGTGACTCAGCAGTTTATGGATTGACAAAAGGTTACCTTTTCTCCCACATTCTGCCTCATCTTGGTCCAAAATGATGAGTTTTATATCTTTTAGAGAATGTCAGAATTGAAATGGATCAGTTTTTACTTTTTTTCAGGGTATACATTGTAATAAACATTTGAAGGAAGCTAAAATTGAGCAAGAGTTTAACTCAAATTTCTGTCAAATTGAAGCTTTTGAGTCAGTCTGTTTGACATGCTCTTGCACAATTGAGGGGCTCAGAGCAAAAGTGGACCAAGTCCAAATAATTTAAAATCCTAGTTATATCACAGTTGGGTTCAAAATAACAACAATTCTTCAAACCAATGCTGAAACAAGTTCATAGGTCAGTATCCAGTCAGCAGGGTGCAGTATTTACTTGATAATCTGAGATAATAGCGCCTTCCACTAGAGCTATTGTGAACCATTTAAAGTTGCAAAGCACATTACAGAAAATCTGGAGAGAGAATTTAACAAAATTGTATTTTACAATACTGGGATATTAAAATATCAATTAATGTGTCTGCTTTTATACGGGGAGTGTGAAATAATGGAAGAGGAGCCTGATGAAATTCCAGATATTGATAAGTAAAGATTTTCAGAAAAAAATCATCAGTTCCATTTTGATAGAAATTATTCACAGTAACATACATTTTAAGCTAAGGTTTTAGTTATGCACTGCTCTGTAAAACTTAAGCATGAGATAAATAAATTAACATAACATATTAACTACTTGGTGGAAATGAATGAAAATGCTGGAGAATGTTGCCAGAGGTATCCCAGTTACACGTAGAAAGATGTAGATTACATGGCACGAGGCCAGCAGTATTATAGCACCAAATAGGGATGCCCAGCATCACGAGGCAGTTGAAGGAATGGAAAAATACGTGTGACAATCAGCGAGCAGTTACAGTGCACTGTGGTGGTGGTCTACATTGCAGCATGGGCAGGAGACAACATTTAGATGACTTCACACAGGGAAGAATCATCAGAAGACGGGAAGGAGAAGGGGATGTGACAAGCATAGCCCAAGAATATGCATGGGGAATGTTCTGAACCATGGGCACTGCTGTCTTATGGAGAGTACCGTATTTACTCGAATATAAGCCGCACTCGAATCTAAGCCGCACCTGAAAAATGAGACTCGAAATCAAGGAAAAAAAATTTCCCGAATCTAAGCCGCACCTGAAATTTGAGACTTGAAATTCAAGGGGAGACAAAAGTTTTAGGCCGCACCTCCAAATCGAAACAAAGTTGGTCCATTGTCATATGAGACACAATTTAGGTCGAATGAATGACGATATAGCTACAGTAGTTTGGTTCGAGTCGTAAGCTTAGCAGTTAAGCTTTACCAGGTAGCCATTGCTATGCGTCAGGCGCTCCGTCCGTATTTATACGGGTACTCTTCCTTTTCACGTGCTTCGTCTGGTTTGAATCTATTGCTTATTTTGCTTCGATCTGATAAGTGCCGTTTTCTTTGTTATAGGTGTTTACGTCACTCTAAGCTGAAAATAGATTACTGTACTGTGTCATGCATTGTTTGTCGCATTCTGATAGTGCGTGTTTACGGACTGTAGCCGCTCGCGGCATGGCTTGCTTTTGTGCGCGCTACTGCCGCTAACAATAAAAAAAAAGAGAGAGGAATCGTCTCATTAGCGAAACAATAGCAAGAGACTGCTATTTGTTGTTACTTACACGGCTGTTTCTTTGATAATGATCAACAAGAACTAAATAATAGACTGCGTATGATAGGACATGTTCTGAACGAGAGTTTAGCGAAAATTTTTCTCCGTTTGAAAATCTTTGCGGCCGCTTCTTTAGTATATCAAATTCTGCACAGAAATTAGAGTCATCTTAGATTTGAAAATCTAGTCAGTTGCCGTGCTTCATGTTTGACTGTATCACTTAATACGAATATAAACATGACACGATACATTCTTCCGCGTTTGCTGTTGTCTCACTCTAGTTTCGTAGTTTATTAGGCAGGCAAGATTTAAATGAGATAGCAGCAAACACAAAAGAAAACATGGCAAAATGTTTATATTCGTATTATTCTTATGGTGAAGAGAATACTGCATGTGATTCACAATTCATAAAAGTTCCTATTAGCAACCATCTCTTGTCACAGGTAGGAAAAATTTCAGAACGTAGAGTTGGCCATATTGACAAACATCCCAAACAATCTTGCCAGTCGGATTTTCGTAGTACATTGAAATTCTGCTACATTCGAAGATGAACAATACGGAGTTTGTATTTACTTCGTTGGATAATGTATGAAAATGCAGTGGTCGAAACTCGGGGCGGAGAAAAAAAGCCCGTCTTCCACCTTTTAAAAAAAAAAAAAAAAATTACTGACGCAGAGGATTTGGCGCCAGTATTTATCTTTGTGCCTACAAACCATGCCTGTGTAGCGCTACATATATTCGACAGCAGAAGTTCGTTGTGGCGGCACCTACCAACATTTTTCAGAACTCCCGCTTGCTTTGCACTCGATTCTAAGCCGCAGGCGGTTTTTTGGATTACAAAAACCGGAAAAAAGTGCGGCTTAGATTCGAGTAAATACGGTAAGTGGTCAACCAAGGTCAACTATAGCAGCAGATGACTGCTACATTGTGTAACAGGTAAGAAGTGACTTCCACCAAACAGTGGATTCAATTGCAACATTTAATAGGATTGCAAGGCACGCAGTCTCCAACTTCACAGTGGTGTGGCAACTGCATGGGAGTGGCCTTGTTGGCCAACGACCAGTGTGTTGTATTTTGTTGACAGCCACACATCGACAGCACCGTATGAAGTGGTGCCAATATCATAGGCACTGGAGGAGTGAGGGGTGGAGTTGACGCTGTTTCCAATTAAGCAAATTCAGTTGGTGTAGTGATTCCGAATGTACCCTTGTATGGTGAGAGGTGAGAACACGTAACACTCCCAGAATATTGTTGAACACAATTATAGGGTGCTTTAAAAAGACTCATCGGATTTAAAAAAATCGTAACTATTATGTTATTCGAGATATGTGCATGACCAATGTACTATTGGAAAGAGCAAACACTCGAGTTTTACGTGGTTCCTGCTAGATAGCAGCAGTGCGCTCCCACTTCAGTTCTAGTAAAAATGGTGTCAGGAAAACTCAAAGCGTTTTGTGTTCTAAGTTTTGTGCAGTGCAGGTTAGTAATAACTGTTCAGCATGACTTTCATAATAGGTATGGTGTGGACCCTCTTACAGCACAGACCATTAGACGATGGCATGAACATGTCCGAGAAACTGTTCATTTGTGTAAAGTAAAATTGCAGGGCTGTCCCTGACTGTCTGACACAGACATCAAACGCATCTGCCATAGTTTCACTAGGAGTCCACAGACATCCATTCGCCATGCAGCTCGACAGCTCAGTATGCCCCGTTGTCCGTCTGGCGTGTGTTGCATCAACGTTTACACACTAACCCACACAAAATTCAGCTACTGCATGCTCTTTGTGAAAGTGACAAACAACAACAATGACATTCTGTAATTTCGTTCTTGGCAAGATGTTGGATGACAGTTCTCTTCCATGCTTAGTGTTTATGGATGAGGCAACATTCCATTTAAATGGCAAGATGAACTGTCATAATGTGAGAAAATGGGGCATGGAACAACCACATGAAGTTGTACAACATGAGGGGGAATCTCCAAAACTTCATGTTTTTTGTGCAGTTTCACAGTAAAAGCTGTATGGTCCATTTTTCTTTGCCAAGAACACTGTTAAGGAAGTATATATCTCGATGTGCTTGAGAACTTCCTTTTCCCACAGTTGGGTACTGCCACACTGGCATCTGGGAGTGCGGGAATTTTTAAATGTGAGCATTACTGAATAATGGATCGGTTGCACTGGACGACATCATTCAGCCTTACATTACAGGCCTCCAAGGTCACTGGACCTGATTGTATGTGATTATTTCTTGAGGGGTTTATAAAAGACTCTGTTTATGTGTCTTCACTACCAACAACAAGGAATGAACTAAAACATTGCATAACAGCAGCTGTGGAAGCAGTAACTCAAGACATGCTCACTGCAGTCTGGGAACAATTTGAATACAGCATCGACATATGCCATGCATCTCAAGGGAGCCATATTGAACACCTGTGAAAAGGTATGGGGAAAAAAAAATCACTTTTTGAGTTTCACATTCGTCAAAAAACAAAATTCAATGTATATGTTTATTAATTTCAGGAATATAGATGTGCCAAATTGAATGATTCTTTTTCATACGCCCTGTATTTCATTGGACCACGTGTTATGGCATGGGGAGGCATAATGTTGCATGGGTGTGCTGATCTCCAAATATTTGAACACCAGTCAACATTATTATGGTACTGTATTCCTTCCCTATTTGCATCTTTTCAGAGGTGTATTCAACACTGAATTCAATTTTCTGTTCGTCATTGTTCAGTGCTATATTGAGTAGAACGTTGTGTCACACAGTTTGCAAATTTCAAGATGGCAGAGTTAGAGGAGCAATGCATGTGCATTAAATCATTAAATTATGCTTGAAACTCAAGAAAACCTGTACAGGGGGACACTAAATGACACAGGAAATCTGCGATGATGAGTGCTTATGCTGTACTCGGTGTTACGAATGTTCACATGATTTAAAAATGGCTGGATGGAAGTTAAAGATGACCCTCATTCAGGATGATCTTAAATATCTACCAACGACACTCCTGACAGGAATAACAATGAAATTTGTGCCACAGGGGCACACTGTTAATTGATGGTACTATTGGGACATGTCAAGAAAATGTGAGAAGAAAATTGCCTGAAATGTGGTGAGACAATTCATGACTCTTGCATCATGATAATGCTTCCACTCATTCATCTCTGTTGGCGCATGACTACTGCACAAAAAATGAAATCTCTGTGCCGCCTTATCCTTCATACTCACCGTACCTGGCCCCTGGCGACTTTTGTTTTATTTCCAAAGTTGAAAACTCATTGAAAGGACAAAGATTTTCAATGACAGAGGAGATAAAAGAAAATTCGCAGATGGTGCTTTGCATGATCCAGCGAGAGGTGTACCAAGACTACTTCTGGAAGTGGAAATGGTGTTGGGAACAGTGTATCAATTGTTCACGAGAGTATTTTTAAGGAAACCATGCACAATAAGAAAAGGTAAGTGTGGAGAAATATTGTGGACAAAGTTCTGGAAATATTTTGAACAGACCTTGTATTTCTTTCAGTTACTTTCTGTAGTATAGGGTAGCAGTTCTTTCTATGTATGGCCCATTTCATCAAGCTATGTTACTTGGCAGTAGCACATAATGTGAAAGTTGCTTTAGTCCTTATGTTGTGCATACTAGTGTATATTTTAATACATAATTAATTTAGTACTATGTCATGTAATTATTAACTACAGATACAGGAGGAGATACTCAGCTTCCCCAGCCAGACTCACTACAGAGGGATAACACTTGATCGTAAATGCAGAAGAAGAAAGATTACAAAGAATTAAGAGAGTTGAAAAAGAAATTTGAGCAAAAAATAACAGTCATTAATGGTCAGCAATATGAGAGTAAAAAGGCATCCGTATTTCTGTGAAAATATTTGATATTGAGTTTAACTGCAACTGTCCACGAAAGTGTGAAGAAAAGTTAGCATGAGCAGTTGTAGGAGATGCTTCACTTCATTTTGGAATCTGGGGATTTTTCTAAGCAAAGTGTGTAATTCCAGTCACGTGCAAGTGCAAGCTGCTAAATACTAGAGATCACAGCCACAGGATAAACACACACACTTACGTCAAATACTTGCACGTATATTACTAGAATTTCTAGTGAAAGTACAGGGGTTTGCAAAAATTTCTTTGTGGTTACATTCCACTTAAGTTTGTGAAGGCTGTACAGAGGTGCATTTAGCAAGGGTAGAGCAAGCTAGATTCTCAATACGATCTGATATAGAAAACATATGCAATTAAATGTATGAAGTTCACGTCCACTTTGCACCATCACAGAAGACTGTTTACTTTTGGATTAATGAATGTAGACACGGTTGGACACGCACCAAAGACAAAGTGCACTCAGCCGTCCAGTTGAGGTCACCACAAAGGAAACCAATGACAAAAACCTTAACTGGGCCCTAGTATGCTTCATTGATCAATCATGTGAAACTTGCATTACTTGAAAAAAGACTCAAAGTTGGCATGCAAAAAAAGTGCTCTTTCACCAGGATAACGAACCATTGCACACATCAGTGATAACAATGGTGAAAGTGCATGAACTGGGCTTTGAGTTGATTCCTCTTCTATCCTTTATGATTTGATGTACAAAGAAGTAATGAATTTGACATTCAGGGAAAAAAGACACAACAATGGACTAAAGGAAGTGGAGGCAGCAGATGGTAAAATGGTGAGTGAACCCCAAGAAATAATGAGAAGATGGGAAGAATATGTAGAATTGCTATATGCTGCAGACAGCCGACCAAGTGAAGAAGAGCTGGGGATAGAAGAAGATGATAAAGTTGCAGATGATGACAAAGGAAATGCAATACTAACTAGTGAGATTGAAGCATCTATGAAGGAGATGAAAATGAAAAGGCAATGGAAATTGATGAGATTCCTGCAGAACTGTTAAAGTCATTGGAGAAAGAAGGGAAAAGGGAGTGGAATGAATTGTGTAATCAAATATATATGAGAGGAAAATGGCCAAAGGACTTTACAGAAAGTGTCTTAATACCTATAGAAAAGAAAAAGAACAGCAAAAAGTGTAAGGAACATAGAACAGTGAGCCTGATACTGCATGCAGCCAAAGTCTTGCTGAGGACACTCAACAGAAGGCTATATGGAAAGCTGAATTGCGTAACAGGAGATGAACAATTTAGTTTCAGGCAAGGTGTGGGAAGTAGAGATGCCAATGGGCTACTGAGAGTGATAGGGGAGGGGTACATGGAGAAGAAGAGGGAGGTGTATGTTGTGTTCATTGATCTTGAGAAGGCTTTTGATTGTGTCAGATTGGACAAATTGATGGAAATCGTAAGGAAACATGGAGTTGACTGGAGGGATAAACATCTAATTAGAAATTTATATTTGTACCAGACAACAAGAGTAAGAATAGGAGGTGTGACAAGTGAAGAAATTGAACTGGGAAGAGGTGTAATACAAGGTTGTTGTTTATCACCAACATTTTTCAATATCTATCTGGAGGAAATTATTTATGAAAGTTTTGATGGAAGGAGAGGAATTTGCATAGGGGACGGAGAGTGGAGAGTGTAAGATTTGAAGACGCCATGGTTGTGATGGCAGAAAGTGCAAGAGAGATGGAACAGATGTTAGATGATCTAAACACAAATTAGAAGAATATGGAATGAAGATTAACAAGAAGAAAATGAGAAGCATGGTAACTGGAGGAAAGGGGAGAAAATTCTGCATGAAAATAGGGGGAGAGGAAATAGAGCAAGTGAGTAACTTCATTTACTTTGAAAGTGTAATAATTGATGATATGTATTGCTCAGCAGAAATTAGGAAAAGAATTTCAATGGCAAAAGAAGGAATCAAGAGGAAACAGAAATTAATTTGCAGACCACTAAACAAAGATCTGAGGAAAAGACTTGCTGAATGTTACATCTGGAGTGTTGCACTCTATGGTGCGGAGACCTGAACATTGAGGAATGAAGATGAAAGAAGATTAGAGGCACTAGAGATGTGGATAGGGAGAAGAATGGAAAAAGTGAAATGGGAAGACCAAGTAAGGAAAGAAAAATTATTAAGAAGAGCTGGAGAAGAAAGAAACATGATGAAAGTCATCAGAAAGGGAAAACGGAACTGGATTGGACATTGTTTAAGGAGGGAATGTTTATTGAAGGAAGGAATGATGGAGGGAAAAAGGGGAAGAGGGGAAAAAAAAAGATATCAAATGCTGGACAATATCCAAGGAGACAAATATTCAGAAATGAAAAGACTCGCTATGGACAGGCAAAAGTGGAAGAGGCTTAACCCATGACAAGACCTGCTGTAAGGCAGAATATCCGAAATTTTCTTCAAATGAGGACATGATAGTTGCAGTCAAGGAGTATTTTGCAGAGTTTGACAGAATATATTTTTCCGATGGGATGAAAAACCTGAAGGGTCATTGGACCAAGCGTATATCCCTCAAAGGAGACAGTCGAGAAGCAAGGTGAGTTGTTTACAAAACAAACTTTTTTTTTTTTCTTGTTTGTGTATCAGACTTATCAAACCGCTCTCATGCATTTACAGCATACAATAAAAGAAATATGTATGTATACAATCCTTCAGTCAATGCAAGGCCTTTATGTATGTCTGGGGTGAAACAGGAGGAGGTAGAGGATCTTGAGAAATAGCCAGCTGTATCAGAACATGTTTAAAAATGTATGCATCAAACCCCATATCAGTCACCGCACTGAGCATCAACTTTTTGTGGTTAGTATCTACATTGCGCAGTGTACAAGCACATTGATGTGGCTATCCTATTGGAAATGCGCGGTTGTGCTCAGGAAAGAAATCTCGACTCAAGACTGATTTTTCTGACCATCTTGATGGGCCACATAAAAACCTATAGAAGACCATTATTTGCCCACCCCTGGGAGGATTGGTTCAACATTGTAAATCTTCAAAATACCAAAATTTGAAGTTAATGTAATGAAAAGAGAAAATTTCGTAAGTACATCATCACAAACAGAAAACAAACTACTGGTGGCTATGAGATAAATATGTTAAACATTTGATGTATGAGGTATGAAAGAGGCATGCCTTTTACAATGAGGTTTAAAGTGACACTAAGTGATCTGATGGAATTCAATAAGGTTTTATCAAGACCATGAAGATGGTGATTCATAAGTGGGTTTGAAATGGTATTTGTGTGAAGATGATGATGCAATGCTAAGTGAACTCGTTTGTAGCCTTGCAGTTCAGATAATTAATTAGGAAGAAAAAATAATTTTAATGGACCTATTAAAATATGGAAAGAAACAGAGATGCAGGCTTAATTATATCTGAAGTCAGAAGTGAAAATTTTTCTTAGTTCTACTGAATTTGAAAAATAAGGTGTAAAAAGTCTTTTATGTTAATGAAAATGGCTGTGTATGTTGTATAGTAGCTTTTATTTCATATTTTTCACTTCAAAAAAATTAATATTTAATTTTTCATCTGCAATAAAATATATGTATTAACACTGGTAGTTTTCTGTCTGCAAAAGGCAGGCGTCCTGGTTAGCTCCATTAAGTAATAAACCTTTAAGATTCGGGTGGACTACAGCATGCATTTTGGAGTATCATATTGGATAAAAAGTAAGTTCTATGTTACACAAGAAAGATAGTGAGTAGGAACTGTTATCTCAAAGAAGTTGTAGAGGCTGAAGTATCATTCCTCTTCCATAATATGTAGTTGACAAGATTTAGCCTAAAATATCAAATCTTCTGCAACAACAAAAAAAAAAAAATGTTTTCTGTGCTGCCATTTCATGACATAACCTTGTTCTGTAGGACAAGGGTCATGTGCTGCCCAGTCATGAAAATTGTTTTCTTAAATTACTTAAGGCAAATCCTGGGTTGGTTCTCAAAATGACTTTGCGAATTTCCGTGACCATTGTGTGTTTCTGCTCAGTCAGTAATGACCTCATCTTCAGTGGGACTTAAATCTTCGTTTCTTTAAGAAATGATACTTATGGAGCACTTAACATGTCAGTTCACAAATACAAACTGAAGCAGCTGTACAGTCAGTATCCCAGGAACACAATCAGCATCTCATGGTGATAATGGAATGGCACAGTATGTAGAAGCCCTTAATTTGCCTCATAATAGTAGTATCTGGTGGTCTTGATTTTGTGGCAAATTTGGGAATGAATTAGTCTCAAGCTTTAATTACTTACATATACTATTTATACTTATATGGTCTGTTAATTTCATTCTCTTTTGATTATTTCATAATGAAGCAGCTGTTCTCAAAATGATGAATGTAAAACAGAAGGACTGTCATGCGTAAATTTCCGTATGACCCGCCCTCTTCCTCAATAGTCACCAGAAAGTGACGTGGTGTATATTCCATCGAAAATCCATATGTGACAGAATTAGTTAATGGTAAGAGACTGCCTGAATGATAATGCGAAACATTGTGTGTTACGTTTATCTATAACTGCACCTCATATTGTTCCTATCTATATTATTATTATATTAATTCAAAAGGAAAATAAGACCAGATATCTGAACAGATGACATCATGGTAGGTAAGTAATCACTGTAATTTCTGTGCCAACTTTCCAGTTGTAAGTAATAAAGTGCTAAATATGACTGCTTAACTTGATTTATTCAAAAACTAAGGCCTAGTGACAAACATCCTATATGGAAACATTTAGAGAGATTAAACTGCTTAACTTCCTAGTAAGGTCACTTTGCCCAAAGAGGAGGCAGGATGTTCCCGAGTTCACTGTACAATGACGGATAAAACCATATTGTTATACTTGTAAAATCTAGTAGAGATGTGGGACATGGACATTAGTCTATAACATCAGCCCAGGATGATGAAACACTAAACACATCAAGGTAATTTTTTTTAATGCAGGGCAGCTGAAACATAATATTGTGTTTCCCAGATCTGTTGACACAGTTCAGCATCAGCCTCAGGATACTGAAAAGCTTCTTGAATGATAATTGAGTCTATTAATTAGCTTTTTCTGAGGAAAATGTATGTTGTAACTTGTAGAATGTAATATCTTCCAATGAGTGAGTATTTTCCACAGTGAATGATGGTCCAACACAAGTGTATAGGCTGCATGGGTTCCGTTTTGACCCCAAATATATCTGTGAGTCGTATCACAGTGCCTTGATGTGTTCCCACACACTTGGGATGCTTCACAGGGCAAACAGCTGACTTGATGCTGCATAATATAAATCTGCCCATATTATGTGTAATGTTATGAGCCTACCAGGTACTGGAGAGATTAATCTGTTTCCTACAGGATCAGTATCAAATACTAATGTTTGCTAAGATGCAATAGTGGGTTACAGAACAGAATGAGATATCTCAACTGGCCTCCTCTTGCAACATATCTCAGTCCCATTTAAAATGTGTGGGCGGAGGCAAAACAAACCATGGGAGAAAACTTGCCTAATCTTGTGCCAAGACCTACAATGATCTATGTAACATTACCGTAGCTGCCTGGGAAGAGGTGGCAGGAAATGTGTGATTTCTTACTCACTTTGTAGACTAACATCCTCGTGGATTACAGGTTTACCCTGAAGTGCAAGGGCGTTGGATGGATTCTTCTTCTTCTTTGTCTTCTTTCAGTTTTGCACGTCATGCAGTTTTCGCAGGATCGGCATTTTTGCAATCGGATATGGCATGCTTAATTGAAAGGGGTGGCCAGATGGCTTTCCTACCGCCACCCCATACTCCCCGCCCCCCTTCCAGGATGGAATCAGTGTACCCCACCTCTCAGTGTCTATTGTAAAGCATGAAATAGTGTGAACGTGTTTCAAATGTCTGAAAGTTATGTAACTGAGGCGGGATGTGGGGACCAGCCTGGTATTCACCTAGTGGGATGTGGAAAACCGCCTAAAAACCACATCCAGGCTGGCCGGCCTCCCAGCCCACCTCAGTAATCCAACAGGCGGATTCAATCCGGGGACGGCGCGCCTACCTGAGTCCAGGAAGCAGCACATTTAGTGCTCTCGGCTAACCTGGTGGGATATTAAGTATTAAAGAAATCACATGCTTAGCCTTTTGAGGGTGGAAAAAATCTTGAACTGTGTGTTCTGTCAATTTCGTGTTTTCTATGGATTAAACAATTTAATCCAGTATAGCAAAAAATAATTGTGAAAAGTGGAATTCCATCTTAATCCTGCTGCCAGAAAGTCTCTCATCAGTCTTAAATAGGCCACTGAACTATAAATGTTGCAGTATTCACGGATTTTGTTGTTTCACCCTTGACCCCATCTCGTGGCTTCAAGTACCTTTTCAACCTCTGAAGTTAGAGGAATGACTGAGAGCAGATTTTCTTGTTCTAGAGTGTATCGACACTCAGCAAAAAGCAAATAAAGTGTAACTCCCTCACTTACAACTAACCTTTACTTTTAAGAGTAGTACTATATGTTGTAAAGTGACTGGCTCATGCATAATATGCTATGCAATTCAAATTTCAGTCACTGCTGCTCTTTGTGCTGTCTTGGGATCTTGATTGTAGCAAATAATCCAAAGCTGGACATCAACAATTCTAGTTATCATCTATCAGTATTATCTGACAAAAAATCTGCGTAAGCCTGCATAATCTCTATCTCTAGCTGCCTTGGGTAACTTCAGATATTTTCTGTCACATGGTGGCCTGTAGACTGTCAATAACACTGACTTAAGAATTCCGTTGCCAATAATTTAGTATTCAAGGCGCTGTTAAACGGAGGATTTCACATGACTGGGGGGGGGGGGGGGGAGGTAAAATAGAGAGTGGTGTACTACAAGGCAGTTGACTATGTTAAGCCAATTGCTGTATGTCAAAAGATGGATTACAATGTGAAGTAGTAACGATTTTGTAGTAAACGAGGAAATAAAAACCCCACCAGAAAGTGAGAAATTCCAGGAATACTTAGTAGTCCCCAGAAACTGGACAGAGATAAATGGGTTGCTGGCTAATGCAGAGAAGAATCAACTAGTATAAATAGCAGTAGTGTAAAATGCTATGTAAGACTGGGGCAAAATCACAGCTGGACAACAACGCCAGTACCTGGATGGGGCAATGGGTGCTAGAAAATTACTCCGGGGACTGCACATGCGTAATATACACGGCAGGTAAGACAGTATGTGATGAAGGTACTTAGAGTGAGAGCAGGGAACAAAGGAATAATGCTACTTGTCACTTGTAAGACACCAGTAGCAGTATGGTGCAGGAATATGGGATCATTTGCATTGATACCTATGGAATGTATATAACACGAGACTTTAGTTGGACAGTTAATGTCACCGAAATAATAGCAAAACTACAAAAAGGAGGAAAATAACCAGATTTGGGGATGATATAAGACGATCGTAGATAGGATTAGTAAAGAAGACGCCCATTACAAAATGATAATATTTGTGGAAATAACGTAATCATGATGTGCTGCGTGAAATTTTCATGTTCTGTTTTCTTATAGTTTGGTAATGACGCCTACTTTGGTCGTCTAGAAAACGTAGCTACGCTTCTAAGGCTTTTGAAACGTAAGATGACAGACACTGACGATTGTTTCTCGTTCATTTATCGGTAGCTGCTATTTAGTGTAGGTTTTAGCTGAGTATTTCGACAGAACATTGTAATTATTCCACGTGCCCTTCCTGTCCTCTTCATACTTTCGACTCCACCAGACAAGCTGCCTACCGATACAGACTTTCATTCACAGGGCCTATTACCGGTACCGGTAATTATTCTAATCAGATCCTCTCGCTTTCCCGCTGTTGGCTGCAGTGGAAATGCCATTAACTTCAGCCCTTCGGGCCTCGCAAGCTCGACACCTTGTATTAATGAGCACCTCAAAAATTAAGTACAAGAGGCAGCTGATACAATATCTAGAGTTTGTTATGCTCAACTAAAGTTTACTGCAATAAAGTTCTGGCCAATTGTCTAAATATTTTTAGTTAAGTACCGGTAAACGCCAATGATTCTTTAAGGTTGAAAAAATTTTCAGGCGTTATTCCGACCTTTCATAAACTATAACGGTGATTCAGGTTACACGCATAGTGTAACATCAGTTACACCAATAACTCGCTTAACAGTAAGACTGACAATTGCAGATAACATATCTTGGTCATATCAGCAGATCCTGTCTCTCTGGCAGTCGATGACTACAGTGGATATGCCAATGAAGTCGATCGCTACTCGCCAACACAGTACGGCACCGGTAACGGTACATGCGATCTTTTATGTGTGAATAAAAAAGTAACCACATATGTGGCACTTGTTACAGTTTACAAAAGTTTGTTTTGGTGAGCTATTTTGAAATGAGGTTTTTCAAAGCATTCAGCTACCCACTAAGTATGTCATTGACACTACAGTAGGATTCATGAACGATCGCGCAAGTCGAGGTATGGACGGGGTTCGCATTGTTGACGGCTCCAAGCGCCATCTGCGGTATGGGCACATGCATGCTTTGCACCTGAAGAAAGCGTTTATCCTGCATATTGTGTGTCACGCTTGCTTATGTAGAATTTGGCGCCTACCACCGCTGACAACTCACATGAAACGGACAGTTTCGCGAGTTTGAAAATACTCAGATTTTAACTACGATGTTCAATCACAGATAAATAATATACATTTATCAGTAAAAAAATAATCGAGCATCGTAAAAGCTCTTCAGGTTTGGAGTGTAGACTACGGTGATACACTGCATCAGCAAAAATATAACAATGAATAAAAAAAATGCAGTTCATAAACCACCAAGACAACTTCAATAAAATTCTTCAGGGTATCAGACCGCATCGTCATAATTTAAAATGCGCCAACGTTTCGGCCAGCGTTGCAGCTAGCCTTCATCAGGGCCTTACGTTAACTGCTAAATGAACACACTTGGTTCCTTAAATAGCTGCACACCAATAAAGCATACCTTTCACCCCTCCTCCTCCTCCTTTTACAGCCAATCAAGTAACGACACGGTTTTCTCGTGCAGCTATTTAAGGAACCAAGTGTGTTCATTTAGTAGTTAACGTAAGGCCCTGATGAAGGCTAGCTGCAACGCTGGCCGAAACGTTGGCGCATTTTAAATTATGACGATGCGGTCTGATACCCTGAAGAATTTTATTGAAGAAGACAACGGCCGCGGAAGCCTACGCTTACATTTCACCAGCATGTGAGTGTGATCCTGAGTCGGAAGCTGATGTCAACCACATCTTATTTATGTGCCCCAAATTTGACCGTGAACGGTTGGTCTTTCTGAAGACATTGCTGAGTATGGGCTACCATCTTCCTCAATCAGCTTCTTCTCTTTTGTGTACTAAAGACATTCGTCTATATAAAGTGATAGTTAACTTCATCAAGAGTACTGGTTACAATCTGTAGGTTTTAATGGTGTACATAAATTATAAATATGTCTTGCTGATGAAGATATTTCAGAATTGGTGTGAATTGTAAGCCAAGACACTTTTAATTATTTTCCAATTCAATTTTTAAAACATTATGTACAAAACTGTAACAGTTAAGCTTTTTATTCTTGTAAATATGCATTTCTGTATTTGTTTATTCAATTCTGTGTACATTGTCACTATGTGTTGCCGATGGCTAAATTGAGTACACACTCAAAGGCCAAATAAAAAAAATAAAATAAAAAAAAACACCAAGACGTGACGCTCCTGCAGTCATTACTATTAAGTCAGTGGTTAAAGCGATTTTATAACGCACATTCCTCCCGACCTCATTTCGCTATAATTTTTTTCGTTGTTATATTTTCTCTGTTGTGTATGGGAAAAAACAATGTCTTTTCTGTATCAACGGTACTTCTAATATTTCGTTGGTTTACAGTTTTTTTATTGCAATATGTGGAGTCTGCAGCTAGTCCCAGTACTCGTTCTACTGATATTGCGAAAGATGTCAGGACTGTTGATAGCAAAATCCCTGGACTGAGTCATACTATACTGAATTTAATTGAGATTAGTGAACCTGTGATCCACCCATAGGATTTCTTTCTCGAATGACCATATACCGCAATGTGTTTGTAAATAGTTGTAAATGCGTTGCGTGTGGATAGAATATTACGTACTGGTATCGTACTTCGCCCATACAATTGGAACTGATGGAAAGACTTGGCCGCCCATCACTTAAATAAGTAGGCCGATACAAATCAAATCACGGCAAGTTAATCTCAAAGAATATAAATGAAACAAACTTAAGTCAATGTGCAACAGAATCGAGGTATTATGTTTGCGCCACGGACGAGTTTAGTAAAATATTCAGTTTCACAATTGACGTGTCTGCGCACAACTGTGCATGAGATCGTCGATTGTCGGCGACTTCTCTTTGTTCTCAATAAAAAAATGTAGGAGGTATATGAATAGGAGAACGTCTAAGCGTGATTGCCGCTCACTTTTAATGCAGAACGAAACTCGTTTATTGAATTTTAACTATGATTTAATTATAATATGTGGCAAAATTTGGAGGTGGTCATCAATAATGGATGAATCCCAGTTTGCAAGAAGAAAGCGTGTGATGATGTGGGATGGTGGTTGTTGGACACATGAATACAGTTGTTTCTCCGGTGAGGGATGGGTGTAAAAAGGGGGGGGGGGGGGGGGGGAAGACAGCTCAGGACGAAGCTGAAACACGCGGTCACACTAGGGTTGCCATATTCACCTGGGACCTCGTCGAGACATTGAGATGACGGTGTAGAAATGAAGTAAAAAATTTATTTAATATAGTTACTTTTTATTTAGGACACAATTACATGGAACTTGTTGTGGCAGAAGTAGTTGGCATGCCATAATTTTTCCCAAGATTTGGCCCTTTTTCAGTAAGTCTTTTCTCCCCCTTTATGTGTTTATAAAATTCCATGCAAATCAGCTTGTAGTTAAACTGGCACGGTAAGATTGATTCCACAGTACCTGGCAGCAGCGAAAATACTCCTGTTGTGTGCAGGACTAGAAAACAAATACTTGCCTATTTTTAGCAGTTGGAATTTGCGTTCGGGATTTTCGGTTTCCACTTTTCTCCCATGGAATGTTTAAAATTAGCGTACATTCTTCTGAGTCACCTTAGTTTCTAAAAAGCTCTTCAGGCACATTATCGCCTGAACTCTGCGCACCACTTTTAGTCATGTCTGTAATAGTGTTTTCGATCATCACCCAATCTGGCGATCCAGATAGCATCATCCAGTCAAATGCTTGATATTTATTAAAAGAAATAGCCCATTTCTCTAAGTAATGAAATGCTGTGGTATAGAAAGCAATCATCTCTTCCTCAAATTTCAAAATCAAATTAATTATTTCTTGGTTACTGTTCTCATTTTTAATTTGTTCAAATTCATCTTGGTTTGCATGCCAATAAAATTGACAGTCTTCCTTTCATTCAGACATCTCTGAGTGTCGATTCATATATTTCTTATTTCAGTTACCGAGACTTTACTCTTATCCACGCTTTTTTATATTTTTTCAAACAGAGCCAAGTTTGACTGTAGAAAAATGAAGAAAATTTCACTGATCGGACTACTGAAATTATTTCAGGTGCCTTGTCTGCGGCTTCAGAAATTGCTTTAATGGAATCCAAAGCTTAAGAATGCTCTCAACTTCAGCATTACCTACAACCATCTTATTTTTGAGTGAGGTCGAAGAGTCTGATGATTCAAATTAACTTGTAAGCACAACTCTTTCAGCTTCTCTGTCGTTACCGTATATAATGAAAAATAATTAAACATTTTCGTGACAATTATTTCAATGTTGAGAGGTAAGACTTTAGCAGCACTTGATATAGTATTGTGGAGAATATGGGAAGGGCGTCCAGTTCCTTCTATATTTTTTGCTAGTTCTTCTTTAATTTGGGGAGGCACATTCCACTGGCAGTATCGATGAAGCCCTGAGAAGCTGGTAGTGGTACCATCTCCGCAAAAAGCGATTAATTAATTAAATGAAACTGCTGTTGTCTTAAAGCGTCTAGACAAAACTTTGCAACTGCCTCCAATGTTTAGTTTTTCAGCGAATCAGACTTCAACAGCTTCTGTTGGATTCCGTCAGTTTCAGTAAAGTACTGAACAACTAAAGGAAAGTTCGTATCAGCCTTGTGATTTGATACGTCGGTGACTATGCCGTAAAATGAAACTTCTTGCAATTGTTTTATGAATTTGGACATAGTGTGTGGTGTGAAACTACTTTTAACAGTCGCTGTAGCTGTTCTTCCTGGGTATCTTTTTTAATCATGAATGTAGAAATAAGCTTTGATGTCGATGTTACCGCGAATCTATTCGTATGATTCTTTGTAGACATGTGATGCCTCATGTTGTGGCGTAACCATAAGCGCCGGAATGAAGATGTGGAACGCAAGAGCAGGGAAGGCAATGAGGAAACGGAGGCCAATGGTGCGCGGAATTGGACCGCATATCGCAAAGAGCGACACCTGGAAGACGGAAACATAAGCGCCGCTCCCACCAGCCACGGCGCACAGCGACACCGGATCGTGGACTTAATGTATCAGTGACGCATGTCAACTTGCCTGAACAGTTCACATATCAAGGACTCTCATATTTATAAGGAATTATATTTCCTGTTGCTCCTAATTTCGACTACTACTTGTAAATCTCCAAAGTATTATCAATTGCTTTATAGGAATAAAAACTACTAATGTTATTTGATTGAATTGTTGTATAATATTCCGAGAACGCCGCAGCTCATAGGCACCCTAACAGCGACGAGTGTGCAAGACCCCACAACTGGCGACGAGTCTTCAAACGAACTACGTGCCAACGGCCACAGACTTTGCTTTAACAGTTTCTTGTCGTCTTTGCTAATCAGTGTTTTCAGGCGGGCGTTGCAGACCGTTTCTTTTACTTTGTCATTGTTCAGCATTCTTGCCTTGTATATTTTTTGCATTTGTGTTTCCCAATATGGCCACCCCACCTGTCCATCCCCTTGCTCAGGCGCCACAGCTGCAAGCGTTAGATACCACACAGCTAATGCAGTTGTTTCAGTTTCAGATGAACCAGGTTTCTACCGTACTCAACACGGTGCAGCAGCTACTCGCCAACGTGGCGCACCCGACGGAACAAGCACCACCTACTCCAGATGCTATACCACCTTTTCGTCCGTTCCCAGTAGTTGAGTGGTCAGCGCGATAGAATGTCAGTCCTAAGGGTCTGGGTTCGATTCGCGGCTGGGCTGGAGATTTTCTCCGCTCAGGCACTGTCATCATCAGCATCATTTCATCCCCATCGACACGCAAGTCGCCGAAGTGACGTCAAATCGAAAGACTTGCACCCGGCCAACGGTCTACCCGATAGGAGACCCTAGTCACACGACATTTACATTTTTACCACCTTTTCGAAAATTTTGTGAACAAGAAGATGAATGGCACGAGTGGCTCTCAAAGTTCGAGGTCGTCATCGCCCACAATGTACCTGGTACTGGTATCAACAGTAGGAAGTGCAGTGCTCAGACTTATTCAGAAGTTGCATCCTAACACCACTCCGAGTGAGCTGCCGTATAAACAAGTAATCGCTTCGTTAACTAACTATTATGATCAACAAATGAATGTGGTAGCAGCTAGATATCAATTCTTCAATGGCAATAAACGGTAGAACAATCTTATTATGAATGGGTAACAGATTTGCAGGGAATGACACGGAAATGCAAATTCAAATGTGCTTGCGATGCTTTATATTCAGATGTAATGTGGCGTGATGCGATCGTGTACAGTGAGCCTGACGTCAAAACCAGAGAACAAATTTTGAAACAGACCGAGCCATCATTTCAGCAGGTAGTGCAAACATTAGATCGGTACAATTCCGGTGCCTTGTCGGCTCATACATTTGAGCAGTCAGCTATTTGTCGTGTGCTCGCTCCATTCGGCACCGGTGGCGTGCGCTAGCCACTTCGGATAAACAACCTTCTCCACTGCCTAAGCAGTTCACTACACAGGCGAACAGAATGAAGTCTCACCCTAGGTGTTATTCACGGCACAATCGCTAAGACTGTCCCTCCCGACAAGCTCAGTGTTACGCTTGTGGTAGGAAAGGATATGTACAATCTGTGCGTTTGCAAATGAACCAACATCAGATTTCAGCTCACTCACAAAACTCTCGTCACAAGGCCCATGTCATTAATGCAGTATATTCCAAGTCTGTAACTGGCAAGCGTGCAGTTTCGTCAGTGATACAACAGTCAAACAAACTTTTCGTTCATTTACTTATTTGTGGGAAAAGTGTGAAATTTCAGTTGGACACGGGTGCCTCCGTCACATTGCTAAATCGTCACACATATGAACTGTTAGACTCCCCACACATGTTTAGAACTAGTACGCAACTGGCGGTGTATAATGCGCATATGCATATGCAAACAGTGACTTTTACAGTGTTACAATCATGCGAGTGTGAGAACATATTTGGTCTTGATTCTTTTGGCTGTAGCATTCAGGAGAATGTGTTGTCATTGTCTGTATTCAATACAAAGGACAGTGTGGCTAGCTTGCTAAAAGGATCCACAGAACTCTTTTCTGAAATTGTAGGCAAAGCTAACAATTTTGTTGCACATATGACGCTGAAGGACAAAGCTCAGCCGAAATTTTGCTGGGCCAGAAATGCTCCCATTGCATTCCGGGAGAACGTCGCTGCTGAACTTACAGAATTGCAAGATAGGCCAGTTATTGCTCCCATATCAGCTAGTCAGTGGGCAAGTCCACTGGTTTTACCCCCCAAGCCTACACGTCGCATTCGCCTATTGTAGTATTTCGAGAATTTCCGCGTAAATTCTAGAACCACTCGGCCTACTACCGTCTCGAACACACGATATTTTAAATATAAGTGTGAGAGAGCCTATTTACTGCGCATCACTTGTCCGTGTGTGCAGGTTTGAAGTTTGTCGACCGGCCGCTGTGGCCGTGCGGTTCTAGGCGCTACAGTCTGGAACCGCGTGACCGCTACGGTCGCAGGTTCGAATCCTGCCTCGGGCATGGATGTGTGTGATGTCCTTAGGTTAGTTAGGTTTAAGTAGTTCTAAGTTCTAGGGGACTGATGACGACAGATGTTAAGTTCCATAGTGCTCAGAGCTATTTGAACCATTTTTGAAGTTGGTCGTGAGACAACTGTAGACGCATCGGTCGAACGGCACCGACAAGTGTTTGCCGGTCGCGCCGTGGAAGCCGTAGTGAAAGAACAAGGAATGTTTATGTATTCACTGCTGTTCTGTAACTTTGACGATTGTAGTGACAAAAGAACAATGGAGTTGGAAAAAGACTTTTAATTAATGCTCGTTTTGGACTTGGAAAGGATAAGACGTGTATTCAGATTCATATTGCAAAAGGACATGGTTATCAAGCCACCCTTACCTTAAGAGTAAATGAACTTCGTTTCTAACCTTTAGAGACGCGAAGAGACTAACATGACAGTGTCTGTTTATGTGGAGAATGAGGTTTGTAAAAGTTTAATGTTCAAATATACGTCGTGAAGTGAAGCAAAAGAAACTGCGTACGTCTGCGTATTTTTATAAGTAGAAAGAGTCTTGAGAAATTCCTGTTACTAGCAAATATTCTCGTACTTCGGAGAAGAGAAAAGGAGGCTGCAGTAGCAAGCTAACCAGCAAGGGAAGTCGGCTGACCATCTCAAGTAAGTCTCATCGTTAAAGGAGTGGGAGTTTACACACATAGTTCGCCACTTTAAGTCGTCCAGAGCGTTAGACTATATGTTGAATTTAAGTCTACAGAAATCGCACAAACAGTCATTGATACCTATCCATTGCCAAGCCCAGGGGATATTAGGATAAATTAGGCGCTGGACGTTATTTTTCTAAAATTGATCTGCGCGACGCATATCTTCAAACACCGCTTGATGAAGAATCTCAAAAAGTGTGTGTAGTGAATACTCATTTGGGTTTGTTTAAATATTTGCGTTTGCCCTTTTGCAGTGCTTCCACACCTACCATTTTCCAATGGTATTTGGAACAGCTGAATGCACAAGTACCAAACTGTTCAAACAATCTAGACGATATTGTACTAACAGGTCCTACACCCAAAGAACATATTGCAAAATTACGTACTTTGTTTCGTGTGTTATCTGATGCAGGACTAAAGTGTCGACTGGACAAGTGTGATTTTTTAAAACCTGAGTTGCAGTATCTTGGTCATATCATAAACAGTCAAGGTGTACATCCTCTGCAGTCGCATTTGTTAGCCATGGGCGTCTTGCCAGTTCTCGCAATATCACAGAATTGCAGTTAGTTTTGGGTGAAATGAAATATTATATTGGGTTCATACCGAATTCTGCACAAATCGCAGCCCCATTGCATCCCTTGTGTCGCAAGAATGTCCCCTTTGTTTGAACAGATGAGTGCCATATAGCTTTTCAAAAACTCCAAGATGCATTACTGAGTGATCGATGCTTACTTCACTTTGATCCTGAAAAACCAGTTGTATTGCAAGTTGACGCTTCCTCTTACGGAATCGGTGGCGTGCTTTCACACAGAATCGGTGGTAAAGACAGGCTTATTGCTTTCGCATCAAAAGTGTTACCCAAAGCTCAATGTAACTATTCACAAACTGAAAAAGAGGCATTGGCTATTGAGGATGGTGTCACCAAATTCCACCACTATTTGTATGGCAGAAAATTCTACTTGGTAACCGATCACAAGCCTTTGCAGTCCTTGTTTCATCCGACGAAACCGGTTCCTGTACGTACTGCCCAAAAATTGCAAAGATGGGCTTTGTTGTTGTCTCAATACCAGCTCGAGATTGTCTATCGTCCGACAGCTCAACATGGCAACAGTTTGCTCAATTATGTTCGCACATCTTGGTCTCGTTCCTTGCACAGCATAAAGAACTCTGTAGTGCGCCGATACTTCGCACGTCAACATAGCCTCGCTGCACAGAAAGGCGTGGTTCTTGTACAAAATGACAGTGGACAGTCACGTGTGTTGATCCCTAAAGCTTTGCAAAAAGAAGTATTGCAGTTACTACACCGAGGACACTGAGGGATTGTTCGTACGAAACAGTTAGCGCGTCGACACTGTACTTGGCAGGGCGTGGACGCCAAATGGAACAGATGACGTCACACTGTCACGCACGTGCGGAAAATCAGTCCGCTCCACCACAAAAATTCTCTGCTTGGTCTGTCGCAATCACCGTGGCATTGTATGCACATAGACTCTGCGGGACCCTTTTGGAACACTCGCTGGCTAATTGTGGTTGACTGATATAGCAAGTTTCCTTTTGCTGTGCCCATGAACTCGACAACGTCCAGTAACACAATTCAGATGTTGTCAGCGATATTTCGCCTAGAAGGATTACGCGAAGTAATAGTGTCAGACAACGGCCCTCAGTTCACGTCAAACGAATTTGAAAAATTCTTTGAACGCTGTGGCATACACCGCCTAACTAGTGCACCGTTCCAACCACAGTCAAACGGCGAAGCGGAACGTTTTGTCAGAACATTCGAGCAGCAGATGGCCAAACTTCGCTCCGCACACACCAGGGATCAGACATTGCAACTGTTTCTCACCCCATATGGCTCACACCCACGAGATAGACCGTCGTCGGCCGAATTGCTTCACGGCCGTTGCTCCACCAGCTCCATCCTCTTCAGCATCCCGCGCCGCAGGAAGGCCGCAAGTATCGCTTCGCACCGCATGATATTGCCTTTTGCACGGTTTTTAGCGGCAGCAGACGGTGGGCGTGAGGCGAGATCGTCCGTCGACTTGACGCTTGCATGTGTCTTGTTTCAGGTTCAAATGGCTTGTAGCGCCGCCATCAAAATCAACTCTGCCTCTGTCACGTACACGATGATCTTTCAGTCTCTCTTCCCCAAGATTCACGGGTCCAGAGGACAGTGCGGCCGCAGCAGTCACCAGAGTCACCAGAAGGTGTCATCACAACACCGCGGGACGACCCCATGGAGACAGAGCCTTCGCCTCCTCCGCCTCCACTCGTCCTACCCATGGAGCTGGACCCACCCACACCGAAGCAGTTGCTGCCTTCTTCGTCTGGTTCCTGGCAGCAAGAGGTGGACGCGTACCCTTCTGGTCGTTTTCCAGGGGACGCTTCCGCCAGAGCGCAGGCCGAATGGCGGGGTACGGTGGGGGAGCTGGACGTTCATGCAGCCACAGCATCCAGTCCATTAGAGAGTCCATGCTCCTGCATACCCCGCTGTGGTCGCAGTACATACACGACGATGGACTGTCGCTTTGAGGGGCAGGAATGTTCTGGCGTAACCACAAGTGCTGGAACAAAGATGCGGAACGCAAGAGCAAAGGAGACGGTGAGGAAATGGCGGCCAATGGTGCGCAGAATTGGACCGTGCCACACCAAGAGCGACACCTGAAAGAAGGGAATATAAGCACCGCTCCTGCTAGCCTCGGCCACTCAGATCGGCACCGGATCGCGGACGTTAGTTATCAGTGATGTGTGTCAACTTACCTGAGCAGTTCACATATCAAGAACTCTAAATTATATTGCCTGTCGCCCCTCGTTTGCAACTACTACTTGTAACTTTCCCGAGTTAAGTATTATCAATTGCTTTACAGAAATAAAACTACTAATGTTATTTGTTTGAATTGTTGCATAGCATTCCGAGAATGCTGCAGCCCATAGGCACCCTAATAGCGACGAGTAGGCAAGACCCCACACCTCACATCTGCCTGACACCGGTAAGTTACAGAGATGAAACAGCTACAAATGTCACACAACACTTCCTGACCCATTCGTCCTTTCTCGGCAGAAGACCACTCTTTTGTGTAATCATCTGAAAAGTGACACTTTCTCTTTCTATCCTGAGGCATTTACGTAAGTTATGATAGGTTTACTAGGCGGTAAACAGTCGACAGTAACATATTAGTCATTGAAGTACACATCACTACACACTTCACACCCTGAATACCGTTTTTTACGGAATATGAGACGCATTTTCTCTTCGAAAAATTGCCGCTAAAGTTCAGTTGCTACTTATACTCGAAATTATTATAAAAATGTCCAGTATTTAAAATTCCCACCAGCCATCGAAAAGATCATATTGTCGATTCAGTAGGGAAACCTATGTCCATCTGGCAACACTGGATTCAATTGGCAGCAGCAGTGCACCGATACTATGAACATGAGTTGTGGGGATTCATATGCTTGCTAACATTGTCTCCCTCCCATTGTGCCATCACAAACCCAGAACACTTTCTAGCCTAGGATGCGTCATTGCAATTTACGGTGCCAGTGAATTTGGATTGAAAGTGGTTTGTGTTATCGGTATCGGGATATTGTTTTTGTTAGTAGCTAGCTTCAGGCCGGCCAGTGTGGCCGAGCGGTTCTAGGCGGTACAGTCTGGAACCGCGCGACCGCTACACTCGCAGGTTCGAATCCTGCCTCAGGCATGGATGGGTGTGGTGTCCTTAGGTTAGTTAGGTTTAAGTAGTTGTAAGTTCTAGGCGACTGATGACCCCAGAAGTTAAGTCCCATAGTGCTCAGATCCCAGCTAGTTTCATGCACTCCGCCTTCAGGCCACAAGTGGCCCATCAGGACCATCCGACCGCCGTGTCATCCTCACTAAGGTTGCAGACAGGAGGGGCATGTGGTCAGCACACCACTCTCCCAGTTGTTACGATGGTTTTCTTTGACCGGAGCCGCTACTATTCGGTCGAGTAGCTCCTCAATTGGCATCACGAGGCTGAGTGCAGCCTGTAAAATGGCAACAGCGCATGGCGGCCCAGATGGTCACCAATCCAAGTGCCGGCCACGCCCGACAGCGCTTAACTTCGGTGATCTGACGGGAACCGGTATATCTACTGCGGCAAGGCCGTTGCCTACCTAGTTTCATAATGGAACAAAATAGAAATAAAATATATTCATATGATGCAGCTATAAATTGAGAGTAATAACATATGCAGAAGAGCATTCAATAAGAGCAGCTGAGCGGCATTTCGGTCCTCCACCAACAGAAAAACATTTGTAGCTGGTGGGGTAGTAAAGAAGAACTGAAAAAAAATGAGGAAGAGTAAATTGGCAGATAGAGGACAGCAAACAAAAAGGCTCAAACTAGAAGATGATGTACGGAAATGGATTCAAGGACACTGTCAAAATGGCACTGGAATTAATACAAAAACTATTCAAATGCACGGACATACACTAATGCTACAGTGGAACTTAACAGACTTTAAGCTTGGAGCTGGTTGGTGATACAGATTTATGAAGCGTCATGGACTTAGCATTCGAAATGAAACCAAAATCTCTCAGAAAATTCCACAAGAGTAAGAACACAAAATATTTTTCCATCGCTTTATTATTCAACGTCGAAAGAAAACCATTGTGGAACTATGGCAAATAGCGATTGTGGATGAAACTCCTCTGACATTTGATGTGCACTACACTGTTGTCCTTTCATGGTGTGCTGATGGTAGTAAACCTAATCTAATAATCATTTTCAAGCCCTAAACATTGTCAAAACCTTCTGAAATACCACCAGGTGTTGTTTATCGTGTATATGACAGTAGCTGGATGGATGAGGCTGGCATGAAATTATAGATTAACGGAGTGTGGGAGAGAAGGAAATGTGCTTCATTGAAAAAGAGTTCTCTTCTTGTGCTAGATCGCTTTATTAGTCACTTGAAAAATTCTACGAAAGAGAAATTGAAACAGGGAAATACAGAGCTTGCTGTTATTCTGGAAGGACTTACTTCAAAATTGCAACCTATTGATATCTTCATCAATAAACCATTTAAAGTATATATGAAAGAGGTATAGAACAAATGGATGATGGATGAAACCCAACTTGGGTTCACGCCAAAGGGAGCTTTAAGATAACCTACTGAATGCAACTACGACTGCCAGAGTAAGAAATGTTCTTAGCGCTTGAAAAAAAATAATGTATAACTATTTATTTAGAGGAAACTCTCCTAGTAAATTTGTTTGTCCTTTATTTTATCGTGATACGTTACTGATTTTTAGTGAAGTTAGTTTTTACGTTTAGCTTTCAAAAAAAAAAAAAAAATACAAAAGAGATATAATAAGCAAAATAATGAATTTCGTAGGTTGCCAATTACGTATTATATCTGGTTTTATCGAGCGCCAGGCTCCCTACAAATTACTGTAAATGTAATAGCGTAGTATTACTCAGCTCCAGTTCAGTATCACAGAAAGTAGACAAATTTTATTAAAATTATTTCACTGGATTCCTTCAATTAATCTCACTGAATATTTTTACATAATTTCTTCCGCTCTGGCTATCAGACATTGTGCAGTGAAAAAATATTTTTAAATGTACCGCGTAATGTCGGCTAATTGTTAACAGTCAGAGATCACTGTTACTCGCTCCGCAGCAGCTGGAAACATGCTAAATAATTTTCATTAAATATTCTTTTCATAAGATAAATCTGGCGTAGGTTCTTGAAATAACACACGGAGATCACTTTATACTAATATATTCTTACTAGGATACAGTATACACCATTAAATATTTGCAATTACGTTACGACAGAAACAAATGCTAGCGCAGCAAAATAGCTTGTGTACCTTATCCCAGCTAACACCAGAACGAACAGAACAAAACAGACTAGACAGAAGAATGAGCATTGCATTGTATTTTATACTCTTACAAAGATAATATTTCCTTTAATTACTTACACATTATGATCTCGTACAATAAAAATAATGTCTTTTCTGCATCTATCGATCTATATTGTATATTTTTACAGTCAGTGTTATTACCTTTCGCAGATAAATCGATGTTTGCAATTCATTTTGAGTCACATACAGTTATTTTTATTTATGTTTCACCTCGATAATGGTGAATATTGCAAAAGGGACACTACACGGCCCCTTGGGCTACAAGGAACACACTACTTAATGTTTGGTCCTTGTAGACCACGAGTGTCACTTTTCTTTCGTTCGTTGGTCACTTTCAGTTCATTTTACCGTGTATTAGGTCATGGGTACACATTCATTTTGAGTCTTTTTACATAACAAGGCTGGGGACAGTTACAATATAACAAGCTCTTCCATTTGGACGAGGGCCGCAGGGAAACCCCAGAAAAACCTCGGCAGAGCTGATAGATTTAATCCTTTGTGTTACTTATATAAGTTGGTTCTACATGTTTTGGTATTACAAGTATTTACATCAAATATAAAATTTTCTGAAAAAGAAACAAACATATACACTCCTGGAAATGGAAAAAAGAACACATTGACACCGGTGTGTCAGGCCCACCATACTTGCTCCGGACACTGCGAGAGGGCTGTACAAGCAATGATCACACGCACGGCACAGCGGACACACCAGGAACCGCGGTGTTGGCCGTCGAATGGCGCTAGCTGCGCAGCATTTGTGCACCGCCGCCGTCAGTGTCAGCCAGTTTGCCGTGGCATACGGAGCTCCATCGCAGTCTTTAACACTGGTAGCATGCCGCGACAGCGTGGACGTGAACCGTTTGTGCAGTTGACGGACTTTGAACGAGGGCGTATAGTGGGCATGCGGGAGGCCGGGTGGACGTACCGCCGAATTGCTCAACACGTGGGGCGTGAGGTCTCCACAGTACATCGATGTTTCGCCAGTGGTCGGCGGAAGGTGCACGTGCCCGTCGACCTGGGACCGGACCGCAGCGACGCACGGATGCACGCCAAGACCGTAGGATCCTACGCAGTGCCGTAGGGGACCGCACCGCCACTTCCCAGCAAATTAGGGACACTGTTGCTCCTGGGGTATCGGCGAGGACCATTCGCAACCGTCTCCATGAAGCTGGGCTACGGTCCCGCACACCGTTAGGCCGTCTTCCGCTCACGCCCCAACATCGTGCAGCCCGCCTCCAGTGGTGTCGCGACAGGCGTGAATGGAGGGACGAATGGAGACGTGTCGTCTTCAGAGATGAGAGTCGCTTCTGCCTTGGTGCCAATGATGGTCGTATGCGTGTTTGGCGCCGTGCAGGTGAGCGCCACAATCAGGACTGCATACGACCGAGGCACACAGGGCCAACACCCAGCATCATGGTGTGGGGAGCGATCTCCTACACTGGCCGTACACCACTGGTGATCGTCGAGGGGACACTGAATAGTGCACGGTACATCCAAACCGTCATCGAACCCATCGTTCTACCATTCCTAGACCGGCAAGGGAACTTGCTGTTCCAACAGGACAATGCACGTCCGCATGTATCCCGTGCCACCCAACGTGCTCTAGAAGGTGTAAGTCAACTACCCTGGCCAGCAAGATCTCCGGATCTGTCCCCCATTGAGCATGTTTGGGACTGGATGAAGCGTCGTCTCACGCGGTCTGCACGTCCAGCACGAACGCTGGTCCAACTGAGGCGCCAGGTGGAAATGGCATGGCAAGCCGTTCCACAGGACTACATCCAGCATCTCTACGATCGTCTCCATGGGAGAATAGCAGCCTGCATTGCTGCGAAAGGTGGATATACACTGTACTAGTGCCGACATTGTGCATGCTCTGTTGCCTGTGTCTATGTGCCTGTGGTTCTGTCAGTGTGATCATGTGATGTATCTGACCCCAGGAATGTGTCAATAAAGTTTCCCCTTCCTGGGACAATGAATTCACGGTGTTCTTATTTCAATTTCCAGGAGTGTAGTTTTTATATGAAAGTGTTCATCAAATTTTTTATATTGTGTTGGTAATATTTTGAGTTTTTTTTTTTATTTTTGACGGCGCATTTCTCGTCGTGTGGTGTGGATGACGCTGTATGTCGCTACCGCGATGCCTCGTGCCCGTTGCCATGGAGCGTCGGCTGGAAACTGTTGTCTTATTTCTTGTCCGTAGCCGGCGGTCAGGATGTGGAGTACGGATCGACGTTATTTTGTCTGCGTGGTGCGTCTGCATTGTTGCGCACCGCTCGTTAAAGTTTTCAGCGCGGGAGAGGATGTTGACTCGTGCAAATCATGAAACAAATGCACATAGGTTATAGAACGTATATTGTAAGATGTTATGGCTGTGGGTAAGAATTGATTAGTGAACATTATTGCATCATCGAGGGACAGGCTCAGTTACTTGGTATTTTCGTGTTCGTTTGCACGTGCTTGTGCTGAATGATGCAGGAGATATGATGCTAAAGTAAGCACTGCACATCCCTGTTCTCATCACTTCGTATGGAATATTTGTTTCACAGTTTTTGTTTGACAGCGCTCCACCGTAGTTGCCGTTGCAGTAACGTCCTACTACATGGTCCGTGACGTTATATTAATTGTAGGTGCACAGGAGGTAGCGTCCAAACTAAAAATGTTGTCTGTACAGTTTCGAACACACACTGATCACAGTTATGTGTTTTCGGTCACTGCACGCAGATATGTTTAGTTAATGTTTGTACCTCGCGTTTTTTCAGTTGTACAGCACATAAGTGTTCACTGTCCAAGTTGATCACTAATACAGTTCTCAAAGTTCACACTTCCTCCGCGAATACCAACACACTATTATAGTTCCTGTTAGTATTGCTTACAGCATGACTTTGATACAATTGTATTACATGATTACTGGTTTTTTTTTATATCACATAGTGACACAGATGTCTGTTCGTTTACACAACATGTTACAATGAAATTTCACAGATCAAAAGCACTTTTGTTCTGTTATTGCATACAATTAAGTGTTACATCATACATGCAACGGATTCTGGCCTAACTTGCAATACTTTTATATTTGAACATTAATAAATTTGTCATAGAGTATATTCATTTGGGGATTAGGACCGCTGCGCATGTGCTTGCTCCATAAGCTGTTAGCGTAATCGCCTATCCTATAAAAGGTTTGCAACTGTCAAAAACAGGCTCTAAAGTGGAGCTCTCATTTAATCTCAAGTATTGTGGCTAGATGCTTATACTTTCTCTTTTAAGGTCAAAGCACAGCATCACAGATGTCACATGGTATGTGCACAGTCTTTTGCATACGCCTTTCTGTTCATTTTTCATGTGACAGATTAGAATATTTAGTGCATTCTTTAAATAAACATTTATCACACAGCATAATAAAATTTATAGTTAATAACTCTAATAACCACTGAAAAACATCTTACACTTACTGATTATGTTTCTCAACAAATTCTATCATTGGACTGATGGTCCGTTAGCTTCTTTTTACTCATTTTTGAAGGGTGATGTGTAAATCATTCCTTGACATAAAGACCAAACATCTTACATACTAAGCACAAACAAAACATCAAATTCTTACAACTACACAAAAATATATATTGAAGTCTGTGCAAAACCTACATATTACACACCGAGCGGGGTGGCGCAGTGGTTAGACACTGGACTCGCATTCAGGAGGACGACGGTTCAATCCCGTGTCCGGCCATCCTGATTTAGGTTTTCCGTGATTTCCCTAAATCGCTCCAGGCACATGCCGAGGTGGTTCCTTTGAAAGGGCACGGCCGACGTCCATCCCCGTCCTTCCCTAATCCGATGAGACCGATGACCTCGATGTCTGGTCTTCTTCCCCAAAGAACCCAATCTACATATTACACAAAAATACGGTAAACCATTCATGTTCTATTGTCAGGTACCACAAATTTCTTTAAGTCCTTATAGGGATACAATCCTTTGATCTTCCCGCTCATCACATCAGCTATAAGGTAGCTACAACCGTGCGGTATTTGTATTATTTTAAAAGGTCCATTATACAGTATTTGCCATTTTTTTGTTCTTCTTTGTTATGAGTGACGACTTAGGATGGTTTCTTATCAAAACTAAGTCGTTTATCTGATATGGGACTGTCCGTTTTATTGACTTGTCATATCGACTCTTTCGTTGACTAGCGCAGCTCGTCAAGTTGCTGATGGCGTCCTGTATTTTATCCTCTTGCCTTTTATCTGTGCACGGCAATTTTGGTAGCGGTGTGATCCATTCATTTAGTTCTGCAGTACTAAATAATAACTCATTGGGTGTGTATCCGGTAGCTGGATGAGGTAGATTGTTGTGTATATTTTCAAAGACGGATAACAATTCCGGCCACTTTGTATGTTGATGATGAGTATATGTTCGGATAAATCAGTTGAGTTCCCGAAAAATTCTCTCTACGGGACTTGCTTCCGGGTGGAAATGTGCAACTAATACATGCTTTATGTTTGGGTCATGTAGAAACTCCTTTCACAGTTGACTAGTGAAATATCTAGCATTGTCTGTTAGAACGTTTAGTGGTTTTCCTGTTTTCGGTGTGAATTCTTTTGATATGCGTTGTATCATCTGTTTGGCAGTAGTGGTTTTCATTGGAAATAATTTCCCATACTTAGTAAAGGTATCGTAAACAGCTAATATATATTTCATTCCACCGCGAGCCGTAGGTAATGGTCCTGCGATGTCCATTGACACAAGTTGAAGTGGCTGTATCGGAATAATTGGATGCAGTTCTGTTTTGTTTCTTGTATTGTTGGCTTTAGCTTTCTGACAAACGTCACACGTTCGTAATATCTTTTGGACCACACGTTTACTATTCGGGATGTAACAATATCTTTGTATTATTGCTACACACTTCTGTATTCCTACATGTCCCCATGCGTAATGGGTGTACCAGATAAAATTTTGTATGTATTTGTACGGGATACACATGCACCAGTTTTCTGAGGCAGTGTCATTTCTGTGGCACAATATGTTGTTCTCCAATTTGTACCGCGAATTTTCGCTGTTAGCTTGCTCTAATATTAGTGATCGTTTCACTTTCGTCCAGGTATGACCTTGGTCTTGCAGCTGTCCTACATTCTTGCACAGGTGCAAATATTCGCGACGGTATGGTTGCGATGTCATTAATAAAACTTTATATTCTGACGCTCGCTCGATCATTTCACCTAGCTTTGACATGCCCACTGGTAGACGTGATAAAGCGTCCACAATGACATTATCTTTCCCTTTTATGTACATAATTTTTAAATTGTATTCCTGTAGTACTAATGCCCAACGAGCTAGTCTGGCATGTAATAGTTTGCAGGTTAATAGGAAGCTTAAGGCTTGGTGATCACAGAACAATTTAACTGATTTGCCATAAACATAATAATGAAATTTTTGCAGAGCCCATACAACACTGGGTGCTGCCATTTCGGTCACCGAATATGCTCTTTCACATTGAGTAAGCACTCGGCTGGCAAAAGCTATAACTCTTATTTTCCTGTTCCCATTGGTTTCTTCTACCTGAAACAGACATGCTCCTAAACCACAGGATGAAGAGTCGGTGGCTATACAAAAATCCTGGGTCATATCCGGATGGTAGAGCATTTGTGCATTCACTAAAGCTCCTTTGATCTCTTCATAAGCTTGCTGACACTCAGCGGACCAGTTCCATGTGACTTTTTTTCGCAATAAGGTGAGCAAGGCTTCATTGTTGAGCAGCTGATTCGGCACAAAACGTCGGAAAAAGGAGACTAGTCCGATAAATGATTTTAACTTTTTTTTGTTTGTGGGCTGTGGGAATTCTTTGATCGCTTGTATCTTCTTGGTGGTTCAGGCATTATTCCGGAAGGTGATATGATGTGTCCAAGGAATTTAAGCTGATCCCTCCCAAATTTTGATTTTTCAAGATTTGCAGTTATTCCTGCTTCTGCGAGCTTATTTAAAACTCTTTCCAGGATTTCTACGTGTTCTTCCCATGTGCTTGTGGCCACTAGAAGGTCATCCACGTAAAGAGTAACTTTTTCTAGCAAGTCTGCGCCTAGCGCTTGGTCCAATGCCGTAATGAATACGCCTGCGCTTACGTTGAGTCCAAAAGGTAACACTTTGAATTGATAACTCCTTCCATTGAAAATGAAGGCGGTGAATTTTCTCGATTCCTTGGTTAGCGGGATTTCCCAGTAACTACTTCGCATATCTATCAAGGTGAGATATTTGACTCCATAGAATTTCTGTATTTGTTCTTCTAAATTCACCGGTCTCGTCCTAACAGGTACTATAATTTTATTAATGTTCCTGGTGTCTAGGACAAGTCCGATTTTTTCCATCTGGCTTGGCTACAACTACCAGCGGACTGCTGTTCGGCGCAAGGTATGCTTCTATTATACCCCATTTCAGCATTTTTTGTATGTCTTTGTTAACTGCCTCCCTTTTCGTCCACGGTACTGAATATGATGCTTGGCAGAATATCGCATGGGGAAACACATCTATATTATACATATACCCTTTGATGATTCCAGGTTTTTCAGAGAAAACATCACTGTAGTTATTCAATAACTGTGCGAGCTGCTTTCGTTGGGATTCAGTTAGATAACATGATTCTTGTTCTTTGTTGTTAAGGGTTTCGGTCCAGCGAAGCGTTTTGTTGTGAGGTGCGTCCGAATAATATTCTCTCTGGGCCTTAATTGAAATATGGGCATCTCTTCGCTTTTTACTCGTACGCTCGTGTAATCTTCACCGGGTGCACTTACTGTTCGTGTTAAATCCAGTACAATCTGCTTATTTTCATTCAGTAGGGAGATCTTCCCGCTGGAGAAATCAATTTTTGCTTTCTTCTCGCTCAGGAAACCTCCCCCCAGGATGCAGGTTACTCTCAATCCTTTGACTACGAGAAAGATACATTTTACGTTATCTTCCCCTAGGCATAAATCTACCAGCACCTGATACTGAACGTTTTGTGCTTGTGCTCCCATGGCTCCAATGACACAGCAGTTTTGTACAGGAAATGTCGGTAAGTTGCGGTTTTGGCTCAAGGTTTAGAATAGATCATAGCTCATAACATTAGTAGTGGCACCTGTATCTATGTATATTTCTACTGGCAATTCATTAATTCTAGCTTTTATGATGGTTTGTACTTCAGTTATTTCTTTTTTGTTACATTGGTTTGATTCCATAAGTAAATCATGTTGTGTACTGTTTTCGTCATGGTACCTCAGTAATAATATATTATCTTGTGTATTGTTTATAGGTGTGCCCCCTGTTTTTTCGCCGACCATCAATTGGGAGCTTACTGTGGCCGTTGTTCGTTTGACGGTCTTGCACTATGGTGGTTTCCGTCAGTGGGCATTTCTACTATCCTTACGCTGCTATTCGAGTCTGTCCATGTTTGTGGTATTGCATTAGTATTCTGCATAGAATTCCTATTGTCGCACTGGTACTGGTTACCGTTAGGAGGCGGTGGTGGTGGCATAGAAGTTTGCATCCACTACGTTTGTTACTGTAATTATTATTACTGTTACTGTAGCCGGGAAATCCTCTATCTTCCCACCTACGTTTTTGATTGTAAGATGGTTGACCGTTTCCGTTCTTCCTGTTTTGTTCTGCGGATTGATCTTCCTTTCCATTTCCGTGGCTTCCAAAATTGGAATTGTTGTTGCCATTTTTAAACTTGCGTGGTGAACCATTACCGTTCTCCCGGTCTTTATTTATCCTATTTTCTTCCTGGGAGACATCGATTTCGTCCAGCACAGACAAGTACCGTTCCAGGTCATTTTCGGGTACATTTATTAATTTGTCTCGTGTATCACCGGACAATCGTAATTTTAAGGTTCTGATCACATCACGGGCTGATATTTTCAAAATGTTTGCGGAGTGTACCCTGTTTATGATTGTACATTTGCGGGCTGTATACTTCAGTCCTCAGGCGTTCTTGAATACCCTTAGACCAGTATCTGTCTAGAAAAGATTTTTCAAATTGTGCCAGGCTATGGCAATTTTCTATGACTTCATTTGCCCACAAGGCAGCGTCGCCTTGTATGTGTGCGATTATGAACTGAATTTTTTGGCGTTCATTCCAGGCACTCGGTAATACATTTCAGAATCCTTTTATGAAGATTACCGGATGCACTGTCTTCTTTTCCGCGTTAAATACTTGGAATTGTCTGTGTTTTATTAAGCTTTCATCAATGTTATTGCTTGTGGAAGTAGAAGCTGCCCCCATGGGGTTATGAATGGGAATGCTTCCTGTAAATTGTATGTTTTTCTCTTTCCGAATCGCTTTTTTGTTGGGGTGAACTGTACGTAATGTTCTCATTACCGTACACGTTCCTAACAGGCGTGCCATAGTTGTAAAGCATTCGCAAATGTGCACGCTCGAGTTCAACAATTCTGTGTCAATTCTTGCTGCCACAGCGGTACTGGCAATTTGTATCTCGCTTCGCTTTTTTCACCTGCGAGTGGTAGCGTGTCAACTGTGGGTTGTTTACGTACAGCTGCTCCGTTAGTTACTTTTTGCAGAGCAGACTGTATTTTGCTTTCTACACGTTCTGTGATCTGGCTTTCTTTTTCAGTGAGCCAGTCATGGAACTCTTTTTCTACTTTCTGGGCTTGATCATTTAAATGCGTTTCAATGGTTTCTTTTTGTGTCATTTCTAAATTGTCCATTCGGTTCGCAAGCTGTTCGACTTCGTCCCGGATGACTGTGTGTGCCGTATGAAGCGTTTGCACATCTTGTGCTATGTTGCTTACAATGTTCGGGAGTTCGGCATGGGCTTTCTTATTTCTGTCATTTCTGAATGTATCTTTTCGAACATCGTACCTATACTTTCTATTAAGACCTTTTCTCTATCTGATTGACTAGCTGTTCATTCCTCTCTTCCCTCAATCTCTCTCTTTCTTCTAATTTCCGTAAAAATTCAGCAAATGGATCCGGTATTGGTGAGCATACCGGTGTGGTAGTTGTTCTAATCATTGGAAAATTATCAATAGCCCTACTAGTAGCATCTATCGGTTTTACTGTTTTCGTCTGTTGGCTACTTCCTGGCATATCACCTGAAACTACATTGTTTACATTTTCTCCCCCCCCCCCCCCCCCCCCGATCACTATTCAATTAGTAAGTCAGTGTCACTACCCATATCGCTCAATAGTTGCACATTATTTGTAACATTGGACACATTATCTGGTTGCAAATCTAACACACGTCCAACTTTTCCCATAATGACGATAACTTTCACTGGGCTAAGTACAAAAATTGTTTCAAACTACAAATGCGGACTAAGTTCACAAGTCAAACTGCTTATTGTTCCCAAAATCACAAAATATTAATATCTACACGACTGTACACCATGTACCATCTATGATACTATACTTTGATGATACGGGCCTATGTAGCAAGCTTTTATGCATAGTGGTCCTTACCTTGATTTCTTTTTTTTTCTCTTTTCTTTTTGCTATCTCGTCCTCTCAGGGTGTATACAGTTCTTCTCCGCTTTCCTCGTTCAAGTTTATACATGAAATGGAATTTGATAGATATTAGAATACATACAATACATGTTAACAATTACATACATACAATCCCTAAAAAAAATATTTTATCTCTTCGGGCCCCACATAACAGGTCGCTATTTATTATATCTCTTTAAAAAAATGTATACTATTTATTTAGAGGAAACACTCTCCTAGTAAATTTGTTTCTCCTTTATTTTATCGTGATATGTTACCGATTTTTAGTGAAGTTAGTTTTTACGTTTAGCTTTAAAAAAATACAAAAGAGATATAATAAGCAAAATAATGAAATTCGTAGGTTGCCAATTACGTATTATATCTGGTTTTATCGAGCGCCAGGCTCCATAAAAATTACTGTAAGTGCAATAGCGTAGTATTACTCAGCTCCAGTTCAGTATCACAGAAAGTAGACAAGTTTTATTAAAATTATTTCACTGGATTCCTTCAATTAATCTCACTGAATATTTTTACATAATTTCTTCCGCTCTGGCTATCAGACATTGTGCTGTGAAAAAATATTTTTAAATGTAACGCGTAATGGCGGCTAATTGTTAACAGTCAGAGATCACTGTTACTCGCTCCGCAGCAGCTGGAAACATGCTAAATAATTTTCATTAAATATTCTTTTCATAAGATAAATGTGGCGTAGGTTCTTGAAATAACACACAGAGATCACTTTATACTAATATATTCTTACTAGGATACAGTTTACACCATTAAATATTTGCAATTACGTTACGACAGAAACAAATGCTAGCGCAGCAAAATAGCTTGCGTACCTTATCCCAGCTAACACCAGAACGAACAGAACAAAACAGACTAGACAGAAGAATGAGCATTGCATTGTATTTTATACTCTTACAAAGATAATATTTCCTTTAATTACTTACACATTATAATCTCGTGCAATAAAAATAATGTCTTTTCTGCATCTATCGATCTATATTGTATATTTTGACAGTCAGTGTTATTACCTTTCGCAGATAAATCGATATTTGCAATTCATTTTGAGTCACATACAGTTATTTTTATTTGTGTTTCACCTCGATAATAGTGAATATTGCAAAAGGGACGCTACACGCTTTTGCTGAGCTGGAAAAAGTTAAAAGATATTGAAGAATCGTATATGGATCACAAGATTGATTTTCTAGGAAATGCAACATTAAAGCGTTAATTTCATTGTACAAATCAGTACCGTCAATGTTGGGATCAGTCCTTGAATTGTCTTTAAGGTTCTTATGCAAATATTTACAATGTTTCATCAGTTCTTCTTTAGGGTAACTAAATAACGTATACTGAAAAAACAAAAAATCTTTGTCCAAACCTTTTAACTCTTCAAATCTGTTTGTTAACGAAATTTATGTCTGATCTAGAATTCGGAAAAAATCTCTACTTTGAAATTCATTTTGGGGTCTAACAAAATTTCGTCACAATGTCCATAATGTAACTGAGTCGGTTCTCTTTTTGGGCGAAGTATATTTACTGGAGGGAAACTTGCTTTAGTATTTAGTTTGTTTGGCACATTGGTAACTTCCTTTAAAACTATTTCAAAGTTTTCATCTGTGTGATGTGTGAATTTATCAATCAAGCTCTTTAACAAGTTGATGCATATGAGTATGAATTGTCAGGTTTTGCATCATTGTACTTAAAGAATTAATTTCGCTCAAACATTGTACCAGGTTACAACAGAACAAATGAATTTATATTTTTGAATGTTTAAAGCAAGTGACTTCGCTTTGAGAGTGGTGGAATAATCCCAACTAGAAGAAGCTTCTGATACTTCTAACAGAGCATCAAATACGTTTTTTGTGTAGAACCGTAAGGGCTTGATTGCTTCAATTCTGCTAGACCATCTTGTAGCACTTAATGATTTTAGCTTTAGCTCTGGTAAATGTTTGCAAATGATTGAGCATCTAATTGTTGATGAAAGAAGATGTAAATTTATTGAATTACGTCGAAGAAATTGATGGTTTCATGAGAAATATTTGCTTCACCATTTACCACAAAGTTTAAGCTATGAGCTGAATGTGGGATGTAAAATCCACTATTATTGCTATTGAAAATTCGTTTTTGCAGTCCGTTGTGTTTTCCATGCTTGTTAGAACCATTATCATAGCCCTGTATGTGCAAATTTTGAAGGGCCAGATTCAATTCAGAAAATAAATTCAAAACAAAATTTAACAAACCGTCGTTAGTTGGACTGATAATCCGGCAGAAACCAATGAAATGTTCACATACCTCCACATTCTTGTCTGTGTGATTCAGATGAACATGCCTATATATTACTGTTATTTGTTCTGTATGGCTTGCATCTGGTGCACAATCTAATATGATGGAAAAATATTTAGATTCTCTTACTTTCTTCAAAATACGTTTTATCATTGTGCCTAGTAAATCAATAATTTCATTTTGAATCTGACCTCCTAAATAGTGGGCCGTACCCATCTGACTTGAGTCAGATTTTGATTCAATTCTGTGAACATGTTCACGCGTAACTGAACTATGTCGACATCTCTATTGCTTTTAAAAAATTCTATTGTTATGTTCATTTTTTTAAGAACCGCGAAAAGCCAGACACTGTCATGACAAAACTTAATAACAACAATAATCCTTTCTAGTGTATCATGCTAATGCTTTTTTTCCTTCTCCATTAGTCTCAGTTGTATCTGATTTACAGTGTTCTTTGTTTGTAATATATTATTCAGTTGTACCCATGACTTCACATTTTCATTCTGGGAATCACTTGTTTCGTGCCTTTTCAGAATCAATGATAAATGCTGCCATTCTGAAAATCCATTCATATCAGACAGACTACTTAACGCTTTTGCCAAACATTTTACAATAGAAACAATACACACACTCCCTTGATAAAGAGTAAAGAGTCTGTTTTAACTTTTTCGCCATTAGAAAAATTTCGGTAACAATAAGTGTCAGCAAACTTCCTTCCCTCGCCGTTAATGGGATATGTATGATTATATACTTGAACAGGACCACATTTAACTAAAATATTATTAATACCACTATTAATATCAAGAGACTACAGCCCTGGGTCTTCGCTAATTCCCAAATTGTCACAAACTGCTGCTGCACTGCTTGAAGATTCTTCAGCAGCAACATCACACGTGTCAATACTTTCGTTGAGACCACCAGAGGGAGTAGGAGCGCAACATGTCTTGTATTCACTTGCATTCGTAGTTTCGGATTCAGATGTCGAGCATGTGGCAGAGGCAAAAATTTCTTGACCATCATTTACAGATTTGGTCAAAAAGTTCGTAATAGAACCTGCCAGATTTCGTTTTTGCCTTTCCTTTCTGATTACGAACCTGAGCCCCAGAAGGCTTTTTTTTTTCTTTTCTGTGGTTCCTGAAACAATTTTTGGGGAAACTAATGAAATTGGTTGTTGGTAATTGGTTGAACAAATTTACAAATAAATTAAATGCTGACACTCCCGTTCTATAATATTTTATTTTGTGCTACTGTAGCCATTTTAGAGCGTTTATTATAAATATATAATATATGCTCTAAAATGGCACACTGCTGTACACTTCTGACACTATCGTTGTTTTCCCAGCATATAAGTGACTGTTGAATTCAGAACGTGGTCGACAACGCTGAGCAATGCCTCTTAATTTTTACAAACTGTTAGTTAATTTAGGTAACAATTGGCAACAGAGTCGTAAGATGGAGCGGGTTAATATATCTAAATACGAAACTAATTTTATGTATGTTAACGTAATATGGAATGTACTTACTACACTGTTTCAACATTAGTAAATAGCGTAGCCAATTTGTTGGAAAATGAGAATTCGCTTTTGGCTGACATTGCATCCATATACGGTTGTGTTTAACAATGAGATTATCGGTGATGTACAGGAGATGATAAGCGATCAGTAAAAATGGCTACATAATCTTTCTCTGTTGTTAATCGTCTGTTACAGAAGTCACCTCTCCTTTGAATGTTCTCCTGCGTCATGAGGTTCCAGCCAGTGTCGGCTGGTGATCATGTGCTGCTGTGCTACAGCACACTGTAAATATAGTACAGAAATTGTGACAATTATCTTCGAATGTAAACCATAAATCGCACTAAAATTACGTGATTTCTCCTCTACTGTGAGCCGAAAGTCGCACTAAAATTACCTCAGTTCTTTTCCAACGCGTGTTGGTATGTAAATAAAATGGAGAAAAATACGTTTTTGATATAAATTCTGGTATTAACGACGTTGGTTAATGACATCAAAAACTCGTATGTGAAAGTAGCAAGTCGTGTATCAATGACACAACGAATGAAATTTCCATTATATATGTATGTGTACGGGGTGGAGGCATTTAATTTATCCTGCAAGGTGGCAAAATTCGTCAAGACAACTGATATTACGTACGAACCCATTTAATATAGATTAGAAATAAGAAAGCTAGAAATCATGATTATATTACTGACAAAATTTCCTAAAGTCAGTTTACCACAAAAATCAAACGTGTGCCGGGACAAAATTACGTCCTCCTCCTTTAAAAGGAAATAAAAATTCCTACAATATTTTGAGAATTAACTGTGCTATTAGTGTCTAAAAGTCCTTCGTTCATACAGTTACTTACTAGGTGTATATGACATTTATCAAGTGGCGTTACTAATAAAAATATTATCACTCCGAAGAGGCAACAGGAAAGGAAATTAAAGTAACGTTAGCCTAACTGATCACTGTACAAACTGTTAACTTTAGCGAAAATTTAATTTCTAATGTTAAAGGTGAATTGTGGTCACTTTGGGAGAACGTTACATCCGACCGACAGTTTGAAGTTCTGTATAGACACTGCTGTCAGCCATTAACGTATTGAAAGAGCGACTATAAAACAGGGAATATTTAGTGTTAGAAATTAGTACAATTAAAATAGAAAACCGGACTCACCATATGGACGCTTCTTTCTTCGCCTATATTTTATAAAACTAAAAGGAATATGCACTGATAACACTCTTAAGTTACAGCAAACTATCAACGGACAATATGCGGCTTTGTGTACAGCGCTTACGGCTCGGAACAAGTGAATGGAGAGCGGAGTTCCGTCAGTTACATGCACCCGCCGAGAAACCACTCCCTGTTCGGAAACCAGCATATGGAGGAAGGCCCTGCCGGCTTGTACTTAGTAATACCCCATTGGGGATATTCCTTTGCAAGTAGGAATATGTGCCATTGTTAATGTTGTTCCAACGTACACACGTTTCGTATTTTAATTCGAACAGTCAGATATACATTGCGTACTCAGGAGAGGATTAAATAATTGTGTCACGCAGATATGGAGACCCTGAAACGAATCCGATCAAAGCGATTTGGCTGAATTTGCCGCCCCCTAAGCGTGTGACGCACGTCCGTTCCCGTTCACCATGTAGAAAAGATTGGGAACCACTGTTACACCTGGATCAAAATAACAAAGTGATTGACAATTGGGCACAGGAGGGAGGTATGTTGACTGTTTTCTCAAGTGTAACGTGGCTCCGGTAGCAGCAACTGTCAGTATTGAGTACGTTCAATGGAAATTTGTGGAAAGGACTATGGGACCAAACTTCTGAGGTCATCGGTCCCTAGGCTTACGCACTACTTATTCTAACTTAAACTAACTTACGCTACAGACGACACACACACTCATGCCCGAGGGAGGACTCGAACCTCCGACGGGGGGAGCCGCGCGAACCGTGAAAGACGCCTAACACGGCTACCCAGCGCGGCGAGTACGTTCACATGTTCCCTGTTAACGTGCAGTACTCAGGGTGTCTACAGTTTGGGAAAACTGGAAAATCTCGGAAAAAACTGGGAATTTTTCATACGGGAAGTACACGGGACTTTTTTTGGTATTCTGGGAATTTTTCATCATTTTAGTTTTCAGTTAAATTACTGTATGAATATGATTTCAGCCTGCTACCGCAGAATAATACTGCAGCAATAAAATATAAAGAGAGAATAACACCAAAATGAGATTTAAGATGCAAAAAAAGTGCTGTTTACAACAACAAAGCACAGTACAAAAGCTTTAGGACGAATACTATGCAATACTTCGTAACAACAAGCTGTTGTCTATGAGCGTGACGTCACAACTATTTAAATTTTTAACAGGCAGCCGCGGGAAAAAATTGCGAATTCTCGTTTGAGAAGCGTTACTTTCGAAGTGAATTTCCTTTTACGCAAGACAAATTATGTAACATGTGAAAATGTGCAATGAATTTTTTAAATTGTGGAATGTTTGACTCTTTAAGAACCTAGCACTTTGAGGACCAGCCACTTGGAAAAATTTCAGGCCGAGAAGACGAGCCATTTATGCCATGATTTAAGATTTTAAAATTTTATTGGCACATTTGAGTTTGATATATCTTAGAGCGTAACGCACGCTAAAAAAGACCAAGCTTCATGGTTAGTGTTTCATGTTTCTCGTAGTTCGTTCATAGATTCCGAATTGCGTAATGACGATGGCAAAAAGTATAATTATATAAAAAGTGCAAGATGAGTTTTTGAGCAATTTAACACGTGATCGGCTTTTCTACGGAAAAGTCGGTGTGCTCGATGGAACATGGATTCAGCCAGGTAACCCATGAAATGTTCAGTGCACAGCAGTGAAATTTACAATCGCACTTGTCAAAAACATTCAGCTGCGGCAAATTGAAGCTGTGCCCTTAGGATCCTGCCTAACCACATGCTTGGAAAAAAAATCATTTAGCAGTCACATTTCTCATAGCAAGAATACATATTATCGCGCAATATTTTCCCGATTTTGAAGTACAAGCTGGGCTGCTTGGAGCACTGCCGAGGTTTGTGTTTCCAATCGTAACATGGGCATCAATCTTCTTACATTTTGGCGTTCGGTGTTCAGAAACCATCGTGCTGGTTTCGGTACTTTCGTATTTATACTTTCGTAATACCAGAATACGCAGGGTTCATGTTACTGCACATTAAAGGTCTTTCCTAATGTATTGCTTTTTGCCGGGAGTGGCGGGAAGTTCTGTGCCGGTTTATAGAACCTTTAACATTCCAAGGATTGACACGTTTTACAGCTCCAACGGAAAGTATATTGTCACCTAACACGGAAACAATGTACTTTCACCTGGAGTATAGTGTATTTTTCACCCAGAAAAGGTTTATTTTTAACCAGGAAATCCGGAATTTTCTTTTTTCTTGTCCACGTATACATCCTGAGTGTTGAGTTTGCTTTGTAGGATGCTAATAGTCTTACCTATCACTTTCCTAAGCTTTTTCACAGTTAACTGTACAAATTCTGTCACAGCAATAATATTACAGGTACATAATTGTTGTCTGCAGTTGATGTAACTGACAGCTGAGGTAACAGTGCGATACAATTCTGCACATGGAAAGAAGGTGTTACCAAACTCTTGTTCTTAATGGTTTTACTACGATGGCTGTCGTGTAAACAAACAGTCACTTTCTTATTCTGATCCGAGTATAGTCGTCATTTTTGAGCAGTGATGTTACCTTACTGACTGCTGTATGCCAGTCCTGATGTCACTTAAGAGTAAGCTGGAAGTGAAAAAAACTTATTCCACTCATATTGTGTGACCAAGTTGTTTATGATGTTTGTCCCATGTTTCCTATGCCACTTGTCAAAGCCAACGAGTAGTAGCGACTATTCTTCTTTATCCCGCCTAGCCATGTAGGATAATTATGCTGTGAGTGCTGCACCACACACGTATTTTTTCATAGGAAATTAAATGTTAGAGTTTTGAATTGAAAATATTGTTTAAGATTGTGTGCTTATTATTTTGCTGTATTTTTAATTCACTGGAAGTACCAGCAGGCCTAAATCAGGATGACCTCTATGACTTGGTGTACAACATAATGAAACTGTGTGACAACATTGTCGACATAGGTTAGTTATTTTACATTGTTTGCTGGCATACCTTTGCACCAAACCATGTAGGGTGCTCAGCAAAATAATTGAACAATCAGAATTCTGGTGTATGGTTAGTAGTAATCTAGCTCACTTAATGTTGATTTTGTAACGCTGTTTTATGTTTGTCTCAGGCAGTCAGGCACTGATGCAAGAGTGAATGTTTCACTCAGAGTAGTGGTGGGCAGGAAATCGCGTATCTGCTAGAAATCACAGTGACTGAGAAGTCACAGATATCACAGTAGCAACTTTACAGAATCTAACTGCGATTTCAGTCACAGTTATCAGTCGCAAGTAGTATTTCACATTCAAAGACGTGAGACATCTATTGGTCGAATTTAGCATTGCTTTCTGCGATTTCAGTGACAAGTCGCAACTAAGAGTCGCAAGTAGCAACTAAAAACCGCAGTTAACAGTGCCATCTTTTGGCCAAAGTTCGTACTACGTCCATCTCTGCGATACGGTATCGAGTCTAACTGCAATTTCCGTGACAAGTCGCAACTAAGAGTCGCAAGTAGCAACTAGAAAGCGCGGTTAACAGTGCCATCTGTGGGTCAAAGTTCGTACTATGCCCATCTCTGCGATACACTATTGAGTACAACTGCGATTTCCGTGACAAGTCGCAACTAAGAGTCGCAAGTAGCAACTAAAAAGCGCAGTTAGCACTGCCATCTGTTGAGCAAAGTTCATACTACGCTATTCGCTACCGAGTCAAACTGCGATTTCTGTGACAAATCGCAACTAAGAGTCGCAAGTAGCAACTAAAAAGCGCAGTTAACATACTTTTCCTAGTGTCATCCGTTGACCGACGTACGTACTTCGTTATGAGAGCCTTGTGCCTCACGAGATCGATGTGCTGTGTGTGCATATGAAGGGCTTATTTCAATAGTGGTACAAGTCCATTTTTGTTAATTTTGAGATACAGAGTCGTAAAGTTAAATGAGCGCTGAAAAATCTGCAGTTGAGATACCAGAAATATTCAAGCATATGGCTTCTTGCTAGAGATGAACCTTTATTTATGTTTGTTTGGATCACTAATTTCAGAAGCATTATAGACAGAAAAGTGGAGGTAATGGACTTGTACCTCTATTGAAATAAGCCCTTCATATTATATGACGACATACACATTCAGCATCAGTTATGGTTGGTCAAATACTGCTGTGACTCAATGTATTATATTAATAAGAAGCAACATTGCCTTTTTCTCCTGAAAATATGAAGTAATGTAACAAATGTGTTTGATTCTGCTTCCAATATGACAGTTTTGGTTAATACTCCACATGCCTACAGGACTTTGCAATGTTAACACAGAGGAACTCAGACATCTGTATAAGTGTAGTGAAATGAAAACAGTATTATTGGGTCGTATGAATGCCTCACTTTTGTTCAGACACAGTTCAAGACTCGGGATAAAAGTTTTACACCTGGTGTTCTACATGGCAACTTCACACACAAGAACTTTTTGCCGACACTACTACCACCTATATAAGTAAGCTTTTCCTGTGTTACTTTCAAGTAATGCACTTAACCTATTCCTGATTTAAATGGAAGATCTGTACTTCCCACTTTCATATCAACAGCCTCAAAATGCATATTGTAGACTTTGGGATATGTTACACGTCAGTGTCACACTCAAGATTGTGGACACGGGGAGGGGGGGGGGGGCAGCATGTCACTCTCCAACTAGTGTTTACCAGCAAATAGGTGGCGGAAAATTACGGGTGGGACGGCTTAAACATGTGGAAAATGAGATTTTCATTATTCGCTCACTGTATTTAACATTTATTATTCCTTTAAAATCGCACAACAACTTCAATAAAACACAGTTTAATCACTCATCTGCATACTTATTTCACAATTATGTCACTTTTAAACTGCAAAATCTTCTAAGAGCTGTCTTGAATCTTCACGAGTCTCTCTCAACAGCCTTGATGTGGATAGATATGTACAGCAACCAGTAATCAGAGTCAGAACTGTGTCTGCAAAATCACAAGGATTATTAAACAATTTTTGCTGTCACTAATTACAAGTAATATAATTGACAGAGTAGATTGCTAAAATTTGCTCTAATGAAAGCGACTCAATGGGGTACATTTCACATTTGCAAGAACGATCTCACTGAAGTAATTAAGTCCATCGAAACACTTAGAAACTAACCTCTCATCTGACGAAAATGGTCTAAAGATGCAGTGGCAATTTCTCCAGATCTGTTGACAATGATATTTTGAGTTATCACTTTACTGAGTGACTAAAATGTAGTTCGCGTACCTGTGAACATAACAATTTGGTAGAATTCATTTTATAAACACGAACTATTACGCTACTGTATGGCTACTTACATATTAATTACACTATTAATATTTTCACAGTTGTTTCTTCAATACAAGATTAAAGCCAATGGAAGAACAAATGTAAAACATACTTACCAATGACAGGTTTGTTGAGATGCAATTTTCTGTGTGGACAGATGTAACTTTTTCATACGGTGGTAAGTCGCAGAAATCGCAGGAGTCACAGAAATCGCAGAAGTCGCAGAAATCGCAGAAGTCGCAGAAATCACAGAAGTCGCAGAAGTAGCAGAAATTGCAGAAGTAGCAGAAATCACAGAAGTCGCAGAAGTAGCAGAAGTTGCAGAAATCGCGGAAGTAGCAGAAATCGCAGAAATATCAGTTGCGGAGGGATACACGACCTAGGTTCCTTAACTGCGACTCTTAACTGCGACAAATCACAGTTAAGAATAACAGATACTGAAAAGTAGCATTCACAGAAATCACTGATATCGGAAAATCGCAGTTTAGCCCATCACTAACTCAGAGGAATAATCAGACAACGAGAATTCTGCAAAAGTCTGACAGCTATTCATTCCACAGAAACAGGTCCATGTTGTATCGTGTATTCACTCCTAAGACAAATTACTGAGAAGGCAACGGCGTTCTATGTAGATGTTTACAAACTGTTTTTAGATTTTGAAAAGCCTATGATAGCATGCACAATTGGACACTCATAAGCATATCGAAGGGAATTTGAAGTGCCCTCAAAATTAATCATGTTGGATAAAACGTGTTATACTAAGTTTTAGGATGTATAAAGACAGTGTTAGGAGAAACTGAAAATTTAACGCTTACAATGGAATGAGACAAGGGGACAGAGAGTCACCTATTTCATTTAACCTCATTATCGACCCGTGGATGATATAGCATTAATAAGTAGTTCGAAAAGCACAATGATAGACTACTACAAAATGGCTGTGAAAACAGGAGTAAATGTTAATGAAGAAAAAACATAATATCTGGTCATATGTAAGTAAATCTGAAGCGATGCAACTTTACATATAGATTGATATATTTTAAGACAATTAATCATTTCAGTACTTCGGAAATTTTTTTGCCAGCACAACAGATATAGAAAAACGCACATCTAGAAACAGCTAACAGAGCACTTTACAGCTGTATCACCCTGTTAAGGAAAAACTTCAAAATTCACTTTTATCAGGCAACTGTCTTACCAATACCATCGTACAAACGTAAAGCTTTAATACATAAAAAGACATACAAATAAAACCTATCAATATTTAAAAGAAAAATAATTGGATCTGTAATCAATGAATATAAAATGGAATGAAGAATAAGAAAGAATGAACTGTGGCACTTGTACAAACACCTAAACATCACCAAAATGCTAAAGAAGAGGTAGTTGAGCTGGAATGCTCACATAGCAAAAATGTTGGAGGATAAAATACCTACAGTAGCGCTATGTAGGACAATAGCTGGAATAGGACACGGAATTAGGTGATGATAAAACACAGCATGGACGAACTTCAACTCAGAATGGACAACCAATGCACTCTCTTGACACAATCAATTGGAAGAGGCTCATGGAGCATTCAAGATTCGTTTTCTTTATAATATATGTTATTCTTTTGATTCTATTAATTTGTGACTATATTCAATAGTTGCAGGTTGAATTGCAGTTGGAGGTTGTGTTGTTATTGTGGTCTTCAGTCCTGAGACTGGTTTGATGCAGCTAGCTCTCCATGCTACTCTATCCTGTGCAAGCTTCTTCATCTCCCAGTACCTACTGCAACCTACATCCTTCTGAATCTGCTTAGTGTATTGATCTCTTGGTCTCCCTCTACGACTTTTACCCTCCACACTGCCCTCCAATGCTAAATTTGTGATCCCTTGATGCCTCAGAACATTTCCTACCAAGCGGTCCCTTCTTTTTGACAAGTTGTACCACAAACTCCTCTTCTCCCCAATTCCATTCAATACTTCATCATTAGTTATGTGATCTACCCATCTAATCTTCAGCATTCTTCTGTAGCACCACATTTCGAAAGCTTCTATTCTCTTCTTGTCCAAACTATTTATCGTCCGTGTTTCACTTCCATACATGGCTACACCTCATACAAATACTTTCAGAAACGACTTCCTGACATTTAAATCTATACTCGATGTTAACAAATTTCTCTTCTTCAGAAACGCTTCCCTTGGCATTGCCAGTCTACATTTTATATCCTCCCTACTTCGACCATCATCAGTTATTTTGCTCCCCAAATAGCAAAACTCCTTTACTACTTTAAGTGTCTCATTTTCTAATCTAATTCCCTCACCATCAGCCGACTTAATTCGGCTACATTCCATTATCCTCGTTTTGCTTTTGTTGATGTTCATCTTATATCCTCCTTTCAAGACACTGTCCATTCCATTCAACTGCTCTTCCAAGTCCTTGACAGAATTACAATGTCATTGGCGAACCTCAAAGCTTTTATTTCTTCTCCATGGATTTTAATACCTACTCCAAATTTTTCTTTTGTTTCCTTTACTGCTTGTTCAATATACAGATTGAATAACATCGGGGAAAGGCTACAACCCTGTCTCACTCCCTTCCCAACCACTGCTCCCCTTTCATGCCCCTCGACTCTTATAGCTGCCATCTGGTTTCTGTACAAATTGTAAATAGCTTTCGCTCCCTGTATTTTACCCCTGCCACCTTCAGAATTTGAAAGAGAGTATTCCAGTCAACATGCTAGAAACGTAGGTTTGCCTTTCCTTAATCTAGCTTCTAAGAAAAGTCGTAAGGTCAGTATTACCTCAGGTGTTCCAATATTTCTATGGAATCCAAACTGATCTTCCCCTAGGTCGGCTTCTACCAGTTTTTCCATTCGTCTGTAAAGAATTCGCGTTAGTATTTTGCAGCTGTGACTTATTAAACTGATAGTTCGGTAATTTTCACATCTCTCAACACCTGCTTTCTTTGGGATTGGAATTATTATATTCTTCGTGAAGTCTGTGGGTATTTCGCCTGTCTCATACATCTTGTCCACAAGATGGTAGTGTTTTGTCAGGACTGGCTCTCCCAAGGCCGTCAGTAGTTCTAATGGAATGTTGTCTACTCCCGGGGCCTTGTTTCGACTCAGGTCTTTCAGTGCTCTGTCAAACTCTTCACGCAGTATCGTATCTCACATTTCATCTTCATCTACATCCTCTTCCATTTCCATAATATTGTCCTCAAGTACATCGCCCTTGTATAGACCCTCTATATACTCCTTCCACATTTCTGCTTTCCGTTCTTTGCTTAGAACTGGGTTTCCATCTGAGCTCTTGATATTCATACAAGTGGTCTCTTTCCTCCAAAGGTCTCTTTAATTTTCCTGTAGGCAGTATCTATCTTGCCCCTAGTGATATATGCCTCTACATCCTTACATTTGTCCTCTAGCCATCCCTGCTTAGCCATTTTGCACTTCCTGTCGATATCATTTTTGAAACGTTGGAATTCCCTTTTGCCTGCTTTATTTACTGCATTTTTATATTTTCTACTTTCATCAATTAAATTCAGTATCTCTTCTGTTACCCAAGGACTTCTATCGCCGTCGTCTTTTTACCTACTTGATCCTCTGCTGCCTTCACTATTTCATCCGTCAAAGCTTCCCATTCTTCTTCTACTGTATTTCTTTCCCCCATTCCTGTCAATTGTTCCCTTATTCTCTCCCTGAAACTCTGTACAACCTCTGGTTTCGTCAGTTTATCTAGGTCCCATCTCCTTAAATTCCAACCTTTTTGCAGTTTCTTCAGTTTTAATCTACAGTTCATAACCAATAGATTGTGGTCAGAATCCACATCTGCCCAGGGAAATGTCTTACAATTTAAAACCTGGTTCCTAAATATCTGTCTTCTCATTATATAATCTATTTGATACCTTCTAGTATCTCCAGGATTCTTCCATGTATACAACCTTCTTTCATGACTCTTGAACGAAGTATTAGCTATGATTAAGTTATGCTCTGTGCAAAACTCTACCAGGCAGCTTCCGCTTACATTTCTTAGCCCCCATTCATATTCACCTACTATGTTTCCTTCTCTCCCTTTTCCTACTGACGAATTCCAGTCACCCATGATTAGTAAATTTTCGTCTCCCTTCACTACCTGAATAATTTCTTTTATCTCATCTTACATTTCATCAATTTCTTCATCATCTGCAGAGCTAGTTGGCATATAAACTTGTACTACTGTAGTAGGCATGGGCTTAGCGTCTATCTTGGCCACAATAATGCGTTCACTATGCTGTTTGTAGTAGCTTACCCGCACTCCTATTTTTTTTATTCAGTATTAAACCTACTCCTGCATTACCCCTATTTGATTTTGTATTTATAACCCTGTATTCATCTGACCAAAAGTCTTGTTCCTCCTGTCACCGAACTTCACTAATTCACACTATATCTAACTTTAACCTATCCATTTCCCTTTTTAAATTTTCTAACCTACCTGCTCGATTAAGGGATCTGACATTCCACGCTCCGATCCGTAGAACGCCAGTTTTCTTTCTCCTGATAACGAAGTCCTCTTGAGTAGTCCCCGCCTGGAGATCCGAATGGGGAACTATTTTACCTCCGGAATATTTTACCCAAGAGGACGCCATCATCATTTAACCATACAGTAAAGCTGCATGCCCTCGGGAAAAATTATGGCTGTAGTTTCCCGTTGCTTTCAGCTGTTGGAGCTTGTGTACGTTCTTTAAATGGCCTACACAAATAAACAAATATTCAGCTCGCTCCCCCCCCCCCCCCTCTGTGTTACAAAAATATCGTAAGGAGGTATGATTATCTCAGTAAGTTGACAGAAAGTTGCAGGGTAAACTATCAACTATTTTATGTACCTCATTTGTTTCTTTTCACTAATCTCAGTGTCTGTCGGTCTTTTGTGATAAAGAAGTACGTAACTGCACTTTCGCAGTGTTGTGTTAATTAAAAGTGATAACAAGCAGAGGTCACAAGTTTTTATTCTCCTACTGAGCTATGTCCTATTCTCCACCTCCCAAAGTGAAGAGGGCTTGCATTTTTAAATGGACCTCATCGAAGAAATCAACACAGTTACCGTTCTTTGTCTGCCCAGAAGTTTTCCAAGAAGAATGCGGTTCATTCCTAATGCGTCTTAGAGATACCATAATTTACATAGTCGCACATGTACAAGAGACTAGCAGACAACGTTTCTTAACCCACACACATCTATACCTGTCTGCATTTCTGGACATATAATTTCCAATGCTGCTAAACGATAATTACTTTAGCTCTGAGTAATTCACGCTCTCTCTCTCCCCCCTCCCCCCTTCCTAACCAGCATATCTGGCGACCTTCACTAGGACGTCGCCATTGGGAGAGAGAGAGCACATTTGTTTTAATTTAAAATATTTATATAATTTTTAAAATTTTCTATTACACTTTCTTTCTCTGTTTCGTGAATGGGATTCTATGTTATCGCACGGAGGGTGGAAATCACGTGATGTGGCAAAAGATTAAACGCAGTCAATTGCTTAATTAATTCTGGAAGGAGCGAAAAGCTAACGAAAAGGCAGGAAAAGTCATGATACCTTGGATGCATGACTGCACTTAGTAGCGTCTACACCATTGTTGTTGTTGTGGTCTTTAGTCCTGAGACTGGTTTGATGCAGCTCTCCATGCTACTCTATCCTGTGCAAGCTTCTTCATCTCCCAGTACCTACTGCGACTTACATCCTTCTGAATCTGCTTAGTGTATTGATCTCTTGGTCTCCCTCTACGATTTTTACCCTCCACGCTGCCCTCCAATGCTAAATTTGTGATCCCTTGATGCCTCAAAACATGTCCTACCAACCGATCCCTTCTTCTAGTCAAGTTGTGCCACAAACTTCTCTTCACCCCAATCCTATTCAATACCTCCTCATTAGTTACGTGATCTACCCACCTTATCTTCAGCATTCTTCTGTAGCACCACATTTCGAAAGCTTCTATTCTCTTCTTGTCCAAACTGGTTATCGTCCCCATGTTTCACTTCCATACATGGCTACACTCCATACAAATACTTTCAGAAACGACTTCCTGACACTTAAATTTATACTCGATGTTAACAAATTTCTCTTCTTCAGAAACGATTTCCTTGCCATTGCCAGTCTACATTTTATATCCTCTCTACTTCGACCATCATCAGTTATTTTACTCCCTAAATAGTAAAACTCCTTTACTACTTTAAGTGTCTCATTTCCTAATCTAATCCCCTCAGCATCACCCGATTTAATCCGACTACATTCCATTATCCTCGTTTTGCTTTTGTTGATGTTCATCTTGTATCCTCCTTTCAAGACACTGTCCATTCCGTTCAACTGCTCTTCCAAGTCCTTTGCTGTCTCTGACAGAATTACAATGTCATCGGCGAACCTCAAAGTTTTTACTTCTTTTCCATGAATTTTAATACCTACTCCGAACTTTTCTTTTGTTTCCTTTACTGCTTGCTCAATATACAGATTGAATAACATCGGGGAGAGGCTACAACCCTGTCTCACTCCTTTCCCAACCACTGCTTCCCTTTCATGCCCCTCGACTCTTATAACTGCCATCTGGTTTCTGTACAAATTGTAAATAGCCTTTCGCTCCCTGTATTTTACCTCTGCCACCTTCAGAATTTGAAAGAGAGTATTCCAGTTAACGTTGTCAAAAGCTTTCTCTAAGTCTACAAATGCTAGAAACGTAGGTTTGCCTTTTCTTAATCTTTCTTCTAAGATAAGTCGTAAGGTTAGTATTGCCTCACGTCTTCCAACATTTCTACGGAATCCAAACTGATCTTCCCCGAGGTCCGCTTCTACCAGTTTTTCCATTCGTCTGTAAAGAATTCGCGTTAGTATTTTGCAGCTGTGACTTATTAAACTGATAGTTCGGTAATTTTCACATCTGTCAACACCTGCTTTCTTTTGTATTGTAATTATTATATTCTTCTTGAAGTCTGTGGGTATTTCGCCTGTCTCATACATCTTGCTCACCAGATGGTAGAGTTTTGTCATGACTGGCTCTCCCAAGGCCATCAGTAGTTCTAATGGAATGTTGTCTACTCCCGGGGCCTTGTTTCGACTCAGGTCTTTCAGTGCTCTGTCAAACTCTTCACGCAGTATCTTATCTCCCATTTCATCTTCATCTACATCCTCTTCCATTTCCATAATACTGTCCTCAAGTACATCGCCCTTGTATAAACCCTCTATATACTCCTTCCACCTTTCTGCCTTCCCTTCTTTGCTTAGAACTGGGTTGCCATCTGAGCTCTTGATATTCATACAAATGGTTCTCTTCTCTCCAAAGGTCTCTTTAATTTTCCTGTAGGCAGTATCTATCTTACCCCTAGTGAGACAAGCCTCTACATCCTTACATTTGTCCTCTAGCCATCCCTGCTTAGCCATTTTGCACTTCCTGTCGATCTCATTTTTGAGACGTTTGTATTCCCTTTTGCCTGCTTCATTTACTGCATTTTTATATTTTCTCCTTTCATCAGTTAAATTCAATATTTCTTCTGTTACCCAAGGATTTCTATTAGCCCTCGTCTTTTTACCTACATGAGCCTCTGCTGCCTTCACTACTTCATCCCTCAGAGCTACCCATTCTTCTTCTACTGTATTTCTTTCCCCCATTCCTGTCAATTGTTCCCTTATGCTCTCCCTGAAACTCTCTACAATCTCTGGTTCTTTCAGTTTATGCAGGTCCCATCTCCTTAAATTCCCACCTTTTTGCAGTTTCTTCAGTTTCAATCTGCAGTTCATAACCAATAGATTGTGGTCAGAATCCACATCTGCCCCTGGAAATGTCTTACAATTTAAAAGCTGGTTCCTAAATCTCTGTCTTACCATTATATAATCTATCTGATACCTATTAGTATCTCCAGGATTCTTCCAGGTATACAACCTTCTTTTATGATTCTTGAACCAAGTGTTAGCTATGATTAAGTTATGCTCTGTGCAAAATTCTACAAGGCGGCTTCCTCTTTCATTTCTTCCCCCCAAATCCATATTCACCTACTATGTTTCCTTCTCTCCCTTTTCCTACTGACGAATTCCAGTCACCCATGACTATTAAATTTTCGTCTCCCTTCACTACCTGAATAATTTCTTTTATCTCGTCATACATTTCATCAATTTCTTCATCATCTGCAGAGCTAGTTGGCATATAAACTTGTACTACTGTAGTAGGCATGGGCTTAGCGTCTATCTTGGCCACAATAATGCGTTCACTATGCTGTTTGTAGTAGCTAACCCGCACCCCTATTTTTTTATTCATTATTAAACCTACTCCTGCATTACCCCTATTTGATTTTGTATTTATAACCCTGTAATCACCTGACCAAAAGTCTTGTTCCTCCTGCCACCGAACTTCACTAATTCCCACTATATCTAACTTTAACCTATCCATTTCCCTTTTTAAATTTTCTAACCTACCTGCCCGATTAAGGGATCTGACATTCCATGCTCCGATCCGTAGAATGCCAGTTTTCTTTCTCCTGATAACGACGTCCTCTTGAGTAGTCCCTGCCCGGAGATCCGAATGGGGGACTATTTTACCTCCGGAATATTTTACCCAAGAGGACGCCATCATCATTTAATCATACAGTAAAGCTGCATGTCCTCGGGAAAAATTATGGCTGTAGTTTTCCCTTGCTTTCAGCCGTTCGCAGTACCAGCACAGCAAGGCCGTTTTGGTTAATGTTACAAGGCCAGATCAGTCAATCATCCAGACTGTTGCCCCTGCAACTACTGAAAAGGCTGCTGCCCCTTTTCAGGAACCACATGTTTGTCTGGCCTCTCAACAGATACCCCTCCGTTGTGGTTGCACCTACGGTACGGCCATCTGTATCGCTGAGGCACGCAAGCCTCCCCACCAACGGCAAGGTCCATGGTTCATGGGGGAAGTCTACACCATTAGTGATCATAATACCTTTCCTAATCCAGTTCTCAAAATTGAAGCATTCTCGTAAAATATGTAGACATTTGAACTGAAAATTAATGTTAGGAGAAAAATGTGTGCACACGACTGAGTGACGCCAACGATGTATTTTTATACATGTTAGTGAGGCACCACTGAGTAGGTTTCGTAGTGGTATCCTCATTATTACAAACAGAATATTTCGTTTTCAAAAGCAGTCCTTTATTTTGTAAAATTATCAAAAAATGAGTACACAAGATAGCACTTTGTTGCCAGTCCATTGCCAGATATCCATTCACAAAAATGTCGTTGACATGGACGTGGCAACAAATGAAATTAAAACTGAAAATGTCAGTGACAGTGACAACGAACAGTTACGTTTTTCAATTAACATGGACACAGATGATAGTAACATTATCATTCAAAATGATGCGATGAAGACAGTAGATGAGACATGGTTGCAATTTTCTCCAGCGAATAGGGAAAATGCAATGCGTGACTGCGCCAACTGATTAAATCATTCTTTGCCTACCACACTTCCGCCCAATGCAAAATTGATTGGACAGGGTGCACTGTGCACACTGGAAACCTCGATCACGCTGCAGATGTTACAACACTTATTTAAAAAATGCTTCATGATTTTAAGAACGAGTTTAAGAAAGAGCAAAACCAAACACTCAAAAAAGTAATAATGAAAAATTTAATGATTTTTCAAAACGAAAAATTTAATGGCTCAATGAACAAAGTCAAAGATTTACGCAAAGCATTGATAAAATATTTATTGATTTTCCAAAACAGACAGATACATAAAAGAAACTACTTGAACAGAAAAAAGCAAACTCTTGATGATTTCAAAGCCGACATGACACAACAGTTCAATGACTTGGCAAAAGATTTGTGTGCTGATCTTCCAAATGAATTATCAGATAAACTTATAAATATGGGAAAGGCCTAAAAACACAATTGCTCATTGATTTGTCGCAAGATATAAATAATTTAAGCCAAAAAGTGCCACCAGTAGGAGAGACACAAGAACAGTTCATGGAAAAGGTCAAGGAGGTATTCGAGGCTCAGACAAAAGCAGCAGTCACAATTCTACCAGAATATAAATACACTTGCAGGTACGTGGGTTGCAAACAGCGTACAAAGGTCTACCTGAACAGGTGCAAGATGTGTCAGTGCAACTAGGTAGCATAAGTTTTAAATAATCAGTTCATAAGAAAGGAACAAGAAAATGTAGATAAAGACATTAAGGAAATAAAAGGGAGACTTCAGGCTGGTATGCAAGACCAAGGCAGTACCATAGCGCAAAAGGCAGTCCGGGAACCCAAGGGTTATCTAGATGTGATCGAGGAAGCGATGAAGGCACAAAAGGCAGAACTAAGAACAGAAATAGATCAGAGGCTGAAAGCAGTGGAGGAAAATTGTGGCATCATTAGTAACATTGAAAAGGAAAGGGTACTTAAATGCCGAGCTAGCAGGTGTCAACAGACAGAACAGATAATCCAAATATCTATCACCACTTAAACCCTAACCTGCAGGTGAAATACATTGTAACTGTAACATGCTGCAGGTACTGCCGGCTTCTGACCATGTCGTGCAAAGATATTCTAAATATGACCTGATACATCAAAACAATGCCACACTGGCTATGGATACTGCTGCATGCCTTTCCACTTTTGTTCACAGATGAAGGCTTATTACAACACAATACAGGCAGTTTCCAATTCTGCCTTCTGGAGTATTCTGCCAAGGAACTGGATCAATGTGTGGAAGGTATGCTTTGTGGTAGGTTACACACAGGCTGATGTTTTGCTGTGGGCCACTGACATGGCAGAAAAATGTCACACCTAAAACAGTTTTCAAGGGCCTTCATAGATAAGTTCTTGTCCATCGCAGTACAGGAGGGATTAAGGTGGGAAGTGTTTAACCAGAAGACATTCAGCAGTGAACACAGAAGGTTCAGAAGATACTTTGATAAGTATTTAAATAAAACCGGTAATTGGACAAAACAGATATTACACATGCAAGTCCTAAAAATTTTGAAAAGCTGACTACCAGCTAAGAAACTTGAGAAATTAGTCACCACTCCCGAGCAAAATATACAGAATTTGCTCAGTTCTCGATTCTATTGATCTTATTTATGAAGAGGAACCTGCACAACCTCAAACTGACAGCTTGCAGGCCGATCTCACACAGCCTTATGAACAACACAGTGGGAATGCCAATAACAACCAACATGATTGACAGCTGTATCCCCCTTGCAGCAGTACTAACAGGAACCAATTTGGTAACAGAAAGGAACAAAAATTCACGTGAGGATATAAAAATTACCAAGGACAGAATTTCAGTCACTCAGTATTTAATGGCCAGACAGGTTATCGTCAACAAACGTATAATGTGCCGCCAACAGGGGGCAATGACCCGATCAGCAAATGGCAAGCGCAGAACGCAACTGGGCGACAAAATAATTCACCGCTGCCTGACTATATCAGTACAGTCAAAATTACATTTCGAATAGTGCCCACAAACAATGAAATTTCAAATCGAGAGCTGTGCAATGTACTAGTAGGAGAAACAAGATGCATGACGTGCACATAGTTGAGGTAACACCCAACGAGGTCAGTGCTCATGGTAATTCAGAAAACTCAAATCAGTCTTGATTCGATGACCAATAATAGGGGTGGGGCATGCAATTTGTTAAAAGCAGCTTTCTTAAATACGACAACCGATGTGTTATCAAAGATGACCTGTGTAAGGAAGATATTAACAAATGTGCAGATGAAAATGCAGGCGCAGCAGTGGCAGTAATTAATGCAAAAATACTTGGTTTATAGGTACCCTTGGTACTGGACACGGGAGCTACAACGAATATAATTTCACAGGGTCTGTTTGATTAGTTACAAAAACTAGGACACATACCGATGCTTCCAGTCCAAAACTGTAAAATCCAAACAGCTGTAGGAGATAAATTTAAAGGCGTAAAATTGCAGGACTGGATTCCTATTCAGACTGATAGCTTCTCTTTACAAAGCATTTTTCTTGTGGTTGAAAGGATAATAGTAAACTGCTTTATTGCCATGGACACCTTTAAAAAGTATCAAGCAGAAATTGACATTGGTAAGGGGAAGTGTCATTTTGTTGTGAAGACCAACAATATTCAGGAGACCTAGTCCAGTCAAACGCCAGAGAAGGCAAACCAAAACACACTGCTGACGTCTGGGTATAATTCTTCTATCCTACTGTCATGTCTGTAAACACACAGGGAATTGAGCAATCACAGGAAGAGAAATAGGCCCTGAGATCATGCACTCCAAGGTACATGAGCCACTGTGTCTTACAGAAGCACAAAAGAAGGAACTGCAAGAGCTTTTAATATATTACGCTCATGTTTTTGAATGATGCTCTGGCATAATCAAAGGATACAAATACAAAATGGAGGTGTACCCACACAAAACTTTGTTTTTCATCTTATCCCATTCGATGGGCCAAGAAGGAGGCTGTGAGGAAAGAGATCAATAGAATCTAAACTGGAAAATAATACAACCATACTTATCTCCATACTGTAACCCCATTTTGGCTATTAGTAAACTAGGTAGTAGTGTCTGCCTCATGCTTGACGCATGAGAAATAAATAAAATTTTTGTGCCTGCTAGGATGTGGCCTGATAACCTGGAAGATCAACTTCTAAAATTCCATAATGTTAAGTACCTCACTATAATAGATCTCCAACCTTGTACTGGCAAATTGCATTGCATGAAGATAGCTCTAAGTACACTGAATTTATATGTGAAGGCAGAACCTATGAGTCCTGTGTACTCCCTTTTGATTTAAAAGTCAGTGTAGATGTCAGCAGACTGTCGTTCGACTGTTAGAACATGCATTAACTTCATCAATGAAACGACACACAAAAAAGCTCTTTTGAACAATATTAATGTTAGCTGTATTGATCTCAGCTACAGGAGATGGCAAAGAATACACAGCTTGTTCACTTATTCCAATCTTGCTGCTGGAAATAACATACAGGAAACAAAAACATCAGTGTTATCTCATAACTATGCACAACTGCTACCAGGGAAGGACACAAAAACAAAAAACACGTGTAAAACACAGCGCTTCTGGTTGCTGGCACACGAAATGTTTGATGGGGCAATTGTAGAACCTCTGGTGGTTGGCATGCGAAATGTTTGATGGTACAGTTTCCAAATGCACGCAGACGACACGTACGATACAACACTACATAACTGCACTATGTCACCACATCAATCCCCTTGCTGGAAGCAAAGCATTATTCCAAATAGCAGGCTGGAAAGTGAAAGCAGTGACTGGATCTTGAGGTATGTGTTGGCAGGTGCGCTGCTATTGTAAGCTGCGCTGTCGGCTTTGATGGCGGTGTTGGGTGTGGCTGTAGTCTTGGGTGCTCTGGAATTGCTGCTTCTTGGAAGACGTTAACCAGTTTAACCCAACTATAGAAACAGGGGTCACCTTTCTGTTAATTGAAATGTCAGTCGTTTTGTCTCCCCTTGCAACTACGTGGTAGTGTCCTGAGTATGATACCTTCAGTGTGTAACATAATGTGGGGACAGGTTTTCAAGTCATGATACATAAGTGTGGTAGCTGTACTGTGTCTGTGAGGCTGGTGTGGTGGATTCAGGCAATGTGCTCCCATAGTTGTCGTAGGAATTGTGGTTCATAATTCCTTGGTTGTGACAGAACGTTTGTTTTCACGAATTCTCCTGGAAGCCTTAATGTCTTACTGTACACCAGTTCCGCCGAAGAAGCATCTAGATCTGGTTTGGAAGAGTTTCTGAGGCTGACTAATACTGTGGGAAGGGAGTTGGTCCACTTAGTGTCATGACACATTAGTGCTGCCTAAAGTGAGTGATGACATCGCTCAATCATCCTGTTACTGGCTGAGTGACAGCTTGTCGTTTTGTGGTGAGTTGTGCTACAGAACTTCACAAGTTGTCTAAACAAGCTGGATTCAGATTGCCACCCTCTGTCTGTCATTGTAACAGACAGCCAAAGCATGACACCCTATACAACATGAAAGTGAAAGCCAGAGAGTCTGCTGTAATGTTGTCCACTGGACAGCTTCTGGCCAATAGGTGTAAAAGTCTATCACTGTAAGTACACTCCTGGAAATAGAAATAAGAACACCGTGAATTCATTGTCCCAGGAAGGGGAAACTTTATTGACACATTCCTGGGGTCAGATACATCACATGATCACACTGACAGAACCACAGGCACATAGACAGAGGCAACAGAGCATGCACAATGTCGGCACTAGTACAGTGTATATCCACCTTTCGCAGCAATGCAGGCTGCTATTCTCCCATGGAGACGATCGTAGAGATGCTGGATGTAGTCCTGTGGAACGGCTTGCCATGCCATTTCCACCTGGCGCCTCAGTTGGACCAGCGTTTGTGCTGGACATGCAGACCGCGTGAGACGACGCTTCATCCAGTCCCAAACATGCTCAATGGGGGACAGATCCGGAGATCGTGCTGGCCAGGGTAGTTGACTTACACCTTCTAGAGCAAGTTGGGTGGCACGGGATACATGAGGACGTGCATTGTCCTGTTGGAACAGCAAGTTCCCTTGCCGGTCTAGGAATGGTAGAACGATGGGTTCGATGACGGTTTGGATGTACCGTGCACTATTCAGTGTCCCCTCGACGATCACCAGTGGTGTACGGCCAGTATAGGAGATCGCTCCCCACACCATGATGCCGGGTGTTGGCCCTGTGTGCCTCGGTCGTATGCAGTCCTGATTGTGGCGCTCACCTGCACGGCGCCAAACACGCATACGACCATCATTGGCACCAAGGCAGAAGCGACTCTCATCGCTGAAGACGACACGTCTCCATTCGTCCCTCCATTCACGCCTGTCGCGACACCACTGGAGGCGGGCTGCACGATGTTGGGGCGTGAGCGGAAGACGGCCTAACGGTGTGCGGGACCATAGCCCAGCTTCATGGAGACGGTTGCGAATGGTCCTCGCCGATACCCCAGGAGCAACAGTGTCCCTAATTTGCTGGGAAGTGGCGGTGTGGTCCCCTACGGCACTGCGTAGGATCCTACGGTCTTGGCGTGCATCCGTGCGTCGCTGCGGTCCGGTCCCAGGTCGACGGGCACGTGCACCTTCCGCCGACCACTGGCGACAACATCGATGTACTGTGGAGACCTCACGCCCCACGTGTTGAGCAACTCGGTGGTACGTCCACCCGGCCTCCCGCATGCCCACTATACGCCCTCGCTCAAAGTCCGTCAACTGCACATATGGTTCACGTCCACGCTGTCGCGGCATGCTACCAGTGTTAAAGACTGCGATGGAGCTCCGTATGCCATGGCAAACTGGCTGACACTGACGGCGGCGGTGCACAAATGCTGCGCAGCTAGCGCCATTCGACGGCCAACACCGCGGTTCCTGGTGTGTCCGCTGTGCCGTGCGTGTGATCATTGCTTGTACAGCCCTCTTGCAGTGTCCGGAGCAAGTATGGTGGGTCTGACACACCGGTGTCAATGTGTTCTTTTTTCCATTTCCAGGAGTGTATGTAGTGTTGGCTGTCAGACGATGGCAAAGTACCAATGATGTCAATGTGCATATGACTGAAATGGGTCATTGTGATCGGAAAGTTCCCTATCAGTGCTTGCGTGTGGCAGTGTATCTTGCTGCATTGGCATCTAAGACAACAAATCGCCCATTCACGGCAGTCTTTCTGTATACTCGGCCACGTGTAACGATTCGTGACTTGGCGGGTTGTCGATTGAATACCACAGTGCCATAAGTCATGTAGCATATTGAAAAACGGTTCAAATGGCTCTGAGCACTATGGGACTTAACTTCTGAGGTCATCAGTCCCCTAGAACTTAGAACTACTTAAACCTAACTAACCTAAGGACATCACACACATCCATGCCCGAGGCAGGATTCGAACCTGTGACCGTAGCGGTCTCGCGGTTCCAGACTGTAGCGCCTAGAACCACACGGCCACCCCGGCCGGCTAGCATATTGAAGACGTCGCTTCTGAAGGCAGGTGGTAGGAGCGGCCGCGCTTTCGACTTGTTTATGTCACAACACAGCTTGATATCGCTCCCTGGAATTTTGATAAGTTGCAGATCCAATGCCGATGTTCCTACCGATAATGTCCTTGTAGTTCTTGATTTTATTGTTGAGCAGCGGCGAGTCTGGAGTGATCAATAGTGGTAGTAGTGTTTCTGACCCAAGAAAAACAATCAGCTACCAGATTGTTAATGCAAGAGATGTGTCGGACGTCCATACTGAATAGTGAGATGAACATTAGCTGACTGTGTTGCCTAGCTGAACACATCGTATTATTTTGGCGAAAGGTGTAAGTTGGCGGTTTGTTATCGATGTAGATAACAAAGTCTTTAGCTTGCACATGAGGTCTTATTTGATGGACTCATAAAGAGCCAAAAGTTCTCTGTCATAGGTGCTCCACAGCTCTTGTGAGGGTGATAGTTTGCACGAGAAAAACGCGAGTGGTTGCCACGTGTCACTAGATCGTTGTTGCAACGTTGCGCCAATCACATTCTGGCTTGTGTCGACCACTAGTGCCAAAAGTACAGAAGGCTCAGGGTGCAGCAGTAGTGTGGCACCTGCAATGCTCTTTTTGGCCGCTTCAAACGCCACACACATACTATCAGTCCATGTTATAGACGAGTAACGCCTGTAATTTGGGCTGGTGAGCGCTTCACTTCATGGTTGTTGCAACTCGGCTGTGTGTGGCAAGTGGCAGCAAAAAATTTTACGTACCGAGGAATCGACGCAATTCCTTGGCTGTACCTGGGCGTGAAATCCGTAAGAGGGCTTTCACCTTCTCTGGCAGTGGTAGCGATCCTGCTGCTGTTATTCTATGCCCTAGGAAATCCACTTGGGGCTGGCCAAAGACACATTTGGAGGTGTTCAGAACGACGCCATAGTGTTCCAACCATTTAAAAACTTCTGTTAAGTGCTGCTGATGTTGCTCTGATGATGGCGAAAAATCAAAAATATCGTCCAGGTAATCGAAAGCAAAAGTTAGGCCCTGTAGCACAAAATCAATGCAACATTACCACGTTTTAGCCGTGTTCCTGGGTCCAAAAGTCATAAATTTGCTCTCAAACAGGCCAAAAGACGTGATGGTCGCTATTTTGTCCTGCTATAGGGATCTGTGTATGCTTTTGAATAGTCCAGGACATTAAAAATAACTGAACCACTCATCGCATGTAACAATGGCACTGGGTACCTGTCCGGTATTGTTCTGGTATTCAGGGCGCTGTAGTCACCACAAGGCCGCCAATCACCATCCTTTTTCGGGACTTCATGCAGCGGTGAGGACCAGGGGCTGCCCGATGGCCGCATTACACCTTCACGAATCATACTGCCGATCTCCGCTTTTCCAATTTTAAGACGATCTGGAGCGAAAGTTATGGTCTGCAAGACATGGGAGTTACGTCGGTTATCTATATGTAGTGGACAGTGTCATGCCTTACTTTCTTGTGCTCCAGGATATCATGTCAGAAATCCATTCAACTACTCCGTGTACTTGCTGTCCGCCACCTGTATTACTTTGGCAGTATGAACAGCTGTATTACGCCGAAATCAGGACACTGCTAAGCCTTTGGTGTTGTCAACTAGGCGTGAGTACTTCATCTCAGGCAGTAGATTACAATGGGTGAGGAAGTTCGATCCAGTGTTAAGTTCGGCGGCATCTGCACCCGCAAAATCCCACAAGAAGGATCATCATAAACCCACGTCTAGTTCCAAGTACAGTGTGCTACGAGTTGTTATGACTAAGTTGTTTGCACCAGTCAGACAGATAACATGGGTGGTCGCTTCCTGTGGAACATAGTCTGATGATAAATGGACAAATTGGACCCAGTGTCTATCAAATATTTCCAGCTGGATCACTGATCAGTAACAAACTGACATGGAAACACTGACGGCAATCGAGGAGGTGCCCACTTCCGACTGCCATTACCATTTGCATAAGTGCAAGGAGTTGTATGTCTGTGCGTTTGCTCCCCGAATTTCCGCTGGTACCAGCAGATACCTTGCTGCTCAGGTTCAGTCGCAGTAGAAGTTGTTGATGACATGCTGTATGAGTATCAGCAGTATTGATTATGGCTTCTGTCATTGCTCAGGTCATGCTAAGATAACAGTTCACTGAACTGCTGTGTCAGCAGATCTACTTTGGCCACCAAGGCATTGCAGTCTTCGTGTAAAACAGCTGGCACTGCACTAGCACACTGTGCAGTACTTGCACTGAGAAGGGCCAGTGTCATCGCATCCTGGATTTTATTGGCAAGTTCCGTATGAAGTCCAATGGTGTATCAGATTGTGACACTATAATTGCTTTGACAGGCGGTGGCAAAGGAGTGTTCCATATTGTGTGCAGCAAGCTGTCCAGAATGGTCACACGTCTACTTTGTCTCTTAGGTGCCACAAGTAATGTTAAGGCTTCCCGTTTTCAATATCTTTCTGAGTGAGAACTTGATGGATTCGCTCTTCCTGCGATGGTGACACTCGCCAGACCAAGTCTGCTTTTAACTGGTCATAGGAGTTAGCCTCTGGTGGCGAGGTAATTATATCTTACACTTCTGCAGAGTACTGATGGTCTAATTGGCTTGCTACCAGTATGAACTTGGTAGTGTCTGCCGAAATTCCAGGATAGAAAAAATGGGCCTCCACCTGTGCAAACCACAAATCTGGATTGTGTGGCCATCATGACACTACGGGGTTCTTGTCAGTCATTTTGTAATCCTCTTCTGTAAAAGCTCGTTAATCCAATGGTACTACACAGGTATATCACGTTAGGGTCACCAATTTGTCAGCACAAGCTGGGCACACTGTCGTTCGACTGCTAGAACATGCATGCACTTCATCAACGGAACCACACTACACAAAAACTCTGTTGAACAATATTATCATTAGCTTTATTGATCACAGCCATAGGAAATGGCAAATAATACATGACTTGTTTGATTGCTCCGAGCTTATAGTTGAAAATAACTTAACCTATAGAGACCTGAAGTCAAGAGTTATACAGTAAATCGAACAAAACAAGCTTTCATGTGTTGGTTGGCCCCACTGATCGTAAAATATTCATGAATATTTTTTTTATTTAGATATTGTTGCAGGCTATGTATCATATACAATACACTGAGTTGCTAACAAGACAATCTGCCACGCAGTGAAGAAATAAATGTTACTTTATTTTTGCTTATCTGCATGACACACACTCCTCCTCATGTTAGAAAATTGTTACAATTGTCTCATTACATGTTCTTGTTGAAATATAAATTGTTAAAAATGTAATAGATAAAAAATTAGAAAAACTTTCTACAAATTTTGAAAACTGTTGCAGGATATTATTATGAAGTATGAAACTTTTTGAAAGTTTCTTTCCAAAGTAAAGTACAAAAACACCATACATTCAGAAAATCTCACATTCGTTAGCTTTGAACAACCTGTTCCTCTGCATCTCCATCTGTTCCTTTTTTCGATACCCCTTTCTGGCATGTGCAAAGCACATTTGTATTTTTTGGCCACTAGTGGTATTGGCTAAACTAATCTTCTCTGTGGACGGGGCGTGAGTCATGCTTGGGTAGCTCAGTTGGTAGAGCACTTGCCCGAGAAAGGCAAAGGTCCCGAGTTCGAGTCTCGGTCTGGCACACAGTTTTAATCTGCCAGGAAGTTTCATATCAGCGCACACTCCGCTGCAGAGTGAACATCTCATTCTAATCTTCTCTTCTTTTCATTGTGCTCTTCCCTTTCTTCGCCTTCCCATCTTCATCACCTTCCTTTTCATATCTATCTGGGTTGTTGTGTTTCTTTTGGTGGTGCTGAACATCAGATTTTCAGCAATATCCATCTTGAAGGAGAAATATGATAATATTTGTTTCCTTTGCCATTTCTCTTCAAGTGCAGTATTCTTGTATCCAATATATGATGTAGCAATAGTAAAATTTAAAAAAAATGGTGCAATACCCTTATTTTCCACTTCTTAGTTCTACCTCTCATGGCATATTTGCTAATTACCCTCTCCATATGATCCACACCACCCATGTGAGAGTTATACATCTTTACAGCAAAAGGACGAGGAATCTCTATGTACTGACCTTGCTGCTTCCTCCATCTTCAACAAGTTTCCACAGGATTTATCCCACAGTAGGTAGAAGCCAAGTGAATGGCATGATTATCATGCCATTTTATGATTGCAATTGCATCATCACCTCTCACCATTTGGTCGAAACTTCCTCTTCCCTCACGTTTGAGAAATCCGTCTTTTATCAAGCAAATGCTTTTTCGTAACCTTGACATCATCATTGTTCAACGTCCTCGAATTGCTCTGTGATTGATAAGAGAACTCAGAAGTGTCAAAGAAGTGAAATATCGGTCCATGAATTTCATCATTCCTGCTGGCAATGTACCAGACAACTTCAATACCACTTTCCCTAAAGTATCTAATTCTCCAGGCAACGGTGTCATCTCTGAATTATTTTGTCTCTGTCCATCCTCATACATAAAAAAATCTAAGGGTAGTCCATTTGGTGAAACCATTACAAAGTTTTTCAGGTCCACAGGTTGAGGTTTTCCTCTAACATATTGTTTCATGCGGACTTGCCCATGGAATGGCATCATTTGTTCGTCAATAGAAACATTTTTAGATGAGGATGTTGCAGACACACTTTTCTAATCATTGACAACATTGGTCTTACTTTCCAGCATCTGTCAGTTGTTTTTTCATTGTCACTAGCAGCATTGTCATCAACAACCCTGAGAGGTACTCTAAGACAGTAGAAACAATCTCTGCAACTATTGGATATCTAGTATTATGTTCCCAACACATCCTAAGCTTAGGAAACCAAGAAGTGAAATCACAACACTTGCAGCCCAGTATTTCTTGAGTTCATCTGGGTTGGTGTTGAGAGATTTTCCATGTTATGAAACATGCTTCATGTGTGTTTTTTCTGCCATGTTACTGAAGAAATCTTCATTTAAATACTTATTAAAATATTCAAACGGTTTCCTAACTCCTGTACTAACAGATTCTACATCAAAACTTGATGATGTTGACGATGTGGCAGGTGAGATACTCAGTGAAAATCTGAAATAGAAAGAACAATATTACTTAAAAACTATTGTTTTGCAATAATTAACCATTCATGCCTATTAAATCTTCTAAAAACATAAGTGCTAAAAGGAATTTGTTAAACTTGGGTTACACGATAAATCAGTCTAATCTAAAAGCCGTAAATTCAACTAAATGCCTAGGTATTACAATTACGAACAACTTGAATTGCAAGGAACACATAGAAAATGTTGTGGGGAAGACTAGCCAAAAACTGTGTTTTATTGGCAGGACACTTGGAAAATATAAGAGATCTAAGGAGACTGGCTACACTACGCTTGACCGTCCTCTTTTAGAATACTGCTGCATGGTGTGGGATCCTTACCAGATAGGGCTGACAGAATACATCGCAAAAGTTCAGAGAAGGGCAGCGCGTTTTGTATTATCACGAAATAGGGGGGAGTGCGTCACAGAAATAATACAGGATTTGGGCTGGACATCATTAAATGAACGGCGTTTTTTGTTGCGACAGAATCTTCTCACGAAATTCCAATCACCAACTTCCTCCTTCGAATGCGAAATTATTTTGTTGACACCGACCTACACAGCATTAGAAATGCCTATCCCATTATTAAAGTTGTGAAATGCACACTAAAAGTATCTAAATAACGTTGAAACAACGAATGAACAATATAAAATGCAGCCGACTACCACTTGCTCACAGGCGTATGAAATGTAGTCACAGAGACCAATGTAGCAAATATGATACACCTACGATTTTTCAGAAGTAAAATCATTTTTCATGTCACTTTCTTTGATAGAATGATAGTCAGAGAACTGTTCACAATATTTTAGTACCGCTGTACAAGTAAATAAACGATGAATTAACAATACTAACCTCTATTTCTTGAATCCATGCTTACTCGTCCAAAACATATTACACACTTGTTACTGACTGCTCCTGACACCTAGTGGTTGTTCTGAGAAGTACAAGTAGGTTGCCTGCTTGTTCTGCGAAGTGTATCGAATACAATATAGTAGTGATGGGCTAAACTGCGATTTTCCGATATCAGTGATTTCTGTGAATGCTACTTTTCAGTATCTGCTATTCTTAACTGCGATTTGTCGCAGTTAAGAGTCGCAGTTAAGGAACATAGGTCGTGTATCCCTCCGCCACTGCTATTTCTGCGATTTCTGCTACTTCCGCGATTTCTGCTACTTCTGTGACTGCTGCGATTTCTGTGACTTCTGCTACTTCTGCGATTTCTGTGACTCCTGCTACTTCTGCGATTTCTGCGACTTACTACTGTATGAAAAAGTTACATCTGTCAACACGGAAAATTGCATCGCAACAAACCTGTCATTGGCAAGTATGTTTTACGTTTTTTCTTCCGTTGGCTTTAATTTTGTATTAAAGAAACAACTGTGAAAATATTAATAGTGTAATTAATATGTAAGTAGCCGTACAGTACCGTAATAGTTCGTATTTAGAAAATGAATTCTAACATATTGTTATGTTCACAGGTACCTGAACTACATTTCAGTCACTCAGTAAAGTGATAACTGAAATATGAAATATCATTGTCAACAGATCTGAAGAAATTGCCACTGCATCTTTAGACCGTTTTCGTCAGACGATAGGTTAGTTTCTAAGCGTTTCGATGGACTTAATTACTTCAGTGAGATCGTTCTTGCAAATGTGATATTCATTATAGCAAATATTAGCAATCTACTCTGTCAATTATACTTCTAGTAATTAATGACAGCAAAAATTGTTTAATAATCCTTGTGTTTTTGCAGACACAGTTCTGACTCTGATTACTGGTTGCTGTACGTATCTATCCACATCAAGGCTGTTGGGAGGGACTCGTGAAGATTCTAGACAGCTCTTAGAGGATTTGCAGTTTAAAAGTGAAACAATTGTGAAATAAGTGTGTTAATGATTAAGCTGTGTTTCATCGAAGTTGTTGTGCGATTTTAAAGGAATAATAAATGTCAAATACAGTGAGTGAATAATAAAAATCTCATTTTCCACATGTTTAAGCCGTCCTATACCCATAATTTTCCGCCACTTACTTATTGCTAAACACTTGTTGGAGAGCGACATGCCCCCCCCCCCCCCTTTCTCCACAATCTTGGTGTGACACTGACCTGTAACATATCCCGAAGTCTACAATATGCATTTTGAGGCTGTTGATATGAAAGTGGGAAGTACAGATCTTCCAGTTAAATCAGGAATAGCTTAAGTGCATTACTTGAAAGTAACACAGGAAAAGCTTACTTATGTAGGTGGTAGTAGTGTCGGCAAAAAGTTCTTGTGTGTGAAGTTGCCATGTAGAACACCAGGTGTAAAACTTTTCTCCCGAGTCTTGAACTGTGTCGTAACAAAAGTGAGGCATTCATATGACTGTTTTCATTTCTCTACACTTATACAGATGTCTGAGTTCTGCTGTGTTAACATTGCAAAGTCCTGTAGGCATGTGGAGTATTAACCAAAACTGTCATATTGGGAGCAGAATCAAACACATTTGTTACGTTACTTGATATTTTCAGGAGAAAACGGCAATGTTGCTTCTTATTAATATAATACATTCAGAGTCACAGCAGTATTTGACCAACCATAACTGATGCTGAATGTGCATGTCGTCATATAATATGAAAGGCTTATTTCAATAGTGGTACAAGTCCATTACCTCCACTTTTCTGTCTATAATGCTTCTGAAATTAGTGATCCAAACAAACATAAATAAAGGTTCATCTCTAGCAAGAAGCCATATGCTTGAATATTTCTGGTATCTCAACTGCAGATTTTTCAGCGCTCATGTAACTTTACGACTCTATATCTCAAAATTAACAAAAATGGACTTGTACCACTATTGAAATAAGCCCTTCATATGCACACACAGCACATCGATCTCGTGAGGCACAAGGCTCTCATAACGAAGTACGTACGTCGGTCAACAGATGACACTAGGAAAAGTATGTTAACTGCGCTTTTTAGTTGCTACTTGCGACTCTTAGTTGCGATTTGTCACAGAAATCGCAGTTTGACTCGGTAGCGAATAGCGTAGTATGAACTTTGCTCAACAGATGGCAGTGCTAACTGCGCTTTTTAGTTGCTACTTGCGACTCTTAGTTGCGACTTGTCACGGAAATCGCAGTTAGACTCCATAGCGTACCGCAGAGATGGGCGTAGTACGAACTTTGACCCACAGATGGCACTGTTAACCGCGCTTTTTAGCTGCTACTTGCGACTCTTAGTTGCGACTTGTCACGGAAATCGCAGTTAGACTCCATAGCGTACTGCAGAGATGGACGTAGTACGAACTTCGGCCAACAGATGCCACTGTTAACCGCGCTTTTTAGTTGCTACTTGTGACTCTTAGTTGCGACTTGTCACTGAAATCGCAGAAAGCAGTGCTAAATTCGACCAATAGATGGCTCACGTCTTTGAATGTGAAATACTACTTGCGACTGCTAACTGTGACTGAAATCGCAGTTAGATTTTGTAAAGTTGCTACTGTGATATCTGTGACTTCTCAGTCACTGCGATTTCTAACAGATACGCGATTTCCTGCCCACCACTACAATATAGTAAGTACTTTTACAAAAAAACGGCACACATTGTGTAGGAATATCACTTGAACGGATGTGTCTTATATGAAAGGGGTCGCTAGAGGTTAACATGCAGGGAACAAAAACGTCAGGTTTATCTCATAACTACACACGAACTAAACTGCTAGCATATAAGATATAAAAACAAAAAAACATATATGTAAAAATCGGCACCTCTGGTGGCTGACGCGCGAAATATTTGACGACGCCGTTTCCAAACACACGCAGACGACATGCGCGATACAACATTACGTAACTGCATGATGTTGCCACGGCAGGCGTATTTATTCCTGAGTTACGTCTTAGACCTGAATTATTAAGTAGAGTCACTATGTATATTGACAATTTGCGGACTGCTACGCCCATGCAGTCAGAACACTTTTACGGCTCTTGGCTCAAGTCTTGTATACGTTTTCAGAATACGAAGTCACAGCCAACCTAATGAAGTCACTTTTCGCTAAGGAACGGATTAAAGTCCTTGGACACATAAAGATAATATCACCACAAGGCTTACTTCCAGGCTCTTGAACCTTCTATGGAAGAACTATCCCTGACTGTGGGCCAGCCATGTACGACAACAAGTACTCCTCAGGACTCATCCCAAATCGACAAAGTATGATAAGTTGAATCGCAAGTGGCAACTTTGGTACACAGGGTCATTTGTTACATAAAAAATCCCTCGTTCAGGAGCCTATAAGTTAGTATACTTAAACAATGGGAAGGAAAAAGGGTTCTACCCACACAAAGATTTGCGTGAATTTGTGTACAAACAGAATTTGACACTGATCAAGCTTGGCTTGGAGGAATGTATATTTGTGTATATAAGAGATTATGTACTGTTCACTTGAATATACTTTTTACGATTGATGTTTAGTATTAAATAAAGATTTAATTTTGCCTATTTCATGTGTATTGCATTATTAAGATGTAAGTTTTAGTTATGTAAGATTTTCATTGTATGTTTATGAGCCAGAGAAGCTCAAAAACATTAGCCTCACGGAGTGTGAGAAATTCTTTAATTTGACATTGTACTATTCCAAACACACAGTAAGTGTGCGATTGAAAAGCAGCACATGTAAGTGTCAAAGTGAATAGAACTGCGCACACGCAGTAGCTAGGTAAGATTGAAAACCTCCACACATGTGCAAAGCACAGAATAAGCTGACGGATTGCCGCCAGATGATGATCATAGCTTAGCAAAGAAACACCAAGCAATATATACTTAAAGAAAAATTTGTGTGTTGATTATTAAGGAAATAAAACATCTACACTACAGAACCAAACTAAGATTAAGCAGTTACAAAGAACTAAGGTAAAGAATATATATACAGAGGATGAAGTAAACATAATGTACGGAAAACTAGCTACACACTGTGATACTATGTACAAGGTTTTTACATTTGTACAAGTGGCTATTTACACACTACTCAAAAGGGGACATCTGCATGAGGAATGAAGGAAAATAAATTAAATCTTGAATGTATTATGAGAGATAGGTTGCGCCTCACACCCTCACTGACTGCAGGTTGCTGAAGTGGCGTCAAATTGAAAGACCAGCACCTGGCGAATGGCCTGCCCGATGGGGGGCCCTAGCCATTCAATTAAATAAATACCTATGACAACACTTTTCTTTCTAGGTGCAAAAAGGTAAGTCAAAATGACAATTGCAGTATGAGCATGCACATTCTTACAACTAATAAAAAAATTGATAAAGAATGAACTGCATACTGACAGAAACTGAATATACATATACTGAAAGTGTAATGCATTAGTAGCCAGTGAGCAACAATGCACTTAGTTTTAAGGTAGTATTTAAGTGTCCTTCCAGTGAACTGTGCAAAGTCACATCCTGGGTAAAATAGGGAACACAATAGTGGTACGAAAGCATACGGGCCACACTGAAAATAAATAATTATATGTATAAAAATACATGAGAGTGTGATGGTGTGAATGTATGTATAGAAACACAAGTTGTCTCAACATTGTTTTACACTTGTTCATTGGTACAATTCTCGTAAACACATAATCATGCACAACAGAATACACAAGGGTGATATCGTGTAGCAAAAGGAATTGTAAGTCACTGACACTGAAGTACACTGTTTCCAATTGATGATGACACTTCTATAACACAATACTGTACAGTCAGAATGTAAATGAATTAACATGAGTAGATAGTCATGAAATGATGTACTCAATAGTTATCTCATGATGAACGAAGGATTGCAGTGGTAGAATAAAAATGAATGCTTGTTCCTGTCCATAACATTTGTTGTACACCAGTAGACACACGCTAATAAACTTGTCAGAGGCATAGTTATGTAGGCTTATTGCAATTTCGTGTTGTGGTGCTTTCCTCTACATCTGTAATGATTGATACTCACATCAGGTGCGATGTATGAACGTAAAACTTATGCACATCATGTGATAACGTTTTACGCAAATATTTTGTCGCTAGTGGAAAATTGAAAAAATGACAACCAGTGTAATGTTAAAGTAAGATAAAACTATGAATACAGATTGTTCATAAATGAATGTTCAAAAGGGTGATGCCCAAGGATAAAATATGATAAAAATGATAATGTAAAAACTGAAAGACGTTATTTGACACAAAATCACAAGAAATGATTGTAATATTAACTGCATTGTATTTATAATTTCTGTACAGTGTTTATGTAAATTTTTGTACGATATTTATGTAAAGAAATGTAAATGCCATATGAAAATGTATATGTGCAGAGTAAGAAATACACAAATGCGGTGTGTCAATATATTTTAAAATGTAAATACTTAGGTTATTGTAACAATGATGAAATGTAAAAATTTTGATGCAATGTAAAGCTGAATGTTTTCCAGGACTGTATATGTGAACTAATAATTGTAAATACACAACTAACATTTTGTGAAGGCTTGAAGCCTGTAAATCTAAGTGTGTTCCCGTAAAAAACATGTGCCAGTGCTGGGGAGTAACGAACATTCATATCCTCGATGGTCTCTGGTATCGACAACGCAGTCTACCACAGAGAGGGTATGGACACAAATACAGACATTGGAGACTTATCTTGAACACATTCAAGTGCCTTCGGCATGCTGATAGTGTGAGCCGGTTCAACCACTGAAAAGTTGTGGATTACGAGAGGAACAATTGCCTGGGCCGTAAATGATGAACCACCTTGCCATAGCATTGATGGTTTCACTACACACTAGCCTCAGCACACCAAGTTGCAGCAATTGGTTGAACACTTTTATTGACTTTGGGTAAACAAGTGAAACTGGAGCACACTCATGGACAGCTCAGCTCCAATGTTAACAAGCCCAAGTGCGCGCAGCATATGACACGTGAGGTGTGTGCGCTGGACAATGCCACAGTAGCAGCAGATAGATTCCAATAACCAAATTACAGACTCGGAGTTCAAATGTGCCTGTTGACATAACCGATAATTTTTTTTTCTGTTTGAATAGTGGTAGTAATAATTTGTAAAGTGTACATTAAAAAAAATATAATGACACATTTTGGGAGTAAAAAAGGTAAACTTGGCTATGAATAGAGGTCTCAGAACCCTGACAGGCCAAGAGTTAAAAAAAAAAAAGAAAGTGTAAATAGCGTAATGCACCAACACTGTATACTGACTGAGTGATTTGGATCAAGCTGGTATACAGGTAAACTATTTATTATTTTGCATACCTCATTTGCATTTTTTTCACCGATCGCAAGTGTCTGTTGACCTTTTGAGCTGGTGCGATAAAGGCATATGTAACTGCGCTCTCCCAGTATTGTGTTAATTAAAAGTTATAATATGTGGAAATTGCATGTTTTCATTTTCCTACTGAGCTACGTCCTATTTTCCACCTCCAGATGTGATGAGGACTTTCATTTTTAAATGGATCTCTTCAGAGAAGCAGTCAACATGAAGAGAGAAGCTGACACAGCCACCCCGGCATTGTTGTACAAGGTTGGGGAGACACGATAAATATCAAGCCGTTCACTGCATCTCAAAGGAATTAATATTCAAGTATCATTTCAGAACTGCCACAACATTCTTAACCCGCACGCATCCATACTTGTGTGTGTTTCTGGCCGCACAATTTCTGGTAAGACTAGACACGCATTAGCGTAATTACTTCAACTCAGGACAATTCACATTATCTCTCTCCTCAACCCCAATAAGGTGTTGCTTTGTTGCAACAACTGGTTCGGTTTACACTCACTACATACATATATTCGTAACTGTTTTTCACAGTCTTGTCTTGAGCTGTATACCTTGAGTTTGTTTTGTGCATCATTGTCTCCAATCGAGCTTTATAATATTTTTGCTATGATACATTTTTCGTGATGCGCAAAATTTTCATAATAAAGACAGTCTATAAAATTCATGTAATAAAAACTGTCTCTCTTATTTATGGTATTTTGTACGGAAAAAAAGACTTTAGTACTCTGATATCAAATTAATACATAGTCTGCCAAGAAACATACAAAGCCTCAAAACAGAGAAGACTTTTCCTGCAATCCAGCACAAATGTTTCTGCTAGAAAGTGGATTCTATAGTCATATGCAATATATGGGCAAACAGTGAAATGAAATTACCGGTTTAGCTTGTGAAAATTGATTTTGGTTATCAAATTAAGAGAGAGTGAACTAGCATTGGGCCTAACATTGTGTTTTATCACTCAAATACAATTTACTATAATTATTATTACTACTACTACTACTACAACTACTATTATTCGAGTCAGAAACAAATACAATGCATGGTAAGTACCATTACAAACAAAGGAAAGAAAAAATTATCAAGGTACACTACGCTTGACAAAAATCTTACAACTTCAACCGTGCCTGGTGTTGCACGCAGATCATCTTTTGTGCAAGTTGCAGGGCATAGTTGACAATCCGCAAGATGTGGAGCACAATTGAAAATCTGGTAAGTGCTGCATGGCCTGTGGTTCTCTGCAATTGCTGTTGGTGATATCCACAGAGAAATGTCATTTCTGGAGGTTACTCCTGGATCTTCTAACTCTGGAATGAAGACAGTTGAGTGACATCCACATGATTCAGTTCTGTTCACGTCCATGTGGGAATGTTTCCAAGGGGAGAGGCCAGGTAGAGTCTGCTGCTTGCAAAGCTCAAAGCTGAAGTGGTCTTGTGGAAACTACTTCTGGGTCTCAACCTTCGTGCTGCCAGAACCTGTCCATGCAGTGGACAATTTTCTTGATGAGCGTGATTTGTTCTCTTCACTTTGGCAGCTACTTCACAACGAATATTTAGTGGCACTATGCCAGCGAATTGGTAGAGTTTTATACATGACGTAGGTTTCAAAGAATATGTAATAAGCCTACTCATTCTGTTTAGCATCTTGTACACTATGTTGCATGGATGGATTTGTACCAGACGGGGCATGCATACTCTGCAGCACTTAAACATATTGCTAGTGATGTCATTCTCAGGGTTTGTGGTTGAGAGCTCCACATGCTACCAGTGACCTTGCGAAAGACATTATTTCTGGCTTCCACCTTTATTCTCGAACTGCTGCCTGTAGGTCAGAGTATGCTCCAGAGTGACTCACACATATTTTGGATGGGTCATATTTACTAACTGTATCCACTGTCATCTGATGTCAAGTTTAAGACATGCCAAATAGTGCTTATGATGAAGTGCACAGAGTTGTGTTTCAGCTGGGCATGGAAGAATTTGGTTGTTAGAGTAAAAGGCACCAACGTCCCTCAGTGCATCTGTCACGAACGTTTAAACATCTTCACAAGATTTCCCTTGACTTGCTAATGCCAGATCATCAGCATAAAGGAAACACATTGAGTTCCTCCATGTGGTAGGCCATTTCTCTTCATCAATTATGCTGACCCTGGAAGTCCACATAAAATCTCCTGTTTTGGAGGAAACTTTGAGCAAGTTTGGTGAAGTTACTTTTCCCTTTTTATACTGGAAAAGTCACCAGCTATTTAGTGACTGGGAATATGGAAGTAACGCCATTAAACATAGCAAGTTCTCCATTTATATCATTCTATTCTTCTGTTTCTATACACCAGCTGCTTGGAGTGCAGACATCGCTTCAGCTGTGAAACTTTTGACAGCTGAAAGATGCTATCTCTCCAAGTGGCTGCTGTGTAGTAACTTGACCCAAAGATTGCATTTTTGTGCCCTACAGTGTTTCATAACTGTTTCTCACAGATTGTAAATACACCATCACGACTATTCTTGTGGTATGGACTTCTTTGAAGGTTTTTGTTCGTACAATTGGCATTTTCCTGGGACTGATTCCGTTGGGGTGCTACCAACAATGTGTGCACAAACTTGATGTTCTTTATAGAAAATGTTGACATAATACCCTTCATTCATTCATCATGGTCCATAGGTCCCTTCAGGAAAGAGAACCTTCAGGAATGTGGATAGAGTCAAAATACGCATTAACGAAAAGGAAGCAACTACTGATATGCATCTGTTGTAGAATCCTACATCATCATCTGAGGAGAAGCATAATTAGGTAACTCAACAGAACAACCTCCTATATGCCAACCAACATGGATTCTGAAAACATCTGTCATGCAAGACATAAACTGTGCTTTTCTCATGTAACTTCCCGAAAGCCAAGTGTCAAGGCAATCAGGTAAATGCAGTGTTTCTTGAATTTTAAAAATCACTGGACTTAGTACCATACCAATGTTTTGTTGACAAAAGTATGATTGTATGAGGCATCAAACAAAATTTGTGACTTTGTGACTGAACTCAGTATGTTATCTTGGAGGGAGAGTTAATTGAGAAAAGTACGGAAGTGTATCAGGAGCCTTGCTATTCATGTTGTAGAATGACCTGGCAGACGATAGGGACCCCTCACACATATTTGTTTTAACTGAAATCATGGCACTCAGGTACATGAAGAAAAGTTTAAGGAGATGTTCTTACCTGTGTGAAGATGTTCTGGTATGGAACATTTAAGAGTCTACATGTAAATGACGGAAACCCCAGGCAAGTACTTGCCACTGCATTGCATATGGAATCTCATAATTTCTAAAGTTTAAGAATGCATGTTACAGACATGTTCTATGTGTAAATGAGCCAAACACACATTATTATCAAGATTACAGCTGTGTGTCTTGCAGTTATCAATATGAACATAAAACAAAGAAAATGTTATGCATGGGTGAAGAAGTATAGATATATCAAAAACTCCTGTGCTTAAAGAACTGTCAAGGAACTATTTAAACTACATAATGCACAGTAGAATTTTTGGTGTATCACTGGACACCATCAAGGACAGAATCAGCCAACGTGATGCACTGATGAAGAAAAGCATTTCTGCAGAGAAATTCCTACAGCTACTCTCAGATTTTTAGCAATGGGTCGTTCCCTCCAATATTTAAAATCTGTCACAAGTTTGCCTGAATCTTTGCTGTTTAATATATTTCCAGAGACATGAAATGCATTTTACTAACTTTACCACAAATGTGGTATAGATTCATTAAATATTCCTTGAGACACTTCCCACTTCACTTACTGTCGAAAATTTTCCTCACTTCTTTTCTGTGAGAGGCCCATTATTTATTTATTTCTGCAACAAATGCATGGCCTTTTCATTTTTTTTAAAGAGCCTGAAAAGGTATGTAAAATATATGTTATGCAGTTAACAACGGTTATTGAAGCAGCTGAAACACTCTGAACGAGGTCAGCTAGGGGATAGGATAGGAGGGACTGACAATGCAGAAAAACAGATTGAGAAAAAGTATTGCAGAAACAGATGTTGTAACAAGGGACACACTTCAAGACTGACACAGAGAGAGGGTAGGACAGTCTGACAACTGAGAAGAAGTTTGCTAGTTCATGACAGTCTGATTATTGAAAATAAATTACAAACTTCAAGGGAACAGTAGTTATCATACCTGACATGAACATTTAGTTGTAAATCACTTTTCATATCCAAACTAAGTAATATTACAGCCTTCTTGATGCTGTTTTGATAATACCATAGGATTTCTACTGCACTCCTCTGTCTCCTGGTCCTCTCTCCAATTATACAGTGCACTCCATGATGTTGTCAAACAAAACGTATAATCATACTTTAAATCTCACAGTTTTTTTAATGTTACATTATATACAAAGTAAATGTTATTTATGAACAAACATCTTTATTTTATTTTATGGTCCCACATACATGAATAAATAATAAACTCTGAATATAGTTCAAACAGTGTTACAAACATAAGAAATGTGTGGCTTAATAAATGATTGAAAATTATATTAAACAAATGGATTTTTTTGTATTAAACATACGGAAATTACTTCCTTAAAATTTTTACAATCTGGTATGTCTGCTTGTGTCCAGGGCTCATGCAAACCAATGAAGATAAATATCTGACATGTGAAATTAATTTTGATCTTTGCCATTACTCCACTTGCAAGAGATGCACAAGAAGTGCCTGTTACAAAGCTTTACAGCAGATTAAAATGAGCATTTTTCATTTTATTGCAAGAAAAATAAAAACAGAATGCAAGACAAAAATTACTTGTAACTAAACACATACAAACTGAGGTAATTATATATACTTCATACATGTACACAACATGCACATGAAGGACAAAGCTGTTTCTCAAATCATGAAGATAGTTTGTAAAGCAATAATTTCAGTAACTTCTGCAAGAAGAGGAGAATCTTAATGACCCAAAAATGTGTGTGTCCATTCCCTCATACAAACATGAAGCAGATAAACTGGTATACACTGATACACCTCCATTTTGCTTCAGCTCTGAACCATGGACTCAGTTAATTTTTAAGTCAGTCTTTAAAAATACATGTTCCTTTTACTGTTTTATGATTTACAGAAGCTTTCATATACCAACTTAACAACAGCATTTCAGAAGCAATACATTCACCATTAAATGGAAATAATTTTTCATCTGAAAAGTCTTTATAATGAGGAGAAAAAAGGGGGTGAAGAGACGATACAGACAAGGAGGGAGAAGTGCTAGTATGAGTTTTTATTGCCTGGCCACATGAACATCCTACCACGAAGTTAATCTACAATATCTTTTTTCAATGGATGTAAACTCTTGGCAGTAAAAACTACAATCAGTACAAATTATCTTCAGGACTGTAATGAAGAAGCGTTCATAAATTAACATTTTTCTAAACTTGTTATATTTGAATGTTTCCAGTATGTTTAATACACAAAATGAAATATTATTTCATTTAAAACTATAAAGTATACATACCACCAAAAATATGATATGTTTCCACCATACAAATTATATTTTCCTGTATTCCACACTAGATTTCCCACTAAAAACATATATATGATATGGGCTAAAAACAAATTATGCACTAGTATTTCCTAGCTACACATGCATGTACAGGCATGAACATGTAAGTGCTACATTGAAACTGCCACATCTTGCTTTCAAAACATTCTCAAAAGAAAATGAAATAAAAGAAGACAAGGGAGGAACAATGACTAAAATGATATATCAATACATTTTTAGTGCTTACAATCATCTCAGTTTCAACATTAGCACAGCAAGCATCTTAAGAAAACTGTTCATAATGTACATTTCAGACTTTCAAGTAAGTACATTGACATGATAGTGTAACTAGTACTGCTTGTGAATCAATAATCCACAATTTGGAAGAATAATTTAATTTGTAACATGTTGCTGATAAAACACATTTTATACAAAAAGTTCTTTGAACTACTATATAACAGGTACAAAACACTTAGTGAATATCACAGTCCAAATACTGACACAGTTTAATCACCAGCTGCTTGCCAGTGTGCAAAATTACTGGTATCAACCGATCATCATGTGGGGAAAACAAGCAAGCATTCATAATGTACTTAGAGTTAAAAAGTAATGCCTACTTTTTACCTGTGACACACTGTTTATATCTGCAATTGTTTTCACCTAAATGTCTGTGTAGCAAATAAAAAAATAGTTTACATTTCTGTACAAATGTTTTTAAAATTCTTTCTCTGTTTAAAGCACTGACATGCATAAGTTATCGTATAAAATTTTGCGCTGCAACTTGAAAGGACCTAGTATTCTCAGATATGTGTTAATAAAAAAAGGTAAAAAGTTTCAAGCTAATATCAGCATTAAGAAAATAATGTCTGCAGTAAGTATTTACTGGAAACTTGGCAGTCAGTAGCTTCAGGAGGAACAGCAGTTTCCATTCATGGGGAATGGAGGAAGAGAGAGACAAAGAGAGAAGGAGTGGGGAGGGGGAGGGGGGGGGAGGGAGGGAGGGAGGGAGAGGAATCAAGCATACGGGTGTGCCCCCACCTACCTACCTACCTACCTACACACACACACACACACACACACACACACACACACACACACACACACACACACACACACACAGTACTGTATCTGCAAAGGGATCTACATAAAAGTACACCAAAAATTTGATTATGGGGAGGAGGAACACTGCACTACCCATTTCCAAAGTTACTTATTACATTTCATTGTGCTCTTCTCCACCTCAGAAAATGAATAGCAAACTAAAAGTTCTTTGAATATGGTATCTTTCCTAACATAAGAGATCAAAATAAAGTTTTGTTGTTACAGACACTGAGAATGGAATGATGTCATGGAACACTACACAAATAATTACAACTTAATCAGTCATGTGAAAAGAAGAGACAAAAAGTGAACAGGAAAGAGCATTCCAAGCACATTAATGAATATACAATTCCTTGCGTATCCAGCTAAGAACCAGAGATGTACCCATCACTGTCACAGTCTTATTTAATAAAACGATGAAGTTAGTCTGCCATCCTCCTCTGCAATAACTAAATGGATCTATAATGAACTCTCACTACAGTAAATATGTGTAAAAATGTGACTCATTTAATTCAATGGCAACAATGACAACATTGATTAAGCATTTAAATACTTTTTGTGGCTCATTTGTGCCTGTTTTGTAGTGAAACATGTACAGCAAATACTGCCTTAACATGAAAAATAAAGAAACAAACTTAGACTTTTCAACAAAAAAATTAACATTAAATTTGTGCACTTTTTTTAACAAACAAGTTAGAACAGGAACTGAGTTAACACCCAAATTCACCAAAAACCTGCAGAGTGGTTAGCTTACAGTTCTGGTGAACTGACCTATATGAAAAACTGAAGACCAACTCTCTCACTTTTTGAGTACAATGTTTGAAGAATCAGAATCATATAATAATAATTCTAGACAATAACTGCAGCTCATAAAGGCTAAATTAAGGTGTCTTACGAGAAAATGCCATACACCCGCATCATTCAAAGTCATAATTACAACAAAACAGTAAAATGACATGTAAGGTGCATATTTTCTCCCCTTATCAAAGCAAATGTCACTGCAAGTCCTGCAGGTCTGGTCGTACAACACTGCATGTATTGCAGTTCTGGTCATATAACAGTATTAACACAAATAATGTGTGTGAAGAAATAAAGAGCACATGAAATATTCAAGTGGATATAAACACAAGTATGGAAATTTTCACTATTGCAAAACAAAAAATAGCATCCCTAAGTATCAGGTGATGACAGGGAGAGTGTCCATACAAGCGGCACTTCTACAGGTTTATGCTTCTTTTTGCTCTTCACTCGCACACCACTTAAATCTGGCTTATCATGTCTTCTGTTCTGTACATCACTAAAATCACTTGTCTCTGAATCTGTCTGAAGATTCGTCACTAGTCTATTTTTAGTATGTTTGGAAATGACCACAGTTTCTGCTTGATCTAAAGTGTTCTCTCCAAAACCCTCACTATCAGCTTTTTTTCCACACTGGCTGTCCAAAAATGCACTGGAATTCATTTCACTGCCTACATTATTGAAAAGAGCCTTTGTGGAGTCTGCTACTGCATTAGAATTCTGTCTCCAATTATAATCCATGGATGATGGTGAACGGCTTTCAATTTTACGCAAGAATCTACCGTTTTCTTGTTTCTTTTTAGGTGTTTGCAAATTAGGGTAAACCTTTCTTTTAAGATTGAATGGGTCAACATTAGATATAATATGAGATCCCCCATTTAGTACAGCTGCTGAGCGGCTCTCATCTGAGAGGTTAATATTCCTCAGTGTATTAGGTTCTACAGTTCCTGTAGAATCCATGGTCAAGCTATTGCAGAATGTATAATCTTGTTGGTAGTACTGGCAAAATATAGGTTCAGACTTCACACACTGCATTGCCAGCCATGTATGCAACAAAAGCAAAGGAAAACGATGTGTCCAGTAACTGACAAATTTGTCAGGTATTGCACCCAAACTTTTCTGTACCTCTGACGACAGCTCACGGTAATGGTTTTTCTGCACAAAGGAAAATAAGATTAATAGAAATATCTGACAGAACAGTGCATGTTAATCATAAATTTATTTACAATGCTTCCACAAGATCACCAACTAAAATCTGTATTACAGATACACTATAAGCTGCTTATGAGATTTCTCACAGAAGGTGGGAGCGAAATGAATCTAAAGAGATTAACATAAATTTAAAATAATATACGGTGCATAGGATAAATTATGTATTGGCCAGCTTATTTCATTCACACATCTGTTTACACAAAATGAATAAAGGAACAATAGCTGCTACTCACCATATAGTGGAGATGCTGAGTCACAGATAGGCACAAAGAAAACACTGTCAGAAAGTGACCTTTCGGGCAACAAGACCTTTTGTTGGAAGTAGACACACACACACACACACACACACACACACACACACACACACACACGACCACAGCCTCTGGCTGCTTAGACCACACACACATTACACATTATATTCCATCTTGGATTTCCCACTGTTTGAATAAAGGAACAGGCAACTTATAAGATTCTCAGAGATTCTTAAACCAGTTTTCTGCCATACTTGTACTTATTCACATCGTAAAGCAAATATAAAGGTCACAGCTATATTGATACGGGGTGTATATGGCAATGCAGTATTGTTTTCTATACAGCATCTCTAGCCACTTTCACCAATTCTTATTAAAAGAATATTAGTTACCACATATACACAAAAACTCACTAGAGATTATGTATCAATTAGTATGTTTTAAATGTGGCTCTTCAGTTGTCAGAGATCTTACCACTAATGAGGCTGGAGGAGATAGCAGCACGAGGTTACACGCAGAAGTTCTGTAGCAGAAAAAGTCAACTGATAACCTTTCAACATTTGAACTCATTCTTGCCAACAGCCCTTCAATGTGGGACTTTATAATGTATCAGCTGTAGTCCTGTGAAAGCCCCCCCCCCCCCCCCCCCCACACACACACACCATTTTCTCTGAAAACTTTCAGAGTTAACAGTTTTGTTTTCTCCCACGAATGACTCACTGTTGGGGTCCCACCTTAAGGCCATTCTTTCACCATAGTTTCTCCAGTGCTGAAGTTCTAACATCAACAAATTACTATTCTGCTGTAACTGCAGAGGCAACAGTGACACTATGTTGCGCACACTATAGTGACTGTGAAATTGAGAAATTTTTCCAATGTGAATAATAGGTAAAACTGGAAAAAAAATATGAGACCTTCAAAGTTAACAATTTTATAGGAGGTCAAGCGGTGGTGAGTCTTCTCAAATGTAAATAATAATGTATATGTCTTCCTGAAAGACCACAAAGTAATGATACTAGAAAGAGAGATAGGTGCATGACACAGAGCATGTGCTATGATGCTGACATATGACAGGTGGAGCACAGACTGTGCAGTGACTGTAAAATCTGAGAAACTAACAGTAGTCACAACACACATGGAAAAACAAAATGGCACTGTGGACAGAATTTATCATTATGTTGGCTGCTATAGCAGTATATAACTGATGAAATGATGGAGAAACAGTACAAGGTGTTTTAAAAAGACTCATCTGACAGCACAAAACTAAATTCCTACACAACTGAAGACAGAAACTTGCATTTTATTTTAGTTTCTTTTTCTTTTTTATACCTTGGAGCAGGCTGTGAAGTTCATGTGGACATCAAGAGGGACCTCTCTGCTGCAGCTAGCTGACTCACGCTCGCACATTTGTTGTCCAAGTTTCGAGTCAAGAGAATGGAAATTTGTGATAAGTTCTATGGGACCAAACTGCTGAGGTCATCAGTCCCTAGGCTTACACACTACTTAATCTAACTTAAACTAACCTACACTAAGGACAATACACACACACACCCATGCCCGAGGGAGGACTCGAACCTCCGATAGGGGCAGCCGCGCGGACCATGACAAGGTGCCTCAGACCGCTCGGCTACCCTAGCGGATCGAGTCAAGACAACAATGGCGCAATACCAAAAGATGTTATTTGTTCTTTGTGTCAGCAGTTCTCTGTTTCAGCGGGTCAGTTCAGTTAAAACTGTGCTGCATGATTTTTACTGCGAGACTGGCACTGCACCTTCTACAGCTCAACGTAGTTTTTTATGGGGAAGTTCACAGGTCACCACACTGTGCTTGGTCAAGAAGTAGAGTTTTGCATATGGTTCACAGCAACCTACTTGTTGTGCCAGACAAGAGTTAGCCATTACTAGTGTGTCTGTCTAGCACGTTTCACAAGGATGTTTGTTTTTCAGACCTCACAGGATTCAACTGCTGCAAGTCCTTGATGTTGATAAACCAATGCATACAGTTTTGTGAATTCGTTATGTGCATGTAGAGAGAAGATAACAACTTCCCTTTATGCTTAGTTTTCAATGACGAATATATGTTTCATTTACATGGAAAAATTAGTATCCACACACTACCGATCATCATTGCTGACTAGGCATAAAGAGATGTGAAATATGTAATTTTTGGCCAGTATCAGTTAGCAAATTTCAACTTGAAATGACACAACAAAATTTTTTGTTTTGGACTGACTCCTATCCAGTAACTACTGTCCATGTTAACTGACCATGAAACACATTAAATATGGTTTCATTTGCAATTTGAAACTTGAAATGATGTGATGTAAAATTTTGCATTGGTCAAGGATTTGAATTCAACACATAATCAGATTATTAACTAAGCAATGGCACATGTTAGATATCGAACATTTTTATCAGTAGCGAGATGTGAGAACACGAAATAATGAGACAAAAACCTTTTGCCCCACTGAAATTTGAGCTTGCTGCTGTTATTTTCTAGTCATGAATATATGTTAACTATCAGTTTCTTTCACCAGTAGCAATATGTGTGTATCATGTTTGAAAAAGAAATAATGTAACAAAAAGTTCTGTGTCTGACTGGGAATTGAAACTGGTTCCTATCATTATTTATGACAACACAAGAAGAGACGTTAAAAATAAAACTCAATTTTTAACCATAGTCAGGCGTTTGCATGCCTGAGCTTGAAATGACATAACGAAAATATTCATAACAGATGAGGATGCAAACCCAGAGACCGTCATGGAGACCTTGAGGACTCTGGAATATTGAAGACAGAAAAAAACGATGGAACTTTATTGTCCTGAAGGGGTCAAATACCATGAAAGGGGAGATCCAAGTTTTTATCCCAGTCCAGCAATAATCTTCGCCTCCTCCTCCTCCTCGTCCTTTTTCTTGCGCGTTTGTCCTGCATTGGCACAGGGTCAATATGGTTAGAAACAGATTTGGCGCAGTTAATTTACAGGGTGGCCCTTCTTGGTACCACTCCGTTATCCCTTGGGATGGAATATGTGTACCCCGACTGTCAGCACGCAGTATTAATCATGTGAATGAGAGTGAAAGATCCTGAAATGCTTGCGAATGGTGTAACTGTGGAGGGACTTGGATACCTTTCATCCAGTGTGATGTGGGAAATGACCTAAAAGCCACAACCAGATTGGCTGGCACACCGATCCTCGTCAATAATGTAACGGTTGGATTCATCTGTCACTGGAGTACCTTCCCAACTGGGAAGTGGCACTTAAAACACATGTGGCTATCCAGGTGGCACTAATATTTTTGACATCTCAAGTTCAAATAAAATGTGTGCCCTGTGACACTAATGAAGACTGGCTCATTAAATAACATAAAATTTCTACTGTAAGGAAGCTTACCGATGACAGACTTCCTACTTGTTGCGAGTTTCGTCTCTGTCATGGCCCAACTTAAATGACTCTATTCTAGTCAGTTGTGAAGGGACATCATGTTTAATGCAGATTTGGAAGCATGGTCCAACATTATGTTCTTCACTCAGTGTTACCAGAGATGAAGAGAATCTGTTCCGTGTCCCTTAAAAGTAGTTGCCTGAAGTGGGAACTGAAGCTAGACATTAGGCATACCAAGCTACCATCCGCCCCGCAGAGCACTAAATTCCACATATGGCTATGTCATGTTTTTGTCCTAATGGAGGAGGCACCACATTAAATGAGAATTTTTGCTCCCTGGAGGTGGATTATGCCTTGTCCGATACATTCATTTCTTTTTTTCAACCTCATTTCCATTTGCCCACAGCTAACCAATTCGGTCTTTTGTTTTGATTTTGTAATCAATCAAATAATATCATATAATAGCCATCTGCACAAAGTGGTAAAATTGTAGGATGTGGAAGTTCCTGAAGGAAGTGTTAGTTCTGACATGAGCTGGCCTGAAGAAATGTTTTTTACATCTACATCCACATTTATATTCTGCAAAACCACTGTGATGTGCATGGCAGAGAATACATCCCATTGTACCAGCTATTAGGATTCCTTCCACTTCCTTTCATGAATGGAGCGCAGGAAGAATGACTGTTTGAATCTCACTGTGGGTACAGTAATTATTCTAATCTTATCCTCACAATCTCTATGTGAGCGATACATAGGGGATTGTAGTATATTCATAGAGTCTTCCTTCAAAGCTGGTTCTCGAAACTTTGTTAATGGACTTTTTTGGGATGGTTTATGTCTATCTTCAAGAATCTTCCAGTTCTGTTCTTTCAGTATCTCTGTGACACTCTCCCACAGATCAAACAAATCTGTGACCATTTGTGCTGCCTTTCTCAGTATATGTTCAATATCCCGTGATAGATCTATATGGTACATGGCCCACACACTTGAGCAATATTTTAGAGCTGGTTGCATGAGTGATTTGTAAGCAATCTCCTTTGTACACTGACTGCACGTTCCCAGTATTCTACCAATAAACCAAAGTCCAACACCTGCTTTACCCATGACAGAGTGTATGTTATCATTTCATTTCATATCCCTTCAAAGTGTAACACCCAGGTATTTGTAAGAGTTGTCTCATTCTAACAGTGACTCACTGACATTACAGTCATAGAATACTGTGTATTTTCATTATGTGAAGTGTACAATTTTATATTTCTGAACATTTAAAGTAAGTTGTGAATCTTTGCACCAATTTTAAATATTATCAAGATCTGACCAAATATTTATGCAGCTTCTTTCGGATAGTACTTCATTGTAGGTAACCACATCATTTGCAAAAAGTCTGACGTTACTATTAAAATTGTCTGCAAGGTTATTAATATACAACATGTACAGCAAGGGTCCCAACACTCTTCCCTGGAGCACACCTGAAGTTATTTCTACAGCTGATGATAACTCTCCATCGAAGATAACATGCTGCATCCTCTCTACCAAAAAGTCCTCAATCCAGTCGCAAATTTCACTTGATACTCGATGACTGTACTTTTTACAAGCATAGGTGTGGTACTGCATCAAATACTTTTCGGAAATCAAGAAATACTGCATCAACCTGACTGCCTTGATCCAAATGTTTCAGTATGTCATGTGAGAAAAGTGTGAGTTAGGTTTCACATGCCCAATGTTTTCGAAATCCATGCTGGTTGGCACTGAGAAGGTCATTCCATTCAATATACCTCATTATGTATGCTCATGGTCTTGTGATAAATATTACACAGTGTAAACAAAAAGCCAATATATAGAGCCCACTCCTTTCTTTATTTTTTAAACTACTTTCTGTATGATATAATTGCATAGCAATAGCGTTGTGACCATCGCTTAAGCAGCATATCATGTGAGGAATATTGGAGTATGTAATCTACCACTGCAGGAAAAATTTACCTGGTAAAACTAGCTTGTTGCAAAAGTTCATGGAGATTTTGTTTGGGATACTGCCACACGGTTCACTGTGACTGTTCTCGGGGTGACTTACTGAATGTTGCTTACTTGAAGGTTACAAGGTGTGATGTTTATGTATTTGGAAATGCAGCACAAAATGGAAAAATGTCTTACCATTTGCAAAATTTTGTTCTCCTTGGATCTGATGGAGGAGTGAAGGTAGTGGATGTCACACGTAGGGTGAGTGCAACAGAGGAAATTATGTTGGAAAATATATTTCTCATTTCAATTAGTATTGTTCTGAAAAGAAACTAAATTCACAAAAACAATGGGTTTTTGTGGTTTATCAATAAGGTCCATGATAGGGTGCCTGATAAATAGAAAATGTGATGAAATGTGAGCACAGACTCCATACTAAAGACTTGCATTCAGTGTGCAATAATGGGAAGAAAGAAAGGATGATTAGGGTTCGACATCTCACTGACGATAGGGTCATTCGAAACCAAGCAGAAGATTGGGAAGAATGGATAAGGAAATTGGTTGTGCCCTTTCCAAGGAAAGGTCTCAGCATTTGCCTTAACCAATTTTAGAAAATCATGGAAAATATAAAACAGCATGTCCAGACAGGGATTGAATCACCATACATTAAGGTCATAAAAAGAAAATAATGGTCAAGCTTAACAAAAATATTGCAATTAAGGGGGTTTATGCCGGGAGTCATTTACCACAAGACCACAAAATATTAATATTAATATCTCTCTTATTTTTATATGCTTTCTACACTAAACTAATGAACAATGCTATAAAATATGCACTATACTGATACAAATCAGTAACAACTGATCATACTCTTATAATGAAAGATTGTCGTAACTGAACATAAAGTGTCCATAACATAAGCAAGTCCACATCATCACGAATTAGTAAGATAGTACACACTTTTGACCTCAAAAAGGTCTATGCAGTTCTGTGTGTTCTGTGTAATACCCAAGTAACATTACAGAACTACTATATACATATAACAAATCACTCAATGCCACACACAAATCAATCAAATTGTGTGGTCGCAAAAAACTAAAAATGATGTAGGTGTAATCAGAGAAACGCAAGTTTTAAAACAGGGTGTAATGTCTCAATTTCTTTATTTTTTCAGTTTTAGATCTAATGGGTACTAAACCGAGGATGCGAGAAGACTTAAGCTGGAGAATTTAATATTTCCTCCTGTTTTTCACTCTGGCAACTTGTAGCTCGGTAAGAGAATAAGTGTAAAGCTGAAAAGGTATCTAGGTCTCCAGCGAGATTAGAACTAACTGCAAAGGTAGTTCTGCTTCAAAAAGGGAGCACATTAGTACTTAGCTGTGCTTAGTTAAGAAACTGATTAGATGCTGGGTTTGACTCTCTGTCCAACACAAAACTTTACGCCATTTCTTTTCAAGTTTAAACAGACGCACACTTTGTTACTTGTGAATGAAACCATATTTAACATTTTTCATGGTTAGTTAATAGGGAGAGTAGTTGCTGGATATGAGTCCCAGTCCAGCACAACAATTTCAACAAGTAATTTCAAACCGACTCTTGCTAACTGATACTAGCCAAAAATGTGATTTTACATGTCTCCTTACGCCTAATCAGTAATGACAACCAGTGCTGTGTTCTACTCTTGGTAAGGGATAAAACCTTTGCTTGGTTAACAATGGCTATAAGTGCTAGATTTTAATTAGAACAAAACAGTTCAGTATACTATCTGAAGTTTAGACACCTGCAAAAGTAGCTGCTCATGAATCCCTTAGATATTTAATGTCACTTGGTACTAGATAACAAGAATGATAGGTGACTTAGATTCTGTGGTGTCACCGCCAGACACCACACTTGCTAGGTGGTAGCCTTTAAATCGGCCGCAGTCCATTAGTATACTTCGGACCCGCGTGTCGCCACTGTCAGTGATTGCAGACCGAGCGCCGCCACATGGCAGGTCGAGAGAGACGTCCTAGCACTCGCCCCAGTTGTACAGACGACTTTGCTAGCGATGCTATACTGACAACCTACGCTCTCATTTGCCGAGACGATAGTTAGCACAGCCTTCAGCTACGTCATTTGCTACGACCTAGCAAGGCGCCATTACCAGTTTATATTGAGATTGTAATTAATGTATCATCAAGAGCGATGTTCTCCAATTATGGATTAAAGTTAAGTATTCCAAGAGCTTCGTACTTTATTTATTAGACTCAACTCCTTTAATTGTTCCAGACCTCACGCCAGTCTGCGTGAGCTTAAACGCGTGCATTTCGGCCTCCTCTAGCAACACGGTGTTGGCTCTTCTGCCAACACATCATATGGCGACGAGTGTAAAAACGGTCTTCTTCTTTATACTGCACTAATTTACTTGTGTCATGGCTTCGCCACAATCTCCAGATGTACTGTCCGAATTTTATCGCTTACAGAATCAGCAGACACAGGCCTTATTGGATGCCCTTGGACAGCTCGTCCAGGGTCAACGTGCAATGCAAAACGATGCGGCAGCCGCCGCTCCACCGCTCCCGCAGCCACAACATGTAGTTGCACAACCTTTTCGTCCTTTTGATGCGGCACTGGAAAGCTGGACGGAGTGGTCACGCCAATTTGGATTCCATCTCGCCGCCTACAGAATTCAAGGTATTGAGCGGCAGCCTTTTTTGCTTTCTTGTGTAGGAGTGTCCACCTACCGTGTGATAGTGAAATTGTTTCCCCGATGCGACGTAGCAACTCTGTCCTACGACGAAATTTTGTCGGCCTTAGATGCATATTTCAAAGACTCAGTCAATGTAGTTGCCAAAAGGTATACGTTCTTTCGTACAAAACGTACGGCCGGTCAAACTAATCGGGAGTGGGTTGCCACTTTGCAAGGCCTTACTAGGGATTGTGCTTTTGAGTGTGAATGTGGACTCCATTATTCAGATACTATGGTGCGTGATGCAATTGCACAGAACGTTTCTGATGTTCGTATAAGGGAACAGATTTTGAAACTAGTCAATCTCTCCCTTCAACAAGTGATGGACATATTGGATAGGCAGGACACACTTGACTTTGCTCAGGAATCATTTGAAACTTCGCCAGCCATGTGTCACGTTAACCGGCCCGCCGGGCGAGCTGCACGGAACAGTAAATTGCCCTCGCGCCCGTCCGCACAGCTGCCGCCAAGCTCTCCGCTACGTGTGCCGCGCAAGCAAGCAAATGCAGTGCTAAAGTCATGCCCGCAGTGTGCTACTAGACATTCGCGTAAGAATTGCCCGTCACGCCAAGCTATTTGCTTTTTCTGTAATGAAAAAGGACATGTTCAGAGTGTTTGCCAGAAAAAGCTCAGATTGGACACTCACAACCGTTCCAAGCCCTTTGCTTCGCGCCGGAATCGGAATCGAACCACAAATACTCAGGCTTGTGAACCTTCGCCCATGGAAATTCATGTAGTTCATTCCACTCCGCCCAGTGCCACTTTTTCTAACAGTGACTGTGTTCGTCCAACAAATGGTGTGCGTCGACATCGACGGAAATCCCGTCAAGTCGCAAGTGATTCTGTACCAGTCTCGGTTCACGTTGCACGAGACAGTCGCTCTTGTCGTCAGCAGGACAATAAACTTTTTGTAGATTTGGACATTCACGGCACAGTGGTACCATTCCAGCTCGATACCGGAGCTGCAGTTTCATTGATCAATAAAGACACGTACAAACAACTGGGCACACCTCCGTTGCATGCCGCAAATGTTAAGCTCAGTAGTTACTCCAGACAAGCAATCCCTGTATTAGGACAGTGCAGCCTTCTTGCAACATACAAGGGACAAACAAAACTTGTGTCATTTTACGTCCTTCGTTCTTCTTCTGCTGTGAACTTGTTTGGTTTGGATTTATTTCAGTTGTTTAACTTGTCTATAGTCAATCAGGTCCTATCAGTGAACCAGACTGTGCCTTCAGCCAGTGTTTCTCGTCTATGTGAAGAGTTTGCAGACATTTTTGCACCGGGCCTTGGTTGCGCTAAGACCTATAAAGCACATTTGGAACTGAAAGTAAACGCGCAACCGAAATTTTTCAGAGTGCGCAATGTTCCCCATGCATTGCGTGATGAGGTCGCAAGAACATTACACGATTTGGAATCACAAGGTGTAATTGAACGTGTGCAGGCTTCTCTCTGGGCATCACCATTAGCAATTTTGCCAAAACCTTCTGGAAAATTGAGACTTTGTGTGGACTTCAAAGCTACAGTTAATCCACAACTAGTGATTGCAACTTTTTCCTTTACCCCGCCCGGAAGATCTTTTTGACAAACTGTGCCCGGGTAAATATTTTTCGAAGTTGGACCTAGCAGATGCGTTTTGGTGGTTAACACGCATCTTGGTTTGTATCACTTCAAACGACTGCCGTTTGGGTGTGCATCCGCCCCTGCATTGTTTCAGCAATATCTACAAACTGTTTGTGCGTCGGTCCCTACTGCAGCAAACTATCTGGACGATATCGTGATCTCCGGAAAGACGGAAGAAGAACATTTAGCCAATCTCAGAACATTATTTCAGGTGTTGCGACAAAATGGTCTTCGCTTGCAGAAGGACAAATGTGTGTTTTTTGCTCGTGACTTACCCTATCTGGGACATGTAATCAATGCCCAAGGCATACATCCCAGTCCCGAGCACCTCCGTGCCATACAAGACTTGCCTTCGCCACAGAATTTGAAGCAGCTACAGAGTGTGATGGGAAAAATAAATTACTACCATAAATATGTGCGCCACGCCTCTTCCATTTCAGCTCCGCTTCATCGCTTACGCCGTAAAGGTGTTCCGCTCGTCTGGATGACGGAATGCGAACGCGCCTTTCGCCAGTTGAAATCGGCGTTGCTTTCCAATACTTGCCTTACGCCATTCGATCCCCAGAAACCCCTTTTGTTGATGGTAGATGCATCGGATTTCGGGATCGGTGCTGTGCTTGCGTACAAAGATGGTTCACACGATCGCCCTATTGCCTTTGCGTCCAAATTGCTCTCGTCTGCGCAAAGAAATTATTCACAGATCGAGAAAGAAGCTTTGGCTCTCGTATTTGGTGTTACAAAGTTTCATGATTTCTTGTATGGTCGTCACTTTACCATCATCACCGACCACAAACCTTTGACATCGCTTTTTCATCCGAACAAGCCTGTACCTCCACGTACAGCGCAGAAATTCATTCGCTGGTCTATTTTCCTCTCGCAGTACCGCTACGATATCTTGTATCGGTCCACTGCTAAGCACGGAAACGCCGATGCGTTGTCCCGTTTGCCTGTTGCTGAGGATAGAGCATTCGATTCTTCCGAACTTGCTTGCATGTTCATTGATGCGGAAACTGATGATGTGGTCGAATCGTTTCCGATTGATTTTTGTCGTGTAGCTACAGCCACAGCTGCTGACCCTGTCCTTGCTACCGTTCTGCGTTTTGTTGCTACGCAATGGCCCGTGTCAAAGTCACGGATCGAGGATCTGTTGGTTCGCCGATTTTTTGCTCGCAAGGAGAGACTTTTTGTACGACGTGGTGTTTTGCTGTTGCGTTCTGATAATGATCAGTCCAGGGCCATGGTCCCACATTTGTTTCAGTCCTCTGTCTTACGGCTTCTCCACCAAGGACATTGGGGTATAGTGAGAACGAAACAACTTGCTCGTCAGCACTGTACTTGGTTCGGAATCGATGCTGCGATTACGCATATATGCTCTTCTTGCATGGCGTGTGCCGACCAACAATCTGCACCACCGCGGAAATTCTTTGCATGGCCGAAATCCACTACCCCTTGGCAACGCTTACACATCGATTTTGCTGGTCCATTCTGGAATGCTCGATGGTTGGTTGTGGTAGATTCATTCAGTAATTTTCCTTTTGTTGGCCGGATGTCTTCCACGACGTCATCTGCCACCATCCAAGAGTTATCTGCTATCTTTTGCTTAGAAGGTCTTCCACAGACTATTGTTTCCGACAATGGCCCACAATTCATGTCCGCAGAATTTCAGTCATTCTGCAAGGCCAATGGTATTCAACATCTGATGTCTGCGCCGTTTTCGCCTCAGTCAAACTGTGCCGCTGAACGATTGGTCCGGACTTTCAAGTCACAGATGTTGAAGTTGAAAGAGTCGCATTCTCGGGAGGACGCGTTGTTGCTCTTTTTGTCCTCGTATCGCTCTCAGCCTCGAGATGGTCGCTCGCCGGCTGAGTTGCTCCACGGTCGTCCTCATTGAACCTTGATGTCTTTGCTACATCCGCAGCCACCTGCTTTAGCTCCAGACGACGCTGTATACTATCGCAACTATCGCGGTTCACAGTGTTGGCTTGCAGGGCGCATTCTTCGCTGCCTCGGCCGCGTTATGTATCTGGTTTTGGGGGCCTATGGTGAAGTGCGCCGGCATCCCAATCAGCTGCGTCTCTGTCGTTGCACGGGTTCTGCCGCTCCCTGTCTGCTTTCAGCGACGGTGCCATCCGGTCAGCGCCCTGGGGACCCATCTACTGGCTCGCCTCATCCCCAGGTGTTACCGACGCTGCCTTCCATTTTGCCCCATGGCGACGCGCCGCCGCCGCCTGTTCTCCCGCCGGCGACGCCCGCAGTGGACGCGTCGCTGCAACCGCCGGGTGCCTCCCTGGGTCCCGCACAGCCGTTCGCTTCACGTGACCAGCTGTCCTCCGACATGGAACTCTTGCCCGCTCCGGACCAGATGTCGTCTTCGCCCGTCGGGTGCCCCGGCCCGATGGAGGTCGACCCTTCGGCCCCTCCTGTCTCTCTACGGGCGCATACACCGCATGTTGGCGTGCACCCTGGACTAGGTTTTCAGGCGTTTCCTAGCTCCCCTCGGACCGAATGGCAGGGTGCGGGTGGCACAGCCTCGCCTGTTGTTAGGCTCCCCACCTCGTCGCATACGTCAACATGGGGTCCTCCCCACGGCGGGCGGAAGCCTTATAACACAGCCGTACGCCGATTTGCGGGGGAGGAATGTGGTGTCACCGCCAGACACCACACTTGCTAGGTGGTAGCCTTTAAATCGGCCGCGGTCCATTAGTATACGTCGGACCCGCGTGTCGCCACTGTCAGTGATTGCAGACCGAGCGCCGCCACACGGCAGGTCGAGAGAGACGTCCTAGCACTCGCCCCAGTTGTACAGATGACTTTGCTAGCGATGCTATACTGACAAACTACGCTCTCATTTGCCGAGACGATAGTTAGCATAGCCTTCAGCTACGTCATTTGCTACGACCTAGCAAGGCGCCATTACCAGTTTATATTGAGATTGTAATTAATGTATCATCAAGAGCGATGTTCTCCAATTATGGATTAAAGTTAAGTATTCCAAGAGCTTCGTACTTTATTTATTAGACTCAACTCCTTTAATTGTTCCAGACCTCACACCAGTCTGCGTGAGCTTAAACGCGTGCATTTCGGCCTCCTCTAGCAACACGGTGTTGGCTCTTCTGCCAACACATCAGATTCACATGCCATAGTAATTAGAGTGAAATTACTAATGATATGCTGAGTGTAGGCAAAGTGGCAAAATAACAAGCCTGCTAGTGTTCACACTTCAAATACAGTTCTTCACTGCTACTTACCCCAACAAAAAGGTGAAATAGTGAGCAGTATGCAGTGATAAATTGATGCCATTTTGCTAGGCAGAGGTGGGATGGGAACTGTTTTATCCCACTGAAGGTTTTGAAATGTATCATATTTTATAGAAATATAAGTAGCAATATTTTGTGTGAAATATTATTTTCTGCAACTAAAAACACTACACTTTGATGGTACAATTAATTTGCCATTGATAGTATAACAATAAGACAGCAAAGGGTCAAGGAAAAAGAATACTGTTAAGGCCTCTAAATTAATTTGCGTTAGAAGTAGACTGGCTCTTACTTTGCATGGGTGATAAATGCTCTATCACGCAAAATTTAAATAATAAGAGAATGTTGTGCAATATTGGCTTTTTAAATAAAACGAGTAGCAATTTCAACTTTAAATTAACATGTCCTGCAACATGGGGCTTATGCACTGAAAAAGAACAAATAACTAATTTTTGCCTAGTAGAGCGATCTGGCACTTAGAACACGGAATTAACCTCTTTAGTTCCAGGGCACCAGCATGTGTTCCCTCTGATATTTCTATTACGTTTAACTGAGGACACAGAGCACTGAAACTTTTTGCAGTGCGCAATGGCACCTTGCAGAAGGTAGGCAAGGTACTGGCACGCAGGAAGTGAAGAGGTTAAAGACAAACATGTCACGGTGACAATACAGACTTTGTAAGGCTATGACCAGGGGCACAAAAATTACATCACTGTGATACTCAAACATACCTTGTTTCGTAATGCACGAAGCAAATCCCGGACACTACTCCCAGTGTAGCTTCGGAATTTCCGCAGATCCTGAGCAACGTCCTCACTGATGTGTGCTCGCCAGTCTGAGCGCACAACACTCAAGCTGCAGTGCTCCAAGGCACGCAAGACAGGACTTGAATAATCATCTTTCTCTACATGATCACTTACATCCTGAAACCAGTTTAAGAAAATTGCACTAAAACAACAAGCCTAGACGTGCCACAGACCAGCTTTAATCACATACTTCATCAATGAACTTCCTTAAAAAGAGTAAAGCACAGTTAATGCAGTGAAATTTATCAAGCCAATTCCTAAAAAGGTATAACGTTTGAAATAAGTTGTGTAATACATAAATATTACTTAAAATTAACAAAAACAACATCAAATTTTAAAAAAAATATCTAAAAAAAGAGAATGCTTAAAAAACCGGAAAGGAAATAAGTTGTTATAGCAAGGCAGTTGTTCTCATCATTCTTATTATTTCTCAATTCCAATAAGTGGTCCTTCCAATGCGGTTTGCTCCTGTGTCTCAACAGCAAGGCCACACCATGTTGGCGTGAAGTACATTGTGATACAGTATATATTATGAAGGCAAACTTAATGGCATCATCTGTGAATTAGATGCCCCAAAGTCTGTTTAAAAAGTACTGGGCATTCTGTAATTTCAAATGTTGTGTTAGATCGATTCATGCGATTTTTGTTCTTGTGTTGGTAAACATGTCTGAAAAATATCTGTCCAGCATTACATGTAACGGAGGTTTAATCTGTTGTCAGCTGTCAGAGAGGTTCCATGTGTTTTGGTTACTTATTTTTTACAAAAGAGGATGAAAGAATTCAAATAAAACTTTGATATATAAGAACAGAAATGCAGCACAATTTCATAAATGTTAAATATTGCTTTTAGAAAGTCTGCTATGAATAAAAGAAGAGTTTACAAGTGGTATAAGCATTTTTGAAAAATGTCATGAAGTTGTTGAAGATAATAGTGCTTTTGGCACCCCAACAAATCATCAGCCAATGAAATTAAGGAAAAATTGAAAGAAATGGTTGTGGACAATTGCTGAATCACAATTAGAGAAGTCTATGATGGCGTTGTATTGTCAACTGGATCACACCATGAAATTTTTTCCAGATGATTTGGGCACTAAACAAAATCCAAAATTGCTGAACTTTGAACAAAAACAGTGATGAATGCCAGTTGCACACTTGTAGTTAGACAAAGTCAGCAACAATGAAGGACAACTAACATGTATTGTAACAGGTGACAAAACCTGAATTTTAGAGTAGGATGTCAAAACTAAAGGTAAATTGTCCCAGAGGAAGCATTTTGAATCGCCAAGACCAAAAAATAACTCGACATCTGTGATCAAATGTGAAAGTTATGAGCACTGTGTTCTTCACTTTAATGGCATAGTGCACCACGAGTTCCCGCCACAAGATCGAACTATCAGTAAGAAGTACTGCATTTTAAAGACTAAAAGACACACTTTTTGCTTTGAAAATGGCCTCCAAAATTCAGATGCATCTTGCACTCAAAGTTACTATACAAATGTCCAGTGTTTGATTTAAAATTCCCGCCAGTTTTAAAAATGGCCATATATTTGAAGCCTTGGGAAAACTATCTCTATCTATCAACACTGGATTCAACTGGCAGCAGCAGTGCACTGATGTGACAAACATGAGTTCCAGGATTCATAAGCTTGCTAACACTGTCTTCTTCCCACTCCACCGTCACAAACTCAGAACACTGTCTAGACGATGCGTCATTGCAGTCTATGGTGTCAGTGAACTTTAATTGAAAACGATTGTGATATTGGTAACAGAACAATATTTTTGATAGTATCTAGTTTTGTAATGGTAAAAAATCAAAAGTATTCATATGATGTGGTTATAAATTGAAAGTAATAGGATATGCAGAAGGACATGGAAACACAGCAGCTGAGATGCATTATGATCCTCCACCAACAGAAAAAATATTTGCGGCTAGAGGGGTATTAAAGAAAAACTGAAAAAAATGAGGAACACTAAATGTGCTGAGGACCGAATGCAAAATGGTCAAAACTAGAAGATGATGTACTGAAATGGATCCGAGAACACTATCAAAATGGCACTGGAATTTAATATAGACACAGTGAAACTTGATGACTTTAAGGGTGGAGTTGGTTGGTGAAACAAGTTTATGAAGCATCATGGACTTAGCATGTGCAATGAAACCAAAATTTCACAGAAAATGCCACAAGAGTATGAAGAGAAAATATTATCTTTCCATTGCTTTATATTCAACACTGAACCAAAAATTAAGGCAAATAATGAATATGGACAAGACTCCTCTGACATTTGATTAGCTGAGTAACAAAACTCTTGCCATTAAAGTTGCTAAAATTGCAACTATAAAAACAAGTGGACGTGAAAAAATGCATTACACTGTTTTCCTTTCATGCTGTGCTGATGATACTCAACTTAATCCAATGATCATTTTGAAGTGCAAAACAATGCCAAAAGCTTCTGAAATGCCACCAGACTGTTGTTCTTGTATTACAAGGGTTGGATGGACGAGTCTGTTATGAAATTATGGATTAACAGAGTGTGAGAGAGAAGGAAATGCACTTTATTGAAGAAGAGTTCTCTTCTTGTACTAGATCAGTTTATCAGTCACTTGAAAAATTCTGTGAAAGAGGAAAAAGAAACTGAGACAGGGAAATACAGAGGTTCCTGTTATTCCAGGAGGACTTACGTCACAACTGCGAACTCTTGATGTCTCGATAAATGAACCATTTAAAGTGTAAATGAGAGAGGAATGGAACAAATAGATGGTCGAAAGCCAACAAGAATTCACACCAAAGGGCACTTTAAAATGATCTACAACCAAATAAGTGGTCAGTGGGTAAAACAGTCATAGTCTAGGGTGAGAGAAGACATTATTGTTAAATCTTTCAAGAAGTGCAGCATAAGTAACACTCTCGGTGGCAGTGAAGACCATCTTATATATGAAGAGGACAAACCACGATGAAGAAGAGGAAGAAGAAGAAGAAGAAGAAGAAGAAGAAGAAGAAAGTTCAGATGATGATTTTCAGGAATTTTAAAGTCGGTTTGGTTTTATAAACTAAGAATTTTTTTTGGTCTGTCTTTGCAAATTAATAATAAAAATGGTGAAAATGATGTTTTTTTATAAAATATTGCTTAAAAATTAAGGTGCATCTTATAGTCCGTAGCATCTCATAGTCCATAAAATATGGAATTACTTACAAGTTCAACAATATTATATAGGGCCTACGCCTGAAACTAGTTAAGGAAAATTAAATTATTGTCTCAAAAACAGTGTGGCTAGTTGCAATCTTTTTCCTCACTGTAACGCATACAATGTTCCACATATAAAAATGTATTGATAAAGATACGTAAGCTGTCATTCTACTTCATGACAAAATGCTGTGTGACATATCTATGGAATGTTTAACTAACTAAATAGAACAAAAGACTGAAACAAGTTAAGACAGTTTGTGGTCTCCGAGATTTAAATCATATGGGAGATCATGTAAGTTCTACACCATTCCATTATGCAAAAAGGGAGAGCAGTACCACAATAGTTTTTGGACATGTATGGTACATGCTGAGTATGGGGAGGACATTAGAAAAGTATCCTTCCCAAGATTTGAAATTTATCTCAGATTCTCTACAGTATTAAAAACGTGAAGTGGGATTCAGCGTGCTACAAGGTCAATTATAACGTATAGATAACTAACAGACAATGGGGAATCCAATCTCCACATAGAGAATGGACATCTGTAGGTTTTAGTATTGGTGCAACTAAATCCATTTTGTATTCAGCTCAAGAAGGATTTCCTTTTTTATTAGAATACTGAGCTAAATTGAAATTTTCAATTTTCCTCCTTTTTGTTACTGAGGCACATTGTGGGTTGTAACCATGTTAAAGAAAGGAGCAGTTATGTAAATGTTCTTCATACACAAAACTTTTTGTGTCCAAAATAAATGGAAGTGTGCACACTTGAAGAAACAGAGAAGCAAAGGAAAATAGTGAAGGGAGCTGGAGAATGAGGACATAAGGCAGTATAAGGTGTGTGTGTGTGTGTGTGTGTGTGTGTGTGTGTGTGTGTGTGTGTGTGAGAGAGAGAGAGAGAGAGAGAGAGAGTGTAGATTCTTTTACCTGAAAGAAAGCCAATATTCGAGCACCATTCCAGAATACAGGATGGTTCCTAACAGCAACTGCTGATGGCCTGCTACCAGGATCTGCTGTTATCATTGCTGATATAAGATTGTGCTGCAGAGCATTGATTTCTCCTTCCAAGTCTGCCAGTCTGCAATTTCACATACAAGAAGTGAGTTGTGCAAAAAATCTTCCCTGAACATGACTAAGTATGGGGGCAACTGTCAGACTAGATCACAAAGAAAAAATTTAAAAGTTATGTCAAATGGATATGGTCATACCTATATTCTCCAGTAACAATATTGGACTGTCTCCTCAATTCATCCCCAAATGGATGTTTGCCATCAGTCAAAACATAATAAAAAACACACCCCATAGAAAATATATCAACTGCGCAAGTCTGAAAAATAAAGCATCAAATAAGGATATTTACAAGAACAATCACTATGAACAAAGTTGTCCCTTCGTTTTGTTCTTACCGCACGAACACATCCATTCATCATTTCTGGTGCTATCCATCCTTCTGTGCCTGTTACACCAGACTGTCTAGAGAAAGATGTGCGCCCAATCTTCAGTTTCTTACATAAACCAAAATCTGATATCATTGCTCTGACCTCCCCTTTCCCATCTGGCATTGAAAGCAAGACATTGTGCGGTTTTATGTCACGGTGAACTGAAATTCACAAAATATTATTGTTTTTGATCTTATTAGTCATATAAACAATAGCGAGCAAGCATAACAGTTTACTCTGACCAATGCTACTACAATTCACATTAACACACATTGCATAATGGTTAGGGACACAACAGATGGTATCTTTTTTCATGTCATACCTCTTTCTTATCATTCAATTCACTGAAGTTATACAGGAAGATAATCATACCTTACATGTCCTTAATCGTAGTATCAGAATTCCCACCAAACATCTTTTATTCCGCTTCCACATGAAAGGATACACCAAGACACTGCATGAGGCAGGAATCAGTACAAACACACTTATCCACAGAATACACTAACCTTCTGTTGCAAGATTTTTTTTCTAAATTAATTTCAGTGAAAAAATCTGGGGGTAGGATCCAACAAACAAAATACTAAGTAACAGGTTCAACACAGAATTTTTGATTTATTCAATATTTTAGGTTTTCTGTTGCACAACAACAGTAACAACAAAACTGAAAACATTGATCAACTATTAATTGTTCAGTTATAGAGGCATGGAAACATAATCTCTGCTATCAGTAAGCAGCATTTTACATGACTTAAAAATTCAATGAGATGTAATATAAGTAGCAGAAACAGTTCACTCTTTTAGCTGCTATCGAATATATTTATGTACACTCGACCTTCAGCAAAGATGATTGATTTTCAATTGTTTCTGCCAACATAATGATGGTAAACACAGTCTAGCTCAATGCACCTACATTGCGTACGTTGCCACGAAGCATCATCATGCATATATGACTGGTTTATTATACATAAATTTATTGTTTGTTACTAGATGGAAACACCATGAAATAGACAGTGAAACCACAGTCTAACAGCAGAGAATGCAATTGTCAGATAAACATAGTTTGCCCAAGGGCCCAGTCCGCCGACTTGTATAAGGCTTTTCTGCACATGGTGCAGCAATCGCTGTGCCATCTGTGCCGAAGCACGGCGATCTCTTTAGGTTGGCTGTGGAGCTGTGCGCTCTTTAATTATGCATATTCTCTCTACAGGGTTACAACAGAATTTATGGAGGGTAGTTATAAAGTTTTAATTAGCACGTTGAAAAAATTAAGGGGCTCCGGAAAGGCTCAAAATCATGAAAAGTTCAATTTTTACTTTTTGCGTTTTCTGAATCTGCAGACTATTACCTTTTAATAGATATATAATTTATTCAATTCCGAAGACTACAACTATTTTTAAATTTTTTTTGAAATGTGTTCTACATGGGCGTGACCCACTGTGGCGCTGTTAAACTGCTGTCAAATGGTGTTAATATTAACGACCGTGTTCATCAGGTACATTTTAGTGATGTGAGATAAAGTATGTGTTGTGGCTAACCTGTGATGGTTCAATATATATCGCTGGTGTGATTGTCGATTGTTTCATGTTTATTTACTCTGTCGTTATCTCGAAAATATCCGTAATTAATTCTGTTTCTTGAGTCTCTGTTTTGTTGAAGTATAATAATGAGTAAAAGTAAAGTTATTAGAAATCCTCTGAAGGCTTTTAAGAAAAGGAGAAATGTTGGAAAGCCAAAGGTATGTGTTATTACTGTAAACAATAAAGACGATAACCAAGTGAGTGAACCTAACCTCTCAAGTACACCTGCCCATAGCAGTCAAAGTGGGAAAGAAAATACTTGCTAACTGGTGAAGTGTACACTCACAAGCATAGTCTGCCTCATGCAATAATGGAGGTGATAAAACCTATTTTCAGAGACTTAGCAGCACCTGAACTGTTGAAAAAGTGTATTCACGGAAAAACTCAAAACCCCAATGAAAGTGTAAATAGTGTTATATGGTCGAGAATCCCCAAGACTGTATTTGTTGGAATAGAAACACTTCACTTTGGTGTGTATGATGCTGTTGCGACTTTCAATGATGGCAACATTGTAAGGTGCAAGGTATTTAGAAATGTGGGAATGAAGATAGGTTCTAACATGGTACGAGCGATGCTTGCTTTAGACAAGGAACGCCTTCGGGCTGCAGACAGGACTGTAAAGAGTCTAGAAATACAAGCAAGAGTAAACAGGAGGAGGAACAAGAGGAAGCTGGAGGAGGAGTTTGCAGAGGATGAAGATAATCCATCCTATGGACCTGGAATGCACTAAAAAGTTAATCCAATCTTTGTCGCTCGATTCCCAAAACTTTTATTTTCTCATACTAATTACATGTTTTCTAAGGATCTTCCAAACATATTTGTTTCAAACTTTCAGTAAATGTTACACAGTACCTTCTGCATAATTTAACACAGCCTTTTTCCAAAAAACCGTATATTTATGAATATATAAATAAAAAATTGCAAAAAAAAATGTTGTGAATTTTCATTACGATTGAAAAAAAATCATCTTTAATAACTGAACTAAAATTTTGTAAAATCCCTGTGTTAAGTTGTAGCCCATATTCCAATAAATAATCTGTAAAAAGTTCAACTTCCTACCTCAAATACTTTGTGAGGAAAGATGTAATTTATAAGCGTTATTTTAACATTGCAAGTATAGGGCATTCCGGAGCCCCTTAAGTTAGGTAGGTTTTTTTCCAGATATATGTCTGCAGTCCTTATCAAAACTGAAATTTCCACACTAGAGAACGACAGTACATTGCTAGAAATGCTAAAACAAAATGGTGCAGCCCATTGATAAAGTGGAGTACAGTGTGACAACCTGTTTTCTACATTTGAAGGGGAACAATGCTGAAACAATCGATGTTGAGTTGGTTTGAACAATGCACAATCATATAATCATATGACAGTGGTTATGTGGTGCATATGCTTCTAGTGTGGTCAAATAAATCTGAATGGATTGATAAAGGGCTTAATCATCTCTCTGTAAAGAACCAGGACTGGCAAGAGAAGTGGACTACAGTGCTCAAAGAAAAGTTATCACAATCAAGGTAACAGTGAGAAAACTGAAAATTAGCCAGGGATCAGTTTTCCACATTTCTGTGACATTTGCACTTGACTAGTAATAGTATCTATGTTAGGTATGTTTCTGGCCATTGATGGAAAATCAGAGGATGCTTTGCCTTATGAGTGCACACATAAACACAGTGGGGGACAGGATATAACCTCTTCCTCGGCAGTGGCGACGCTACACAAAAACTGAATGTCGGCGATGAATCAGCTTTGCAAGGTCCTTTTCACTTTCCAGTCAGAAAGAAAATGTTAAATTAAATGAGGTGAACTGTACACTAATAATAATAGTGCACACATTTTATTGTTATAATATCCAAGGATTATTTCAATGACAAAAATTACATTAAACACACACATCAAAATAAACTCAACTTCCGACTTTTCGACTCAGTGAATTTTTTAATGATTACATCGTAGTTAATACCAGCCACTATTTCCACTTCAATTGGTACTACTGACATCACAGACAGTTTTTCTTGGCACACTGTGCTTCTGAGGTATGTCTTAATCAATTTTAACTTTGAGAAACTTCTCTCGGCAGAAGCTGTACTGATCGGAACTGTGAGCATTATTCTGATTGTTATGTAAAGATGTGGATATACTTCTTCCTAATTATTTTCTAGTATTTACTGAATAAGTTGTTTTGCGTCTTTGATTGAGTCCTGTAGATTGGACTTTAAAAGTTGGAGTTCCTCATAAGTTCAAAAGGCTGTATGCCGCTATTTTCGCCTTTTCGAAGTATGGTATCTAAATCATTACAATGTTTGCAAATGTCATCCTTGGTTAATGATTCCAAATAATTCATATCATAAATAAAACCAAATCGTTCAAACATTCGTTGAGCGCTTTGAATTGAGATTCAGTGTAGACTATTATAGCATCTATCATTGTGTTAAAAAAGCTAACTCTGTACTGCATCTCAGCAGATTGTATAATTTCATCAATTTGTTCATAAATGAACATTCTTTTTTTTGTGCTATTCTTTTTTCTTTAAAACTGAGACTCTATTATGTAACCACTTTTTTCTACAAACAATCGAGCTTCTGCGACTCTTGTTTCAAATCGTGTGTTACAGATTCTTGAATCCAGTCATGAAATGAATGTAAGGTATCAATAGCGACTTTCAAGTTGAGTGCCATAGTTTACTTATATTGTTAACATGTAGTAAAATCTCTTACCACACATGTATTGCAACACTAAATTCAAAAGTTAACACTTCTTTCAAGACTGCTTCTCACTCGGTAAGAATTTCAGAATCATCAGTTCTATTTTTCAGGTCACTCACACTTTCGATGACATCATCAAATTACAAAAATATTGCTTTTATAGCTCCGATTCTACTTTCCCATCACGTTTCAGACAGAGGTTTCAATGTCAATTTCAATTTAGTTTTTATAAGGTCCCAATGCTTGCTTGATTTTGTAAAAAGCACATAAACTTTATTGATGCAGTCAAAAAAAGTTTTAGCTGTTGTAGAAGTTTTATTGGCATCTACAATGGCATCCGCACGGTATGAACAAAACTTGTGGATTAAAATTGCGTATTCTTGTTCTAGCACCTTTGTTAATGCCAACCACATTGGCACCATTATCATATCCCTGTCCTTGACAGTTTTGGATGTGTAGCCCATTATTTTCTAGTTCCTTTAAAATGGCATTTGTTAAATACTCGCCCACTGTTTCTGCGACAGCAAAAAACCCAATGAAATGTTCCTCTATCTCTCCAGTTGAGGAATTACAAAATTTTAATATTACTGACATTTGTTCCCCATGATTCAAATCTCTAATACAATTGAGAATGAAGGCATGATATTTTGCTTGTTTGACTCCCTTTATAATTTCATTGATAACAGATTTGGAGATTAATGTAATTAATTCATTTTGTGTGTCGTGCCTCAGATAATGCCAACAAAGTTGCTTTTCGTTAACACGTTGCAAGTGGTCTTTTAGAGTTAGATCATATTTGGATAACAATTTAGATAGGTCTATAAGATTTCCAATGTTCCCGCTATCGTTTAGGTTAGGGGATTCTCGATGCCCTAATGCCAGATTGTGTGAAGCTAAGTATTTTATAATATCGATCAATCTTTCAAACAATTTACACCAATATTTTTTTGATTCCCTAATCAGTGTCTCATTTTCCTTATCTATTGTTTTTCCATACTTGATTCCTTTACCATCTAATCATGCACTCCGTGTGTCCTTGACTTTGTTCATGCCTTTGCAATATTCTACTCAGATCTTTCCAGTAATAACATCCTTCTTTTACCATCTGTGTCTGCAAATGTGACAAAAGTAGACATGGAAAGTAATAAACTTTGTATTGAGATATGGAGGAAGCTAACCATCTGCGATGTTGCTTTTTGCTGTTACTCAATTTTCTAGTAAAATGAAATTTAGTAAAATGTCTTTTATTTGCAACTTTGGTGTAACTTACATCAGGTTTCCCTAGGTTTTGCTGTGGGCCATTTTGCATTAAATCATGATGCTGCGAATCTGTTACTGGTAATACCCACTTTCCCAGATCTTATCTATAAAGGACCCTCTTATATGAACAGTTTGCTCTTGATCATCACTTTTGAAGTCTTTAATTGGCTCACAATCTTGGATCACAGCAGTTTCATCCAACTCTGATGCTGTATCAGAAAGGGTAAGAGAGTCATTCGATCCTGGAGCTGGTTCTGTTTCAGAAACTAAAGACACTTGGATAAGAGCTTCATCAGAGGCCTGTGGTGCAGTTACACCTTAAGATTTCTTAAGAAATTTCATCATACTTGAACTCGTAGTTTGGTTGATGTAATCGTCTCAGCCATTCCTTTCCTTTTTGATGCACCAGATTCCCATTTCTCCCTATGTTTCTGTCTCTTGAGGGTCCTCCAGACATGATAATCTAAAAGAAACTTTGTGCTAAGTAAGTTCATAAGTACAGTAGGGTACCTACAGTACTCAATGTCACAGAATAGAGCGAATAGGCTGTGCGATTATCACACATGGCACAATATTTTTTTTTTTTTTTTCATTCTGTGATGTAGGATAGCAACCAAATAAATATGCCAATAAATGTATTTGTATAGTGACTTACCACAGGATGGGGTACCTTTAGCATGTATGGCTGAAATTGGTAAAACTACATCTTCTGAGATAAAAAGACTAGTTCACTTCTACCAGTTCAATACCTTGAAGAAAAAGTGAAGTGTCACTTGGTAGGCTTACTGGCTAAGACAATGTTCCTGCCTATATTGTCTCTTCCACAGAACATTGTTGCATTTGCTTGTTGTTGGATTGAAGTGTCAATTTGGAAAAATTGTGCATACCAAGTGGGCTGTGAATACGGTATAAAGAAAAGTAGGTGTATTTTCCATTTAACATGCTTCTTTCTTTAATACGGCGATCGGCTTCCTCACTAAGTATATAATTTAATAACTTATTTTAAATTTTTTTAATTCTGTATGAACGATTTTACAACAAAACAGTCTCCTTTGAGTTCCATGTGTTACTGCCATCTAGTGCGCATGCACTGATTTATGACAGGTATTCCCACTTGAATAGTGTAATGTAATAGGCCTACCAGAACCAGTCTGCAGTCCCGAAATTGTATGCTTGGTGTGCTGCCGCATAACTCTCATAATGTTGCCAGATGATCCTAGATAAATACTACAACATTTGTAAGAAAATAGAGATGGACAATTAAGTAGCTAAAATTTTAATAGCTTCAACAACTTTTCTGTGAGGCCCCCATAGGTGTGCGGCCATAAGTGGTCACTGACACCTAATGCCACCACTGTTCCTCGGCTAGCTATCATGGTGAACTAGCTCACAGCAGTGGCAGTTGGAGGACCATGTTAATTCTGGACATGTGAGTGCTCTGTGTTGGCTGAACACTGCTGGAAGACGGCCACCTCACCAACAGAGCATTATCAGTGCCACCATGCTGGTTGGGAACTTGATTGTCATCTACCTGATTGCTGAAGGAAGCAAGCCTGCTTGGGAAACTAATTCCTGCCCACATATTGGACTACGGTGAGGTTTTTAGGTACAGACATTAAATTTTGTGCTTTGTGCGGCAGCCCGGTTCCCTCTGTGTCTACTTGATATTTGTGCCAAGACTCGGGTCAGGTGTTGCAAGCTAAAGGGGCTCTCTGGTGTTTTGATGCTGACTGTAGGGAATGTGCATTAAGTTACAAGATTTGTTATTCATTCACCACATTACTTGGCAACATGGCTGTCTTGTGATGTGTGCTTTCTGTTATATTATTTTGTAGATTATCTGCCCTGTTCTTTTGTCTCATGTTTGGCAGTGTGTTTAAGTTGTTTGGTATTTTCTTAGGCACTATCCTTCAACTACCTATAAGTTGCTTACCTTTCATTTTATTTAGTGCCTTGCCTTTTATGAAAATAGTGTTCAATCAATATATTTTGCTAGTGTTTTTAGTGGTTGCTAAACTTAATTTACATACTGGTTTTAAAACCAAATAGTGTTTAATTCTGACTATATGTATATTTAATGCTTTATTATCAGGGACCTCACTGTGCAGTCACCAAATAGATTGTGTAATTCACCCAACAAATGAGATCTACTTTGGTAAGACAGCTTGCCAGCTGAGTATATCAGATCCATATTACTTCCCATTTGCTGTTTTTTGAACTAGTCCTCTGTTTATTATTTGTCAGTTGTTTATCTTGTCATGCTGCCTTCTGGGTCTTGCTCACCCTGACTGTGTATTCAAGCAGCTACTGCTGTTATCTGCTGCCCCTGATGCTCAGCATTTGTCATGCTAAGAATTTTTCAGTTATTCAATTTATATATGTTTTGTTTTTAAAGATGACCTTCAACCTTCATGTAAATCTAACAAGCACTGCCCAAAGGCATCCTTTAGTATAAGTTCAGGTAACTGTTTTGGCTTAGCCTCTTTGCTGCAGGAACCTGTATATAGTTACTTATGGACTTCTTGTACTTTCACCATATTTCAGGGGAAATCCCAAGCCATCTTTGCCACCTGTAAAGTTTGCTTATGTGGCTGCTGGTTATTAATTTAGTTCATGTCTTTCTTTTAAAACACTGTTAAAGTTCCTTGCAACCAAAACTATAAGTTTTGGTTCTGGCTACAACTTTAGATTTAGTACTTACTTTCTTAATCTATAACTGTTCTTGGTACTCTCACATTACCAAGTACATCACTGTGATAAGCTGTTGGTGCTGTTGCTAAGAATGATTTGGATTTGCCTCACACCATTACCTTGCAAACAGTACCGAATTGTGTTCTACTAAACCTACTTGTAACTTCAGGATTTTTTGGTTACTGATGAAATATGTCTTTAATGTTGTGTTAAGTTAATTTTTCAGTGGCTAAGTTTTGGGTGGTACTGTGCCTGTTCATAACCTTGAGTTATATGACTTGCGGTCCAAGTATTTAACCATCACTGTTAAGTACTTGTGGTTTCATTCCCTTTGATTTAAAATTCACTGTACTGCAGCTGTGGAAGACACTTGTCAGTTGACCTTAAGCTGTTCTTTAATTTGTTTGTTTGTTATGCCTTGATCACTACTTGTACTGCAAGTTCTTTTTTTAACTTTACAACATTTCAATTCCTACCATTTCATTATCAGTGTATTTCCTAACTGTAAAGATTTGGATTGGTTTTAATAAATTGTTGTTGAAATGTACTTTACTTTGTGGTCTCAGTACTTTTCCACTCCCAAACCACCTATCCACTGCTTCAGCCTTGCATGACATTTGGAACACAATGAAGGTTGCCGCCTGCTGTGCCCCATGACTGCTAACAACTCATGGAAAACCTGCTGAGCCGGGTAGCAATATAAATTTTTCCAAACCTACAATTATGTAGGAGGGCTGGGTGTACAACGATGATCCCGAGACAATGAAAAAAGCAAGCAAAAATCGCCATGGCCAAAGAAGGAGAAGACCCAATCATTTTCGGGCAAAATGATTGTATTTTTTGGGGCTGCTTTGCTAAGAAATTCACTCCTAAGGGGCAAACCATCATAGCAGCATGCTACCAAAATCTCTTGATGAGGCTGTGGGAGGTTGTCAAGATGAAGTGTTGAGCGAAGCTGCCCAAAGGTTGTGTGCGTATTCCACCGCTTATTACGCACATGACAGTCGTACATGCTACTTCTTTGGAGAATAAAATTTAGCCTCCTCCCTCCCCACCTCATACTCTACTGACCTGATGCCCCAAATTAAGAAAACTGACAGGTATTTCCAAAATGACGACAAGGAAGGTTTCAAGGTGGAATGTGTCTTGAACAATCAAAGTGGAGAATTCTACAAACAAGGTCTCTGCCAAGTCCTCCATCATTAGGAAAAATGTGTCGTACTGAAGGATAAATACATAGAAAGGATGTTTCATGCTCATAGCTCAATTTTTCAAGGTAATAATTAAAACTTTATCATTGACTATTCATACAGCCTGCAAGAGAGAGTGGTGCACACTAGAACCTAGACTGGGATACAACTTAAATCACACATTTATTATAAAGTCTGAAATGCATTAAAATCTTATAGCCCTGGAATACATATGGTCATCTTGTTTTCCATGACGTGTGATTGAGGTATGACATTTTTAATTTACTGGGAAATTCTGCCTTAAGATCCCTCAGAAGTGTTAGTCAGATACAACTACAACTTCCGAAACATCAGCTGCAGTGGACAAACCATTACTGCATGGAATTACATACTTCCATGAGAAAAATGCATCCTGCCTCCCACATTTCATAGGAGAGCTCTAGAAGCAAATTACTGGTGTGTTCTGTTAGGGGTTGCAAAGTCTCTTTTTACATTATTACATGGTCTAGCGTTACAATTTTTTTAAAATTGGAAACTAGTGAAACAACAACATAGTTTCTTTTTTTTCTCAGCATTATAATGAAATGTACTCTCTGGGAACATTAACAAATAAAACTGCTCAATTTATTGTTTATTTCTATGTCCATCATATAAGTTATCAGTTGGGAAATATTTGTACCAGTTAATCAGGAACAGGGGGAAATTATTCATGGTAGAAACAGGGTAGTTCTTACAACATATATATTTACCACCGTCACTTAAAGGGAGTTTATCAGCATGCAAATTCGCAGTATTTGTTTTTCAGTGTCAACCATATAAAATTATCAACATAGTCTGAAAGTTCTGGCAAAATGTAAATAATTTTAAGAGTAAAGGAAACCACTCAACAAATAGCAGAAGTGTTGAACTGTTGACAGGCACACACAAAAGAGAATGAAAACTTGCTAGCTTTCAGAAGAAATTCTTTGGGCAACACACACACACACACACACACACACACACACACACACACACACACCTGTGCTCCCTATAGTCTGCCAGCTAGAAACACAATGGTAGGACTGTAGTTTGGCAAGTGGACTAGGGTGGGGTGGGGGTTATGGTGGGTGGGGTGGGGGTTATGGTGGGTGGTGTGGGTAGAAGGAGAAAGAGGCGGGAAGCAGGAAGAAGGGTTGGGGATAGGTAACTAGTGGCTCGAAGGGAGGCAGTAGGTGTGATAGCTAGGAATGCGAGAGGGAAGAGTGACAAATGTGTGGGCTAGGCACATGATACACCATACTGGAGCCGTTGAGATGTTGCGTATGAAGAAGATGACATGAAGGCATGGGAGGGTATGACAGGGTATAGGAAGGGGAACAGTTGGGTGGAGAGTACAGGAACAGTGGATTAGCGAAGACTGAGGTAAGGAGGATTATGGAAGCAGAGGATGTGCTGCAAGAGCAACTCCCATCTACGTAGTTCTTCAGAAAAGCTAGAGGAAATGGTCCACATGGCATGGATCATGAAGCAGCCACTGAACTCGAGTGTGTAGTGCTCAGCAGTATGTTGTGTCAGTAGGTGATCCTTGGCCACAGCCTGGAGGTGGCCATTCGTGCTGTTGGACAGGTTGGTTGGTTGGTTTAAAAGCGGGAGAAGGGACCAAACTACGAGATCATCGGTCCCTTGTTCCTAATAAAACAATGCCACAAGTGTGAGAATAAAACGGACGAAACATATAACACAAAACGGAAAGAAAGGAAAAGTCACAAAAACAAAGGGAAGGCAACAAACGCTAAAAGGAACAAAAGAGTATAAGAAAACAACAGAGAGACGCTAGAAACAGAAGAGAGTAAAACATGAAAGCAGGTTACAGTGGCTGGCCAACCACAAGAATAAAAAGGGAAAGCCAGCCACTCTGCAACACATTAAAACCTCCACCCTAAAAGCACTAGGGTGGAGTACACAGAGAGACAAAGCACAAGCGCTAAAACCTACAAAGAAGTATAAAATCCACTCTCACGGATTAAACTAAAGGTGCTGTGGAGGCAACAACGAAGGCAGGGTGCTGGGAAACTTAAAAGTCTGCCACAGAGCGGCTAAAAGTGGGCAGTCCAGCAAGAGGTGGACAACTGTCATTTGGGAGCCACAGTGACACTGAGGTGGGTCCTTGCAATGGAGTAGGTAACCATGTGTTAGCCAATGCAGAGCTGGCGGCAGAGGACAACTGATTCCCTGCAAGAGGCCTGCATGGAAGACTTCCACACATTCATAATCTCCTTAACGACACACAGTTTGTTGTGTGTGCCGTTATGCCATTCCGTCTCCCAAAGCCGGAAAACCCTGCAGTGTAAGACAGAACGCAGGTCACTTTTGGCGATGCCTATCTCCAGAAGTGGTTTCCGCATTGCCTGTTTGGCCAGCCTGCTGTCAAGTTCATTGCCAGGGATCCCGACGTGTCCTGGGGTCCACACAAACACCACGGAGCTGCGGGACTGTTCCAGGGCATAGATGGAGTCCTGAATGGACGCTACCAGAGGATGGCAAGGGTAGCACTGGTCGACAGCTTTTAGGCTGCTCAATGAGTCAGTACACAGGAGAAACGACTCGCCAGTGCATGAGTGGATGTACTCACGAGCACGAGATATGGCCGCCAGCTCTGCAGTGAAAATACTGCAGCCAACTGGCAAGGAGTGCTGCTCAGTATATCCTCCATGAACATATGAGAAGCCTACATGACCATCAGCCATTGGGACGTCAGTGTAAACCACTTCAGAGCCCTGGAACACATCGAGAATCGAGAGGAAGTAACAGCAGAGAGCGGCAGGGTTAACGGAGTCCTTAGGGCCATGCAAAGGATCCAGACGAAGCTGTGGCCGAGGCGTACACCATGGAGGCATACATGAACAGACCGCAAGTAGAGGTGGTAAAGGGAAGGACTCCAGTTCAAAGGCAAGGGCCCGCACGCAAATCGCAATCGTTACCCCCGATCTGGGCTGCCGATGCGGGAGATGGACTGCCGCAGGCGGCAAAAGGAGACAGTGATTCGGATGCTCAGAGGAACTATGAATGTGTGCTGCGTAACTGGTGAACAGTTGCGCATGTCTGATCAGCAGTGGAGGGATACCAGCCTCCACCAATACGCTGGTCACCAGACTCGTCCTAAAAGCTCCTGTCGCTAATCGAACCCCATAGTGGTGCACAGGGTCAAGTAAATGCAATGCTGAAGGTGCTGCCGAACCATAAACCACACTCCCATAGTCAATTCGGGATTGAACAAGGGCTCTGTAGAGCTGCAGCAGCGTACAGCGATCTGCACCCCAACGGGTGTTGCTCAGGCAATGGAGGGCATTGAGGTGCTGCCAGCACTTCTGCTTAAGCTGACAAAGATGAGGGAGTCAAGTCAATCAAGCATCAAAAACCAGTCCTAGGAATTGATATGTCTCCACTACAGTGAGTGGATGGTCATTAAGGTAAAGTGCGGGTTCTGGATGAACGATACGACGCCGACAGAAGTGCATGATACACGACTTTGCGGCTGAAAACTGGAAGCTGTGGGCTAGAGCCCATGACTGCGCCTTGTGGATGGCTCCCTGGAGGCACCGCTCAGCAACAACAGTACTGGAGCAGCAGTACGAAATGCAGAAGTTGTCTGCATACACAGAAGGTGAGACAGAGGGCCCGACAGCTGCTACTAGATCGTTAATGGCCACTAAGAATAGAGAGACACTCAATACAGAGCCCTGCGGGACTCCATTCTCCTGGATATGGATTGAACTATGGGAGTCACCAACTTGGACATGGAAAGTACAGAGTGACAGGAAGTTTTGGATAAAAATCAGGAGTGGTCCTCGGCGACCCCACTCATACAATGTGGCAAGGATATGATGTCACCAAGTCGTGTCATATGCTTTACGTAAGTCAAAAAAGACGGTAATCAGGTGTTGCCGTCTGGAAAAGGCTGTTCGGATGGCAGACTCGATGGACGCAAGATTATCAGTGGTAGAGCGACTCTGGCAGAAGCCGCCCTGACATGGAGCCAGCAAGCCATGTGACTCCAGGACCCAACCCAAATGCCGACATACCATACATTACAGCAGCTTACAAAGAACATTGGTGAGGCTGATTGGCTGACAGCTATCCACATCAAGTGGGTTTTTACCAGGTTTGAGCACTGGAATGATGGTGCTCTCCCACCATTGCGATGGAAAGACGCCATCACACCAGAGCCGGTTGAAGATGATGGGAAGATGTCGCTTGTAGTCAGATGAGAGATGTTTAATCATCTGGCTGTGGATGCGATCAGGCCCACGAGCTGTGTCGTGGCAATGTGCAAGGGCGCTGAGGTGCTCCCACTCTGTAAATGGGGCGTATAGGATTCACTGCCGCGTGTAGTGAATGAGAGGACGTTCCCTTCCAGCCGCCATTTGAGCGTGCGAAAGGCTGGGGGTAATCCTCTGATGCAGAGGTTCAAGCAAAGTGCTCGGCAATCCTGTTTGTGTCGGTACATAACTCGCCATTTACGGTAACACCAGGGACAGCTGTTGGGGCCTGGTACCCGTAAAGACGTTTGATCTTTGCCCACACTTGGGAAGGTGAAGTGTGGCACCCAATGGTGGAGACGTATATCTCCCAACACTCCTTCTTCCATTGTTTGATAAGGTAGCGAACATGGGCACGGAGCTGTTTAAAAGCTATGAGGCGCTCCAGGGAAGGGTGCCACTGCAGAGCTCGCTGACGCTCCTTAATTGCTTCAGCGACTTCCGGTGACCACCAAGGGACTGTCTTATGCCTCGGGCACCCTAAAGAGCGAGGGATCACGTATTTTGCTGCAGAAACAATTGTGCTAATCACCTGCTCAGCCATCACATTGATGTTACCGTTTGGGGGAGATTCAGCAGTGACAGCAAGGTGAAAGTTCCCCAGTCCGCCTTGTTCAATGCCTATCTTGGCAGGCACCTGGGTGTTTGATGCTGGGGCAGTGACAGGAAGATGGGGAAGGGGTCACTACCACACAGGTCGTCATGTGTTCTCCAGTGGATAGATGGGAGAAGTCCTGGGCTGCAAATTGATAAATCAATGGCGAGTAACTGCCATGAGCCACACTGAAATGTGTGGCGGCCCCAGTATTTAAGAGGCAGAGGTCGAATTGCGACAGTAAAGTTTCGACATCTCTGCCCTGGCCAGTAAGCATGGTACCACCACACAAGAGGCTATGGGCATTAAAATCTGCCAGAAGTAGGAAAGGCTTAGGGAGTTGATCAATCAGTGCAGCTAATACATTCAGGGCTACTGCACCATCTGGAGGAGAATGTACATTGCAGACAGTTATTTCCTGTGTCGTCCTTATTCTGACAGCCACAGCTTCAAGAGGGGTTTGAAGGGGTACATGTTCACTACAGACCAAGTTTAGGACATAAATGCAAACTCCACCTGAAACTTGATTATAGTCGCTACGGTTCCTGTGATATCCCTTATAGCCACAGAGGGCAGGGGTCCGCATTGCTGGGAACCAGATTTCCTGGAGGGCAATGCAAATAGCAGGTGTAAAGCTTAACAGTTGCCTTAACTCAGCCAGGCGGTGGAAAAAACCGCCGCAATTCCACTGAAGGATGGCATCGTGAGACTGGGAAGGCATGGAACATTCAATGAGGCAGTTTACACCTCAGAGTCACCTCCTGCCACCGATTTATTGCCTGAGCAGTCTATATCGATTGTGTCTGAGGGTCTGGCGAGATCTAGGTCCTCAGTGGACGCCAAAATCTCCACCCCATCCTCAGCCGCAGAGCTTATAGGTAGCAGTGGTGTGGGTGTCACCGCAATTTCCTTGGTCTTAGGGGTTTTCTTTTTGGATTTCTCTCACTGCTTCTTGGGTTTCCCTGGCTGGGAGGACTTCACTGGCTCAGTCTCCAGGACTGAGGATGAGCATGAAGCCCTACAACCAGCTGCTTCTGGGCTCTTCAGCCACTGGCGGGTGTCTTCTTTCCCAGTAGAAGAAACCTGGGAAGGGAATGACCCAAGGGACCCCTTCCTAGTGAGAGAAGGGGGCTGATGACCTCAGAAGTTAAGTCCCATAGTCCTCAGAGCCATTTTTGAACCTAGTGAGAGAAGCCAAAGAAGACTTACGCTTCTCTGGCTTAGAAGTGGGGACGGACGTCCACGAAGGTTGGGGGTGGGGAGGGGGGTGTTGCTCCCGAAGTAGGTGGTGTAGGAGCAACAGGGAGGGAAGTGCCCCCCCACCATTAAGGGGGCAGGTGTAAGCTTCTGGCTCTGAGGGGTGACCTGGGTTGGCTGAGCTGATGGTGCCAGAACTGTTGTAGTGACAGCGTAAGACGATGTCATACGCACAGGATGCAGGCGTTCAAATTTTCTCTTAGCTTCAGTGTAGGTCAGTCGGTTCAGGGTCTTGTACTCCATGATTTTCCTTTCTTTCTGGAGGATCTTGCAGTCAGGTGAGCAATGCGAATGGTCCTCTCCGCAGTTGACCCAGATGAGAGGTGGGGCACATGGAGTTTTGGGATGTGATGGGTGTCCGCAATCTCGGCATGTGACACTGGAAGTACAGCGGGAAGACATATGGTCGAACTTCCAGCACTTAAAGCACTGCATCGGGGAGGGAGGGGGGGGGGGGGATATAGGGCTTTACATCACACCAGTAGACCATCACCTTCACCTTCTCAGGCAATGAATCACCCACAAAGGCCAAGGTGAAGGCCCGGTGGCAACCTGATTATCCTTCAGACCCCGGTGGACACGCTGGACGAAGTGTACACCTCGCTGCTCTAAATTGGCGCGAAGCTCATCGTCGGGCTGCAATAGAAGGTCTCTGTGAAATATGATATCCTGGACCATATTTAAGCTCTTATGGGGCGTGATGGTTACAGAAACATTCCCCAGCTTGTCACAAGTGAGTCACTCCCGTGACTGGGCAGAGGATGCTGTTTTGATCAAGACTGACCCGATCTCATTTTGGACAAGCCCTCCACATCCCCGAACTTGTCCTCTAAATGCTCAACAAAAAATTGAGGCTTCATCGCCATGAAAGATTCCCAATCAGCTCTCGAACATACAAGGTACCGGGGTGAATAAGATCTGCTGCCATCCTTAGCCTGACATTCCTCCCATTGTGTGGCCAGGGAGGGGAACGATTTTGGGTCATACTTCTATGCGTTGAATTGAGCTCGTGATAAAGACTGCTGGTGTTTTGCCACCAGCAAGAGATGATAGACTACACTTCATAGCGTGTCATCCGCCCTGATGCCACCCACTCTGACCAGGGGCCCTCCCCACGGGCACCACCCAGCCGCAGCAAAGGTCACCTGGCAGGATAGCCATTGCCAGGAGTCCCAATGCCCCAGGGGGATGGGCATCTACCTCTTGGCATACATGGGGAGTTAATGGCGCAGGCATCAGCAGAGCGATCTCTGTGTGGTCTGAGGGGCTACAACCAACAGGGTACATGGCGTCCGCATCACTACGGAATGGCTACCGTGCTGGATATCAGGTGCAAAGAAGTCCATGGTCATCATCGATGCAGAAATCGACACTGCATAGTGCATGGTGGAAAACGCATCCAGGAAGGTGTCCTCGCCCAATTGATGGAGAATGGGCAGGACTGCAATGCAACGACAAGTAAGTGGGCTAAAGATCTCTATGCACGATGGACATGATGCACCTTGTAAGGCGCCCTTCCCCAACTGGCTCACTCTTTGGGAAAATTTTGAAGAATGGAGGTCAAACCCTACAGGGCACCATAACATAAAGGCCGAAACATGGGAATCTCCTTTTAGTTGCCTCGTACGACAGGCAGGAATACCTCGGGCCTATTTTAACCCCCGGACCCGCAGGTGTTGGACAGGTGGTTGGCTGTCATGCCACCATAAAAGTCTGTGCAACACTTATGACATGGCTGTTTTCACAAGAGACCTTGCCTCTGATGGATAAGATAAGCCTGTGACAGGACTGGAGTAGGAAGTGTTGGGTCTTCTACAGGAATAAAACTTCATCTTCCACTCTCACTACCACTACCAACCCCTTGCCACATGTGTCATGTCCCAATGGAAGATCTAGGAGCAAGAGCTGTTCGATTCATGCGCCTAGCACATCTTAAACCTATCCCATCACAGGAATACTAACTATGAAACCAACTAGCTGTCAAACACCACACTGTGGCCAAGAAGAGTTGATAATACAGTGGCAGTACACACTGCTGTATTTGTATTTATCCTCTAGCTTGTCAAAGGATTTCTTCTGGAAGTTAGCAAGTTTTCATTCTCTTTTGTGAGTGCCTGTTGATGACTCAACACTTCTATAATAACAATAATAATTATTATACCTTTATTAATGCACATGCATCAACAAATGGTGGGGATAAAATGCAGAATGGCTCTGGGAAGAATTTGACACAGAGGGCCTAAATTCCAAGAGATGATGTGAAAATTATACTTGGTGATTTTAATGCTCAAACTGGCAGGGAATGCAAATACAAGAGGATAGTGGGAGACTATCCCACTCATAATTTAACCAATAAGAATGCTGAACAACTTGTTGAGTTATGCCAACAAAACAATCTAAAAGTTATTTCACCTTCACTTTAGAAAAAGCACAAAAATGTGGCAATCACCCATCCATCATTTAAGAGAATTTCAGACTAATCATATGACAATATCGTACACCTACCAAAAATAAATTCATGATGCACATGGGTGCAAACATTGATTCAGATCATTATTTAACAGAATCAAAATTAAATTCACGCCCACATGAAAATTCAACAGGAAAACACTGGTGTTCGAAAAATTTGATCTACACAAAATTAAAGACTCTAAAATGACAGAAAAATGGGAAGAACAACCTGCAGAACACTGCAAGAAATTTTTAAACTAAAATCATCTTCAGAAAAAACCAAAACATTCTTCCTGGAATCAACAAGAAAGAGAGAAGGCAAAATTACAACTGCAACAAATCAGGAGAAACACACAAGAACTTTGCAATCTGAGGCTTTCCCAGCATATATGATGCTACCAACGTTCTTGGTTGTACTGCCAGTATCACCTGATGATGGCAGAATGGTTATTTGCTGAAATATCATGCACCTCCGACAACTGCATCAGGAAATACACCCAAGAACCTCGGAAGCACAGAAGAAATTCCTCGAAGTTCACAAACAAACATCCAAGATTTTACGACAAAATAAATGAAAATATATCAATGACCAACTGTACTCAACAGAAGACAACTTCAAAAATTACAATATTTGATTTCTAGAAGACCTCTCTGAACCAAATCAAAGGGTACTCACCACAGAACCTCTGCTTTTGAAAACACATTAGTAAATTAGTTTTGACACATTAAGAAACTTTCCAAGAACTAGTCACATATTTTTAACAGCTTTTTTAATTTTCCAGATCCCAAAGAGAGATTTCTGAGTATACATCCAGAAATCGCAACAGAAAGTTCATTACTACCGACGTAAGAAAAAGTTTATTCACATATCAAGGAACTTAAAAACAACACAGCATAAGGGGAGGATGGAACTATAGTGGAACGCTTGGAAAATGTAGGCCCAAACCCTACTCAAAGAAATTACGCAAATAATCTGAAACATTTGGCAAACCGAAAAAATCCCAGATGACTGGAAGATTGCTCCAATCCATGCACTGTATAAAAAAGACAACACATCTGATGTAAACATCTATAGAGGGATCTCCCTCTTACAAGTCACCTACAAAATTTTGTCAGCTTGTCTCTTGAATAGAGCACAAAGGCAACTAGAACTCAAATCAGCAGAATGTCAAGCAGGATTCAGACCAAACAGCTCATAAACAGAAAAAAATTTTAACCTCAAAACCATGCTCAAAATGCCAGCCCTCAGACAAAAACCTCTAGCATGCACATGGATTTCAAATAAGCATACAACTCGATAGATAGACCCTCACTATGCCAAATTTTAGAAAAGAGGGGACTAGATCCCCAAGCATGAGAACTTATAAAACAAACACTAACTGGCACAAAATCTAATGTAAAATTTATGGGGGAAATCTCACAACCATTTGACATTCAAACAGGTGTGAGACAAGGAGATTCTGTTCAATGTCATCGTAGAAAAGGATATGGAAGAATGGGAGAAAGAACTCAAGAAAAATGAGTTTTGGAAGCCAATCGTACTGTGCTTTCCCAAAAACAGCCTCTACATTCCATACTTTGCATTTGAGGATGATCTGGCAGTACTTACAGAGGACAATGAGACTCCCATCAAACAGCTCGAGACACTTTAAGAATACGCAGAAAAAGTAGGGTTACAAATCTCATTTGAGAAAATTGAATTCTTTTGTTCAAACACAGAAATCATGAGCCTGAAAACAAAATACAGAGAGATCAGAAGGATCCCATACTTTATATACCTCAGAGAATCCACCGAACTGACAGGCCTTGAAAAAATCTCTCAGCAAAATCACCTCCTAAGAAGTCAAAAAAGCATTAGTGTTAGTCCAAAACATCTACAACAAAAAATCCATATCAAGACAGACAAAAATTTGACACTACAACACAGTCATAAAACCAATGATCCTCTACACAAGTGAAATGATGATGCTGAACAGCAAACATGAACTTGAAGAAATAGAAAAAGAGAGAAAAATCATTACGGAAATGTCAGGAGTGAGACGTACACAAGACGTTTATAGGCTGCAATCAATCAGAGCAACAGAAAAGTTTTCAATCATCGAAACTGACATTAAGAATAGGCGAATGAAATTCTTTGGTCATCTCAACAGACTACCAGAAAAGTGACTAACAAAATGGATAATAGACTATGTAAAATCACTTATGAAATCAACACCTTGGCTGAACAAAATCTGAAAGGACATAAACAACCCAAACACAAGACTAATTCACTTTGAGAGAGAGACAGCTTCAGATGCAAAGTAGAACAATGAAAAATTACATCAGAGCAGCCAAAACAAAAAACAGTACAGACCAAAGTGGTCAGAAAAATGTAAATAAGCCTTCTTGGAAAGAATGTAAGCCTACTGGAACAACAAGAAGGATCTAAAGGAAAGTTGATTGAGTTATTTGCTTAACATCTTCCATTTACTGAGAGAATTTGCTAATAATAATAATAATAATAATAACAATAATATGTACAGTAACACAAAACTATTATTGAGTGACAATTACGATATTTATATGTATTCTAAAATTTAATGTGTGAATTAGTAGTGTATAGTCTTCATAACAGTTCCATGCTTGTAACTGTCTAGTCTTCACAACAGTTCCATATTTGTAATTGTCTATTCTTCATTGGGTCAAGTTACTGATATCACAGCTTCCCACTAAGTAAAGATTCTTTTTTTTGTTCTTTCACCAACTTCTATCGTGTGTGTAATGCAACTGATATTCCTTTGTTCAAATATTGTTTAAGCAAAAATATAAATGGTATGGGCTCAGATCCAAAGCTTGCCTATAAAATTAAATACTCACCTATATTAAGAGAATGTAAATGATGCAACCCAGCAACTGCTTGGTGCAGAATGTCGCGAGCAGAGATTCGACCAATGTGGAATCTACCCTCAACATAGTCTTGCAATGTTGCTGCACATAATTCCAGAGCAATATAACGAAAAAGGCGATCTTGTTCTGTGCAAAAGTAGCGAACTACATTTGGATGAGCATCTGACTCGCGCAGAAGAGCCACCTCACGGTCTGCTACTGTGAAGCACTCGGGCAATATCCGCTTTACAGCTACAGCTCGCCGGTCAAATTCACCCCTAAAAGAAAAGGAGAAAAATGGGGCTCTCATCTGAGGTGTTACAATAGCATGAGACAGTGATAATTCTCAAAGTTGGGCAAAAAAGAAGACAAAACAACATGAAAGAAAAACTTGCAGACCTTAATATATATGACACAATTAGAAAATCTGTGACTAGATGTCAATGAGTACAATATATTTGAGTTGTTTTTCATGAATTATGACTGCACTCATCCATTCTCATTCAAAATTAACATCACCAACAAATTGTAACAAATATTTTTATTCATTTTTTCAATATGACCATTAGTCTCATTCAGATGTTTAATCAACCAACAAAGCAGTGGGAAGCCCTTCTGCTACTATTTACATATCACTCTCACTGCTATAACTCTTTCTGAGAATACCTCTTTTGTACACTCATAATTTTAAAATATGTGCAGCCTCTGAGAATTTTTAATTCTATGTTTCATCAATTATTAACTCTGACATCTTTTACAGCTAATACTAAATCTTGAGACATTTCATTGACAAATGATGTAAAGAAGACTTACTATATAAATTATGGACCAGAGTGAAAATGCTCCTCTTGGAGCACAAAAAACGCAAAAATTTCCTCTTTAAAAGACTCTGACAGAAAAGTGGGTACCAGCTGCCCCAATTCTCATTATGTCTTCCTCACCAAAAATTTTCGCATGCAAACATATTTGCACTCTTTTAACACAGAAATTCTAAATCCAGTTACCCAGTCTTTCTTTGAAGATAAGTTTTCTCCTCTAGACCAGGAAACTTTAACATATGGATAATTCACACATTGGGAAAATTTTCAACACACAGGTGATGGGGCAAAATTGTAGGCTCCACTTTTTTGCTGCAACTGTCTGCACTTGTTTCTTTCTCTCCCACTGATGTGGTCTTCTCGTTCTCCTACAGTGACTCCTCCTGCTTTTCTCTCCAACTGCCACTGTCTCCTAACCACCATTCACACTGTCTCCCATATTTACAGCATATCCCACTGCCACTGTCTCCATTTGTCTTTCTTTCTCACTGCCAATGTTGCCATAATACCTCAGCAGCTCAAAATATCTTGGGATGCAACTTATTTTTTCCCCAAACCAATTTGTTTATATTTAGGTATAAAATGCATCCTCACATATACCTACATATGGTCTCCACTCATTCTCTTTTCCATTTCCATTGTCTTTTCTCTTTTTTGCTCCCATTGCTACTGTCACCACCCATCTCTCTCTTTCCTTTTATGGCTACTATCTCTCACTTACCGTCACCATCTCCTCTCTCATATATGTCTGCTTGTGTGTGTGTGTGTGCGCGCGCGCGAGTGTATACCCGTCCTTTTTTCCCCCTAAGGTAAGTCTTTCCGCTCCCGGGATTGGAATGACTCCTTACCCTCTCCCTTAAAACCCACATCCTTTCGTCTTTCCCTCTCCTTCCCTCATGAGGCAACAGTTTGTTGCGAAAGCTTGAATTTTGTGTGTATGTTTGTGTTTGTTTGTGTGTCTGTCGACCTGCCAGCACTTTCATTTGGTAAGTCACATCATCTTTGTTTTTTTTTTTTTTTTTTTTATATATATCACCATCACTGCCTCCTCTCTGTTTCTCTCCCACTTGCACTGTCTCCTCTCCCTTCCATCATCACTGTCTCTCTGCTACTATAATTCAGCACAAAAAAACAGGAATACGTTTGCATGCCAAAATTTTTGGTGAGGAAGACAGAATGGGGATTGAGGCACCTGGTTCACCTCTTTTCTTTTAAAGACAAACACATTCAATGGGGATTGAGGCACCTGGTTCACCTCATTTCTTTTAAAGACAAACGCATTCACCTTTTTTGTGCTCTGACAGAAGCATTTTTCCACTGGTTCCTTTCTTTTTTCTGCTACAGCAGTGTATGTTGCTTATATAAAAGAATTCTATAAATCAGTAAAGTTTTGACAGTTTATTTATATACTTTGATGCAATTACATACTTTGACACATATAAACGAGAAATAAGTGTGCATAATATAAGGTTAACACAAAACTGCTTGCTTTGCATTTCTTCTGGAAACTTTGCTCATCAATTGCAATTCATCGAAGATACCTGGCTCATGATTTGTATGTTAAAAGAGTAAAAATGTTATTGGAAATATAGTTCTCAATTTGCAGTCTTTCCAGTTTTACATCATTTTTGGCAGTAATTTTAAGTTTCTGTCAGGCATGTGAAGATGCTTTTTGGCCCATTTTTTGTTACTGCAGTGCCACTTTGTGCATATTTGAATACCTTTCAGAAGAGCTATCACAAAATATTGGCACATGTTGAAAATTTCAAGCAACCATTGGCTCATCTACATCCATGGTTTGGTGACCTCAGATCCTTTGATGTGACCACAGAATCCTTGCCATGTGTTCACTACATCAGTTAAAACTACACTGATGCCACTCCACCTATTTGCTCAATTTGTCTAGGCTGAAGGAAGTGGGTTATGTTTAAATTTTGACCCTGTACTGTAGGATAGCTACAGGATGCCTGTTCTTTCTATATGCATACACATAGCCACTAGGCCAAAGGCTGTCCAAACACTTCAACACTTACCTCTGTCACTAACAGAACATGAGTTATGACCCCCAAAAAATCACATTTTTGCTTGTGGCTTTTTTTGAATATATTGGTTTTCTGCAGTATCATGCATGGACCAATAACCACAAAAAGAAGGAAGTATTTATGTACAGATATAGAAAAAGAGTGGGCAAGTTTATAAATCACAGGGTATTTGCACCGATACACATGCAGAGGATAAAGAGTTGATGAAAGACATGCAGTAGGTAAAGAAATGATGTGTTACAAGCAGTGCCCAGTAAATTAAAACTACACTGACAGTAACATGGGAACAGAACTCATAATACTTGATGTTAACATTCTTTGGACACACAAGGAAACACGAAGGAGGGAGGGAGGGAGGGGGGGGGGATTACAGGACTTTTTAGTGTGTTGTTGGCGATGAAGTTGGTCTTCAGTCTGAAGACCAGTTTGATGCCTCTCCCCTCAATAATTTGTCCTGTGCATGTCTCTTCATCTTTGCGTAACTACTGCAACCTATGAGGGTGTACTGAAAAGAAATGCCTCTAATTTTTTTATGTGTATACTCTTAACACTTTCTAAATAAAACAAACATTATTAACATTCTACATATTTATTCTTCATGTCTAGATATCTACTTCTCAACATAGTCACCATGGTGGCAACACATTTTTCCCAACGAGAGATCTGTTTGTTGATACCGTCACTGAACAGGGTGCGTGAGAAATCCCCATACCCCCTGCAACCCTTGTTTCATAACAAATGTTATTATGCAGGTTGGTAGCTATGTCACTTCCTATCAATTGTTGGAATTCATGTTTACATGTTTTTGCAGCTGAAGTCGAGTTTTAATTTGTAGTCATTACAGATGTGAGCGATCATAGTTACACTACTGAGGAGCAATTAGTGACAATTGTGTGGGTGCATGAACAATGCACACACTGGGCAGACAATGAGACTGATTATGGGAGCATTTCAGGAAGGCTCCACCATGAAAGGTAACACTTCTAAATTGGGAAAGATGTGCTTTTGCTTTTGACAGTGTTATAGACAGTTCATGGAATGAAAAGGAGAAGACACAAGAAGAGACATGCATTGTAGTCTCTGCTTCAATTGAACAATTTCCTATGAATTCGACATGTAAACATGCTTCGGAACTCAGTACACTGAGGACAACAATGGAGATCACAAGAAAAAGAGACCTTCACAGCAGACCTTTTGACTGATGTTTGTAAATGAATTATTGGATACAGACTGGAATGCAAGTATTTTAGCGTGTTGTGCTTTGTTAACTCAATTTTCAAATGCAGTGAACCATGCCAAGGTTATGTTTTCAGATAATGTGCCATTTCTCACACCCCATGTGCTAGAAATATTGTCGCTTGGGCCAAAGAGAATAGTCATCACACAGTTGAGTTAGAAAGAAACCCACCTCACATAATGATAAATGATACAGGCAGTGATGACATCACATTTGTCTGGACCATACATTTTTGAAGGGACTCTGAATGGCACAAATTATCTGCACAAGTTAGAAACATGGTTAACACCTTAGCTTGAGAAAAAGGGTCTGACATAATGCATATGGTTGCAGCAAGATCAAATTCCTCCTCACTACACTCTTTCAGCATGTGAGTTCCTAAATGAACACTTTCCAGGATGGCGGACAGGTCTCATGGTTTATCAGCAACACTAGCTCCCCTGAAATAGCCACCAAGAAGTCTTGACCTCACCACACATGACAATTCATTATGGGGAGTCATTAAGACATGTGTATCTGTAAGCTGTTATGCTACAAATGAAGAACTGAGCAATGCTGTTGAGGATACAGTTTGCACTATAACACTGAACATGCTCAAAAATATGTCAAGTAGAACATGGAAGTGTACAGAACGTAATACGTAAGTAACTTAATACTTAACTAACAATACTTAATACATAAGTAAGATGTCACTTAATATGTAAGATGTTTAAGTACTTGTGCTGAAAAAAATCAAATCAATGAGCACTCAATACTAAGGGGTATGGGGACTTCTCGCCCACCCTGTAGAATGTTTGACTCTATTGATGGGGCCACAATCTCACCTCTGCTTGCACTGCATTATCACAATGAAAGTAAAGTTTTGGAAACAGATGAAAATTGGATAGGGCCAAGTAGGAACTGTATGGAGGATGAACGATGGCAGTAAACCCAAGCCGCTGGATACCGCAGTGCTCTTGTGCGGTCTGGCACTGTTACGCTGACGAGGAGGGTGCTCAACGTGTAGACAATATCTTTGAATTCGAAACTCAATTACAGCACACTGTTTCTCACACATCAACATAATTACGTTACACACTGCCATGTTACACGCTGCAATTCCAAGCGCCTTAATGGAAGAGGGCTGCAAATATCTAGGTGTGACATATGGAGACATAGAATGTTAATAGTTTTCACATAAAATACTTGGAGGCATTACTTTTCAGCGTCAATTGGTACCTGGTTACTGCAGTCAGGTTTTTGTCTCCCTAAGCAATTTTTATCCTCACTCTCTCCTCCATTACCTAACTGATAGTTCCTTGATGCCTCAGGATGTGTCCTATCACCTGATCTGTTTTTAAAATCACATTGTACCATAAATTTCTCCTTTCCCTATTCGATTCAGTACCTCCTCCTTAGCAATTTGATAAATCAGTCTAATCTTCTGCATTGGGACATTTGAAAAGTTTCTGTTCACTTCTTGTTTGAACAGTCTATCATCCACATTTCACTTCCAAATAAGGCTACACATCAGGAAAATACCTTCAGAAAAGAGTTCCTAACACATTTATATTCAAAGCTGAAAAATTCTTTTTCTTCAGAAATCCTTTCTTTGCTATTGCCAGTTTACTTTTTTATATTCCCTGTGTTAGTACTTTTACTGCCTCATTTCCGAATCTGATTTCCTCAGGCCTGCCTGACTTAATGGGACACATTTCATTACTTTTGTTGATATTCATCTTCTAACCTCTTCCCAAGACACTACACACTCACTTCAACTGCTCTACTAAATCCTTCGCTGTGTCTGAGGGTTACAATGTCATCGTTAAATATCAAAGTTTTCAGTTTTTTCCCCTGAACTTTAATTCTCTTTCCAAATTTCTCCTGTTTTCTTCACAGATTGCTCAATGACAAACTGAATAGCAATGGAGATAATCCAAAAGCCTATCTCATACCCTGCTCAACTACTGGTTCCCTCTCAAGTTCTTTGTCCCTTATAACTGCAACCTTGTTTCTAAACAAGCTGCCGATAAAATTTTTCTCTGCGTATTTTATACCTACTATGTTCAAAAATTCAAAGAATGTATTCCAGTCTACTCTATCACAAGCTTTCTCCAAATCTAGAAATGTTATAAAAGTAGATTGCCTTTTTTTCTGTCTATCTCCTAAGATAAGTTGTACAATCAGTATTGCCTATGTGTTCCCACAGTTCTGCAGAACTCAAGCTCATCTTCCTGAGGTCAACTTTAATCAGTTTTTCCATTTGTTATGTCAGTATTTCGCCATCATGACTTATTTAAGTGATAGTTTGGTAATATTTACACCTATCAGCACCTGTCTTATTTCAAATTAGAATTATTATAGTCTTTTTGAATTCTAAGGGTATTGTACCTGTCTAATATATCTTGTGCACCAAGTGGAATACTTTGGCTCTCTCCAGGCTCCAGGATCTCAATAATCCTGAGGTTTCTTTGTTTTGACTTAGGTCTTTCAATGCTCTGTCAGATTCTTCACACAGTATCATATCTCTCATCTCATCTTCATTTACTTCCCTTCTTTCTCTATAACACTGCTTAATCCTCTCTCTCTCTCTGTTCCCCCCCCCCCCCCCTCCCCGAGCACATTCTGTACCTAGTAGCCCACCACCCTACCTCTGCACACTTCTCTAGCAGGACCACAACATTTTTCTCCATGCCTTTCTGCTACTCGTCCATCCTCCTAGCCAGACACTACGTATCGCCGTTACCCATCCGAGCCTGCTACTCGCTACCATGACATTACAGGCCTGGAGGTGAGAATAGTCAAGTGTAGGCACGATGTCCATGTAAGAATGTGCGTGTGTGTGTGTGTGTGTGTGTGTCACTTGACAAAAGATTTTGCCTGAAAGCTTGTATTTTCCATCAGTCTCTAAATGTGTCTGTCTTCCACTCAATGCCTTCTCTATGTGGTGAGTAACAATCTATCCTAATGCATATCGTTACTCCATTCCAGATTTTTCATTGTTTGTATTCTCTTTCACCAGCTTCATTTGATGCATTTCGAATTTTTTTTTCTTTTTCTGGCAATTTCACAGAGGGGCTCTATCAAACAATGTCCAGAATGTTAACATGATACATAAAAAAGTGGCAAGTTGTGAGTAATGTGGCCCTAATTCCTTTTTAAGAACTTGGCTTCTCTTGAATTCCATTTTATGTCATATAATGTAAACGGATTAAAAAAGAAAAAAGAAAAACTCACCAAGCAGCAGCAGGAGAACACACATACAAAAAGGTTTAACTTTTACAAGCGTTCGCAGCCAGTGGTCCCTTCTTCTGGCAGAAGAGTTGAAGAGGAAGGAAGAGGGGTGAAGGAGAAATACTGGAAGGGTTTTTGAAAAGGGTTTCAGTTCAGAAAAATCACCCAGAACCTTGAGTCAGAAGAGGCTTACTGGATGAGATCAGAAGGAAAGACAGATTGTTAGGGACTGTACCGGATGGGATTTGAAAACCTGAGAGCTTAAAGGTAGAAGACGGAGTAATATGCAAGACAGAGATTAGTACTAAAACATAGTTCATGAGTTAAAAAGAATGAAAAGCTAAGTGCAATGTCTGTAACAGAGGTGGAATGGGGGGCGAAAAACACACGTCAGAAAATGAAAGATGTAGAAAACTAAAATCGGATGATGAAAGGAGTAGTTCCTGTGAAAAAATGGTGAGATGGAAGCAATTAATGTAAATTAAGGCCAGGTAGGTGGCGAGAACGAAGGACATGTTGTAGTGCTAGTTCCCACCTGTGGAGTTCTGAGGAATTGGTGTCTGGGGGAAGAATCCAAATGGCGCGTGTAGTGAAATAGGCACCAAGGTCATGACTGTCATGTTGTAGAGCATGCTCCGCAACAGGTTATTGAGTGTTGCTGGTATACACCCTGTGACCGGCCCAGTCATTCTGACTGATAAGAACTTAGCTTCTCTTGCAAGAAAGCAATAAAACGGCAGGTAGATAACTAGCAAGGATTTTGGAATTACCACTCAAACCTTGTAAAAGGAACAATTTGAGTATTCTTGTATGCTACCACAGGGGTAAAAAAAGCATACAGAAAAATGATTTGTTATAATTATACCAAATATAAGAGTTATTGTTTCACTTTTGGTGTTTTTAACGGACAGACAACTGATGTGCTACAATTAACTGCACATATAGTAAATACTGCACAAGCTATACTGGGACATGGAGGAATGTAACAAATTGATATCAACAAAAAATGTATTGGGGAGCGTGCATAGGGTCAAAGAGTGAGGATAGGAACCCACGTCTGGGAATGTAATCTAAAAACGTGACAGGGCATCAAGCAGAAGTGACTGGAAAGTCATCAACTTAGCACAAACTGTCGCTAGGTTATAAGGCAGCAGACTGCAAGTGGTATTACTAGCAACCACTATGATAACACACTGCTACTGAAGGATGCAATAATTAAGTTTAAAAGTCATTTGTGGGTTGATATTCTACACAACTGTTTCACTAGTACATCCCCTTACCTTACCAACAATAGCTACATAAGCCTATAAGTCATGACACAATTATTCACATTTCGAGCAACCTATAGAAACATGCAGATGAAGATGTCAAAAATGATGTTGATATTTCTGACAGACTATCATGGAGCCATCAATAAAACAAAAATTGTTATTTATACTGGTAAGTCTCTTAAACATTCCTGAAGGTTCTCCTCTTTGATTGGCACTACAGAATATGATGAATGAATGAATTTTACAACATATTGAGCAGCATATATAAAATTCCAGTTTGACTAGAAACTGTAAACTGGGTTATAGACATATATTAATCTGTGGAAAAGAGAATAAATATTAATTTGTGGTCAAATCACCTGTCTTACTTACTCGAACAAAAAGTAATCAGAAAATGAATGGGTCCTTACTGGGGAATATGTAAAAATAAAATGAGCATTTTTTTCAGTCTGTCTTATTTGAAGAAGCAAGCATGTTATTTCTAATTAACTTCTGATGGAACACAATTTACAGCAAAAGTTAGGAAATACACTGGCAAACAAAAATTTTATGCCAATTGTTGAAGTCATCCGAGTTAAAAGTCTACTGGTCTTCAGATTTATAAGTCACAATTAAAACTATAATAATAAGATGAAAATAACACATACTAAAAGTAAACAGCCTGCATATTAAGACTTTAATAAGAACAAAGGTAGTTTTGAGGATGTAAGCAGGAACAAATAACACTGCACTGAGAACAGGTATCCGAGGTGTTGCATTTTTAGAGGTAAGTAGTTTACATGCCAGTTGAAATTTTGTTTTTTCTTTTTTTGTAGTATTAGCTTAAATGCACATTGTCAAAACTTCTTCATCAAGCCAACCTTTGCAATATTTCAACATATGCCAGTATAATTTTGTTATACACTTTATATTGTTATTAATCTTTCATTACTCAAACCATGGTTGTCAAAGTCCGAGAAGTCAAGAACAGATTTTTGTCTTGTCAAGTAATACCAGGTGGTTATAACATACTTAAAGTGCAGCTAGACATAGAGATCCAGTGTGAGCTGTAATTATCATATAGCAGCTAAACTTGGTATGTATCCTAATGTGTTACTGCAGAACCGATTTAGCTGGGAAAAAATTATTTCCTATTTTGGTCACCAGATGCAAATTTGGTGCTGTGAATGGGAGAAAGACTTACAGAAGTGTTTCCATATGTAACGGATTAGAAATGGAATGTGGGCAGAAAATGTCAAACATGTGGGAAAGGAAAATGTTGATTTTATTACTAGCCACCGCTTACACAATTTGTTCAATATAAGCACCAGAGATATCGATGAGATGCTGCATACGTAAAAGGACAGGATAAACAGTTGCTCCCAGCAGTCCTGGTGAAATCTGAGCAACGTGTTCATGTATACTGGCCTTCACATCAGGTAGTGTGTCTGGTAAACACGTTCTTTCAGACATTCCCAGAGTCAAAAATAACATAGATTCAGCTCATGTGATCTTGCAGGACATGCGTCTGGAGATGACATGTTTGTGGAAGGTTGCACTGAGCTGATCTTTCACTGACAAGTGACATGAGGTGTTGCCCAATCTTGTATGAAATTAGTGGTTTCCACACAGTTGTGCTCCTCCAAAGCATGAATCATATGCTGTATAAGGAGGTCTTGATAACGTGCAGACGTTGCAGAGCACCTGACAGGCAATATGCATCTCTTCACAGAAGAACAGGCTGAGAATAAAGGTGGACCACACAGTCACATTTGGTGAGTGCAGTGGCTCTTCATGCACACCGTGCAGTTTGACAGCAAATTAAAATTCGGCAGGTCTGTGTATTCATTGCACCTTGCAGTGTACAATGTTCCTCATCATTTCATAGAATATTGTGTGGCCACATGTCATCAACATCATGAACCGAAGAGCAAATTCAGAATATTGGTGTGGATCATGAGGTTTCAGTTTGCTGCACTGCTTGGATCTCATTGAGGTACCAGTGTAAAAGACTGCAAAACTTTCTGTACTGTTGATCATAGGACAGGCAATTCTTGTGACACTGCCTGAGCATTAGCACTACCCAGGGCATGTGGTTGGTTGGTTGGGTGGAGAAGGGACCAAACTACGCGGTCATCAGTCCCTTAGATTAACTAAAACCGATAAAATCCCACATTAAAAGAGGAAACTACAATATCCATAAAATGTTAAAACTATTGACAGGGAAGGAATTAAAAGGACAGAAGAAGAGGCGAGGGAAAGAAAGTGACTAATGACAGGGGTGTGAAGGAAGAAGCACAGGAGACAAGAGAGATGCTCAAGACATAACAGACCCCTTAAGGAAAGGAGTGGGAAGGCAGAGGGCTGGGGTGAACCACCAAGCCCACTTGAAGCCAATCCAGCCAGTGCGAAGGGGGTAGCGAGAGGGCCTGCCATCCCCTCCATTCACCAATAAAGTGGTAGGTCCCTCCCTTAAATAAAGCAATAAAAATCCCCATCATGAATAAAACGTAAAACGAGATCCGCTGTTGTCAGCCAACACCAGGGGTAGTGAGGCTGTAAAGCTAAAATTCTGTCGCAGGGTGGCTACGTTGGGGCAGTCCAATAAGATGTGAGCCACAGTCAACATCGATCCACAATGACAGAGAGGGGGGTCCTCACGACAGAGGAGATAACCATGAGTCAACCACGTATGGCCGATGCAGAGCCAGCATAGGACGACAGAGGCCTTACAAGAGGCCCAGAAGGAGGACTGCCACGGAGTTGTAGAATCCTTAATTGCCCTAAGCTTGTTTGGCGAAGAAAGAGTGTGCCATTCTGCATCCCAAAGGCCCAAAACCTGATGACGTAATGCCGAGCGAATGTCTATTTCCGGAATGCCAATAGCAAGAGATGGCCTGGTAGTAGCTAATTTAGCCAGTCGATCGGCAAGTTCATTGTCAGGAATCCCAACATGGCCTGAGGTCCAAATGAAAATCACCGAGCATCCACGTTGAGAAAGGAGAGAAAGAGAGTCCTGGATAGCGATTAACAACGGGTGGTGAGGGAAGCACTGGCCGATAGCGTGCAAACCGCTCAATGAGTCACTACAGATAGTGAAGGATAGTCCTGAGCAGGAGCGGATATGGTCCAGGGCGTGTAATTCTGCAGTAAAAACACTACAGCCATTGGGCAAGGAATGAAGTTCTGTGCGTTGCGCATAAGTGTAAGCAAAACCAGTGCGGCCAGAAACCATGGACCATCAGTATAAATCACTTCTGAACCCTAGAATGAACTGAGGAGACAGTAGAATTGGTGGCGAAGAGCCAGCGGAGGGGGAGGATCCTTTGAATCAATTGAGAGATCAAGATAGAGCTGTGGCCGAGAGACACATCAAGGAGGGGTACATGTGTGAGCAGAGAAGAGAGGCGGTAAAGGGAATTGCTGGAGTTCAGAAAAGAGCGACTGAATGTGGACAGCCATGGTAAGCCCACATCGTGGCCGCCGCTGCGGCAGGGTTATCTCTGTGTCTGGTTAAAGGAGACCATAAGTAGGGTGCTTTGGCGTGCAGTGAGTGCGGAGCGCATAAGATACCAGCTGTTGTTGGTGCAAAACTCGCAGTGGTGGAATCTCTGCCTCTGAGAGAAGGCCCAGTACGGGGCTAGTCCGGAAGGCACCAGTCACAAGTTGGACTCCACAGTGGTGGATGGGGTCTAGGATCTGCAGCGTAGAAGGTGACGCAGAAACATAGACATGACTTCCATAGTCTAAACGAGACTGGACCAATGCTTGATACAATCGCAGGAGAACAGAGCAGTCTGCACCCCAGGCGGTATTGCACAGACACCTAAGAACATTGAGATGGGACCAGCACGTCCTCTTCAGCTGGCGAAGATGAGGGAGCCATGTCAACCGGGCATTGACGACCAGACCCAAGAAGCGACGGGTGTCTACTACCTCGAGGGGCTGGCCATCGAGGAACTGTTCTGGATGGGGATGGACTGTACGGCGATGGCAGAAATGCATGACACATGTCTTGGCCACCGAAAACTGAAAGCCATGGGAGAGAGCCCACGAGTGCGCCCGGCAGATTGCCCCCTGTAGACGGCGTTCTGCAGCGCCCATTACGGAGGAAGTGAGGTAGATACAAAAATCGTTAGCATACAAAGAGGGGGACACTGTCAGCCCAACAGCTGTCACCAGACCATTAATGGCTATGAGAATGAGAGGGACACTCAGCACGGAACTCTGTGGAACCCCATTTTCTTGCCGGTGAGGAGTACTGTAGGAGCAGCCAACTTGGATTTGAAAAGAGTGACAAGAAATGAAGTTACAGATAAAAATGGCCAGAGCACCACGAAGGCCCCATTTGTGAAGGGTGGTGAGGATTTGGTGGTGCCAGGTGGTGTCATAGGCCTTATGCAGATCAAAGAAGACTGCAAGGAGGTGTTGCTGATGGGTAAAAGCCGACTGGATAGCAGACTCCAGGTGCACCAAGTTATCCACCATAGAGCGGCCACAGCGAAAACCACTCTGAGTCGACGACAAAAGGTCGCGGCATTCAAGGATCCAAAACAGCCGCCTACTCACCATGCGTTCAGGGAGCTCACAGAGGGTGTTAGTAAGGCTAATTGGACAGTAGCTATCCAACTGAAGAGGCGGCTTCCCTGGCTTCAACACCGGAACAACAATGCTTTCCTGCCACTGGGTAGGAAAGGCTCCCTCACTCCACAGACAGTTGAAGAGGGTCAAGTATACGATGGTGGCCAGCCACCTGTAAGTGTTGGAGCATTTGGTAATGTATCCGATTCGGTCCAGGAGCCATGTCAGGGCAAAGGGCGAGGGCGCTGGCAAATTCCCACTCACTGAATGGAGCATTATATAGCTCCGAGCCGCAAGAAACAAAAGACAAAGGCAGTCTTTCTGAGTGCTCTTTCAGGAGGAGGAACGTGGGTGGATTCTGAGCCGATGCCGAAGCTTGAGCAAAGTTCTGAGCAAAATTTTCTGCTACAAAGTCCAGATTGGTAAGGAAAACACCATGCACAGAAATTTCTGCAAGCCCGGTGGGAGGACGGTGGCCAAAAATTTGCCTGAGTTTCACCCAGGCTTGTGAAGAAAGTGTGTGTGGTCCTATGGCAGTTTCATATCGCTTCCAGCAAATCCGTTTCTGAAATTTGATTAGGTAGTGGGCCCGGGCGTGGAGTTGTTTAAAGACCAAAAGAAGAGCAGTATAAGGGTGCCACTTGAAGTGTTGAAGAGCACGGCAGTGGTCTTTTATGGCTGCAGCAATTTCCGGAGTCCACCAAGGGACCATCTTCTGGCGCGGGGAACCTGAGGAAGAAGGGATTGCTGAAACAGCTGCTGAAAGGACGGCAAGAGTCAAAGTCTGAGTAGATTCATCAACACTGTCGTGTGGCAATACAGGGGGAATGGGAGCAGAGGAGAAGGCACCCCAGTCAGCCTTAGATATGGCCCACCTGGGAGGGTGACGGAGCAAGAGACACTGAAGGAAGGTCAAAACAATTGGATAATGGTCGCTGTCATCATAGACTCCCCACTGAATGGAGGGAAGAAGGTCGGGACTGCAGATGGAGAGGTCAATGGTAGAGAAAGTGCCGTGCACCACACTAAAGTGTGTGGGAGGGAGCACCTGTGTTTAGTAAACAGAGGTCAAGCCCTGCCAGAACAGCTTCAACTGTCCTGCCCAGAGCAGTAGTCGTGTGACTACCCCAAAGAGGGTTGGCGGCATTAAAGTCCCCTAATAGCAGGAAGGGAGAAGGGAGTTGTTGAAGAAGGGTGGTGAGGGTACAGGATGTGGGTGGCCTGTCAGGTGGGAGGTAGAGATTACAGATTTACAGATTGTGATTGTAGTGGCCAGATGGACCCTGACAGCAATTGCTTCCAGAGTGGTATGAAGGGGAACCCATTTACTAACAATGTCCTTGCGGACCAAGGTGCAAACACCACCAGAAGCCCGCAAAGGGCCAACTCGGTTCCGACAGAATGACGCAAATACCCATTACAATTCCACTGGAGGATTCTGAAGCTGGAGTCCAAAGGGGAAGTGAAGGGACCGGAGTCAGTCACACCGCTGAATCGCCATCGGTCACCGATAAGGATGGGGTAATATCCATATAGATGGGGTCAGACTCTTGTTGGTTTATTGACTGGAGGTGGGGAAGGCTGCACCTCAGGGGGTACCGGAGGGTCCTTGCCCTTGTTCTTGCGTTTCTGCTTCTTCTCTTGGGAAGGAAGAGAAGGGCAGACTTCAGCGAGGGCGGGCACAGAATTACACTGGGCAATGTTGGCACCCACCGGCCGCGGATCGCGCTGCCAATGTGGAGCTGTAGATTGCCTTTCAGGGGGGTGCCGGGAGGAGGAGTGCCGGGAGGGAGCTCCAGTACCGGCGGCTGCTGAACGAGGGGAGCACTTCCTCACGGTGGAGGGGGAGCAGCACCCGAAGGGGTGGGTATGGGTACTGACGAGGAGGGGGAGTGGGAGAGGGAGGAGGAGGTTGAAGGCATGGGGCGAATGGGGTGGGGCTGGGAAGAGGAGGGTGTCATAGGGGGAATGGATAAAATGGAAGCAAAAGTAGAAGACAGACACAGGATGGAGCCAGTCATACTTTTGAAGAGCCTCAGTGTAGGTGAGCCGATCTAAGGTTTTGTACTCTTGAATCCTCCTTTATTTCACAAACACTGCGCATACAGGCGAGCATGGAGAATGCTGTCCATGACAATTTACACACACTCATGGAGGGGGCGCCCACAGTCACAGCAGAGGGGATCAGTGGTGCAGCGGGAAGTGTGTCCAAACCGTAAGCATTTAAAGCATCTCATCGGTGGTGGAATATAAGGCTTTACACCATTACCTTGACCTTCTCTGGGAGGACATCCCCCTTGAATGCCAGGATAAAGGCGCCCGTAGCAGTGCGATTGTTTGCAGTGCCTCGCTGCACACGGCGGATAAAACGAACCCCTCGCTGCTCGAGTTTAGCACGGAGCTCCTCGTCAGTTTGGAGTGGAAAATTATGCTCTGTACCGAGTTCAAAGATTGGTGGGGCATGAAAGAGACTGGGACATCACCCAGATGGTTACAAGCATGCAGCGCGTCTGATTGGACAGCAGAATATGTCTTTACGAGCAAAGCACCGGACCACATTTTACTCATCAATTTCACTTTGCCATACTTATCTTCAATTGTCTCCATGAAAAACAAAGGCTTAGTCATGGCAAAACTTCCGCCATCCATCCTAGTACAAACCAGGTACTGAGGGAAAGGTTTCAACCCAAGTCGGGGAGCTTGACCTTCCTCCTAGGGGGTGGCCAGGGAGGGGAAGGCCGAAGGAACAGAAGAAAGAGTGTCACATCTGCTACCACTCTTAGAGACGGCCACAGAATGACCAGGATGGTGAAGCTTTTGTTGCTTCATGTGCAAGGCATCCACCCTAGTACCACCCACTCCGATCAGGGGCTCACCCTGTGGGCACCACCAAGCCACAGGAAGGGCCATCTGGCATGGCGGCCATTGCTTGGGGTCCTGGTGCCCCAAAGTGATGAGCATCGACTCCTTGGCATACACAAGGTGTTAACAGCTCAGGTACTAGCAGTGTGATCCCTGTGGTTTCAGGGGGCTCAGCCAAGTGGGTACTTAACAGCCCCACCACACGGACTGGTTACTGTGCTAGTGACCTAGCAGGAGGGGAACCAGGGTGCAAAGGGAAAGGGGAGGGGAGGGGGAGAGGAACCTGCACCATGGAAGCTAGGTATGGAGTTCATCGCCAAATGGCTCACACTGAATGGAAAATTTTGGGAATGGAGGTCAAACCCCAAGGGGAACAAAAATGCCAAAAAGGAGATGGAAACAGCAAACTAAACAATGGCACAGACCAAAACAAAGCCAGGAGGATAGCCAGGCCGACATAAAGAAGTCCACTGAGAGGGAAAAGAGGGGGCAGGGACAAAGGAGTAAGGATAGGGAGGGAGAGGAACATGGAGGGTAATGCAGCCCGGAAAGGAAAGGAGACTGCAATAGCTCCGGGCCCCGTGCGCGTCACACATGTACCCAATGAAAGGACTGTGGGCCCCCCATGTGCTGCATGGTCAGTTAGAGTAACAGTAATCTCATCAATAACTTCCACTGGGATGCAAAACCCTCCTCTTCCGGAGTGTTTTTCAATTTCATTATCACCTTGTTTAAACCATTTAATGACATCTGGCCTCTGCTCTGACCTTTCAGCCAGCAATACTCTCACAATGCACCACTTTGATTGCTGCCTTTCATGTAAAACAGCTTCACTAACTGCGCACAGTCTTTATTTTTGATAGCCATACATTCACTCATGTTATGGCTTGTTAAATGACAGTGTGGATGTCAAAGCTTTATACAAACAGCGTACAGCACTAGATTTGCACCTGATGGCCAAAACGAAACTAATTTTTGCTAGCGTAGATCGGTTCCACATTAATGCATTAACATATTTAACAAGTTTCACTGCCATATAATTACAGCCCACACTGGACCTCTGTGAGTAGCTGCACATTAATTGTAACTACCCAGTGCATGCAGTTTGTACAACTGCACATATTTTCCAAAACTATCATGGGATTATTTAACATACTGAACTCTTTATCCAACAGCATCTTTATAGAAATGTTGCTGTCTGTTAACAGTAAGTGCAATGATGGGAGAACTAGTGATGGCTAAATGATCGCACTCAACTGAGATAGTGCACATGAGTTGCATGTGCTTGCCTGCACTATCATTCAAGTCAGCAACAATTTTATTTAATAATGCTTGCCACTTGTGAATTATGACACACTTTAGCACATAAACTTTCTCCATCTCATGCTCCAGTCACATACACTGTCACTGCTTGTCAGGTATAACATTTTATCACACAATATTGATCAAAAGTTTGATTTTTTTAACAAACTGAATAATGAATCATCATATAAAGTCATCACTATTACTATGTTCTTACATACTGCATCTGATACATCACAAATCATCTGAAGCAAGTTAGTGTCTGAATTTTGTGAGAATGCAAAACCATGCAATTCATTCACTGGAGAACGAAAGAAAATTACTAACTACAAAAATAATTAACATTTAAATAGTTTGGAAATGAATCAGTGAAGATACAAAGTAACTGTAGTACTCTTCAGGAATTCTGTACTTTTTAATAGAATAGTGCCAAAATTTATGGGCGAACATAGACTAGCCAATAATAATGACTGATGCAGGAAGTTCAAAGCAATATTATAAAAAGCAAAACTAACTTGTAAACGAATGTTCCTTCGCAGCCTTTTCCAAGTATCTGCTCTCTGTTGAAGATAATCTTTCCAACTCTTATGTTGCCAGCACCAACATCTTCTGCTTCCGCTGTCACAATATGTGAATTGCTGTCACTACTTGATACATTACTTATATTTGAGCCTTGTGAGGAACGTAAATATTCACGATCCTAGGAAAAAAAGAAAAATTATATAATGCAATAATTACGAGGTTCATAATTCAGAATTCTAACAGATTACGCAGTAGTTTTATATACAGAACAGCAACACCAAAGTCATCTATATTCAACAGGTTTGAAATTAAGAACTCAAACTTACCTGAACTCTCAAGTAAATCAGTATAATGACTGAAGCAACAAGCAGAATTACTGTAAACTTTAAACCCACATTTTCTTGTTGGCGGAGCCATGACTTTGCAATGGTGTAAGACAGTAGTGGAAACTCCTGTGATAAAATGAAGGATGTCCTTCCTGTAGATAATTTATCATATAATTCCTCCAATTTTTCTTTGAAGTCATCTAATTTTGTTGTTTGTATTCCAATTGATATAAAAGGTAAGTGACTGTTATTTTGCCTCTTCGTGGCCTCAGTGCTTGGGGCATTTCCCTCAAAAGCTACAGTTATATTTGTTTTATTGTGACCAACAATATGATGTGTATCAATTGCACTTATGTCAGTTCTGCCTGTAATCCTCATTACTGTTTCACTGTATTCTGGGACCTTGTGATGGCCTGAAATAAGTAACTTCAATAAATGTCATTCAATTTTTTTCACTCTATTTGTACACAAATTACAATAAAATGTAAACAAAAATTGTCAAACACGTAAATTACCATCCGAAATATCAATGAAACTCTTTCATTATCAGGAAGTCCGCCCTCGGTAGCTGAGTGGTCAGTGCGACAGACTGTCAATCCTAAGGGCCCGGGTTCGATTCCCGACTGGATCGGAGATTTTCTCTGCTCAGGGACTGGGTGTTGTGTTGTCCTAATCATCATCGTTTCATCCCCATCGATGCGCAAGTCGCCGAAGTGGCGTCAAATCAAAAGACTTGCACCAGGCGAGCGGTCTACCCGACGGGAAGCCCTCGTCACACGCAAATTAAAAAATTATCAGGAAAACAACTTATGACAGAGAATTGAAACAACAAGGAAATCAGGCTTTCCATTTCATGTTTTGTCATGAGAGAAGAAAAATTAAAGTTCAATGCACAATGGACAAGGAGGGGGAGGCTGGATGCTCTTCCAGTCCCCCCCCCCCCCCCCCGAGACATATATTTGTCTGTGTCTAGTGTTATCTAATGTGAAAGTGTGAGAATGTGTTTGAAATGTTTGTGAATTGTGTAACTGAATGGGATATGGGGACCAGATTAGCATTCACAAAGTCTGATGTGGAAAACCTTCTAACTGGCTGGTACACCGGCCCTTGACATTAATCTGTGGATTCAATCTGGGGCTGGTGCATCTCTTTGAATCTCCTGGCCGACTACACTGTATCAGAGATGTAGCTCAACTTCTCCACCCGTTTAATTTTGAATGCATTTTTCTTCCTTTCTGATTCTTGTCATTTATCTTGGAATAACATGATCAACCTGAAAGCTTAAATTTTATTATTTTTACTGGGGGTCTCTCTCACAGCTGCCATATCTTTGTTTTACTAAACATACAGCTTTTCTCACCTCTCAGACAATTCAAAAAAGTTACAGAATACTTACTTGTCAAATCTCTAAGGGTATGGACTTGAAAAAGCAATTATACTGCACTCTCCTGACCAGCGACTGATTATGGTTAAATTATTTTATTCTACCTTGGTCACATCATCTGCACAGTGATAGGACAATCTCTTATTCTACAAATAAATTAGAGACATTTTTTCCAACACAATAAACATTTCACATGTTAAAGAAAGACTAAAAAGCACCTTTTTTCTGAAATGTTGAAGCATGTACTGTGCAGTATTGAAATCTGGAAAACCTAGAAAGGGGAAGAACACCTAATGCAAGTACTATAGAATGGATCCACATCCTGTTACAGTCCTAGATGTGATGCGTACATGGCACAGCTTTTGATTCATGCTAATTTATGGATGCTGGTAAATTAGATAATGGATCTGATAATACTGCCTATAAACATATTATCCCTACTGCCCTCATAGATAAAGAATATGATTTATCATAGATGGAAAAAGCAGCTATCTTTTAAGTACATGTTAAGTTCATCCCAATATTACCTCTTCTTTCTTCTTCAGTTGTTTACAAGGAAATCCTTTGGAAACATATGCATTATACAATTGTAATTCCATATGGGTTTAGCTCTGTCTTTTTTTGCATTCTTAGGTAGTTCAAGTTTGGTACACTTTTCTCTTTTTCTCTCCGAGTAGCAGTCAAACATTGATCCTGACCATCTTCTTGTGACTGATCTTATTAATACAGCCAACACCAACATCTGTGCTTACCACTTTACTTCACTAACTGAGTGGTCAACATAGCTGACTGCCAGGTAGAAGACCTGGGTTCGGTTCCTAGCTGAGTTGGAGATTTTAACCGTTCGGGGACTGGGTGTTATGTTGTCCTCCTCATCACTACTCCATCATCATCAACGTGCAAGTCGTCGAAGTGGCGTCAAATAAACAGACTTGCGCTAAGTGGCCGAACAATCCCAGATGTGGTCTCCCGGCCAATAACATCTTCTGATCATTTTATTTTTACCACCTTTAATTCATGTAATGACCTGGTGGTCTTGTTTGACTGCTTTCATCTATTACTAACTGATATGATTTTACTAATTTCAATTGTAACAAGTTATTTTATACCAATCCATTTGTTTTTATCAGAATGGACATGCACCAGTATTGAATAAACTGGGTTTGTCAAGCTTTTTACTCATACATTTCCAACTCATTCTCATTCTTTGTATTAACTCCTGACTTGTAGCATGTAAATCAGAAAGAAAATGTGACATTCTTAGTTAGTATGTAATTTACTTTTGCTGCTACCGTAGTTTTAACAGTTGACGTTTGGCTTTACGGCTACAATTTTAAGGATAAATTTTTAATTTCATCAAAATACATCTTCATTCTTTCTCAGAATCCTTCAGATGAGCCAGAACAGTCCTACTATTTGGATCTTGCATCTTTTCATGTGACAGTGTGTACATTTTGAATGTCTACCCACAATTGTCATAAAGCCATCTGGTATTCGTGTCATCCCATGTGCTTATGATACAATACAAAATGTTCAGTGTTGATCATCAAACTGCGGAGGGTTATTATGTTCCTTGCCTTCTGTGTTATTTAATTCGATGTTCTATGATTTATGAGAGCACAATTTCATTCAAAACTGTCCAGCACTGCCTAATGTGGGACATCAAAACTGTAATTTGTACATTCCTCAGCTGTCATAGTGATTCGGACTAAGGTCTTTTACACACAATGGATTATAAAGTTTCCATTTTAAGCATATATAACACCTTTTAAAGGTTGTTCAACATCATCCCTCAAGTTGTGTTAATACTAGGCAATGCAAAATATGTAAATAGGCATACAAATGCAAGACAAGACTCATACTACGAATAACAAGTTAGTTTGCTATTTGTTACACATAACAAATGTAACAGTGGCCCAAACTACAATTTTTCTTACAGCATTCTTAATCTCATATTCTTTTCACTGCAAGTTGCATTCAATATACTAATAATCTGCTGTGCAAAATGGGCCAGTCTCATGCATATGAACAAGGGGTCATTTCAAATTATGGAAGGAGTTAAGATTATCATGCACTGTATAGCTGACATATTGAGCAATGAATAGATACATAAATAAGACTGAAATTGTCACTAACCCCTTTTAGACTGTGTTTTTACACAGATGTGATTCTATACTGCCTCAGCTAGCTATAGTGTCCCACTGCTGCAGCCTGACTGAGCCATGTTGCTATCTTTACCTCTTTCATTATCTATATTTCCACCCAGGACTTTCCAGTAAGATATTAATGTTTAGTTATCAGATCATCGGTTCAGATGAAATCTATATAAAGTTTAAATAAACAAATCAAATTTCTCCCTGAAACTTTTGCCCTTCTAAGTTTTAAGGTATGAAGGTGGAACAATAAAGTACAAAAACTATACAACCAGAGATAAGTTATCATAAAAGCATGATACTTACTCTGATATGGTTTGGAAAATGATTAAGTTTCAGACCAATGCAGTCACATAACTAACAATCAGTTCTCTGGGAAGTAATAATGAGCTGCAACAACTATGGAATGAAGCAATTAAGAAATTGAAGTTCTGGTAGGGTACCTGTGAGGTTACTTTACTTCAGGTTTTTGTGCCGGATACTAATAAGCTAACTGTCGAGTGACAATATTTTATACATGCATGATACACAAAAATACACTAGAGTATTCAAGCATTATATTTTATTGCTCAAAAGCAGCACCAAGAATATGCAAAAGCCACAATCAATCCTGTTGCATGCTGCACAGCCTGATGTAATAACAGCCCATCATAACAAACTACCCTAGAAGGAAATACAGGTATTTACTTTGTAGTTCATATAAATTTCTTACTGCTAAACGTGTCTTGTGATGAAAATATCACAAACAATGTCTGTTTTTACAAGATATGATTACTCTGAGAAGATTATTTTTCACAGCTTTAATTTCCGAGTCCTTTTTCCAAAACCACCTCACAATACACAAACATATAAAAATACAACCCAATCACTTCCCTTTCTTCTATCACTGATAAAATGTTTGTTACTTACCAATAGTTACTCTAGGCAGACTCTGAAATGTTACATCTGCTTCTGGAGCTTTTGTTTTAGGGATGTTGGCATCAGAGCTTGCCTCTTCTGTGTCCAAACTTGGTCCTTCAAGTAATGGTAAACCCAAATGTGCAATTGTTGCTGTACTTTGGTCCACCAAAGATGGTAATGCATACATGCCATGCAAATGCTCACCAACATAGAGTGTTGGGCTATTAAAGTAAACAGGAAGATTAGTAATAAACTGAATAGTGATCTGAAGTTTATACTGTAGACACTGGAACAAGTCATAAAATTAACACGCTAGGGCAGACACTGACATCACAGATCTTGTGTCTGTTATACTGGCACATATTACATAGTAATGCAAGCCACATTGCACCATGGTATGAGACATAAGTTAATTTACATATCTTTTTAGTGGAATAGTGTTGTGTGTGTTTAGCTGAAATGGATAGATGAGGATAGTAAGCTGACATAATGTTGTCTGGTGTGTATTGTTTAGTATCAAAGGAAATTCTTCAATATATGGTCAGAGGTTATAAGACATCTGCTCCCTCATTTTTATCAGTTGACACATGGGCCATAATTTTCCTGAATATGGCTCACATGATACAAAAAAATTGCAACCAAGATAAAAAAGGGAAAAAACATAATATATGGTAGCCTATTGGAGAACTGGTGGTTAAAGTTGCATCAAATAGTAGAAGCCACAAAAATATCAGAAGAAATGGTACAGCACATTTTACATTAAAAATTAACTATGAGAAGACTTTGTGCAAGGTGGGTGTCACGTTTATTGAATGCTCAACAGCAAGCTTCTCAATAATCTTTGGATCATTTTAAAATGAAGACAACTGATAATGATGTATTCAAGAAATATGTGATAGTTAATTGTTACATGAATTCCTAAAAGAGAGATAGAATAACAAGGTTGGACATATATGACAGCTGCTAGCAGATTCATATAGCAGGGGTAAACTGACTGGTTTCTCTCAATCTGCTTGCCGGGAAGGATAGGCAATTAGTGTGCTTCTGGTACCCATAATGTTTGACAGCACTGCTAGGAGACTGTCAATGTTGTAAATACTGCACTCTTCCAAAAAATATTCTCCGAATTCTAGAATTTGTTCTTGCACCACTGTGTCACTGTCTATGATGCAGTACAAGCTTTTCTTGCTAATTATTGTACACTTCTCCTGTTCTCCTGAATTGATCCTGAATGCAGAAAAGCAATATGGGAGTCCACCTCAATTCAAACTTGTTATTATAGCCAAACTACTTTAAGTCAGAAATTCACCATCATCTGTGAGCTCTTATTCCATTCTTGTTTCTTTCCCCCGAGTGGCCACTAAACGGCCCATTTATCACTAAATATTTCCTGTTCCACAATAACATTGAAAGTAAATGAGATAGACTGAAGGCTGTACAATATTACTAAGTGGATCACTTTAAAAAAATGTGAGATTTATTGCACAACATCCTCCGAGCTGCACATGAGTATCAGGAAGGTACAGGTAATGAATCTGACTTCAGACTTTACTTTCCATTCTTAAAACTTTCAATATATGTTATTTTGTTTTCATATCTGCAGTTATTAATACATTGATTGGGAATATTCATTACACAATGCACAGAACTGTGCAATAATTTACAAAATTTGTGTAATGACAATTTCCAACTTGTACCAACCAACTGCTCTATCTTCCCTAAAGAAGAAACACAGTTTTTAAAGCTTGGAGAGTTATTTTGTATTTTAAATGTTCCTATTTGCAGTAATATAATCTGTTTCTCCTGGAGGTTAGTGCCAAACACTTTCTGTCTCTTTGTTATTTAAGTGAATATAAAACCAGACGGAAGAAAAATAATGCATGTGAGTTGTCAGGAAACTAAAGAATGATGAAAGCCAAAAAAAGAAGTTTTCGTCTGTGAATTCTTGCTGCTCCTTAAACCAAACTCTGATGAATTTATTTCCTTTCCGGAAGATGATGACTCAAAAATTTTATATGTTTTTATTGAGTCAGTGTGGAAATAAACATCGAGTGCTGTCTACAAAAATGATCCAGCAATTCCACTTCAACAGGTTACATGACCTCATCGAGCAGTAACACCACAAAAGACAAATAACCACAACAGAACTGTCATCCCGCATTGATAGCTGTCTACAGGAAAGCACTACTACTGATAACATGCTGCTGATCCAATGATAGTGGATAATCATTTACATGTCAAGTATACTCATAAGCCAAAACACCATGACCATGTGGTTAATGGTAGGTTGATCTACCTTTCGAAGACAGTACAGCAGTGATTCTGTGTGGCGTGGATTCATTAAATCTTTGATAGGTTTCTGGAGGTCTGTGGCACCAGATGACTGCATGCAGGTCACACAGTTTCAGTAATTTATGAGCCAGTAGTAAGCGAGTGCAAATCTGGCACCCAGTATTGTTCTGGCTTGTTCCTAATTTGGTGGCCAGGACACCAACTCGAGTTCACTATCATGGTCCTCAAACAACTGTAACAAAATTCTGACCCTACGGCATGGACATTTATCCTGCTGCAAGATGCCATCGGGGAGACATCAAGAATGAAGAGATGCAACTGGTTTATAATTATGTTCTCATTGTCCACAGCTGTCATGGTGGCTTTGATTACTACCAAGTCCCATGAAAGCCCAGTAGAATATCCTCCACAGGATAATATTGCTCCCATCTCCCTTTGTCCATCCTATGGTGCATGTTTTGAGCAAGTGTTTGCCGGGACACCTGCATTTCTGGGTACGACCATCAACCTTTTGTAACAAGAAACATAATTCATCTAACCAGGTCACACTTTTGCACTGATCCACAATCCAACTAGTGTAACTGACAATGTTGTTGGGTTAACTTGGGTACATGTAGGGGTCACCTGATGTGGAGCCCAATATTTAACAATAAGCACAAAACTGTGAGCTACAAATCACTTTTACCTGCACCAGCATTGTACTCTGTCATCAGATCTGCCACAGATCATCACTTACCCTATTTTACAGAGTGGACAAGCCTCCAACCTCCATGTTCTGCAATAAGACATGGACATCTAACACTGTCACCTACTTGTGGTTTCACTGCCCTCCAACCACTTTCCACTGATGCTCACAACAGTTACATTTGAACAGCTAACCAGTTTTGCTGTTTACAAGATGCTTGATCGCAGACACTGGACTGTAACAATCTACTCTTTATGAAAGTTGAACATGTCCGAGTTTGTTTTTATAAAAATGAACAGATTTGACGTGACTACTGCATTTTAGTTTTTTAATGCAGAAGACGTCATTAAATCTGTACACTTTACTGGGACAAGGTAATAAGAAAGTAAAGTAAAAAGTAGGTACATATATATGCTTTTAAGCAATGAGAAAGAATGAAGTATGCAATTACTGTGACTGGAATCTTGAAGGGGGGGGGGGGGGGGGAAAGCGGAACACATCACTGGATTCAGTTACTTTCATAAAATATCTAGAAGAGATGCAGATTACATTTAAAGTGGCATGACACATAAAGTTGATCACAGAATTTGGCAGATGCCACACTGAGATTCATTGGAAGCATCTGCAGGAAATATAATCTCTGAACAACGAAGATAACTTATGAAACCCTCACTCAACCAATACTTGAATATTGTTCATCAGTATGGGACCTGTACAGCTACGTTGATAGGGGAAATAGAGAAGACTCAAAGAAGAGCAGCACATTTCAGTACAGGATCATGAAGTAAGCTTGAAAGCATCACGAAGTGAGCAACCAACTATAGAGGCACATGCTGCAGGAGAGGCAGTCGGCATCATGGTGTGGTTTATTCTTCGAGTTCCAAGAACATACTTCCATATATGAGTCAACAAATGCAATGCTTTCTCCTACTGTATTTCATGGAATGACCACGAAGATAAAATTAGAGAGATTTGAGCCCACATGAAGGTTTACCACAATCATTCTTCCTGCAAACTATTCATGACTGTAACAGGAGAAACTGACAGTGGTACACAAAGTATCCTCCACAACAGAACATGGGTGTGTAGGCTGGAAGCACCCTGGATGGTGCTTTGGAAGGTGAACTGGTGGAATGCTTGGTGTCCCGGCACTGAAGACTGCTGACTGGTGGAAGAAACCAGGGGCACCCTGGTTGGGACATGGCAATGTGGATGACATTGGTTGAGGTTGCAGAGGCTGCAATGAGATCTCCACCTCAATGCTCATGTTTGTGGGACCTGCAGGTGGTGTTCTATACTGCAAGTTATATCCATACAGTTGTAGAACAGCAAGGATGAGCTTTCTAGGTCTGACAGTGGTGCTGTCGGCATGTGTGGACAGAGTTGGCTGGCACGACTCCAGGGTTTCCGGAGTTATGTGGCTAGAAGATCAAGGAGCATACACAGTTGCCCCCATGGAGGAGTTCCACTGGGTTACATTTGTGGACAGCAATGGTCCTGTATATGCTCAAGAACATTATACGTGCAGCTGTGGTGGTGGTTCCCACAGCTTTTAACACACCATATACTCTGCTTCACCATTGCAGGATGAGACAGAAACGGTGGACTGAATAAGAGTTTGATGCTGTTTGAGGCGCAGAAAGGTTTGAAAGACATGTTTGAAAGCCATTGCCACGAACTGGAGCCACTATTCAACATGACGGTTTGGGGAAGCCCTTCGATGGTGAGAATCTGGATGAGTGCGTTAAGTGTGATGACTGTTGTGGTGCATGCCTGCTGACCACAAATGGGTCGTGAAAGTAAGCATCCAAGACAATGAGGCACACAGAAACCAGAAAGGGACCCACAAAATCCAAATTAAAAAAGTCCCATGGGCAATGGGGCTGGATCAGGTGGCAAAAGATTGAGGTGGAGCAGCCTGATGCTGGGTGTAAGTGGAATAGCTGCTCACCATGGCTTCTATGTTCTTGTCCAGACCTCGCAAGTATGCTTGTTGCTCTATAAGGACTTTTGTCTGTGACACATCTCAATGCCAAAGATGGAGGAGTTGTCAAACAGGAAGTCGCAGGGTGATGTTCCACAACCCTTCTTAGTATGGTGACACGGTGAGTATCTGCCTCAGTATCAAGCAGGAGAACATTGGCGATGACTGACAGACAGTGGGAGACATGAGCCCAAGCATAAAACTCCAGATTGGTGTTCTTCGGAAAGTATATGGGGCACTCATGAAGCATGTAGTGCATCATGTACCATAAGATAGGGTTGTGGAACATGGCAGCAACGATTCGAGGGCAACTATCCAAACATGAAAATTCCTGCTGGTCAAAGGCTGTGCCTGGTCCTGTGGGTAGGTGAGATTGAATGCCTGCATTTGCATGTTATGCTGTGGGCTTGCATTTAATGGTGTAATGGTAATGGCTGAGAAAAAGTGCCCAACGGTGGAGGCATCTTGGTGTCTGCTCTGAAAAGCAGGAGTGCAGTCTGAAAGCACTAATTGTGGTAAGCGACCTGTGATGAGTGTAAACTTAGTTCCAAATAGGTAAACATGGAACTTCTTAATTTCAAAGATAATTGCTAAATCTTCTTTTTCTATCTGCAAGTAGTTCTTTTGAGCTAGTGTCAGCGTCTTTGATGCACAGGCAACTGGTTGCTCAATACATGCTGTTCCTATGCGCCAGCACTGCATCAGTGCCATATGACATGACATGGCACCTGTGGCCAAAACCAGAGGATGTATGTGGAAAAGGGCTTAAGGCTAGATGCCGTGCATAGCATACGCTTCAACTTTGAGAAAGCATGCTCACAGGCAGCCATCCGCCTCTACTGAATGCCTCTCTTCCACACCTGTTTTATTGGATGCATAATATGGGCCCCTTGTGCGAGGAACTTAGAACAATAATTTGCTTTTCCCAAAAAAGCCTGCATCTTCTATAGGTTTTTGGTAGAGTGTCAATGGCTGCGATGTTGCAGTCAGTGGGCTGGATCCCTTTATTGTTGAGCAAGTGTCTGAGGTCTTCCACTGGCTCCTGAAAGAACTGGCATTTGTGTAGCAGCAAATGAGCCCTGTGTCACACAACATAATAAATAGGGTACAAAGGTTGCACATGTTGTCGTGACACATAATATGTGTGACAATTAAGTTATCATGATAAGACAGTGCAACTAGGGATGGACATAATTAACTGTTCCATGTATCTCAGAAAGATCACCCAAGTGGAAGAGATCCCGACAGACAAGTGCTTATATTTATATAAGCTGAAGGGAGAGCTGATAACCAAAATGCTTTGTGAATTCTCATTCAGCAGGATCTGGAAGTACGCATCAGCAAGGTCTATCTTGGGAAAGTATTCACCTCCTATTAGCTTTGTGAGGATGCCCTCTTAGACATAGTACGAAGTATGTTTCCACTTGAGCCTAGGCATTCACTGTCAATTTGATGTCTGCATAGCTAAAGGGAACCATTGGGTTTCTCGATCACTGCCAAAAATGTGGCCAAAGTGCTGGTTTTAAGAGATTCAATCACTCTCCAGCCTCATGGAGCCTATCAAGTTCCTGCCTGACAGGCGTCCTTAAGGAGACTGGAATGGGTTGGGCCTGGTGGAAATTGGGCACTGCATCTGTATGCACAGATATAAGAGCTTGAAAATCTGTGGCACACGACAGGCTAGGTTTGAATACAGGTGTAAAAGCAGCACAAAGGTCATCAAGCTCCTGTTACGGAAAAGTATCAGAAATGAACTGAACCTCATCAGTGATATGGAATCCAAACAACAAGAAGGCATGCGGATCAAAAATTTTTTTGGCCAAGTGACTATCGACGACAAACAGCAATATCAACAGTGTGACCTTTGAGTAAGTGGTGGCAATTGTGAACTGACCACCGAGGAGAATTGAACTGTCACAATACGCAACCAACATACAGGAGGGTGGAGCCAATTCAAAGGAACCCAGACGAGCATACGTTTGGAGGTTCACCAATGAAATAGTACTCCTATGTCCACCTAGAAACAAGCATCCATGCTTACAACTCTGAGACTGATAAACAACTTTGTAGTGAAAGGACCGCCCCGGGGAACAACTGCCTGAAGTTCATGCACTATCCCTTGATGCATGCAGGGGATGGGAATCAACTGTCCGACGGTTTACAGCAGACAATTCAGAGCTACCCATCTTTTTCACAATGAATGCAGTGCACATAGTGATCTGGACAGTGCAGAAGACATCTTGACATGATGGAAGACCCTGTGCCCACGCCGATGGGATGTGACTGGCTGTTCAGAGGACTTTAAAACTTTAGAAATTGAAGTTATGAGGCCTGCAATGCAATTGGATGTCAATGTCTTGAATTAAAGAATAAGAGATTTTGTATGATGCATCCGCACAAGTGAAATTGCTCAGCCTTTGTAAATTGGTCACCTAGGGGTGATAAGCATGAGGAGGTTGCTTGTGATATAGACAAAGTTCAAGTCACAATGCGACCCATGGAATTGTTGTGAATAATAATTCAAAAGCAATGTGCTCATCTTCTCGAATGTGAGTGTGACTGGGTTTGAGAGAGAAGCCAATGTCTTCAGCTACAAAAATGTCTGTGGAAGCCCACAAAAGGAAAAATAAGCATTGGGGAGGCAATGAAAAGCTGTTGCGGTCACTGTAAATACATGTTCAAATTCTATTTGGCATTGTTAAAAGGCAGAAATATGGGTGGATTGCTGCCTGTATTGGGTGCTAATCCTAAACCTGCAGCTGAGTCTTCAAAAGCTGTTATCTGTTGGAGAAATTCAGTTTGATGGTGCTATTGCAATTGCTGCTGCAGGAGGAGCTGTTGTTCTGTGAGATGCACGAGTTTTTCATCCATGGGATAGTGTTACCCTTTCACCTCAGTGCCAATTATTGTGGCTACAATCTCACAAAGTTTGGGAACAACTAAAAAAACAACCACCTCACAGAGACTGTCGGACCAGCCAGGGGCTGTCAACAACATTTTTTTGAGTGTGAACAGGACAACAACAAGAGGAAAACGCACAGTGGAGGTGGCACACCAGAATAACAAAGTCCAAATGAGTAAACCAAGAGCAGTGGCCCAAAATTTACAGTCAATGAGCAATAATAAGGATGTAAAATGCATTTAATATGAATGTTGATAACAAAGCAGCATAATCAAAATTATGTCAGGAGATGAAAATAGCTGGCAAAGATTAAAAAGCTCAAAAGGAGGCTAAGTGAGGAAAAAAACTGTGTTGGAGTATGATAAGAAACAATAGGTAAAATGCTGCACTGACTGATCATCATGAGGAGATGAACAGGAGGAGGAATGCATACACAAATATGAAGTAGAAATGCAATACAGGAGAGTTAATTATACAGGGTGAAATGCGGAGGCATACAGATAAAGGACAGCAGAAAGACAAATGCAATGAATGATAGGAAAAAAAAGTAAGAGCAAAATGTATAAGAGCCTAATGTAAGACATGAGTGATATGCTCAGTGGTGGGAGCAGGATGAACATGTGGGCCGAATGAGGCAATGTTTCGGAGCGTGTATGGAATAGTTTTTAGAGGGTGGAATTAGGACAGTATATGTATCGTATTTGAAGTAAAAGACAACATGAATCATTTGCTGTTGTTGTTGTCGTTATTCTCATTCTTTTTGTAACTTTTAGTTTTTGTAATGTATCTTAGCGCCATCTGCTGTCTCCTAGTTACACTTCCTTGTCAGATGTCAGCCTCTATTCATGAACTGTAAGGGCAGTATAACCTTTGTTTGTGCCTGCCAGTGTGCAGTGAACTAGTGTCAGTGACAGACTTGGTGTTCTCTAGTAGCTCGTGTTTGTGTTTTTAACACGTTCGATAGTGCAAATCCTTGCCTAACAGGCGCAGGGTAATTTTTATCCTTTTTCATACTTTTTGCTTTGATTTTAATTTTAGCAACAGAATGGAAAGAGGGTGTGCTTGCTGTGTGGGGGTGGCCAAAGTTCGCAAACATATGAAGATGTGTTGGCTGTGGTCAACAGTTTGCCTCAATGTGTAGTGGTGCTGATGAACTGGCATGTCACATGAGATACTTCACTTTTGCCTTGTTTTGCATGGGGGTTCCAATGGCAATGAACCTTCCAGTGTATCAGATGTGAGGCAACTGCACTCACTGCAGGGTGAGCGGCAGGTTGTAAAGCATTTGTGTCACTCAAAAAGTAGAGGTTCAATCTGGGGAGCCATTAGGAAAATAGTATTAAAGGCTGGAAAGAAGTTCAATGTGCACTCAGAATGTCTGCTGGGCAGCATCATCTGAGATGTGGAGGAGGCTCCGCCTGTGGCAATTGAGGATGCAACGCACAGTCATCTTCAAGTTGCGGCTCATGTTGGCACCAATGACATCCGTTGCTTGGTTTCTGAAGCCATCCTCAGTCCCTACAGGTGGCTTACGGAAATGGTGACAACTGCTGGCCTCTGTCATGGGTTCAAATGGCTCTGACCACTATGGGACTTAACTTCTGAGGTCATCAGTCGCCTAGAACTTAGAACTACTTAAACCTAACTAACCTAAGGATGTCACACACATCCATGCCCGAAGCAGGACTTGAACCTGCGGCCGTAGCGGTCACACGGTACCAGACTGCAGCGCCTAGAACCGCTTGGCCACTCTGGTCGGCTGGCCTCTGTCATGGGGCGTCAGCAGAGGTCACAATTTGCAATATCTGACGCACAATTGATTGGGGTCCTTTGGTTCGAAGCCAAGTGGAGAACTTCGACCAGAGACTCTGTTGATTCTATGATGGTTTTGGTTGCAGATTTTTGAACCAGTGTCATGAGTTGGAAAACTGTAGGACTCTCCTTGTAATTGAGGAAGGCACTACAAAGAGGAAGCAGCTACTCGGGTAGCAGAGTACTTGTGGAGAGCACATGGTTTTTTTTAGGCTAGGCAATTGATTGAGGTCCTGTGATAAACTCTCACTAGTCGACATGCAGTGAGCAAAATCAGATCACACAAAATGAAGACACTTTGAGCATCAAAAATTTAACAGTAAATTGTAGAGGCATTCATAACAAATTTCCTGAATTTACTGCTCTCCAGGAAAGCTGTCATCCTCAAAATATACTGGGGAAAGCACAAAGCTCCAAAATATTTAACGAGGCATGGAACATATATAATAAAGACAGGTTAGACATCAAGGATGCAGAGTGCTCAGTGCAATCAACAAAGAATGTTGTCAATCAATGTCGAAATTGAGTCTGTCTGTAATGCCATCTGGACACAATTAGCTGGCCTAGGTGAACTCAAGTTAGTCATTGGATGTTTTTACTAGCCATCTGATTCCACCATAACAATTGTAGAATCACTTAAAGAAAGTCTACACTCAGAAGTGCAGAAGTACCCTTATCATGCAATATTACTAGGAGGTGACTTTAATGTGCCCCCATACAGAATGGGATATTTACTGATTCACTGCAGGTGGTAGAGGCAGACAGTCCTGTAGGTTCTCAACACATTTTATGAAGACTGTCTTGAGCAGCTAGTTTAACAACACACATGCAATATATTCAGGGTGTGTATTCGGACAAAGAAAAAAAAAAGTTCCTTGATTTTTCCCAGATTTCCCAGTTAAACCCCCCCCCCCCCTCCCCCATCAAAATACACTTCTACGAAGGTGAAAAATAGACTTTTTCCATAATAATTGACAGTCGGTCCCTTGGAGCTGTAAAAATATCAATACTTTGAATGGTAAAGATTTTATACACTTGAGAGAGAGAGAGAGAGAGAGAGAGAGAGAGAGAGAGAGAGAGAGAGAGAGAGAGAGAGAGAGGGGGGGGGGGGGGGGAATCTGTGATGTGCAGCAACATTTACGCTGCATATTTTCATATTATGATACACTGCATATTTTCGTATTCGTATTACAAAAGTATACATTCAATACAGCACATTAATTTCCAAAGCATTGAAATCGAGGTTGAAATGCGCTTTTGTAAGCCAATCATAGCTCAAATCACGTGATCTCGCCAGCCAGCGACAGCACATATTCAGAGCATAGGACATGTGATGTAGTCAGCCAACAACAACATCACTGTTAAGTAGTGTGAATACACAGATAGGAAAAGTTAACAGTTTAAATTAATGTACATAGTGTAGCTACAAGAAAAGTTAAAACTTTCACATATAATACTGGTCTTTCTTTCATGTGTTACACTTTCAGTTACACAGCACAAAAGTGTCAGTAAAATTTTAAATAATGGCATTAATGTCTGGGCTTTGAGCTCGAAACTCTTCTCACTGGCTAGTTCCAGCATGTGTAGTTTTAAAAGAGAGTCAAACGCTCTGTGATTTAAGAAATATATTGCACATCCACACATGTAACATAATTCACCTTGCGAAAAGGAAATTTACTTGGAAACTAATGCTTTTCAAAGCACCATTCGCAATATTTTCCCATGACCTGTTAGAAAGAGCTTCGTTTCAGCAGTTGCCAAAGAGTGCCAGAAAACAGGCGTTACTGCATGTGGGCAACTACCATGACATAAGAAACCAGTATGTTTATACATATATAGTATTAAGAGATTTTACATGACGTCATAAAAGAAATAGGATACTCCACGAGCATTACAATTTTGTAAACCATACTAAAATGCAAAATTCGGCTTTAAGTACACATTCATATGTCCAGATTCACAATGAAGTAGGCCCCAAACCTGATATTAAGCTTTTCAGCATGGTTTTTGGGATGCAAATTTTCTTGAGTATCAGTAATGTATTATCTCATGTTTGGTTCTTTATTGTAAACCATACTAAAATACAAAATTCGGCTTAAAGTACACATTCATATGTTCAGATTCACAATGAAGTAGGCCCCAAACCTGATATTAAGCTTTTCAGCATGGTTTTTGGGATGCAATTTTTCTTGAGTATCAGTAATTTATTATCTCATGTTTGGTTCTTTATTAAGACACAATGTTGTACGTGCCAGAAGATGAAACTGTGCACTTGAAATTCAGTGAAAAGTTGAAACTAGACAATAGTATGGAACGAAAAACTTCATTTCTAATAAATTGACTGCCTCTGGGGAAAACATTAATAAAAGCCACATTTATTTAGCAAACCAACAAATATAACTTCATTGTTCTGCAAGGTGACTGACTGCTAAATGTGAAAATAAAATCCAATCAGAAAACTGAAATCAATCATCTGTAATTATATGAATATATTTTAATTTACTTGATAGCTCCCAGCCACAGAAACCCTTTTTGTTTTCATTTGATGTGAGAAGTGTAAATGAAGAGGAAACAGCAAAATCACTAAATGTAAATATGGCTTACGTGGAGACTAACCCTCTCTTCACTACAAGCCAGAATACTATGCGCATGCATGAATCTGGCAGCTTGGGCGCACCAGAAAAATTTTTCCTGGTAGCATCTGGCTGCTTGTTGCTACTGCTGATACAGCTAACAGCCACACTTCAAGTAGCCAGAAGCGGGAGAAGGTACTGTCCATACGCAACTCAACTGCGCATGCGCGTGAGCCCGCAGGCAACTGCTCAAACGAACTTAATGTAAACAGTTGTGACGTCATGCTCGTCGGCAGCAGTTTATTGTTATGAAATAGTCCACAAATCTTCATCCTAAAACCTTTGATACATTTTGCTGTTTATTAGTTCTTACTAGTCAAAATTACAAACAATGGTTACTAATGTTCATAAATCCATCATGAAGACCAGGAGAGTTTTTATGTTGGAAAGAGCAGATAAACCATTGTTAGTATCCTTTAGTTTACCATTTAGTTCAAATATAGTGGGTGAACTGGAATTATGGGTGATGTTCAAACTGAATGTAAATTGTACTGTGGTGGAGTATGTTCTGAGTAAGTATAGTAAGAAGAGTGGTTTAATAACAAAATTCGAAAAATGTTGAGGCAGTAGAGATTGTTGCACTCTCAGTTCAAAAAAACGACGCAAAAATGTCAACAGGAAAAAGTTAGTAGAAATTTGTGTTGATGCACGAAGCTTACAACTAGTACCAGCATATATTTGTAAAATATCTTGCAGAGAACCTGAGAAAATTTGGTCCTATGTAAAATCACTAGATGGGTTGAAGAATTATTTTCAGTCACACATCGACCAGTCTGGTGTGACAATAGAAGACAAGAAAAGGTTTTAAGTTTTGCATTTGAAAAAAAAAAAAAAAAAAAACGTACAGGCAAGATGATTCTACAGACATACCATCCTTTGACCACTGCACAGACTCCCATATGGAGGATATCAAAATAGGCAACTGTTGCACAGACAAGCAACTGAAAGAGTTGAAAACAAATAAGACGTCATGTCTGAATGGAATCCTAATTCGGTTTATAGTGAGTACTCTTGAGCACTGGTCTCCTACTTAACTTGCATTTATTGCAAGTCTCTTGCCCAGCACAAAGCCCTAGTGAGTGGGAAAAGCACAGCTGGCTTCTGCATATAAGAAGGATACAAGAACAGATCTGTAAAATTACTCACCAATAACCTCAACATTGGTTTGTTGCAAAATTCTTGAACATATTCTAAGTTCAACTATAATAAATTTCCTTGAGGCAGAAATGGTTCCGTCTACAAATAAGTGCACTTTTAGAAAGCATCGCTCATGTGATACTCAGCTTGTTCTTTTCTTGCACAGCATCCTGTGAACCATGGATGAATGGCAACAGACAGTCTATATCCCTAGATTTCCAGAAAGCATTCGACACAGTGGCCCACAGCTGGCTATTAATGAAGGTCTGAGCAATAAGGAATAGGTTCCCAACTTTGGGTAGCTTGAAGACTTCTTAAGTAATACAACCCAGTATATTGTCCTGGAGGCCAAATGTTAATCACAGACAAGGGTGTTGTCATGAGCGTGCATGCCAGGGAAACGCTCCTGTTCTCTATCTCTGACTGTTTGCTGATGATGCTGTAGTGTATGGGCAAGGGTCATCATTGTGTGACTGTATGATGACACAGGATGATTTAGACAGAATTTCTATTTGGTGCATGAATGATGGCTTGCTCAAAATGTTGAAAAAGTAAGTTAATGCCGATGAGTACAACAAACAACTCTATAATGTTCAAATAGAGTATTGGTGGTGCGCTGCTAAACACACAACGTATAATAATTTTTTTCATAATGAGGGACCACAATCATAATATATTTTTTTAAAGTCAGTACCGCCATCAGACTGTTGTTTATTTCAGTGTTACGTTTACACATTAACACTTAATGTGTAAATGTAACACTGCAAATAAACAACAGTCTAATGGCGGTACTGACTTTAAAGACACTTACAATGATTAAAGATTTCGGCGTAATGTTGTGAAGCAATATGAAATGGCATGAGCATGTAAAATTTTAGGAAAGTGTAGCTTATCTACAAAGATGATTGGGAACATAACATTAGTGCAACCCATTTTTGAGTACTGCTTGAGTGGCTGGGACCCCCACCAAGTTGAATTAAAGGAAAACATAAAAGAAATTCGGAAGCATGCTGCCAGGTTTGCTACTGGCAGGTACGAACAACAGGCAAGTATTATGGGGATGGTTTGCAAACGGAAATGGTAGTTTCTGGAGGGAAGACAACATTCTTTTCATGAAATGCTTTTAATACAATTTACAGAATTAGTTTTTGCGGTTCATTGCAGAATGATTCTACTGCCACCAGCACACATTCAGCATATGAACTGCAAATACAATATGTGAGTAATTAGGGTTCAAAGGAACCATTTAGATAGTCATTTTTCTCTCATTCTATCTGCAAGTGGAACAGGAAAGGGAAAGGCTACTAGTAGTATAAGGTAGCCCCCACCACACACTGTATGGTGACTTGTGGAGTATATATGTCACTGGGGAAGTTTTCGCCTCTGGATTTCATATGCTCTAGTTTCTCTATCCATGATAATAAAGACTGCTAAAGGCCCTTGTATTGCGAAAAATTGATAGCAGAGAGGGAAGACCTGTGCAGGTGACTTGACTAACACTGCTCCAGTCCCTCTCCCCTTTGTGATTTCAAGGAGTTAATTACAGATGTCTCTGTAACTGACAATGCATAAAATAAAATGGGGAATTGATTTACCAGTAAGCTTGGATTTTTCTGTTTGATTTGCACATTTTATGTTTCAATTACTTCCCAGTTGAAATAGCACTGACTTTCTCCATCTTATTTGTATTACAGGCATGAAATAATATATACTACATATATTATTATTTTTATAAAAGCAATCACTGATTATTCTTCTTCTTGAATGCACGCAAAATCCACTGCAATCTTAATTAACTATAATCTAGAATTAATATTTTTGTTTATTGAATGTGTAAGTGTGAAATATAACAAAGTGTAAAATACATACTATAACTTTAAAGTGCTGATGGATGTGGGATCATTTTCAAACTGCAGTACAAGGTGGTCTAATGTTTCCTCTGCAATACTTGTGAATGGAACAGCAACCAGGCCACTGTCTTCTAAAATATACATAGCTATTACAGGTGAACCATAGTCATGCTGCCACAGAGGTGATCCCACATGTCTGTCAATACTTAGTGCTCGCCCTGAAGAACTCGCCACAAAATGAACGTATGCTGAAATTAGAGAGAGAGTTATATAAGAAATGATATTAATGTCTGGTGTTTTAGTTAAAATATTTCACTAGTATGCACACATATCAATCTGCACAGGGTCATCAAACAGACAAATGGGTGGCAACGTTGTGAGTGTGGTGTTTCTCACACTCTCATTACCGATATTTTTCCACTGGACCATAAGAAAATGTCACAAGATTGAGAAAAGGGGAGGCAATTTGTTCACAACATGTATCTGCCTCATTTGTTATCCATAACTGCTACTGTCGCCGGTGGTGTCACTGACTCCACCACTGTCATCACCACCACCAAAGCCACAATTGCAACAACAACACCACAATGAACAGTCAATAAGAAGGACAATACACAGTGTTGGAAAAGACAGAAGATACATTCTTTCCAAACTAAAATTAAAAACAATGTGCCTGGTGGAGATATTCTAAGGAAAAACTACACTATTTAATACATGAAAATTAAACATACCGGCATGTAATTCAAGTGGACACAGAGAACCTGGAGAGTCCAGAGAATGGCTGACTATCCTGTCCAGCATCTGATGGAGCTTTCCAAAACCCATCTCCATAAGTTATCCAACCTGCTGACATCCTATTGCCACCACTATCCAACCCCTATTGTACTCACAGCGTCTCTCCTCAACCACCCCTCATAGCAGCTAAATCCTGCCTAGCTGACCTTTTCAACTTGGCACATCCCCCAAAACTCCCTACCAACCCTCCACCAAATCCAAATTCAGAGCCAAAACATTCCCGTAACACTGTTGTTAGCCTTTCCACCAAAACCCTCAGTTTCACAAAAGTTTTAGTCCTATCCAAAGGCCTCACCTTTCACCCTACACCCAAATTTAACCATGCTGGCCTTGTCAAAGACCTACTCTCCTGCTCCTGATCTCTGCAATGCAAGCATTCTTTGCCGCCAATCCCTCCAACCAAAACCATCCTAATTCCAACATTGAACCCTGCCTCTTCCAGTTCATACCACCATCCAATGGTGATCTTCTACCCCTCCCACCTAACCACCTGCTGGTCATCTTCCAGGAATTCCGTATCTCCTACTTAGCCTCACCATCCTTCTCCACGTCCCTTCCTCTGAACACCAACCTTTCAGAAAGAAAGAACAGCCATACATAACCTCAAAAGAAATCCTGAGGTCATCATCCTACCTGCAGACAAAGGTTTCACCGCTGTTATGAATTACAATGGCTACCTGGCAGAAGGCCTCTGCCAATTGTATGACTCCTCCACCCATGAAGTCTGCCAGAGCGATCCCATCCCAGAAATCCAACACAAACTCCATCCCTGCTTAAAGCCTTAGGCCTTTCCCAGAACATCTCACTTGAATCCATTTCCCTCCTGACCCCTAAGACACCCACCTTCTACATGTTCCCCAAAATACACGAATCCAGCAATCCAGGACGCCCCATTGTCATTGGTTATTGCACCCTCACTGAAAGAATTTCAGCCCTCATTGACCAACACCTCCAACCAACTGCCTGTAATCTAGCCTCGCACGTCAAAGACACCAACCACTTTCTTCACCGACTCTTCACCACCCCACCCCTTTATCACCTGGATCCCTACTCCTCACTGTCGACACCACCTCCCTAAACACCAACATCCCTTCACCCATGGTCTTACCGCTAATCAATACTACCTTTTCCAATGTCCTTGAGACTCCAAATCCACTACCTCATTTCTCATACACCTTACTAAGTTCATCCTAACTCAAAACTACTTCTCATTTGAACGGAAGGTACATAAACAAATCCACGGCACAGACATGGGCATCTGCATGGCATCCTTTTATGCCAATGTTTTTATGGCCATCTAAAGGAGTCTTCCTAGCCTCCCACAACACCAAACCTCTAGCCTCGTTCAAGTTCATTGATTATATCTTCACAGTATGGACTCAGGGCCAAGAAACCCTATCTTCATTCCTTCACAACCTCAACACGTTCTCTCACATCCACTTCATGTGGTCCTCCTCAACACAGCATGCCACCTTTCTAGATGTTGAACTCCTCCTCTCTGATGGCTCCATCTGCTCCTCTGTCCGCATTAAACCCACCAACCACCAACAGTACCAGCATTTGACAGCTGTCATCCCTGTCACACCAAAAAAGACCTCCCATATAGCCTGGCAATCCGGGAATGCTGTAACTGCAGTGACAAAAATTCCTTTGCTCAGTATGCTGAGGGTCTCACCAAGGCCTTCACAGACAGGCACTATCCTCCAGAGCTAGTCCACAAAAAAATCTCCTGTGCCATTTCCACTCATACCCCCAATCCTTCCACAACACCCAAGAATCAGCCACAAAGGAGTCTCCCCTTCATCACCTAGTATCACCCTGGACTGGAACAACTGAACCACATCCTTCATCAGGGCTTTGATTACTTATCATCATGCCCTGAAATGAGGGACAGCCTAACCGAGATAAAATGAGAAATTAGAGCTCATATGGAGGGATATTGAGAGTCATTTTCCCTCCCTCTACCTGTGAATGGAACACGAAAGAAAATACGTAGTAGTGGTAAAAGTTACACTCTGCCACACACCATAAAATGGCTTGTAGAATATGTATGTAAATATAGGTAGACGTAGAAGTCTTTGTCTGTACTTCTTGCCTTTTTTTAAAATGAGACAGTAGCCTACAACAGGATACTGAATTACTTTTCTAGGGGTGTGGAGGGTGGGGAGAGGGGTCAAAACTGTGAATTGGCTCACAATCTGGTTTTTGTAAGAGAATTACTCAGCAGAAGCCCATATACAGACTCCATTATATAATTTTAAGCAGAGCTAAAAAGGAAAGGTTTCCTGTTGGTATTTTCAATGACATTGTCAAGCCTTAGCTTATGAGGCCAGAAACATTTACTCAGGAAACACTGACACTAGTGGAGTCATCTCATAATGGCCTCAGTTCAATACAGATAACCACATTGACAAGACTGCAATACAGAAAGATACCCAGGAGAAGCTAAAATGTCACAGTGTGTAAATATAACATAACTGGATTGATAACTAATCTACTCACCAAGTGGGGACAGGAGACAACACATATATAAGTTAAGGAAATGTGCAAGCTTTCAGAGACAATGGCTCCTTCTTTTGGCACAAGGGTTGAATGAGAAGGAAGAGGGATGAAGGAGAAGGACTGGGGAGGTTTAGGAAAAGGGGAGAATTATGGAAAAGTCACCCAGAACCAAGCCAAGAAAGACTTACCGGACAGGATGAGAAGGGAAAACTGACTGCTGGGGGCTGCACTGGATGAGATTTGAAAACCTGAGAGCTTAAATGTGGAAGATAGTGTAATAAGCAAGACACAGATTACTAACAAAACATTGTGAAAGAGTTAATAAGAGTGAAAAGCTAAGTGCATTATATGTGGGGGTCTTTAAATATGTCTGCTTGTGTCTGTATATGTGTGGATGGATATGTGTGTGTGTGCGCGAGTGTATACCCGTCCTTTTTTCCCCCTAAGGTAAGTCTTTCCGCTCCCGGGATTGGAATGACTCCTTACCCTCTCCCTTAAAACCCACATCCTTTCGTCTTTCCCTCTCCTTCCCTCTTTCCTGATGAGGCAAAAGTTTGTTGCGAAAGCTTGAATTCTGTGTGTATGTTTGTGTTTGTTTGTGTGTCTGTCGACCTGCCAGCACTTTCATTTGGTAAGTCACATCATCTTTGTTTTTAGATATATGTGGTAGAGATATAGAAAGATATAAAAAACTAAAAAGGAGTGAAGGAAGTGATAGTTACTGAGAAGAAATGCAGAGACTAAAGAAATTAACTTAAATTAGGGCCAGATGGGTAGCAAGAATAAAGGACATGTTGTAATGCCAGGCCGGCCGGTGTGGCCGTACAGTTCTAAGCGCTTCAGTTTGGAACCGCGTGACCGCTACGGTCGCAGGTTCAATCCTGCCTCGGGCATGGATGTGTGTGATGTCCTTAGGTTAGTTAGGTTTAAGTAGTTCTAAGTTCTAGGGGACTGATGACCTCAGAAGTTAAGTCCCATAGTGCTCAGAGCCATTTGAACCATTTTTTGTAATGCCAGTTCGCATCAGCAGAGTTATGAGAAACTGGTATCTGAGGCAAGAATCCAGATAACATGTGTGGAGAAACAGGCACGGAGCTCACAACTTCATGCTGCAGAGTGTGCTCTGAAACAGGATATTGTGTGTTGCCAAAATATGCCCTCTGTCTATGCCCATCCATCCTAACTGATAACTTGGTGGTAGTCACACCAATGGAGAAGGCCATACATTGTATACATAACAGCTGGTATATGATGTGTCATTTCACACATGGCTCTCACTTTGATAATATGTGTTTTGCCAGTTACAGAATTGGTATAGTTGGTGACAGAGGGTGCAAAGGGCAAGTTTTACAGTGGGGAAAGTCACAGAAGTAAGAGGCTTAGGTTAGGGAAATGGGTGCGGAAGGAATGTAGCATCTGGCTTTGATAATTTGGAGATTGAGGAGGAAGTACGGGAAAGAGTGGGGGGTGGGGGGCTATTCTAGGTGTGGTGGGAAAAATGTTAAAAAGAATAGATCTCGTTTCAGGGCACGATTTTAGGAAGTCATAGCCTTATTAAAACCTCAGGCACCTCACAAGGACTAACACCTCAATCCATAGAACTTCTTACCCCACCCAAACCACATGTTCCCACCTTTTACATTCTCCCTATGGTCCACAAAAAAAACCAATCATTCAGGCCATTCCATAGTTGCTGACTTCAAAACAAGTTGATCAGTAGCTGCAGCCTCTAGTACAAAGACTCTCCTACCATATTAAAGATACCAACCATTTACTTGATCATCTTAAGTATGTGCTTGACCCACTCCCACCACACACCTTGCTTGTCACCAGATGCCACCTCCCTCTCTACCATCGTTCCCCTCACCTCAACCCGCACCCACCTGATCCAAAATCTAGGACATCCTTCCTGCTCACATTAATCAACTTCATACTTGGGAATAACTATTTCCTGCAGCATGGACTAAGTCAAAATACGACATTTTATAAGAAGCCATTTCTAGTAGCTGCAATTTAATCTTTATTTGCTTGCACTGAGAGATATCTGCACAACAAGTTTGCCTGTTTTAGTTTTTAATGCCATTTTCAAGTGCATGTCTAGGTGGAGTTGACGATCATATGGCATCCGGGGGCCAATTGTGAGCTGTCTGTTATATAATAATATTATTATAATCACATAGTTTTCATAATATATTTTTCACGGTAATTGTTTGACAACTATTTAATATGAAAAAGAAGGAGCCACTGGCTCCAAAAGCTTGCACATTTCCTTAACTTCTGTATGTGTTGTCTCCTGTCACCACTTGGTGAGTACATTTATAACTATTCACTTGTATTTTTAATTTCAAAAATCAATTATTTTCATTGATATAGTGTGTAACTGCTTTCACAGCAAAGTTTTAAGTCATGCATGTGCCAACTTCCTTGACTGCTTCACCTACATGCCTCACCACAGTGATTCCGTCCCAGGAGCCTAGTGCAACTCCAATCCCTACTCTAATCCTTAGGCCCTTTCCAGAAACTATCCACTGAATCCAGCCCCCCCCCCCCCCCCACATACACATAAACACACACACTTTCTACATGCTTCCCAAAATCCATAAAAACTACATATTTGGACAGTCCACTGTAGATGGTTATAATGCTCCCACTGCAAGAATCTCCACTGTAGTCAACCAACATCTCCAACCAACTGCCCATAAGCTTGTCTCTTACATAAAAGATATGAACCACTTTCTTCACCAACTCGCAACCATTCCCACTCCATTACCACCTGGAAAGCTAATTGTCACTGTTTATTCCACCTCCCTCTATATAAACATCACCTATGCCCATAGCCTAGCTGCTATCAAACACTACCTCTCTAACCTCCTTCCAACTATATCTAACTAATTACATACCCACACTTAACAACTTCTCCTTTAAGGGGGGGGGGGAGGGGGGGGGAGACCATGTGGAACCAGTTGGAGCTGTATGGCACCCTTCTATGCCATTCTGTTTATGGACATGTAGTGGAAACTTTCCTAGCCTCCCAAAACCCTTGTCTGGTTCTGGCTCTCTGATGATAATGTCATGATCTGGACTCAGATCCAAGACACCCTATTTTCATTCCTCCACAACCTGATCATCATCTTTTCCATTTGCTTCCCTTGGTCCTCCTCATCCCAATGTTCCACCTTCCTGTAAGTTGACCTCCACATCTATGACTGTCTCATCCATACTTCTAGCCACTAACCATCAACAGTTCCTGCATTTTGGCAGCTGTCACCTCTTCCAAAAAAAATTTACATTCAGGCCATTCATGGTCGGCAGATCTGCAGTGATGAGAATTCTCTTGCCTAGCATGCTTATGGTCTTACAAAGGCTTTCACAGACAAGCACTATCCCTTAAATCTGGTCTGCAGACACACACACATCCCAGTCCTCCAGCTGCTTCGCAGAACCAACTGCAAAGTAGCAGTCTCTTTATCACCCTGTAGCATACTGCACAGGAACAAATAAACCATATCCTTTGTCAAGGCTTCGACTATATACCACTGTGACAGGAAATGAACATCCTATTGCCAAACCTTCCCACTCCTCCTAAAGTAGTATTCCACCACCAGCACAATCTATGCAATATCCTGGTCCACCCCTATCCCACACCCACTCCTAACCCCTGACCACATGGCTCTTAACCCATTGGAAGAGCCAGGTGCAAGACCTGTCCACTTCATCCACTCAGCACATCCTACTCCAGTCCTGCAGTCCTATCACAGAGTTATTCTATCCCATGAGAGGCAGAGTTAACTGCTGGATGGACCCATTTCATTTGAGGGTCATCTCAAAAGTCCTCCACACTGTACATGCACGACCATTATAGTGGCATGATCAAGTTGAAATTTGTGTCAGTTATGAGTGAGACTTTTGGAATGACAGTCATATACGTGTTTGCTGGCTTGTGTGGCTGTATCATGAATAATTCAATTTTAAAATGGAAGCTGAAAGCGAGTCAGGTTGGAATACACATAGTGACCAGTGTTCCTATGTCAGACTCAAATTCCTATGTGGAAAGAAACCAACAGAAATTTACAACACTTTGTGGGAATAGTGTAGCAGACTGTAGCACAGTATCACAGTGGTCCAATTGTTTCCATGAAGTTCGAGTAAGCACTGAGGACAACCCAGGAAGTGGAAGGCCTTCAACTGCAACACACTACACCTCTCAGGTTATTGTTAATGACACGTTGAGAGAGGATTGATGAAAAGCGTCTGAGGAAATTGCATATGAAGTCAAAATGCCTCTCACTACAGTTTACAGAACTGTAGCAGAAAAGCTAAAGATGACAAAAGTTGCTGCCAGTAGGGTTCTGGATGATCTGGGTGAGGAGCAGGAAGAGTCCCAAAAGTGACAAAACGTGCAAAAACTCTAGCATTCTGATCCACACAATTACTGGCAAGCAGCACATGAATTCATCAGTTGTGCAGAGACAGAAGATGCATCTGGTAAAAACAGAATTACATGGAGAGCAACAGGGATCAACACGTCAGGCGCAAAGTGTGACTTACGCTGACCAGTGTCTAAGAGATCAATATGCAACACCACAACAGATAATTCAGACAGCAGTAAGTTGCTGTACGGAACAGTGCATGACGTACCTAGTCCAATAGCATTGGCGATACTGGATACAGATCCTGTTGTTCCCAGTACATACCAAGGTCACGTACCATTACCAATGACTGACAATTCGGTATGTACAACACAAGTTGAGGCAAATAACTGTTTACCATTGCTACATAGTAACACAGGTTAGGAGGACATTGGAAGTCTGTAATACCCGATGGCGGTGCAGTGGACAGATGCAAATAATGTAGGTCGATAAGAGGGAGAATTGGTATAGTAGAACAAACATGATACGGTCTCACAATCAAATTTGACAATGACCATTTCCCCACTGAGAGAAAGTTTCAACATCATAAAGAGGATGGAAATTCCTTGTAATCAAGAACACTTAAAAATCAATTTCAAGTGGGCTTGCCACAACATTGGCCATTATCACATACCTAGATTTCATTTCTGCACGTATGGATGACGGTATTGCAGAAACAACACAAAGAATAGAACAAACCTGCAAGTTCTATGATGAGTTTAAATCTTCATTTCTCTCACGATACTGGTCTCCTGAAGTACAGAATAGGATCAAATATGATCTGCTTCAGACGACGTTTTGCAAAAATTCGAAAGGGAAAAGCCCAGTAAAATCATTTGAGAACATGGTAAAGAAAACTCAGTGCCTAGACAATCCAAGTAATGATGGAAAATTGATCCGTCTATGTACTAGGAAACTCTTGGTACAGCATCAACAGTAATTGGTAAGAAGAGGAGGAAATAATGTGCAGTCCTTTAAGGGAATCATCCATGAACTAGATTTCATATTCAGTGAGGATGATGCATGAAAGCTTAGCAGCCAACAGGAGAATAATGTCGACAAGCCGAGAATTGGAAATGGGAAAAGCGGGAACAATAGTACTAACGGAGAACCGAATGTGGGACAGAACAATGGTTGGAATGGAGGACACTGGAACTCATCACGAAATAACAATTGGTACAATAACTGGTTATAACAAAATAATAATAATAATAATAATAATACACTCCTGGAAATGGAAAAAAGAACACATTGACACCGGTGTGTCAGACCCACCATACTTGCTCCGGACACTGCGAGAGGGCTGTACAAGCAATGATCACACGCACGGCACAGCGGACACACCAGGAACCACGGTGTTGGCCATCGAATGGCGCTAGCTGCGCAGCATTTGTGCACCGCCGCCGTCAGTGTCAGCCAGTTTGCCGTGGCATACGGAGCTCTATCGGAGTCTTTAACACTGGTAGCATGCCGCGACAGCGTGGACGTGAACCGTATGTGCAGTTGACGGACTTTGAGCGAGGGCGTATAGTGGGCATGCGGGAGGCCGGGTGGACGTACCGCCGAATTGCTCAACACGTGGGGCGTGAGGTCTCCACAGTACATCGATGTTGTCGCCAGTGGTCGGCGGAAGGTGCACGTGCCCGTCGACCTGGGACCGGACCGCAGCGACGCACGGATGCACGCCAAGACCGTAGGATCCTACGCAGTGCCGTAGGGGACCGCACCGTCACTTCCCAGCAAATTAGGGACACTGTTGCTCCTGGGGTATCGGCGAGGACCATTCGCAACCGTCTCCATGAAGCTGGGCTACGGTCCCGCACACCGTTAGGCCGTCTTCCGCTCACGCCCCAACATCGTGCAGCCCGCCTCCAGTGGTGTCGCGACAGGCGTGAAATGAGGGACGAATGGAGACGTGTCGTCTTCAGTGATGAGAGTCGCTTCTGCCTTGGTGCCAATGATGGTTGTATGCGTGTTTGGCGCCGTGCAGGTGAGCGCCACAATCAGGACTGCATATGACTGAGGCACACAGGGCCAACACCCGGCATCATGGTGTGGGGAGCAATCTCCTACACTGGCCATACACCACTGGTGATCGTCGAGGGGACACTGAATAGTGCACGGTACATCTAAACCGTCATCGAACCCATCGTTCTACCATTCCTAGACCGGCAAGGGAACTTGCTGTTCCAACAGGACAATGCATGTCCGCATGTATCCCGTGCCACCCAACGTGCTCTAGAAGGTGTAAGTCAACTACCCTGGCCAGCAAGATCTCCGGATCTGTCCCCCATTGAGCATGTTTGGGACTGGATGAAGCGTCGTCTCACGCGGTCTGCACGTCCAGCACGAACGCTGGTCCAACTGAGGCGCCAGGTGGAAATGGCATGGCAAGCCGTTCCACAGGACTACATCCAGCATCTCTACGATCGTCTCCATGGGAGAATAGCAGCCTGCATTGCTGCGAAAGGTGGATATACACTGTACTAGTGCCGACATTGTGCATGCTCTGTTGCCTGTGTCTATGTGCCTGTGGTTCTGTCAGTGTGATCATGTGATGTATCTGACCCCAGGAATGTGTCAATAAAGTTTCCCCTTCCTGGGACAATGAATTCACGGTGTTCTTATTTCAATTTCCAGGAGTGTAGAAACAGTAACGGGGGGAATAATGATGAAAGCAGAAATTGGTTTCAACCATGTAAGCCAAACTATTCCACCTCAAGCAGCCCTCTGGAGGTGGTCAGAGAGCAACAGAATCCAGGAACATCAAGTGATCAAAGTAGAAACGAACCACAACCTGAGATTGAGGTCAGGTCATGTAAACCAGGTAAACGTCAAAACTGACTAGCTGTGGAAGTGGGAAACCAAGAGGATAATGCGAGACCTACTGAAATTTGCAAAGTTGCCAGTAACCAGTTTAATAGACTCATGTACGACACAGGAAAGGAGGAAACAGTACCCAAGGCAGAACACATATTTCATGAGCCATGATTAATGTGTTGGGATACTACTACTTCGAATTTGATGGATGTTGAGATTGGTGTGCCAGCACTTGAGGTAACATGAAGTGAGGATGAAAATGGATTAATCGTTTATTGCAAATATTTGATACAAAAGCTAGGAAAGCAAAGTCCATGATGATAATCCACAACTAACTGAAACAAGCCGGTGTACAGTGTGAAGTAAAACCAAATGTATACATTTCAGGGGATTATGATGCCATAGTGCAATTGTACACGAGTGATTACGGCAAATTTTTTCCAGTAAAGAATGGGGAAGTAGTTACAGTAAGAGGAGACAAAAGTTGGTGATGTACTTCCACCAAAAAACTCAGTTTCTGATATTAAGAAGGTTAACCAGCTTGTTTATGATTCGACTGAGGAAGTGCTGATGCAAAAAGACGAAAGGAATTACCTCCTGAAGTACAACCAATAATTAAACCTCAAATCGGAAATAAAGACGTTAACGCAGTGATTGATAGTGGTAGTGAAATGACTGCCATTCCGGAACAGTTGTTCAATCGCTGTAATCCTAAAAGAGAACTTCCACTGTTCAAAACTAGAAAGGTGAAAAGAAAGAAGTGATTGAGCATTATTCCACCGATGTCACCAAGCACTCTAGAATCACATTTAAATGTCAAAGAAGCACAGTAGAAACAAACTTCGTAATTTATTTTGACACCTGGCAGGAAATCCAAAGAGATTCTGCCACAGGTAAAGTATGCTAGCGGCACAGCAATAGAAATACTATCGACGACAGTGCTGCAAAAGCAGAGTTCCTACACACAGCCTTTCAAAATTCCTTCACCAAAGAAGACGAAGTAAATATTCTATAATTCAAATAAAGAACAGCTGCCAACTGGAGTAACTTAGAATTAGATACCCTTGGAGTAGTGAAGAAACTTAAAATCACTTAACAAAAGCAAGTCTTCTGATCCAGATGTATACGCATTAGGTTCCTTTCAGAGTATGCTGACGTAATAGCTCCATACTTAACAATCATATGCAACCACTCACTCAATGAATGACCTGTACCCAAAGACTGGAAAATTGCACAGGTCACACCAATATTCAAGAAAGGTGGTAGGATTAATCCACTAAATTACAGGCCCATATCATTAACATCAATATGCAGCAGAATTCTGGAACATATATTGTGTTTGAACATTATAAATTACCTCGAAAAGAACAGTCTATTGACACACAGTCAACACGGATTTAGAAAACATAATTCCTGTGAAACGTAACTAGCTCTTTACATACACGAAGTGTTGAGTGTTATTGACAAGGGAGTTCAAACTGATTCTGTGTTTATAGATTCCCAAAAGCCTTTTGACACTGTACCACAGAAGTGGCTTGTACTGAAATTGCATGCTTGTGGGATATCACCTCAGTTATGTGACTGGATTGTGATTTCCTGTCATAGAGGTCACAGTTCATAGTAACTGATGGAAAGTCATTGAGTAAAACAGAAGTGATTTCTGCTTTTCTCCAAGGTGGTGTTATAGGCCCTCTGCTGTTCCATACCTATACAGATGATTTAGGAGACAATATGAGCAGCCGTCTTAGGTTGTTTGCAGATGAAGCTGTCAATTATTATCTAGTAAACTCATCAGAAGATCAAAACAAATTGCAGAATCATTTAGATGATTTAGGTCTGAATGGTATGAAAATTGCCAATTGACCCTAAATAACGAAAAGTGTGTGGTCATCCACGTGAGTGCTAAAAGGAACCCGTTAAACTTCGGTTACACTATATATCAGTCTAATCTAAAGGCCATAAACTCAACTAAATACCTAAGAATTAACATTACTAACAATTTAAATTGGAAAGAAAATGTAGAAAATGTTGTAGGGAAGGCATACTAAAGACTGCATTTTATTGGCAGAATACTTAAAAGATGCAACAGATCTACTAAAGAGACTGCCTACACTACGCTCGTCCGCCCTCTTTAGGTGTACTGCTGTGTGGTCTGGAATCCTTACCAGATAGGATTAACGGAGTACAATGAATAACAACACATTTTGTATCATCGTGAAATAGGGGAGAGTGTGACATGGACATGATACAGGATTTGGGTTGGGCACCATTAATTGTTGTGGCAGAAACTTCTTGCGAAATTTTAATCACCTCCTCCCAAAGTGAAAATATTTTGTTGATGCCGACCAACACATGGAGAAATGATTATCATAATAAAATAAGGGAAATCAGAGCTCGCATGGAAAGATATAGGTGTGCCTTCTTTCCGTGTGCTATTCGAGGCTGGAATAATAGAGAATTATTGTGAAGGTGGTTTTATAAACCCTCTGTCAGGCACTTAAGTGTGATTTGCAGAGTATCCATGCAGATGAAGATGAATCACAAAAGAACAATCCCAACATTATCAAACGGAAGAAGAACGGGCTCTGAAAAGGACTGTTGCACAGTTCTTAGCCAGAACTGAAGTCTCACTCATCATAATGGAAAAGTTCCCAACCTCAACACCTGAAAAAATTCAACCGTCAACGATGAAAAGTGAAACTGATGACAATATTTGCGTATGACACAAATGGAGTCGTAGCTACAAATAAGAGTGCCCCAGAAGGCTACAAGCTCTTTAAGCAAAATATTTTGCAGCTGAAAATTCATCAAAGAAAGTCTAGCAGGCTTGTAGCTGGTGTCTTTATTTTTGACTGATAATGCAAGACTGCATACTGCCCTATCAGTAACAGAAACGCTCGACAAATATGGATGGGATACACTTCCCCACCCACCATACAGTACTGGTATGAGCCTGACAGACTTCATTCGTTTCCAAACTTGAAGGAACAACTCCATGAAAAACATTTTGATACAATTGATGAAGCTTCCTGTGAGGTGACCTGAGTAGTTACACAGCTTCCACCCCCCCAACCCCCACCAGTTGCCATCCCTTCCACACTAAATAATCCCTCTCAGCTCCCTTGCCCAGTATGCTGAAGGTCTCACCAAGGCCTTCACAAAAAGGCACTGTCCCCCAGGCCTAGTCAGTAAACAGATCATGCACACCATTTCCCAATACACCCCCAATCCTCCCACCACCCCCAAGATCCAGCTACAAAGGAATGTACCCTTTGTCACCCAGTACCCTTCATAACCCAATACCACCCTGCACTGGAATTACTGAACCCCATATTTCATCATGCCTCTGATTACCTATCACCATGCCCTAGAATGAGGGACTATTCAAGATCTGTCCTATCACTTGTAAAATAAAGTTCAATCACCCACCTAAACTCCACAAGCATCCCAGTCGATCCTTACACCACTACCAATCCCAACCCCAACCCCTTGCCACAGGGATCATATCCATCTGCAAGACCTAGGTGCAAGACCTGCCCACTCCACCCAGCCAGCACTTCCTACTCTAGCCCTATCACAGGCTTATCCTACCCCATCAGAGGCTGGGGCACCTTGAAAGTGGCCATGTTGTGTATCAGCTCAGCTGCAATCATTGCACAGCTTTTTGGTATGACTACCAACTAGCTGTCCACCAGGATGAACATTCACTGCCAAACTGTGGCCACAGAATGGTAGACCAATCTGTGGCAAAACGTGCAGCTACTGAGCAAGGTGCCACAGTGGTTAGCACAGTGGACTCACATTTGGGAGGATGATGATTCAAACTCGTGTCTGGCCATCCAGATCTAGATGTTCTGTGATTTCCCTAAATTGCTCCAGGAAAATGCCAGGATGGTTCCTCTGAAAGGGTACGCCCAATTTCCTTCCCCATCCTTGACACAATCAGAGCTTGTGCTCTGTCTCTAATGACCTCAATGTTGATGGAAGATTAAACCCAATCTTCCTTCCTACAAAACTTGCAGCTGAAAATAACATGTTTGATTTGAATGGCTGCTTCACAACTCAGGTTATCTGGATGCTCCCCTCCACCACCAGCTTTTCTTAACTGTGCAGATGAGAGTTATACTCACAACACATTCTCCACTCCCAAAATTATCCCGGCTTCAACCTATGGTAACCTACTGTCCCTGCACTCTACATCCAACAGTTTTCGCCCCCTCTGTCTGATAACCTCCTCCCTGTCCATGTCCCCCCAACCTTATTGTGTGCCATCCTCTGTCAATGCACCTGTCCGTCTTTCCCCTTCCCTGCTCCTCTCCTTTTCTGCCCCCCCCCTCCCTCCTCGCCAGCCTTCTGTCACTGCACCTAACAGGCTTCTCATGGTTCTCTGTAGCCCCTGTATGTTCCTCCACCAGACAGTACTATTCCCCCCCCCCCCCCCCCAGTCATACCTGGCTATCCCTTCCCCTTCCCTGCCCCACTCCAGACTCCCACTCAACGTGATAGTTGCATTCCAGTCTGAGCTGCTGGAGATGGTGGTCATTTGTGTATGTGTGTGTGATGTGCGTGCTTGTGCACATGTGTGTGTGTGTGTGTGTGTGTGTGTGTGTGTGTGTGTGTGTTTTCTCTTCTGAAGGAAGGCTTTGGCCAAAAGCTAAATGTGTAACATTCTTTTTGTTGAGCCTGTATACAACTCAATGTGTCATTTTTTTGGTGAGTAGCAATGTATCCTTTTGCTAACATTGTTCCCCTCAGTATAACAACTTGGGCTGAGTCAATGTTATGTTTCTCAAGGGCAGTTAATACAGATTTGGTTGAAAATAAGCCAATGATTTTCTCTAAAACTATGAATACAGACAAGAAAAAGTCATATTATTTTAGAGCCAATTTTGGTACCAGATTCTGATGACTTATTTTTTAAGTAACTTTATTTTGGAGTTTTTGTATCTATATTTTTGTAACATTAAAGAAATACACAATTTGTTTAAGAGCTTTGTACAACCAGGGAAGATGTGAAGTTCACATGTAAAATAGAAAAAGGACAACCCTTACATTAGCTTTGTCAGTGTGTCAACAAACATAATACATTAGTGGAAGCACACATGTTGTGGTCAATGTCATAAAATCAAAATGGATGCAAATTAATTTGGAATATTTTTATACAGGAATTTCATTCTGCTGGTGGACTCAAATATACAAAGAGAAGTGAATAAAATTGGTACTCAGAGCAATACCAAAGTGAGTCATTTGCCTCCCCTTATTTTCAGTTTTTTCACTGAAGAAACAAATCCTGTCCAGTTCGTCACAATAAATAAAAGGGACAAAGTCATCAAATGCAAGAATAATCTTCTAGTCTATTCTAAAGAATCTAATGATGTACGACGTAACTTCAATACTTATTCCTTACGATAATCATTCCGAGTTTCAGCTTCCATCAGATTTGCTGAGTAATCAAAAAACGTCACATTCCAACTACGACCTTTATTTTTACTGTCCAGCATCATAATGTTGTATTCTGCAAAAAAAAGTAGGCGTCAACTGTTGGCATATCATAAACAAATTATACTTTTGGTATTTCAAATACAGGATGCTACATTTGAATGAAACATAATTCATATTAACTGTGTGGCCTTCAGTTTTCTAACCTGTTCTTCCAATGAGCACAGATTCAGCATTAGAAATGGGACAAGTCTTATCAACTTTGTCATAGCTAAGAACTTCCTGTTTTTCTCCTGTCCTGGGATCAACTGAAAACCAGGTGTCCACTTTCTTCCCTGTGAGCAAAACACGTAAATTATGACAACATACACAAATGGCTCATTATACGAGGGTGAGTCAAATGAAAACCTTAAATATTTTTAAAAATATTATTCATTGTGCAGAAGTGATACAAAGCTGTATCACTTTTCAACATAATCCCCCCCCTCCCTCCCCCCCCCCCCCCCAACTGCGCTCAATGCAAGTCCTCCAGTGCTTACAAAGTGCATAAATTCCTTTGGAAAAAAATTCTTTTGGTAGTCCGCGTAACCACTCATACATCGCTTGGCGTACTTCTTCATCAGAATGGAACTTCTTTCCTCCCATTGCGTCTTTGAGTGGTCCAAACATATGGAAATCACTTGGAGGAAGGTCTGGTGAATATGGTGGATGAGGAAGACTCTCAAAATGCAGGCCTGTGATTGTTGCAACTGTTGTACGGGCAGTGCTGGGCCTTGCATTGTCACGTTGCAAAAGGACACCTGCTGACAGCAAACCACGTCGCTTTGATTTGATTGCAGGCCACAGATGATATTTTAGATCTGTGTATGATGCACTGATGACAATGATCCCTCTAGACATGTAATGCTCCAAAATGACGCGTTTTTCGTCCCAAAAGAGAGTCAGCATAACCTTCCCTGCTGATGGTTCTGTTCAAAACTTCTTTGGTTTTGGTGATGAGGAATGGCGCCATTCCTTGCTCGCTTTCTTTGTTTCCGGTTGGTGGAAGTGAACCCAGGTTTCGTCCCCATTAACGATTCTTGCAAGGAAGCCATCACCTTCTCGTTCAAAGTGCCAAAGAAGTTCTTCACAAGCATCAACACGCCGTTCTCTCATTTCAGGAGTCAGCTGCCGTGGCACGCATCTTGCATACACTTTGCGAAACTGGAGCACATCATGTACAATGTAGTGGGCTGACCCATGACTAATCTGTAAACATGCTGCAATGTCATTCAGTGTCACTCGGGAGTTTTCCTTCACTATGGCTTCAACTGCTGCAATGTTCTGTGGAATCACAACTCATTGTGCCTGACCTGGACGAGGAGCATCTTCCACTGAAGTCACACCATTTGCGAACTTTCTACTCCATTCGTAGACTTGCTGGTGGGACAAACATGCATCACCGTACTGAACCTTCATTCGTCGATGAATTTCAATAGGTTTCACATCTTCACTACGCAAAAAGCGAATAACAGAATGCTGTTCTTCCCTGGTGCAAGTCACAAGTGGGGCGGCCATCTTTATACTGTTACTGCGGCGGTATGTGTGCATCTGCACTATGCTGCCACCTACAGGCCATTCTGCACGCTGTTTGTAGCACGCTTACCACCTTACAGGATAATGGTGCAAAATTTTGATTTTTTATTACAAATTTAAGGTTTTCATTTGACTCACCCTCGTATATGTATAAAAATCTGGCTTCACCTCAGTCTATAGCTCATGTTTCCACAGAAAATAGTTTCAGTTTTTTTTAATACCTCAAATGATTCGTAAATTTCTGTCCACAAGAGGGTTATATGCAGAATTAATCATGTAGAGAAATGATTTATTTTCACAGTTTTTGTAACCCTAGATAACAGCAATAATACAAGGCAAACTCATAACATGCAAATGGTTGATATACTCTGAACTTACGATAATGTCAGATTATATTGAACTTCACACTGCATGCACTGTATCTATTGTGAGCACATTGCAAATAATTTTGAAAGAGAAATTGAAAATGCCATAATTAACATTTATCAATTACACACAAGACTAAAAATAAAATCGACAATGTTAATACAAATGGATACAAATGTTAGAACCATTTTCAGCAAGAAAATGAGTATCAAGGGAACAAACAATTGATTATTTGTAATGTTGATGATCTGTCAATTCTCAATTGCTATTAGCATTAAATAAATCATTAATATAATATTATATGGAGTATAACTGAACAGCAGAGAATGTGCAAGAAATGAACAACAGTGAACAATACAATCAACTATTACACAATATGTTTTCACAAATTTCCTAGACAATAAGGTGGGTGCGACTCACCAGTATAAAGTATCCCATCACTGCTTCGGCAAGGTGAAGAGGCAACAAGCTGTGGTATAGTAAATGGCAGTTTCTTTAAGGCATCTTGATCAGACTCAGACAAAACATACAGTGAACCATCTTTAGGGTCTGGCAGGTACATGGGGCTGTAAAAGGGAGGGAAAATAATAAAGAGAAATGAAGTGAAATGGTACTTACAGCATACGCTTAAAAATGCAACATGAATCACTTATTTTATGCATTATGGATGTAGAAAATGTGCCATCATTACAATTAATACTAAATAAGGTTTCAACATGTAGTACTTACATTAAAAGGGGACCCTACTTCTACAACGTAATTACTCAACATTGGAAAGACTGATACTGAACCTTTTTCCTTTAGCTTCATGTGTTCCCTCTTTAGTCGAAAAAACACATGAGAAAAGGAGCAGCACATGACAAAAGAAAAAAATAATAGTCTAATGGAAGAGTGAGATTTCCCACTCAATTGAGATCCAAATGAAAAGAGAGGAATGGTCCGAGACATGAGACTACTGAAGTTTTTATTTAGTAATAATCCATATAACAAAAACACTAATTGTTATGTGTGTGATAGCATGCATACCTAATATGTTCCAAAATGCGCACATAAAATGGTATTTTCCAGTGATCATACCTTGGGTTCTATTAGTGATGAAGACGTACGGTCAAGCGTTTTGGATAGCCCTTGGGCTGGGGACCATTTGTATACACAACAGAAGGATCATCTTAGCGTCACTATCCTTCAATGCATGTTCAAAGTATGAACGTTACACACTTTCTCCTCAGGCAAATGGAGCAAGTCGGTTGGTTCTTTTTGCATTTGATGTGATCTATGGTGGGCTTCAAGGGACTGTCGGAAGCAGTTCCTTGGAAAACCCCCCAAAAACATGGCTTTTTAAATTATATTTTTGCCGTCATCAGCAGACCAAAAAACCAGTCAATGATTATAAGATGGCTACACACAGCAAATGGTAGAAATTTTAACAATATATTCTTAAGCTCCTGATCTCAAACAAAGTTGGAAAATTTTCTCAAAATCTTTATCCATTTCCAAGATATAGAGGTTCAAAGTTACCCCACTTCTGCACATAAAATCTGATATGAGAGGAAATCAAAGTGATAACTGCAGCAAACTGCTCAAAATTTAATGCTATATTCTCTAGGCATTCATCTAGAATAGCCACCTTCCTGTTTTCAAAAATCTTTATCCGTTATCAAGAAACATCCCACAAACTTGTTTATTGGGTACCAACATCCAGTTGTGGATTCCTAGACCATTATGCACAGCAAATGGCAGTAATTTTTTACAATGCATTCCTAATAGCCTGATCTCCAACACCTTGAACATTTTGTTCATATCTTTATCTGTTTCCGAGAAACAGTGGTCAAAGGTTACCCTGGTTGTACACATAAAATCTGGTATGAGGCGAAAATGTAGTTTATAAAGTGATGTAGCATGGAAAAATATACTGTAAAGTGTCTCCGTTTCTCTGTTATCATCTGTGAACTCCATGTTGTAGTACCGAAGCACAAGCAAAATTTTTCTGCATGTAACATCTGGTCTGCAGTATAGAAATAATTTTGTGTTATTTCAATTTCACATAAGTAAACTATCAAAATTTTAGTGAGCAATACATTTATTTTTATATGAGTTACATGCCCTGCTGCAACAGGGAAAAGAAGGGAACTGGTGGATAATGCTCCTACCAGAGAGAGGGGGAAAAAAAAACCTGAATGTGTTCCTGTTTATTTAAAAGACTCTGACTGAATAGTGGGATACCAGATGACTCATTCAACCTCCCTCAGCATCTTTAAAAATTTTCCCAAAAATTTTAGCATGTGTACATATTCAGGCTTTTTTATTTCTGAGAGAGAAGTGGCAGTGGCAAAGAGACGGAAAAGTAATAAATACTGGATGATAGCAGACAAACATTTAGTTCCTGAAGAGAACAGTACACTTTGCAGTAATTGCAGGATCAACAGTCTGGATGACTGACTGATCTAGCCTTATAACGTCACCCAAAAAGCCTGTGCTGGTTCTGTGAATGGCTGAAAGCAAGGGAAACTACACCTGCAATTTTTCCCAAGGGCGTACAGCTCTACTGTATGGTTAAATGATTATGGTGTCCTCTTCCTTTAAAATATTCTGGAGGTAAAACAGTCAGGCATTCAGATCTCCAGATGGGGACTACTCAGGAAGATGCCGTCATCACAAGAAACAAAACTGGAGTTCTGTGGATCGGAGCATGGAATGTTAGAATCCTTAATCAGGTAAGCAGGTTAGAAAGTTTAAAAAAGGAAATGGCTAGATTTAAGTTAGATATAATGGGAATTAGTGAAGTTTTGTGGTAGGACTAACACAGCTTCTGATTAGGCGAATACAGGATTATAAATACAGAGTCAAATAGAGATAAGGCAGGAGGGAGTGGGTTTAATAATGAACAAGAAAATAGGAATGGGGGTAAGCTACTATGAATATTATTGTAACCAAGATAGACACAAAGCCCATTCTCAGCACAAGTTTATATGACAACTAGCTCTACAGATGATGAAAAGATTGAAGAAATGTATGATGAGATAGAAGATATTGCTCGGATAGTTAAGGAAGATGAAAATTTAATTGTGATGGGCGACTGGAATTCAATAGCAGGAAAAGGAAGGGAAGAAAAAATAGTGGGTGAATAGGGACTATAGGAAAGGAATGAAAGAAGAAGCCGCCTGGCAGAACTTTGCACAGAGCTTGATTTAATCATCTACCACTTGGTTCAAGAATCGTAAACGAAGGTTGTATATGTGAACGAGACCTGGAGACACTCTAAGGCTTCAGATTGATTACATAATGATAAGGCAGAGAGTTCGCAACAAGATTTTAAACTGCAAGACATTTCCTGGGATACATGTGGACTCTGACCACAAGTTATTGGTTCTGAGTTGTAGGTAAAAGGTGAAGAAATTGGAAAAAGATGAAGAAATTGGAAAAAGGTAGGATATTGAGGAGGTGGGATCTGTAAAAGTTGAAAGAAAAAGAAGTTCTTGAGATTTTCTGAGGTAGTGTTAGGCAACGGTTGACTACAATAAGGGAAAGGAATACAGTAGATGATGAAATAGTGAAGACAGCAGAGGACCACACAGGTAAATAGACAAGAGCTTGTAGAAATCCTTGGATAACACAGGTTATATTGAATTTAACTGATGAAAGGAGAAAACATAAAAATGAACAAAAACGGAATGCAAACATTTAAAAAATGAGAATGACAGGAAGTGCGAAATGGCTAGGGAGGAATGGCTACAGGGTAAATGTACGGATCTGGAAGCATATTTCATTAGGGAAAAGACTGATACTGCCTACAGACAAATTAAAGAGGCCTTTAGAGGATGAAGAAGTACCTGTATGAATATCGAGAGCTCAGATGGAAAACCAGTCGAAAGCAAGAAAGGGGAAGCTGAAGGGTGAAAGGCGTATATAGAGGGTCTATTCAAGAGAGATGAACTTGAAGGCAATATAATAGAAATGGAAGAGAACATAGATGGAGCTGAGGTGGGAGATATGATACTGCGAGAGGAATCTGACAGAGTTCTGAAAGACCTAAATCAAAACAAGGCCCCAGGAGCAGATGAGATTCCATCAGAAGTACTGATGGCCTTGGGAGAGACAGCTATGACAAAACTCTTCCACCTGGAGTGCAAGGAGTATGAGGCGGGCAAATTACCCTCAGACTTCAAGAAGAATGTAATAATTCCAATTCCAAAGAAAGTAGTTTCTAACAGGTGTGAAAATTACTGAACTATCAGTTTTATAAGTCATGGCTGCAAAACACTAATACAAATTATTTAGAGAAGCGTGGAACAACTGGCAGAAGCCAACCTCGGGGACAATCACTTTGGATTCTGCAGAAATTTTGGTACATGTGAGGCAATACCTACCCTATGACTTATCTTAGAAAATATGTTAAGGAAAGGCAAACCTACATTTATAGCATTTGTAGATCTGGAGAAAGCTTTTGACAGTGTTGACTGAAATAATCTTTTTGAAATTCTGAAGGGAGAATGTAAACCATATTTTGATAACGTGCTAACATCTGCAAAGTAATCTGTTGGAAAGGGTTATGTGTGAACTAGGTTATTTGTCCCGAGCCTACTGCGCAACTGAACACTGAAATTGGACAGTATTAGTAAATGAATTGGAATTAGTGTTGAATGAATTGCCATAATCATTCACTAGGTGTCACCAGTAGAGGTAATAGGACAAAAAGTAGAAGAGGAAACCCTCTTGAACTGGGTTAAGTGGCCAGATAAAATTCTGCCCCCTCACCCCAACCAAAATCAATAAAGAATATTAAAGAAGAGATGACTAGGGAAGCTGAAGAATGGAAAAAGAGATAGGATAAAGGCACCTGTAAATCAGACAAGGTGGGAGATCTCGTCTTGTTTAAAAGTCGCAGGAGAAGTGAAAAGTGCAGAAAGACAACGAGCAGGTTTTAATTACAGTGAAATGAACACCCTTAGCTGCTTACAGGCGTTGACATACGTCAACGGGGACAGATGAAAATGTGTGTCCCGACCGGGACATGAACCCGGGATCTCCTGCTTACATGGCAGATGCTCTATCCATCTGAGCCACCGAGGACACAGAGGATAGCGCGACTGCAGGGATTTATCTCTGGCACGCCTCCAGTGAAACCCACATTCTCAACATATTGTCCCGCACTACATTCATAGTGCCCCCGCCCATTATACTCATTACTCGTGGCACGTTGCCGATTCCCGTAAGAGTTCGGGCATTGTTTGTGCATTCGCACAGAAGAAGATGGTCAAGTGGCCGGTGAGCCTTAACTATATATTTACTAAGATGGTATCTGTTCTTTCGGACATGTCTTAGTAAATATAGAGCAGGTTTTAGCCACAGCAAGAGAGGTGATTCATGATAACCAGGCTACCACACGCAAAGGCAGCAATGTTAACACGCCCAACAACCACAAAGGAAAGGGCATGTGTAATACCCAGGGTTTATGACCATTCATAAGAAATTAAAGAGTGATTAAGTAACACTCAATTTTTACCAAAATTGTTGGGTGTAACAAGCTTATTAGGCAGTTTCTAACAAATTAAATAATTCAGAAATAGTGTGTAGTTAGTGCTCAGCAGGGTTGAGATAATGAGATATAAGTTGGGCAGTGAACACGCCCCCCCCCCCCCTCCCCACCAAAAAAAAAAAAAGTTCCCTATAAAGGTTTCTGCACTGATAAAGGTATTACAGAGTGAGTTAAGTAGCATCTCCAAGATGAGGAGCCTGTTCTCGATTATGAGGTTGTTATTCACACTTTAGGTGTGCCGAGGGTGAAAGAAAGAGACGTAAAATGTCTACACTAGTATTAATATTGATTGCATTATTATTGAACAGAAATTACACCTTTCCTCAATTCCTCCATTTATAACCATGTTACAACCACTAAATATTATTTCTGACTAAGTGAAGTTTTATCAGGACTGGATTATGAGAAATTAACATTCATATTACATAAACTGTCTATGATGTGTTATCCCTTTTTGTATATAACACTTCATTTGGTTTTGGATATGATTACAGTGGCTTTTATAATGGAAACTAAGCTTCATAGTGACACCCCAAAAAGTGTTATACGAGTCTTTGCATGCAAATACAAACTGAGATGCTTGGATTCTAATGTTTGTTTAATGGGTTTACTAATGATAATTATCATGTCTGCTGTACTACATAACTAAAGTATTTTAAGCGACACACTGACTGATCAACTTAGGTTGTAAAGTTACAAATGCTTCAGACTGCGACTACAGAGGTTTGTTACTCCTGTAAGGCATAAAAAAGTAAAATAAATAATAAATAAAAGGTTGACTTATCTTCTTTGAAGATGAAAACAGTTAAGGAAGGAAACTTCCTGGCAGATTAAAACTGTGTGCCCGACCGAGACTCAAACTCGGGACCTTTGCCTTTAGCGGGCAAGTGCTCTACCATCCGAGCCACCGAAGCACGACTCAAGCCCGGTCCTCACAGCTTTACTTCCGCCAGTATCTCATCTCCTACCTTCCAAACTTTACAGAAACTCTCCTGCGAACCTTGCAGAACTATAACTCCTGAAAGAAAGGATATTGTGGAGACATGGCTTAGCCACAGCCTGGGGGATGTTTCCAGAATGAGATTTTCACTCTGCAGCGGAGTGTGCGCTGATATGAAACTTCCTGGCAGATTAAAACTGTGTGCCCGAGCGAGACTCGAACTCGGGACCTTTGCCTTTCGCGGGCAAGTGCACTACCATCTGAGCTACCGAAGCACGACTCACGCCCGGTCCTCACAGCTTTACTTCCGGAAGGAGTCTAAGGTTTTCATAACTTGATTTATTGTTTAACAATATTGTAAAAGTATACCTCTTTTATGGATGTATGTTTGTTTTTCCTTTCTTGCTCGTTTATTTATAAGGAGTGGCATATGTACGGGTACAGTGTCTCCCTCACATATGTTGGTTTTATATCCACGTTGTGTAGCTTCAAATAAATGAACAAGCAGAATGAGTTGAGAATCAAAGTGTTTCTTTGTTATGGAGATAATTGTATTTATTTCATTTTTTTAATTGTTTCATTTTCATAGTCTGCGATTGCTGTATTCTTGTCCAAGGTATTCCTTTCGAGCCATGTGTGGCAACGAGAGCAGTCACGCTGCCCGTGACGTCATCACAAGTCACAGCTGTGACCCCAGGCCATGCGCAGCCCACAAGGTGCACTGAAGATCAGACAACAGAGCTGACAAGAATGTCAACTGGAAATTCAATTGTTTCTGGTGTGAGAACAAGACTGGTCAGTCCTGCTTCTCTGTATTCATATATTTTTGTGAAGGAATAGTAACTTGATATCCTGTGTTTGAGGAATTGTGCTATTCCTTTAGTAGAGTAGTGTGGGAGGGGGATGGAGAGGGGGGAAAGGGGGGTGGGGGTGGGGGAATAAACAAAATCTTGTCGAGAGTTAGTCGACGTTTGCTCCACTGAAAATGAAAGATAGTCAAAGACACTCACAATCCGTACATCGAATAAACATTAAAGCAAACCAAAGAAAAATTTGGAATAGGAACTTAAGTTGGGGAAGAAGAATTAAAAACTTTGAGGTTTTCCGATGGCACTGTAATTCTATCAGAGACAGCAAAGGACTTGGATGATCAGTTGAATAGTACGGACAGTGTCTTGAACGGAGGATACAAAATGAACATCAACAAAAGCAAAACAATGATAACGGAATGAAGGCAAATTAAATCAGGTGATGCTGAGGGAATTAGATTAGGAAATGAGATATTTAAAGTAACAGATGAGTTTTGATACTCGGACAGCAAAATAACTGATTATGGTTCAAATAAAGAAGATACAGAATGCCCACTTGCGATACGAAGAAAAGCATTTCTGAAGAAGAGAAATTTATTAACATAAAATATAGATTTAAGTGTTAGGAAGTTTTTTTTATCAAGGTATTTGACTGCAATGTAGACATGTATGGAAATGAAACATGGACAATAAACAGTTTAAACAAAAAGAGAACGGAAGCTTCTGAAATATGATGCTACAGAAGAATGCAGAAGATTAGATGGGTAAATCACGTAACTGAATAGAATTGGAGAGACCAGAAATTTATGGCACAACTTTATTAAAAGAAGGGATTAGTTGATAAGACATATACTGAGACACCAAGGGATCACCAATTTCGTATTGGAGGGAAGTGGGAAAGGGGGAGGGGGGGGGGGTAAAAATCTTCTTAAGATGGAGACCAAGAGATGAATACAGTAAGCAGATTCACAAGAATGAAGGTTGTAGTAGTTATTCGGCAATGATGAGGCTTGCATACCACAAAGTTGCATCAAACCAGTGTTCGAACTGAAGACCATAACAGCAGCAGCAGAAAGTGATTGTGTTATAGCAAGAGTGAAGGAGACAATGGCAGTGTGTGTGTGTGTATGTGTGTGTGTGTGGGACGGAGGGGGGAGGGGGGGGAGGGGGGGAGAGGGGGAGGGGGGAGGGGGGGAGGGGGAGAGGGGAGAGAGAGAGAGAGAGAGAGAGAGAGAGAGAGAGAGGCAGTGGAACAGTTGACAGTGACAGAACAGTGCTAGGAAAGAGAAAAGAAGTAAGTATCAGTTGGGGAGGAATGAAAAGAAAATGATAGTGGAAGTGGGTGAGAACCAGTTATAATGAGAAACATAGTATATGGCAGTGACAATGAGGAAGAGAGGTAGTGACAGTGAGAAGGGACAGCAGCAGTAGGAAGGAAGAAATGAGATATTAGCAGTAAGAGAATGTGAGAGGGAGACAGTGACAGTGGGAGGAAACTGTAATAGTAGGATATAACTAAGAAAACTGAGGCTGCGACATAGGAGCCAATGACAGAGAGAGGGAGAGAGAAAGAGATAATGACAATGAATTGGGCTGAATGGTTGAATGGGAAAGGGCAACAGGGAATGGATGGGTATGAGTGACTTAACAGTGATGGACTAGTGGGTGTGAGTGAGTTACAGTTAGGGGAGCTGGTGGGAGTTTGGGGCAAGTTGCATCTTTAAAAAAGTGCAAACATGTTTGCATGCCAAAATTTTTGCGAATATTTTCAACGGTGCTGAGAAAGGTAGAATGAAGCAGGTGGTACTTCACTTTTCAGACAGAGTCTTTTAAATAAACAGGAACATATTAACTTTTTTGTGCTCAGATAAGAACATTTTCCTGCTGATTAAAATGGATCATAATGGATTTATTGACTGTGTAACAGAAAAACTTCTCATGGTTGGGGTTAACAGTCATGCAGACTTTTTTTAAAGGACATCATATTTGCTATAACTGTAGGAATTTATTTCACAATTGCAATTTCGGCCTGTGGGACATTTTCAAGTGGTACTGCAAAAGATTTTGCTTCAGCACATACCAGACTAAAATCCTCTGACATGTATATTTGTCATCATCAAAATATAAAAGGCCTATATTTGACCATGTATATGTGTCAGAGGATTTTAAACTCTGGATGTGCTGAAGCAAAATCTTTTGCAGTACTACAGTCAATGGAAAATATGATGTCTTTTTAAAAAGTAACAGAAGACATTCACAGGTGGATACTGACTGACAATCAAGAAAATGTGCATGTGTGGCATGCTTTTAAAGGTAATAGAGGCAGTGAGAAAACAATATGGCTAGTGAACAGGCTGTTGCTCTTCAGGAATTCACTTTATGTCTGAAGGGACATTTACTTTTAATGAATGTATCTGTTGCCGATGCAGGTATTAGGAGGAACATCATTCAGTTTCTAGATGTATATACAATACAATGAGGTGAAATATGGTAAAAAGCATTATATGTCTCATAACAAGTCATTCTAAAAAAAACATGCGTACTGAAATTCTTAAGATATGACACTAGATTTATGGTGAAAGTTGATCAGTTACAAAAACAGGATGATCAAAAAATTTAGAATGTTTATTAAAATATCAGGCTACTTAGTTTGACACACAACAGCGAGAATTAAAACGAACACCATTTCAAATCAAATCACAAGCGGAGGACGCCCCACAGATACCACCACAAAAGCAGAGACAAGGAAAGAGATGGACAAGATCGCTGTTAAACTCAAAGAGAGTACCATATTCTCATATCCATTAAGTCAGCATGAATATTATGAAAAGAAAGTTACTACTGACGATAGAATTGAGATGCTGAGCCGCAGATAGGCACAACAAAAGGACTGTCACAAATAAACCTTTCGGCCATTACGGTATTCATCAACAATGGACGACACACACACATGACCCCAGTCTCAGGCAACTAAAACCACACTGCGAGAAGCAGCACCAATACATGATGGGAGTGGTGACTGGGTAGAGATAAGGAGGAGGCTGGTGCGGCGAGGGGGAGCATTAGTGTGGTGGGCATGGTGGACAGTGAAGTGCTGCAGGTTAGACGGAGAGAAAGGGAGAGATGGGAAGTGGGGGAAGGGAGTAGCGGAAAAGGAGACAAATAAAAAGACTGGGTGTGATGGTGGAATGATGGTTGTGTAGTGCTGGCACGGGAACAGCGAAGGGGCTGGATGGGTGAAGACAGTGACTAGTGAAGGTTGAGGACCGGAGGGTTACGGGAACGTACGATGTATTGCAGGGAAAGTTCCCACCTGTGAAATTCAGAAAAGCTGGTATTGGTGGGAAGGATCCATATGGCATAGGCTGTGAAGCAGTTATTGAAATGACAGGGTGTATACACGGACAAGGAAAAAAAATTCCCGGATTTCCCGGTTAAAAATAAACTTTCTCCCGGGTAAAAACACACTTTTTCCGTCCTAAGTAACAGTATATTTTCCCTTGGAACTGCAAAAACGTATCAATCCATTGAATGGTTAGATTTTTCCGGCACTTTATAAAACGAAACTCAGGGAAAGAGACACGTTTTGTAAATATCTTTGATGTGCAACAACATGTATGCTGCGTATTTTCGTATTACGAAAGTAATCATCGGAATTCCACCAAACACCGCATGTTACTTTCCGAATCACTGAAATCGAGATTGCGATGTGCTTTTGTAAGCCAGTCATAGCTCATGTCAAGTGATCTCACCAGCTGATGACAGCAAATGTTTAGAGCATAGGGCACGCGATGTAGTCAGCCAATAGCAACATCATTGTTAAGTAGTTGTAACACACAAGTTAATGGTTTAAATTAATATACACCGTGTTGCTACAAGAAAAGCAAAGCTTTCACATATAATATTGGTCTCTAAGGTTAATAAGCTGCAAGAGAAGCTAATTCACATATAATGTTGATTTTTTTGTGCGCGTTACACTTTAAGGTATATCACACAGACGTGCCAGTAAAATTTTTAATAATGACATAAATGTCTGATCTTCAGGGTTCGAAATTCTTCTAAATGGCTCGTCATCAAAGAGTTGATTTTTAAATGAGACTCAAACGCTCTGTAATTTCAGAAATTCGGGGTACATTCTCGTGCATAGTCCATCTTACGTTAAAGGATATTTACTTTGAAAGTAACGCTTTTCAAACCAGCATTCCCAATATTTTTCCGTGACCTGTTAGAAATAGGTTCATTTCAGCAGTTGCCATAGAGCGCCAGGTAACAGGCAACACCGCGCTTGCGCAGCTACCATGACATAAGAAGCCCATATGAACGTACATATAAAACATTAAAAGATCTTACATTCTGTTGTAAAAGCAGCAAGACATCACAGGGTACTCAAAGAACATCAGAATTTTGTGAACCGTACTAAAATGTGCACATTTAAACTGCAACTTAAAGTACACATTTGTATGTCCATATTCCCAATGAGGTAGACCTCGACCTGATATTAAGCTTTTCAGTGTGGTTTTCGGGGTGTAAATTTTCTTGGAGCACCAGTACTGTATTACATCATGTTTGGTTCTTTATTATGGCATAATGCCATAGGTGCCAGAAGATGAAAACGTGCACTTGAAACACAGCGAACAGTTGAAATTAGCCAGTACTGTGGAATTAAAAATCTCGTTTCAAATACATTGACTGCCTCTGTGGAAAAGGTTAATAAAAGCCCAATTTCTTTAGCAAACAGATAAAAATAACTTCATTGTTCTGCAAGGCGATTAATGCTTGACTGTCCGAAGGGTGGAAATAAAATAACATCTGAAACTAATTAAATATTTAAGCCTTTCGTAATTATGTGAATGTATTACAATTCACTTGATACCTCCCGGCCACAGATATCCGTTTTGTTTTCATTTGACGTGAGAGTAAAAGAAGGCGAAACAGCAAAATTACTAAACGTAAACGCGGGTCACGTGGAGACTACCCACTATAACTCAGGTTGCTCTGCGCATCAGCCCCAGATCTACGATATTTGTGAACCAGGTCAATATTTAAAAAAATCGAATTTTCAAAATATGTGCATCTTGTAGGGGACATCATTCTGAAAAGTTTGAAACATAAAACATATGTGTTCGAGAAAATGTATGACTTGTTATTTGGTCTTAAGTGTGCCAAAGTGCAGTGCCACACCTCTTCATAAGGCATTCTTCTAACGCACGTCACTATATTTCGCTCTGTGGAATTGGAAGGTGTATATTTTGTAAGCGATGCCATCAAACTGTGTTCACGGAAGTGGAAATTGAAATGTCCTGTGGTGCCTCTCCTGCTCCCAGTCGGCCGGTTTGACAGCCTGCCCCTCTTTTTTATTATTATTTTTTTAAAAACTCGCCATTAATAGCAGATGGGATTATTTGTAATCGGGAGTACATGAAATCTTCAGAAAATTTGCACCCTTTATTGTCTGTTAGCTGATAACTTGCTGTTTTGTGTGACATAAAATTAAATAAAGGATACATAAAACCAATATAGGCACGAGACAAGCAAGAAAGTACACACTTCTTCAATCCTTACCTCCTAGTATTTTTTTCTCTCAAATCTTGCTACAGCTTTACATGGCGTGCTTTCCTTTCTGCGCAAGAATCTTTTACCTCACCAAAGTTCATCAAACGTTTTGCTACATGAAAAATCGAAATTTCATTATCTGATACTGAAAAAGCTGTTAACACTAATAATACCCAAGACTGGCGTGGTTTCTCGATCTGTTTACGTCTATTTTGTCACTGTATGCTAGATAAAACAAAATAGGTCTTTCTAATATTGCAGCAATTTTGTAACACACACCAAATAAGCAAGACTGTATTGGCACAAATGGTCATTTTTATAACACGACAGAATATAATTCACGAAGTAACAACATCAAATGCCTATTAGGCCTACTACAAGCAAAAAGCTTTATGTTACGAAATAGTTTCACATTTCATTCATACACACCAGTTTCTCAAGTATGAGATCGAAAAGTAGTATTACGGAATTTTTATATAAATTCGGAATCCTCTTATTCTTCCATAATTTGTGTGATGTCCCCGTTTCTTCTGCTTCCTCGTTATAACAAACAATCTTGTCATCACCAATTCTGTAGCTATTCCTGCCACTGAGAAAATTTGTTCGCTGATTAACTTCACTAACCCTGCCAGAATCACTGGTTTAGTTACCCCGCGATTATTCTGCAGTAAAGCATTGTTACATATTCGTACAAAATGTTCTCTGCGTTACTTCCAAAATAGAACTTAAGTGGCTGCTAGCCAGGGACTGTACAACTGGTCCTTACTAGTGTAGCGAGCTGGCCAAAAATTTTCTGTCAAAATTTCATTTTCTTGGATACAAGGAGAAGATAATACGTAATCTTTCTCACTAAATATTCCTGTAGTCGTTTAGTTCCATTCTGGTAGACTGAATCTACGGATTTCGCTAGTAATTATAACAACGCTGATCATTCGAAAAGCCAATCAAGTACATAATATTACAGCGATTGGCATTCATCCGTTCGGCTTTACTCCGCTCAGCTCATATAGCCCCATCCCCTTTTATCAGCGGAAAGTTTATTTCTAGATGCGACGAGGATTCTCCTGACAGAGACATCAAGTACACTATGCATGCATTCAAAAATCAACTTATGATTCATTCAGAAATGAACTTAAAATGTATTCAAAAATGTTCAAAAACCAACAGGGATGAGTTTCAAAATCATATAAATGATCGATAGATCAACGGGATGCTAGGCGCTTTGTGAAACAAGTTTTTTTCCCTCGAGAATATGAATTTGGCGCCCTCTTTTCCTGGCAACACCTAGCCACTTGCTCCCACTGCTTGCACAGCCAATAGCCACATACCTGTAGCCAGAAGCCTGCTAACATGAATCAAATGTAAACAGTTGTGACTTCATGCTCATCGGAGGGAATTTGTTGCTATGAAGTAGTCATAGTCTTCGTAACGCCTTTGACACATTTGCTGTTGGCAGACGCTTGCATGAGGACTATGTGTCGTTGTTGTATATGGCGCATTTCCTTTACAATTTAAGTTATTTCCTTTTTTTTCTCACGTTTATGTTTTATTGTTGAAGTATTATTCTGCAGTAGCGGGATACAGTAATATCCTTCGTTAGAGTAACGGTTCTTACCAGTCAAAATTACAAAAATTTAACTGAAAACTAAAACAATGAAAAATTCCCGGGTTCTTCCTGGTTTTCTCCCGGATGAAAAAGTTCCCAGGTTTTTCCCGGTTCTCCCAGTTGTCCCGGGTCGTTATACACCCTGAATGAATGATGTCATAAACATGGCAGTGTGTCCCGCAACATGATGATTCACTTGTTTCTTGGCCACAGTTTCTCAGTGGTCAATCATGCAGACAGACAGCTTCTTGGTTGTCATGCCCACATAGAATGCAGCACAGTGGTTGCAGCTTAGCTTGTAAATAACATGAATGGCTTCACAGGTAGCCCTACCTTTGATGGGATAGGTGATGTTAGTGACCGGCCTGAAGTAGGTGGTGGTGGTGGTGGAAGATTCATTGACGACATCTTTGCGATATGGATCGAGGGTGAGAACACACTATACATATTCCTTCAGAAACTCAACAACTTCTTCACCATCTGCTTCACCTGGTCCTACTCAATCCAACAAGCCACCTTCCTAGACGTTGACCTCAACCTCAAAGATGGCTACATCAGTACCCCCATCCATATCAAACCAACCAGGCACCAGCAATACCTCCACTTTGACAGCTGCCACCCATTCCATACCAAGAAATCCCTTCCGTACAGCCTAGCCACCCAAGGTCACTGCATCTGCAGTGACGAGCAGTCCCTCTCAAAATATACTGAGGGTCTCACTGAAGCCTTCACAGACCATTATTATCCTCACAACCTTGTACAAAAGCAAATCTCCTGTGCCTTATCTTTCCAGTCTCCCACTATCTCCTGCCCTCAACCTTGGTTAGTCACTCACTTCACTGTCTGTTACCCCCATCATACTATCCCTTCCCCTCCCAACCCCAGCCTCCTCCTTACCCCCACCCAGTCGCCAATCCCATCATGCACTGGTGCTGCTGCTCGCAGTGAGGTTTCAGTTGCCTGAGATTGTGGTCGTGTGTGTAAGTTGCATTTGTTTGAGTGGTGTGTGTGTGTGTGTGTGTGTGTGTGTGTGTGTGTGTGTGTGTGTCATCTGTTGTTGACGAAGGCTGTAATGGCCGAAAGCTTTATTTGTGACAGTCTTTTTGTTGTGCCTATCTGTGACTCAGCATCTCTGCTATATGGTGAGTAGCAACTTTCCTTTTCATAATATTGTTGCATTCCACCCTGGATTTTCCATTGTTTGATTTCAGTCAGTATGAGATAGATGAAGATACATAAAACCTGAATATGAATAAGGAACCAGGATTTGACTGAGTGCTACAAGATTTTAATCAACATCTTTGAATAAAAGAGTAAAGAGATTCTTTGTTGAGTTTTTACGCACATGGAATACTTGTGCAGAATTCAATCTGGATGATGTTAAAGTGATTCTATATTCTGGAAGATTGGTACATGATGTATCAAAACTGGTACATTATGTATCAAAGTATAGACAAATAATATATTTCAACATCTGTTTCTATCTCCTAGAACATTTAATATTTAACAGAGTTTAGGGAGCAATAAACAAAGCAACTCCAGAATATCCCTAGGTTTCCAAACACAAGAATATCTGCTGTGAACAGGTACTGGCTCCAACACTATATGTCAAGTCATTGTTCCAGAAAAAGCCAAAAATATCAGTGGTTTTTGTTGGTCTGTCTTTTGTGTGTGGTACCATAAGACCAGAAGAGCACCTGGTTACATTCCACAAAGGTGTCTACAAATCAAAAAGCAAACCACTCTGAAGTATAATATGCTGACTAATGACCCTTTCAAGATCAGCTCTGGGCATAGCACATGAAAATAATTTACAACACAGAATGAGTAGTAACCATGGATGTTGCCTTTTGATCCAGCTACCAACCACACAGCAGTGTGTTGCAGGCTGCCACCTTTCTGAGGCACCTGCAATTCAACCACAGCACTTCACGTCTGCAGAAGCCATTGCTGTAGGTGGTGGCACCACATTTGCTGCATACAGTGCAGCTGCTGTTGGCACTAGCTCACCTCCGTGAGCCATGTGACACTATATCCATTTCTTGGTATTCTCCTGCTGGTCAGCTTTACAGAACACTGCCCAGGTTCTCACCAGTCAGTCGACACTGGCAGTTCGCAGTTACAGTTATATGGAGCAGGAGCCAACAGTGCAGGTGGTCCCACAATCAGAGTTCCATTTATGTGGAGTGCAGCGCACACCAGTTGGGACCTACGGCCTCGCATACCGCATCCAAATCGCTGAGACTTTGTACGTGTTTCAACCATGGACTACATCCACGTACAGATGTTTTTGGGCTACATCAGTGCTACTTGAGTCAGGGCAGACAGTGTACTTAACTCAGTGGTTATGTAGCAAACTTGTACAGCTTGTATACTCAAATAAATGTCACTGTTTGGTAGCAACCCTTATTACACCAGGACAATCTTTAGTGTAATATTTAGTAAGTTGTTTTCTTTTCTTCTCTCTTAAGGTACTGTGTAATAAAGTTCTATTGTTCTTATGGCTACCTCGCCATGTTTATTCATTGTAATGTGCATCTAACACAATGGGATTCAACGGAATGCTTCCTTCGATGTTCTATACTTACTCCAATATTCGTCAGTTCGTATGCCACTGATTTGGCTGACACTTCTACAATCAAAACCTGCTATGCTGATGCCTAGAATTAGCTGAACAAGCAACAACTCCAGAGAAAACAGAGAATGGTTTATTCACATTAGTAGGAGAGGAGCCTCTGTTCAAATCAATCCAAAAAAGGAGTATGTGTATATTACTTGGACACTACAAAGGCAATACTAAGGCTGACAAGAAGAACGTACAAACTTCTTGTCACTGATTTCATTCATACTGACAAAGTGGGTGCAGGTACGACTAGGAGTTCAACATATGTAAACACGAAGATGAAACTCTTAACCGTTTTCAAGAAAACAGAGTTCAAAAATTTTAAGCCTGTTTATATACTTTGTATGGTTGCTAGCATTCAAGGAGTTTGCAGCTGAGCGAGTAAGCAGTTAGTTTCATAATCTTTGGATCAAATCTGGGTTGTTGTTGTTGTTGTGGTCTTCAGTCCTGAGACTGGTTTGATGCAGCTCTCCATGCTACTCTATCCTGTGCAAGCTTCTTCATTTCCCAGTACCTACTGCAACCTACATCCTTCTGAATCTGCTTAGTGTATTCATCTCTTGGTCTCCCTCTACGATTTTTACCCTCCACGCTGCCCTCCAATGCTAAATTTGTGATCCCTTGATGCCTCAAAACATGTCCTACCAACCGATCCCTTCTTCTAGTCAAGTTGTGCCACAAACTTCCCTTCTCCCCAATCCTATTCAATACCACCTCATTAGTTACGTGATCTACCCACCTTATCTTCAGCATTCTTCTGTAGCACCACATTTCGAAAGCTTCTATTCTCTTCTTGTCCAAACTGGTTATCGTCCATGTTTCACTTCCATACATGGCTACACTCAATACAAATAGTTTCAGAAACGACTTCCTGACACTTAAATCTATACTCGATGTTAACAAATTTCTCTTCTTCAGAAACGATTTCCTTGCCATTGCCAGTCTACATTTTATATCCTCTCTACTTCGACCATCATCAGTTATTTTACTCCCTAAATAGCAAAACTCCTTTACTACTTTAAGTGTCTCATTTCCTAATCTAATCCCCTCAGCATCACCCGATTTAATTTGACTACATTCCATTATCCTCGTTTTGCTTTTGTTGATGTTCATCTTATATCCTCCTTTCAAGACACTGTCCATTCCGTTCAACTGCTCTTCCAAGTCCTTTGCTGTCTCTGACAGAATTACAATGTCATCGGCGAACCTCAAAGTTTTTACTTCTTCTCCATGAATTTTAATACCTACTCCGAATTGTTCTTTTGTTTCCTTTACTGCTTGCTCAATATACAGATTGAATAACATCGGGGAGAGGCTACAACCCTGTCTCACTCCTTTCCCAACCACTGCTTCCCTTTCATGCCCCTCGACTCTTATAACTGCCATCTGGTTTCTGTACAAATTGTAAATAGCCTTTCGCTCCCTGTATTTTACCCCTGCCACCTTCAGAATTTGAAAGAGAGTATTCCAGTTAACGTTGTCAAAAGCTTTCTCTAAGTCTACAAATGCTAGAAATGTAGGTTTGCCTTTTCTTAATCTTTCTTCTAAGATAAGTCGTAAGGTTAGTATTGCCTCACGTGTTCCAACATTTCTACGGAATCCAAACTGATCTTCCCCGAGGTCCGCTTCTACCAGTTTTTCCATTCGTCTGTAAAGAATTCGCGTTAGTATTTTGCAGCTGTGACTTATTAAACTGATAGTTCGGTAATTTTCACATCTGTCAACACCTGCTTTCTTTGGTATTGGAATTATTATATTCTTCTTGAAGTCTGTGGGTATTTGGCCTGTCTCATACATCTTGCTCACCAAATGGTAGAGTTTTGTCATGACTGGCTCTCCCAAGGCCATCAGTAATTCTAATGGAATGTTGTCTACTCCCGGGGCCTTGTTTCGACTCAGGTCTTTCAGTGCTCTGTCAAACTCTTCACGCAGTATCTTATCTCCCATTTCATCTTCATCTACATCCTCTTCCATTTCCATAATATTGTCCTCAAGTACATCGCCCTTGTATAAACCCTCTATATACTCCTTCCACCTTTCTGCCTTCCCTTCTTTGCTTAGAACTGGGTTGCCATCTGAGCTCTTGATATTCATACAAATGGTTCTCTTCTCTCCAAAGGTCTCTTTAATTTTCCTGTAGGCAGTATCTATCTTACCCCTAGTGAGACAAGCCTCTACATCCTTACATTTGTCCTCTAGCCATCCCTGCTTAGCCATTTTGCACTTTCTGTCGATCTCATTCTTCAGACGTTTGTATTCCCTTTTGCCTGCTTCATTTACTGCATTTTTATATTTTCTCCTTTCATCAATTAAATTCAATATCTCTTCTGTTACCCAAGGATTTCAATTAGCCCTCGTCTTTTTACCTACTTGATCCTCTGCTGCCTTCACTACTTCATCCCTCAGAGCTACCCATTCTTCTTCTACTGTATTTCTTTCCCCCATTCCTGTCAATTGTTCCCTTATGCTCTCCCTGAAACTCTCTACAACCTCTGGTTCTTTCAGTTTATCCAGGTCCCATCTCCTTAAATTCCCACCTTTTTGCAGTTTCTTCAGTTTCAATCTGCAGTTCATAACCAATAGATTGTGGTCAGAATCCACATCTGCCCCTGGAAATGTCTTACAATTTAAAAGCTGGTTCCTAAATCTCTCTCTTACCATTATATAATCTATCTGATACCTATTAGTATCTCCAGGATTCTTCCAGGTATACAACCTTCTTTTATGATTCTTGAACCAAGTGTTAGCTATCATTAAGTTATGCTCTGTGCAAAATTCTACAAGGCGGCTTCCTCTTTCATTTCTTCCCCCCAATCCATATTCACCTACTATGTTTCCTTCCCTCCCTTTTCCTACTGACGAATTCCAGTCACCCATGACTATTAAATTTTTGTCTCCCTTCACTACCTGAATAATTTCTTTTATCTCGTCATACATTTCATCAATTTCTTCATCATCTGCAGAGCTAGTTGGCATATAAACTTGTACTACTGTAGTAGGCATGGGCTTTGTGTCTATCTTGGCCACAATAATGCGTTCACTATGCTGTTTGTAGTAGCTAACCCGCACTCCTATTTTTTTATTCATTATTAAACCTACTCCTGCATTACCCCTATTTGATTTTGTATTTATAACCCTGTAATCACCTGACCAAAAGTCTTGTTCCTCCTGCCACCGAACTTCACTAATTCCCACTATATCTAACTTTAACCTATCCATTTTCCTTTTTAAATTTTCTAACCTACCTGCCCGATTAAGGGATCTGACATTCCACGCTCCGATTCGTAGAATGCCAGTTTTCTTTCTCCTGATAACGATGTCCTCTTGAGTAGTCCCCGCCCGGAGATCCGAATGGGGGACTATTTTACCTCCGGAATATTTTACCCAAGAGGACGCCATCATCATTTAATCATACAGTAAAGCTGCATGTCCTCGGGAAAAATTACGGCTGTAGTTTCCCCTTGCTTTCAGCCGTTCGCAGTACCAGCACAGCAAGGCCGTTTTGGTTGATGTTACAAGGCCAGATCAGTCAATCATCCAGACTGTTGCCCCTGCAACTACTGAAAAGGCTGCTGCCCCTCTTCAGGAACCACATGTTTGTCTGGCCTCTCAACAGATACCCCTCCGTTGTGGTTGCAACTACGGTACGGCCATCTGTATCGCTGAGGCACGCAAGCCTTCCCACCAACGGCAAGGTCCATGGTTCATGGGGGAAGCAAATCTGGGTAATGGTACTTTTTTTATTCCCAAGTTATGCTACAAACACGCAGTACTAAAGTAATCCCTCTCAAATGTACTCTGCTGGTGCAGTCTTCTGATATATTTTTTTTTTTTTTTGCACACACATGCAGAACCACAAAAAATTAGCGAAAAATATACCTATTCAAAAAGCAGATAAAAATTCACTTGACGCCTTCCTGAGAGACAATCTCCACTCATTCCAAATTAATAATATAAGTGTAGACCAGATGTGGCTTAAATTCAAAGAAATAGTATTGGCAGCAATTGAAAGGTTTATACCAAATAAACTAACAAATGACGGAGCTGATCCTCCTTGGTACACAAAACGGGTCAGAACACTGTTGCAGAAACAACGAAACAAACATGCCAAATTTAAACAGATGCAAAATCCCCAAGACTGGAGATCCTTTACAGAAGCTCGAAACTTAGTGCGGAGTTCAATGCGAGACGCCTATAACAGTTTCCACAACCAAACTTTGTTTCCAAACCTGGCAGAAAATCCAAAGAGATTCTGGTTGTATGTGAAGTATGGTAGCGGCAAGAAACAATCAATGCCTTCTTTGCATGATAACAATGGAGATACTATCGAAGACAGTGCTGCCAAAGCAGATTTACTAAACATAGCCGTTCGAAATGCCTTCACAAAAGAAGAAGTAGTAAATATTCAAGAATTCGACTCGAGTACAGCTACCAACATGAGCAATGTAGAAGTAAATATCCTCAGAGTAGTGAAGCAACTCAAATCACTTAATAAAAGCAAGTCTTCTGGTCCAGACTGTATACCAATTAGGTTCCTTTCGGAGCACGCTGATGCATTAGCTCCATACTTAACAATCATATACAACCATTCGCTCGAAAAAGATCCGTGCCCAAAGACTGGAAAGTTGCACAGGTCACACCAATATTCAAGAAAGGTAGTAAGAGTAATCTACTAAATTACAGGCCCATATCGTTAATGTCAATATGCAGCAGGATTTTAGAACATATATTGTGTTCCAACATTATGAATTACCTCGAAGGAAACGGTCTATTGACACACAGTCAACATGAGTTTAGAAAACATCATTCCTGTGAAACACAACTAGCTCTTTATTCACATGAAGTGCTGAGTGCTATTGATAAGGGATTTCAGATCGATTCCGTATTTCTGGATTTCTGGAAGGCTTTTGACACTGTACCACACAAGCGGCTGGTAGTAAAATGCGTGCTTATGGAATATCGTCTCAGTTACATGATTGGATTTGCGATTTCCTGTCAGAGAGGTCACAGTTCGTAGTAATTGACGGAAAGTCATCTAGTAAAACAGAAGTGATTTCAGGTGCTATAGACCTTTTGCTGTTCCTTATCTACGTAAATGGTTTGGGAGACAATCTGAGCAGCTGTCTTCTGTTGTTTTCAGATGACACTGTCGTTTATTGACTAATAAAGTCATCAGAAGCTCAGAACAAACTGCAAAACGATTTAGAAAAAATATCTGAATGGTATGAAAAGTGGCAGTTGACCATAAATAATGAAAAGTGTGAGGTCATCCACATGAGTACTAAAAGGAACTTGTTAAACTTCGGTTACACGATAAATCAGTCTGGTTTAAAAGCCATAAATTCAACTAAATAACTAGGTATTACAATTATGAACAACTTAAATTGGAAAGAACACATAGAAAATGTTGTGGGGAAGGCTAACCAAAGGCTGTGTTTTATTGGCAGGACACTTAGAAAATGTAACAGACCTACCTAAGGAGACTGCCTACACTACACTTGTTCGTCCTCTTTTAGAATACTGCTGCGCGGTGTGGGATCCTTACCAAGTAGGAATGACGGAGTACATCGAAAAAGTTCAAAGAAAGGCAGCATGTTTTGTATTATTGCGAAATATGGGAGACTTTGTCACAGAAATGATACAGGATTTGGGCTGGAAATCATTAAAAGAAAGGCGTTTTTCGTTGCGATGGAATCTTCTCACAAAATTCCAATCACCAACTTTCTCCTCCGAATGCGAAAATATTTTGTTGACACCAACCTACATAGGGTGAAGCGATCACCACGATAAAATAAGGGAAATCAGAGATCGTACGGAAAGATATAGGTGTTCATTCTTTCTGCGCGCTATAAGTGATTTTCTGCGCACTATACGAGATTGGAATAATACAGAATTGTGAAGGTGGTTCGATGAACCCTCTGCCAGGAACTTAAATGTGATTTGCAGAGTATCCATGTAGATGTAGATGTTATAAAAATGCAGGTGAAGAACTTTATAAAACTACTGCAAAATTGTGCGTACATCATCAAACTGAATAGGGAGATAGTTTCTAGAGAAGAATGCATAAAACTTCAATCAAGCATAACCTATAAGTCGTCAGTGGCAATATTCGGTGATATGCTTCAATAAGTGTTGTATGCCGTTAAATTGTGTGATGATCTAGAACTGTTTATGGATGAAAACCAAATTTTATTTGGCAATCGACACACTGAAAAATCATGCACATAAAAAATTCAGCATTCATCACATGCATTGTATGTCACAATATGTATATTTCCCAAGTTTCTATGATCAGTAACATCCTGAAGCATATTTTATGTATTGTATCTGTCACAAATGTATACACAATAATATATAACAAAGAGCCAAAGAAACTGGTACATCTGCCTAATATTGTGTAGGGCCCCTGCGAGCATGCTGAAGTGCCACAACACTATGTGGCTTGGACTCGACTAATGTCTGAAGTAGTGCTGGAGGGAATTGACACCACAAATCCTGCAAAGCTGTCCATAAATCTAAAAGTACGAGTGGCTGCAGACCTCTTCCGAACAGCAAGTTGCAAGGCACCCCAGATAAGCTCAATAATGTTCATGAATGGGGAGTTTGGTGGCCAGCGGAAGTGTTTAAACTCAGAAGAGTGTTCCTGGAGCCACTCTGTAGCAATTCTGGATGTGTGGGGTGTCACACTGCCCTGCTGGAACTGCCCAAGTCTGTTGTAATTCACAATGGACATGAATAGATGCAGGTGATCAGACAGGATGCTTATGTACTTGTCACCTGCGAGAGTCTAGATGTATCGGGGGTCCCAAACCACTCCAACTGCACATGCTCCACACCTTTACAGAGCCTCCACCACCTTTAACAGTCCCCCGCTGACATGCAGGATGAATGGATGCATGACGTTGGCTCCATACCCGTATACGTCCATCAGCTCAATACAATTTGAAATGAGACTTGTCTAACAACGAAACATGTTTCCAGTCATCAACAGTCCAATGTTGGTGTTAATAGCCCCAGGCGAGGCATTAAGCTTCATATTGTGCAGTCATCAAGGGTACACGAGTGGACCTCTGGCTCTGAAAGCCCATACTGATGATTTTTCACTGAATGGTTTGCACATTGACACTTGTTGATGGCCCAGCATTGAAATCTGCAGCAATTTGTGGAAGTGTTGCATTTCTCTCATGTTGAACAATTCTCTTCCATCACTGTTGGTCCTGTTCTTGCGGGATCTTTTTCCAGCAGCAGCAATGTCAGAGATTTGACGTTTTACCGGATTCCTGATACTCACAGTACACTCGTGAAATGGTTGTATAGGAAAATCCCATCTTTATCACTACCTCGAAGATGCTGCATCCCATTGCTTGTGCGCCAACTATAACACTAAGATCAAACTCACTTAAATCTTGATAACCTGCCACTGTAGCAGCAATAACCGATCTGACAACTGTGCCAGACACTTATTGTCTTATTTAGGCATTGCCAACTGCAGTGCCATATTCTGCATGTTGACATATCTCTGTGCTTGAATAGACATGCCTATACCAGTTTCTTTGGTGCTTCAGTGTAAATGAAACAACTATGCTGACTTGATTGAAAGTTATTGTGTATCCTTTTTTTAAATTCCTACCTCCTTACAAAAAAAGCTCCTTCTCTTTTTTCAGAACAAATATTACACAAACAATAAATGAACCCTTTGAATATAGATATTTTGCACAGAATAATTCTGTTGTTAGAATTACATGGGAATAACAAAAAGTACCAGCAGTGAGCTTCGAACCAGAGACCTCGCACTTATGAAACTGCATGCTTACTCGTCAGCTACAGACTGCATGACTATTTATGACCATACAAAGTATATGAGCAATTCTAAAATTTTCAATCTCGATCTTCTTGAAAACAGTTGAGAGTCACGTCTTCCTAGTCATGCCTACTAACCCTGTCAAGTATGGATCAAATCAGTGAGGGGAAGTTTGTACAGTCCCTTTGTAAGCATGAATGTCAGAAGAAGGTAAAACTGAACTTCGTTCCTAAAAATGTTGACAATACTTTGGATAATTCTGTAATTAATAAAAAAATATTTGGAAAACTCCAGCCAAAAAGTGATGCAAAACACTGTGAAAAAACTAGCTAGACCTCATAGAGACCAGACACTTTAACTCTACAGGTCAAAGAGCCCATCTTATGATAACCAGTAACTGAATATGATAATATGGTGTCATACAAAGAATACGGAGTCAGCTACTGAAATCCTGTAACCCTAGAGTAACTTACAGCCTCCAAAACACAACTATAAGCAAGCAGCGCATTGAAGGAAGAAAGAATAGAGTTTACTGACCCACTGATAACAAGATCATTAGAGGCAGAGCACAAGCTATGATAGCGCAAGGAAGTGGAACAAAAATGTCTGAATTCTTTTTCAAAGGAAACATTCTGACATTTGTCTTAGTCGATTTAGGGAAACTATGGAAAACCTAAATGGCCAGACAGGCCTTTGAGTCTTGCTCTTTCCAAATGCAAAACCAAGTAACAGTATGAGAATGGGAAAAATTATGTCACCATAACCACTTCAATCTACCCAATAAATGACCTCAGTGAAAATACATTGGAATGCTCTGAGACTTCATATACATCTTACTTTTGGTACTTTGCTGGCTTCACTGCTCAATATGTGGATCGAAGCCTATATGTTGTACTCTTATATATTTTTATTTTGCATATGCATTGTTCTGCCACACAAATAATTAAAATGAATAAATCCCAGCAATCAAACAATAGAAACTCCACACAGGAATGACAGACTCCTATTTACCATAAAGAAGACATGTTAAGTTGCAGACAGACACAATTAAAAGACACATACATAAAGCTTTCGGAAACAGCCTTCATCAGCAGAAGTGAAACACATGCCTTTCATACACGCAACCTGGCACATCTCATGCATAAACGACCGCCAACTCCAGCCCCAAATGCTGGAGTTCGCCGTTATATGCATGAGGTGTGCTTGCCAATGTGTATGAATGGTGTGCATTTCTCTTTTGCTGATGAAGGCTGGGGCTGAGAGCTTTACGTAAGTGTCATCTATTGTGCCTGTATACAACTTAATGCATCTTCTTTACTGTAAGTAGTAATCTGTCTTTTCCACACTATTAAATTCCAGCAATCATCTTCAGTGATTAAGGAAAACCACAGAAAGCCAAACATAAAAATGTACTCTTATAGCTCTGATAAGTAGTATACTGCAAATGGGCAGAAACTGGACCTACAACAAGCAAGGACATGCTGGCTGTTCAAAGTATGAATCACAACAATAATAATAGTAATGTGTAATAATGATGCATACTAATTATTACAAAATATGATGGAAGGTTATTATGCTGTCAGCAATGTGAAATATGTGAGTGAAATTTTAATCTAAACAGCTTTTAAAAGTTACAAGTTTTTGGAACAACATCTATCTCAAAGTTAACAGGTGAGGTGAAACGACACTTCTATTGACGTTATTCAACTGACATGCAGTACTATAAAGCATTTGAATGTCAGACACCCAACAAAAGAAAGTTTGTTAAGCATCAACAGCGGTTGCCATAAGATGTTTAAAAAATTCAACTTCAGTAAGTAATGTACATCTTCAGTGCTTATAAAAAAATCCTTATGCTATTAATGGTAAAAGTCACTTGTTAAAAGTAGTAGCATTTAATATTTAACTGCAAAGTAGCTGACTTCATGAAATCATTATTTTGAAATCAATATTTTCTTGACAAAGTGCATGGAATTGTGGGTGTTGTAAGTCTTTAGGGTGTTGGTAAAGCTGAAGTAAGTTTAGACTTCAAACATCGAGCCATGAAATATAGAACTTAACTGGTGGTTGTTTCTACAGAGACAGGAATAAATTCAGACTACAATCAATATACTACACTTACGTGTTGCAGAAAAAGTGAGTTATTACAATTGTGGTGTCACCGCCAGACACTTGCTACGTGGTAGCCTTTAAATCGGCTGCGGTCCGTTAGTATACGTCGGACCCGCGTGTCGCCACTATCAGTGATTGCAGACCGAGCGCCGCCACACGCCAGGTCTAGAGAGACTCCCTAGCACCTGCCCCAGTTGTACAGCCGACTTTGCTAGCGATGGTTCACTGACTACATACGCTCTCATTTGCCGAGACGACAATTTAGCATAGTCTTCAGCTACGTCATTTGCTACGACCTAGCAAGGCGCCATATTCAGTTACTAACAGATAATATTGTGAATCATGTACCATCAAGAGCGACATTCATCATTAATAGATTAAAGTTAAGTATGAAACTAATTACGTCCGCTTTCTGAATTCTAATTCCTTGTCATGTTCCAGACCTCACGTCAGTATAATTCTTCCCTCTTCACGCCAGCCTGCGGGAGCTAAAACGCGTGCATTTCGGTCTCCTCTAGTAACACGGTGTTGGCTTTTCTGCCAACACTACAACAATAATTACCACAATGGCAATAAACTGCATCAAGATAAGATTGATAATCTTATCCCAGGTGTCTCTTACATGGGTCATCAGGCGCATTTGCTCTGGTGTTTTGGCAGATATCTGCAATTTCATTTTTGCAGTGTGTATCTAGAATCAGCCCAAACAATTCCTGCTCATCACATCTTTCATAAGATGCCCAGTATCAACAGCATTGGTTTGTTTTCCACTGCAAACGAAATGACTTTTAAAGTGCAATTTTAAGTGCCCATCTAAGAGAGCAGTCCCAAATTAGTCCAGTCTTTATCATGTATTAACAGTGACAGTCAAACACAAAGAATAATCAGTACTGCAGCAGTGACTGAGCAGCATTTCTGCGCAACTGTAGTAGTCAATGGGGGCCAGGGCTGTACTGTTGCCGCTGGAGTACTCACTATTCTTCATATTTTACTGTCCCCATCCATGCACATCAATAAATGGAATGTCGTACTAGACTAATTTTGAACTGCTCTGTTGAATGGATGTATAAAATTTCACCTTAAAAATAATTTTGTTTGGAACGGGGAACATACTGAAGCTTTCCGTTGACACTGATGTTGCTTGAAGAACGTAATGAGCAGTAACTGCTATTAGGAAACAAATAAACTCCTCGTAATACTGATCATGAGTGTAGGATACTGTAGCCATATGGTAGTAAGTGCAAATTACTTATTCTGCTCATGGCTACACAAGGTGTCTGAGAGAGAATTTTGTACTATAAACTACCACTGTAAACATCTCATTAGAACCTTTGATAGAACGGACAATTTAAAAATAATTATGAAATTACACATGAAATACACACCAATAAGATATTTGATTAGGGAAGAGAAGAGTGGAAACACAATCATAATATAGGGCTATTCAAAAAGAAGGAATGGATTTTAAACATTTATATCTTCCAAATTACAACAGGTAGCACCTTAATTCCAACGTTCCTGGACGGACAACAATTTAAAATCTGAACAGTCCTGATAGACATTCCAATCATGGGTGCAGGGGCACTGTTGCTTTCTTCTTCATGGAGACAAATGTGGTAGGACTAACCCATCTAGATTTGCTTCAAAACTGGTTATTTCCTCAACTTGAAGATGATTCAGATGACTTCGTCTTCATGCAAGATGGTGCCATGCTTCATTTCTCTAAACGTGTTCGATGTTACCTGAATGACACCATTCCAGGACAATGGATTGGAAGAGGAGGAGCAGAAGATGAACTTCATTGTCGGTGACCTCCCAGCTCTCCAGACCTCACACCTTGTGACTTTTACCTATAGGGTTACATAAAAGACCATATTTTAATTCCCCCCCCCCCCCCCCCCCCATGCCTGACATTCTTAAAAGTCTGCAGCATCCATTGTTGAAGCTGTGAATTTGATAATGAGAGATCAGCTGCTTTGTGGCTGGCAGGAAATGAGCAACTGTTTTGATATTTGTCGTGTAACACATGGTGCTTACATTGAATGCATAAAATCTGAACTTTTCTTTCCAGGAGTGTTGGAATCGAGTTTCTATGTTTTGTAGTTTGGAAGCAATAAATGTTTGGATTCTGTTCCTTCTTTTTGAATAGCCCTGTATAAAAAATGAAAAGGAAATAGAAATACATGTTTTAATTTGTGATCTGTGTAGCATATATTTAAGATTATTTATTTATTCATCTTTCGACAATATCCACTGTATGGATGTAGCCAAAATACACTCCTGGAAATTGAAATAAGAACACCGTGAATTCATTGTCCCAGGAAGGGGAAACTTTATTGACACATTCCTGGGGTCAGATACATCACATGATCACACTGACAGAACCACAGGCACATAGACACAGGCAACAGAGCATGCACAATGTCGGCACTAGTACAGTGTATATCCACCTTTCGCAGCAATGCAGGCTGCTATTCTCCCATGGAGACGATCGTAGAGATGCTGGATGTAGTCCTGTGGAACGGCTTGCCATGCCATTTCCACCTGGCGCCTCAGTTGGACCAGCGTTCGTGCTGGACGTGCAGACCGCGTGAGACGACGCTTCATCCAGTCCCAAACATGCTCAATGGGGGACAGATCCGGAGATCTTGCTGGCCAGGGTAGTTGACTTACACCTTCTAGAGCACGTTGGGTGGCACGGGATACATGCGGACATGCATTGTCCTGTTGGAACAGCAAGTTCCCTTGCCGGTCTAGGAATGGTAGAACGATGGGTTCGATGACGGTTTAGATGTACCGTGCACTATTCAGTGTCCCCTCGACGATCACCAGTGGTGTATGGCCAGTGTAGGAGATTGCTCCCCACACCATGATGCCGGGTGTTGGCCCTGTGTGCCTCAGTCATATGCAGTCCTGATTGTGGCGCTCACCTGCACGGCGCCAAACACGCATACAACCATCATTGGCACCAAGGCAGAAGCGACTCTCATCACTGAAGACGACACGTCTCCATTCGTCCCTCATTTCACGCCTGTCGCGACACCACTGGAGGCGGGCTGCACGATGTTGGGGCGTGAGCGGAAGACGGCCTAATGGTGTGCGGGACCGTAGCCCAGCTTCATGGAGACGGTTGCGAATGGTCCTCGCCGATACCCCAGGAGCAACAGTGTCCCTAATTTGCTGGGAAGTGACGGTGCGGTCCCCTACGGCACTGCGTAGGATCCTACGGTCTTGGCGTGCATCCGTGCGTCGCTGCGGTCCGGTCCCAGGTCGACGGGCACGTGCACCTTCCGCCGACCACTGGCGACAACATCGATGTACTGTGGAGACCTCACGCCCCACGTGTTGAGCAATTCGGCGGTACGTCCACCCGGCCTCCCGCATGCCCACTATACGCCCTCGCTCAAAGTCCGTCAACTGCACATACGGTTCACGTCCACGCTGTCGCGGCATGCTACCAGTGTTAAAGACTGCGATGGAGCTCCGTATGCCACGGCAAACTGGCTGACACTGACGGCGGCGGTGCACAAATGCTGCGCAGCTAGCGCCATTCGACGGCCAACACCGCGGTTCCTGGTGTGTCCGCTGTGCCGTGCGTGTGATCATTGCTTGTACAGCCCTCTCGCAGTGTCCGGAGCAAGTATGGTGGGTCTGACACACCGGTGTCAATGTGTTCTTTTTTCCATTTCCAGGAGTGTATATATTATTTCCAATATATCATTTTACAAACATATCCTCACTGAGTTAAAACATAAATCATGCTTTATGTATACACAAATACTATACAAGATTTTGCCATGGCCTATGCCAGGAGAGAATTCACTCGCTTCTCACACTAAAGAAAAAATTGGTAACAAATGAAGCTACAGCTTCAGAAGATTATAAACAACAGAAGATTATAAACAACACTTACTTTATGGCTTTTGATGTGTCAATTGGTACTTTCACAGCCGGCTCTGAAACAGATAATACAAGAAATGATATTGTTAGGCTCACCTATTATCTCTGAGATACTTCATATCTATTTTTTTGTCTTTATATGCTTTACTTTCTTCTTTAGATTAATAGGTGTAGGTACAGCTGTCCTCAAGCTCAAGGTGGTTAGAGCACCATGGCTTTCCTAGGCACAGTCCTAATGGTTGTAGTATGGCTTTGTCTTTCTCTGATCTTTGAACTGACTTACCCAGCTAATAACAGGGGCTTTACAATTCAATGTGCATTTCAAATTATGGTGCTGATTGGCATTTTTCACACCTGCAAACTATTTATGGAAGTGAATGATGCAATAAGTTCCAGAAAAAAAAATCCTAGCACTGAGTGACTATTGAATTCTGGATCTGAATTTGTTGTCTAATGCTTTCTACTTAGCCTTGCAGCCACAATGATTAACAGGATACAGACTGAATCATATGACACAATTATACAGACCCTGCTGAGGAACTTATTTATAATGTAGGAAGAAGTTATATTAAAATTGTTTCTACATTACCTTCATGACCCCTCTGCCTCTCTTTCCTTACAATTCGCAAATGTGATTTTAGCAATAATCAGCCTTTGTTTGCACTGTTAGAAATTAATAATAAACAACAAACACGTTAAAATTTTCATTAATTTTAATATCACTGTTTAATAAAGCAATATCTGATTTGAACAGCTCACATACAGAATTGATACATTATAGCATTTGCAAATATGGGATGTTACAATATAAAATCTGTACTTAGTAGTTTCCCCAGTCACAAAGGATATGCCAATGCAGAAGAGAAAAGCAAACTTGCTTGCTGGAACTTAATTATAATCACCCTGTACATGTGACATCTTTCTATTTGTATCACACACACACACACACACACACACACACACACACACACAGAGAGAGAGAGAGAGAGAGAGAGTTTTTTTACTATGTATGTTTAGATGAAGGATACAATGGATACAATTTTTTTTGCCACCTTTAAGCAACTTTAATACACAAATGCCACTGCATAATTTGTAGACATAAAGGACACTGCTTTTTGAGTGATACTAAAGGTTACTTCTTAATAAGAGAGGTCTTTTGTTGGGTGTTCCAAATGTGATATTTGCTAATGTTACTGTTATTTTGAAATGGTGACAGGTTATTTGTGACAAACATCAGAATACAATCGTGGGGGGAGGTGTGTGTGTGTGTGTGTGTGCGTGTGTGTGTGTGTGTTAACACATACATCATGTTCCTTTTGTATATTTTTGTTAAATTAATACTCTAGTGTCATAAATGAACACTGAAGATTACAATGGGTTACTATTTAGTGCCATAGCTTGACACGAACCAGGCAACTCACTACCATGAACCAAATAATGCGTGGATATTGTGAAGTCAGTGAACATTTAGGTAGTTAAATTCTGGATATATACCTCATAAGTCAGAGTTGCAAAATCTTCTGTACTCTCATTGCCACTTACAAATGAGTAACCTTGTCATAATTAATGTTATAAATAGAGTGACAAAATGATCTGATGATTTACCCTGTTGCGCGGTTCAGCGATTAGGTGGTGGGGGATGGTGGGGATAGGCGCGTTTCAGAGCCTACTCATGAACATTTTTAGTAACCGTGGAGCAGTGGTTGGTTGAGCATCACGCGTCTGTTGTCGAGGCATTTTCTAAAAGTGGCGATTCCTGCATTGTTGTGCAGTGGCAGTTCCGAAGGCGTTTTAATTTAGGTTCTGACATGCAACACAATTATGCTGTGGGTGAGTAACTTCAGAGCTAGCAGTTCAGCATTGAAACGGACGTTGACAGCCCATCCAAGGTCAGCCCGGACACCAGAGAATATTGATAGAGTAAGAGAAACTGTGAAAGTCATTTCTCGGCAGCCAACTTGTAAACAAGCTGCTGCTTGGCATATGTCTGACCACTTGGTAAGACAAATTTTGCAGTTCCCTCTGCATTTCCATCCATACAAAATGGCTATTGTTCAGCAGTTAAAGCCCAATGACTATGCAAAGCGAAAAGCATTTTCAGAGCAAATGATTGATTTGATGACAGATGAAAAAATTTTCATGAAGAGCGATGAGGCGCATTTTCATCTGTATGGTTGTGTAAACAAACAGAACTTACATTATTGGTCAGCTACAAATCCTAAAGAACTGCATGAATGTCCTCTGCATAGTCCTAAGATCACTGTGTGGTGTGGTGTAACAAAAACTTGTGTCAATAGGCCGTATTTCTTTGAAGAGGGTGGTCAAACTGTTACGGTCAATTCGCAACTTTATCTGTTGATGTTACAAAACTTCCTGATCTCTGGACTTCAGAGAAATCGCTTAGTGCACAGTAGAATGTAGTTCCAGCAGGATGTGGCAACTGCTCGTACAGCCAATGAGGTGATGAATTTTGGGAAAAGGAAGTTTCGTGGCCGAGTAATCTCGCATTTTGGGGATACTGCATGCTCCCCTGACCTAAGCATTTGTGATTTTTTCTTGTGGGGTTTCTTGAAATCAAGAGTCTACACAAACAAGCCCCACATATTGGGCGAATTTAAGGTGGCCATAACTCAAGAAACTGCCAACCTGTCTCCTGCAATGTTAGGGAAGTTGTTCAACAGTTTTGGTGCGAGACTGGAAGAGTTCTTCATCACAGTCCAATGATATTTTCTTTAATTTCCATCAACACCATTCTGTGACAACCAATAAGACATTTCTTATCAATCTTAACACTTGCTTTATTTGTACTTTACAACCGTTAGATCTTTTTGCCACTCTGTATACTAAAGTGCATATTTAAAATAGTGCACAGGTCTATATTTCTGCATAGGATATGCTATGTGGAGATATTTGTTTGTACTACACCATTATGAGGTGCAGCAGCTGGAGATTGACAGCCATCGCTTTTATGTCACTGCAAGTACAGCATGGAGTTTCCAACGCTGTTCTGAAGGGACTTCTTAGAGAAGGTAAGAGTGAGAATCACAATGAAATATTGTATATTAAAAAAAGATGTATCCATAAAAATGGGAAGCTTTTGGTTTAGTGAGACTTGTACTCAGATGTCAACACTGAAAGTAAAGTTTGTAAACACCCATGCAATAAATGCAAACTGTTTTACAATTTAGAGGAAATTCATTGCAACTAGATGGACCTTGCGGTGGTGGGGTGGCTTCCGTGCCTCAATGATACAGATAGCTCTACTGTAGATGCAACCACAAGAAACGGATATTGAGAAGCCAAACAAACATATGGTTCCTGCAGAGGAGCAGCAGCCGTTTCAGTAGTCGCAGGAGCAACAGTCTGGATGATTGACTGAACTGGACTTGTGAAATCAACCGACATGGCCTTGCTATGCTGGTACTCACAATGGCTGAAAGCAATGGGAAACTGTAGCTCTTATTTCTCCTGGGGGCGTGCAGCTCTACTATATGGTTAAATAATGGAGGCACCCTCTTGGCTAAAATAGGGTGAAGGCAAATTAGTCCCTCATGCAGATCTAAGGGTGGGGACTATTCAGGAGGATGTCATCGGGAAAAACAAAACTGGCATTCTGCAGATCGGAGCATGGAACATTAGATCCCTTAATTGGGCAGGTAAAGTTCAGTGGCATGAGGAATAGGACTTCTGGTCACGAGTACAGGGTTATAAATATAAAATCAAATAGAGGTAATGCAGCAGTGGCTTTAACAATGAATAGAAAAACAGGAATCCAGGTAAGATACTACAAATTGCATAGCGAACACCTTATCACAGCAAGATAGACATGAAGCCCACACCCACCACAATAGTACAAGTTTATACACCAACTAGCTCTGCAGGTGATGAAGAGCTTGAAGAAATGTATGATGAAATTAAAGAAATTAATAAGATAGTTAAGGGAGATGAAAGTTTAACTGTGATGGGGAACTGGAATTTGATAGTTGGAAATCGAAAAGAAAGAAAAATAATAAGCGCCTATGGGCTGGGAGAAAGGAATGAAACAGGAAGCTGCCTGGTAGAATTTTGCACAGAGCATAATTTAAACATTGCTAACACTTGCTTTAAGAATCAGGAAAGAAGGTTGTATATATGGAAGAGACCTGGAGATGCGGAAAGAATTAAGACAGATTACATAATGGCATGGCAGAGATTTCAGAACTAGATTTTAAATGGTAAGACACCTCGAGGGGGAGATGTGATCTCTGACCAAGCTTTTATTAGTTATGAACTGTAGATTAAAACTGAAGAAATTGCAAAAAGGGAGGAAATTAAGGAGATGGCACTTGAATATGCTGAAAGAATCAGAGGTTGTTGAGATTTTCAGAGGGAGCATTTTGCAAAATCTACATCTACATCTTCATCCCCACTCCGCAAGCCACCTCACGGTGTGTGACAGAGGGTACCTTGAGTACCTCTATCAGTACTTCTATTCCAGTCTTGTATTGTTCGTGGAAAGAAAGATCGTCAGTATGCCTCTGTGTGTGCTCTAATCTTTCTGATTTTATCCTCATGGTCTCTTCGTGAGATATACGTAGGAGGGAGCAATATACTGCTTGATTCCTCGGGGAAGGTATGTTCTCAAAACTTCAACAAAAGCCCGTACAGAGCTACTGAGCGTCTCTCTTGCAGTCTTCCACTGGTGTTTATCTATCATCTCCGTAACGTTTTCGCGATTACTAAATGATCCTACAATGAAGAGCGCTGCTCTCCATTGGATCTTCTCTATCTCTTCTATAAACCCTATCTGGTATGGATCCCACACCACCGGTGAGCAGTATTCAAGCAGTGGGTGAACAAGTGTACTGCAACCTACTTGCTTTGTTTTCGGAGTGCATTTCCTTAGTATTCTTCCAATGAATCTCAGTCTGGCATCTGCTTTATCGACAATTAATTTTATATGGTCATTCCATTTTAAATCACTCCTAATGCCTACTCCCAGATAATTTATGGAATTAACTGCTTCCAGTTGCTGACCTGCTATATTGCAGCTAAATGATAAAGGATCTTTCTTTCTATGTATTCGCAGCACATTACACTTGTCTACATTGAGATTCAATTGCCAGTTGACTACAAGGAGCATCAGACAATGGCTGACTAGAACAGGGGGAAGGAGTAGGTAGAAGACAAATGGATGGCTTTGAGAGATGAAATAGTGAAAACAGCAATGGGTAAAAAGACAAGGCCCAGTACAAATTCTTGAATAACACAAGAGGTATTGAGTTTAACTTTTGAAAACAGAAAATATAAAAATGCAGCAAATGAAGCAGACGAAACAAAATACAAACATATAAGAAATGAGATTGACAGTAAGTATAAAATGGCTAAGCCCCAATGGCTAGAGAAAAAAATGTATTTTAAAGCATATTTCATTAGGGGAAAGATAGATACCATCTACAGGAGAATTAAAGATGTCTTTGGAGAAAAGATAAGTAGCTGTATGAATATCAAGAGCTCAGATGGAAAACCAGTCCTAAGTAACGAAGGGAAAACTGAAAGGTGGAAGGAGTACATAGTGTGTTTATATGAGGGAGATGAACTTGAAGTTAAAATTATAGCAATGGAAAAGGACATAGAAGAAGATGAGGTGGAAGAACTGATACTGCTAGAAGAATTTGACAGAGCACTGAAGAGCCTAAGTTGAAACAAGGCCCCTGGAGTAGACAGCATTCTATCAGAACTACTGATAGCATTAGGAGAGACAGTAATGACAAAACTCTTCAATCTGATGTATAAGATATATGAGAAAGAGAAATACCCTCAGATTTCAAAAAGAATGTAATAATTCCAATTCCAAAGAAAGTACATCCTGACAGGTGTGAATATTACCAAACTATCAGGTTAGAGGCAATACTGACCCTACAACTACTATTAGAGGATAGGGAAAGGGAAAGGCAAACCTATGTTCATAGCATTTGTACACTTGGAGAAAGCTTTTGACAATATCGACTAGAGGTAGGAGGCGTAAAATACAGGGAGAGAAAGGCTATTTACAACTTGTACTGAAATCAGATGGCAGCTATGAGATTCGAGGACCATGAAAGGGAAGCAGGGATTGAGAAGGGAGTGAGACAGGGTTGTAGCTTATCCCTGACGTTATTCAATTTGTACATCGAGCAACCAGTAAAGTAAACCAAGGAAAAATTTGGAGTAAAGTTTAGGAAGAAAAAATAAAAACCTTGAGGTTTGCCAATGACACTGTAATTGTCAGAGATAGCAAAGGACTTGGAAGAACGGTTGAACAGAATGGCCACTGTCTTGAAAGGAGGATATAAGATGAACATCAACAAAAGCAATTTAAGAATAACAGAATGTAGTTGAATTAAGTCAGGTGATGCTGAGGGAATTAGATAAGGAAACTAGGCACTTAAAGTACTAAATGAGTTTTGCTTTTTGTGTAGCAAAATAACTGATGATGACCGAAGTAGACAAAATATAAAATAATGGCTCTCCATCCAATTCTCTGTGATGACGGAAGGGGTACAGCAGTCACCATTCAAAGGCCTGAGCTCACCACCTGCATGTGGTGCACGTTTGCTGTGAAGCCCTGTCCTAGATAAACTGAAGTTTCATGGAATTGATGGTGCAGCCAACCAATAAGTAATGTTGGATCTAACCAAAAGAATACAGTTGTACTTAGTAATTAAGCCAATGCAATTAAACCAAGATTCTTCTGACTGGGAACAAATCAGGCATAGGGTTCCCAAAAGACTCAATCTTATGTCTGCCAGTGTCCTCACAAGTAGACCATCTTCCATCTAATATACAACAAGGAAGATTGGGTCTTTTTGCAGATGATACTAGTACTGTAATCAACCTCACATGTAGACCATCTTCCATCTAATATACAACAAGGAAGATTAGGTCTTTTTACAGATGATACTAGTACTGTAATCAACCCAAGCATACATACAACAACAGAAGAGATTGTAAGCAAATGTCCTTAAAGGTGTCATTCACTGGTTTTCTGCGAATGGTGTCAGTCTCGATTTTAAAAAGACACAACATAATCAGTTCTCCACAACTAGAAGTACTACACCAACCATAAGTGTAACAAATGGTGAAGAAGTAACAGATATTGTGAAAACTTCCAAAATTTTAGGTGTCCATATTGAAGAGAAGCAAACTGGAAAAAATGAATTTTAATACTCCTAAAGTGACTTGGTTAGGCCACATCTGCACATAGAACCATTGCAAATCTTGAGGACAGACAGTATGTTGACGTATGAGGGTTGTTTGGAAAGTAAGGTCCAATCGGTTGTGAAATGGAAACCACAGTGAAAATTTGATGAAGTTTTGCACAGATGTGTGGGGCAATGTCTCTAGTATGCCTATTGATCACCACACATTGCTCTTTTCAGTTATGAGCTCATAGTGAGCATGTAAAGATGCCTAGAAAATAAAGTCTCCTGCCAAGTATGGGTGCCTGCTGAGAGATTTCACCTGATTTCATGCAACCTTACATAATATAACTGTCACGCATTTCATTCTCAGTGACATTTCTTGGCTGCACATTGCAGGTGCAATGAGGCTGCTCCTGCTCCAATTTCAATGCTCACCCACCATACAGCACGGACTCTGCTCACTCCGATTTTTATCTCTGCTCGCATGAACTGCTGTTTATGAAGGTAGCATTTTGGCATTGGTGGCTATCTTCTACAACAAGGGCCTTGGAAAGATGGTACAATGCTATGACAAATGTCTAAGTTGGAGCAACAACTATGCAGAGAAATAGCTAGAAGGCATAGGTAACTGGACCTTGCTTTTTGAATAATCATCATATTTTGCATATTTTTACTCAACACTCACATAATGAAAAACATTATGGGGTCACTCATCTCTAAGAAAGAAAATGCTCATTGCTCAAAAACATGCTGTAAGAATAATTTGAGGTGCTCACGCACCATCATGTGGTACATGTCTGTTTAAGGGCTTGGACATTTTGGCTTCTGCTGTGCAGTATATTTATTCCTCCATGAAGTTTGTTGTAAATAATCCACTGAAGATCAAAAGGAACATGATGTACGTAATTATAAAGAGGAAAAAAAATGACATTCATTACTCTACATTAAGGTTGTCCTTAGCACAAAAAGGGGTGCTACTATAATTTTTGATCACTCACCAGTGATATAAAATGTCTGACAGAGAGCAAAGCAAAATCTGAAAGCAAACTCGAAAAGCTATCTCTGACAACTCCTTCCATTCCTTGGAAGAATTTCTATTATTATAATTTGAATCAGGAGGTCAGTGGGAATTACTAACTCATTTCTGTATATTCTTTTTTATACAAAAAAGTCTTTGAGAGGAAACTATAATCAATGATGCCATCCATTAACATGTTTAGATTAAGAGTATTATATAAATGATTGTGTCTGTTCAAGAACAAAATATGAATGAATATTCTGTGGAATATAATTTAGTATATATTATAATGGGGTTTTTAAATTTAATTTATTAAATAACAAATCTAGTAAGAGTTCAAGCACTTTTCTCCTGGGTGGTAATCGTAATTATTGGTACGTATTTTGTGTAAGGGAATTTGTATTATTTTTAATTTAGTACATCCTATTATTTGGTTTATATAATTTTTTATTTATTTGTTTATTTTTCTAGGTTAATTTAGCTTACTTTAGGTAGTCAACTGCAGCTCATTACTTAAATAACAAATTTAAGAGTACGTAAGAGATGCTCATAGCTAATTTGCTGTCCTTGTAACTTAGTCCGCATCTAGGACAAAAGTTACTGCTTTTGTTGCTACACTCCATAGGCTTACATAGATGGGTGTTAGAGCGAATTTTCAGGGGGGGGGGGGGGGGAGGTGAAGTTGATGTGATGGTGTCTGTTATGTAGGATTGACAAAGATCTTTGTCCTCCAGTCCATCAGCAAAGTACCACCCATGGAGGGATCCTAGGGGTGGGGGGCGGTAAGGTTATCCGTCTTTGAATAAATGTATTCTGTTTCTTCTTTGGCACCAACATTCCTAGTCTTGCTTTTCCTTTCTTTCTTCTCCACCAGGGGTACCATTCTATTCTCCCAGTTTCACATTAAACAGTTCCACTGCATGAACCCTTCTTTTATCCATACATTTAAACCTGTTTCCAAAGGATTGCCCAGAGTGGTAGCAATGCTTAAGTAACTTCTGTACAAAGCATTCTAGCATCTTATATTTTTCTGAATCTATTCTGAAATGAATAAACCAAATATGTAATAGCTGAGACCTGGTGTTGCCCAGGATATTTTTCTATGGCTTTGTCTGAGACTACATACATGTGGAATTTATTTCTGACTTATAATGTTTCTTTGTATACATTTGAAGTAGTACAACTGGGGAGATGAACAAAGAGGTTGTTTGTTCACTAACACTGAAGGGAGCCACGCAGAGCTAGCTGTGCGAAAAGCAACCAAGATCTATGCCCACAACATGCAGCATCTGGTCTTGAGCATAGTTTATGGTCATGGCATAACATAACCTCACCAGGAATAATTGTACACATTTAAAGCAAAATGATAAATTGTAAGGAATAAGTGGGATTCAGGGTCTAGAAACTTGCTTGCCTCATACATACATACGTTAATACTTGTTCCACAGATCATGAGCACAACATTTCGTACTGATGTGGAACGTGTCACTTTAACATAAGTTTTCTTTACACAAGATAATTAATTTTTTCAGTTCATGTCTAAAAATTCATCTACTGAGTAGAAGGAGTTATCATTAGAAATTCTTTTAATTTGTTTTTAAATGTTGGTTGGCTATCTGCCAGACTTTTAACGCTATTTGACAAATGACCAAAGATTTTTGTAGCAGCATAATTAACCCCTTTCTGTGACAAAGTCAGATTTAACCGTGAATAGTGAAGATCATCCTTCCTTCTAAAGTTGTAGTAATGCCCTTCACTGTTATAAGGGGCATTCAAAACTAAACAAGCTGGAGGCTTGATTACAGAAACCAGTATCTGTATTTTAGAAGTATTAACCCTGGCTTTGAGACACTTGTCCCACTGTGACACAAGGCAGTGAATGGCTGTCTCATAAAATTCCCAGGGCTGCGATGTTAACCAGTTCTGCACGAACAGCTGGACTTTGTCATCTGAGGTGAATCATTTGCCCGTCAGAGCCTTTTTAAGGGGACCAAAAATGGCATAATCACAGGGAGAGAGGTCCCGACTGTATGGATGGTGGCCGAGAATCTTTCATTTGAATTTCTGCAGGAGTGCCGGGACTGTGTTGGCCATATGAGGCTTTGCATTGTCGTGGAGCAGACTGATCCCATGGGTGAAATTGCCTGGTTATTCTGATTTGATCACTTGGCGAAGGGTGGTCAAGGTTTGCGAGTAATGCTGGGCATTCACTGTTGTGCCGTGCTGCAGGAAGTGAATCAGAAAGGGGCCACTGTGGTCAAAGAAGAATGTAAGCATAACCTTTCTGGCACTTGTGTGGACGAACATGTCCATCTGTACATGCAGAACTGTTTAACATTGCAGCCTCGGGAATTTTATGAGACAGCCATTCACCACCTTGTGTCACAGTGGGACGAGTGTCTCAACAGCTAGGGTCAATACTTCCTACATACAGGTACTGGTTTCTGTAATTATGCCTCCGGCTCATTTCTTTTTGAATGGCCGTTGTTTTTTTTTAATTGGGATGGGTTATCAATAACAAAGTTGATAAGTGAATATATGTATGGCTAAGATATTGTGAATATCCCAAGTTCCTTAAATAAATATCTGCAAGGTGATCTTGGGTGGGCTCCAGCTATTATTCTGATTACATGTTTTTGTACAATGAATATTTTTTCTTTTAATGATGAATTACCCCAAAATATGATACCATACAAAAGCAGTGAATGAAAATAGGTGCAGTAGGCTAATTTACTGATATGTTTATCACCAAAATTTGCAATAACCCTAATAGCATAAGTAACTGAACGTAACCGTTTAAGCAGATCATCAATGTGTCTCTTCCAATTCAATTTCTTATCAATGCATGCACCCAGAAATTTTGAATATTCTGCCTTAGCAATACACATTTGGTCATAGAAACAATACCAGAGAAGGAAAGTTGCTACTCACCATATAGCGGAGATGCTGAGTCGCGATAGGCACAGAAAAAAGATTCACACAATTAAAGCTTTCGGCCATTAAGGCCTTTGTCAGCAGCAGACACACATACAAACACACACACACATTCACACACTCACGTAAACGCAACTTGCTCACATGTCTGCAGTCTCAGAGACCTAAACCACATTGCGAACAGCAGCACCAGTGCATGATGGGAGTGGCGACTGGGTGGGGGTAAGGAGGAGGCTGGGGCGGGGAGGGAGAGGGATAGTATGGTGGGAGTGGCGGAAAGTGAAGTGTTGCAGTTTAGATGGAGGGCAGGAGAGAAGGTGTGGAGGGGGGAGGGGGTAAGTAGCGGAAAGGAGAGAAATAAAAAGAAATTAAAAGACTGGGCATGGCAGTGAAATGACGCCTGTGTAGTGCTGGAATGAGAACAGGGAGGGAGCTGGATGGGTGAGGACAGTGACTAACGAAAGTTGAGGCCAGGAGGGTTATGGGAACATAGGATGTATTGCAGGGAAAGTTCCCACCTGCGCAATTCAGAAAAGCTGGTGTTGGTGGGAAGGATCCATATGGCACTGGCTGTGAAGCAGACATAGAGATGAAGGATATCATGTCTGGCAGCGTGTTCAGCAACAGGGTGGGCCACTTGTTTTTTGGCCACAGTTTGTCAGTGGCCATTCATGCGGACAGACAGCTTGTTGGTTGTCGTGCCTTTGATGGGATAGGTAATGTTAGTGACCGGACTGGAGTAGGTGGTGGTAGGTGGATGTATGGGACAGGTCTTGCATCTAGGTCTATTACAGGGGTATGAGCCATGAGGTAAGGGATTAGGAGCAGGGGTTGTGTAAGGATGGACGAGTACATTGTGTAGGTTCGGTGGACGGCGGAATACCACCAGAGGAGGGGTGGGAAGGATAGGGGGCAGGACATTTCTCATTTCAGGGCACGACGAGAGGTAACTGAAACCCTGGCAGAGAATGTAATTCAGTTACTCCAGTCCCGGATGGTACTGAGTTACGAGGGGAATGCTCCTCTGTGGCCGGACTGTGGGACTTTGGGAGGTGGTGGGAGACTGGAAAGATAAGGCATGGGAGATTTGTTTTTGTACAAGGATGGGAGGATAGTTACGGTCAGCAAAGGCTTCAGTGAGATCCTCAGTATATTTTTAGAGGGACTGCTCGTCACTGCAGATGCACGACGACCACAGGTGGCTAGGCGATACGGAAGGGACTTCTTGGTATGGAATGGGTGGCAGCTGTCGAAGTGGATGTATTGCTGGTAGTTAGTAGGTTTGATATGGACGGAGGAACTGATGTACCCATCTCTGAGGTGAAGGTCAACATCTAGGAAGGTGGCTTGGGTGGGTTGAGTAGGACCAAGTGAAGCAAATAGTGGAGAAGTTGTTGAGGTTCTGGAGGAATGTGAATAAGGTATCCTCACCTTCAATCCAGATAGCAAAGATGTCATCAATGAATCTAAACCAGGTAAGGGGTTTAGGATTCTGGGTGTATTTTTGAGTAATTTTTCAGATGTAATTCTACTTTCTTACGTAATTTTTCGCATTTTTTACACTAACATGGATCCTTGCTCCTTCAATCTGCGTCAGTACAGAAAAGTTTCCTTATCCGTCGCCAGATCCCAGTCCCACATACTGTTCCCGTGTTGCTGCTTGGCTCATGAAATCCCCCCTAATGGCCTTACCATCAAATTATCTATCTCCGGCTGCCACCCCTCCTTCCACAATGACCTCCACCTGTTCAGATTCCACCAATCCTTAGCCCTCACCAACATAGTCTTGCAAACCATATCAACCAAGCCCAATTCTCCTTGCAGTACCTTCTCTCCATCTGCAAAATTCTCCTGCTATGTAATCCCAAATTCCTGGAACCTATAACACACACTGAATCTCTTGCCCTGCAGGAACTAGAGCAACATGCATAACGCCACCTCAAAAAGCTCTCCATCCTACTCACTTCCTACTCCCGTCTCTGAGTACCACTGTCCACCACTTCTACAACAACCTCCAAACCTCCCCCACACCCCTCATAGCTGACAAACCCTGTCTCGCAGACCTACTACACTTACCCCACCCTCCAAAATTCCCTCCCACCACCACACAGAACCCAGAACCTAAACAGACCCACAACACAGTTATGAACTTCTCCTCCAGAAGCCTTAGTCCCACAGAAATATCGGTCCTTTCCAAAGGCCTCAACTTTTGCCCTTCTTTCAAATTAAACCATGCAGGACTAGTTAAAGACCTTCTCTCCTTCTCCCGGTCCCTACAGAGGAAAAACTTTTTTGCCACCAACCTGACCAATCAGACTCAACCACAGACCAATACTGAACCTTGCCTGACTCAGTTCACCCCTCCATCCAATCGTGATCCACCCTCACTGCCTCCAAACCACCCCTTGTTAACTTTCCAGAATTTCTTAACCTCAAACCTTGTCTCAACATCATTCCCCAAATCCCTCAACATACAAACTAACCTTACATCCACAGAAAGAACTGCAGTCCACTATCTAAAAACTGATCCCAACCTTATAATTCTACCTGCTGACAAAGGGTCCACCATGGTTGTTTTGAACCGTAAGGATTACGTGGCAGAAGGACTGCATCAGCTGTCAGATACTTCAACCTACAAACCATGCCAGTGATCCCATTCCAGTAATCCAGCAGGATCTCCAGTCACTACTCAAATCCTTAGGCCCATCCCAGAACCTCTCCCCAGAATCCATCTCCCTACTTACCCCTAGCACTCCCCACACTCCCACCTTCTACATGCTTTCTAAAGTCCATAAACCCAACCACCCAGGACGGCCCATTGTGGCCAGTTACTGTGCCCCAACTGAGAGAATCTCTGCTCTCTTAGACCAACACCTTCAACCTATTACCCAGAACCTATCCTCCTATATAAAAGTTACCAACAATTTCCTCGACCGACTCTCCACAGTTCCTGTCCCTTTACCACACGGTGCCCAGCTCGTCACTATTGATGCCACCTCCCTGTACACTAATATTCCTAATGCCCATGGCCTTACTGCTATCGAACACTACCTTTCCAGATGCCCTATGGATTCCAAACCAACAACCTCCTTCCTAGTCTCCATGACCAACTATATCCTCACCCACAAATACTTCTCCTTTGAAGGCATTACCTACAAACAAATCCGTGGTACAGCTATGGGTACCCGCATGGCACCATCCTATCCTAACTTATTCATGGGCCACCTAGAGGAATCCTTCCTAAAAACCTAGAATCCTAAACCCCTCACCTGGTTCAGATTCACTGATGACATCTTTGCTATTTGGATTGAAGGTGAGGACACCTTATTCACATTCCTCCAGAACTTCAACAACTTCCCCACCAATTGCTTCACTTGGTCCTACTCAACCCAACAAACCACCTTCCTAGATGTTGACCTTCACCTCAGGGATGGGTACATCAGTTCTCCGTCCATATCAAACCTACTAACCACCAGAAATACCTCCACTTCGACAGCTGCCACCCATTCCATACCATGAAGTCCCTTTCGTATAGCCTAGCCACCCGTGGTCATCGCATCTGCAGTGACGAGCAGTCCCACTCAAAATATACCGAGAGTCTCACTGAAGCCTTCACTGACCGTAACTATCCTCCCATCCTTGTAACAAAAACAAATCTCCCGTGCCTTATCTTTCCAGTCACCCACCACCTCCCAAAGCCCCACAGTCCGGCTGCAGAGGAGCATTGCCTATCCCATCAAAGGTAGGGCTACCTGTGAAACTAGTCATGTGATTTACAAGCTAAGCTGCAACCTCTGCGCTGCATTCCATGTAGGCATGACAACCAACAAGCTGTCTGTCTGCATGAATGGCCACCGACAAACTGTGGCCAAAAAACAAGTGGACCACCCTGTTGCTGAACACACTGCCAAACATGATATCCCTCCTTTAAAAGACTGCTTCACAGCCTATGTCATATGGATCCTTCCTCCGACACCAGCTTTCCTGAATTGTGCAGGTGGAAATTTTCCCTGCAATACATGTTCCCATAACCCTCCTGGCCTCAAACTTCATTAGTCACTGTCCTCACCCATCCTGCTCCCTTCCTGTTCTCATTCCAGCACTACACAGGTATCATTTCACTGCCAGGCCCAGTCTTTTAATTTCTTTTTATTTCTCTTCTTCCCGCTACTTACCCTCTCCCCCCTCCGCACCTTATCTCCTGCCCTCCGTCTAAACTGCAACACTTCACTTTCCACCATTCCCACCATACTATCCATCCCCCTCCCTGCCCCAGCCTCCTCCTTACCCCCACCCAGTCGTCACTCCCATCATGCGCTGGTGCTGCTGTTCGCCGTGAGGTTTCAGCTCTCTGGGACTGCAGAAGCATGCGCAAGTTGCGTTTACGTGAGTGAGTGAGTTAGTTAGTGTGTGTGTGTGTGTACTGCTGACAAAGGCCTTAATGGCCGAAAGCTTTAATTGTGTGAATCTTTTTGTTGTGCCTATCACGACTCAGCATCTCGGCTATATGGTGAATAACAACTTTCCTTCTCTTTTTTTGTTACATTCCATCCTGGATTTTCCATTGTTTATATTTATCATGGTGTTACACCATTTACCGTACAAAATTGTATATATTGTATTTTCTCAAAATTTGGTGAGAGTCCATTTCCAGAGAACCACTTATTAATTTTCTGAATGACATTATTTACAATTTCCTCAGCTGATTCTTGTTTGTTGGGTGTGATTAATATACTTGTGTCATCAGCAAAAAGAACTAGCTTTGCATCTTCTTGAGTACAGGGTGACAAATCATCAATATACATTAAGAACAATAAGGGACCCCAGACTGAACGCTGTGGGACACCATTCTTGATACCTCCCCAGTTAGAGGACTATCTGTATTGCTAATTTCAACCTTCTGCATTCTTCCAGTTCAATGTGGATTAAATCAGTTGTGCACTGTCCAACTCATACTACAATATTTAAGCTTATCTAGAAGAATTTCACGATTCGCACAATCGAAAGCTTTTGAGGGATTACAAAATAGCCCAATGCGTGATGTTCAGTTATTCAATGCATTTAACATTTGACCAATGAAAGCATAAATAGCATTTTCTGTTGAAAAGCCTTTCTGAAAACCTAATTGACATTTTGTTAGTACCTCATTTTTATGAATATGTCATGCTACTCTTGAATACATTACTTTTTCAAAATTTTGGATAAAGCTATCAGAAGTGAGATTGGGCAGCAGCTGTTAGCGATCAGACCTATCCCGTTTTTTATGCAATGTTTTAAAAATAGCGTATTTCAGTCTATCTGGAAAAATGTCCTGTTTCAGTGAGCTACTACATATGTGACTGAGAATCCTACTTATCTGTTGGGAACAAACTTTTAGTACTCTGTTGGAAATGCTACCAATTCCATGTGAGCTTTTACTTATGAGTGAATTTATTTTCCTAATTTCAGTAGGAGAGGTGGGTTGAATTTCAATTTTATCAAATTGCATAGGTATTGCCTCTTCCACATACTGCCCTGCATTTTTTTAATGAATAGCTGGATCCTATTTTATCTACAACGCTTAAAAAACGATTATTAAAATGTTTTCTACTTCTGACTTCTTGTTAACAAACTTTTCATCGAGTTTGATGGAAACAGTTTTCCTGCGCTCTCAGTTGCCCTGTTTCCTTTTTACAATATTCCAAATTGTTTTAATTTTATTATCAGATGTGCCAATCACAGATATAATGCACATACTTGAGGACTTTTCAATAAATTTTCTTAACACACTGCAGTAGTTTTTATAATGTTTCACTGTTTCTGGATCATTATTCCTCCTAGCTATACGATCCATTTCCCCAATCTGTTTACAAGATACTTTTATCCCCTTAGTAAGACATGCCTTTTTAGACGGTTTCTTACAATTACATTTCACTGTTTCCTTAGGGAAACTTTTTTCAAATATACTCACAAAGGTATCATGAAATAGGTTGGTTGGTTGGTTGGTTGGTTGGTTGATTCGGAGGAGAGGACCAAACAATGAGGTCATTGGTCCTATAAGATTAGGGAAGGATGGGAAAGGAAGTCGGTCATGCCCTTTTAAAGGAACCACAATACATTGCGTGAAGCAATTTAGGGAAGTTACGCAAAACCTAAATCAGGATGGTCGAATGCGGGTTTTAAGCATCGTCCTCTCAAACGCGAGTCAGTGTGCTAACCACTGCGTCACCTAACTTGGTTTATGTTGATGAAGATGGGACTTCCACAGCTGGGGCAGTGGTTTGACCTTCAGTGGATTCCTATAGTCTACTGTCTGTGGTGGTCACAGAGGGCCTAAGCTGGTGGAAGAGGCAGCATCCATGCCTCTCCTGGGGTAGAGGTGAGGAGTGTAGGTAGGCCAGTGTCTGTGAGGTATCAGTTTGAACCTCGGCATGCTGGGAAGCATAGCTCACATTGGTGGGACTTCAATGAATACTTGGGCCATGATGACATCTTATTGGGTGTGAAACATAATTTACTTGTTGTAGCTAGAACTGATTTCAATATTGCTTGAAGTCATATTGTCAAACCACTACCTCAAACACTTGACTCGCTTATGACGAGTGACAAATCCTTGAGTCCATCCTGGTATATGGCCGTACTTGCAAGCCCACACTAAAGAATCTGCACAATAATAGAGGCATGACAGTGAAGCCCGGGCTCACTGGATCAGATGCAAGAGAATGCAAAGGGTACACTGCCAGCACTTGTGCCATGTAACTTCTTGGCTAGACAATGACCACATACAAAGTTGGACTGATACATAGTAAAGAAGCATGTCAGATTTTCTGCAGAGATCAGTGTCATCATCATTTTATTCATTTGGGTCTTACATGCTCTGACCCACAACTCTGCTTCTGACTTAAGAAGTAGTATAGAATGGTGTGGTGGTCATATATGTTATGCTATTCCTTTGAGAAAAGGAACGCCACTTGGACAATGTGGACTGTGGGCAATTTTTTGGTAGGATGGTATTTGGTACTTCCTGGATGACAAAGATTGTTCAGTGCCTGGATTAGAGCACTGGTGTAGTTGTCAACATTTGGAAATTACAGAGAGTGTCCACCAGAAGTATCCACACAGCCTGCTTGAAAGGGCCAGCAAAGTCAATGTCTGTACGGTCCACCAAATCAATTGGTTTCATGTGCAAGTTTGGCAGATGTAGACCACACATTCAATGTTATGGTCAAAGTACATGATGCCCTACCAATGTCTTCATTCTCATCCCCCAGTGTGGCTCCCATTTCTTGAATCTAAGAGGGGTGCATCTGAGCAACAGTCAGTATTAATTTGTCAGAATCATTTATCTTGACCGGGATGACAATTTTTTTTTTTTAAATTACATTTTCACAGATATTTGAAGAACATCTAACCAGCCTGTGAACCATGTTGTAGTTTGTTCAGACTGCTGGTCTCCAACAGAAACAGAAAAAGTGCCTCCTCATTACCCAAGAAATGAAAATATTGAGGCTTCTAGTGAATGTGACACTGTCCATCACAATCCAGAGAAAATATGAGTGGAAACAAATTTTCTAACTCCTCAGCACATCTGTCACGTGAGAAGGTTTTTCCGAATGTGCTCATACTACCTGTGTTTCATAAAGGAGTTCTATACCAAGGCATGACCCTTACAACAACTACTGCAACACGACAGCCAATTTTTCTTGAATAAGGTGCTAGAAAGATCATTCATTCCTTGTCCTTAAGGAGGCACTAACATCTTGTCCAGTTCTAGCACTGTATGGTGAGAATGCCACAACAGAACTTCACACCAATACTTGTGGTTTTGGGATATGACAAATTCTTGTAAAAACTCAGGAAGGAGCTGAATATGTGATAGGTTATGTTTCAGACTACTCTCCAAGTAAGAGAAGAACTACTCCACAACTGAGAAATAGTGCCTTGCAGTTGTTTTGGCCATCAACAAGTTCTAGCTGAATGCTGTTTTGTCAAAAAATGACATACTGAGCCCATGGCTGTGGGACATCACCACCCCAAGGAAGCTTCGTCAGGTGGGGAAACAAAACACGAAATGTAATGTAAAATGTGAACTAGCCATCTGAAGATGAACCTATCAGTTTGAAACTGGTAACAGTGCTGTTTAAATAAATAAATAAATAAATAGCATTGAAAAAAAGTGGCTGGTTGCTGTAATCTTCTGTGTAAGAGTCAACCTATATAAGTTCTAGCAGTATTTATTTGGGAAACCATTCACCACTGTAATGGATCAGCATTTTATATGCTAGGTGGTTACCCTGAAGGATACATCAGGTTAACTGATGAGATGGGCACTGAGGCTTCAAGAGTACGAGTCACAAATGGATGGAAACACAAGGACACGGACTTTGGTGGAACACAGCAGCATGGATGAAATGTCAGCCATTGCTGCACTAAATGACATTGTTGCTGAACAGAGGGAAGATGCAGCATTCATGAAAACCACTGAAGTCTTAAAGAAAGACGAACCGACCAAACGAGTATTCCAATTAATAAACAGAACATTGCATAAGGGGGCCTATGATGCAGTGAGGTACGAATGGCTGCTTATCCCTGCTTATCTGTCACCACCAATCCTGAAGTAATTTTATGATGCTCCAACATCTGATCACTTGGAAATGTGGGGATTCTAGACCAAATCAGAAGCAAGTATCACTGGCCAGTTCTTTAATGATCCGTTTGACATTATGAGACCCACTGTAAGGAATGTCAACAATGTAAGCACAAGGTTCAATTACTTCTGTGGTATCTGGTACTAATCCCACCTGCAGCAGCACCATTCCACTGACTTGGAGAAGTTCTCTATGTCAAGAAATGGGAATCAATGGGTAACAGTCTGCACAGGGTACCTCACTTGCTGTAAGCAGTACTGACTGCCAGAGCTCCAGAAATTGCAAATTTCCTTGTAGATGATGTCATTTTGAAGCTTGGAAGAACTTTCCTCAAGACTAGTATCCGAGGCAATTTACAGTTGTGACATCACTCGTGGGTTGACAAATACCTACCATCCACAGGCGAATGGCCTCACAAAATGCTTTTTATAAGTGTTGGCATATATGCTATTGATGTATGCTATTGATGTATGCTGATACAACATAGTGAAGCAAGAAACTACAGCTTTCACACAATTCTTTCTTCTCCAGTGTTACAAGGCCAAAACGACAAAGGATACACAGTTCCCATTTCAAACGTACGATTCTTAGGATGACTATGTGAGCACCTTGTCACCAGGACCAGAGACACAAGGAAGCTGGCTCACATATGGACCCTAGATGCTCAGAAGAAAGACTGAGGGCACTATAAGGCCAAGCACTGTCCTGCGAGTTACAGCCCAGAAGACTTGGTATTAATTTTTTGTGGAAAGTGGAACTGTCAAAAGAGTTACTAAAGTGCTACTTTGTGCCTTCCCATGTCATTCACTGCTTGTAAGATGCCATATATAAAGTTGAGGATTATGACATTTCATCAAGAAGGCAAAAGCCAAGAGACATTATCCAAGTCCTCTGTATGAATCCCAACTACATTCCAGAGACGCAGGTCAACAATGGGAGTTTCAAGGAAACACAAGACCCACTTGACAATTGCGAAGCTTCGATGGGAGGGAGTACCTTTAATGGTCAACACAGTAAAGAGGGTTTAACAAAATGAACAGAATGCGAGGGTCCACCAGTGAGGACTAGTGATGAGATCAACATTTAAGGTGCTGTAGCTGGCTCCAATGTGGGTTGGAAACAGCAGGCTGCTGTATCTCCAGGAGAGAGAATAATACTGCAAGCTCTGGTGCCATCAGCATGGTGTAGTGGTTAGCATCACTGGCTGGCATACTATGGTTCAAATCCAGCTACCAGTGATTATTTATTATTTCTTATTTATGATTTCTGGAAGGTTTTTGAAAGATCTTACATCTCTAAATGTTCTTGCAGAAAATTTTAATAGTAACCTCAGAATTTTCACACTCGCTGCAGTTATCTAAAATGAAGTAGTGTCTGCACAAACATTTAGTCAGCTCTTTATTTCAGGGTGGTGAAAAGATTGGTGACTTGCTTTAAACATTCAGAAATGTAAAACTCAGCACTTTACGAAATGAGAACACACAGTATCCTATGATTATAGTATCAATGAATCACAGCTGGAATCAGTCAATTCATACAAATACCTGGAAGTTATAATTTGTAGAGATATGAAATGGAACAAACACATAGTCCCAGTAGTAGGTAAAGCAGGTGGCAGAATGGAGTTCACTGGTAAAATACTAGGACAGTGCAAGCAGTTTACAAAGGAGACTGCAGAAAAAACATTCATGTGATACATCCTGGAATACTGCACAAGTTGTAGAACCCATACCAAACAGACCTAACAGCACAGATGTTCACAGGTTTGTTCAATCTGTGGGAGACAATGCTGAAAGAACAGAACTGGCACACGCTTGAAGATAGACAAACTATTCTGTGAAAACATTCTTTAAGCACTGAATCTAGGAATATATAGACACTAGTCATATTAATGTGATCAACTGTCAAAAACGAAACAGCAACCTTTCGCAGCATGGATATGCAGGAAGTGTCAATGACACTCTGGAAGGTACCAACAAGGACGTGAAGCCATGCCGACTCCAGTGCTGGGGCCAGCTGGTTTCATGGATGAGGGTGCACTTGGAACCACACACATACACTGGAAGCTGTATGACATGTCGCATTGTCCTGCTGATAGGTGCCATCATGCTGACAAAAAACATGTGATACATAGAGGTGGACGTGATCCCCTAAGACAAAGGCATATTTGTGTAGCTCTATTGCACCTTTCAGATTGACGAGGCCACCTGGGACTGGCACAAAAAACATTCCGCAGACCATAACGCTCCCTTTTCCAGCCTCAACCTTTCTGCCAATTGTTGCAGGGCCTTGCACGCCAATTGTCACCTGTCCGATAGAGCATAAAAAATCTGGGCAGTCTGTTGCTCAAGAGTTGCAGGTTAATTCACCCATACATATCTACGTAGCCATCGTTTACCCCTGTCATCTATGGTCCATGGTGCTGGTTTTGAAATGGGCCATTTTGCCTTGCATGGTATAAGCTGCTTTAACCACAGCAGAATGAGAACAGCTTACAAACTTAGCGGTTTATGAAATGCTTCCACCACTGGCTCGAAAGCCAAGGATCACGACTCTTCAACATCAGACAAATCGCTCTGTTTCCGAATGAAGATGAATGCACTGCTTTCTGCATCTTTCTGGCATGATTTTATATACCCTCCACTGCTAGTGCTGCCACCTAACTCTGTGAGTCGTTGACGCACATTGAGGTCGAACATGGGTATTTGTCGCATTAATGTGACTGGACCGCCTATGACAAATCTCTACGTAATGCTACCATACGGATTGCGAAGACAAGACTAGATTAACTACAGCAAGCACAAATGCATTCAAGCACTCATTCTTACTGCAATTGGTATGTGAAGGGGATGGGAGAAGGACGACATCTTATGGAAAAGAATGCTTACCGTCTTTAATTTGCCATTTCACCATTCCTGTTCGCTGACTTATTCCAATAAACGAACCGTCTAGCGTCGACAAAAGTAGGAGCGAATCATCTGCTTCTTTGATCAAATCAGTGTTGGTGATCTACAAGAGGTAAACAAACATCTCTGTTAGTACCTTAAGCAAGTTACTATTATGTGACAAGTCGTGCCGCTGCATATTCTGCAAAAGATTGCACTATTTACCTTCGTGTAACTACTTTCGTCGGCTCTTACACTAAGAACCATCAATAGTAGTGCATGCGCACCGATCGTAATCGTCCGCATGTGACGCTTATTCTGGCTAACATGAAACATATTCAGTTTGAAATTATAGCCGGTAGTATGTTTTACATCATAAGAATTATGATCTACAGTACTTTATTCCCTGGCGTATCACATGTTGTCACAATTAAACACAAACACGGTGACATTCGTGGCTGCATGCTTCAACAAAATTTAAGTTTTGTTTAAAACTTTTATCTGAAGTTACGTACAACAAACACTGCTTGTACGTCATGGTATTTTCAAATTCACTAGTTAGTTAGTTGAATCACTGAAACCTTGACCACTAACAACAAAAATAAACAAACTCCCCTTCGTGTTTAGAAATAACAAAACACCTTGGCTGGCTTGGCATGTAGTTTCAGTACACATGCAAAGACTAAAGCTCACACTACACATGTTACGTTTCAGAGAAAACATTTTTCATCGCTACTGTTCATTTTTACTATTCATTTTCAAACTCAAGTCGAGCAATTGCTCTGAAGAAAGACTAATTACATATATTGTGAGAAAATTGTTACGGGTACTGGACAAATAGACAATGTAGTTTAACTATATGTATTTATAATCGGTCTCGCAGTGTCGTTTCCAAAGATAGGTGGATAATACCCAACGATAATAAAATAAATCAAGCCGCTTGCAGAAGGTTTGACGTTCAACGGTGGTGGATTGTTTGCTAAGTGACGACACTCGCGGTTAAAATGTTTTGCTTAGTTCGGTTAAGGTATTGACAGTTTGTATATTTTTAAACAGTGTATACTGAGTATCTTGCAACAGTGTTGTGAAGCGAAAGCCGAAGAAAATATCACAAGCTGTCATTTCTGTCGAGCCTCATTTGCTCAGGTGGAAGTGCGTTAATAATTGGTTCTTTATACATTTAGTACGTTAATAACTAAGAAAACGTAGTTTTGGTACCACATATAACATTTCTTTCATATGCATCTTGAACATTTGTTCTTCATTCCTGTTTTTTGCCGCTGAAGACCGGCGCAAAATCCATATCTGAATGTCAAAGTCGCAGGGACAGTTTGCACCGTACTCACTGTTTTTACTCACAGTTTCCGTGGTATCTACGTATGCGGACGTCTTCATAAAAGTACAGTTTGCGGTGAGAGTTACATTCACACTGGAAACAGCAAATGATAATTCTTGATTGTTAGAAGCAGTTTGTTAGCTAGGCCTATATGTATATATCACGATTCTCGAATAGCTGATTTGTAACGTCCATACTACATAAAAGTAATAAAATCAAATTATGTCGTGAAACTCTTAGTTTTTGAGGTTTTACATTTTTATATATTGGACTTACAATTTAGACATTCGAAAATTGTTCTTGTTGAGGACTATTACTCGATATGCCCAACTCTAGTTAAATTAAGAAACTATATATTGTACTGTTTTTTACTGCAGATCTAATCCTGTGGATTTAGGTATTGCAAACGGAACTTTACCAGTATTGTATTTTGGTGTATAGTACACCATGATGTAGTGCGTCCAACGTAGAAAGGCCACACTGGTTTTTAATTCAAATTACATACCTCTTTTGGCAACCAAACTGTCATCCAATAATTTATCTTATGCAGTATTAATGTAGAAGCCAACGGCCCTGCTGCAGCGGTAATACCAGTTCCCATCAGATCACCAAAGTTAACCGCTGTCGGGGTGGGCTAGCATTTGGATGGGTGACCATCCAGTCTACGGAGTGCTGTTGGAAAGCTGGGTGCACTCAGCCCTTGTGAGGCAAACTGAGGAGCTACTTGATTGAGAAGTAGCGTCTCCAGTCTCGTTAACTGACATATGGCCGGGAGAGTGGTGTGCTGACCACATGCCTCTTCATATCCGCATCCATTGACACCTGAAGGCTTAGGATGACACGGTGGCTGGTTGGTACCATTGGGCCTTCCAAGGCCTGTTCGGACGGAGTTTAGTTTTAGTATGCAACTATACTGTTGTGTCACAATAGTGCATGATGGAGTACCATTTACAAGTTGTTATCACTTACAGAAAGCACCTAATAATGGATCTGTCAACATATTACTACTGCTGAGCAAGAGTCTGTCTCCTCTGTACAGGAATTTACATAAATGATATACAAGTACAGGTTGTAGATACATAGTTTACTACTTAACCCTTTCAGACCTGAAAGAAAACTATTTGTAGAAACTGAATGAATTTTGAGTGCCTTGCTTAAAATAATTAGCTAATACGGGAAAATCCAGTAGAATGTATATACTTAAATTTTTTTCCCCAAAAAGTTTGGATCCACACAAATGTGGGTGTCAGGCTTAATCTGTAATAATTTTCAGAAATAAGTAAGCCTAGCTTACTAAAGACATCAAGTTTTCTGTCCAAACAATGCTGATCATCAGGTCAGTACTTTTCCTCAGGAACCTGCACTGCACCATTATCAGGGTTTTCGGTGGAAGGACTTTGTTTAGCAGAGAACAAAAGTGATTTTCTAAGAGCCATTCTGAAACCAAAAAAAGATCAAGTTTGTTCTTCACAGGCACTTCAGCAACTTTACAAACTCCCTTGTATTCTATCCAGGAATTGATGCAAGCAAGGTCTATGAGATGAATTGTGAGTTTCAGAGTCCATTTCCTTATTTTTATAAATGTTCTGTAGACTTCCATCATCTGATCACAAATGTCAGCTCCTCCCTTGCTCATAATATACTTTGTAACAACAGATAGACAAGGAACATTGACATAAACTTTTTCCTTTTTGCTCCACTGTTCTATATTTGTAACTGGAGTACATCCAAAACAGTTTGATGCCACTGATTTTTTTTTTCCATTGAATGATGACAGCATTGTTGTCACCGCTGCAGAATTCTTGCATGTCACATCTTTTCAATTTTTTCTCTTCAGTCAGGTTCACATGTCTAATTCTGTTACACATGATTTTTCCTGTTCCATAAATTCCTTTTCTCACAGGATTTCCAACAGTGGAATGGTTGTAAAATATCTGTCAAAGAACAGATAAGAATCTCTCTCTAGTGTTTGAATCAGTCGAAGCACAATACTAGGCCCTCCTTTGCTCATTGCTAAAACAAAATTTTTAAACCTTGTGGGTGTGGTTTGTTTGGTACGTATTGCTTCAAGGAACAACAAACAGAAAAAAGTATCATCTGCTCATCAATAGAGTAATGGCCTCCTCTGGGGCGAGGCAATTTGACACAGGCATTCCTCACGAAGTCTACTGCAAGTTGAACCTTCCAGAGAGCAGTCTTCAAGTTCCCTTCTGGAAAACAATTTGTATCAACAACTGCAAGTCTGCTGTTAACAGAAGGTGAAATCCATGTTGCCAATACATTCTCATATGTGGGAATTTGGTATTACCCATTAGAATGAGTGGTCCAAAGACATTTTTTACTTCCTGTGTGGTAACACTCAAAACATGCCATGTTTTAGATAAATGATAGGCCTACATTTTTGTGTATGTGGATGTAAGCTCGAAAAAATTGTCAGGAAATAACTTCATAGGAGTCATTGACGATGCATGGAAAATATCGGATATTGGTGGGACTTGTGAAGAAAAAGGGTGTTTCCTCCACAAATGTTTTCTCGCTGTCACTAAATTCAGTTGTTGTGCACACTATGGTACCTGCTCATTTTGTATTTGCTCTTGTCTTTCACTTAAATTTTCTACCTGCTGGCTCTGAAGTAGGGGCTGCTCCTCTGAGTCATCAGAGTCATCAGATGAACTTCTACATTCAGCAATTTTCTTCTTAGGTGATGGCATCCAGGATTCATCAACAATGTCATCATCACTGCTAATATCCTCCACTTCTGATTGGGCTAGAAGGGATTCAGTGTCTGCGTCTGTCAGCATATGTAGATAGAGGGACACCTATTAACCTCAACAACTGAAATCGGCAAAAAAAATTGAGTAAAAGCCTAAACCACACAATTGTGTTACTTTGATTATCGAAGAATCTAATGTGGGAATCGTGTTGAACAAACGATCTTTATGAATTGCATTGGATATATTCATCGTTCAACTACACTTCTAAATTTTTATGCACTCTGAAAGCAAATAGAACAAAATAAAAGTTAACAATACCTCCATGATGTCATCTCAAGGCCACCATTGTCAGAGAACTTTAAACGAACTGCCACACAGCACAGCTTAGTGGATGAAATACCAACTAAAATGGACTCTAGTGCACCCTCTGAAACTTGCACTATTGTGTAGACCAGATTTCAACGGTTGCGCTTTAACCATGTCACTGTAATCTACTAAAAAAATGTACCCATACAATTGTGCGTAAATGGTCTGAAAGGGATGTGGAAGTTGTGTCTGGCCATGAGGTGAATCAATGGACACGAAACATTGCTTTGAATTTTCTGTAGACAGAATTATGAACTTAAATTATGATAATTCCAATCATGGTTTTAGTGTATCTTACCTGGGCCTTAGTGGGGAAATCCATTAGTTTTTAAGATTCCAAGAGGTTCATGGATCTTAAAATTCTTTGAGCGATTTAGAATAGAGGAAAAACTGATGAATATGTTGTTAGCTGTGTTGTGTAAGTGCATGATGCATACTATTTTTAAATGTTGAAGATGATGAGCTTGTTGCAGTGGTGACCTCATGGAAGAGTCACAGAGATGCATTATGGGGAATATTGCATTAAAAATGCACTTATACTGTGTCAGGTTCTTCCATTGCTTGCTGCAGTTGGTAACCTCTGTCATGATGAATGGCTGGAAGTGAACACGCTGAATCATGAATTGGTTGTTGCTAGCTAATCAGAATACTTGTTTGTAATTTCCTGTGGTTCGTAAATGTTGGGTGGACTATAATCAAATTGTTACAATTTGGGTGAATAAGTTTTATTGCTTGAATGAAGAAGCAGGCAGTTCATAGACAAGACACCATACAGATTCCATTAACAATAATAACAAGCCGGAAAGTACACGGAGGAATAAAAGATTGCTTTTTAGTTGGAAGCAACAAGAATGTAAAAACACCTGGTGCACTGATAAGGTAACATTCACCTGCACACAGGCATCACAAATAAGCAGCACAACAAGCCATACTATATAACACTTCCACACTTGTTAGCCAATTTTGAAGGCACAGTTGATAATGATCTACTGTTAGTTTACAGCTTCGCTTTGAAAAGTACTTTTATACACATGTGTGCCAGCTGATCTTCTGATTTACTACAAGACTAAAACCACCATTTATCGTTTCACAAATGTAGTGAAACCTTATTTCTATGTGTTTAGTCCTTTTCTGAGCTTCATTATTTCTTAACAGTTCCAATGTGCTCTGCTTGTCTCTAAAGAGTTGAGTTGCGTGTTCCTTGCTGACAGCAGGAATGTTCAAAGCCACTTTGTTTCAGCGTCTGCATCAGATGGTGGAACGTACTCTACTTCTGATGTAGACTGGTGACATATTTTTGCCTGCGATTCGTCTAGGTAACAGCTCCACTGGTTAATATACTGACATAACCCGTTGTTGAACCAGTATCTGTATCTCCGACAAAAGTAGAATCTGAGTTTACATGAGGTTTAAGATTGGTGCTACTGTGTTTACCACCTTCATCTCTTGCACATTGAAGATATTTAGGATGTGTTTAAGAGCAGTCCAAAGCTGAGGTCTAAGGTTCTTGCGAAACTAACTACTTGACTGACAGAAAACATTATAATATGTCTTGTCACTGTGGAAACAAATGTCAGACCATCTGCAGCCTCATGAAATGGAACATTTTCCATAGATTTCCTGTCTTCATTAGCTGGGCACTCTCCCAAGTGAATTGTGAACTGTAATTTACAGTTGTTAATGCTCATTTTTTCTAAGAGCAACTAATACAACCCTCTTGACTGATAAATGATTCTTTATTTTCACAGTCTCACCTGATCTCCGATCCTACAATGCAACTGGGATCATCAACCACAATTTCAAAATTAATCAAGGATTCTTCAAGTATTTTATTTATAGCTGTGGTTGATTCAGTCTGAATTAATCTGTCACCAACAAAAATAGCTAAACACTTCTTGACCATCAACTTGAGCATGAAACACACAATTATCTGAATAAAGCTGTTTGAAATTTAAAAAAACTTTGTAAACTGAACAGTTTTTTAATTCCAAATTGAGGAGACTGTTTCACTCCATAACGGCTTTTCTTTAATTTGCAGACTGAGATTGCATTATCACTATTGAAACCCTTGGGCTGTTTCATGAAAGTAACTTCTTGCAAATCACCATTGAGAAAGGCAGTTTTCACATCAAATTGTCTCATGTACATATCATACATTCAAGCCAAAGTTAAAAGAATATGAAGTGATTTATACCTAACAACAGTAATGTTTGTAAGGTAGGAGACGAGATACTGGCAGAAGTAAAGCTGTGAGGACCGGGCGTGAGTCGTGCTTCGGTAGCTCAGATTGTAGAACACTTGCCCGCGAAAGGCAAAGGTCCCAAGTTCCAGTCTCGGTCGGGCACACAGTTTTAATCTGCCAGGAAGTTTCATATCAGCTCACACTCTGCTGCAGAGTGAAAATATCTTTCTGGAAACAGTTAAAAAAGTTTGTCCATAGTCAAGTCTGGGTTTCAGGGATATCCTTTTGCACATAATCTAGCATTTAATTCCTGGGATTTAAGTAGAGTGTATCCCTTCAGTTGTTTTCTTCATATTTCTGGAACAAAGCATAAATTTAAGTTTTATGATCCAGGAACTTTTCACTAGTCATTTGTTTACATTTATTTGCATATAGACTACATTTTTGTAAATGTGTTTCCTCATTTATCAGTAATTTAATTGATTTTTTCCTAACCAAAATATTATTTTTATCATGAGTTTAAAAGTGCCTGACTTCGCGTAAAATTGTTTGCTCCTGGGTTTGGTGTGGTGGGTGCTTTAGTTTTTTCTACTGAGGTGACTGCAGGGGCATGGAAATTTGGGAAGTAAATGAGGTTTTGCAATTGTTTTGTAGGATATGTATTAGAGATAGGAAGTTTTGTGGAATAGGAGGGGGAAAGTTGTAGGAAATTATTGGAATAGGAAGGGGAAAATTCTGAGCTTCAACCTGAATTAGACAAGGATAGGGAAGGACTGGATAGTTTAAGGAGGGATAAAGGTAAAGACAGTTGAGAAATTGCAACAGATAACATAGGGAACAGGCATAGTACTTCACCTGACTGCTTTGTGGTGAACATGAAAAATAAAGTTTAAGCTGTTGTTTCAGTTAGAAACTGATGAGCCTCAGACAGATGTAGATATAAACAGGACACAACAAACTCTCAGCAGTAAGTTGAAAAGTAAGGATGCAGGTAAGTTAGGAAAGAGAAAGAAACTTCTGTTGTTACGTAGTTTTAATACTAGAGGTGTGGGCCAACTTTTGCTGGATGAATTAGGATCAGAATACCAGGTCACAATTTTGTTTATCATAGTGCTGGTCTGGAGCAAGTGATAGAGGATTTAAGATCACTTTGTGAAGACTTCACCAAGGAAGACTCCGTGACTACAGTGGGTGGGCTGGGCAATAACATTGACAGAGATCCTGGATACAATATAGTGTCTGATCTGGTAAAGATGGCACAGCATGGAGACATGGCAATGGTGAGCTTGTATCTGATCTGAGACACGATGACTGACCTCATTTGTACCCTTCAGTGTGGAGAATTGATTTGGAGTTGAAATGGGCTGCTTATGTCAGGTACAGGGTCAAATATCGCTATGGTTAATGTTGATTCTGTTGGTAAATGGGTTTATATTCATACTAGGCATGAGATTTAATAGCAGAACATTTAAATAGGTGAGACAGTGTTATGAGTGGTAAAATACCAGTGATTACACGCGTCAGAACACTACCTTTTCTAGAACAGAAAGGACAGAAAGAAACAAAGTTTTGAAGGGGGGTTAGGACTGCAAGAAGCCTTCTGTTTGAGAAAGAAACTAAACAACATAATTCTGGCATATTGCGTCAGTACAAACAGCTGTTGGTTAAAATTTTACATCACTCAACAGTAATTTTATTTCCATCCAATTTTATTTCAGTTGATGTGAAATTGCTTCAGGATATTTGAGGACTAAGATAAAAAAAAAAAATATATATTGAACTAGTTATCTGCGCTGATGACTTAAGAGTCATCAGATCCAGCTTACATATATGCCCCACTGCATGTGTGATCATTGGTATATATATCTGTTAAGTATTACAGTATTTAGGTTAGTATCTCACTTTTGTAGAGCAGGAATAGAGAATGGAGGATTTGCCATATTCATCAAAATTGTCATAAGTTTAAGAATATAGACATCCATAAATTTTGCCCTGAGCAGTATATGGAACAATGTGCGACAGAACTAAAATTTCATGATAAATGATTCATATTATTAAGTGTATACCAAGCATCTGCAAGTAATTTTAATCTTTTCATAAATCATCTTGAATATCTACTAACCTATGTAAGAACAAAACAAAGAAATGATGTTTGCTTGTGATTTTAAGATAGATTCTGTTAAAAACCCTTCCAGTAAAAATTTTTCACAGTCAGTAACGCCAGTGGAGGCCAATTATCAAGTGTTAATGTGCTACAGTGCACTGTAAATATCACACTAAAATTATGCCATTTCTCATCGAATTTGAGCTGGAAATTGCACTAAAGAATACAGTAGGAAGGTACAAGATGATGTGGACAAAATTTCTAGTCAATGTGACGAATGGCAGCTAGTTCTAAATGTGGAAAAATATAAGTTAATGCAGATGAGTAGGAAGAACAAATCTGTAATGTTCGGATACAGTATTAGTAGTGTCCTGATTGACGCACTCAAGCAATTTAACTATCTGGGCATAACATTGCAGAACAATATGAAATAGAACAACCATGTGAGAACTGTGGTAGGGAAGGCGAATGGTCAGTGTTGCTCTACTGGGAGAATTTTAGAAAAGAGTAAAGAAGATCACATATAGGACACTGGTGTGACCTATTCTTGAGTACTGCTCGAGTATTTGGGATCTGTACCAGGTCAGATTAAAGGAAGACATCGAAGCAGTTCAGAGGCTGGCTGCTAGAGTTGTTACCGGTAGGTTCGAACAACACATAAGTTTTATGGAGATGCTTGAGGAACTCATATGGGAATCTCTGGAGGGAAGGCAGTGTTGTTTGCGAGGAACACTATTAACAAAATTTAGAGAACCAGCATCTGAAGCTGACTGCTGAACGATTCTACTGCCGCCAACATACACTCCTGGAAATGGAAAAAAGAACACATTGACACCGGTGTGTCAGACCCACCATACTTGCTCCGGACACTGCGAGAGGGCTGTACAAGCAGTGATCACACGCACGGCACAGCGGACACACCAGGAACCGCGGTGTTGGCCGTCGAATGGCGCTAGCTGCGCAGCATTTGTGCACCGCCGCCGTCAGTGTCAGCCAGTTTGCCGTGGCGTACGGAGCTCCATCGCAGTCTTTAACACTGGTAGCATGCTGCGACAGCGTGGACGTGAACCGTATGTGCAGTTGACGGACTTTGAGCGAGGGCGTATAGTGGGCATGCGGGAGGCCGGGTGGACGTACCGCCGAATTGCTCAACACGTGGGGCGTGAGGTCTCCACAGTGCATCGATGTTGTCGCCAGTGGTCGGTGGAAGGTGCACGTGCCCGTCGACCTGGGACCGGACCGCAGCGACGCACGGATGCACGCCAAGACCGTAGGATCCTACGCAGTGCCGTAGGGGACCGCACCGCCACTTCCCAGCAAATTAGGGACACTGTTGCTCCTGGGGTATCGGCGAGGACCATTCGCAACCGTCTCCATGAAGCTGGGCTACGGTCCCGCACACCGTTAGGCCGTCTTCCGCTCACGCCCCAACATCGTGCAGCCCGCCTCCAGTGGTGTCGCGACAGGCGTGAATGGAGGGACGAATGGAGACGTGTCGTCTTGAGCGATGAGAGTCGCTTCTGCCTTGGTGCCAATGATGGTCGTATGCGTGTTTGGCGCCGTGCAGGTGAGCGCCACAATCAGGACTGCATACGACCGAGGCACACAGGGCCAACACCCGGCATCATGGTGTGGGGAGCGATCTCCTACACTGGCCGTGCACCACTGGTGATCGTCGAGGGGACACTGAATAGTGCACGGTACATCCAAACCGTCATCGAACCCATCGTTCTACCATTCCTAGACCGGCAAGGGAACTTGCTGTTCCAACAGGACAATGCACGTCCGCATGTATCCCGTGCCACCCAACGTGCTCTAGAAGGTGTAAGTCAACTACCATGGCCAGCAAGATCTCCGGATCTGTCCCCCATTGAGCATGTTTGGGACTGGATGAAGCGTTGTCTCACGCGGTCTGCACGTCCAGCACGAACGCTGGTCCAACTGAGGCGCCAGGTGGAAATGGCATGGCAAGCCGTTCCACAGGACTACATGCAGCATCTCTACGATCGTCTCCATGGGAGAATAGCAGCCTGCATTGCTGCGAAAGGTGGATATACACTGTACTAGTGCCGACATTGTGCATGCTCTGTTGCCTGTGTCTATGTGCCTGTGGTTCTGTCAGTGTGATCATGTGATGTATCTGACCCCAGGAATGTGTCAATAAAGTTTCCCCTTCCTGGGACAATGAATTCACGGTGTTCTTATTTCAATTTCCAGGAGTGTACATTGAATGCAAGGATCATGAAGATAAGATATGAGAAATTAGGGCTCATATGGAGGCATACAGACAGTCGTTTTTCTCTTGATATATTTGTGAGTGGGGCAGGAAAGAAAATGACTAGTAGTGCTACAGGTACCCTCCGCAATGTACTTTTTAGTGGCTTGTAGAGTATCTATGTAGTTGTAGATGTAGACGTAAAGTCATGCCATTTCTCTGTGAATGCAAGCTGGTATGTAAATACAAGTAAAATGACACAGACATGTTTTGTAGTAGTCTCTCTGCAATAACTTAAAACCAGAGTCAGAGATGGGACTCAGCTGTCTGTTTTTGACTGCGCGTATTCTGATGTGACATCATCCCTTCTGGCACTATGAGTGCTATGTTGCTCACAGCACCAGGTCATTATTTTTCTGTGAAAGTGCGTGTAATGTATTGTGCAAGCCTAGAGTAAGATGGGTTTCTGAGTTATGGCTGAAGTAATGGTTTCGTGAGCAAATTGCCTGTTAGTTCATTGGCCTGGGTTTGATTACCACTGCTATGAACTTTCTATTTTTTTTAAGTTTTATACCTTGCAGCATTAAACAATTAATCATAAAATTTAAATATATTCAAACAGTTCAGTTTATATATGTAAAATTAATCTATCCAAAGTAGTTAAGGTTGTTACTCTTGTAAATCAAAAGGCTTTAGGTGGTCACAAAAAAAGCGAGTATACGATCAAATCCAGGATGTGTGGTTTTCTCTCCATTGTGGTTGCCTGAGCAATGAGTTTATTAAAACAATATGGCATTTTCCTCTTTTGCTGTATATTTTTATTTGTTCACAACTAGTTTCAGCTGTCTAAGCCATTCTCAAATAGAAAATTATGCCTTACATATTAAAACATCAGCATTTTTAAATTTGTGTTTATTATTCATTTTGGGCCACAAATACTGTCAAACCAACAAGACAGCATTTGTGAACGAAAACTATTAGAGAAAAAATTAAAAGACACTGACATTTAAACATGTAAGGCATACTTTTTTATTGCAGAACCACAAAATCACTTGAGGATGGCCTAGAAGGCAGAAACTAGTTGTGAACAAATAACATTAATACAACAAAAGTGGAAAATGCCACCTTCTTTTAGTGTGAAAGTGTTGTCTGTAGATGATCTGCTAAAGAGTTCCTTCTCCATTAGAGGCTAGGAGGAGAAAAAATGATTGGAAGAGTAAGGTGGATTTACTCCAAATGTGAATCTAACAACAGGTGGGCATGGGATGAGGCATACTGATATGGCTCAAACTTTGTGAACAGGAGCAGGTAGACGTCCGTCCCTTTCAGATTCCCATAACATTTCACCTGGTTGGGCCATAGGAAAAGGTAAAACGGTTGCTAGAGATTTACATGTAGGGTATCAGAAAGTTTCAAGCAATAGATGTCATAATGGCATGATACTCGAGTAGTTAGGGCTAGGGTTCATTTCCCACTTGGTACACCATATTTTTTCTTTTTCTTTCATTTTTTTTATTCCCTCCAATGTTAAATGATCAATTAGAAATTTAAATATATTTTAACAGTTCGATATGTGTATTTAAAATTAATGTATTTACTGTAGTTGTGATTCCTATTCTTGTAAGTCAAAATGCAATAGGCCACCACATTGGTAAAATTTTGCATGACCTACAACTTAGTATAATTATCTCTCAACTTAATTTTTAATATAAATTTCCAAACTAAATTAATCACAAACAGTGATAGATAATGTCTTTGTAGAGAGATCTAATGAACAAAATTATATTACAAAACTAATAGTCAGTAGCCTTTCATAACATGACTTGTCATTCCTCTTGATGCCAAAAACTGATTGTTTTAGGACACTTGTCAAAGTCATGAACTGGAGGGATGTATACAGTGCTTGTGGCATGAGTGAAAAAAAAACACCACCTTTATTAATAAGCAAAGCTCTTACCATATTTGAATACTGTTTTCCCCCCAAATTAAGGCAGATTCAATCAAAGTCTACAGAGAACCCAAGGATTACTCAAGGAATAACGCTATCTTGTAAAACATGAAGGAAATTGTGTCAACCAGTCAGACTCAGCTCTGATGGAGATGCTGTAGCTCTTTACAAGACCCACTGCAAAATATTAAAGGAGAAATATGGAATTCAAAGCAAATACATTAGAAGAAAGAGATAATCAAACCAGGTAACAAAATAAAGACATTAAGGGATATAGTGGAAGCCAATTCTTTCTCACTAAATCTTGGGTGTGATGGAGAACACTATGTGGTGGAGGGGTGGGGGAGGTGGAGAACACTATATGCAATATAATGCTTGTAAGAGGTTTCCTGCAGTATTTGCCTAAGATATGATGGCAAGCACGTATAAGAAGTTGACAATCAACAAACATTTCATAACTGTTACTGAAAAAAATGGTTTGTCAACAAATGCTGCCATGTAATATTTCAGACAGGGCACTGCAAATAACTTCAGTCGTATGTATAACTGACACCAGTAAGACTAATGTCCACTATAAAATCTTTAAAATAAAAAAAATAGTGCTATGAGAAAATATCAATAAAGTTAAAAATAATGTACTTCAGAGTTTAGCAACATATCAAGTTACCTGTGTAACCCCTCTATTACCAGGGGAACATTTCCTGTATGACTGACATATGCCTTTGTATAAGAAAGCAGATAAAGAAATACCACCATTTTCACTTTAGCCAGCATTCTCAAAAACTTTAGATAAGGTTATATACAATAAGCTTTTTAATCGAAAGCATTTTACTGGGTAAATCAGAATATGCTTTCAAGTAAATTAGAATATTACAGTGTGACAGGAAATGCTGCAAAATGGTTTGGATCTGTATCTGTGACATGAAGAAAAAGTTGTCAGTAAGAAAGAGACATGTATTATGCTATCAGGCATCATGCAACTGAGGACTTATTACTTGTTGTTTCCCAAAAGGTTACATCTTAGGACACTTACTCTTTCTTGGGTACATCAGTGACCTTTCATCTGCAACTTTACCAGACACCAAGTTTGGTTTGCCACCTTCAGGCCTGGGGCCTGGAATAGGCCTGAGGTATTCCTGCCTGTAGTAAAGGGCGACTAAAAGGAGTCTCTCACATTTTGGCCTTTATGTGATGATCCCCTGTAGGGTTTGACCTCCATTTTTCAAAATTTTCCTGAAGAGAGAGCCAATTCGGGAAGGGCACCTTACATGGTGCATCGTGTCCATCGTTCATTGAGATCTTTAGCCCACTTTCTCGTCGTGGCATTGCAGTCCCGCTCATCCTCCATTTCTTGAGTGAGGACAACTTCCTCCACCCACTGTGCAGTGTCGTTTTCTTCGCCGACGATGACCATGGAATTCTTTGCAACTCTTATCCAGCACGGTAGCCAGTCAGTTGTGGTGGAGCCGCCATGTACCCTGTTGGTTGTAGCCCACTGACTACACAGAGATTGCTCTGCTGCTGCCTGCGCTGTTAACTCCCTACGTATGCCAAGGAGTAGATGCTCGTCACCCTGAGGCATCCGGACTCCCGGCAATGGCCATTCTGCCAAGTGGCCTTTGCTGCGGCTGGTTGGCACCCATGGGGAGGGCCCCTGGTTGGAGTGGTTGGCATCAGGGCAGGTGATGCACAATGAAGCGTACCATGTCATCACTTGCTGGTGATCGAACGCCAGCAATCTCTAAACGTTCCAAGTCTCAGTATAATGCAAGTAAGTATGATCCTAAATTGTTCCCCTCCCTGGCCACACCATGGGAGGAACGCCAGGCTGAGGATGACAGCGAACCCTATTTGCCCTGGTACCTTGTATGTACAAGAGCTGATGGGGACTCCTTTTTCTCGATGAAGCCTCAGTTTTTTGTGGAGCATTTAGAGGACAAGTTTGGGGAGGTGGAGGGCTTGTCCAAAATGCAGTCAGGGTCTGTCTTGATAAAAACGGCATCCTATGCCCGGTCACAGGCATTACTCGTTTGTGACAAACTGTGGGATGTTTCCGTTACCATCACGCCTTATAAGAGCTTAAATATAGTCCAGGATGATATATTCCATAGGGACCTTCTTTTGAAGTCTGACAACGAGCTGCGCGCCAGCTCAGAGCGACGAGGAGTTTATTTGGTCCGGTACGTCCATTGGGGTCTGAGGAATAATCAGATTGTCGCTGGTCCCTTCATCTTGGCCTTCGCCGGTGACAAATTACCTGAGAAGGTCAAGGTGATGGTCTACCACTGTTATGTCAAGCTATATAACCCCCCTCCTTAGAGCACCTAATAGCCTTTAAGTGGCTCCGTGCATGCGTGCTCCTGCGTATAAAATGACGGAAACAGGAGTGTTGGGAGAGGTGTGTGTCAACCATTGGATGCCATACATTACCTCCTCAATTCTGGACGAAGATCAGATGTCTTTTTGGGTACCAGACCCCAGCAGGTGTCCCTGGTGATAAGGGGACCACACTGTGGCTCAGGTTGGAAAAAATCGATTTTCAGTTTTCATCATATTTCAAAAGATTAAGGTTTTATTTAAGTACTCTGAAAAGGATTTTGCTGAAAAAACTTTTTTTCGAGCATTTAAAGAGCATTTTTCTACTATGTGTGTTTATGTGCCGCGCCAACTTTTCTGTCACCCACTTTGCTGCATGTATTTTAGATCTTTATATCCCCTACATTGCATATTAGGGTTTTTTTTACTCCCGAGTGTGTTGGCTATCCTTGGAATGCAACTGTTGGTATTCTTTTGTTTCTGCTGTTTGTAAACAACACACTTTCAAACATGTGGTTAGCTTGGTACAAGTGTGATTGCGAGTAGTTGTTATACTTACGTTTGCGGTGCTTGTTTATGTGTGTTTTGTCATGTTTATTGAAGATGATGAAACGTAATGAATTTTCACAAAACGACAATTTAGAGGAAACAAGTCTAGAAAGCTTTCTGTACAAGAGGTTATGTCACTTGGTAATGATGTTTCTAATAGTAATTTTTCAACAAATTCATCATCAAAGAAGCTCTCACAATTTCAAGAGAGTTACAACGAATTTACTGTAAGTGACAAGGGGTGCAGTAAAATTATTATAGATTTGAGAATATTAGCAGCCGTAATTTCTAAATTTGTACAATGTAGACAGTGTGGTGAGTCACAGAGTGCAAAAATTTGTGAGAGTGCCAGTGGGAGAAAAGACCTAGCAATTGCCTTGGATTTAATTTGCACTAAATGCTCAGCTGTGATTTCATTTATGAGGTCTTCAAAACTAGTTACAAGTGGCCCTTATGAAATCAATACTACATTAGTTTATGCTTTACGATCCATTGGCAAGGGCATGGCTGCAGGGAGAACATTTTGTTCAGTGACGAACTTACATCCACCACCAAATAGATTTGAAAAACTGACTGCAATGTTAGAGAAAGTTGGTATGTGAGGTCAGTGAGGAAAGCTTGAAACTGGCTGCTAGGTAAGCAGTGGAAGAAAACTATGGATGTTCGGATATTGCAGTTGCAGTTGATGGAAGTTGGCAGAAAAGAGGACATACTTCTCTGAATGGAGTAGTGACTGCCATAAGTGTAGACTCCGATAACACCGATAAAGTGTTAGATGTGGAGATAATGTCTAAATATTGCAAATGTTGTAAAGTCAATGAACATAAAGAACACAACTGTGTGGCTAATTTTAGGAGAACAAGTGGTGGTATGGAAGTTCATGGAGTACAACAAATATTTCAAAGCCCCGTAGAAACAAGAGGCGTAGGTACACCAAATATTTTAGCGATGGCAACAGTAAGGCATACAACAATGTTAGGTTAGGTTAGGTTAGGTTAGAACTCTAAGCCATATGGAGATGCCATTATTAGCAAAACGTTTGGGAACAAGGCTGAGAAAAGTAACTGTCGGTATGAGAGGAAAAAAATTAGAAGATGAAAAATTGTTGACCGGACAGGGTCAGTTAACTAAAACTGAAATAGAAAACTTGCGGGTATACTACGGGAAGGCAATTAGGAGAAATAAAGAAAATCTGGAGGCAATGGAGAGAGATGTTTGGGCCATATTCTTCCATAAGTCCTCTACTGATGATAACCCATGTCATGGATTGTGTCCATCAGGAGAAAATTCGTGGTGTAAATACAATAGGGCTCAGGCAACTGGAGAATCTTATTCTCACCAGCATTTTCTTCCTGCTGCTGTTATTACAGCAATTAAACTTATTTTCAGAGACTTGGCTTATCCTAAACTTCTAAGGAAATGTCTGCATGGGCATACACAGAACCCAAATGAATGTTTCAGCAGCATAATTTGGAACCGTCTTCCTAAAACTGTATTTGTAGGCAGGCATGCATGCAATGAAACTAGGAGTTCACAATACTGTTATTACATTTAATTGTGGTAATATTGGAAAGTGTTGGGTACTGCAAATGTTGGGAATTAGTCGTGGTGAAAATATGATCAGTGGGCTACAACATTGTGATAAAATGAGGATAGCTGATGCAGACAGGTCTGCATCTAATATGGCCAAGAAAGCTAGACAAACATCCAGGAAAGTGAAAAAGAAGCTGGAAGACCTGCTAGAGGCCAAAAAAGGGCCATCATATGCAGCAGGACAGTTTTAATTAACTGTAAGTAACAAATTTCAAAAGTTTTTTTGAGTCAGTTTCCCGCAAACTAAAATTTTCAGTACCTATGCCCCATTATATCAGAAACTATCATAGGTAAATGAATGAACTTTTCAGATACTCTGCATAACATAAAAAGAAACCACTGGTACTACAGTCATTAATATTTCCCCATTAGAAAGTTCACAAAAAATATTTTCTGCAGAAAAAAACTTAATATTTTTTGTTAATAAATTTAAAAAAGTATATCTTAAAAACTATAAAATGGATAAAGTAGATTTTAGTCCAGTTGACTCTATTAGCATCATGTAACATTCAGTAAAAATATTAAGGTCGTGCATCAAATAGTTTTTTCAGAAATGAGTCAGATTCTTGCCTAAATTAACATGGGTTAGATAGGCAGGGTGTGGTCCCATTAAGATCAATGGCGTGCTCTCTACCGACGCAAACGCTATTGCCAAGCACTTTGCTGAGCAGTATGCTCGAGCCTCTGCGTCCGAGTACTACCTCTCAGCCTTTTGCATCCTCCTGTTCACTACACACCACAGTAAACCATATAACACGCCATTTACATAGTGGGAACTCCTCAGCACCTTTGCACATTGCCCCGACACACCTTTTGGGCTTGATCAGATCTACAGTCAGATGATAAAACATCTCTTGTCTGACTACAAGCGATAACTCCTCATCACCTTCAACCGGATCTCTTGCGATGGCATTTTTCCATTGGAATGGTGGGAGAGCACCATCATTTTGGTGCTAAAACCCAGTAAAAATCCTCTTGATGTGGACAGCCATTGGCCCATCAACCTCACCAACATTCTCGGTAAGCTGCTGGAATGTATGGTGTGTCAGCAGTTGGTTTGGGTCCTGGAGTCATGGCCTATTGGCTCCATGCCAGGGTGGCTTCCGCTAGGGTTGCTCTACCACTAATAATCTTGTGTCCCTCGAGTCTGCCATCCAAACAGCCTTTTCCAGATGCCAACACCTTGTTGCCGTCTTTTTTGACTTATGTAAAGCATACGACATGACCTGGTGACATCATATCCTTGCCACATTGTATGAGTGGGGTCTCTGGAGCCCGCTCCCAATTTTTATCCAAAACTTTCTGTCGCTCCGTACTTTCCATGTCATGTCCAAGTTGGTGCCTCCCATAGTTACCCCCCCCCCCCCCCCCCCTGCATATTCAGGAGAACAACATTCCACAGTGCTCCGTATTGAGTGTATCTCTATTTTTAGTGGTCATTAATAGCCTAGCAGCAGCTGTAGGGCCGTCTGTCTCCCCTTCTCTGTATGTGGATGACTTCTGCATTTCGTATTGCTCCTCCAGTACTGGAGCTGCTGAGAGTAGCATCTGCAGGGAGCCATTAACAAGGTGCAGTCATGGGCTGTAGCCTACGGCTTCCAGTTTTTGGCTGTGAAATCGTGTGTCATGCACTTCTGTGTGCATCATACCTTTCATCTGGAACCTGATCTTTATCTTAATGATGATCCACTCACTGTAGTGGAGACATATCGATTCTTGGGACTGGTTTTCGATGCCCAATTGACTTGGCTACCGCACATTCGTCAGCTTAAGTGGGAGTGGTGGCAGCATCTCAATGCTCTCCTCTGCCTGAGCAACATCATCTGGGGTGCAGATTGCTCTACGCTGCTGCAGCTCTACAAAGCCCTTGTTCAATCCTGCCTTGACTATGGGAGTCTAGTTTGAGTCCGGTGACCAGCGTCCTGATGGAGGCCGGAGTCCCTCCATTGCAGGTTAGGCGTGCCCAACTGCTGGCCAGTCATGTTTCACACGTTCATAGTTCTGCGCATCCGAATTACCGTCTCCTTTTGCCACCCATGGTGGTTCATCTCCAGCATCGGCAGCCCAAGTCAGGGCTTGCAATTGCAATTCATGTCCAATCCCTTCTTTCCAATCTGGAGTCCTTCCCTTTACCACCTTTACTTGAGGTCATTCACGTGCACCTCCATGGTGTACACCTTGGCTGAAACTTCATCTGGACCTTTTGCATGGCCCTAAGGACTCTGTTAACCTCGCCATTCTCCTCTGTCACTTCCTCTTGATTCTTGATGTGTTCCGGGGCTCTGAAGTTGTTTACACTGACGGCTCAGTGGCTGATGGTAATGTTGGCTTCGCCTATGTCCACAGAGGCCATATTGAACAGCACTCCTTGCCCGCTGGCTGCAGTGTATTCACTGCAGAGCTTGTGGCCATATCTCGTGCACTTCAGTACATCCGTTCCTGTTCTGGTGAGTCATTTCTTCTCTATTTTGACTCCCTGAGCAGCTTACAAGCTATTGACCAGTGCTGCTCTTGCCATCATTTAGTAGTGAACATCCAGGAGTCCATCTCTGCCCTGGAACAGTCCAGTCATTAAGTGGTGTTGGTGTGGGCCCCAGGACATTTCGGAATCCCAGGTAATGGACTTGCTGACAGGCTGGCCAAACAGGCTTTTCGGAAACTGCTCCTGGAGGGCATCTATGAAACTGACCTGCACTCTGTCTTACACTGCAAGTCTTTTTTGCTTTGAGAGACGGAATGTTATAAACAGTATGCACAACAAACTGCGTGTCATTAATGAGACTGCGAGTGTGTGGAAGTCTTTCCTGCGGGCTTCTCGCAGGGAATCAGTTGTCCTTTGTCGGCTCCACATTGGCCGTATGTGGCTCACACATGGTTACCTCCTCCATCGCGAGGACCCACCTCAGTGTCTCTGTGGCTCCCAAATGACAGTCGTCCACCTCTTGATGGACTGCCCACTTTTAGCCGCTCTGCGGCGGACTTTTAACTTTCCCAGCACCCTACCTTTGGTGTTGGGTGACAATGCCTCAACAGCAGCTTTAGTTTTTCATTTTATTTGTAAGGGTGGGTTTTATCATTTGATCTGAGTTTTAGCGCATATCCTATGGCCCTCTGTGTCCTCCACCCTAGGGCTTTTAGGGTGGATGTTTTAGTGTGTTGCTGAGTGGCTGGCTTCTCCTTCTTTATTCTCATGGTCAGCCAGCCATGGTAATCTGTTTTTTTGTTTTTAATCTCTTCTCCCTGTTTCTTGTGCCTCTCTGTGGTTTTCTTGTCTTGTTTTGTCCACTGTAGTGTTTGTTGTCCTTCCGTCATTCTTCTGGTTCTTCCTTTCTTCTGTTATTGTGCTGTATGTCTTCTTTGTTTTCTTCTTTCCCTTGGGTAATTGTGTTACTGGGAACAAGCGACCGCTGACCTCGCAGTTTGGTCCCTTTCCCCCCTTTTAAACCAACCAAAAATTTCGGTTTGTTTGCAGATGACACATACATCACAGTAAATGGTAAATCAGGTTTAGTCTTAGAAAGATTAATTAATGAAATTTTCATGGGTTTTAAGAAATGGTTGCTAGCCAATTCTTTCTCACTAAACCTTGGGGGGGGGGGGGGGGGGTTGCAGTTTGCAGTTTAATGCTTGTGAGATGTTTCTCGCCAATATTTGCCTAAAATATGATGGCAAGCAGGCATAAGAGGTTGACAGTGTTAAATTATTGGGATTACAGCTTGATAATAAATTGAGCTGGGAGGAAAATACCACAGAACTGCTGGAGCACCTAAACAAATCTCTATTTTCAAGGTGAATGTTGTCAGACATAGGTGATATAAAAATAAAAGAAAAGGTAACTCATCAAGTCAAGCTAAACTTTTCAGAGACCAAACACATGTAATAAGGATTATTTGTGGTGTGAAAGTAGGAACTGGAGAACACCCTGCAGAGCCCTGTTTAGAGAAAATGATGGCTTTCAAATATATTTATTCCTTAATGAAATTTATCTCTATTTCAAACCAAGAGCTCAGTTCGTGGAGTCAGTACTTACTAGAAATAAGAATAATATTCCCAAAGATTTAGTCACTTACTTTGGTCCAGAAAAATGTACGGCTACATCTACATACATACTACACAAGCCACAGTATGGTATGTGACGGAGGTTACCCTATAACGACTACTAGTAATTTCTTTCCTGTTCCACTCACAAATAGAGCGAGAGAAAAATGACTGTCAATACAATACCAGTAGTGGAAATCTGTATAATGGAGGGTATTTATAGGAAAATTAACATTGTCAATTAGAATATGTGTGCACAGTGTATATGCAGCAGTATAATATCCAGTTCACTGATAAATGCAGTCAAATGGCATTGAATTCGATGTTGTTAGTAGAGTATATAACAAGACATTAAGATTCAGGGGGCAGAGGGTGGAACTCATTATAAAAGCCGTTGGCTGTGTGCAGTGTTAGTGTGTGTGTGTGTGTGTGTACATGACTTTACCGCAGATAGGAAACAGGGAACAGGCACCACTTGTGACAGTGCATGTTGTGTTCATAAGTCACAATTGGGAAAATGCCACGTGAAAACAGTTGTCATGTGATGGAAAAGCAAAAATGGTGTGTAGAATGAAATGGGACACTCTGATTACCAGATCGCCAAGAAGTTGAACCATTCCAGTACAGTGATTGGGGGCGCATGGGGTAAAGCTAGACCACAACCATTATTTTTCTCAGCTTGTTGCTGATTTACAGTTGCCAGTAATTGCCAGACATGTATGACAAATTTTGTCACACGACAAATATCTAGCATTCAAGAAACCACTGCAGAAACCTGCTCCACTCAAACATAAACTGGCTAGATTGAAGTTTTCTGAAAACTTTATGTCATGGTCTTCAGAATGGGATAAAGTGATGTGCAGTGATGAGAAGTTTTCTAATTTAGTTGGGCTGGATGGGTTTCAGTATTATTGGCACAGTCGGAGAACAGAGCAGCATGTAAGAATGAGCAGAAGATAAATCACGCATTGCTTAGTCAAATACTAGAATGAACACTGAACATGTACAGCTAGAGAGAGAACTGACTAGAGTGCATAAGGACTTAGGGGATAAAGGCCTGATGTTTCAACAAGGTAATGTATATGTGCATATTTCTGCTAGAACCAAAAAATGGTTTGAAGGTAAAAGATATTGATGTATTGCCCTGGCCTGCATGTAGTCCAGATTTGATCCCTGTGGAAAACCTTTGGGAAGACTTCCAAGCATGTTTATTACAACAGAAGGCAATATGAGGGCTGGAAAGAGCGATACAAGAAGAGTGGGTGACAGTTTAACTGTAAGAACTACAAACCCTAACAAAATCAATGCTGAAGAGAATTTTTGAGGTAAATAGGAAGAACAGAGATTGGAAAAACTACTAACAGTGCACTAATACAAGAGGATAGTGACTGCCTTTATACAAGTTTCCATCCAGGAAATGAGAAGGCCATATTTTGTTACTTGTGTTATGAAAGAAACATGAAAAACATAATATTGCTCAAGTGTGTGGGCCACGTACCGAATAGGACTAACAGGGGATACTGAGTGTGTATAGAGAAGAGCAGCACAAACAATCACAGGTTTGTTTGATCCATAGGAAAGTGTTATAGAAATATTGAAGAAATTGAACTGGCAGGCTCCTGAACTAAGCTATTGTGAGAAAGTCTACTACAAAGTTTCAAGAACTGGCTTTAAATGATGACTCTAAGAATATACTACAACCCCCTACATATTGCTCGTACAGTGTTCGTGAGGATAAGATTAGAATAATTACAGCACATACACAGCCATTCAGTTGGTCATTCCTCCTGCACTCCATATGTGAATGGGATGGGAAGAAACCCTAATAACTGATGCAGTGGGATGGACTTACCCTGTGCCATATACTTCACGATGGTTTGTAGATGTAGATGATTGTTTATGTCTTTTACGTAATCTACTTCTTTCATAATAAGTTTGATGCGTGTTGCGTAAGACATTGTAAATTAATTTCATAGAACCCCTGCCTTTATATTAATTTCCACTACTGTATGTCTCTGTATAAGTCCCAAATTCTCATTTCTTATCTTCGTGGTCCTTACGAGAAATGTATATTGGCGGCAATAGAATTGTTCTGCAGTCAGCTTCAAATGCTGGTTCTCTAAATTTTCTCAATAGAGTTCTTCAAAAAGAATGTCGCCTTTCCTCCAGGGATTCCCATTTGAATTCACAAAGCATCTCAGTAACACTTGCACTACCAGTAACAAATCTAGCAGCTCTCCATTAGTTGTCTGTTATTCAGGAACACATGTTTTCAGTAATTTGCCAGCAGCCATTAAAGTTTAATCTGTACTACTATGTAAAGACAACTCATTGTTTAACGCTACCAAAAATCTTGGAAAGTACTGCCAATGTGTTTTACTTCAAATTTTTACACTATACTGTAATTCAGACAGACATGGGCTGTACATATTTTTTTAAAATTTGTATAAATAAAGGTGACAGTATTATGAAAATGATAGATTGGTTCTCACAATACAGTGGAGATTTTGTGTCGGTGATAGGCACAGCAAAAAGATTGTTAGAATTCTAGCAGTCTGTCAAGCAGTCTATCAAAAGACTGCTAGCATTCTAAGTCATTTTGGTGTGCCTGTCTGCGACTCAGCAACTCCACTATATGGCAAGTAGCAATCTACCCTTTTCATAACATTGTCATTATTCCATCCTGGATTTTCCGTTGTTTGATATGAAAACATGTAATATATAATCGGGAAATATTGTTACCAAAAATCACGAAAAGTTTTTGTCTGATTTACTTCAGATTTCTACATGGTACTTTAATGCACATTTTGATGGACATAGGATATATTTTTTAATACATATATATAGTATGTGAATATATATTTAATATAGAAAGGGGAAATGTTTTTTAGCAAAAATAACCAGAAGTTCTTGACCGATTAACTTCGGATTTTTACAAAGTAGTTTAATAAACATGCAGCTCCATTAAAACTGACTGTGAGAAAGAAAATGTGCTGTGCTGTGAAAATGAGTGGTTAAATTTTTTTTATCACATCAGTTGTAACTAAAATAGCAGGATATTTAAACCACTAGACCAATTGTTTCTCCCATGTATATATTCTTTCTCTTTCTGTATGTTTCCAGAAAAAAATTGTGTACAAGGCAATGTGCTGCTTTGTTTTCTTTGTTGTCGTCAGTTTTACAGAAGACAGGAAATTTATCAACTTACGATTAGAATACTACTACAGAATCTGGATCATCTGAAACTTTGTAATCCTACTGCTTCACTTAAAACCATGCAAAATATTGACACTGAAACTACTGTCCTCGCAGATGCAGCAGGTTGTTTGCAATAATAATAAACAAGGCTTGAGGTCTGGAGTGCTGAGAGGACATAGAGGGGGAGGGGGATGAGAAAATGGACATGGAGAGGGGGGGGAAGGAGGAAGAGATTGGCAAAGAGGAGGGGGAGGAGGAGATGGTGCGAAGGAGTTTAGGATATACTGTATATCCAATGCCCAAATACACTCCTGGAAATTGAAATAAGAACACCGTGAATTCATTGTCCCAGGAAGGGGAAACTTTATTGACACATTCCTGGGGTCAGATATATCACATGATCACACTGACAGAACCACAGGCACATAGACACAGGCAACAGAGCATGCACAATGGCGGCACTAGTACAGTGTATATCCACCTTTCGCAGCAATGCAGGCTGCTATTCTCCCATGGAGACGATCGTAGAGATGCTGGATGTAGTCCTGTGGAACGGCTTGCCATGCCATTTCCACCTGGCGCCTCAGTTGGACCAGCGTTCGTGCTGGACGTGCAGACCGCGTGAGACGACGCTTCATCCAGTCCCAAACATGCTCAATGGGGGACAGATCCGGAGATCTTGCTGGCCAGGGTAGTTGACTTACATCTTCTAGAGCACGATGGGTGGCACGGGATACATGCGGACGTGCATTGTCCTGTTGGAACAGCACGTTCCCTTGCCGGTCTAGGAATGGTAGAACGATGGGTTCGATGACGGTTTGGATGTACCGTGCACTATTCAGTGTCCCCTCGACGATCACCAGTGGTGTACGGCCAGTGTAGGAGATCGCTCCCCACACCATGATGCCGGGTGTTGGCCCTGTGTGCCTCGGTCGTATGCAGTCCTGATTGTGGCGCTCACCTGCACGGCGCCAAACACGCATACGACCATCATTGGCACCAAGGCAGAAGCGACTCTCATCGCTCAAGACGACACGTCTCCATTCGTCCCTCCATTCACGCCTGTCGCGACACCACTGGAGGCGGGCTGCACGATGTTGGGGCGTGAGCGGAAGACGGCCTAACGGTGTGCGGGACCGTAGCCCAGCTTCATGGAGACGGTTGCGAATGGTCCTCGCCGATACCCCAGGAGCAACAGTGTCCCTAATTTGCTGGGAAGTGGCGGTGCGATCCCCTACGGCACTGCGTAGGATCCTACGGTCTTGGCGTGCATCCGTGCGTCGCTGCGGTCCGGTCCCAGGTCGACGGGCACGTGCACCTTCCGCCGACTACTGGCGACAACATCGATGTACTGTGGAGACCTCACGCCCCACGTGTTGAGCAATTCGGCGGTACGTCCACCCGGCCTCCCGCATGCCCACTATACGCCCTCGCTCAAAGTCCGTCAACTGCACATACGGTTCACGTCCACGCTGTCGCGGCATGCTACCAGTGTTAAAGACTGCGATGGAGCTCCGTATGCCACGGCAAACTGGCTGACACTGACGGCGGCGGTGCACAAATGCTGCGCAGCTAGCGCCATTCGACGGCCAACACCGCGGTTCCTGGTGTGTCCGCTGTGCCGTGCGTGTGATCATTGCTTGTACAGCCCTCTCGCAGTGTCCGGAGCAAGTATGGTGGGTCTGACACACCGGTGTCAATGTGTTCTTTTTTCCATTTCCAGGAGTGTATATTCAGCAGTTGTGAAGCATTGCCGGGTTTGTTAGTTACTAATAAAGTACAGTTTAAGAGGGGTCTTAAGGATTTATTGGCGGCCAGCTCCAACTGTTTTTTGTGTGTTACTATAATGAGAGTTTTATGTAGAGTCTTAGACATAAAAACTGACAGCCGACCGGCCGCCACACAGACTAAGTCCCAGTCGTTCACTTGAGGTGGCCAATAAAACCGACCGCCCCTGACACCGCAAAGTCCGCCCATCTGCACAATCTGGCAACACTGTAAGACGCGGAAGTGTCAAGAGGATGTGTTGTCTATCAGCGAAATGATGTGTTGTCGTCCAACCCCATCTCTTTTTTTTCTTACCATATTTCGGGCCTCGTCTAAAGTTATGAACATCGAAGATAATTCGTTTCACATTCTACCCACCAGTAATAATAAGTAATTCCAGAAACAATTCCGCATGACAGTTCGTGGCTGCGTCGCGACTTGATGCTCGAGCGTTTCCTTGCGCTGCAGCGGCTACCGGCCACCGGCCAGACGCCAACCGCCGCCTGAAAGCGGGCGCCGTCCAGGTGAACGCGGCGTGATGCTGTCTGTGTATCAACTGTCATTTTCGAATTTGAAGTTCTAGTTATCATCTTGCAATTAAACATTGAATTTTGCATACTTGAAAATCATGAACTACGGTTAAGCGTTGGAAAATTGGGTCGTAAGTGGAAAAAGGTGTTACATCTGCAACACATTATTTACTTTTGGTACAATAGAGGTGTGAATGCAGAGCAGGCAGCTCGAAAGATTTGAACTGTGTATAGAGCGAGTGGTTTTGGTAAAAATGCGCCAGAAAAAGATTTCTTGTTTCAACAAAGATCGTTCTGGCAGGAATGATTTTCCACATTAAGGAAGTCTCGACTACTGATATAAGTGATTGATTTCCATTTAACCATCATGGGACATTTGTATTCAACAATCAAGGTTCAGAAATCTGGCGTAGGAGGACTGCATCCTCAAATTCGAAACAACAAAAATCAACGGAGTGACTATTATTGCAGTTTTGCTTGAACGTCATCAGGTAGCTCTTGAGCATTCCAATGCAATACTATTAATGGTGACGATTTATGATGCGTTTATCGTTAACTTCCTAAGAAGAAATGAAAGGCTAGGCCCTACAAAAGACATAACACGAGTAAAGAGTAGTGTGAACAGAATATTTTCCATCTGATAGCTCCAAAAGTGTGTTTTGCACTAGGAATTCTTCCTCATGGGTGTGTCCATCACAGTTGGAATTTGTTGTCAACAACTGAGACCTTTCGCTCACAGTGTATCTGTGTAATTGATTGGCGCATTTGTTGTTCAACAGACTGCAGTCGTCACTCTCACTGGAATCAATGACTGTGTGTGTGTGTGTGTGTGTGTGTGTGTGTGGTTTCGTGTTCACGCACAATCTGAATCAATACTATTAACATTAGAGAGACTAGCAACAATAAATATTGCGCCAAATATAACTGTAAAGTATTTTAATGCAATGACTAGTTACTACAAACTGAATTTTTACCCAATCCATGCCCTACATATTACGTTAAGTAAGTAAGATGTATTAACTCCATAATATCGTTAGCAGAGACAGTGCGCTCTTGTCGCGGCTCGCGACTAGTGCAGCAATTGGCAGTGCCCAATGCCGCCGCGATTTGTTTATGTTGGCTGAGCGAGGACACTGTAGTAGCAGACGCTTCGTCGTAAACAAAAGGAAACCACCTTGGCTCTGACTGCAGTGAGCGGACATCACTGCCTGCATGTTCTTATAGTAACCAACGTGAGATTCTATTCACAGGTGCCATGGAGCAATTGGAACGAGTATCACGTCATTAGTCGTCAGAATAGTAACCAGTGATGAAATGTCCACTCTAATTGAATCCCAAGAAAACAGGAACCTTCTCACAAAGTAATTTGAGGTGATATCAGAATTTATCCTACAGAAAAAATTAACTGCAGAACTTTCATGCACGCAGTAATAGCACACAAGGAAATATGCCCTGGAAGCGTATATTTCATTTCCTCCTCCTCATATCAACGCCCTTGTTTTAGTGTGAAGTAAGAAAATAAACACAAAAAACTAAAGCTTCTGAGAAGTATGTAAGTAATTTCCTCTTCTCATATCATAGCTTTTGTTTTAGTATGAAGTAAAAAATAAACAGTTTAGGGTTCTGAAGCATAATATGACACCAGATTCTTATTGTAGGCCCTATAGGAAACGCAAAAAGCAGGGAGCTGTCCATTCTTTTTTCCAACAGTCTGTTTCCTTTCATGCATTACTACCACTCGCAGATTCTTATTTAAGGACTTGCAGGCATCAAGTTCTTCAGCAGAAAGAGCTTGCAACAAAGACGAGTTCCTCTAGAGTAGTGAAGATATTTGCACATGTTTGTATTTAGCAATGACTGACAGCTGCTTCAAAACTTGACAGAATTCATGCTGCAGGCAACACAACTATGAGTGAGTGCATTTCAGACTTCATTCAGTAAGTCGTCTTATGACGGACGGAGATGTCAAAGTCGCTGTCCGAGTCATATTCAATCCAAAATGAGATGCTATTAAGGTAGTTGAGTGTTTTACCAATTACACTTCGATAATTCCCATATGAGTATTCCGATAACAGAAAAAACCCGTTAGTGTGAAACCATTGGGAACTACATTAAAATCAAACTGCAAGAACTCGAGACAATACGTGGACTCTTCCTTTCGCTGGATATCCTCTTGCTGTTACTTAGGATTCTCTGTCCTTCGCGTAATGCAAATCCCTTCACATTCATGAGGCGCTTTCCGCTGTTCTTGACAACCATCAGCAACTTGTAATCACTACGAGTAACAACTGTGTGATGGTAATGTTACAGGTTGTCAGTGGATGTGGTAGTGTTATGCTGTCAAACTGCTTACAGTAACGTTATTGGTGGCGCACATAATCTAGCGCTGACTAGCTAAGCAAAATTTGTGTGGTGGTATCGTCGCTTCTCTTTATTTAGTACCAGCGTGAGTAATCTGATTTAACGAACATAGTACACCGTTCACGAACTGATAATGATACAGTATTGACTACAGAGATCATCGTGCAGGTATTACATTAATTCTGTAGTGAATTGCCTGACAGATATTATTGTCAGCTATGCAGCTGAAATGACTCACTACACAAGTGCCCTATGTTGCACTTGGTTAAGTAATCAGCGTACTGCAATCCTGCTTTTACTATTCGTAAGTACTTGTATACTGACCATTTGTTATTTGACTGAATATGCGCCACAATCTGATTCGTATGTATACGACATGGGTTAGCGCCATCACAAAGCAATGGCTAAGGAATGGATGCCCTTGAAGTCCCTTTACGTTGGTGGCAAGACAAATGTTCGCAAATCACCTGTATTGCCTCAAAATACAATTGCATCTTAAACATCGAAGGACAGACGTCCACACTGTCACAGGACGCTGGAATACAGCAACGGCGGCAAATGAAAATTTGTGCCCGACGAGGTTCGAACCTGGACCTCTTACTTACTAGGCAGACGCGCTGACCATTGCACTATCGGGACACAACGGCCGAGTTGCCTGCAGGACCTATCTACACACGCTCCTGGTCAGACTCAAATGCCCATCTTTGAGCATACCACATACGCGGTACCCCCGCCCCCGTCCATTATTCCAGTCGCTCGCAGCCACACTGTATCCCCGCGAGGCTTCGGACGACGACGTGCGCCTTAACACTGAAAACTTTCGATGGCCCGTCGAGACCTGGATAATTATACAGGAAGTCGTATGTTCCTCCAGCATGACGGGGCTCCTGCACATTCTAGTCGTCAGGTGACACATCATTCAAACCTAACATTTCCCGGAAGATGGATCCGTAGATGTGAGCACTTTTCTTGGCCACCAAGGTCCCCGGACATTATCCCTTTGCGTTTTTGCATGATTGAAAGGCGAAGTTTACAAGGAAAAATTAAACCCAAGAGTCGATTTGATCGTTCGGATTGTGAATAGTGCAGCCCTCATAAAAGAACGCAAATACGCCCTCAGAAGAGCTACACGTGGTGTTATCAAGAGAAGTCAAAAGTGCATTGAAGTTGGTAGGGGAATTTTTGTAAATCAATTTTGAACGTCATTTGCCTTTGCATTGAGTTTGGTGGGTTACGTACTAACAGCTGTATCTCTGTACTCAACAAAAAGTGGACACATTAATATGGAATTTTTTATGCAATTCGTCTATACCACCACCTGCTAAAATGTCTACTATTCCTCCAGAAATACCCTGTATAAGCATATATGTGTGGCGTTTGTTCTGAAGAGAGACCACGAATCCAGGTTGAACCTGGCCAGGCACAAATTCAAATTTTCATCAGCCGCTGTAGCTGTATTTTAACGCCCTGTGAAAGTCTGGACATCTGTCTTTCGATATTTAATTGATTAACAAGGCTGTCTGTTTTGATTCGTAGTGCCTGATGTTTCGGACATATCTGAAAGTACACACACACACTTCTATCTTAAGCGCTGTTCGGAAAATGTGTCGCAACTCAATGATAGTGACGGACTGGAGCTGCATTAACCTACTAATTTCACCAGATATAGTTGTAATTTTCTGAACAATTCATGTTTAATAAGTGACAGCTATTTGGAAAATTTACGTTTGCGAGATGGTTACTTTATGCGTTAATTACAGTGTGTCTCATCGTTTATTTACTTTGTGGGAATCTTGCTTCTTTCTACCCTAGCCTACACTACAGCAATGAGTGAATGCTCACATTCTTGATACCTCACTGGATGTGCTAGTGCAACTGTAGCCCAAGATTCAAATCTCACTGGAAAATTATATTTCAAGTCAGATGGTTTTGCTCCTCTCTACTGTCATTGAAAACGACCACAACGAAATTAAACACAGGAATCCTACGAAACCCTTGAGTTCATGCTGCGGTGCTGTGCGGATGAGAAAAGTAGTTTTTCACGATTATCAGATGACAGATGGGACTTGTCAGATCCCACTAATTATGACTGCATTATTAATTGTTGGTTTACAGGCACTTTTCCGTCGCTCATTGTAACAATTTTTTTAATGTCAGAGCTGGAAGAATAGAAACATCAGATCATCACCATATTGTATATACGAATTCCCCTTTGAGTCTTAACGTTTCGAGCAACGATAGAATATCCGTCAGAAAAGCTAACAAGAAGCAGCCAGGTCATGCCTGTCTTATGGCGGATGTGTCAACGACAGTGATCTCAATAATAATATTGTATAGCAAAGATACATTGCCAACTCAACCACTGGAGAAACTCCAAAATTGTGAATGGTGAACACGCTTTCAAGGTTTCGGTCCGATTAAGACAGTAATACGCAAATAATTGTCGCCGTTATTAATTTTATGGCGTTTCGTTTGCACTCAGTGTATCGATGTATTACAAGTAATTACACTCTAGTCCCTAAACTTAGTTACAGAAATTTGAATAAGACTCATTGAGATATAATGAGGATATTCCAGCCCTTGTCACCCACAACTTTGTGACGAAGCTGTAGTCACATCCGAGGTCACTCACAGAACACATCAGCTGGTATCCTTCCTGGTAGTCTAACTGAAACTTGGCAACAATGCAGAATATGTTTGGCAACTCTGTGCCCGAAGAGTTACTTCCTTGATGGCACAGAACTATCCTGCTCAATTCACTGGATATTATCGTGTCATTTCAATGGAATAATGTGAGTGATTTTCTCTTGAGATGTGATAGAAGGATATCAGTTAATGCTTTTGAGTCCACTAAAATAGTTTCACACAGGAAATACAACTACTCTCGTCTCTTCCGTTGCGATTTATCTGTCATAGCGGCTACAGGGCCAGTAAGAAAGACACTGACGCTACACCTCTTCGCTAGCTCTGAAGTAAAGTGCGTGCGTACCAGGTTCGAGATGCTTATATTCACATTTCGAGACTCGCTGAAAGCTTCAAGCAGGCAGATAGAAACTCAATAAGGGAATCATAAGACAACGCTCGAGCAAAATTCGTTTTGCTACTTTCAGTACCCCATAGTGTTAGAGCGAAAACCTTATGGTACTGCAAAATTCATAATGCCACTTCTGTTTTCTGCCGACATATTTGTTGTTGTTGTGAATACATTATTTTATCTATGAAGTGCCACATTTTCATTATAATTGAGTATGATACATGACATGAAGTAAATACAGTGTGTAAAAGTCGGTAATATTCTAATAATTCGTATTAAAATAGGCACAATCGTCTTACAGACACTTAATGCTTTATTAAGATAGACTGCCGTCGTAGTAGTAAGTTGAATTTTATTTGTATTAGTACAGAGAATATTTTAATCGCGTTTTCCATTAGTTTATATAACACAACAGTAATCATCAAAAAGAAATTAATCAGCAACAGTATATTCTTTCACAATATCTAAAACAACCTGACAATGCTAAAGTAGTTTCAAAATTATATGCCTGTAGAAACCTACTGGTTCTAATGATGTCATTAAACCAATGTAGTTTGAAGAGCATTTTCGTCTAGAAATGAATTGCCTTGACGGTTAATCGATCAAGAGCGGGAAAGGTAAAAGTTTACGAGTATACGATCAGCAGCAGGACAAGTGCCCGAGAGATGACTTCCCTATCAATCTCCTGGGTAGTTTTGTTTCCCAAATCAACGGAGGGCGTTATCATGCAGTAGCACACGTGATGTAATTTTGTCGGTAGATTTTCTTACATTACGGCTGAAAGGTGTGTCAATTGCTGGCAAGAAATTCCAGCTGTGATAGACACACCCTTGCGGAAGAATTCGTAGTGCAAAATACATTTTGGAGCTATCAGATGGAAAATATTATGTTCACACTACTATTTGTTCTAGTTTACGTCTTTTGGTAGGGTACAACCTTTCATTTTTTCTTAGGAAGTTAACGATAAAGGCATCATAAATCGTCACCATTAATAGTATTGCATAGGAATGCTCAAGAGCGACCTGAGGACGTTCAAGCAAAACTGCAATAATATTCACTCCGTTGATTTTTGTTGTTTCGAATTAGAGCATGCAGTACTACACCAGACTTCTGAATCTTGCTTGTTGAATGCAAATGACCCATGATGGTTAAATGGTAATCAATCACTTATATCAGTAGTCGAGACTTCCTTAATGTAGAAAATCATTCCTGCCAGAACGATCTTTGTTGAAACAAGAAATCTTTTTCTGGCGCATTTTTCCCAAAACCACTCGCTCGACACAAAGTTCAAATCTTTCGAGCTGCCTGCTCTGCATTTACACCTCTGTTATACCAAAAGTAAATATTGTGTTGCAGATGTTACACTTTTTCCATTTGGGACCCAGTTTTGTAACGTTTAACCGTAGTTCATCATTTTCAGGTACGCAAAATCCAATGCTTAACTGCAAGGTGATAACTAGAACTTAAAACTCGAAAATGACAGTTATACATACACTGACAGCGTCGCGCCGCGTTCACCTGGGCAGCGCCCGCTTACAGGCGGCGGGTGGAGTCTGGCCGGTGGCCGGTAGCCGGTAGCCGCTGCAGCGCAAGGAAACGCTCGAGCGTAAGCTCTTCTGATAGCGACACAGTTATCCCGCGGAATTGTTCCTGGAAGTATTTGTTATTACTGCTGGGTAGAATGTGAAACGAATTATCTTCTATGTTCAAGCAGAGTCATTAGACGAAGGCCGAAATATGTTAAACAAAAAGAGAGAGGTAGGGTTGGACGCGGACACATGACTATAAGTTTAGAAGGCACTACCATTACCACTTTTTTACCTTATTTTGTTCTATCTCTTTTGTTGTATTTACAGGGGGCAGCTAACCCTCTGACCATGTCGGCACCATTAGACCATGGGTTCATACAACACGACATCATCTGTCTGGTAGAAAACACATCCTCTTGCCACTTTCGCGTCTTATAGTGTTGCCGGATTGTGCACATGGTCGGACTTAGCGTTGTCAGGGGCGGTCGTTTTTATCGGCCACTTTAAGGGAACGACTCAGACTTAGCCTCTGTGGCGGCTTACCGGCGGTCAGTTTTTATGCCTAAGACCGTACAATCTGACTTCCTCTATTTGAGCCCCCAGGGGCTCAGCATTCATTTGCTGGGTACGGGCTTGGTGACCCCGGGGTCCTGAGCTGGGGACTGGTCAGCGCCGCCAGTCTCCTGTCACCGTAACCCCCGGACATGCTTCAGCGACCACCGTATGGCGCGGCGGTGGAATGTTGTGTGCTGCGGGGAATGGTAATCTTGGCTTGACCGCCTGGATTGCGAGGAAGGCCAACCTCTATAAAAAACCCTCAATCTTCCGGTGTGCTCCGCGCCTATGAGATGCATGGCTGTTGAGGTGGAACAGTCGCAAGTGGGCAACCTCTGGGGCACCTGCCACACCCCAGTTGTATAAGGCTTACTCAGGCACGCGGGGCTCTGTCTGAGCGGACCTTTAGTTCCCTAGCTGCTCGTGGGACCGCAATGGACCCTTTGACCTCTACATTTCCCCCTACCAGTGGCTTGGGTGGGCCACTGGTAGGAAAACACACCCCATCGAAGAAGCGACTTCGTGCTGCGAGTCTTCCAGCGCCTAGTGTTGATCGAGATTTATCAGACTGTCGTAACAGAGCACATGCTGATAATCAGAATGTGTTTTTGATTATGAAACGGAAGGAGGGTAGCTTTGAGAGGGTTTCTCCCTTTTACATCCACAAGAGTCTTGAGGGAATTGCAGGAACACTTAAATCTGTGAAGCGACTGCGCAATGGGACTCTGTTAGTTGAGACATCTAGTTCCCGTCAAGTCACTTCTCTTCGGAAAGCAACCTGTCTCGGTGAGTACGCTATCGAGACCGAGCTCCACTCCACTCTGAACTACAGTAAGGGTGTTATGACATGTAGGGACTTGGTGGATATCCCCACAGACGAGTTAAAATCTGAATGGGCTGATGAAGGTATTGTTGACGTGCAGCATATTATGAAACGAGTCGATGGGAACCTAATCAAATCCGACTCGTTTATTCTCACGTTCAGTTGCCCACGACTCCCAGAGCATGTTAAAGCGGGGTTCTTACGTTTGCCAGTAAGGCCATATTTCCCCAACCCAATGCGCTGTTTTAAATGTCAGCGCTTTGGGCATACTACGTTGGGGTGCAATGGGATAGCGACTTGTGGTAAATGTGGTCAGCCAGCCCATGAAGGAGCCGATTGTTCATCACCTGTGAAGTGCGTGAATTGCTCTGGGATTCACCCTGTCTGGAGCCGGGTCTGCCCCATCTATCTCGATGAACGGAAGATCCAGGAGATCAAAACATCTCAGCGGATCCCCTATGGTGAGGCCAAGAAGCTCTTTAAGGCCATGCAACCTCCTGTGTTTACGACATCTTCCGCTTTCGCTCTGAAAAAATCGGTACAAATGGCCACTGTTGCTACGCAAACGGAGGTTGCTAGTGTTAGCACTAATACCTGCGTTTGCCAGTGCACTTGTGCTGCTGCGGTTGTTTTGAAACCTGCGGCTCTCCCCGCAACGTCGGACAAGGCCGTGGTTGCTGACATCGGGGTACTTCCTGCCTCTTCCCATATGGCGCCTTCTGCCCAGGCGGGTATAGCTCCACCTGCTGCCAAGGCTCTGCCTTCTAAGCCCCCCAAGACAAAGACGCCGAAGGTGAAGGTTTTGCCACCTGAGGAGACTGGTCAGGGTCGGTCCGATGACGAGGCCACCATACTGTCTGACATCTCCCATGGGTCGTCATCGGAGCTGATGGACATTGATGTCGACCGGGGGCGATCTTCTCGCCCCAGGAATAAATCTCCGGCCAGTACGGGCTTTCCTCCAAAACACAGAGGCAGGGTGAAAGTTCAGCCACCCTGATCACTGGCTCCCATATTACAGTGGAACCTGAATGGGTTCAGGACGCATGTGGCCGAATTACAACTCCTTGTACGAGAGTGCCCTTTGTGCTTATGTCTCCAAGAGACACATTTTCGGGCCACTGATGCTCCTTCTTTACGGGGCTATACCGTATATCGGAAAGATGATCTGACGGGGGAAAGGGCAAAGGGTGGTGTTGCGGTTTTTGTCCGTGACATGCACCCCTTATCTGAGCTCCCTCTCGTTACAGACTTGCAAGCAGTTGCAGTTGACCTTCTTGTGGGTCGGAGGCTCACAGTCTGTTCACTTTACTTACCACCTCAGGATGCGATAGACTCTGAGGCTCTCACAGACCTTATTAGCCAACTCCCCCGCCCATTTCTTCTTCTGGGGGACTTCAATGCTCATAATGTCTTATGGGGCTCTTCGACTACTTGCCCCAGGGGTCGCATTCTGGAAAACCTCATGATGTCTGAAGAACTGTGCATCCTCAACTCTGGTGCTCCCACTCATTTCTGTACTGCTTCTGGGTCGTCATCAGCTATTGGCCTTTCCTTTTGCTCTCCAGCACTCGCGGATTCTGCTCTGTGGGAGGTTGCTGCAGACCTCCATTCTAGTGACCACTTCCCCCTTTGGATTCGCCTCCTGGCTGAGGCTATGGCATTACCAGTGCCGCCCCGGTGGCACCTCTGCAGAGCTGACTGGACACTTTTCAGCCAACTGGCTGTTGTGAAACACCGTGCCAGCGTCCACGAATGGGTAGACCATGTTACAGCCGTGATCTCCCATGCTGCTGAATTGTCAGTCCCACGGTCATCCGGTCATCCCAAGAGGCGTCCTGTCCCTTGGTGGACCACTGAGTGCCGCTCAGCCATCCGAGCCCGCCGTGCAGCTCTGCGCCGCTTCAAGTGCCATCCCTCAGCTGACAATCTTGCGGCCTTTCGGGTGGCAAGGGCCAAAGCGCGGCGAGTGATTAAAGAGAGCAAACGACGGTCATGGCAATCGTTCTTGAACTCCATCTCCCGTTCCACTAATTCTACGAAAGTATGGGAAGCCATCAGGAGGATTTCCGGGAAACTCGGCCAGCTCCCTGTCACGGCATTGCTGCATCAGGGAAGTCTCCTCACGGCGCCGAGAGACATTGCCCAGACACTGGCCATGTATTTTGCGGAATCTACCGCAACTATTAACTGTGATCCAGATTTCTGCCGCTACCGCACTGCCATCAAGAGGGGTCACTTGGACTTCCGGTCTCCAAATTCTGAACCCTACAACTGCCACTTCACAATGTGGGAACTGGATTCGGCGCTGTCTGTGGCTCATGATACTGCGCCTAGGCATGATCGAATCCGGTACAGCATGCTGCAGCACTTGTTACTGCCTTCCAAGGAAGTTCTCCTGAATTTTTTTAATATGATATGGTTATCTGGCATGTACCCTGACTCGTGGAGGGAGGCGATTTTGATCCCCCTCCGCAAACCGGGGAAGGACCGAATGCATCCCAGTAGTTATCGAAGTATTGCTTTGACGAGCTGTGTCGGGAAGACGTTAGAACGCATGGTCAACCGTCGCCTGGTTTGGCTGCTCGAAACCAGGCAGCTCCTTAGCCCCTCGCAGTGTGGCTTTCGGAGATGTCGTTCAACTATAGACAACTTGACCCTGCTTGAGGCGGCCATTCAGCAGGCCTTCCTACATAACCAGCATTGTCTCGGTGTTTTCTTTGACATTCATAAGGCGTATGACACTACTTGGCGCCGCCATATCCTCAATCAACTCCATGAGTGGGGTTTTCGTGGTCGTCTCCCCATCTTCATTCGGTCCTTTCTTTCCCACCGCCTCTTTCGATATAGGGTTGGTAATGTGCTATCTGATTTGTATGTGCAGGAGAATGGTGTTCCTCAGGGAAGCGTTTTAAGTGTCACCCTCTTTGCCGTCGCCATTAACAGTATCACGTCCACTGTCCTGCGTCCTGCCCAATGCTCCTTGTTTGTGGACGATTTTGCTGTTTTCTGTTCTTCCTCCAGTCTTGTCACTGCTAGTCGGCAGTTGCAGCTTACGATACAACGATTAGAGGCGTGGACTGCGAAGACGGGTTTTACCTTTTCTGCAGACAAATGTGTGTGTGTTCATTTTAATCGTTCTCGACGTCTTTTTACCTCCCCTGAATTGCGTCTGAAGGACACCATTCTTCCTTTTAGCGACACTGTGCGGTTCCTGGGCCTCACTTTTGATTCCAAGTTGTCGTGGTTGCCTCACCTTAAAGACCTCAAGATGCGGGCCCTGACGGCGCTGAATATTTTGAAGTGTCTGAGCCATCGGTCCTGGGTAGCAGATCGTGTGCGTCTGCTGCGGTTTTATAGGGCTTTCGTCCGATCGCGTCTTGACTATGGTTGCACCGTGTATGGGTCCGCAAGGCCTTCGTATCTGAAGATCCTTGACGCAGTACACCACGAGGGTATCAGGCTGGCCACTGGTGCCTTCCGTACCAGTCCCATCCCCAGCCTGTGTGCTGAGGCAGGGGAACCGCCGCTCGCCATCCGGCGGAAACTCCTCATGGTGCGACGGGTGTGTCAATTCCTTGCCTGTCCTACCTCCCCTGTGTACCCTACCGTTGCCCGACCGCCTAAGGAACGTCTCTTTTCCAGTCGTCCCAGGGCAACGAGACCATTTGGTATTCGTGCCAAGCATTTGCTTGAGTCCCTTGGTGTCGAGCATGTGGGCCCCCAACGACAAGGTTTTACTCGCCTGCCTCCCTGGTTGCTCCAGAGGCCCAGCGTCCTTTTAGACTTGTCGGAGTACCGGAGGAGCTGCACTCCTGTGTTTGTTTTTACCTCCTTATTTTATGATATTTTAAACCAGCATCGCGACCATGTACCAGTATTTACGGATGGCTCTAAACAGGGGGACTCTGTTGGTTGTGCTGTTGTTTTCCCTGATCGAGTGGTCAAGTTACGGCTTCCTACGGCGTTTACCATCTTTGATGCCGAATTGTTTGCGATCTTGCGGGCATTGGAGCAGATGAGATGTGTTCCCAGTCTTAATTTCCTCATCTGTTCTGACTTCCCTTCAGACCATGCAACACTTGTACCCAGCGGATACGGTCGTCCAGAACATCCATGATGCCCTACTCCACCTGCAACGGCAGGGGAAGGAGGTTTCCTTCTGCTGGGTGCCGGGGCACGTGGGTATTAGGGGAAACGAACTGGCAGATGTGGCTGCCAATGATGCGTGTTCCCTCCCTCACGTTGTTGCATGTGCCGTCCCCCTCCATGCTGTTACCTCCCTCCTGCGTTTTCGCGTTCTGCGTCAGTGGGAAGAGGAGTGGCTGGCAGTCGGTGAAAATAAGCTGCGTCTGGTCAAGGCCACCACGCGGCCATGGCGTACGTCCTACCAGTCATGCAGGCGGGATGAGGTTCTCCTCACTCGCCTCCGCATCAGGCACAGTCCCTTAACGCATGGTTTTTTACTCCGGCGGGAGGACCCCCCAATCTGCAGTGCTTATGGCGTCCAGATTACTGTCCGCCACATTTTACTTGACTGTCTTTCATTCTCTGACCAGAGGGCGGTGGTTTCTTTGCCACCGGATTTGCCCTCTATTTTACAAGATGACGCAACGACTGTAGTTAAGGTCTTACGGTTTTGTGTCCTGTCCAATTTGTTGCCTCGGATTTTAGGGAGAGGGTTTTAATGTGCTGCTGGGTGACTGGCTCACCCAGGTTTTAGGTAAGAGGTCAGCCAGTCACGATTACCTCCTTGTTTCCCTTCGGTTTCTGTTCTCTTTTCCTTGTTTCCCTTCCTTTTTCGTGTGTTCCTTCACCTCTTGTTTTGCCTCTGTATGTGAGGATTTGAAACTGCGTCAGGTTTGTGTCTTTTAGCCGTTCTCCTTGTTAGACGCTGTCCGTCTTAGTCCCTTCACTGCATGTGTTCCTGTTTTTATGCGTTTGGGCGCTGATGACCCCGCTGTTTAGCGCCTGTAAACCTCAAACACACACACACACACTCTCTATTTGATTATGCTTAGCTGCAATACCCTAATAATTATCGTTTGCACTGCAGTTTATTGAACATTTACAAGTTTTGTAACAAGTTTGCTATTACCTTTTAAATGAAAATAAGTTTTAAGATATTTTGAATTATTCCACTTCCATGAGGACTGTGGAAGGTACATCAACATATTTACTTGTCTTTGTAAATATTTATTGCATATTCTTGTTTTCTGTTGTTCTCTACATTCTGAAGGATCTCCCACTGTGAAACTGCTGGAACAGAAAGTACATCTAATTTAGTCTAAAGTAATTCATTATATACCATCTGGCTTAAGTATAATTTTGTAAAACCATTTACAGCTGATAGCCTGACAATCTGGAGGTAGATCCTCTAAGTCCTAGGTATTTTTTACTGACAATCAGAGCATTTCATCTATCATTGCTTTGTACCGCTTCCCAGTCTCTGGACACCATTGCCTTGTTCAAAATTTATGGTTCAATAATGACTGCTGCACAAGCCACTTAATTTTGGAAAGCAACTGTAGGGTGAGGTTCATTTTGGTTTCAAAGATTCAGTCCAAGTTGAGCAAGCTTCTCTTTAGCACTGGGTCCCTGATCTTGTGTGATTACTTATCTATTTTCCACAGTTTTGTTGAATTTCATTTGCTGCTTCTGTTGGGAAGTTATTGGTCCTGAGTTCCTTGGTATATCGTGTGGAACTTCATTGAAGACCATGTCTCATGAAATAGTTATTTATTATAGGATCATACTGCCTGTAATTGTTCCTGTAACCACTGTAACTGGCCATTACCATCTTCTTTGCTTTGTTTTGAAGTTTGGATCAAAACTGCTTGGGTGTAAGGATGAAACATCCAGGTTCAAATTGTCTCATATGCTTTAATGATGATTTTTTTTTTCAAACAGTTTCTCATAATGTATCTTTCAAGATACATATTGCATGGACAGTGATTTAAAGATGGTCGTCTTGACAGTTTGTGCCTAGAATTTCTCTGTAAGAACAGAATTGAGAGGCATTATGTGAATATCTTCCACTATTGATATGATATCACAATTCAACTTTTTACAATTCTGCTCTGGTGTATATGATGGACTGGTTTCATTGTTGATGCCAGGTTTCTTGAAGTCATTATGAAGTTGATCTGATAACTTTAAGCCTATTCCCTGACTGTCTTGCTACCAGCAGCTGAAACTCCAAGAGTACAGAAGTAACATCACTTTAATTCTTAACAAAACATACAAATCCATAAAAAGTGCAGTCATCGTTAAAAACAACAAAATAGTTGGCTCCACCAAATGATGTGAATGGCATCTATCTGCACATGAAGTCGTGCGCTCATTGTGCATGAGTGTTGTTTATTTGAGCAAGTCCTTTGTGTCCGTGAATACCAACATGTTACAAACATTCATCCATACAGAATACACAGACACCCCCCTGTGGGTCCGGGGGTTAGAATAGGCCCGAGGTATCCCTGCCTGTTGTAAGAGGCTACTAAAAGGAGTCTCACACTTTTCGGCCCTGTAAGCTCAGGTCTCATTTTATGGTTTTCACCTGCCACTTTCCAAATTCTACAGAAGTGTGGGCCATCCCAGCAATGGCCGTCATGTCAGGTGGCCTTTGCTGTTGCTGGGTGGCGCTCGTGGGGAGTGCGCCTTATTGGAGTGTGAGGCATCAGGGAGGATAATCCACTATGATGCAGAGTGAGTCATACCTTGCTGGTGGCCATATGGCGCCAGCAGTCTCTAAGAAGGGCAAGATCGAGTACAATGCTGACAGGTATGACCCTAAATCATTTCCCTCCCTCACTACACCATGGGAGGAACATAGGGCTACAGAAAGAAAAGAGCCATATTCGCCTCGGTATTTAGTCTGTAGTAGAATGGACATCTACATCTACATCTATACTCCGCGAGCCACCTTACGGTGTGTGGCGGAGGGTACTTATTGTACCACTATCTGATCCCCCCTTCCCTGTTCCATTCACGAATTGTGCGTGGGAAGAACGACTGCTTGTAAGTCTCCGTATTTGCTCTAATTTCTCGGATCTTTTCGTTGTGATCATTACGCGAGATATATGTGGGCGGTAGTAATATGTTGCCCATCTCTTCCCGGAATGTGCTCTCTCGTAATTTTGATAATAAACCTCTCCGTATTGCGTAACGCCTTTCTTGAAGTGTCCGCCACTGGAGCTTGTTCAGCATCTCCGTAACGCTCTCGCGCTGACTAAATGTCCCCATGACGAATCGCGCTGCTTTTCGCTGGATCATGTCTATCTCTTCTATTAATCCAACCTGGTAAGGGTCCCATACTGATGAGCAATACTCAAGAATCGGACGAACAAGCGTTTTGTAAGCTACTTCTTTCGTCGATGAGTCACATTTTCTTAGAATTCTTCCTATGAATCTCAACCTGGCGCCTGCTTTTCCCACTATTTGTTTTATGTGATCATTCCACTTCAGATCGCTCAGGATAGTAACTCCTAAGTATTTTACGGTCGTTACCGCTTCCAATGATTTACCACCTATGGCATAATCGTACTGGAATGGATTTCTGCCCCTATGTATGCGCATTATATTACATTTATCTACGTTTAGGGAAAGCTGCCAGCTGTCGCACCATTCATTAATCCTCTGCAGGTCTTCCTGGAGTACGTACGAGTCTTCTGATGTTGCTACTTTCTTGTAGACAACCGTGTCATCTGCAAATAGCCTCACGGAGCTACCGATGTTGTCAACTAAGTCATTTATGTATATTGTAAACAATAAAGGTCCTATCACGCTTCCTTGCGGTACTCCCGAAATTACCTCTACATCTGCAGATTTTTAACCGTTAAGAATGACATGTTGTGTTCTTTCTTCTAGGAAATCCTGAATCCAATCACAAACCTGGTCCGATATTCCGTAAGCTCGTATTTTTTTCACTAAACGTAAGTGCGGAACCGTATCAAATGCCTTCCTGAAGTCCAGGAATACGGCATCAATCTGCTCGCCAGTGTCTACGGCACTGTGAATTTCTTGGACAAATAGGGCGAGCTGAGTTTCACATGATCTCTGTTTGCGGAATCCATGTTGGTTATGATGAAGGAGATTTGTATTATCTAAGAACGTCATAATACGAGAACATAAAACATGTTCCATTATTCTACAACAGATTGACGTAAGCGAAATAGGCCTATAATTATTCGCATCTGATTTATGACCCTTCTTGAAAATGGGAACGACCTGCACTTTCTTCCAGTCGCTAGGTGCTTTACGTTCTTCCAGAGATCTACGATAAATTGCTGATAGAAAGGGGGCAAGTTCTTTAGCATAATCACTGTAGAATCTTATGGGTATCTCGTCTGGTCCGGATGCTTTTCCGCTACTAAGTGATAGCAGTTGTTTTTCAATTCCGATATCGTTTATTTCAATATTTTCCATTTTGGCGTCCGTGCGACGGCTGAAGTCAGGGACCGTGTTACGATTTTCCGCAGTGAAACAGTTTCGGAACACTGAATTCAGTATTTCTGCCTTTCTTCGGTCGTCCTCTTTTCGGTGCCATCGTGGTCAACGAGTGACTGAATAGGGGATTTAGATCCGCTTACCGATTTTACATATGACCAAAACTTTTTAGGGTTCTTGTTTAGATTGTTTGCCAATGTTTTATGTTCGAATTCGTTGAATGCTTCTCTCATTGCTCTCTTTACGCTCTTTTTCGCTTCGTTCAGCTTTTCCATATCAGCTATGATTCGACTACTCTTAAACCTATGATGAAGCTTTCTTTGTTTCCGTAGTACCTTTCGTACATGATTGTTATACCACGGTGGATCTTTCCCCTCGCTTTGGACCTTAGTCGGTACGAACTTATCTAAGGCCTCCTTTCTACCTACAAAGCCTCAATTTTTTGTTGAACATCCTGAGGATAAGTTTGGGGAAGTGACAGTAATGTCCAAGATGAGAAGTGATGCACTCTTGATTCAGACAGCATCCCCAGCCCAATCCCGGGCGTTACTAGCTTGTGACCGTAAAGCCTCAGTATGGTCCAGGGGACTATTTTCCATTGCGACCACCTCTTGCAGTCTGACGACACCAATCTAGAATGGCGGGGTGTTCATTTCATCTGGCATGTTTACAGGGGACCCAAAGACAACAGGGTTGTTACTGCTGCCTTCATTTTGGCTTTTGAGGGTGATTAATTGCTTGAAAAGGTCAAGGTTATGGTGTACCGTCATGACGTTAAACCATATGTCTCTCCCCCAATGCTGTGCTTTAACTGCTGGAAATCTGGGCACATGTCTTACCGCTGCACTTCCAGCGCCACATGTCGAGGCTGCGGATGCCCACTGCATCCAGATACTCCATGTGCACCTCCTCCCACTTTCATCAACCATGGAGAGCAGCACTCTTGCTCACCAGACTGCATAGTGCTCCAAAAGGAGCGGAAAATCATGGAGTACAAGACCCTGGACCGGTTGACTTACCAAGAGGCTAAACGTAAATTTGAACAATTTCAGCCCGTTCGGTTGACGTCCACATATGCTGCAGCTACATTACCATCGCCATCACAAGAACCAGTCATCCCACACTTGGTGCCACGAACAGTGCGCTCTCCGGGCCTCCAGTCTTGGTGGTAGGTGGACAATCACCTTCCGTTGCTCCCAAAGTACCTACTTTGGGAGCAAGCCTCCCCCTCCCCCCCACAAACACAGGGGACATCAGTCTCCTCCCGCCCAGCCAGAGAAGCAACTGCCTCCTCTGGCTCCTCTCGAGCAGAAGGGGTCCCTTGGGACATCCTCTCCCAAGGTCTCCAATAATACCACAGCAGACACTTGCCATTGGCTAAAGGAGCCAAAAGCTGCTAGACAAAGCGCTTCACAATCTTCCTCTGTGCCTGAAGCTACTTTGCAGAAGTCCTCCCAGCAAGCCCCTAAAGACAAGCGAGACGGCAAGCAAACAAAGAAGTCTGCTAAGAAAAAGTACCTTCCCGTGGCCCACAACTCCCTAAACCTTGACTACTTTTGGGAGATTTTAACACTTACTGGGCGAGGTTGAGATGTCAAAACTTTCCTGTCTCAACTCGACCTCTGCCTCTAAAATACTGGGGCCCCCACACATTTCATTGTGGCTTATGGCACTTACTCGGCCACTGATTTATTCCTCTGCAGCCCAGGACTTCTCCCATCCATCCACTGGAGAGCCCACGATGACTTATGTTGTAGTGACCACTTTTCCATCTTCCCGTCACTGCCCCAGCATCAGACTCATGGACGCCTGCCCAGGTGGGCTTGAAACAAAGCAGACTGGGAAACATTCACCTCTGCTGTCAATGTTGAATCTCCCACACTTGGGAACATCAATGTGATGGTTGAGCAGGTGACTACAACAATCCTTTCTGTGGCAGAAAATGTGATCCCTTGCTCTTTAGGGTACCCCCGGCAAAAGGCAGTCCCTTGGTGGTTGCCGGAAGTTGCTGAATCAATTAAGGAGTGTCGGCGAGCTCTGCAGTGGCAAAAGAAGCACCCTTCCCTGGAGCACCTCATAGCCTTTAAACAGCTCTGTGCCCATGTTCACCAACTTATCAAACGACGGAAGCAGAAGTGATGGGAGAGATACGTCTCGACCATTGTGTGCCATACATCACCTTCCCACCTCTGGATGAAGAACAGACATGTTTGTGGGTAGCAGACCCCAACATGTGTCACTGGCATTAACGTCATTGGCATGTTATCTACCAATGCAAACAGGATTGCCAAGCACTTTGCTGAGCACTACGCTCGAGCGCTCTGTGTCGGAGAATTATGTCCCAGCATTTCACACCCTCAGACGGCGGATGGGAAGGAAAGCCCTCTCGTTCACTGTATGTCTCAGTGAACCCTATAAGCTCCATTTACAGAGTGGGAGCTTCTCAACATCCTTGCACATTGCCTTGACACAGCTCCTGGGCCAGATCAGATCCACAGTCAGATGATCAAACATCACTCGTCCGACTAAAAGCGACATCTCCTCGTCATCTTCAACCGGATCTGGTGCGATAGCATCTTTCCATCACAGTGGCGAAAGAGCACCATCATTCCAGTGCTCAAACCCGGCAAATACCCGCTTGATCTGGATAGCTATTGACCCATCAGCCTCACCAATGTTCTTTGTAAACTGTTAGAACATATAGCAAGTCGGTGGGTGGGTTGGATCCTGGAGTCACGTGGCTTACTGGCTGCATGCCAGGGTGGTTTCTGCCAGGGTCCCTCTACCTCTGATAATCTAGTTTCCCTTGGGTCTGCCATCTGAGCAGCCTTTTCCAAACGCCAACACCTGGTTTCCATGTTGGTGCCTTCCATAGTGCCCCCTATATCCAGGAGATTGGGGTCCCACAGGGCTCTGTATTGTGTGTATCTCTGTTTTAGTGGCCACCAACAGTCTAACAGCAGCTGTCAGGCCGTCTGTCTCACCTTCTCTGTATACAGATGACTTCTGCATTTCGTACTGCTCCTCCAGTACTGGTGTTGCTGAGAGTGGCGTCTACAGGGAGCCATTAACAAGGTGCAGTCATGGGCTGTAGCCTATGGCTTCCAGTTTTCAGCCGCGAAGTCGTGTCATGCACTTCTGTCGGTGTCGTACCATTCATCTGGAACCAGAACTTTACCTTAATGAGGATCCACTCACTGTAGTGGAGACATATCGATTCTTAGGACTGGTTTTCAATGCCTGATTGATGTGGCCTCCTCATCTTCGTCAGCTTAAGTGGGAGTGCTGGCAGCACCTCAATGGCCTCTGCTGTCTGAGCAACACCAACTGGGGTGCAGATCACTCTACGCTGCTGTAGCTCTACAGAGCCTTTGTTCAATCTCACCTTGGCTATGGGAGTCTGGTTTATGGTTTGGCGGCACCTTCAGCATTGTGTTTACTCGACCCAGTGCATCACTGTGGCGTTCGGTGTCCCTCCATTCCGGCTTAGGTGTGCACAACTGCTTGCCAGTTACATTGCACACATTTGTAGTTCTCCTGCGCACCCAAATTACCATCTGCTTTTCCCACCCACGGCAGTTAATCTCCCGCATCGGAGTTTCAGGTCAGGGTTTACAATTGCAGTTCTCATCCGATCTCTTCTGTCTGAAGTTTGCCTTTACCACTTATATTTGAGGTCCATTCATGTACACCTCGATGGTGTACACCTAGGCCGAAGCTTTGCTTGGACCTTTCACATGGTCATAAGGACTCAGTTAACCCTGCGGCTCTCCACTGTCACTTCCTCTTGCTTCTTGACATGTACCGGGACCATGAAGTGGTTTACACCGATGACTCAAAGGCTGATGGTCACATTGGCTTCACATATGTTCATGGAGGACGTACTGAACAGCGCCTCCTTGCCAGATGATTGCAGTATTTTCACTGCAGACCTGCCGGCCATTTCTCGTGCTCTTGAGCGCATCCACTCATGCCCGTTGCAAGTCGTTTCTTCTCTGTACTGAATCCTTGAGCAACCTACAAGCTGTCGACCTGGGCTACCCCTGCCATCCTTTGGTAGCAACCATCCAGGAGTCCATCTATGCCCTAGAATGGTCCAGGAAATTAACTTGCCGACAGGCTGCGCAAACAGGCTACACAGAAACTGCTTCTGGAGATCGGGATCTCTGTAACTGACCTGCAATCATTATTACTCTGCAAGGTTTTTCAGCTTTGGGAGAGAGAATGGCATGATCTCAGTTAGCACAACAAACTGTGTGCCATTAAGGAGACTATGAATGTGTGGAAGACCTCCATGCCGGTCTCTCACAGGGACTCTGTGGTTCTCTGCTGGCTCCGCATTGGCCTTATGTGGCTAACACATGGCTACCTGCTCCATCGTGAGGACCCACCTTGGTGTCACTGTGGCTCACATATGACCGTTGTCCACATCTTACTGGACTGCCCACTTTTAGACCCTCTGCGGCAGACTTTTAACCTTCCCAACACCCTACCTTAGGTGTTGGACAACAATGCCTCAGCAGAAAAATTAGTTTTACATTGTATTTGTGAGGTGGGTTTTTAACTTACCATCTAAAGGTGGGCATTTAGCCTTCTCTCCAAGGCCGCCACCCTCCCTTCATTTTAACTCTGTCGCATTTTCTTTGCATTTGTTTGTCTTGGTGGTTGTTTTTTCCCTACATGTGGTCATCTCACCTTGTCTTTTTGGGGTGGACATGTGTGTTGCAGTGTGGCTGGCTCATCCTTTTTTATTATTGTGATCAGCCAGCCCAGACCATCTGCTCTATGGTTTTAATACCTCCTTTTACTTTTCCTTGTGGTGTGTGTGTGTTTTCCCATTTTTTGTTCATTCCATTTGTTTTCTTTTTAGGTGTGGTTTCCCATTCCTTCCCCCCCTTTTATTTTCTCATACATACTTAGGGCGTTTTTGTACCTTCAGCCTTGCTTTTGTTAGGAAAAAGGGACTTATGACCCTGTAGAATGGTCCCTTTATACCCCAAACCAACCAACCAATATGCAGACATGTTGTTTGTGTACGGATACTGTATGCAGTGTACATATAACATCAGAACGTGAGACCATTCAGTCAGTTGAGGAAAGGGATGACATTATTACAAGGATACAACAGAGTCCCACCACCAGTACATGGTGCATTAGCCATCAGCTCGATATTCCACAAACATGAGTGCAGTGTATGTTACATTCTGAGGACTTATACACATCTCATGTGCAGCCCGTATAACATATGCTTCCATGTGATTCAGTAAGCAGATGACAATTTTGCAAATGGTTGTGTGTACATAGAGACATTGAGAAATACAGTTTATTTACAGATGAAGCTACATTTGCTCACAGTGGCGTCATGAACACCTGCAATTCTCATACAAGGATGATGGAGAACCCACTTGACATTAAGGAAACAAGTTTCCAAGTTAGGCTCTCAGTGAACGCCTATTGTAGTTTGATTGATGACCTGATGTTAGGGTCTGTGTTCCTCCAAATCACATGTCAGCACAGCATATACACAATTCCTGATAGGAGATGTACTTGCACTTTTATAAGACATGACATTATAGCAGCAATGGCAAATGTACCTGCTGTGTGATGGATCACCAATTCACTGTTCCAGACGAGTATCCCAGTATCTGAATAACACATTTCCTCAATGGTGGGCCCTCCCTGGAGGACCCATTAACTGGCCTTCTAGATCATCTGACCTAACCCCATTAGACTTCTGTTTATGGGGCTGGTTAAAGAGGGATTTGTACATTATGAAAGTGGATACATGTGATGAACTTGTTGTGTAGTTCACCGATGCTGTTGCATGCATTAAAGGCTGCTGAGATGATGCTTGATGTGCAACACAGCATGTGCCCTCCAGTGTGTTGACAAGTACGTTGAGATGGGTGGGGGACTTTTTGAACACCTCTTGTAGGATGGATCAGTCATCTATCCTATCATTATTCTTTCCACCACAAAACCAACACAGCATTTTGGTAAATAATATTAACACTTTTCTTCATGGATGTGGATAGTCTTCAACCCATTCGAGTTCTGTAATGACTGAAAATCGAACACATGTTCATAGCACTTGGCTTATTTTCACTTGTAGAATCGCCTCACAGATTATGTTACATTCCTCCTGAATCACCCTGTATGTCATTTTTTTAAAGATGGACACATTGGTAGCAAAAATACTGAAAAATACTTAACCAGTTTATTTCAGATTTTAACACAAAACACTAATAAATGTGCAGATGGGCATAGACTACATATTTTTTTAAATGTATATGGTATAAATCTAGCTATACAAAATCATATGAAAAGGGTAGTTTGCTACTTACCATACAGAGAAGAAGTTGTCACAAACAGAGAAAACAAAATGACTGCTATACAGATGTGATTTCAGCCAAAAAGCCTTTTTTAAAAAAAGAGGAAAACAGAGAGACATTCAGGTGAGCACAACCCACACACACATGAGCACAGTCTCAGGCCACTGATTCCATGAATCTGTTTATGTATTTTGGTTTAGAAGAAAAGAAGGCCATTTGGCCAAAAGCTTAAATGTACAGCAATAATTTTGTTGTGCTTGTCTGTGACTCGACATCTCGTCTATAAGGTGAGTAGCAATCTGTCCTTTTCATAGTACTGTCATTATTCCACCCTGGATTTTCCATTGTTTGATACACAAAATCTGTACAAAGACAAGTTGCTGTTTTCTATTGTTACCAAAAATATCTAAAAGTTCTTGATTTACTTCAGATTTTTATGTGATACTCCAAAAAACATTTGAAATCAAACAATGGAAGATACAGGATGGAATGTAACGATATAAGGAAAAGCGTAGTAGCCACTCACCTTATAGAAGAGATGCTGAGTCACAGATAGGCACAACAAAGTGAGCTTTCAGCCAACAAGTCCTCTGTTGAAAAATACCATCCCACCTCACACACACACACACACACACACACACACACACACACACACACACACACACACAAATGCAACTTACTTGCACATGGTCACAGTCTCTAGCAGCTGAAGCCAGACTTTAGAATTTGGAGAACAAACTCTGACAATTAATTGATGAAGGCGCAGCTGTGCCCCCCCCCCCCCCCCCCCCCCAATATGGGACAGAATGAAGGAAATAATAAGTTTGTTTCTTCTTGTATGGGATACAAAGATCTCTCAAGTCAAGCCCCTATCAGTTTCAGACAGTTAATCCACTACTGATTGAAGAGTGTAACATACTGAATGAAAGTGGCACACAAACTGCCCAAGATGAAGAAGCAGTACTTTTCTGCAAGATAATGGCATATCTGCCAAACTGACAAGACACAGTATCTCAGCAGTATTTGTGATGAAATGGATCAGCATAAAAAACTAAAAGAAATGCATGACCTTTTCAAGAAGATAAATAGCATTTTCCGAGAGTTCGAACTTGCGTATTAGTGATACAATATGTAAATGGCAATATCTGTAGGACAAAAAGTTGGCGGTTGGAAGGTGGCTAAAGCACTGTGAAACACTGTATTGCAACTAGCAATAGTTAGCTGGCAACAGCACAGCATAGAAAATAACATTAAGGAACAGAACATTTGTATGGAATCAGACATGGAATCTGATATTCTATTCGGTAAAATTCAAAATGCCATCAAACATTTGAAAGACATCAAGTCCCAAGGTGTAGACAGTATTTCCAGAGAAATGGTGACTGATGGGGAAGAAAGCGTATTCATGCTTTACATTTAATATGTAATACGGGGTGGGAAACTGGTGAATGGCCTAAAGACTGGACTACCTCTATTCCAATTCCTCTTTCCAAAAAAGAATAAGTTAGGGGCTGTTCCAGCACTAGGACTATAGCATTAATATTACATTCTAGCAAAATCCTCTTGCACATAATGAGTCAAAATGCCTAAAGAAATTCCTGCAATCCCAGACTTCTACAGAACAAACAGGCAGGTCAAGGTACTTGAGAGGCAATCGTGAATATGAGGAGATAATTGAAAAATGTTATGAATTGTGTGTCCCTGCCTTAATTTGTTTCCTAGATTATAGAACGGTCTTTGTGTCATGTTGGGCAAGTTGTGGCATGTACTCAATGAGTTTGGTGTTCCAGACTACCTAGTATTATTGTTAAGAGGTCTTTGTAACAGTCAGACTGCAGCCATAAAGGCAGATGGTGAAAACTTGGGAGTTTTTCAATGTGGTAAATGGGATCAGCAAGGTTGTATGCTGTTACCTCAACTCTAAAACATCTGTGCAAAGTATATTGTGAGGGGAGTGCTGGATGGCTGAGATGGTGGAATTGGTTGGGGTGAAGGAAAATCAACAATCTACACTTTGCATATTATAGTACCCTCATTGCAGGATGTGAGGGAGAAATTAGTGATCTGTTCATCACAGTGAAAACTATTCATTTAAGTTTTGGTCTAGAGTTAAAAACAAATGGTTGTTAATTATCAAGGTTTAGATCAAATTCAAACAAAATGCTTAAAGGATATGGAGGTAATGGATGATTGTATATATCTGGGATCTCTGCTCAGTGACAGAGTAAAGTGTGATATAGAAATAAAACAAAGAAGCGTCCTTGACTGAGCTGCAGTGATTAAAATCATTAACAGCTGTCAGAAATGGGCAATATCCAAAACAACAAAGATACTCTTGTTGGAATCATTGGTGTTTTCATTGTTCAGATGTGGTGTTGCAGATGATGACATGGGTACCGTGGACAGAAAGAAAAAAAACAATGCTTCCATCATGGAAGCTCTCAGCATCACAGGAAGTTTGGCTTCCCATGCTGTCCAAAGAAACTTGCAGCTTGTTGGGCACATGTTGAGAAGAGGAGAGGATATTTTAGAAAATACTACTTTGCCAGGCAAAATCAAAGGCAGCAGGCCACAAGGAAGACTATCTAGTAGATGGCTGGATCAGGCAAAACAGGTTACAAGCCTACCTCTTCATATTATACTAAGAAGAACTGAAGATCAAATCAAATTGAAGATCAAGTCAAAGATTCAGATACTTAAGAAATCAATGCAGAAATGAGGTCATGACACTCGACAATGTGTTAACCGATGAATGATGGTGATTTCCATAATTGAGAATTACCTCCATCAAATTTCTGGATATTTCATTCAATTCATATTTTACCTTATCATTTACCAAGTGAAAAACTTCAATGTAACTGAACTCTCTTCAAAGACTCAATGGGCGTGATAAAAATTAACTGTTACCCCATTTAACAAACGTATTTTACTGGGCCCATAACCTGTTTGACACACTGTAACCTAGTCTTTACAGTTTGTGGTGAATAAGTTATATTACTTGAATAAAGAAGCAGGCACTTTAGACATGATACACAGAACAAATTCCATTAACATTAATAACAAGACAAAAAGTTCCCAAAGGAATAAAAGATTGTGTAACAGATGGAAGTGGCAAAGACATAAAAATATCAGACACATTAATAAGATACTGTGCACCTGCATACAGACATCACAGGAAAATAAGCACAACAAGCCATACTTTGTACGGTTAATAAAATTAGCTTCTATTTCATTTTATAATGTTTGAACACATTATCAGAATTTTCGGCAAAATTGGAATAAGACATTCACATAGGTTATGGCAATGATGAACTTGTATCTTGGGCTGTTCTACACATCAGTCTACTTAAGCAATAATGCTTTTGTGTTGGGATTCATTGGTTTCTCCAACCTAACCTAGGCCTCAGGCTTCACTGCAAGTTGTTCTGTCAGCATTTCTAGTTTTCTTCCCCATCTCAATATAAAAAACAAATCAATTCACATCTTTTACCAAAAGAAATCATTAGATTCAATTATTCTCATTGGCTACCGTGTACCACAACCTGATAGCCTGTGACCGACAGAAACAAATTGCCAGTAGCAGCACACGCTGGAAGAGCCTGTTACACCATCAGCAATTTTGCCACTATTGCTTTAAGTGCACCTTGTATAACAGCTATCTAATTGAGGTATATCGAATCTTTTGCATAAAAACATCATGAAGCACATTTGAAATACAGAATGAGAATCAAGAACTTGACACCTGCTCACAAAACTAAACTTTTCAGAGTAGCAATGACATGTTTACAGCAGTACCAGGATGATAGCAATAGGAAGATAAAGGACACAATCAACAATACGCTATGTGATCAAAAGTGTCTGGATACCTGGCTGAAAATCACTTACAAGTTTGTGGCACCCTCAATTGGTAATGGTAGAATTCAATATGGTTTTGGCCCACCCTTAGCCTTGATGACACCTTTCACTCTTGCAGCCATACGTTCAATCAGGTGCAGGAAGGTTTCTTGGGGAATGGCAGCCCATTCTTTACAGAGTGTTGCACTGAGGAGAGGTATCGATGTCGGTCGGTGAGGTGTAGTACGAAGTCTGTGTTCCAAAACACCCCAAAGGTGGTCTATAGGATTCACATCAGGACTCTTTGCAAGCCAGTCCATTACAGGGATGTTATTGTCTTGTAACCACTCTGCCACAGGCCATGCATTATGAGCAGGTGCTCGATCGTGTTGAAAGATGCAATCACCATCCCCGCCTTCCCCGAATTGCTCTTCAACAGTGGGAAGCAAGAAGGTGCTTAAAACATCAATATAGGCCTGTGCTGTGATAGTGCCATGCAAAACAACAATGGGTGCAAACCCCCTCCTTGAAAAACATGACCACACCATAACACCACCGCCTCCTAATTTTACTGCTGGCACTACACACGCTGGCAGATGACGTTCACTGGGCATTCGCCATACCCACAACCTGCCATTGGATTACCATATTGTGGACCATGATTTGTCACTCCACACAATGTTTTTCCACTGTTCAGTCATCCAATGTTTACTATCATAGTACTTGCAGTGGACCCTGATGCAATTTGGAATTCCTATGTGATGGTCTGGATAGATGTCTGTCTATTACACACTACGACCCTCTTCATCTGTCGGTGGTCTCTGTCAGTCAACAGACGAGGTCAGCCTGTATACCTTTGTGCTGTACATGTTCCTTCACGTTTCCACTTCACTATCACATTGGAAACAGTGGACCTAGAGATGTTGAGGAATGTGGAAATCTCGTGTACAGATAGATGTATGACACAAGTGACACTCAATCATCTGACTATGTTTGAAGTCTGTGAAGTACGTGGCAGTAGGTGGCAGCACAATGCACCTAATATGAAAAACATGTATGGATACTTTTGATCACATACTGTAGATGAAGAAAGCCAACATATTAAAAACATATATGAAATTACAAGGTTCATGCTATGCCTGGGCAGTAGTACTGACGTATTTGTATCATGTCGGGATCACCAAATATATATATGACTTTCCCACCTGATATTTGATATTTCCTGGTGAATCTGACATGATGTGTAGAACATGTTGTCACATCACTCTTGGATGAAGGGACATCTGGATAAGGGATGGATATGCTTTGCATTGTCTTCTGCATGGTATCGTCCAGTGTGAATTGTGGGTGTCAGCAAAGTGGCATGCAGAAGGGTCTTTACCTGCGTCATCTTCACTTTTTGTAACTGGTGGTGCTGGTTGTTTAGTGGTGTCTTGCACATCAAAAAATGCATGCTTGATCTGCTCAAGGCCAACTGTAAATGGCACACCACGAATGTCACCTCTGAATGTGTTGCTGCCTCTGCTTGACACTGTGTATGGTCCCTCATATATTGGTTGAAGTGTTTGTGAACAGTGTCATTACGAAAAAAATATGTGAGTGCAGCTGTCTGAGTTTGTTAAAAATGAATGGACATCGCCCTGTTTGCTCTCTGGGGATGACAGACTGAAGCTGGTGTATATTAACTCTTAATTTAACAGCAAAATCCGATGACGCTACATTGTCATCTGTCCCATTGTGCACGAATTCTGCTGACAGTCATAATGATTGACTGTAGATGAGTTCGGTTGCCATGGCCATAAGATCCCTCTTGAAAGATGTTCGTAGCCCTAGGAGCACAATACGTAGTGCCTCAGTCCATTTCTGCGCAGTGTGACACCATAGACCACAAATAACAAAAAGTGTGAGGTCATTCACATGAGTGCTAAAAGGAGTCATTTAAACTTTGGTTACGCTATAGATCAGTCAAATCTAAAGGACGTAAATTCAACTCAGTACTTAGGAATTATGATTATGAACAACTTTAATTGGAAAGAACATAAAGAAAATGTTGTGGGGTAGGCATTTTATTGGCAGAACACTTAGAAAATGTAACACATCTGCTAAAGAGACTGCCTACATTATGCTTGTTCGTCCTCTTTTGGAGTACTGCTGTGCGGTCTGGAATCCGTACCAGGTAGGATTAACAGAGTACATCGAGAAAGTTCAAAGAAGAGCAGCACATTTTGTATTATTGTGAAATAGGAGAGAAAGTGTCACTGACATGATAATATAAGATTTGGGGTGGACACCATTAAAGCAAAGGCATTTTTCATTGCAGCGGAATCTCCTCACAAAATTTCAGTCACCAACTTTCTCCTCCGAATGCGAAAATATTTTGTTGACGCCAGCCTACATACGTAGAAAGGATCATCATAATAAAAAAACGGAAATCAGACCTTGCGCTGAAGGGGTAGCAGAGGCATCAACCATTTATGCAAATGGAGCTTGTGCTATACGATGTGCCAATCACATAGCATCTGATGTTGCCATAATTATGGTTTGGAAAGCAGAGTCTGTTTCACTCATTCTCTATAATCCGTCATTCAGTTTTGGTGCTCCTTTAAGAAGTTCATTTAATGAAGCTTTCATCACAGCGTGATTGGAAATGAAATGTTGGTTAAAATTTATGGTGCCCAGAAACTGACAGAGCTCACTAATTGCGACTGGACGAAGGTATGCCATTGTGGCATGTATTTTATCTTGAGCATGGCATGTGCCATTTGCGTCTACAGTGTACCCCAGGAAATGAAGTTCTGTTGCCTAAGAAATACAATTTGAATGTTTTATTACTAGACTGTTCCCATGTAAACAGTCAAACTACAGAGTTAAATGCTGAGTTTTCCTCCTCAGACGTTGACATCTCAAGAACGTCATCTATGTAGACATAGCAGAAATTTAAGTTTCGCGTGACCTCATCTTTGAAACTCTGGAATGTTTGCACTGCGTTACAGAGACTGAACAGCATTCTTGTGGACTCAAATAGCCCAAAAGGTGTAGTGAAAGTTGTTATTGGGACATTCTCCATTGCTACAGGTCCTGGTAAACTGCACAAAGCAAGTTGAGCATGGAAAAAATTGTTTTAACGTATTCACTGGCAGAAAAATCCCTTATATGCGGCACAGGATACCGATCAGGAAAGTTCTTTGTGTTTAACTGGCAGTAGTCTTCTCATAGACGCCAACCATTGTTCTTTGGAACAATATTCAATGGGGCTGCCCAGCTACTACTTGAAGTTCAATGTACACCTTCTGATAACATAATGGGAAAGTTAAACTTGACTATTTTTGGCTTTTCAGGTGCCAGGCACCTATGATGGGTGCAGTTAGGTGGGCCCAGTGTGGTGCACCATCATATGCTTAACTGGGGGTGATCTAGGTGACTACCTCGTGTAAGTTCAGGAAAATCCTTCAACAGCTGCATATATTGCGTATCCTCTGAAATTATATGTTCTGTCATAGGGACAGTGTAGTTAACCTATCCTTGAGCATTTAGATTTGTCATTGTGTCGTTCAAACTTTGCTGTCGCAGGTCAGGATCCAAATCATAGAAAGACAGGAAACCTGCCCCCAAGATCGGTTATGACACGTCGGCGATTGCAAACTGCCATTATAACTTCGACAGAGAACAAGATTGAGTGTTAATGTAACTCATCCATAGGTCTTAATCTTAGAGTCATTGGAGGCTTACAAGTAATAATCATTACAGTTACGATGTGGTAATTTAGTTGCTGGATACACTGACACTTCAGCTCCTGAGTCTGCAAAATATTGCACCTTTGTGCTGTGATCTGTGATGAATAATCGGCGTGTATTACTAGAGGAGATAGCTGTAGCTACCACAGACTCTGTGTCATGCTTCCATTTAAATGGTAGTGTGCACTTTCGTGCATCCTTACCAATTTTTTTATGATACCATCAGGTGTTTGACACCACAGACGATTGGGTACGACTTCTTGATGAACATTGATGCAGTCATTATTTGGTATGTGCTGTTTGCAACACAACAACCTGTGTAGGCAGTTCTGCTAATTGAGACTGCAACGATGCTCAAGTCACTGTAGTTGTGTTATCCTGTTGGATCACCAGGGTTGCAACACTCACTGAGGGATACATCTCTGCAGTCTTATCCAGTGTTTGTGCTAATACATTCAGATCTCATGGACACACCGTTAGGATTCTCTATGCATCGGCAGGCAACATCGACAACCGGATATTACATAACACATCACCGCTGACTGTATTGCTGGTTAGTGTATGTAAGCTACATAGGAGCTGTGATGGAATGAGGTCTGCTAGTTCTTTTGTCTGGAAGTTTCTCAAGGAGCTTTGCTTCCGACTGAGACAGGCATGTATTCAGAGCATTCCTTGTAGCAGCAAACCATTACACTCCTGGAGGTGTCAAGAGGATATCTTGCACCTCAGTGGCCAAATCTTCAATATACTTTGTTTCATCTGACAAAATTTGTGCTGAAATGAACTGGCTCTGTAGCTGCACAAACCATAGTACTGGACTGTGCTACCAGAGGGGCAATGGTTTTATTGTGACTCTTCCAATTATTGTGCTATTCTTAGATGGCTTGATAATAGCTGTTGAAGTACTCATTTGTATGCGAAAATAAACTCAATGCGGCTGCTGCAGAAGTAACACACTTGTATGTTCTGATGTGACTTGGAACGTATGTATTTGTATCACGACGGGGTTACCAAATACGTGGTTGCCTACTCAAATACAGATGTATTCCACACATATATATTAATTACAAGGTTTATGCCGTTCACAGTGCTATTTACATTAGTGAATAAGAAGCGAGGAATAATCAGAGAAAAAGATATGTCACAGAATACATAACAGAAAAGTAGATGCATAGAATATTTATAACAGCTTCTCTGTAATTTGTGTGCAATGTTTTATGCAAGTGTGACCACCAACCAGCAGCCTACTCGATTGGATGGGCATCACCAAGAGTTAGTGAAGTTCTCAATCTGGTTTACGTGCCTTTCGATGATCCAGCATCTCAGCTGTTCAGCGAGTTGTTTCTTTCACTTCTTATATTATTCATTTCTCATTCCAGTATTTTATTTGTGTATGTCACTGTTGTTTTCAAATTGTGGTTGCCATTGACAACAAACTTCGTAAGGAAGTAAATATACTCTGAGACTTGTCCATATGCCTAACTGTTTAAAGAACTGTGAAGAACATGCTCTAGAGTGAACACCACATATTATTATTATTTCTTTACTTTCTCAGACATTAAGTCTGGTTAAAAATGGAAAGTGACGCGGACCTTGATCAAGCGTCACTTCCTTTTAACTGTACGGTATGTGTTATATTGCATTTAGGAACTTTCAGGTAATTGAACATGTATCAATAATTACAGATTTCTGTAGTTGTATATATAAGTTTGGATGTAGCTGTATTGCATTGATGTACTGGTGGATATTGTGTGGTATGACTCCTGTAGTTGATAGTATAGTTGGTATAATGTCAACTTTATCCTGATGCCACATGTCCTTGACTTCCTCAGCCAGTTGGATGTATTTTTCAATTTTTTCTCCTGTTTTCTTTTGTATATTTGTTGTATTGGGTATGGATATTTCGATTAGTTGTGTTAATTTCTTCTTTTTATTGGTGAGTATGATGTCAGGTTTGTTATGTGGTGTTGTTTTATCTGTTATAATGGTTCTGTCCCAGTATAATTTGTATTCATCATTCTCCAGTACATTTTGTGGTGCATACTTGTATGTGGGAACGTGTTGTTTTATTTTTACAAATCTTTAACATATTGCAGCGTGTCAGCAACTGTGAAATGTCCAACAATTAAACAATTTTTTCAGCCTTCAGTTGCAAGGTAATTTTATTCGTTTACCTAGGTTTCGATTCCAGTAATGGAATCTTCTTCAGAACAAAAATTAAATTATTTTGTGAGCCAAACTCTGGCCATGTCACAGATTAAAAATTAACATTAACGACGCATAATCATAAGATTATGTCAATCAAAATTAACACCATTGAGGCGAACGTGGACGCTACGCCGGCCAGAAATAAGGACCACACGTAAGCGGCTCGAAAACAGTTTTCGAGCCGCTTACGTGTGGTCCTTATTTCTGGCCGGCGTAGCGTCCACGTTCGCCTCAATGGTGTTAATTTTGATTGACATAATCTTATGATTATGCGTCGTTAATGTTAATTTTTAATCTGTGACATGGCCAGAGTTTGGCTCACAAAATAATTTAATTTTTGTTCTGAAGAAGATTCCATTACTGGAATCGAAACCTAGGTAAACGAATAAAATTACCTTGCAACTGAAGGCTGAAAAAATTGTTTAATTGTTGTTTTATTAGTTTATGTTGTAAGGCAAGCTGTTGATGTATTATTTTTGCTACATTGTCATGTCTTCTGGGGTATTCTGTATTTGCTAGTATTGTACATCTGCTTGTGATGTAATACTGTTTCTATTTGTTGTTTGCAAAGTCTGCATTTATCTGTTGTGGTATTGGGATCTTTAATAATATGCTTGCTGTAATATCTGGTGTTTATTGTTTGATCCTGTATTGCAATCATGAATCCTTCCGTGTCACTGTATATATTGCCTTTTCTTAGCCACGTGTTGGATGCGTCTTTATCGATGTGTGGCTGTGTTAGATGATACGGGTGCTTGCCATGTAGTGTTTTTTTTCCAATTTACTTTCTTCGTATCTGTTGATGTTATGTGATCTAAAGGGTTGTAGAAGTGGTTATGAAATTGCAGTGGTGTAGCCGATGTATTTATATGAGTGATTGCTTTGTGTATTTTGCTAGTTTCTGCGCGTTCTAGAAAGAATTTTCTTAAATTGTCTACCTGTCCATAATGAAGGTTTTTTATGTCGATAAATCCCCTTCCTCCTTCCTTTCTGCTTAATGTGAATCTTTCTGTTGCTGAATGTATGTGATGTATTCTATATTTGTGGCATTGTGATCGTGTAAGTGTATTGAGTGCTTCTAGGTCTGTGTTACACCATTTCACTACTCCAAATGAGTAGGTCAATATTGGTATGGCATAAGTATTTATAGCTTTTGTCTTGTTTCTTGCTGTCAATTCTGTTTTCAGTATTTTTGTTAGTCTTTGTCTATATTTTTCATTTAGTTCTTCTTTAAAGTTTGTATTATCTATTCCTATTTTTTGTCTGTATCCTAGATATTTATAGGCATCTGTTTTTTCCATAGCTTCTATGCAGTCGCTGTGGTTATCCAACATGTAATCTTCTTGTTTAGTGTGTTTTCCCTTGACTATGCTATTTTTCTTACATTTGTCTGTTCCAAAAGCCATATTTATATCATTGCTGAATACTTCTGTTATCTTTAGTAATTGGTTGAGTTGTTGATTTGTTGCTGCCAGTAGTTTTAGATCATCCATGTATAGCAAATGTGTGATTTTGTGTTGGTATGTTCCAGTAATATTATATCCATAATTTGTATTATTTAGCATGTTGGATAGTGGGTTCAGAGCAAGGCAGAACCAGAAAGGACTTAATGAGTCTCCTTGGTATATTCCACGCTTAATCTGTATTGGCTGTGATGTGATTATTATTATTATTATTATTATTATTATTATTCTTTTTAAAGCTTCTCTGTGACGAACACTGTCTTCATCAGTGACAAGTTGCCCTAGAATATAGTGACATAAGTCACATACGGCATTAGTAAAGTAAGATAGGATAAATAAGTCAATTTTTTAACATGTTAATTTCAAAAACCTGACGTTGTCTGTAATGCAAAAGTTTCAGAGCTGAGACATTTAAGTTGACATATAATATGTGACTTCCACTTCTGGGATCTTATCAGTATAAACGCTTAATAATTTTGAATATAGTATTTCAAGAATTTTGAATATTGTGTTTCAGTTATTCATTTTCATTCATCCATTATTTATATGCCACCAATACAGAAATGAATTTATTGTGTTCAGTGACAGTCCATGTGGAAGGAACCATTTATAATTTTAAAGAAAATTTTTAAGTATTGAAGTTTCTTCGTGATGTTTGATTATAATACTTGTGTCGTCAAAGCAGAATTATTTATGCTTCTTAGTTATATGATGGGATATCATTTATATACGTCAAGAGTGGACCAGTTATCGATACCTATGGTATCGCTTTTATGATTCTGAAGATACGTCTGTATATTTTGCTGGATACCCGAATACATGGGGATTAAGGGAAACATGACAGCAGATACAGCAGTGAAAGCATGCCAGGAAGCCACAGCCATTCCACATTGTGTCTCATTACAGTCTATTCTGAGTTGGGTCTGATGCCTGAATGGGAGGAAAAGTAGAGAGAAGAGACAAAAAAGAAGATGCGGTCAGTAGAAACAGCGACAGTTTCTAACAATGTGTACTTCCATCCAGACTTGTAATAGAGACCAAATGGTCCTCACTTGTGTTATATAAGACACTTCATGATGATGTACACTTATCTCATCAAACAACAAGACCCTTTCTAGAATGCATGGCTTGAGGAGTAGCTCTCACTGTGCGTCACATTTTAAAGTCCCATGCATTTTGTAGAGACTGGTGATGTATTTGGCCTACAGAGAAACTTGTCCTCAATTTTAGGCAAGAAAGTAGTAAAATGAATCTAAGAAAATTGTTAAACTCCTGTGTGGTGTCCACACTCTTCCCATATTGGTGGGTTAGAGATTTTAATATGTTTTCAGGTGTCTGATTCACCCTATTGCCATAATTATTCAATCAACACACCATATAAACTAAATTGGATTTTACAGAACTTTTGATGTAGATGTGCACCTTGAATGTCATATGCAAAGAGATTTATGCTTATGCTACTTTTAATGATTGGTCTTATAAATACCTAATCCATATTAGAGAGTTTATGAATTTTAAATACCCTTGCCCCATTATTTTAGCCAATGTGTGTTGATATCCTCACTGTTTGGTGACAAAACATTACAAACCAAACCCAATCCACAATCATCCTGGCTGATGAAGGATGTATTTCTCACTTTGTACTGCAAACCTAGTAGGAAGTTTATGATTGGGATTTGTGTTTACTATTTTAGGTAGGTCTTATTTGTAACTAATATGGTCCATATTTTTTGCACAACAACTTTTATGGAATCTATATTTACATTTTTGTTGTTATTTCCTGAACTACCCATTATATTGTTGTAAATTTGTTTCCTCTCAGTGGACAGCAAGTCTGGCTGTGCATATTGATGTACGAGGGTTGGAACTTTAATAGTGGCAACTATTTATTTACAGCTCATACAAAATAGATATGTGTTTCAAAGTTTTACAGACCTTCAAAGTAGTCACGAGCATTGTTTATAACCCGTTGCCAGTGATGTGGAAGTTGTAGGATACTCTTAGCAGTGCCAGTTATGTTGACAGTTGGAGCAGCGCGGTCTATTGCCCGATGAATCTGTAGCAGATCTGAAGCGAATGCCATGAAGTGTTTCCTTCAGTTTAGAAATCGAGTTGAACTTACAAGGGCTTAAGTCAGGGGAGTGCAGTAGATGGTATAGCACTTAGCAGCCCCATCAGTTAAACAAATCAGTAACAGCTTGCACTGTACATGCTTGAGCATTGTCCCGCAAAATGAAGGCCAGGTCCTGCAGAAAGTGTCATCACTTCTGTCTCTGTGCTGTTCATATTTGGAACACAACCTATGACCAGCTTAGAGGCAGAAGTGATGACACTTTCTGCAGGACCTGACCATCATTTTGCAGAACAATGCTCAAGCACATACAGTGCAAGCTGTTACTGATTTGTTTGACTGATGGGCCAGCTAAGTGCTATACCACCTACTGCACTCCCCTGACTTAAGCCCCCGTAAGTTCAATTCGATTTCTAAACTGAAGGAAACACTTCATGGCATTCACTTCAGAACTGCTACAAATTCGTCGGGCAATAGACCACGCCGCTTGAAATGTCATCACAACTGGCACTACTAAGAGTATCCTACAACTTCCACATCACTGGCAATGGGTTATACACAATGCTGGTGACTACTTTGAAGGTCAGTAAAACTTTGAAACACATATCTATTTTGTACGGGCTGTAAATAAACAGTTGTCACTATTAAAGTTCCAATCCTCATATATCTTTCACCTAAGAAATATTTGTGATATAAGTGACTATTATTAAATTAACTTTTAAAACCACTGATAAGCAAATATTACAAAAGAAAAATGGCAGAGGAGGCAACAGTTACTAGATGTCAGTTTTTAAGGTAGCTTGGTGGCTGTGGTATGTACATCCAGTTTCTATTTCTTAGTCATTTCAAGAACCTCATTGTTCCATAAGCATTTTAATGATGTACTGGAGTATTGCCCAGTTAACCACTTTTGTTATAGGTTAACAATGTAGAAAAAGATAGATTATTACTTACCGTAAAGTGTCTACCCAAGGAAAATGAGGCAGGGCACCAGTGGCTGGCACCCAGTACTGCACCCAGTACTGCACCCATTGACAGGCATTGTTCAGTGTGCAGCCAGAAAAATTGACAATGCATAGTCTTGGGAAAAGGGTTGACACTGAGTTGTGCCACCCTGGACCTCACCTTGCACTTCATGCCAAGTGTGTTGCGAAGTGCTTAGTCACCAGCCACCCACGCCAGCTTCATGCTGAGTTTACTTCTGTGCATGTCTCTAATTGCTTTCAAACTCTCTGCATCCTGTAGATTGACACCCACAGTGAGTTTCATTTCCTCTTGCACGGCTGTGTTCACCAGTTATCAGCGTGCCACCATTGGCCCATGAAGTACCTGCATAGACAGTGTAGTGTAGCAAGTTGTCATGCTTGTGCAGATATTAAAGACATGCTTCACAATCTCAAGAAAAACATTGATCTCACCACTTTCCGATGTGCATTCTACTGAACGAGTTCATATTCTACCATACCAACAAATACAGCGACTTCATTATCCATGATTTGGAATTATGTACACAGAGGGCTCCAAAGCCTGTGATAGTGTTGGTTACGTATATGTGTACATGGACAGCCAGGACTAATGCTCTCTACCAAATGTGTGCAACTTATTCACCGCATAACTGACAGCCTTTCTCAGAGCTCTACAACATGTCAGAACACTTCCCACGCAGAACTTTCTTGTGTGCAGTGATTTCTTATGTGGACTGCCGGTGATATCCATGATCTTCTATGTGACCTACGTAGAGCTGGAAACGTAGAGCTGGAAGTTCTGTAACTTTTCTTTTGATGCCTAGCCTTGTGGACATGCAAGACAAAGAGCTCACCGAAAGGCTGATTAAGGAGTCACCCACATTGGATGTATTAGAACTGGGGCTACAGCCACTGATCTAAGGACACATCTTGTGACATTGAGTTGAGAAGGTGTGGGAAAAAGAATGGCAAACTGTTGTTCACCCCAACAAACTGCGGGTGATCAAAGACTTCTAAAAAGTGGTGAACTTCTCGCTGAGTCTGTTTTTCGGACTCTACCCACTATACCTGCGGAGCATCGCTGACAGCATCTTATATCCATGTAGAGTATGTTAGTCTGTAAAATACACTGAATAGCCAAAGAAACCATTACACCTGCCTAATATCGTGTAGGGCCCTCACGAGCATGCAGAAGTGCTGCAACACGACGTGGCATGGACTCTGCTAATGTCTGAAGTAGTGCTGGAGGGAACTGACACCATGAATCCTGCAGGGCTGCCCATAAATACGTAAGAGTATGAGGGGGATGGAGATCTCTTGTGAACAGCACATTGCAAGACATCCCTGATATGCTCAATAATGTTCACGTAGGGGGAGTTTGGTAGCCAGTGAAAGTGTTTAAACTCAGAAGAGTGTACCTGAAGCCAGTCTGTTGCGATTCTTAACGTGTGGGGTGTCACATTGTCCTGCTGGAATTGCTCACACCCATCAGAATGCACAATGGACATGAATGGATGCAGGTGATCAGACAGGATGCTTACGTACGTGTCAACTGTCAGAGACTAGATGTTTCATGGGTCCCAGATCACTCTTAACTGTGCACGCCCCACACCATTAAAGAGCCTGCATCAACTTGAACAGTCCCCTGCTGATATGCAGGGTCCAAGGAGTCATGAGGTTGTCTCCATACCAGTACACATCCGTCTGCTCCATACAATTTGAATTGGGACTCGCCCGACCAGGCAACATGTTTGCAGTCATCAACAGTCCAATGTCGGTGTTGTCAGGCCCAGATGAGGCTTAAAACTTTGTGTCGTGCAGTCATCAAGGGTACATGAGTGGGCCTTTGGCTCCGAAAGCCCATATCGATGTTGTTTCATTGAATGGTTTACACGCTGACATTTGTTGACAGCCCAGCATTGGAATTTGCAGCAATTTGCAAAAGAATTGCACTCTGTCACGTTGAACAATTTTCTGCAGTTGCTATGATCTCATTCTTGCAGTATCTTTTTGTGGCCGCAGTGATGTTGGAGATTTGATTTATTCACAGTACACTCATGAAATGGTTTTATGGGAAAATTGCCACTTCATCACTACCTCAGAGATGCTGTGTCCCATTGCTTGTATGGCGACTGTAACACCATGTTCAGACTCACTTAAATCTTGATAACCCACCATTGTAGCAGCAGTAACTGATCTAACAACTGCACTAGACTCTTGTTGTCTTACATAGGCATTGCCGACTGCAGCTCCGTGTTCTGCCTGTTTACATATCTCTGTATTTGAATGTGCATGCCTGTATTAGTTTCTTTGGCACTTCAGCGTATATGACGTGGGCTGTAGCGAGATACACAGTTACCTCAGATGTTACCCAACAACACAACAGCTGACACCTACCAACAGTGTTCTGCATCTTTTACAAGAAAGTGGGCATTATAACAATTTAATGGAACTTCCTTCTGTGTTGCTGCAGCAGGTTAGTGCAGAGGGAATGTCTTTTACTGCAATTCTGGCCCAGCGGACTTCCAGTTACACATTGTCTCTGAATTACGTCATAAAATGACTTTTTACCTGTGTCAGGCTATATGTCCTCCACATCTCTTACTATTTTGATACATTACCGAAGATTTAAGTCTGATACTCAAGGTAAACCTACTTTGCTAGCAGGCAGGGGGCAATCTGCCTCAGGGGACTTGTGCTCATCTCAGGGGCTTCCTGGCTGTGTCCATACTAGTACTTAATCCCCTGTCCCTTTCCACCATAATAGCTTCATTGCTATTTTTAGATATCGGTTTGTTCTTTTTTAATCCTATTAACTAAAACTAATAGAGCTACCAGTTTGTGAAAACTTTTAAATTTTTTCTCTTGGTAGTTGAGTCCCTTTAAGCTATGATGATCATCGTTAAGTTTGTTCATTCTTGCTGTTTTTAATGACCACGGTGTTCAGTGTCAGAAGAAGAAGGAAAAAAAAAAAAAGAACAGTGATCCTCGTTGACAAGTTAATGATTCTCATAAAGGCATAAGTAAACTGTTGATGAACAAAACTGCAACAACATGAAAGTGATCTGCAACAATGTGTGCCACCTGGTTAGGTATACAGATGTAAATTTCAGGAGAACCACACAAAGTAGATAGGAGTAACACCATCTACATCCTGTATATCAGGAAAGATTCTGCAGCACATCTGATTGTTGGTTATTTGTGAAAAGATTGTCATGAATCCTATATCTCTGACAGAAAACAAAGGGTGTCAGTAGGAAAGAGAAGTGTATTAAGCTGTCAGCCATCATCCAACTGGGAACCAATAACATGTGGTGTCCCACGCAGGTTCCATCTTAGGGCCCTTACCTTTTCTTGCGTATATCAGTGACCTTTCATCAGTAACATTACAAGATGCTGAATTTTCTTTTTTTTTTTTTTTTTTTTTTTTTTTTTTTTTTCCCCAAATGATAAACATTGCAGTAAATGCACTACTGGCCATTAAAATTGCTACACCAAGAAGAAATGCAGATGATAAACGGGTATTCATTGGACAAATATATTATACTAGAACTGACATGTGATTACATTTCCACGCAATTTGGCTGCATACATCCTGAGAAATCAGTACCCAGAACAACCACCTCTGGCCGTAATAACGGCCTTGATACGCCTGGGCATTGAGTCAAACAGAGCTTGGATAGCATGTACAGGTACAGCTGCCCATGCAGCTTCAACATGATACCGCAGTTCATCAAGAGTTGTGACTGGCGTATTGTGATGAGCCAGTTGCTTGGCCACCATTGACCAGATGTTTCCAGTTGGGGAGAGATCTGGAGAATGTGCTGGCTAGGGCAGCAGTCGAATATTTTCTGTATCGAGAAAGGCCCGTACAGGACCTGCAACATGCGGTTGTGCATTATCCTGCTGAAATGTAGGGTTTCACAGGGATCGAATGAAGGGTAGAGCCACTGGTCGTAAAACATCTGAAATGTATTGTCCACTGTTCAAAGTGTCGCCAATGTGAACAAGAGGTGACCGAGACGTGTAACTAATGGTACCCCATACCATCACGCCGGGTGATACCCCAGTATGGCGATAATGAATACACGCTTCCAATGTGCGTCCACCGCAATGTTGCCAAACACAGATGCGACCATCATGATGCTGTAAACAGAACCTGGATTCATCCGAAAAAATTATTTTTTGCCATTCGTGCATCCAGGTTTGTCGTTGAGTACACCATCGCAGGTGCTCCTGTCTGTGATGCAGCGTCAAGGATAACCGCAGCCATGGTCTCCAAGCTGATAGTCCATGCTGCTGCAAATGTCGTTGAACTGTTCGTGCAGATGGTTGTTGTCTTGCAAATGTCCCCATCTGTTGACTCAGGGATCGAGATGTGGCTGCACGATCCGTTACAGCCATGCGGATAAGATGCCTGTAATCTCGACTGCTAGTGATACGAGGCCGTTGGGATTCAGCACTGCATTCCGTATTACCCTCCTGAACCCACCGATTCCATATTCTGCTAACCGTCATTGGATCTCGACCAACGTGAGCAGCAATCTCGCGATATGATAAACCGCAATAGTGATAGGCTACAATTCGACCTTTATCAAAGTCGGAAACGTGATGGTACACATTTCTCCTCCTTACACGAGGCATCACAACAATGTTACACCAGGCAACGCCGGTCAACTGCTGTTTGTGTATGAGAAATCAATTGGAAACTTTCCTCATGTCAGCACGTTGTAGGTGTCGCCACCGGCACCAACCTTGTGTGAATGCTCTGAATAGCTAATCATTTGCATATCACAGCACCTTCTTCCTGTCAGTTAAATTTCGCGTCTGTAGCACGTCATCTTCGTGGTGTAGCAATTTTAATGGCCAGTAGTGTAGTAAATCAAGTATAGCTGTAGGGCCAGCTAATGAAATTTTCATAGACATTAATATATCGTTCCTAGCCAATTCTCTGTCACTAAAATTTGAAAAAAAAAAAAAAAAAGAATATTATATGCAATTCAGAATATGTAAAAGGTTTCCTGCCAGTATATACCTAAAATATAATGACAAACAGATGGAAGTAGTTAACAATGATAAATTTGGGATTACAGTGTGATAATAAATTTAACTGGGAGGGCCATACTACAGAACTGCGGAAGTGCCTAAACAAATCTCTGTTTGCTGTGTGATGGTTGTGAGAAACAGATGATATAGCAATAGAAAAACTAGCATACTATGCTTACTTTCATTCCATAATGTTATATGGGATTTTTTCTGGGGTAACTCATTAAGCCTAGCTACAGTTTTCTGAGCTCAAAAATGTGCAGTGCGAATTATTTGTGGTGTGAACTCAAGAATGTCCTACAGAGGTCCGTTCAAGGAACTGGGGATACTAACTACTGGTTCCTAATATATTTAATCCTTAATGAAATTTGTCATTAAAATATACATCTTTTTTTTTTTTTCAGACCAACAGCTCAGTTCATGGCATCAGTACCAGAAATAAGAACAACTTTCACAAAGTTTTGAAGTTGTGTACCTTGGTTTAGAAAGGTGCCCACTATTCAGCAATACACATTTTCACTAATTTTAACTAATAAAAAAGTTCAGTTTGGGAAGAGTGTAAAGGATTTTTTGGTGGCCAACTCCTTCTACAATATTAATGAATTTTGGAGCAGAACCGATTGATGCATGCATATTGTTAATAATATCATGTAATGTGAATATTGCATACAATCTGAGTTCTGTACAATTTTATGGAGTAATGCAAACATTGTAAATAAGTGGTATAATTTTTTAATTTGATGATACATGGCTACAATAGCATCAGAATTATCATATACACCCACATGTGTTGAATATTTAATGTTTGGTGACAGGTTGTATACCGTTTTGAATGTAAATATGCTTAAGCCTCTTTTTTAAAACCAATTCCACATCCTTAAGGTTAAATTTCATTTGAGATCTTTAGAAGGTACATGTTTTTGACTTGTTCAACATCCCAGAGGATCCCCTCACTATGGATCAGTTGGAACTAATAGTACATCTAATCTAAGCTGAAGGAGAAACACGTACCAGCATGTCTCAGAATTCGGAAATGGGAGGATCGTGTCCAATTGAAACGGCAGTTTATCACTCTGCATCATCACTACTCACTGTGGTCAGGATTCCACATCTTTCACGCGTATATAGAATCAGCGGGTTCAGAAGGGCCATACTCCACCCCATGTGGGATCTCAATGGCCCCACGTGACTAGAACATGAGGGGACAGAGACATTATTTTCCATTGCGTGCAGGATTGTGCAACAACATCATGTACATTTAGCCAGGAAAAGGGCTTGTTTGCAGCAAGACAGATAGCTACACAGATACTGTGAGAACATCAGGAGCACCATGGACTGTGAGCATTGTGACCATTGTTGTGACTTCCTCTGATATTGCAGCAGAGGGAGGAGCATTGAGAATGGCGCACTCAGTGACAACAGTGAACATAAGATCTTCAATTATCCTTTAAGAAGATAACACAAGACCACCTGTTGCTCAAGCTTTTCTGTCATTTTCTGGTATGGAGAGTGTTCCACTGGTGCCCTGGCGAACATGTTATTTTGATCTCTCACCTACTGAAAAAAATCTGGTCATGTCTGATGGGAGAGTGGCAAACTATCAATTGCCAGCCACTGCAATGGATGAACTCCACTATAGAGTGGAGGCAGCATGGAATGACATACTCATTTCTATTATTCAAGTTCAGTCCGGCTCAGTGCACAGCCAGGTTAGACCCACTGTCGCTGCCAGAGGTGGCAGGTCTGTGTACTAAATTTTACATCGTGTTTACCGTAAATCTTAAAAAAAATTTAATCCAATTCTTCCTATATATTAATGATTAATGGAAAATCTCATATAAAGATGTGAAACAAATACTAACAAAGAGATAGAGGGGCTGGCCAGTACTTACCTCAGCTCAGTACAGCCGATAGATACACATAAAACAGAACTGAAATTTTAAGTTCCTAGCTTTCGGAACAAATGTTCCTTCATCGGGGAGGAGAGAGGGGAAAGAAAGGGAAGAAGGGAAAGGAGATTCAGTTACTCACAACCCAGGTTATGAAGCAACAGGGAAAGGAAAATATGGAGGCATGGTTGTCAGAGGGAAGCCAAAGATATTCTACTGTAAGTACTGTGCCAGCTTCAAACCAAAGAGGATGCATACAGAAGTAAAGAGATATATAGTATAAAGATAAACACAACTATGTAGGATGAAAAGATGCGTGAATAGCAAAAGAGGAAAGGGAAAGAGGAGAAGACTGAAGAGTGAATGGGAGTGAGGTTGTTTAACATAGGTTCAGTCCAGGGGGATGGCGGGATGAAAGGATGTGTTGGAGTGCAAGTTCCCATCTCCGCAGTTCAGAGGGACTGGTGTTGGGTGGGAGAAGCCAAATGGCACATACGGTGTAGCAGGTTCCTAGGTCCCTAGAATTATGCTGGAGGGCATGCTCCGCTACTGGGTATTGGGTATTGGGCATCTCCTAGGCGGACAGTTCGTCTGTGTCCGTTCATGCGCTCAGCCAGTTTAGTTGTTGTCACGCCGATGTAAAAGGCTGTGCAGTGCAGGCATGCCAGTTGATAAATGACATGTGTAGTTTCACACGTAGCCCTGCCTTGAATTGTGTATGTTTTGCCAGTAGCGGGGCTGGAATCAAACGCTCCCTTCCCTACAGCCTAGGTATTCATGGCAAACGTATCTGCTCCAGTGACGAATCCCTCAACAATTACACCAATAACCTGACCAGTGCTTTCCTCTCCCGCAACTATCCTGCAGACCTTGTCCACAAACAGATTTCCCGAGCAATACATTCCTCCCCGTCCAACAACAACGTTCCTACCCCCAGACCACACAGAAGCATCCCCCTTGTCACCCAATATTATCCTAGCCTCGAAAACATCAACAAATTACTCCGCCAGGGATATGACTTTCTCAAGTCAACCCCTGAAATGAGATCATCCCTTGACAAAATTCTCCCCACACCACCCAGAGTTGCCTTTCGTCGCCCCCCTAACCTCCGTAACATCCTTGTTAAACCCTACAATATTCCCAGACTACCTTCTCTACCCAGCGGTTACTACCCCTGTAACCGACCACGCTGCAAAACCTGCCCCATGCATCCCCCCACAACCACCTACTCCAGCCCCGCTACTGGCAAAACATACACAATTCAAGGCAGGGCTACGTGTGAAACTACACATGTCATTTATCAACTGACATGCCTGCACTGCACAGCCTTTTACATCGGCATGACAACAACTAAACTGGCTGAGCGCATGAACGGACACAGACGAACTGTCCGCCTAGGAGATGCCCAATACCCAATACCCAGTAGCGGAGCATGCCCTCCAGCATAATTCTAGGGACCTAGGAACCTGCTACACCGTATGTGCCATTTGGCTTCTCCCACCCAACACCAGTCCCTCTGAACTGCGGAGATGGGAACTTGCACTCCAACACATCCTTTCATCCCGCCATCCCCCTGGACTGAACCTATGTTAAACAACCTCACTCCCATTCACTCTTCAGTCTTCTCCTCTTTCCCTTTCCTCTTTTGCTATTCACGCATCTTTTCATCCTACATAGTTGTGTTTATCTTTATACTATATATCTCTTTACTTCTGTATGCATCCTCTTTGGTTTGAAGCTGGCACAGTACTTACAGTAGAATATCTTTGGCTTCCCTCTGACAACCATGCCTCCATATTTTCCTTTCCCTGTTGCTTCATAACCTGGGTTGTGAGTAACTGAATCTCCTTTCCCTTCTTCCCTTTCTTTCCCCTCTCTCCTCCCCGATGAAGGAACATTTGTTCCGAAAGCTAGGAACTTAAAATTTCAGTTCTGTTTTATGTGTATCTATCGGCTGTACTGAGCTGAGGTAAGTACTGGCCAGCCCCTCTATCTCTTTGTTAGTATTTGTTTCTTCCTATATATTGTTTTTCACAAGAAGGAAAAGTTTTTTTATTTGTGCTCCTTCTTGGTGTCACAACTTGTTTATTGCCATCAGTGTTTATTCAGAAGTGTGCATTTTGTGCCACATTTTTCTACAGATGAGTTCCGGTGCCTTCTGGAATGAATACTCAGTTGTTATCAATAAAAACTTAAACATGTTCCATTAATTTGGATATAAACTATGTATTATTTTTATATCGAAAACCACTTAAAATATGTTTTACATTTTGTTTACTAAATCAGTATCACACTCTGGGATTTGAGCTTTCATCTGGCTTTTGGTGCTCCACCGTTACATGTACACTACTTTGTTTTCCTTAATATAGTAAAGAAAATTCCAGGATGGAGACATCTTGGGGTGAATTATAGATTTTGCTTACAGAGACAATTGTGCCACTGGGATCTTCAGGCTGAAGAATGGTTTGATGCAGCTTTCCATACGAGTCTATTCTATGCAAGCGTTTTCATATCTACATAGCTCCTGGGACATATAAGGTGCAGTCAGATGAAAACGAGACAGATGGAAAAAAGTAAGTAAACTGCTTATCATTTCAGAAGTAACTGCCATAATTGTTAATACCTCTATCCCACTATGAGACAAGAAGGTCAATTTGTTCATGGAAAAATGTTTGCATTTGATACAGGACTACGATTATACCAGAATGACCGGAATGTGCACTTCTTTGTCTGAAGCAAATCAGTGACCATGAATATCTGTCGTCAGGGCTCCAAAAATATGTAAATCACATGGGGAGGGATTCGGAATGTATGGAGAATATGTAATGGCTTCGCAGCAGTGTACGTGAAACAACTGCTCATGTGTTCCAAGGTTGTTTTGAATATTCTGCAGAAATTTTGCTGAGAAACCCTTACACATCCTCCGTACAGTTCCGATCTCTCCTCAAGCAATTTCTGTATATTTTGAGTCCTGAAGAAAGACATTTGTGGCTGGTGATTTGCTTTGGACAAGGAGGTGTATGCCTGGGTAGAATTGTGGTTCCGTAGACAATTGCAAACATTTTCCCATGAAGGCATTGATTGTGTCTCACAGTGGGATAAATGTATTAACAGTTGTGTTGATTACTTTTGGCTTAATAGACAGTTAACTTACTTTCTTCCATTTGTTTCATTTTCATTTGAGTGCCCCTTATACATCCTGTATACTGTAGTCAAGCCATGGCCTTCATCTACATCACTCACTTCCCTCCATTGATTAATGATTCCTTGATCGGTCAAAATATGTCCTATCAGCTGATTCCTTCTTTTGGTCAAGTTATGCCATACATTTCTTTTTCCCCTTCCTGAAATCAACTCTTCGTTAGTTACCTGATCTAAATTTATATTTGAAATTAAGAAATTTTCTCATTCAGAACACTTTCCTCACTATCACCTCTACTTCAGCAGATATTTTAGTGTCCAAATAGCAAAACCAGTCTACTGCTTTTGGTGTCTCAGTTTCCTACTCTAATTCCCTCATTGTTGACTGATTTAATTTGACTAAACTCCATTGCCCTTGTTTTGCTTTTGTTGGTTTTTATCTTATAACCTCTTGTCAAGACAATCCATTACAATGTCAGAGAGAGAGAGAGAGAGAGAGAGAGAGAGAGAGAGAGAGAGAGAGAGGGGCGTGGTGGGAGGGGGGGGGGGGAGAGAGAGAGAGAGAGAGAGAGAGAGAGAGAGAGAGAGAGAGAGAGAGAGAGAGAGAGAGATCGTGATTGGGGGGGGGGGGGGGGGGGGGCAGCAGACATCTGCACTGCCATGGTAACAGGTGATGTTGAATGGTTATTAAGGAAGGTATGTAGGATGAGAGGAAAGTAGTGTAGCTGCAGGGGATTTAGAAGGAGGGGTTTGACAACTGTTGCCAGAATGAGGAAACTGTGGTTCAGAAAGGGGAAAAAGGAGACTACAGTGTCTGGAAAAGGGAGGGTCATTTACAAGGGTGTGGAAGGAGGTTGACGGCAGAAGAACGGGGAGGGGTGGCCACGGGTTGGAACTGATGGCAATAGGTAACTGGGATTGCCTGGATTGACAGATCGTGTTTCTTGTAGCTCACAGATGCTGGTGGAGGACAGGGAGAGAAAACAAATGGCGTAGGTATTAAAGTAGTTCTTTAAATAATTGGTGCACTCCATCTTCAGCAACCGGGTGGACAAGCATTCAGTTCACAACAGTTTGATTTTGGCTATTCATGTGGACACCCAAATGATTAGTTGCTTGTTTTAGCATCTACAGGATGATTAAAAAAATGTTTACAAATGACATGGCACATTAGGCATACACCAAGAATCAGTAATCGTATAGGAACTGGGGGTTGCAAATGCCACGAGAGGAAGTTGCTATACAGAAACAGGTGGAACGCAAGGAGACCATCACCATTCGTGTGTGGAGGTGTTGGGAGTAACATAGCTAGCTACAGGTACTGTGAACTGGCTGAGATGCATTTGATTTATGGTGCAGCCAAATGCAATGGACAAGAAATCATGCATCATGCGATTGCATCATGTGAAATATCCCAATAGAAAGGTGTCGTGCCACTCATTATTTGGCACCATGCGTCGCCAATTGTGTGAAACCAGCTCATTCCAAGTGCACAAACCGGTTGCTGGTGGTCAATGAACAATATGTTCACAGTTGTCACCAAAGAAAGTGTTCTCGAAAGGTTGCAGCATACACCATCAACAAGTATACAAGGTGTATTCCATGCTACTAATATCCCCCAGCCCTCTGTCTGGTGCATTGTAAATGACAAAGGACAGCAGCTGGGGGACTACAACAAGCACATGGGATTTCCGTGGTGGCTTCTGCAGGAATCAGCTGCAGACCAAAGCTTCACAGTGAGTGTCTTCTTCACCAATGAGGGTGCGTTCCCACTCAAGGGTGTGATGAACATTTACAACCCGCATACGTATGTGAATATGAAACCACATGCTACCCATACCCATGCCTCACAGTACAAATTTACCTTTAACGTGTGGGCTTGCATCATTGGGGACTGTTTATTTGGCCCATGCATTCTCCCGATCAACTTGATGGTTGCACTTATTTCGTGTTCCTGCAAGAAGTTATGCCAGACATGCTGAACAATGTTCCCATGCCTATTCATCACCAAATTTGATTTCAGCAGGTTGAGGCCCCATTCATTTCAGCAAAGTGAGGGCACATCTACAGGCAACATTTCCTGGCCTCTGGATTGGTTACAGTGAGACAGTCGCATGGCCACCACGATCACCCAATCTGTGGGGGCAACTGTTCAGTGCAGCGTCAATATCAGGCATGTCTTGATGCGTCTGGACAAAACTTTGAGAATCTCCTATAGTGGACATCCATTTGTAACATTTGACTATTATTGCAGCGCCATTTAGTAGCCCTGGGTGGCCTTTGCAACTCCCTGATCTTTGTTGTATGCTTGATGTGCCATGTCAGTTTATAAACATTTTATTGAATCTGCTGGTATATTCTGCAAGCCACCATAAGGTGTGTGCAGGGGCACGTGGTTTACTAGAAGTACATTACCACTTTCTTGTTCAATTTCAGTAATAGTATTCTGGAAGGAAAGAAAAAAATATTTCTGTTTGTACATATGCTTCTATGACGGTTGGAACTTAAATAGTAGCAACTATTTATTCACAATCGATAGAAAAGAGTTACATGTTTGCACCCATTACTGTCCTTCAAATTACTAGCCAACAGTATTGTGTAGAACCTGTTGCCAGCGATGTGGAAGTCATAGTATACCGTTAGCAGAGCCTGCTCTGTTGATGGTGTGAATGGAGCGGTCGAAAGCTACGGTGATTCTCTTGTACGACTGTGATGGTGGTATCCTAATGCATTATGTTCCTCGACGGCAGACCATCAATGCACAGTATTACTGTTTGTTTTTGGAACATCACCTGTGACCAGCTTTGCAAAAGAAGCAGCGACACTTTCTGTGCAACCCACCCATCGTTTTGTACGACAATGCGCAAGCGTATACAGCGTAAGCTGTGGCTGCTCTGTTCGGTTGATGGGACAGGGAAGTCCTGTACCATCCACCATAATCCCTGGACTTAAGTCTTTGTTGACTTTGATTTGATTCCGAAGATGAAGGAACCACTTTATGGCATTCGCTTCGGAACTGTTCCAGAGATTCGACAGGCAGTAGACCGCTCCATTCGCACCATCAACAGAACAGGCTCTGCTAACGGTACACCTTCCATGTCGCTGGCAACAGGTTCTATACAACTTTGAAGGACAGTAACAGGTGCAAACCTGTAACTCTTTTGTATCGGTTATGAATAAATAGTTGCCACTATTTAAGTTCCAACCTTTGTATAATTTTATTCTAGCAGCTGTTAGGTGAGATAAAAGTTGAAGTATTATGTCTCCTGGGTCATATTAAAACACAAGTTCTCAGAAGTTGAGCATTTCTACGATGTTCTCACACTGATTAAATAAGAACACAATATCTGCAAATTTCTTTGAATCTTCTCTCTCCCTTGGCCCATTAGTTGAACTTGATCAAAATCCCAGATTAGTGAGTAATCCTCAAGAATGGTTTGAAATGTGTGTGAATTACACTTATGATTCTCCATATAAATCTAAGTACGGGTATTTGTGTATCCTGTTCCTAGATCTTTGTGTTCTCTAAGGAAATTTGTATATCCTATTCCTAGATCTTTGTGCTTTCTAACGAAATGACTACCTAGTGTACAACTTTCATTGTCTGTCTGGCTATTTTGGTAGATGAGAAACATGGCACCTACCTGGATTTTTCTATCTACTACTTTTTGTATGCGAAGAATTTACAGGGCATACTGTGTTTTCAATAATGAGCACTAGTTGAATTTGTATTGTTTCCTACATTTTTTTTAAAAAAAAGAGAGATTGAACATTATTGCAAAACATGTTCCGTAATTCTTCAGCAAACTGATGTCAGTGACATAGGCTCGTAGTCTTGGACATTTTGTCTCATGCTCCTTCTCACATACAGGAATACTTCTCACATACAGGAATAATAAGAATTTCTTTCTTTTGTTCTTGTGACCCATGAAAAGACTTAACAGAAATGGGACTAGATATTCCATCTATTTGATATAGAATTTACTGAATCCTCCAGCAAGTTGCAAAATATCTTATTATCTCTCGTACCATTTTGTTTTTCCCTGTTGATTGATGATGCTATAATAGCGTTGTTGTCACAAACCCTCATCTAAGCTAGAAGATTGACTTTTTCAACCTTTCTCTGAAGTGTCACACATCATCAATACTTGATGTGGGTAGTTGATAGGAATGTCCAATTACTATTTTTGACTCACTTGTGACACCTGTCTCACCCACATAAATTTGCAGCTTGACTCTGTGTTAAACTCAGTAGACAGTTCTCAGTTTTTCACAGCAATAAGTACATCACCATCATGATTATCCAACCAATATGTTCAGTATAAATTCCATTTGAATTTTTAGCATTTATTTCTGCTTTCAGCAGATTTTTGTTTCAAGTTTTCTGTACACATCATTCGCAGATGTTGTTGTTGTTGTTGTTGTGGTCTTCAGTCCTGAGACTGGTTTGATGCAGCTCTCCATGCTAATCTATCCTGCACAAGCCTCTTCATCTCCCAGCACCAACCGCAACCTACATCCTTTTGAATCTGCTTAGTGTATCCATCTCTTGGTCTCCCTCTATGATTTTTACCCTCCATACTGCCCTCCAATGCTAAATTTGTGATCCCCTGATGCCTCAGAACATATCCTACCAACCGATCCCTTCTTCTAGTCAAGTTGTGCCACAAACTCCTCTTCTCCCCAATCCTACTCAATACTTCCTCATTAGTTATGTGATCTACCCATCTAATCTTCAGCATTCTTCTGTAGCACCATATTTCAAAAGCTTCTATTCTCTTTTTGTCCAAACTATTTATTGTCCATGTTTCACTTCCATACATGGCTACACTCCATACAAATACTTTCAGAAATGACTTCCTGACACTTAAATCTATACTCGATGTTAACAAATTTCTCTTCTTCAGAAACGATTTCCTTGCCATTGCCAGTCTACATTTTATATCCTCTCTACTTTGACCATCATCAGTTATTTTACTCCCTAAATAGCAAAACTCCTTTACTACTTTAAGTGTCTCATTTCCTAATCTAATTCCCTCAGCATCACCCGACTTAATTTGACTACATTCCATTATCCTCGTTTTGCTTTTGTTGATGTTCATCTTATATCCTCCTTTCAAGACACTATCCATTCCGTTCAACTGCTCTTCCAAGTCCTTTGCTGTCTCTGACAGAATTACAATGTCATCGGCGAACCTCAAAGTTTTTATTTCTTCTCCATGGATTTTAATACCTACTCTGAATTTTTCTTTTGTTTCCTTCACTGCTTGTTCAATATACAGATTGAATAACACCGGGGATAGGCTACAGCCCTGTCTCACTCCCTTCCCAACCACTGCTCCCCTTTCACGCCCCTCAATTCTTATAACTGCCATCTGGTTTCTGTACAAATTGTAAATAGCCTTTCGCTCCCTGTATTTTACCCCTCCCACCTTCAGAATTTGGAAGAGAGTATTCCAGTCAACATTGTCAAAAGCTTTCTCTAAGTCTACAAATGCTAGAAACGTAGGTTTGCCTTTTCCTAATTTCTTCTAAGATAAGTCGTAAGGTTAGTATTGCCTCACGTGTTCCAACATTTCTACGGAATCCAAACTGATCTTCCCCGAGGTCCACTTCTACCAGTTTTTCCATTCGTCTGCAAAGAATTCGTGTTAGTATTTTGCAGCTGTGACTTATTAAACTGATAGTTCGGTAATTTTCACATCTGTCAACACCTGCTTTCTTTGCGATTGGAATTATTATATTCTTCTTTAAGTCTGAGGGTATTTTGCCTGTTTCATACATCTTGCTCACCAGACGGTAGAGTTTTGACAGGACTGGCTCTTCAAAGGCCGTCAGTAGTTCCAATGGAATGTTGTCTACTCCGGGGGCCTTGTTTTGACTCAGGTCTTTCAGTGCTCTGTCAAACTCTTCACGCAGTATCGTATCTCCCATTTCATCTTCATCTACATCCTCTTCCATTTCCATAATATTGTCCTCAAGTACATCGCCCTTGTATAGACCTTCTATATACTCCTTCCATCTTTCTGCTTTCCCTTCTTTGCTTAGAACTGGGTTTCCATCTGAGCTCTTGATGTTCATGCAAGTGGTTCTCTTCTCTCCAAAGGTCTCTTTAATTTTCCTGTAGGCAGTATCTATCTTACCCCTAGTGAGATAAGCCTCTTCATCCTTACATTTGTCCTCTAGCCATCCCTGCTTAGCCATTTTGCACTTCCTGTCAATCTCATTTTTGAGACGTTTGTATTCCTTTTTGCCTGCTTCATTTACTGTGTTTTTATATTTTCTCCTTTCATCAATTAAATTCAATATATCTTCTGTTACCCAAGGATTTCTGCTAGCCCTCGTCTTTTTACCTACTTGATCCTCTGCTGCCTTCACTACTTCATCCCTCAAAGCTACACATTCTTTTTCTACTGTATTTCTTTCCCCCATTCCTGTCAATTGTTCCCTTATGCTCTCCCTGTAACTCTGTACAACCTGTGGTTCTTTCAGTTTATCCAGGTCCCATCTCCTTAAATTCCCACCTTTTTGCAGTTTCTTCAGTTTTAATCTACAGGTCATAACCAATATATTGTGGTCAGAGTCCACATCTGCCCCTGGAAATGTCTTACAATTTAAAAGCTGGTTCCTAAATCTCTGTCTTACCATTAGATGTTCTATCTGAAACCTGTCAGTAGCTCCAGGCTTCTTCCATGTATACAACCTTCTTTTATGATTCTTGAACCAAGTGTTAGCTATGATTAAGTTGTGCTGTGTGCAAAATTCTATTAGGTGGCTTCCTCTTTCATTTCTCAGCCCCAATCCATATTCACCTACTACGTTTCCTTCTCTCCCTTTTCCTACTACCGAATTCCAGTCACCCATGACAATTAAATTTTCATCACCCTTCACTATCTGAATAATTTCTTTTATTTCATCATACATTTCTTCAATTTCTTTGTCATCTGCAGAGCTAGTTGACATATAAACTTGTACTACTGTAGTAGGCGTGGGCTTCGTATCTATCTTGGCCACAATAATGTGTTCACTATGCTGTTTGTAGTAGCTTACCCGCATTCCTATTTTCCTATTCATTATTAAACCTACTCCTGCATTACCCCTATTTGACTTTGTGTTTATAACCCTGTAGTCACCTGACCATAAGTCTTGTTCCTCCTGCCACCGAACTTCACTAATTCCCACTATATCTAACTTTAACCTATCCATTTCCCTTTTTAAATTTTCTAACCTACCTGCCCGATTAAGGGATCTGACATTCCATGCTCCGATCCGTAGAATGCCAGTTTTCTTTCTCCTGATAACAACATCCTCTTGAGTAGTCCCCGCTCGGAGATCCGAATGGGGGACTATTTTACCTCCGGAATATTTTACCCAAGAAGACGCGATCATCATTTAACCATACAGTAAAGCTGCATGCCCTCGGGAAAAATTACGGCCGTAGTTTCCCCTTGCTTTCAGCTGTTCGCAGTACCAGCACAGCAAGGCCGTTTTGGTTAGTGTTACAAGGCCAGATCAGTCAATCATCCAGACTGTTGCCCTTGCAACTACTGAAAAGGCTGCTGCCCCTCTTCAGGAACCACACGTTTGTCTGGCCTCTCAACAGAAACCCCTCCGTTGTGGTTGCACCTACGGTACGGCTATCTGTATCGCTGAGGCACGCAAGCCTCCCCACCAACAGCAAGGTCCATAGTTCATTGGGGAAGGGGGGGGGGGGGGCGGCCGGGCATTCCCAGATTGGTGCACAAAATTAGGTGATGGGTGTGAGTGTACAGGACAGGTTTTGTGTGTTATGCACAAAATTAGGTGATGGGTGTCAGTACAGATTTTGTGTGTTAGTGATCCACAAGGGAGAGAAACCAATTGTGGGGCGAGGGATTGCAAACATAAGTACTGTAGGACCATATTAAGACATTGTTTAGATTGGGTGGGTGACACGGCAGTGGCTTAAGGTGTTAAAACAGGATTCTGGGTAAAACAGGCCCTCTTGCTGTTCAAATTGAATGAAGTTGTATCCTGGCGAAATATTTGCTACAGCTGTTCAAGGTCTACGCATTGTGGAGAGTTAAGGGATTGGTTGTTGGTTAATAGCTACAGTAGTTTTTTGGGAAAAAAGACGAGCAATAGAATTCTCCTGCACTTTGCCTCAAGTTTGGAGGTTGTTAGCATTGTTAATTCACATTATCCGAGAGCTGTTCAACTTGTCCTGCCTCCCAACACTTCCCTATACTCTCGTTTCATCTGTACACTTTTCCTTCCTCCTTGCTGCTACACTCCCTCCCCCAATCTGTGGACTGTAGGGGTGATGCAAATGGTGGCTTGTGTGTGTGTGTGTGTGTGTGTGTGTGTGTGTGTGTGTGTGTGTGTGTGTGTGTGCGTGTGTGTGTGCGCACACGTGTGCGCACGCGCGGGCGTGCACATGTGCGTGGGTTGATTGGTGGGGGGGAGGGTAGATTTCTACATGGATACTGGGAGAAGAATGAAACCTACAATTATCTCAAAGTTTTGTGTGACTGTGCTCACACAGAATTCAGCCTATGGGCTAGCTTAGTGTTACTTGATGCATTACATACATATGTGTATTTTCTCCTGACATATAGAATATATCACATCCTCCTGTTGCAGGTCCTATCTGTGAAGGCAAGACTCCTGACGCTGATGCATAAAGATGGATCCATTGAAACGAGGATCAGGTACTGTTATTCTACAGCTTTCAAGTTCTTTCGTTATTCATTGTTGTCCTGTCTCTGCCTGTGTTGTCCATCTGTTTATTTCCCTGTTCTGTTTTCAGGTTTACTTTTCTTTCCTATTCTACAGATATTTCATTCATCTTTCTCTAACCACTTTTCTCTAAGATCCTAACTAACTACACTCTTTAATAAATTTGATCTCATGAATGATGAGTGGAAAGAAGGGAAGTTCTGGTAAAATAACATTGGGCATGTTGAAGGGTATGTATTCTAGGAAAAGAATTTGAAAGCTATCCTCACCAAAATAAAAGCACTTTCAGCTGGTCAAAGTTTTAAATGGCAAACAAATTAATTATCATATTTTTTCCTAGGGAAATCCATTACAACATCTGTTCCATCATTTGCAATTCGATTTCATGCCGATGATGAAGAATTGGAAGAAATCTATCCTAGCGAAGATGTGGATGATGATTCAGAAAAGAAGGGTAATGATTGAGCAATTGACTAAGTATATTTGCTTAGGCTATTGTTTAGTGTTGATTTGTGGTATTCTTATGTCAGATAATGTTAAGATAATAAATATCTTTGTCAATGAAAATTCCTGTTGATTGGTCAGAGTCAATATTTTTTAAATTCACCAATGATGCTTAAAGTATGATAGTTTGATCATTAATTACTTTGTGGATTATAATAGTGTGTTTATATGAAAATTCTTAAATTTGATAGCTAGTTTCACATAAATATCATTAAAATCTGATGGCATTCTTAATTAAAAAAGCTATTAACTTGTTGATAACTTGTTCAAGTAACTATAACTCTAAAAATGTTAAAGAATGAGAACAAAGTAGATTTTAGTATTTTATTAGAAGAAATGGACATGTTGATTTGTGTCTGTTACTGGAATTTGTTCATCTCTTCAAGTATCATTATGTGGTATGCATCTTGACATTGTGTTTGTTGATGCTCCCTTTAGTGTAAAATACGCTTAATTTGATTGTAACATACGCACACAAACAGATACAGACTAGTTTTATGTACAGTGTATATTTGTGTCCTGAGATTAGTGCATCCAAAAGGGAAGGATATAGTTCAGAGTTTAGCTTCTCAAATCTTAAAGGAGTTGAATCAAAATTCACAGTACAGTCACATTAATGTGAACACCTATCAGAAGCCTGAAGTCACCTTTTGCAACATGGACGTGCAGGAAGAGAGTCATAGGTTCCAGATGTGGAGCCATGCTGACTCCAGTGCTGTCGTCAACTGTGCTATGTTTCTCGGTTGAGGAACAGCCCCGTTGAGTTGGTCCCACAGGTTCTTGATTGGGTTTAAATCCAGGGTGTTTGGTGGCCTGGGGAATACGTGAATTCATCCTGGTGCTCATTGTACCATGCACATACACTGCAATACACTGCAAGCTGTGTGACACATTGCATTATCCTGTTGGTAGATGCCATTTGTTGAGGATAAAAGAGACTGCATGTAGGGATGAACATAGTCCTCAAGGATAGATACATTTTTGTGTTGATTCATTGTGCCTCTGAGAATGACAAGATCACTTAGGGACTGCCACGAGAACGTTCCGCAGACCATAGTGTTTCATCCTCCAGCCTGGACCGTTCCAACAACTGTTGCAGAACTGCAAAGTCCAATGACCATCTGTCGGATGGAGCATAAAATGTAGTTCATCTGAAAAGCCTTCCTGTCGCCACTCGGTGGACATCCAGCTATGGTATTAGCAGGCAAATTCCTGCCTTTGTCACCAATGAACAGCAGTCAGTACAGGTGCATGAACCAGGCCCTTGCTGCAGAGATCTATATGGAGCAATGTTTGCTGAATGGTTGTTGTGGAGATGCTGTTAGTAGCTCCCCGGTTCATCTGGGTGGTTAGCTGCTCAACAGTTGCAAGTCTATTCGTCCATACACATCTCTGTAGCCATCATTCACCCCTGTCAGCTACAGGCTGTGGTGGACCACTGTTGCCTTGGTGACAGTTTTGGATAGCACCATTTGCCAAGTACAGTATACTTTGACCAAGACAGCATGAGAACCATTTCCAAACTTAGCCATTTTGGAAATGCTTCTACCTCGGCCAAAAACTAATGCTCATTCCCCTTCGGACATCATATAAATCGCTCCATTTCGACATTATTGCACTGTTTTCCGAGACACCCCCCCCCCGGACATGCTTTATATAGCGTCTTCTGGTAGTGCAGTGCAGCCACCTGCCATCTAAGAGTGATTATTTCATATTGATGACAAACATAGCTTGCGGTCACATTAATGGACTGGACCATTATTTCTTTTTATAATAAAAGCAGAAGTTTGAAACTATCAGTATCTACAACTTGATAAATTAAAAGTGTGTCTTCCATAGTATTAAACTTGCATATTATTTGGACTAGTTTTTTCTGTTTTTCAGAATATCACTAACATGGTAGGAATGTGTGTATATCATAAGAAATATATAACTCAAAGTGTATAGGATGATTAAAATTAAAGTTCTCATTCCAAAATTTGGCAAGAAGAACCACTGCTCAGAATTATGTCAAATTTGAATGGAACATTGTTGAAGAAGGGGGAAAAATAAAAAAAAAGAAAATTTTCTCATTGGATTCCACTGTAAGCATCAAAATGTAAATTGGCTTGGCTACAAATGGCAGATGAATCACAGTCCGGTGGTTGTTAGATGAGTTGCACATTAAACCAATCATACTGTGCAATTTTCATAACCACACAGGTTTGGCATTCAACAGTTGTGGCACTATTAGTTGAGTAATCCCATCCACCATGGCAAGGTCGTTCCACATTGGATGGGAAAATTGAGGTTTTAATTGTCCCGAGGCCAAAAACCACTTAAAAAGCAAGAATGAGATCAATTTTAACTATCCTGAGGCCAAAAACTACATGAAAAGAAACAATAACATTAGTTTCCCATTGTCCTCAGGTCAAAAGCGGTATAAAAAGCAACAATGAAATTAGACACAGGACATTTTCAGTATGATGACCACCATTTTCTGCCACAAGCTGAAATTAAGAAACTGTGTGTTGCTCTACAGATCATAGTGTCTTGAGGGTTTATGTTCAGAATGTGTTGCTCAATGCGTGCCTTCTGTTCAGCTACATTTGTAATCGGAGCACTGAACACAGCATTGTTCAGATAACCCGACAGCCAGAAGTCCCACGAATTAAGATCAGTGTTCTGGACATCCTGGTTGTATGGAAATGATGGCTGTGATGGCTGAAAATTCTAGTGTTTCGATAATGCCTCTGTGGCATGTGCTTCACCGACTGTGCAACATGAGGTGGAGCACCATGTTGCCTACCCACACATCCTCACTGTTGAAGGGTTGGAATGACATCATTGTGCCAAACACTCTAATAGCATTCACCAGTGACGGTACAGGTAACAGGATAAACAGGACCCATCTCCTCGAAAAAATATGGTCCAAGATAGATGATACCGTCAACACACACAACAGAGTTACCTTTGCAGAATGAAGGAGAACTAGTTGATATGAGAGTGGTTTTTCTGTTGCCCATATTCTGAAATTCTGTGTACTGATGTGTCCTCAGAGATGGAAAGGGCTTGTCTGTCAACAAAATGTTCCTTGGCCATTCATTGTCCTCTTTCGTGCAAGCAAGAAGTTCTAGAGCAACTGTTTGTCTTACTGCCAGGTCAGCATGGGGAAAATCCTGAACGTGGGTAACTTTGGAAGGATAGCAATGCGGGATGTTTCATAGAATTTTATGCACCGTGCTCACAGGAATGACCAGAGTTTAAGCAATTCCATGTGCACTGCATGTTTGCACACAACCACTCGACCCCTCCCGCAGTGCTGTGGCCCCAACTTCTGCTGATGTCAGATCACTTGTTCTCCTCCTTCAGTCACATTGGACTTCAAAGGAACCTGTCTTTTTTTAAATTTTGTAATAATTTTTTCCAAACCCTTGACAGACAATGACCAGTGCCTTTTTCTGTACCCTTCAATATCTGGAACTTCTGCAAAGCTACTGGCACACAGTCACTTTTCTTGTAAAAGAGCTTTACCAGCAGTGCATGATCATCCATCGAGGCAGTCATGCCAAGTATCTGAGATGCAAACCAAGGAACAGTCATTCGCATGATAATCCAACAGTTTTATTGTTTTCCTTTTTAACTCCTTCAGTTATCATAAAATAAATGGCTGTATTGTATCAACATTAGAGAGAAGTGTATTAGTTGGGAGCTAATTCTTTGTTATGTGAGTCTAGTGTCTCCTGCATTACCTGGTGTAACTCAATGGTGTTTTGATGTGCCTTACTTTGTGATCTGTTATCTAAATAACACACATCCAAGTGAAATACTGCATAGCCAGATACTGTAAAAGGAATGGACATAATTATTACTCAGTTTCACAGAAATATTCCGGATGATACTAAACAGAAAAAGTCTATGAGGAAACTGAATGCAACAAGCATTCTGTCCACCACAGGTTGTGCCTCCAAGTAAACCTCCAGTCACCCACTCACTTTAACTCTAAATATAATATTATTGACTCGTGTGTGTGTGTGTGTGTGGAGGGGGGGGGTGGGAGGTGGAGGGGGGGGGGGAGTACTGATGTAGATAGTAAATTGTCACATATTTCATGTCCAATGTAAATGATATATAAAGCTTCTCTTGCAGTTTGCTGTTTGTCATAATTTTCTTCATGCATTAGGCCCTTGGAAATGTTTCGGACTTCAAACCTTATCTTGCTGTCTTCTCTTTGGTATGCCTACTCTGCAGACCCCTCTAGGGTTATATACTGTCTGATTGTTTTATCCAGACACCCCTGTGTAATGTGAAATTGATCACTAGGTGTCACAAGAGCCAGAAACACCAGTATAAAAGGAGGCAGTAAGTATTGTAAGCAGTAAAAGCAAAATGGGTCAGTGACTTTGAACATGGAGTAGTCTTTGGATATCACATGAGTAACAGATTCATCAGGGACACTGAAACCCACCTGAAGCTGCCAAAGTCAGCTGTTGGTGATGTGATTGTCAGCTGAAAATTCAAAGGAACATTGAAGCTCAACCAAGACCAGGCAGAACTCATGTTCTGACGGACAGGGACCGTTGAGGGAGGGTACTTGTAAAAAGTAACTTGAAATCAGCAGAAGGAATCACACAGGAGTCCCAAAGCACTAAAAGCACAATAACTGTTTGTAGGGAGTTAAAAAGAATAAGGTACAGTGATTGAGCAGCTCCTTGTGAGCCATATATTTCTGTTGTCAATGTTAAACAGCACTTGAAGTGGTGTAAAGAGCAATGCTGCTGTGGACAGTGGATGACTGGAAATGGGTGATTTGGAGTGACGAGTCATGCGTTATCCTGTGGAAGTCTGACAGAAGGATGTGGATGTGCTGAACGTTATGTACTGTCGTGCGTAGTGCCAATAGTGAAATATGTAAGAGCAGGTGACAACCTCGATATTCCAAAAAAAATTATTCTTCATTTGAAGAAGTGCTTTCTTGTGAGGGAGACAGAAAAGAGAGTGACAGAATCTGTTCGCTTGCAACCTTGATTATGTGCCAGTTGAACTACAGTTGGAGCTCACTAATTTGTAAGCAAATGACTTGACGCTGAAAAGACGAGCCTATCCTTGGCTCGAGATGGTGCAGTTTGGACAAAATTTGTCATTCCTGCGGTTCCTATGGGGGAGAGACTGGATCTTACCATACTTGTTTATTTGTGCTTGTTGGTGGAGCCTGAGAAAGACACATTCTGATGGGGGATTAGTAAAACTGAATCCCTCAGCAGGTCAGGCCAATGTGTGGTTGGTCTGTGATGAGGTTGTTGGCCCAGTCCTCGGATGAGCCGGTTGAGGGAGTGTCCCGCTTTCTCATAGAACTTCTTGGCAATGGCACGAAATCTGTCTCGGAGAGGCATCTATAAAAGAGGGGCCCAACTTGCATAAATGACTTATGCATAAAAAGAAGCACAGAGATGTAAAACCTGTTGAATTTACTGTTGTTAGCATGATGCTGAGTTTCTGAAACTGAAGAAATTTGCCACTGGTATGGCATCAGTGTTTGGAACAGTTGATGTCCATGAGCAAAAATTTTCAGAAATGCAGTACGTTAACTGACCACATCGAACGAGATTGACTGATGAACATTTGACAGCAATTATCTTGCATGGATGTAGCAATATGAAACATGATAATGATGATATCTTGAAAGTAAAAAGTCAGTTTTAAAAATCTCACTAATGTTATTTGCTGCTTAGTTTGTGGAATTAAAGATACATACACTAGGTTTGCTGTCATTATCATTTTCCTAATGTTGCCTTCTTTGATATCTTTTTTTAGTAAATAAATATGTTTGTTGCCCTTGTTTTTCGTGCATTGCATGCCACTCACTGATGCTTAACATGCTTTCATTCTGGCTTGCAAGTACTGTACAGAATTATGATATGGCCCCCACTGGTCATTTTGTCAGTTATACAGCCCACAGTGAGACAAGTTTGGTAAATTCTGAGTTAGAACATCAACTTTCCTCCATACTCCATTGTCCAACATCACTATCTTCTCTAATTTGGGTCTTGTGGAAGAATGGGATACCATGCCTCCATATACATTCAGACTCCTCTTTGAAAGAGCCCCCAGCAGAGTTCAAGCCCTTATAAAGGTGACGGGTGAACACACCCCATATTAATATTCGCTAATGGGTGTCCAGATACTTTTGATCAGATGGTGTACATGTAAATCATTCATCCCTCATTCATTCTATATGTCATCTCCAATATCGACCATATTCTAAGATTTTGACATATAAGCTGTAAATGCTGACTGTCATTCATATGTCTTCATTCTTGTTCCTGCCTCTTTTTGTCACTCCCACAACTTATGGAATAAATCACATTTCAGAAGTATGGATTCTACTTTCAATCTTGTTAATGAGGACACATGCTTCAGCCCTGAATAAACGAACTGGTACCACTGTAAGTCTGATAGAACTTCAGCATTGCCTCCTTACTTCGATTCTTAGCGTTCTATTTATAGTGCTGTACATTCATTTAGGTTTTTGATATTCTTTCCAATATTGAGCTCATCAGAAGATGAGAGTGTGCTACCAAGGAAAGTAAGCTGGCTGACATATTTAATGGTTTTGGTATTAATAACTACTGCACAACATACTTGAGACTATAAAATGCTGTGTATTATGTTTAATGCACCAACATTTCAAAATTATGCTGTATACCGTATTTACTCGAATCCAAGCCGCACTTTTTTCCGGTTTTTGTAATCCAAAAAACCTCCTGTGGCTTACAATCGAGTGCAAAATAAGCAGAAGTTCTGAAAAATGTTGGTAGGTGCCACCACAACTAACTTCTGCTGTCGAGTATATGTAATGCTACACGGGCGTGCTTTGCAGGCACAAAGATAAATACTGGTGCCAAAACCTCTCCGTGCGTCCACGAAGGTTCCTAGCCGAAAAAAAAAAAAAAAAAAAAGAAATAAGACACATTTTTGAGGAGATATTACGTCATAAACAATGAGATGCCACCGTGGGAAAATACCCAGATTCATGCATCCACTATTTGAGAATGAGAGCACTTAGTGACTAGCTACAAACGTTACATACAATTTCAAACCTTTACGAAAATTTTTTTGCTGACACCCCCTACAAAATAATGAAAGGCAAAAAGGTTGTCTCTTACTACATTTTCTCAGTACATACCGTAAATCTGCCGCAGTAGGCATGATGTTTTGATGTATTATTTCATTACTAGTAACTCTAATCGCAACATATTTCGCATACAGTAGCCACATATATCAGTAAATGTGCCGGCAAATTTATGTCTCTTTAAGACATATAATTCAGGAGATATGACGTGATAAACATCAAGATGCGTGAAAAAGTGCCGCGACAGGCATGACATTTTGTTCTATTATTTCTTCACTACTAACACTATTCGCAACACATTTCGCAAACGTGTTAAAAAAAGTATATAAAACCATGAGCGTATTCCTAAAAAACATTGTGCTAAAATTTTAAATCGGTCAAGAACTTTCCGAGATTTCTTCCGTTGCGAAGCACGGGGGTACAGCTAGTGTTTAATAAATATCTTAACTGCAGCAATGAAGTACGCTTATCGTAAGGAAAGGAAACAGTCTGAAATAGAAATAAAATTTACGGCGCAATGAATGGCAGATTGTTTTTCGTATGTATTTGAGATGTCATACTTTTGTAAAAACATTTAAAGCCATGTGGTCCACCGCTTTCACTGTCACTGTGTTCCGTTTCTGTGTTTGATTAAAATAGAACAGAAATACAATTTACAACATACTAATAGGAGATTGTTTTTGTTATTTATTCCAGCTGTGATGTTCTGTAAAAACATTTCACACCATGTGATCAATCTCTTTCACTGTCACTGTCTTCTGTTAGTGTGTCTGCGTCTTCCTCACTTACATCTGATGTGGCTGTGTTAATGATAATTTCGTCCAAGCAATTTCGACGACACCATCACGTGCCCAATATTCTTCTTCTGTTTCTTTAACTTTCTTGCAATATCCCTTCCAATCATTGGCAGTAACCGACTGGAAAGCTGCGTCCGCAAGATTCAGCATGTTTGTGGCAGCCAAGTCCCCTGATATGTTGTGCTCCCTAACATGCCTTTTTATCTTCGCCCATGCTAATTCTATTGCGTTTAAGTCGCAGTTGTAAGGTGGCGAGCGAACGACCTGGTGGCCTTTGCTTTCAGCCAGCAGGTTTACAGCAAAATACTTCTCAGCTGGCTTATTCGCTCGTACTTTTGCATACAGCTCGTCCTTCCTCATCACAGGGGATATTTCTGCGTTGCAGCCATTCCAGCATCCGCACTTTCGTGTCAAACTTCGTTGGAGATCTCTCTGTTTGCCTGTTATGGTAAGTAAGCGGAAGTTCTGAAAAATATTGGTAGGTGCCGCCACAACTAACTTCTGCCGTCGAATATATGTAGCACTACACAGGCATGCTTTGCAGGCACAAAGATAAATACTGGCACCAAAACCTCTGTGTCAGTAAAAAGAGAGAGAGAGAGAGAGAGAGAGAGAGAGAGAGAGAGAGAGAGAGGTGGAAGACGAGCTTTTTTTTCTGCCCTGAGTTTCGACCACTGCATTTTCATACATTATCCAATACAAATTTCGTACTGTTCATCTTCGAATGTAGCAGCATTTCAATGTACTACGAAAATCCGACTGGCAAGACTGTTTGGGATGTTTGTCAATATGGGAAACTCTTCATTCTGAATTTTTTCCTACCTGTGAGAAGAGATGGTTGCTAATAGGAACTTTTATGAATTGTGAATCGCATGCAGTGTTCTCTTCACCATAAGAATAATACAAATATAAACATTTTGTCATGTATTCTTTCGTGTTTTCAGCTATCTAATTTAAATCCTGTCTGCCTAATAAACTGCGAAACTAGAGTGGGATAACAGCAAAAGCGGAAGAATACACATATCATGTCATGTTTATATTCGTATTATTCTTATGCCTAATAGTGATACAGTCAGAAATGAAGCACAGCAATTGACTAGGTTTTTAAATCTAAGATGACTCTGATTTCAGTGCAGAATGTAATGTACTAAAAGAGGCGTCTGCAAAGATTTTCAAATGGAGAAAAATTTTCGCTAAACTCTCGTTCAGAACATCTTCTATCATACGCAATCTATTATTTGGTTCTTGTTGATCATTATCAAAGAAAGCAGCAGGGTAAGTAACAACAAATAGCAGTCTCTTGCCATTGTTTCGCTAATGAGGCGATTCCTCTCTCTCTCTTCTTCTTCTTCTTCTTCTTCTCTCTCGTTTTTTTTTTTAAATGTAAGCGGCGGTACCGTGCACAAAAGCAAGCCATGCGGCGAGCGGCGACAGGCCGTAAACACTCATTATCAGAAAGCGACAAACAATGCATGGCACAATACAGTAATGCATTTTCAGCTTAGAGTGACGTAAACACCTATAACAAAGAAAACGGCGCGTATCAGATCAAAGAAAAATAAGCAATCAATTCAAACCAGACGAAGCACGTGAAAAAGGAAGGGTACCCGTATAAATACGGACGGAGCGCCTGACGCATAGCAATGGCTGTTTGGTAAAGCTTAACTGCTAAGCTTACGATTCGAACCAAACTACTGTAGCTGTATCGTCATTCATTCGACCTAAATTATGTCTCATATTATAATGGACCAACTTTGTTTCGATTTGGAGGTGCGGTCTAAAACTTTTCTCTCACCTTGAATTTCGAGTCTCAAATTTCAGGTGCGGCTTAGATTCGGGAAAATTTTTTTTCCTTGATTTAGAGTCTCATTTTTCAGGTGTGGCTTAGATTCAAATGCGGCTTAGATTCGAGTAAATACGGTAATCTCTGTTTATTTAGAAGTTTCTTCACAGTGACTGTATACCATGGATGAACCCTCCAATTATGAACTGTTCTAATGGGCATTGTTCTTTTAAACTTGAGCCAGAGTTCCTCTACATGCTCCTGACCTGTGCTGAATGTTTCAAGTTTCTAATTGAGATAAGACATTACTGACTTTTTATCTGAACATTTATATCTTTCTGCTTGCTTTAGTAATCCTTCATACTTGGTAATCATTGTTGCCATAACCATATCATAGTCACTGATACCAGTTTTGATGTGGACATCCTCAAAGATGTCAGGTCTGTTTGTTGCCATTAGATCCAATATATTTCCATCATGAGTGGGGTTCCTAACTATATGTTGTAGGTAATTTTCAGAGGAGGCATTTAGTAAAGTTTCACAGGATGTTTTATCACATGCTCCACTAACAAAAATATAAGTTTTCCAGTCAATTGTTGGATGATTAAAGTCTCCAACAATGATTACAGTATGACTGGGGAGTTTACGTACAAGTGAACTGAAGTTTTCTCTAAAGTTTTTGTAACATCAGGAGATGAGTCTGGTTGGTGGTAGAAGGATCCAGTTATCATTTTGTGCCCACCCCTGATACTGAGTCTTGCCCAAACAAACTCACATGCAGCTTCAATATCTATGTCTGTGGATTTGAGTTTTTTTGTCTGTTGTGACAAATACACTACCTCCATTTTCCATTTGCTTATCCTTTCGATATACACTTAAATTTCCATAAAAAATCACACTGCTATCAGTTTCAGTTTCAAACAGCTTTCTGTACTTAGTATTGTGTGACCTTCACTGCTTTTCATTAGTGCTTCAAGCTCTGACACTCTGTTACAAATGCTTCAGCAGTTTACCATTATAATTTTAATACTCTCACCTGTGGGAGGCATTTCTTTCGATCTTACGCTGATACTTCTGGGTTTCCTATAGAAATCATTGTCTGGATTGGATGGAGAGTCACTTAATCTAAAAAAACCTTGTATGCACCCCACATATCGTCAGCTACCTGATTAGCAGCCTGTGATGTGTAGTGCACACCTGACCTATTTAGGGTGAGCCTACAGTTCTCAGCCCTATGGCGCAACCTAGCTTGTCACAGAACTTTCAAAGTTTCTGGTTCAGTCCTTCTACTCGATTCAGAACCAAAGGACCACAATCAAGTCTGGGGACAATGCTGCAAATTGTGAGCTTCGTTGAAAGACCACGCGCTAGGCTGGTCTTCTCAACCTTCTCTGCCAGTCACTGGAATGACCCAAGAATGACTTCGGAGCCCAGATGACAGAAATCGTTTTTCCAACGTGTGTCACAATCTGCAGTTGGTTGCACCCTGTTCCACCAATGGCTGCTGGAATAGCCTCTTCAACATTCTAATTGAGGCCCTTAGGCATATACAGTGAGTGCACCTGTTGTCCTCTCCTGTCCCTTGCTACCATTTCCTGAAGGGGAACCATCATTCGCCGCACATTTGAACTGCTGACAATTAATAGACCCCTACCTTTTTGCGTTTGCCTCCTCCTGACATTGGACAAAACAGGTTTCCCCAAAACAGGTGAAATGAGTCTCACTGGCTCAGTTTCAGTTTGTGTAAGACAGCATCTCAAACTTGTTGGTTAGGGGGATTGGTATATCATCCTGAGTCCTCCCTGGTCCCCGTCCATCCTGTACAGGATGCCTAGATCTTCCATTGACACACCACTTTCACTCAAGTGGATGGGTAAAGACAGATACTGTACTTTCTGCAGAGGAGACAGATTCCACAGGAGAGGATATTACTTCAGGCACCTCTGATACAGGTTTCACAGGTACATGACTCCCGGGAGCTCTTCCAAAACACCAATTTGCAGTAGCTGTCAGCGGTTTGACACTAGCCGGGGCAATTTCCAGCTGCTTAAGAATGTCAACCGATTCATCTCTTGTTTGAGAACAGCTTCACAGTGGGGCTGCATTTAGGCTGGTGCAATGTGTTACAACGCAGTGAACAAAGGACTTTAAATTAAACCTGCTGATTATCTTTTAATCTGTTGAGCTAAAAAGTTGCTAATTCCTTATAAGAACTGAAGCAGATACACAAAATGAGATTTCTATTAAGGCAACACAAAAATCTGTGACAGAAATTACTACTTTCCCAAAATGTTTGGATGTTAATTATTGTTGTTAGCAAACTCAAAAACAGAATAAATTTATGATAAATGCAGATCATATGTATGGCTACTCCTCTGTAGGGGAAAACTAGATGTAACACAAAATGTTAGTTAGAAAATCTGCTACAGTAACTAAATGACAAACCCTGATTGCTCGTAGATTATGCGAAGGGCAATGGTAGCTTCCAAAAATTCTCAAAAATGCATGTTTATTTGCATTGATATACAATGTAATTCAGGGATGATGAATACTTTGGCTGAACTATGAACCACAAACGCTGATTTGCTACGAATTAAATTATGTATCTGAAACACTTGTACTATTAACTTACAAAAATATAATTTTATAAGTATTCGAAAATTCTGAAACTAACCTATTTCTCTCGTAATTGGACAATGAAATTAGAGGAAGATTGTTTTGAACAAGGATATGCATACTGTCCTTAAAAATTTTATAAGAGCACAATTTCATTTAAGGCCACAATTGACGATAACAGTACTAGTTTATTGCGGCACTCGCAGATGTTTGAAATTTCACAATATATCACAGTACAAATGGGTATGAAGACAATCAAAGAAACATTACACAGAAGAAGCAATGCAAACAGAAAAATATGTGACTACAGAACTGTAAATCGACACACAGTCTTGTACAAGCAGTCTCACACAAGGGAAAATTCACAAGTCAACTTTTATATATAAACGTGCGTATCACAGGGATTTTTCACTTAGCTGATTCTGTGCACTTTTCTACAATGGTGTACCGAAGAACACTGCAGCGTAAATTTAATGTGATCAAAATTGCTAAAATATGGAGCACCAACAAAGCACGTCTTCTGCCTGTTGCAGCTAACAATGCTTTGTCCTGGTGCTTAGTCACAGTGTTGAGGATGTTTCCAGAATGAATTTTTGACTCTGCAGTGGAGTTTGTGCTGATATGAAACTTCCTGGCAGATTAAAACTATATGCCAGATAGGGACTAGAACCTCAGACCTTTGTCTTTTGTGGGTAAGTGCTCTGTTGACTGAGCTAGCCAAGCTCATCTCGTGACCCGTAATCACCGCCTTACTTCTGTCAGTGCCTCAGCTACTACCTTGTGAACTTGACAGAATTTCTCGTGTGAAACTTGCAAAGTTCACAGGAGAAGGAGAGGTGCAGGCGGAAGTAAAGCTGTGAGGAGGCTAGTTCAGTTGGTAGAGCACTTGTCAGCAAAAGGAGAAGGTCCCAGGTTCAAGTCTTTGTCTGGCACATAGTTTTAATCTGCCACCAAGTTTCAATGTATTAGAGTCTTTGAACATGAGTTACATGTGATTACAGAGTACGAGGGAGAGAGAGACAGAGTGAGTGAGTGAGTAGAATGAAAATGGTTTCAGGTAAAAGTGAACATCCTTGTATTCCTGTCAAGGCAAAGAGAGTTTAAATAGTAATTTACCAAACATCTTGAATAAATGCATCTATTTGGGATGAGGAGGATGACCTTTGCATGTTATTTATCTGTGAGACTTGTACTGAACATTTTTCAGTGGCATCTCAAACTTCCAAATCACCATGAATACAGTGATCAGCTAGTGGTCACAGATGTGTGTGTGACAGTTTCATACCAAAGAATCCCTGATGCACTCATTCTTTGATGTAATAGTGCTTAACAGCCAGATTCATGGTTTGAGGTATTAATTGGTTCAAATAGTGATACCAACTCATACACATTGTGAAACATCTCACAGCTCAGTAATAACCTCATGGTAACAATGAAATATTAAAGCAGCAGTTCATTCACATCACTGGAGAACCATAAAAATACAATGAAGCTACTGCAGCAAGAAGTATATAACTGTAATGAAGGTCTGGTGTGGGGGGCGGGTGGCAGGTAAACATTTACATTATTTGTACTTCATGTAATTTCACCTTTATTAAAATGAATTACCATGTTCTGTGTATTGTTTCAATATTCTTGATTATATAAATCATTTGGCAGCATACTGAGGGACTTTAGCCCAAAACTTGCTACTGGAAATAATAGGAATTTCTTAGCTTCTTCGGGTACATAATTGTCACAAAATGACTTTGAGGTGTCAGATACTGAATACACTAACAACTGTGAAGTACAGTAATTAGTACAAGTCGTTGATAGTCATTTTGTGAGGTTCCTTCTTATTCTTCTCTTTGTGCTGAGAATTACTCCTCTCCTTTGCGAGAGATTGGTTGTTTTATCATTAGCATTATTTGGTGATCAATTGAGTGAAGTTCATTAAGTGCCCTGGTTTGAGATGCCACTATCAGTTTATTATATACTTTATCAAAAAGTATTATTGAATTATGTAACAAAATTATGCCATGTAATTCGAATGAATCTTCATCTTTCATTAATACTTCAGTATGGGATGATATTCCCTACCAGCAAATAGTTGTACATGGCTTTCTTTTAAATATTTCCTCTGCCCAAGTGTTCATGATTCGCCACATTTGAAGAATCCACATTAACTACTGCCACATTGGTGCATGCTAAAATATGAGCAACTGTAAAACTCATTGTTGAGTCCACAGATGCTTAACCATACGTTGTTGCACCTCACTGAGGTTGTACATGTGTATGAAGTTCTCATACAGTTCTTAAAAATAAGAACTGTTAAATATTTGAATATTTGTTGTGATAGGTTAAATAAAAGTTTGACTTGTGCAGAACACATTTATAAATATATGTTGGCTGGTCTCAAACATATCCCCTCATCCCTCATATTGCCAACAACAGAGTGCCTGCTGTTTGCTCTCAGATCCCCTCCTGCACCTCTTGCCTGACATCACATCCTTCAGCTTCAGAGAGTGTGTTCATTATTGGTTCCTCTAAGCCGAACTTGTCCTCTACTTGACCGTTTTTGCAAGTAGAGATATAAAAGAACATTGAGCCAGTCGATGTCTGACATGGCTGCGATTGCTCTAGTGCATCTTGTTGTTTTCTTAATTCGACTGGCAATAAATCCTTCAGTTCGAAACCTACAGCGGCACCATCTTGATGAGTAGATACAGTTGTGTATGAGGTGGATGTGATCCGCATCATGTTTCCACATGATAATCTGGCCAGGGTAGGTTTGTGCAATGATATTAATTCGTCTACAGAATTCATCAACTTCATCCTCTCCTCTGAGGACAATAACGTCAGTGTATACCATCTTTCAGAGATATCAGTTATTCGGAGAAGCTCTGGAAACCAAAGGACGAGACTAATGAAGAACTTTCGAATTGAGTCAAATAGTTCAAAATGGTAAAGATGTATTCACCTAAGACTCCATCTCCCTGTGCCAGCTTGCAATTCAATCTCGTCATTAAGTATATCATTGTCTTCAAGGACGGTGTTGGTATTTCTGCTTCCAGGAGAGTGAAGATCGTCTGTACGGCTTCCAACAGATTCTCCATTATAAATCTGCAAACAACAAATCAGCTATATCAGTGTAGTCTTCCTCTGAATCCGATACACTGCTTAACGAGCCACCACAACGTACACTTCTGAACAATGGAGTATTTGCACAAAACATGCACCAAAGACTATATTGTTTAACATGTGGTGGTCAAGTTACCCCATATGAAAATGATGGTGTCTTAGTTACCATATTAATTTTCATTTCAATAAGAAGTGATTGCAGTAGCACGTTTTGCCATGAATCGGATAATTTACATAAACAGTTTTCACAAATAGTATATACAAAATGCTTGTAAGTTACTTCGTAAAAAAATACTTTGATTTTGAATCTACTTTGCCAGAATGTACAAATGTCAAAAGAAGACATTGTGATTAAACCAAGTGTTTCCCGTGGAACTGGAATTCCTGCTCTTATTTTTCCACAAGCTTCTAATGCATCATTTACGATCTCACAAATCGTTGAAACATTCTCACTTTTATTAAATATATAACATTCTGGCAACCTATAGGAATTTAACATGAAATTAAATTTCGAAACACGAAATTCCAACAGAATATCTTCCTGTATAGTTTGTATTAAATCTAATTGAAAAACATCCAACACATTTTGCAGTCTTCCACAAACAGAAATTTGTGCAAGTTTGTACAAAGTTTCCATTGTAATAGAAGTGTACTTACTATTTCTGGCAGCTCGTTAGCGACAATAGAAGTTCTCGGAGTCGATTCAGAGGACATAATGTACAGACGACAATACCATGCCCCTTATATACTGGAGTGGTTGCTAACCAACTTCAGTTATCAATACTCATATGTCTGTCACTCCAAAACGAAAACTTTTACACGTGCCAACCTTTTGCTGGCGTGGATGCTTGCTCAGATAATTGTGCTAAAAGGACAAATTAACTCAGCGGGACAGGGACCGCTGCCATGCTGACCCTGGGGGCCCCGGTGGGTAAATGACCTTGGGCGCTCGAAACTCCTAAAAGGACAAATGATCTCAGCGGGACAGGGACCGCCGCCATGCTGGCCCCGGTGGGTAAATGACCTTGGGCGCTCATGAAACGAAGACATGACGACTCGTCTTCATGTTTCAAGCGCCCAAGGTCATTTAAAGTATATCCTTGACCATAAATATAACTATTTACAATAATCATGTCGGGGATGTGACTTATATTGTCATAATACCCCAAAATTTTGTAATGAATAATATGAATTGCAGAACTATGTATAAAAGGGGCTGCTGTCCACAATATAACTAATATTGCAACAAAAGACCAAATAGAATGTTCAGTAGTGTTCAGAGGGAACAAATTGAAACAAACAACAACAACAACAGTAATAGTAATAGTAATAATAATAATAATAATAATAATATGTTGAAGGCATTTAACAACTAAACAACCGAAGCATAAATAATAGTCAAATTTCAGTTTATAACTATTTGTAAAACATTCATGAAAGGTATCTGATGACCTTGTTAGCATTAGTGTCATACCAATAGTTTTAGCTTGCGGCCTAAACTAAGTATGCTGTCCAATAAAACTAATATTTAAAGACTCTTGTCAATGAAAATGGCACATAAAATCAGTTTGAATGAAAAGTATTTCTATAGGATATCAAATAAATTATATTTTTCCTTGACATTTGCATGTTTATAACTTTCTATTTAGTTTTCAGAACAATTATAACAAGAATAAATATTCCATCAAAACAAATAAATTTTACAAGAAAAGCTCTGGTTGAAAGAATGATGAAAAAACTTTTCAGATTCTAATTTGTGAAATACTCATCACACATTCCTATGAAACAAGTTCACTTTGAATTTTCATAGAAGCACTTTTTCCACACCCACTTAACTCGATCTACAGATCTTGGATATACTGCCATAACTGTGTGTTATCTTACTACGTAGCATCAGGGCTGAACCTCATCTGTAAAATCGTGCTCTGGCTCAGAACAGTTTCAATTTTCAAGACATACAAATGAGCCCAAATCAGCATCCAATCTACTACTCTCACTCATCACATTCTTGTGTCACATTGACCCTAACATAAAAATGAAAATAAGCTGCCGGATTCAGTTGAACTACTGTAAAAAAAAAAAAAAAAAAAAAGAAATTATGTAGACATTACAAAAAATTTAAATTTGTAAAACTGAATACTCAGGTGAACATCTGAAGATGAGCCTTAAGGATTGAAACCGGTCACTCCAATTAAAAGAAATTTGAAATCAAGTCTGTTTTTTAATTATTATATCATTGCAATTAAAATAAATATCTTTGACCCCATACTTATCTATATATTGTGTGTAAATGGAGACTGTAACTCATATTGTCTCGTGCTCTCATATCAATTGAAATGCAGCTATGGTGACATAACAGTTTCCAGCCGCCCGCATCTTGTGGTCGTGCGGTAGCGTTCTCGCTTCCCACGCCCGGGTTCCCGGGTTCGATTCCCGGCGGGGTCAGGGATTTTCTCTGCCTCGTGATGGCTGGATGTTGTGTGATGTCCTTAGGTTAGTTAGGTTTAAGTAGTTCTAAGTTCTAGGGGACTGATGACCATAGATGTTAAGTCCCATAGTGCTCAGAGCTATTTGAACCAATTTCCAGCCTGTGACCAGTTTTCAGTGGTTATTTTTATCCTTTTAAAACAAAAAAGTTGATTAACGCTATTGCCCCAGTACGTAAATTATCAGCAGTTTAGAAATTATAGAGATAGAGAATTCTTCCTACCACTTGCACTTAAAAATTTTGAACCTTTTTTAAAATTTGCAAACTCATCATAGTCATTTTTCTTTTAATTTTGATAGAAACTTGTGTTTTTACAATAATAAATATTATGTTATAGTTTATATCATAAGCATTCAAGAACTTTAATTCTTAAATATTTCATTGTACCCAAAATAAATTGCATTAATGTTCCCTATGAATCTGTCATTCAGTGGAAGCTACACTGTGTGATCAAAAATATCCGGACACCCTCAAAAACATATGTTTTTCATATTAAGTGCATTGTGCTGCCACCTACTGCCAGGTACTCCATATCAGCGACCTCAGTACTCATTAGACATCGTGAGAGAGCAGAGTAGGGTGCTCCGCGGAACTCACTCACTTCGAACGTGGTCAGGTGATTGGGTGTTACTTGTGTCATACGTCTGCACACGAGATTTCCACACTACTGAACATCCCAAGTCCACTGTTTCTGATATGGTAGTGAAGTGTAAATGCGAAGAGACACGTACAGCACAAAAGCATACAGCCCCTACCTTGTCTGTTGACTGACAGAGACTGCCGACAGTTGAAGAGGGTTGTAATGTGTAATAGGCAGACATCTGTCCAGACCATCACACAGGAATTCCAAACTGCATCAGGGTCCACTGCAAGTACTATGACAGTTAGGCGGAATATGAGAAAACTTGGATTTCATGGTAGAGCAGCTGCTCATAAGCCACACATCATGCCGGTAAATGCCAAACGATGCCTCGCTTGGTGTAAGGAGCGTAAACATTGGACTGTTGAACAGTGGAAAAACATTGTGTGGAGTGATGAATTACGGTACACAATGTGGCGACCCAATGGCAGGGTGTGGGTATGGCGAATTCCCAGTGAACGTCATCTGCCAGCATGTGTAGTGCCAACAGTAAAATTCGGAGGCGGTGGTGTTATGGTGTGGTCGTGTTTTTCGTGGAGGGGGCTTGCACCGCATGTTGTTTTGCATGTCGCTATCATAGCACAGGCCTACATTGATGTTTTAAACACCTTCTTGCTTCCCAATGTTGAAGAGCAATTCGGGGATGGCGATTGCCTCTTTCCACATGGTCAAGCACCTGTTCATAATGCACATCCCTGTAATGGACTGTCCTGCACTGAGTCCTGACCTGAATCATATAGAACACCTTTGGGATGCGTTGGAATGCTGACTTCATGCCAGGCCTCACCGACTGACATCAATGCCTCTCCTCACTGCAGCACTCCATGAAGAATGGGCTGCCATTCCCCAAGAAACCTTCCAGCACCTGATTGAATGTATACCTGCAAGAGTGGAAGCTGTCATCAAGGCTGAGGGTGGGCCAACACCATTTTGAATTCCAGCATTACCGATGGAGGGCGCCATGAACTTGTAAGTCATTTTCAGCCAGGTGTCCGGATACTTTTGATCACATAGTGTATGTGAAAAATTATTCATTACTTTTGTCTCTATGATTAGTATTATAAAGACTGTTTTCTGTACCATACAGTACCTGTTGGTGGTTTCTAATTAGAGTTTGAGACAGTGTTCCTTATTTTTTTACACATTTTTGCCTAAATGTTTTACTGAATGGGTTTAAATTCCAGACTGTTGTGCACACTTGTATTCAAGAGAGCTTTCTCTTACTACACCATAGTACAACATAGTTGCAAGTGAATTAAAAAAAATTACTCAGTGATACATTGATGTTGATTGATATTTATTAGTTTTCTTATTTTCTTCTCAGGGGAAGAGGAAAGCCAGTCATTACCACCATCAAGTACGGTATCAGTTGCAACAACAACTGTTGCTTCTACTTCTGTTGCCACTACTGTCAGTAATACTACATCAGGTACTATTACTGTTACCTCTAGTAGCACAGCTGCCTCCTCCAGAGATCCATCTCCTATGAAAGAGTACCTGAAAGGCTTGGGAAAGAGATCAACCAGTGTTGACGTTGGTGTTTTGGATGCTTCGTCTGCAAGTGGCAGTGACACATGGAGGATTTTTCATGAACTGAGGGGCAAGATAACAAAGACTGTTGAAGAAAAAATTAGTGAGATGAAGAGTGATAGGAGATCAGGTTCCCTATCATTTAGTGACATTGGTAGGAGTAGTAAACTGTTAGGAAAAAGTAAAGAGAATTCTAGTATAAGTGATTCAGAAGACATTTCTGAAGCCTCAGGGAAAACAATGGAGCAGAAAGATGGTGCTGCTAGGGCAGACCCATCTCCAAAAAGGTCTTCAATGGAGAAGTTATCAAAGAAAGGTTCTAGTTCCATTGATGAGAAAGATGATCCAGATGAAGACAGTAAAAGTACAACAGCTCAAGATGAAGCTTCAGAAGAAGGTCCCGGTACACCTGTGCAGGGCGAGACTGACAGTTTGTCAGAACTGACAGTTCCACCGAAAAAGCTTTCTTTCCATGCCAAATTTAGGAGTAATCTTTCTGGGCTAAGACATCGACAGCATTCGCGTAAACCTGCTATTATCAGCAGTATTACAATGTCATCTCTTGCATCTACCAAAGAAGATGAAAAGACTGAAAACACTGTAGAGGATGATATTGAGTCAGGTGTTGAGGCATCTGAGGACATTCATGTACCAGAACCTGTAATTGCTAAAGCAGATCCTGGGAGATTAGACTGCACGAAATTTATTCCGTCCAGCCAAATGAAAAAGAAAGAACATGTTTTTAAATTTGTAGGTTGTCTCTCTTGGAAATGGTATATATTCATTATTTCCTATTTCATTTTCAATTTATATGCTCCACTTCCAAATTTCATTTTGGGATTTGTGAATGGGTTACTTGTTATGTACATGATGTTTTGTCTTAGTAAGTTGTTTAATCATATGTTCGTACCTGACGGAGTTCATTTGCCACGGAACCTTGAACCAGTTGTGATTCCAGATTATTCAGCCATGCCTATATTGGAAGTTCCACCGGTAAAGGAGTACCAGCCTCTCACAAAATACGCAGTAAGTGATACTTTGTTTTATACTCTGAATTGAAAGTAATTTTTCATGATTTATATGTTCTAATTTTTAGAAAGGATCAGAAGTAGTAAGATAGATCACAATGAAAGAGACATGAAAATTTTCCAACTTAGTTAATGATCTACGTCTAAAGACTGTACATTGACAAGATGTTACATGCTCTCCTTTCAAGACATTCCTCACATTTTATTGTCGTGCACTGACTGTTGAGAATACATATTTCTCCTGAATGTAGTGACACTTCTATGGTAGAATAATTCTGTGCTATCTAATGGAGTAGATAAAAGTTTATACAAGGGCTCAGGCATGCAGAAAACTCTATTTACAGTGGTGCTCAATAGCTAGTGCACTGTTTGCTTCAGTATTGGTGAGGTTTTTGAAATGACGTAGTCCAGGAATTGACAGTTTGATAGAACTGTAAATAAGAGCAACAACTTTGCTGGCCATATGAACAATAAGAGAAAAACAGCCAAATAGGAGGTGGCTAGATATGGTAGTAAAGTTAGAAGGAAAGGACAGGAGGGAAGGTTGGTGTGTGCATGTGCGGGTGTGCACGTGCGGGTGTGCGTGTGCGTGTGCGTGTGCGCGCGCCATATGAACTGACCAAACTCACAAGGGAATGGTCCAGTCAGGCATATAAAAACGTAACCAGTGAAATTTATCGCACAGGAAGAATACACCAAAAGAAATGCACTGTCAAAATTTTAGTTACTAAGGTGCACTGCAGCTATGTTTTAAAAGATCTTAAAGTTACTCATTTCTGCTGCAAGTAGAACCACTTAGAACAGCCCTTCCTGCCATGTACGCGAATCAGCAAATAAGCAGACACAGCTATGATGGTATTGTAGCACGGTGTAGCTTGAAGTCCAAAGTGCACACACATGAATTTTAAACATTTGAACCTTACCAAAAATGTCTCATATCATTAACTTTTTGATTAACTTGCAGTTCATATCGTCAGCTAAACTATTGCAGGCTACACAAGTTACTAACAGGAGAATGAAAATGAAGTCAGTGCATGGCATTACACTATAGATGGCTTCCTTCTATCTGGACATTAATTTCTTGACATGAAATATTTTGTAACAATTACTGTAGCTTGGCTCTTTTGAGAATTTTTAAATAATGAATATTTTACTAACAGTGAAATATTTCCTTGATTATTTCTAATAGTCATCACAAAAATGCGAAGTGTCTATTAGATGATGAAAACAAACATTTTCTTTACACCAGGTGCACCTGAAGAAAAGAAAAATTAATGCACTTACGTACTTTGCAGTAATTACTAGTTTTATTTCAACAGAACTGCAATGGAGTAAAAAATGGTCATTGCCGATGTTCTGTATGCCAGGCATGCTTGATCAAATTCATCAAACCTGGTGATGCAAACTGACAATGTGCAAGTGACTGAAGTTTAACAATACTATTCCACTGATAAATCTGAAATGACAAAGAGCTATCAGAAATTATATTGTCTGAGAATTTTCTGAAATTATGCTGTACAATGTTGACAAATTTCTTTATCGTGAGGCTGAATCTTTTCGTACCTCCTAAAGACAGATGTGACATTATTTCCAGGCCAAGAGTTCAACAGAAGAAATGAATTATTTGCTACAACTGGTAAGAAGACAAACAATCCTGCTAGAGGAACATCTGCAACTGAGCATTATAGCAGATATTGAAAATACTGCTTCAGTTGTAAGGTTCTTTTTATTTTGCAATGCTTAAACCACAACCAGTTTCAGGCACGTACATGCCCATCAGGGTGGTGCCCAGGGTCACAACACAAAGATCTCACACCTGATGATGGTCATATAAGAGCCCGAAACCGGTTGTGGCTTAAGCATTGGAAAACAAAAAGAACCTTATAACTGAAGTGGTATTTTCAGCCTCATCTGGTAAGATGATGTTTAGGATACAATAATGAAAATTATTCTCTTACATTTTTCCAGATTTTGCTATGTTGATTTCTGCAACCAAACAGTCCTTTTTTTTTAAGTTTTTGTCCTAATTTGCCTTGAGATCCCTGATAAAGGTATAAAGCTGGGGAAACAGTAATCCACTGATATTTATCAGTCCCATTGTTGTATATGCGTGTGTTGTAGCATTCATCGATACAAGCAACTTTGTCTTTCTCTTGCTCGAAATGATAATGTGCGGTGTGTATGTGTTTGCAGTTCTTCCACTGAACTTGACCGACTGGCTGTAAACACATTGTTGTAGGGGATAACAAGAAACTTTGTCTTTACATCAGTTACTAATTTCTGTATAAGGGTAACCTTTTAATACCATCTCCTCTACACATTCACTTGAAGTAAACTTCATAATTTTGTGACTTCCTTTTCCACATAATTTCATGAATCTGTTTATCTACATTGAAGAAACCTGGATATCAGTAATCTCATTTGTAATTCAGAGGGCTCAGTTATATTGATCTCTTCAGAAATGGTGCTTTGACTCTCATAAGCAGTTCAAAATCTGTAAATAGTTTTTCTTTCACAATTTTGTGGGTTTTTTATTTTTGCACATATTTCATGCTTCGTGTAAATCTTTGGTCCATTTATACAATTCTTGTTCTGATTTTATGAAACGGAACCAGCTTTGCACACTGCATAAGTTTAAGCATTTTCTCCCTCTTTCGCTAATGAAAAAATTTACAGTGTTTTCTTTCACATTGAAAGCTATTGACCATACATATCTTCATTGAGCTATGAAGGTACTGCCTTTTTGTTCTGGACTTAAATTGGCATAACAATCATCACTTGAACCAAAATATTTCTTTTTCGCAAGGTTGAAAATGTTAATTGGATTCTACATTACTGTGAAACTCTGAAACCTGCACAAAGACAAATACTATTAGGTAGTACGTATGAAGAAACACAAAGAAAATTAATTCAGTTTTATCTCATTTGTTGACACTTAGTGATACCACAGAGACAACTGCTAATCATTATGAGTATTAAATAAGTTGCAATTTCAAGCTTATAGTGATTGTCAACGGGTGTGTCAGAGAAACTATCAAGGGAAACTAAAATTCATTCTATGGAAACTCCAGATAGGAATATCAGCATTAAGTTGCAGACAGGCACAATTAAAAGAAACAATATTATGAAAGCTGCCAATCAGCATATAGCGGAGATGCTGAGTCGCAAATAGGCACAACAGAAAGACTGTCACAAATAAGCCTTCAGCCAGTAAGGCCTTCGTCAAAAATAGACCACACACACACACACACACACACACACACACACACACAAAAGCAAGCACGCCCAACGCACAAATGACAACCAATCCAGCATCTCAGGCCGGAATGCATTTATCACGTGGGATGCAAGGAGCACGTGGGGGTGGGGAAGGGGAAGGGATAGTAGTATACGGGTGGGAGGAGAAATTAATGCTGTCTGATGGAGTGTGCACTGCCAACAGGCACAACGTCAGGAGGATGCGGGGCAGATAGGTGGGGAGAAAAAGGAGCAAAAAAGGAGAGAAGTGGTAAAAGACGGTTGGATGCATTGGCAGAGGGCTGCAAATAAAGAAGGTGGGAGATGAGAATGGGGAGGCCTGAACTTACAGTAACATACTGTCCCACACCCTCCGCCCAACAGTTCCCACCCTGTCTGTCCATCATTTCCTCCCCGTTCTCATCCCCTACCATGTACAGGGTTATTACAAATGATTGAAGCAATTTCACAGCTCTACAATAACTTTATTATTTGAGATGTTTTCACAATGCTTTGCACACACATACAAAAACTCAAAAAGTTTTTTTAGGCATTCACAAATGTTCGATATGTGCCCCTTTAGTGATTCGGCAGACATCAAGCCGATAATCAAGTTCCTCCCACACTCGGCGCAGCATGTCCCCATCAATGAGTTTGAAAGCATCGTCGATGCGAGCTCACAGTTCTGCCACGTTTCTTGGTAGAGGAAGTTTAAACACTGAATCTTTCACATAACCCCACAGAAAGAAATTGCATGGGGTTAAGTCGGGAGAGCGTGGAGGCCATGACATGAATTGCTGATCATGATCTCCACCACGACCGATCCATCGGTTTTCCAATCTCCTGTTTAAGAAATGCCGAACATCATGATGGAAGTGCGGTGGAGCACCATCCTGTTGAAAGATGAAGTCGGCGCTGTCGGTCTCCAGTTGTGGCATGAGCCAATTTTCCAGCATCTCCAGATACACGTGTCCTGTAACGTTTTTTTCGCAGAAGAAAAAGGGGCCGTAAAGTTTAAACCGTGAGATTGCACAAAACACGTTAACTTTTGGTGAATTGCGAATTTGCTGCACGAATGCGTGAGGATTCTCTACCGCCCAGATTCGCACATTGTGTCTGTTCACTTCTCCATTAAGAAAAAATGTTGCTTCATCGCTGAAAACAAGTTTCGCACTGAACGCATCCTCTTCCATGAGCTGTTGCAACCGCGCCGAAAATTCAAAGCGTTTGACTTTGTCATTGGTTGTCAGGGCTTGTAGCAATTGTAAATGCTAAGGCTTCTGCTTTAGCCTTTTCCGTAAGATTTTCCAAACCGTCGGCTGTGTTACGTTTAGCTCCCTGCTTGCTTTATTCGTCGACTTCCACGGGCTACGCGTGAAACTTGCCTGCATGCGTTCAACCGTTTCTTCGCTCACTGCAGGCCGACCCGTTGATTTCCCCTTACAGAGGCATCCAGAAGCTTTAAACTGCGCATACCATTGCCGAATGGAGTTTGCAGTTGGTGGATCTTTGTTGAACTTCGTCCTGAAGTGTCGTTGCACTGTTATGACAGACTGATGTGAGTGCATTTCAAGCACGACATACGCTTTCTCGGCTCCTGTCGCCATTTTGTCTCATTGCGCTCTCGAGCGCTCTGGCGGCAGAAACCTGAAGTGCGGCTTCAGCTGAACAAAACTTTATGAGTTTTTCTATGTATCTGTAGTGTGTTGTGACCATATGTCAATGAATGGAGCTACAGTGAATTTATGAAATCGCTTCAATCATTTGTAATAGCCCTGTATATTTGCAGCTCTCTGCCAATACATCCACCTGCCTTTCCCCACTCGGTTCAGCTTTTGCTCCCCCCCCCCCTTCCACCCTCCACCCCCCACCCCCACCCCCACCCCCACCCCCCACTCCCCACGCCCCACCCCCCACCCCCACCCCCCACCCCCCACCCCCCACTCCCCACTCCCCACTCCCCACTCCCCATCACCACCACCACCACCACCACCACCACCACCACCACCATCTTTCTGCCCCAAAACCTCCTGACACTGCCCTTGTTGGCAGTCTAGTCCCTGCATACTCCATGAGACGTTCGTCTCTCTCCCCACCTGTACACTACTATCCCATCCCCTTCCCCACCTTATCCAGATTGCTGCTTGCATCCCAAATGAGAGCTGCATTCCAGTCCAAGATGCTGGAGTTCGCGGTCGTGTGTGCATGAGATGTGCTTTCTTGTGTGTGTGAATGGTGGGTGTCTCTCTCTTGTACTGTTGAAGGCTTTGGCTGAAAGCTTTATGTATGTGTCTTTTTAGTTGTGCCTGTCTGCAACTTCTTTATGATAACTAGCAATCTGTTTATTCTTACATTGAGGGTGTATTAGACCGGGGAGACCCGGGAAAACACGGGAATTTTTTCATCTGGGAAAAATCCGGGAATTTTTTAGAATTCCAGGAATTGTTCATTGTTTTAGTTTTCAGTTAGATTTTCGTAATTTTGGCTGGTAAGAACCAATATTCTAACAAAGGATATTACTGTTTGCCAGTACTGCAGAATAATACTGCAGCAGTGAGACATGAACGAGAGGAAAAAAAAGAAAATAAAACTTAAGTTACAAAGGAAATTCGCCATATACAACAACAAAACACAGTGCCCATACAAGTGTCTTAACAGCAAAATGTGTCAAAGGCTTTAGGAAGACTATGCAATGCTTCAGAACAACAAATTACCTCCGATGAGCTCGACATCACAACTGTTTGTTTACATTGGATTCCTTCGAGCAGTTGTGAGCAGGCTCATGCGCATGCACAGTTGAGTCCTGCTTCTGGATACGGAAGTGATGTTGTTAGCTGTATAAGCAGCAACATCAAAAGCAGCCAGATGCTACACTGAAAAATTTTACTGGTGCGCCCAAGCTGCCATATTCACTCATGTGCGACAGGCCCAGATCTAGGGGGCAGTAGAGGGGAGGAGCAAACCGGGGTGTCTGCCCCGGGTGGCAATTTCAGGGGGGGGGGGGGGGTCACCAAATTCATATTCTTGAGGAAAAAAACCTTGTTTCGCAAAGCGACTAGCATCCAGCGCACGTTGGTCTATTGATTATTCATATGATTTTGAAACACATCCCTGTTGATTTTTGAACATTTTTGAACACATTGTGAGTTGATTTCTGAATGAATCATAAGCTGATTTTTGAATGCGTGCATAGTGTATGTGATGTCTGCCAGGGGAATCCCCGTCGCATCTAGAAGTAAACTTCTCTGCAGAGAAAAGGAGATGGGGCCATACGAGCTGAGCAGAATAAAGCTGAATGGGTGAATGCCAACGTTTGTTTGTGTTGTTGACTGGGTTTGCAAATGATTAGCGTTGTTACAGTTACTAGTGAAAGCCATAGATTCAAACTACCAGAGTGGAAATAAACGACTAACAGGAATAACAGGTGAGAAAGATTGCTTGTTATCTTCTCGGTGTATCCAAGAAAATGAAATTTTGATAGAAAGTTTTTGGCCAGACCGCTACACCAGTAAGGGCCAGTTGTACAGTGCCTGGCCAGCAGGCCTTAAGTTCTATTCTGGGAGTAGCGTGGAAAACGCGTTGTGAGAACACGTAATAACACCTAACCGGAGAATAAACACGCAATAACTAAACCGGTGATTGTAGCAGGGTTAGTGAAGTTAACCGGAGAATAAGTTTTGACACAGGCAGGAATAGTTACAGAATTACTAATGAGAAGATTGTTTGTTATAACAAGGAAGGAGAAGATGAGAAGCTGGAGCATATGAATGAAATTTGAAACTATTTCCTAACAAAGATTTTTGCTTGTAGTAGGCCTAATAGGCATTTGATAATGGTTCTTCATGAATTATATTCTGTCCTGTTGTAAAAATGACCATTTGGGGTGTATTACAATTGCTGCAATATTAGAAAGGCCTATTTCGTTTTATCTAGCAGACAGTGACAAAATACACGTAATCAGCTCCAGAAACACCACCAGTCTTGGGTACTGTTTGTATTAACAGCTTTCTCAGTATTAGACAGCAAAATTTCGTTGTTTCATGTAGCGAAAGGTTTGAGGAACTTCGTAAAGCCGTAGCAGGGTTAGAGAGAAAAAAACGCCAGGACTTAAGGATTGGAGAAATGTGTGGTGTATCTTACTTCTCTCGTGTCTTCACTGATTTTTTGTATCCTATATTTAATTTGATGTCACACAAAACATCAGGTTATTAGCTAATAGGCAATAAAGAGAGCAAATTTTCTGAAGAGTTCTTGTTCTCCTGGTTGGCTGACTGGGAGAATGTTAGGCACCACAGGACATTTTAATTTCCACTGTCCTGAATATAGTTTGATAGCATCCATTACAAAATATACACATTTGAATTCAACAGAGCGAAATACAGTGACATACGAAAGAAGAATGCTGTGTGAAGTAGCGACACTGCACTTTGTCTTACATTTCCTCGAAGACATATGTTTTATGTATCAGACTCACAGAAAGATATGTGCTGCAAAACGAACATTTTTTGAAAAGTCGATTTAATTTGTAGTGTCCTACCTCAAATGCAGGAGGAAGGGGGGAGGGGGGGTGCACTATCTAGTATTGCCCTGGTTCGGAAATATTGTAGAACCGTAACAGATGACTCTTGAGTTGTAAAGGGAGGAAGGTGGTCTCTACGTGACCTGCGTTACGTTTACTGATGTTGCTGTTTCCTCTTCGTGTATTGCTCTCACGTCAAATGTAAACAAAAATGGTTCAAATGGCTCTAAGCACTATGGGACTTAACATCAGAGGTTATCAGTCCCCTAGACTTAGAACTACTTAAACCTAACTAACCTAAGGCAGGATTCAAACCTGCGACTGTAGCAGCAGCGCGGTTCTGGTCCAAAGCACTCGGTCACAGCGGCCTGCTCATATAAAACAAAATGAATTTCTGTGTCCGGGAGCTATCAAGTGAATTAAAATACATTCACATAATTACAGAAGGCTAAAATATGTTATTAATTTCAGATTTTATTTCATTTCCACCTTTCTAACAGTCAAGCATTGGTCGCCTTGCAGACCAATGAGGTTATTTTTGCTGGTTTGCTAAAGAAATTTGTCTTTTATAACTCTTTTTCCACTGAGGTAATCCATTTATTTCAAACGAAATGTTTAATTTCAGACTACTGGCTGCTTTCAACTGTTTGCTGCATTTCAAGTGCACGTTTTCATCTTCTAGCACATATGGCATTATGCCATGATAAAGAACCAAACACATCATAGTATAGTACTGGTACTCCAAGAAAATTTACCCCCGAATGTGCACTTTAAGCCGAATTATGCATTTTAGTATGGTTCACGAAATTCCGATGCTCTTAGAGTATCCTCTGGTGTCCTGTTTCTTTTATGACGTAATGTAAGATCCTTTAATGTTTTACCCTTTTGATCATATGGGTTACCTGCGTCATCGTAGCTGCGCAAGTGTGGTGACGCCTGTCATTTGGCACTCTCTGGCAACTGATGAAATGAGCTTATTTCTAACAGGTCGTCGCGAAATATTGAGAATGGTGGTTTGAAAAGCGTTACTTTCAAAGTAAATTTCCTTTTACACAAGATGAACTATATGCGAGAATGTATGATGAATTTCTGATCACAGAGTGTTCGACACTCATTTAAAAATCAACTCTGTGAGGACAATCATTTGAAGAATTTGTAGCCCAGATAATCGGACATTTATGTCGTTATTAAAAATTTTACTGGCACATTTGTGTGATGTATATTAAAGTGTAACATGAGCAAAAAAGATCAACATTATATATGAAAGCTTAAATTCTCTTGCAACCGATTAATCTTAGAGACCAATATTACATGTGAAAGCTTTGCTTTTCTTGTATCAACTGTATGTATAATATTTTAAACCATTAACTTTTCCTATTTGTGTGGTCACACTACGTAACAGTGATGTTACTATTTGCTGACTACATCATGTGTCCTATGCTCTGAATATCCACCATCATCAACTGGTGAGATCGTGTGACATGGCTTACAAAAGCACAAGGCAATCTCAATTTCAATGCTTCGGAAAGTAACATGCGGTGTTTGGCGGAATTCGAATTTATACTTTCTCAATACGAAAATATGCAGCGTACATGTTGCTGCACATCACAGATCTTTCCAAAACGTGTTTTTTTTTTTTTCCCTCCCGTTTATAAGACCATTATGATTCAATGGATTAATAAGTTTTACAGTTCCGAGGAAAAGTATACCATCGCTTTACACGGGAAAAGTGTATTTTCACCTGGGAGAAAGTGTATTTTTAACCGGGAAATCCGGGAAATTTTTTTCCTCATCCACGTATACACCCTGTACATTGTTAAAATTCACTTTTCAAATTATGATTGGGTTTTGTTGTATTATTTGTTTATCGTTGTGCCATCAACTGGCTATGCACATGCCATGTTGGTCATGCACTGTCTGCGGCTGCTAGCCGTACATTCCTCCAACCACGTAGTGACCTATGAGTTTGACAGTTCTTAGCATTAAAAAAAAATACTTGCTGTGAGTCTTAGCAGCTAAAATTTTGACATTGTGTTCCTTTCAGCATATTCCACCTGTATGAAATATTTCAGGATGGGATTCGACATGTCTGATTGGACAGTGCCCTTTTCAGTAGATAAAAGGTTAAAGGTGATGACTATAGCAGGTATTTTTCATCTTTGATGTTCATTTCGCCTTTACTGTTAAGCTGTTCCCTTTATCTACATCTACATCTATATCTATATGTGTACCTATATCTGTACTCTGCAAACCGCCATGAGGTGCATGGCAAAGGGTGCATCCCATTGTACCAGTTATTAGGGTTTCTTCCCATTCCATTCACGTACAGAACATGTGAAGAATGATTATTTGAATGCCTCCGTGCATGCTGTAATTATTCTAATCTTATAATTATTCTGATCTTATCCTTACAATCTGTATGTGAGCGATACATAGGGGGTTGCAGTATATCCCTAGAGTAATCTTTTAAAGCTGGTTCTTGAAACTTTAGACAGTCTTGGGATAGTTTACGCCTGCCTTCAAGAGACTGCCATTTCAACTCCTTCAGTATCTCTGTGACACTCTCCCATGGATTAAACAAACATGTGACCATTCTTGCTTCCTTTCTCTGTATATGATCAATATCCTCTGTTAATCCTATCTGGTATGGGTCCCACGTACCTGAGCAGTATTTTAGGATGGGTCGCACGAGCGTTTTGTAAGCAATCTCTTTAGCAGACTGATTGCACTACTCCAGTATTCTACCAATAAACCGGAGTCTGTCACGTGCTTTACCCATGACTGAAAATATATCCTTATAAAATGTTGCACCCTGATATTTGTATGAGTTGGCTGATTCCAACAGTGACTCATTGATATGATAGTCATTAAGATTCTACATTTCTCCATTTTGTTAAGAGCACAATTGTACATTTTTGAAAATGACTGAATATTTATGCAGCCTTCTTCAGATACTACTTCATTATAGATAACTGCATCATCTGCAAAAAGTTTGAGGTTACTATTAATACATCTACATCTACATCTACATCTATACTCCGCGAGCCACCTTACGGTGTGTGGCGGAGGGTACTTATTGTACCACTATCTGATCCCCCCTTCCCTGTTCCATTCACGAATTGTGCGTGGGAAGAACGACTGCTTGTAAGTCTCCGTATTTGCTCTAATTTCTCGGATCTTTTCGTTGTGATCATTACGCGAGATATATGTGGGCGGTAGTAATATGTTGCCCATCTCTTCCCGGAATGTGCTCTCTCGTAATTTCGATAATAAACCTCTCCGTATTGCGTAACGCCTTTCTTGAAGTGTCCGCCACTGGAGCTTGTTCAGCATCTCCGTAACGCTCTCGCGCTGACTAAATGTCCCCTTGACGAATCGCGCTGCTTTTCGCTGGATCATGTCTATCTCTTCTATTAATCCAACCTGGTAAGGGTCCCATACTGATGAGCAATACTCAAGAATCGGACGAACAAGCGTTTTGTAAGCTACTTCTTTCGTCGATGAGTCACATTTTCTTAGAATTCTTCCTATGAATCTCAACCTGGCGCCTGCTTTTCCCACTATTTGTTTTATGTGATCATTCCACTTCAGATCGCTCCGGATAGTAACTCCTAAGTATTTTACGGTCGTTACCGCTTCCAATGATTTACCACCTATGGCATAATCGTACTGGAATGGATTTCTGCCCCTATGTATGCGCATTATATTACATTTATCTACGTTTAGGGAAAGCTGCCAGCTGTCGCACCATTCATTAATCCTCTGCAGGTCTTCCTGGAGTACGTACGAGTCTTCTGATGTTGCTACTTTCTTGTAGACAACCGTGTCATCTGCAAATAGCCTCACGGAGCTACCGATGTTGTCAACTAAGTCATTTATGTATATTGTAAACAATAAAGGTCCTATCACGCTTCCTTGCGGTACTCCCGAAATTACCTCTACATCTGCAGATTTTGAACCGTTAAGAATGACATGTTGTGTTCTTTCTTCTAGGAAATCCTGAATCCAATCACAAACCTGGTCCGATATTCCGTAAGCTCGTATTTTTTTCACTAAACGTAAGTGCGGAACCGTATCAAATGCCTTCCTGAAGTCCAGGAATACGGCATCAATCTGCTCGCCAGTGTCTACGGCACTGTGAATTTCTTGGACAAATAGGGCGAGCTGGGTTTCACATGATCTCTGTTTGCGGAATCCATGTTGGTTATGATGAAGGAGATTTGTATTATCTAAGAACGTCATAATACGAGAACACAAAACATGTTCCATTATTCTACAACAGATTGACGTAAGTGAAATAGGCCTATAATTATTCGCATCTGATTTATGACCCTTCTTGAAAATGGGAACGACCTGTGCTCTCTTCCAGTCGCTAGGTACTTTACGTTCTTCCAGAGATCTACGATAAATTGCTGATAGAAAGGGGGCAAGTTCTTTAGCATAATCACTGTAGAATCTTAAGGGTATCTCGTCTGGTCCGGATGCTTTTCCGCTACTAAGTGATAGCAGTTGTTTTTCAATTCCGATATCGTTTATTTCAATATTTTCCATTTTGGCGTCCGTGCGACGGCTGAAGTCAGGGACCGTGTTACGATTTTCCGCAGTGAAACAGTTTCGGAACACTGAATTCAGTATTTCTGCCTTTCTTCGGTCGTCCTCTGTTTCGGTGCCATCGTGGTCAACGAGTGACTGAATAGGGGATTTAGATCCGCTTACCGATTTTACATATGACCAAAACTTTTTAGGGTTCTTGTTTAGATTGTTTGCCAATGTTTTATGTTCGAATTCGTTGAATGCTTCTCTCATTGCTCTCTTTACGCTCTTTTTCGCTTCGTTCAGCTTTTCCTTATCAGCTATGATTCGACTACTCTTAAACCTATGGTGAAGCTTTCTTTGTTTCCGTAGTACCTTTCGTACATGATTGTTATACCACGGTGGATCTTTCCCCTCGCTTTGGACCTTAGTCGGTACGAACTTATCTAAGGCGTACTGGACGATGTTTCTGAATTTTTTCCATTTTTGTTCCACATCCTCTTCCTCAGAAATGAACGTTTGATGGTGGTCACTCAGATATTCTGCGATTTGTGCCCTATCACTCTTGTTAAGCAAATAGATTTTCCTTCCTTTCTTGGCATTTCTTATTACACTTGTAGTCATTGATGCAACCACTGACTTATGATCACTGATACCCTCTTCTACATTCACGGAGTCGAAAAGTTCCGGTCTATTTGTTGCTATGAGGTCTAAAACGTTAGCTTCACGAGTTGGTTCTCTAACTATCTGCTCGAAGTAATTCTCGGACAAGGCAGTCAGGATAATGTCACAAGAGTCTCTGTCCCTGGCTCCAGTTCTGATTGTATGACTATCCCATTCTATACCTGGTAGATTGAAGTCTCCCCCTATTACAATAGTATGATCACGAAACTTCTTCACGACGTTCTGCAGGTTCTCTCTGAGGCGCTCAACTACTACGGTTGCTGATGCAGGTGGCCTATAGAAGCATCCGACTATCATATCTGACCCACCTTTGATACTTAACTTAACCCAGATTATTTCACATTCGCATTCGCTAATAACTTCACTGGATATTATTGAATTCTTTACTGCTATAAATACTCCTCCACCATTGGCGTTTATCCTATCCTTGCGGTATATATTCCATTCTGTGTCTAGGATTTCGTTACTGTTCACTTCCGGTTTTAACCAACTTTCCGTTCCTAATACTATATGCGCACTATTTCCTTCAATAAGAGATACTAATTCAGGAACCTTGCCCTGGATACTCCTGCAGTTTACCAATATTACGTTAACTTTTCCTGTTTTTGGTCTCTGAGGACGGACGTTCTTTATCAACGATGATAATGTTCTCTCTGGTAAGCCGTCAGGTATTTTATCGTTTCGCCCAAGGGGGGGTCCCTCTAACCTAAAAAACCCCCGTGTGCACGCCACACGTACTCTGCTACCCTAGTAGCTGCTTCCGGTGTGTAGTGCACGCCTGACCTGTCTAGGGGGGCCCTACAGTTCTCCACCCAATAACGGAGGTCGATGAATTTGCAACCATTATAGTCGCAGAGTCGTCTGAGCCTCTGGTTTAGACCCTCCACACGGCTCCAAACCAGAGGACCGCGATCGACTCTGGGCACTATGCTGCAGATATTAAGCTCAGCTTGCACTCCGCGTGCGATGCTGGTTGTCTTCACCAAATCAGCCAGCCGCCGGAAGGAACCAAGGATGGCCTCAGAACCCAAGCGGCAAAGTCATTAATATACAACATGAACAGCAGGGATCCCAACACATTTGCCTGTGGCACACCTGAAGTTACAACTACATCTGAAGATGACAGTCTATCCAATGTAAGATGCTGTATCCTCTCTACCAAAAAGTCCTCAATCTAGTCACAAATTTCATTTGATACCCCATATGATTGTACTTTTGACAAGAAGTGTAGGTGCACTATTGAATCAAATGCTATTTGGAAATAAAGAAATGCTACATATGACTGACTGCTTTGATCCAAAGCTTTCAGTATGTCACACGATAAATGTGCGAGTTGTGTTTGACATGATTGATATTTTCGGAACCCAGTCACGGCTGTCACTGAGAAGGTAATTCTATTCAAGAAACCTCATTATATTTGAACTTAGAATATGTTATAAGATTGTATAACTAATCAGTGTCAAGGATATTGGACAGTAGATGTAGATGTGTGTGACCTGTGGCTATTTTCCAAGAACTGGGCATGTTTTGTTCGAGGGATATCCGATAGGTTATAGTTAGAAGAGGGGCTAACTCAGCCACAAATTTAGTATAGTATCTGACAGGGACTCCATCATGCACTGGAGCTTTGTTCAGTTTTAATGATTTCAGTTGTTTCTCAACACAACTGACACTAATACTTACATCTTTTCAATAGTTTGGGGATTAAGGTGGGTCATTTCTCTTGGGTTTTCCCTTGTAAAGAAACATTTGACAATGGAGTTAAGCATTTTAGCTTTTGCTTTGCTACCCTCAATTTCAGTTCCTGTCCTCATTTGCTAGGGACTGGACAATAGCTTTGGTGCCTCTGTCAGCCTATACATATGACCAGAATTTCGTTGATTTTTATGAAAGGTCATTTGACAATATTCTGCTATGGTAGTAATTGAAGGAATCACACATTGCTCTCTTGACAGCTAAACATGTTTCAGTCAACATCTCTTTATCTATAGTCCTACGTTTTGTTTTACACTTATTATGCAGTAATCCCTATTTCTTTACAGTGACTGTGTACCATCGAGGTTCCCACCCATTATGAACTGTTATACTGGGTACATATCTACATATCTATCCAGTGCATAATCAACCATTCTTTTGAAATTGAGCAATATTTGCACCACATGACACTACTGACTTTGTATCTAGTTACTGAACATGTATACCTTTCTGCTTGCTTTATGCGTCATTTATAGATTTCATGTTAGAAAAACATTATCTAAGAACTAGTTGGTTCCTTATCTCTAATACAGTTGGACTTAACATTCAATATTACATTATGGAGAAACTGTATATTGCCTTGCCTCCAGTGATACATCCATTTGTCCAACCAGATTTATGTTTTGTCATTTAAGGCAAATATTGGGGTAGATCCTTTGAAAAGGCTGCGGTCATTTCTTACACCATCTTTGTACATCCCCAGTACATCTCTACAGTTCCCAGCCCTCAAGAACTAGCGAGTAGGGACAAAAGTGGCTTGAACGCGGATGCATGCATCTCTCATCGTCTCCAGGAGGACTGGCAGATGACCTTGGTGTTCTGTTGGCAGGCATTGTGTGGAAGTTGACTCTTCCCTTGGCACCGTGAGGTGGAGAGCCATGATGTCCAGAGGTAATGTAGGTGGCACTGGCAGGTGGGCGACAGCTGCCTGTGTTACTGGAGGATGCACCTACAGGATTGCTGATGAAGCCCCTGCATCAACACCCCCCTCCCCACCATGCCACCAACCCAACACTCCCCCCTCTCCCTTCACCCCTCCATGAGAGAAGGCACCACAGAGCCACCGAGAGGCAGAGCTGTGTCATCTGTGTGGAGCTGGTCCGCTGGCAGCCGGAGACCACATCGGGAGGGTGGAGCATCACATTCTGAGCAGCATTCTGCCCACAGTGAACAGAAATCATGGTGAAAGAGGCACTTGTGTCCACCTGAGGGCACAACTGAGTCTACTGATGCACCACAAGATGCTTATCAGTATGCACCATGAACACCTCGTCTGTGCTAGCTGTGGAAGATGCCTGGAATCCAGCGCAGATGTTGTATGAACCCTCAGGCCTGGACTGTGGTTCTGGGCTCAAACTACAGTGACATTGGTGTCGCTGCAGGATGCTTGTCCAGCAGCAGGAGATGGAGAATGCCTGTGGGTGTGTAAGAGTTCGACTGGGCTCTTGCTCCTGAATGGAGTCATTCTGTAAGAAGTGAGAAAGAATGTAAGAGCCTCCTTTGCCAGAAATTCCATGATATATTTGTGCATTTGTGTTTTGAAAATTCACAAAATATGTTCTGCCTCGCCATTGGATTGCAGAGGAAAGGGAATGGCCATAACTTGGTGGATGCCAGTGCGTGAGCAAAAATCTGTAAAGGTTTGAACCAAAAATTGAGGACCATTGTCTGAAGCTGCTGTACAATCTAGGCGTTTGTCAGAAAAAAATTTTGGTAGTACCTTGACAGTCCCATCTGCTGAAGTACACGAACAACAAACAACATAAGAAAACTTGGAAAAGGCATCAATACCCAATAACCAATAACTAAAAAGTGTCTGTAAAGGTACAGCAAAGGAAATATGGATTTTTTTCCCAAGGTAGCATGTGTACTGGCCAGCGAGGGGGGGGGGGGGGGGGAAGTACCTTTGTGCCGCCTCTTGATTTCGACATTTGCAGCTGGCTGTGATCAGGAGCTCCACATTGTGCTCAATACCCGGCCAGAACACTTGTTAGCATGGTAGTTATTAGTGCGGGAGGCTCCCAAATGACCGTGATGCAACAGGTTGAGAACTTTCTTATGCAGTGTGGGCAAAAAACATGCGAATTACATCCTTCCATGGCAAGAAAATGACACCATCTAACAGGGAAGGATGTTGATGCAGAAACTCTGCGATGGGTCGGATTCCCAGCCTGGTGGACAATCAGGCCACCTGTGTCGTATCAAGTGCACCACTTGTTTGGCACTGTATCTGCCGCTACTACAGATGCAATCCTGGAGCTGGTACTGGGGAAACTGTGAATAGTCTGTCTTGCTTCCTTGTCTAATTGAAAACACAACAGTTCTTCCTGATCAGGCTCCATGGGCAGCTGAGAAAATGGTCCAAATTTGCGTACTGCAACATAGTGCAGAAATGGATCTTATAATTATATCTCGACAAAAATAATACCTAATGTTGATGACGATGAGTCGCTTTGTCAGGTAAAGCAGCTGAAGGGTGAAAGAAGTTAACTAAAAGTTTGTGATCTGTGACTAAGTGGAATTTTGTACCGTAGTAAGAATACCTGCAATTTTTTTAAGGCATAAGCAATCACAAGAGCTTCTTTTTCAACTTGCAAATAGTGCTGCTGAGCTGCATCGAGCATTTTGGATGCAAAAGTGATAGTCTGCTCTGAGCCACCGGCAAGACAGTGGGGCAGACTGCCCCATTCCATACTGGGATGCACCTGTGCCCAAGACTAAATGTTTACTACATTGAAAGGCTGCAAGGCAAGGTGCAGAGCTTAATTTACATTTAAGCTGCACAAATGCATGCTCACAGGCTGGCAACCACTTGAAAGGAACATTTTTACAAGGCAACTAACTGATGCAGAAGGTGAGCTAGAGTGGCTGCACCCCAGAGTGGCTGCACCTGGAACAAACCTGTTATGGTATGCTATTTTACCAAAATTGGTCAGATGAGGCAAATCTGTAACAGTGGTGACACGCAGTTCAAGGGATTGGGCTCCCTGCCTGGAAACTTCCTGACCAAGGTACACAATTGAGTATTAAAAAAAAAAAAAAAAAAAAAAAAAAAAAAAAAATGTGACTTAGGAAGACTACACTTAAGGCTTGCAGTTTGCAGAACAGAAAAGAGAGAACAGAGGCTACAAAAATGTTCTTTCGTCATTGTTCCTTGGTACGACATCTTCAGGAGAGCTGATGCAGCTAGGAACATATGCCATAAGTTGCTCCAAAAAGAATTGGAAGATAGCAGGGGCACTAGCTGCTCTGAACTTTAAATTTAGATTTTGATAAAGAACAAAAGGTGTGTTTACTATAAGCAGTTGTTTTGATGCTTCATCTAATGGAACCTTCCAGTAGGCCTCAGCTTAGTCAGTTTTGAAAAGAATTGCCTCTTGTGTAATATTGCAAGTAATTTATCTGCTCGAGGCAGATGATATGTGTCGATAATAGAGTGGGTTTTACAGTAACAGTACAGTAAGTCTCCACAAAGTCAGAGCTGACCGACATTTTTTTGACAGTCATTAATGGCATAGCCCACTCACGTGTTGACATCGGTCAAATGACGCCTAGTTATGTCAACTAATCTAATTTGGACTTAACTTTTTCAGGTCATACACAGGTACAGGGCACATCTGGGGGGGGGGGGGGGGGAGGGGGGAAAGGCCGAGCCAAAGGTTTAAGCGCGATATGCGCTGTGACATTGTTAACATACCCTATCTCCCCCCCCCCCCCCTCCCCCCCTCCTCCAGGAAACAAATCTGAAAATTCAGAACACCAAACAAATTTTCAGTATGAGGATCATTAATAAACAAATACGTGATAGGATGGACCACAGATTTGTAAGCCATGGCAGCAGTAAATTAACCGAGAACCGGAATATGCTGTTTATTGTAACTTACCAGTGTTCAACAGGAGCCAATGGTGGGAAGCTGAGCCATGTATACGTTTGAGAATTGAGGTCAAACAACTACTCTGGTGTACACTGGTGGCGGATTGTTCAGCACAGACATTTCAGTAAAGATCTTATTCTGACCTGCAGACAGTGCTGAAATAGAGTGAACATCAGTGCCCACGCATTCTGAGGAAGGCTGAGAACAACAAACTGATGCAGTGTGCTCTTTCTTGTGATGTGTGGTGTGACAACCATTGCAGGGGCCATGCAGCTCTCTTATAATGCACAAGCAAGAAGCGCATAATGGGAATGCTGCACGGTGTTGTTGTTGCTGACGGGTTTGTCCATTGTTGCTAGGTTCCCTGGTTTGAACGGCATCGATTTCCTCTTCGCTCGACAGGCTTGTTATTATGTGCCAGTGTGGTTCACTGTCAACAATGGTGATGTCACCCCATGCTTCGATTCAGTGACCCGCAGCACAGAGACTGAAAAGGACTGAGCAATGTTTAAAACTTCTCCCAAGGACATATCTTCACATATAAGGGCTTTTTGAGGAACTTCCTTGTTGTGTGCTAGGCAGATGATTTCAACTCTAACCGCGAAGTCTGCATTTGGAGGTTTTAGTAATAATGTGACACTCTTGGACCCTGCAGCTCCACTGCCCAAGTCCAGTAAGACTGATGTGGCTGGTTGCGGCGCTGGTAATATTTGACTCTAGCAGCAATGACATGGATGTGCTTGCATTGATAAAAAGACAACAAAGTACACATTTCATCAAAGGAGAGTGAGGCCGGTTTCTGCAGAGGGATTTAATTGACACAACAAATGGTACATGTGAGGAAGAATCTGTGATAAAAACAAGGCCTTGCAGGTTTCTTTGTCCTCACCCTTTGCAACAAAGTACTGCCTCTCAGTCTTCAGCAGAGCCATCATTCAGCAGAAACTGCAGTGGATACACTTGAGACAATGGAGCCTGAACAGTCATTGTAGTCATGAGTTTTTCCGAGGTAGTAAGTTGCTGCTGCTGGAGAAGTGTTGGCTGTACTGCACCTATGGATAAGTTAATGAAAAAGTGATCACTGAAGTTGGGCACACAAAAGTTAAACTCATCACCACTTGTGTTCTAACTCCAAGCATAGTAAAAAACACGGTCATAAGAAACCAACTATTTATTAAGTCCAGGCATGATAGCATAAGTACAATATAGCGTAGAGACATGCACAAGACTGCTCGCCGGAGCTGGTACATGGGCATAGAAGAAGCTTTTGCTTGCCGGGGACCATTCGCTGTTGGCTGCAGGCAATAGAGGTGCTGGACCAAGATCATTGGCCTCTGCTGGAGTCCTGGAGCAGCCAAACGGCACACTACTCAAATGAGCATGATGGTGGAGGTGCAGTGCCTGTCAGTCCATTTTCATATAATTTTAACAGTTTTCAATATTGAAATTAGTGTCTGTCCTCTGTCAACACTCTCTCCAACTGTCGGAATGATTTTCGTATTTTTTGAAAGCACATCAGTTAGATTTCTGTATCAGCTGTACTACTATTATGATCCTTAAATCACCTTCCTTGTATCTAACATTTCTGTCATTTACCATTCTGTCATTTTATTATGATCTCTTAAATTCTTTTGCATTCTATTTGGAGATTTGCCTCCTGTATCAATACTCTCTTGTTTGATAATGAATACTTTTTGTATTGAAATCTCACAACTTACATTGCTGTGTTTCATTTTGTTAACTTTCAGCTATTTTTTTGTGTAACAGATTATGTTATTCCACCTCAGTACATCTTCTATCCACGCCTTGTTTTCTTCTGCTCCAATATATACAATGTGATTTTTGAAAACTTTGCATTCAGTGTCTTTGTGACAATTCCTATAATGTGGGACCAAATTTCTGTTTTGTTTGGACAGTTCATCTGTTACGTCAGCTTGAGCATCATATTTTTCATGTTATCGTGTTGTGAATGCTAGGGATTTGGATGCTACGTTTGTTTCTGGGATGTCTTACAGCCTCTCTAACGAGATACTACTTATATTATTTTAAGTTAGTTGGAGTAGTATGTAATGCTTCTGAGGTATCAGAGCCACGTACTAATCATGACATGCTGCTGCAGTTTGTGCAAATATTAGTTTTCCTAGAAGAGCCATTATTCTGCTTAAATATGTACTGTATCCCACAAGTAAACTGAAAAATCATTATATGATTCTGATATGTGCCGTTAACAAGAATTTTGCTGTTGGTGAAGAATATATGAAGTCTCAAGATAACAGACTGCATTCATTGTTGGGTTAAGGAATCCTTTGTTCAGTCACAGATTTGCTAAATATTCCATTGTGTTTAGTTTTATTTATCAGACTTCATTGTGTTGCTGAACAAAATATTCTGTTGAAATCAGTTAACACAGACTCACCTTAATTGCTTTGATTCGGGGCATTAATGTACACTATGAATAAGAAAAATGTAGGGTTTATATTTCAGATGAAACTTCGTGCACCATCTTATAAATAATGAATCATATCAGAAACCCAACTTTAATAACCATTTCAAATTTCATACCCTACAGTGTGATTAAAATTGCTTGTTATTTTGCAATTCAGATCTTTGAAATGAGTTCAGTCTCTTAACATTATACACAATCTGTCTGCTGTTGCTGATGAAGAAAACCAAGTGTCCATTTCGTGGGAAGACTGTGGTGTTTTTCATTGTGATTGCCATCCATCGTGAGCAACCAAGCTTAACGAAGAAGCAACTGACAACTGTTGTAGTATGTGTCATATTGCAACCAAGTATGGCATAAATTTAGAAATGACAGTATTTTTCACCAGGACTGTTATTGAATGTATTTATTCACAGTCACAATTTTGGCTGTTATTCCATTTTCAAGTGAAAGCTTACTATGATGTACTTTAGTGCATTATCATTCCTTACAAGAGGACATTGTTTTCAGCTCAACCATATCTACAAATTTCTTATGTCACTTACAAAAAAGAACGTAGCACTTAAAGTAATAACCTTTCAAATTCATGTCATACTGCACTCTTCCTTTCCACTGTACATCAACCCCCCCCCCCTATTTCTCAAATGTTTTCTGTCATGTAGGGAGTTTATCTGGCTGGAAAGAGTATGTTTTAAAGTTTACATTCTACTCTTATTTCTGGTAAAAGCTTTAATGTAATTGATTTTGGGGGCTGAGATGAAAGTCAGTAAAAAAATTTGAGGAAAAATACCATAATCAAAACTATGAAAAATAATTTTTAAAGTGGTTCCCAATATTATTTATTCCTCCAAATAGGTACACTTCATACAAATCCTTCGGTTACTAAATTTTGTATTTTAGATGTCCGAAATTGACTGCCATTTTTCCAGTCTTCCAATAGAATAGTAAAAATGGTACATGGGAGAGTTACTACATTCCATGCATTAACTCCTGCATATTGCACGTGATTAGCAAAGCTCTGTGGTACTGAAACCAACCTCCAGGTTGAAGACAGCTTTAAAAGAATTCAAAAGGGCCTCAAGATTCTCATAAAATGTTATATATAAACTGAATCTCCCAAGACTTTAGTATGAGATTTATTCAAAAATTTCTGGAATATTTGTAATTTTGTGCCAGTAGTGATTTAGAACAAAATGTTGTTGGCACCCCTGCACGCGCCTGTGTTTAATGTGTAACTGTTGGAAGTTTCGTTGTTGTATGTCTGTTAGTTATTGTTCAATGCTGGATTGAGTGGAATGTTCTGTCTCACAGTTTGCAAATTCCAAGATGCCAGAGTTGGAGGAGCAAAGCGTGTTCATTAAATTTTGCGTGAAACTCAAGAAAACCATTACAGAGAGACAACGCATTGTGCAGAAAGCCTACAATGATGAGGCTTAAGCTGTACTCAGTGTTACGAATAGTTCATACGGTTTAAAAGTGTACGGACGGAAGTTAAAGATGACGTTCGTTCAGGATGCCCTTCGACATCTACTAGCAACGCTCATGTCAGGAACATCAACGAAATTGTGCTGGCCAATCGAAGACTGACTGTCCGAGAGATTGCAGAAGAGTGTAACATTTCAGTTGGCTTGTGTCATGAAATCCTGTACACCACCTTGGAATGCATCGTGTTGCCACTAAGTTCGTTCTATGGCTCATGAGTCAAGACCAGAAAAACCTTCGCCTCGCAATCTGTGAAGAGCTTTTGGTCGTGCAAATGAGAACAAGATTTTCTTTAACTGAATCATAACTGTTGATGAGATGTGGGTCTACAATTATGATGTAGAGACAAAGGTTTGATTTTCACAATAGGTCGGGAAAGATTCTGCAAGACCAAAAAAAACTCATCAGGTCAGGAAAAATATCAAAGCCATGTTGATAGTTTCCTTTGATGTTGAAGGATTAGTTCATTGTGAATTTGTGCCACAGGGACAAACTGTGAATCTATGGTACCATCAGGACGTGTTGTGATGCCTGTGAGAAAATGTGAGAAGGAAATGGCCCGAAATGTGTCGACACAATTCATGGCTCTTGCATCATGATAATACACCAGCACATTCATTCCTATTGGTTCATGACTGTTGCACAAAAGTGAAATCACTATGCTGCCTCATTCTCCGTACTCTCCAGACCTGCCCCTGCAGACTGTTTTTGTTTCCAAAGTCGAAAACCCATTGAAAGGATGAAGATTTGCAATGATAGATGAGGTGAAAGTAAAATTTGTATATGATACTTCAAGTGATCCAATGAGAGGAGTACTGAGGCTGCTTCGAGAAGGCAAGGCATCCTTCATAATAGGATGTGAGATCACCACTAACAGTATTGTATGCTGTGCATTGTGATTCCATATTGGCCACAAGATTGGTAAGTAGTTCTTTTGGTAGGGTGTTCCATTCCTTCAAAAGCACAATTGAAACTGCTAGATCGTCTTTGGTGCTGTGGCTGTGCTGCAGTAGATTTCCCCAATGCATCCCACATGTACTTGATGGGATTTAAGATGGGGGATGGGCAGGCCATTCTATTTGCCGAGTATCCTCTCATTCCAAGAGCTCCTCCACGTGCGCTGTTCGATGCGGTTGCTTATTGTCATCCGTGAAAGTGAAGTCAGTTTCAAAGCCAACCCTGAAAGACTCATATAGGGAAGGAGTGCAGTGTCATAACTACGTTGATTGGTGAGTGTCCCATGTGCAAATATTTGGAGCTCAGTACACCCATGCAACATAATGCCTCCCTACACCATAACACCTGGCCACCAAAACAATCAAATTGGATGATGTCCCTGTGAGCATTGCGTGTTCCTACTTCTAGCCATATGAGGGTACGCATAGAATCTCCACTTAAACTGAAGCTGCTCCTGGGTTACACTTGTCACATTTCGCCCTTTTTTCTCCTTCGTAATGATTGGAGCTTGTGTGAAGTCATTGAAATATTGCATCTGGGCCATGTTGTAATGAAGAGTACCACCCCACTGCACCTTAACTCCTTGCTGAAGGACACACACTGTCTTTTTGTGTTCCTTCAACTGTCTCATGGTATGTTGCCACGAGTGTGTGTGTGTGTGTGTGTACTAACACATGTGTACATCAAATTTCAGTGCAAGAATTACTTACAGTAAATGGGAAAATAGAATAAATGCCACTTGCCTCTTCCTCCAGAGCAGACAATGGTGTAATTAACTCAATTTGTTTATGGGTTTTTATTACTGATTATTATTCTAGAAGTGAGGTAAATACTAATGATCAGTGAGCCCTGTTGAATTCTTTGGAAGGTGTCTTCAACCCTTTGGATGGTTTCAACACCACAGCTCATTACTAAGTGTGGTCCTATTGGAGATGGAATGGTCTTGCTTTTTTCTAAGCTTAGAACTGACTTACTCAACCAGTTATAGGGCTGCCTACAGCTTAACCTAGACTCAGAACCAGGGTAAATCTTTTTAACAGTAACAAATCATTGTCAGAAATGAAGGAAGTGATAAGTGACAGAAAAAGCTAGCTATGCCCCCTCCACTGATCAAGAGCCCATGGCACTTAGTCTTGTGAATGTTTCGAACCAGAAACTTTGAAAATACTATTGAAAGTTAGATTGTGGCTTCCTAGACTTGGGCCATATAGTGGAGGATTGTAGGGTTCCCCTAACTGGGTCAGTTATGCACTGCATGTCAGAGGCTGCTTCCCAGACAGCTGACTCCATGTGAGATACACACCTGGGGTTTTAGATTAGGTGAATCTTGGTCCAGTTACATAATGGTAACTGTTGGAAACTTCAAGGTAATAGTGTAAGACTCAAAGAAATGCCCCAACGATGAATTATTAATATGCTTATGTTGAACTATTGAAGTATTCACAACAAAGTACCAGATCTAAAAGCATTCCAAAGAAGCATTCATTCTCATACAATAGTAGGTACAGAAATCTGGCTCAAAACAAAAACTGACAACAGTGATAATTTCTGGAGAAAATTTAGGTGTGTATCGAAAGGATAGGCAAATAGGAAAGGGAGGTGGCCTAATCATCACAGTAGACAAGAAATTCATATCCATAGAAGTAGAAATTGAAGCTCTGGGTCAGACTGTTTGGATCCCTTTATTGGGAACTGCACCAGGTGAGATTTGAGTCCCCAATTTCTACCCATCCAGTAAGTCTCCCCTGACCTGCGGTTTTGGGTGACTTTTCCGAAACCCACCCCTTTTCCTAGACCTCTCCAGCCCTCTTCCTTCCCCTTCAACCCTTCTGCCTGAAGAAGGAGCCACTGGCACCGAAAGGTTGCCTAACTATATACTTCTTTTAAGTATGTGTTCTGCTGCCACTTTGTGAGTAGATTTTTATCTTTCCAATTACATCATATATTTACTTGACCACTACTAGCTTTTAGTCTGAATGAACTGTAACAAACAAACAGTCTGTGCTACATGCTACCACCACCCAGTGTTCTTTTGCTTTGTATGCATTGAAGCATAACAGTGGGTACATGAGTACTTGTTTCACCCATCTATCACAGGAATTGCCCCTACTAGCACAAGTGATTCCCATCTATTGAAAATAGTAGGTGACTCTCAAACAGGTCATTGGTTTTTCTTTTATGGCTTGCCTTCCTTTTCTGTTTGTCTATTTTCTTTAATGGATTTCTTCATCTTCTCAGTGTACAATCTATGTTGTCATTCTCTCTTAATGTATCAGTATTTGTTTCCTTTTTAAATATTTACTTTGATTGTTTTATTTTAAATATTTATAATAATTATTGTAGTTTTTATATTTGTTCATTTTTAAGCACCCATTTCTTTTTCTTATCTTTCTGCTACCTGTACTTTGATTCCATTTTTATTATTTAAAATTATATGGATATTAGTTGTTAGTCTTCTGTTACTTCTGAATCATTTTATTCGTCCTTTTCTTGATTGTGTGTTTCCAATTGTTTTTATTGTGTTTTAGTATCTTTACTTCATTTCTTGTTTCCTGTTTTTCCCAAAACAAAAGCTTTCCGAAAGCTAGAAGTTCATAAGATCTTTTTAAATTGTTGACAATGTAGGATACGATAGGTAGCTACTTACCGTAAAGGTGACATGTTAAATTGCAGACAGGTACAATTAAAAGACACTTACATAAAGCTTTTGGCCATAGCCTTATTCAGCAAAAGAAAACCACATACCATTCATATACACAATCAGCAAGCATACCTCATGCACACATGACTGCCAACTCCAGCATCGCGGGCTGGAATGCAGTTTGAGATGCATTCTGGTCTGAGATGCTTTAGAAGCACATGCTTGTGTGTATGAATGGTCTGTGTTTCTCTTTTGCTGATAAAGGTTGCGACCAAAAACTTTTAATTGTGCCTGTCTGTAACTTAATGTGCCTTCTTTATGGTAAGTAGCAATCTATCTTTCCCTACAATGTTGCTATTCCTATCTGGAGTTTCTATTTTTTTTTCAATTGTTGCCTTTATATCCCAACTTCATTTGTCCCTTTTATTTACTCTGCTTCTGTCACAAATGTTATTAAATTACAGCTCATATTTTTGCCTTGACAGCTGCCTTTAAATTTTAAGACTTGTGAAAATACCCATTTTGTGACAATCTTTTAAATTTTCAGGGCTGGATAAATGAATACCCAGGTGTTTATGATCCTTCAACTTACCACATCTCAGAAACACAAACAGTATATGTTCGTTTGGAAGGTGATACACTGCGCATATCACACCCAAGGGCTCGTATCCCAAAGCGCGCCACGTGGAATGAGCGACGGCACAGACTCCGTTTCAGCCACCAACGTATATACAGCATTGCTGGTTGTGAAGTCAAGTTGCTTCCAGAAGGTCTTGCTCGAAAGAGGTAACGGAAGACATTAACTAAAACTAAAGTTAATTTAATAAACCTTGACAGTGTATAAAGTCGTGCATGCACAATTTCCAAATTTAAAGTAAAGCAGTATCTGTGAAAGTGGAGAAGAATAGAAGTGGGAACTCAGTAATGTTTAGGTAATGCAGCTGGCTATTATTTTCTACTTCTTATGAGACTTTATCTGCTCATCTGCCAGACATAAGCTGGTGACTCGATGACTGACATTGGCTGCCAGTGTCGTAAAATTTATTATCACACTGTATGCTTTTTGTGCATGTTTCATGATCGTAACTTCAAGATTGACCAGATTACCAACAAGCAGTGCCCTCAAGGGCAGATATGCAAAACTTGGATATCCAGTGGATCATGATTGGCCACGGCCCCTTACATGCTCTATTGTTTTCACTGAGAGCAAGTCAAGGAAATAATGAATTCCTTGCATTATGAAATCGATAGCTTTTGTCCAGCTTAATCAGACTTCATAGCTGGCAAAAGGTGAGACTAGTGTTGATATTCTATGCAGCATTCTTCCATGGTATAAATGGTCTGATGGATGTAAGCCATGCCACATTTGCAAGGTATTTTGTGTACTCTAGTTTTTCCCAATAATAAATCATTCTTATCAATCCCAGTAGTCCTGAAGGCTTTGATGATGGGTCGAAATACACTTGAAATTTTAGGAGGATTGAGCCCATCTTGAATGAGTCATTACTAGAGACCAGATATATAAATCATAAAAACCTTAAAATATGCATGAAAAACGGTTAAAAATGCATGAAAAGTGTCGAAATATGCATGATAAAATAATAAAAAAACGTGGTAGTTACTGGGTGCATTATATCTCAGTCGAACCTGTGCATATCAATTATGAGGAAGAGTGTCGACCACACGAAAAATCATACATTTAGAATGCTGATATCATTTTTTGAATACTTTCTGTTAGAGGTTCTAAAAATTTGTAATATGGGGCCTTATACTGTGTTTCAAGAACAATTCCTTCTTTGCTATTGTTGTCGGTAACAAGCGTATGCGATGCGAGTTGTAGCAGAACAATTGATATGTGCAGGACCAACTTCAAGATATATTGCACGCAGAGGGGCACACTCAAAAACTCCCTAATATTTTATTTAAAAAAAAAAAAAAAAAAAAGCAACATGCAAGCATGAATTTTTTGAATAGCATTAACTTTTAATAAATACTGTTGGACCAAAGCATCGTTTACAATTTATTACATATTTTTCTGCTATTGTAAACATGACCAATTACTGTGGAAATATTTGGTAGTAATACTGCCCCTTCGATCACTCAAAACATTTTTACAAGCAGAAAAGGACCGTTCTACATCAATTGAGGTAACTGGGCAGTATTTGAATTCTGTAGTTTCATCAACTGAAACCCAGATAATGCTGTCCTTGAGTTCATTGCGTATTTCTTGCACAACATTTACGTAAATTGTTGATATGTAATTTTTATGCAATGTTGATTCATCTGTTATGTTTTGATTTAAGCAATATTTGCACAGGAAGCCTTTGAGGATAGGTTTTGTAAGTTTATGAAGAGGAATATTACTTGCAATAAATGCTTCATATAGATCCATGTTAAACCAACTTTTTTGGATTGCCTGTGGGCAAATCCCTGCTACTGCAACGTGCTGTTGTCAGAAGTTATTGATGTGGTCCTTTCCTCTGCATTCCTGCGATATGAAGACTTGTCTTGACATGCTGGTCTATTTCAAACTTTGTTTTCCACGAAACATTTTTCTCACAAACTCAACAATATAAAACAATTCTGTCACAGGTAAATGTTCTACGATGGTCAGCTATCCACGAGATGACGTTTCTTTTTCCGGGCAGCATAGCACACAACTCATTACACACTACGCATCATCAACAAGTGCAACAGTGTACAAGTAAATAGAAAGCTAAACATCAACAATGGACATGCGACTAAAAGCTTGCATAGTTTGATTTAATTGTTGTCGATGCGAACGGTATGACAGGGGAGGGGATTAGCCAGGGATTCAGGCACAGGAGCATTGACTCTGTCTGCCTGTTCCTGTTCCTCTTCTGTAATGATTTCACTAGGCAGTGGGCTCTCAGTTAGCAATTGCACACAGTTCTAGGTTGCGGTCAGTCTGTGAGACACCAAAACCAGATTGAGCTAGAGACCACCCATCTGAATTTTTGAAATATTGTAAACTCTAGAGCAAAAATATGCATCGTCACTAGTTTTTAGTTAAAATATGCAATAACCAGTGAAAAGGAGCCAAATATGCAAATGCATATGCAACATGTAAATGCTTATAATCTGGTCTCGAGTCATTACATGTGTACAGAAGAAAAACTGTGGATTGTGCTGATATTCTTTCCTCCTGCTCTAGCTACTTTATTGTCATTTTGACTGAGAATGTCATGTTGCTCTGCAAGGCGGAGTATCCATTTTCCTTGAAGACTGCTCGTAGTTAGGCAAGCCCCTTGGACACTGGAAACTGTGTGTGCCATTTGCAAATGTAAAAACCTCTAATTGTGGATGATTTTCTGATGTTTCTGTACAAAATTGTGGGGCATTTTACTCAATAACTAGAATGATTTTAAGGACAGAATTAAGGTGTGTGACAAGAAAACCAAAAACTTTGTTTAGAGTTGATTTTTAATTTATATTTAATGTAAGTAATGTGGGAAATGTGAAAATTATGTTCAGCATTTTAAAAGCAGATAAACTTATTGATAAATATTCTGAGTGTTGTATATCATAAAGCAAGGTTCACTGCACAGACTCAGGAATATTGATATGAAATTGCTGTCACGAGAAGGTATATGTCTAAGTATGAGAGTGAGACTGGAGAACGTGTAAAATGTGACTCCCACAGTTTCAGATGGGAAACCTTCAATGATCCAAAGTAACAGGAAAAGATTTGATGGCGAAAATAGCAGGCAGTAATGTTCTGGAGCAACAGAAATGTATTTGACAGGAAAATCATGACTTCAGACATGCTCAGACATGTGCTCCCTGCCGCCGTTGGATAAGCAGCTGCAGCAGCAAGTCGTATACTCCTAGCTCACTCATTTCTTACATAGTTTAATTCTTAATTTCTTTGCGTGTTTTTGGGACTTGCATTGTTTGATACATAAATTTCGGGCGTATTATAGTATTTGAGAGTTGTAGCATCGCGTTTTAATACTTGAATAGTGTAAATTCGCGTAGTCGTTTGTCTTTTGTTTTTGTTTTGAACGGCCAGTGTCGGTTGGTCAGTCAGTGTGCTCCCTGCCGCCGTTGGATAAGCAGCTGCAGCAGCAAGTCGTATACTCCTAGCTCACTCATTTCTTACATAGTTTAATTCTTAATTTCTTTGCGTGTTTTTGGTACTTGCATTGTTTGATACATAAATTTCGGGCGTATTATAGTATTTGAGAGTTGTAGCATCGCGTTTTAGTACCTGAATAGTGTAAAATCGCGTACTCTCCTTCCGCTGCCGAGCAGTGTGTCAGCAGTGCGCAAGTAGTAGCATTACTGCATTTACTAGGCAATCTTGTATTTTAATAACCGTTTAAATTTTGTCGATTTGTTTGCGCTCTCTGTAGATTAGTTCAGAAGTTCTTTGCAAAACAGTTTTTAGCATGGATAGGGACTGCAACTGCTGTGTTCGGATGCAGGCTGAGTTGGCATCCCTTCGCTCCCAGCTTCAGGCAGTGTCGGCTTCGGTCACACAGCTTGAGGCTGTTGCCAATGGGCATCACTGTGGGGGTCCGGATGGGGGTTTGTCGGGGACGGCCAGCTCGTCCCTCGCATCCCCCGATCGGACTAAGACTGTGGTTGCCCGGGATACTGCCCGCATTGAGGCTGATCCCTCACCTGTGGTAGAGTGGGAGGTCGTCTCAAGGTGTGGCAGGGGGCGAAAGACATTCCGGAGGGCTGAACGGAAGGCCTCTCCAGTTGTCTGAAGAACCGGTTTCAGGCTCTGTCTCAGGCTGATACTGATCTTCGGCCTGACATGGCTGCTTGTCCTGTTCCAGAGGTTGCCCCTCAGTCTGCAAGATCCGGGCGGTCGCAGAGGGTGGGCTTACTGGTAGTTGGGAGCTCCAACGTCAGGCGCGTAATGGGGCCCCTTAGGGAAATGGCAGCAAGAGAGGGGAAGAAAAGCAATGTGCACTCCGTGTGCATACCGGGGGGAGTCATTCCAGATGTGGAAAGGGTCCTTCCGGATGCCATAAAGGGTACAGGGTGCACCCATCTGCAGGTGGTCGCTCATGTCGGCACCAATGATGTGTGTCGCTATGGATCGGAGGAAATCCTCTCTGGCTTCCGGCGGCTATCTGATTTGGTGAAGACTGCCAGTCTCGCTAGCGGGATGAAAGCAGAGCTCACCATCTGCAGCATCGTCGACAGGACTGACTGCGGACCTTTGGTACAGAGCCGAGTGGAGGGTCTGAATCAGAGGCTGAGACGGTTCTGCGACCGTGTGGGCTGCAGATTCGTCGACTTGCGCCATAGGGTGGTGGGGTTTCGGGTTCCGCTGGATAGGTCAGGAGTCCACTACACGCAGCAAGCGGCTACACGGGTAGCAGGGGTTGTGTGGCGTGGACTGGGCGGTTTTTTAGGTTAGATGGCCTCGGGCAAGTACAGAAAGGGCAACAGCCTCAAAGGGTGCGGAGCAAAGTCAGGACATGCGGAGACCAAGCAGCAATCGGTATTGTAATTGTAAACTGTCGAAGCTGCATTGGTAAAGTACCGGAACTTCAATCGCTGATAGAAAGCACCGAAGCTGAAATCGTTATAGGTACAGAGAGCTGGCTTAAGCCAGAGATAAATTCTGCCGAAATTTTTACAAAGGTACAGACGGTGTTTAGGAAGGATAGATTGCATGCAACCGGTGGTGGAGTGTTCGTCGCTGTTAGTAGTAGTTTATCCTGTAGTGAAGTAGAAGTGGATAGTTCCTGTGAATTATTATGGGTGGAGGTTACACTCAACAACCGAGCTGGGTTAATAATTGGCTCCTTTTACCGACCTCCCGACTCAGCAGCGTTAGTGGCAGAACAACTGAGAGAAAATTTGGAATACATTTCACATAAATTTCCTCAGCATGTTATAGTCTTAGGTGGAGATTTCAATTTACCAGATATAGACTGGGACACTCAGATGTTTAGGACGGGTGGTAGGGACAGAGCATCGAGTGACATTATACTGAGTGCACTATCCGAAAATTACCTCGAGCAATTAAACAGAGAACTGACTCGTGGAGATAACATCTTGGACCTACTGATAACAAATAGACCCGAACTTTTCGACTCCGTAAGTGCAGAACAGGGAATCAGTGATCATAAGGCCGTTGTAGCATCCCTGAATATGGAAGTTAATAGGAATATAAAAAAAGGGAGGAAGGTTTATCTGTTTAGCAAGAGTAATAGAAGGCAGATTTCAGACTACCTAACAGATCAAAACGAAAATTTCTGTTCCGACACTGACAATGTTGAGTGTTTATGGAAAAAGTTCAAGGCAATCGTAAAATGCGTTTTAGACTGGTACGTGCTGAGTAAAACTGTGAGGGACGGGAAAAACCCACCGTGGTACAACAACAAAGTTAGGAAACTACTGCGAAAGCAAAGAGAGCTTCACTCCAAGTTTAAACGGAGCCAAAACCTCTCAGACAAACAGAAGCTAAGCGATGTCAAAGTTAGCGTAAGGAGGGCTATGCGAGAAGCGTTCAGTGAATTTGAAAGTAAAATTCTATGTACAGACTTGACAGAAAATCCTAGGAAGTTCTGGTCTTAGGTTAAATCAGTAAGTGGCTCGAAACAGCATATCCAGACACTCCGGGATGATGATGGCATTGAAACAGAGGACGACACGCGTAAAGCTGAAATACTAAACACCTTTTTCCAAAGCTGTTTCACAGAGGAAGACCGCACTGCAGTTCCTTCTCTAAATCCTCGCACAAACGAAAAAATGGCTGACATCGAAATAAGTGTCCAAGGAATAGAAAAGCAACTGAAATCACTCAACAGAGGAAAGTCCACTGGACCTGACGGGATACCAATTCGATTCTACACGGAGTACGCGAAAGAACTTGCCCCCCTTCTAACAGCCGTGTACCGCAAGTCTCTAGAGGAACGGAGGGTTCCAAATGATTGGAAAAGAGCACAGGTAGTCCCAGTCTTCAAGAAGGGTCGTCGAGCAGATGCGCAAAACTATAGACCTATATCTCTGACGTCGATCTGTTGTAGAATTTTAGAACATGTTTTTTGCTCGAGTATCATGTCGTTTTTGGAAACCCAGAATCTACTATGTAGGAATCAACATGGATTCCGGAAACAGCGATCGTGTGAGACACAACTCGCGTTATTTGTTCATGAGACCCAGAAAATATTAGATACAGGCTCCCAGGTAGATGCTATTTTTCTTGACTTCCGGAAGGCGTTCGATACAGTTCCGCACTGTCGCCTGATAAACAAAGTAAGAGCCTACGGATTATCAGACCAGCTGTGTGGCTGGATTGAAGAGTTTTTAGCAAACAGAACACAGCATGTTGTTATCAATGGAGAGACATCTACAGACGTTAAGGTAACCTCTGGCGTGCCACAGGGGAGTGTTATGGGACCATTGCTTTTCACAATATATATAAATGACCTAGTAGATAGTGTCGGAAGTTCCATGCGGCTTTTCGCGGATGATGCTGTAGTATACAGAGAAGTTGCAGCATTAGAAAATTGTAGCGAAATGCAGGAAGATCTGCAGCGGGTAGGCATTTGGTGCAGGGAGTGGCAACTGTCCCTTAACATAGACAAATGTAATGTATTGCGAATACATAGAAAGAAGGATCCTTTATTGTATGATTATATGATAGCGGAACAAACACTGGTAGCAGTTACTTCTGTAAAATATCTGGGAGTATGCGTGCGGAACGATTTGAAGTGGAATGACCATATAAAATTAATTGTTGGTAAGGCGGGTGCCAGGTTGAGATTCATTGGGAGAGTGCTTAGAAAATGTAGTCCATCAACAAAGGAGGTGGCTTACAAAACACTCGTTCGACCTATACTTGAGTATTGCTCATCAGTGTGGGATCCGTACCAGATCGGGTTGACGGAGGAGATAGAGAAGATCCAAAGAAGAGCGGCGCGTTTCGTCACAGGGTTATTTGGTAACCGTGATAGCGTTACGGAGATGTTTAGCAAACTCAAGTGGCAGACTCTGCAAGAGAGGCGCTCTGCATCGCGGTGTAGCTTGCTCGCCAGGTTTCGAGAGGGTGCGTTTCTGGATGAGGTATCGAGTATATTGCTTCCCCCTACTTATACCTCCCGAGGAGATCACGAATGTAAAATTAGAGAGATTAGAGCGCGCACGGAGGCTTTCAGACAGTCGTTCTTCCCGCGAACCATACGCGACTGGAACAGGAAAGGGAGGTAATGACAGTGGCACGTAAAGTGCCCTCCGCCACACACCGTTGGGTGGCTGGCGGAGTATGAATGTAGATGTAGATGTAGATGCAAATAGAGCAGAAATTATGTTTGATGCGATAATCATGGACCCTGTGAAATTGTCCGGAAAGATCTGAATGCATGCGCCAGCGTTGCCCGCACCTGGAGGGGTTTGTGGCAGGTGATGACAATTCATAGACTGTAAAGACACTCTAAGAAAAATAAATAGTACCATGAGTGAATTATATGAATGGGATGGAAATCCGGAGATGTGATGTACGCATACAGACAAACTAATGGTTATAGTTTCAGAAAAATTGAACGATTTATTCAAGACAAAGAGCTTCACAAATTGAGCAAGTTAATAACACGTCAGTACACCTCTGGCCCTTATGCAAGCAATTATTTGGCTTGGAATTGATTGCCAGAGTTGTTAGATGTTCTCCTGAGTGATAGAGTGCCAAATTCTGTCCAGTTGGCATGTTATATCTTCAAAATTTGGATACAGAGGGACGGCCCTGCAAATAATCCAGTGACCTTGCTGGTTAAGGTAGGGTTTGGCAAACACGAAGACAGACCCAACAAAGTCCCTGGATCTCTCCCTGGTTGAGAACATTCGGAGCATTATGGACAGGGTCATCCAACCAGCTTGGGATTTTGATGATCTAACATGCCAATTGGACAGATTTTGGCATGATATTGCTCAGGAGAACACCCAAAAACTCTGCCAAATCAATCAATGCCAAGCTGAAACACTGCTTGCATGAGCGCCAGGGATGGACCAATGAGTTACTGACTCTTAATTTGTGATGTTCTTTCTTCTGAATAAATAATCAAATTTTTCCAAAACTGTAGTGATTTGTTTGTTTGTACTTGTACATCACTTCTACCAAATTCCATCTCATTCAGATAATTCCTTTGTCAATGCATGCCCCCCCCCCCCACCCCCATTTCCCCAGAGTGTATAAGTGTGTGTGTCTGCAGCTTGTGTTTCAGTAATTTGTGTTCTTTTTTTTTCTACATTGTAGGGTCCTGTGTTTGATTCCCAGCCGCGTTGGTGATTTTGTTTGTGTTGTCCTAACCATTACATCTTAATTGATGTGCAAGTCGCCAAAGTGGAATCAAATAGAAAGATTTGCAGCAAATTGTCAAACAACCCCAGACAGGATTTCTCAGCCTGCAATGACGTACAATCATTTCATTACATTTTGTGTGAGTGTGCTTACGGTAAAATGAATTAACTCATTATTCTTTTGTCTAATCAGAACATACAAGAATGGCAGACAGCCATCTTTTTCTGTTTGTGTGGTAATCTGGTTATTCTTTGAATTTTTCCTCTCCATGGGGCCACACCGTGGAATTGTCTTCAAAATACTTCCAAAAATTAGAAAACAGGCATTTGTGACTGTTTGCAGAATATTGTACTGCCACCACCATAAACCTTGTGTCAGGTAACCTTTACCATGCACTGTAAAGTGGTTTGCAGCCTGTGGATGTAGATGTTGGTGTAGAGAAAACAGTTGGTTTTAGAGGCTGCTGGTCCCAGGGTTCTCCACTCAAAATTTTCCATAAAAAGTTTGGCCTCCAATGGGCAGAGATGACTTCCCATGGCAACACTGTCAGTCAGTTCAAATAAATCCCCTGTTGACCTCAAGAAAAGTTGAGGTAAGGGCGTGCTGCAATAATGCTACACTGCCTGCCTGAATTTTGTCACCAATCAGTGCTAGGGAGCTCCTGAGTGGCATCCTTGTAAAAAGTGAAACCACATCAAAGCTAACTAAGCAATCTGAATTGCTTATATGAAGTGCTGTTAATTATGTCTGGTAATAAAGTGTACTTCTTTCGAATGTGCTTTGAACATTTTCTAGTTATTTCAATAAGGATGCACAAAGTTTAGCTGAATCATCTGTAGGCACACAAATATTCTGTAGTACAGGCCACAGTGGTAGACTTTCTTTATGAATTTCAGAATGGCCTTACAGTCTGTATGGAACACAACCAACTGGCTTTAGTCAGTTGCTGATTGCTGGAGGTAACAAAGAACGATTCTGGAGTACTGAAGGTGGGAGAGAGAATGCATGAGATGTTTCTAAAACTATAGTGATGAAGGGACACTCTGGTTTCGTGACTGCAACCTCACACTCAATTTAAATTTTATATTAAGGTGTTACCTTTGTGGTATCATGCAACTGTAACCTCTTTTTCCAAATTACAATATTATCATCACTCCAGAATGAGATTTTCACTCTGCAGTGGAGTGTGCGCTGATATGAAACTTCCTGGCAGATTAAAACTGTGTGCACGGACCGAGACTCGAGGTCCCGAGTTTGAGTCTCGGTCTGGCACACAGTTTTAATCTGCCACGAAGTTTCATTATTATCACTGTTTCTGGTATTAATATATAATGCCAACATCAATAAACAGTACAAAAGTGTTATTTCCCTGTCCCCTTCTCTGAAAAGTTTTCTTTCAAGAGATCCAAGGTGTTGGGGGCAGGTCTTACTTTGATCGTGGTGTCTTCTTATGTGTATCCAGAAATATCTGCCTTCTCTGATGTTCGGAAATATTATTTTCTTAGCATTATTTTGCCCTTTTCTTCCTGCAGTACAGGTTTAGCAGGGGACATAGTGATTGCATTTGATGACAGTCCATGGCACGACTTTCCTTTGGAGTCATTGCTTTTAATTTATCAGTGAGATTGAACCCTGCTGCCTCCAAGCACACTTTTGTGTGAATGTTAAGAGTTGCAAGTAGTAGTCATCACTGACATACTACCTTCTGTCTTGGTTGTTCTATTTTCTTTGGAGAAAGTTACATCTAGAGTTGAGATTACCAGTCTTGTGAAAACTGGAACTGTGTTGCTTCAAATGTATTTTTTCACTTTTTTGTAACCTTCAGCTTGGAGATCCCCCTCCCTCCACAGCAAACAAAGGGAAATATTTAGTCAAAAGTAGATAATTGCCCAAGCAAGTGATGCTATTATGTAGATGTAAGGAATAATCCGTTTCTTATTTGCACTAAATCCACATCTCCAACAGCAACAATTTTCTTCTCTTTTACAGCTATTGTGGAATCTTTAAACATTTGACTGTTAGAGCAACTCAGAGGATAGGCACTTAGGGTAAGAGTGTGAGACAGATAATGTCCACATGGTAATGAGACAGACATTGTTATGGTCAACAGTAATGGGGAAGGAAAGGGGTTAAAATCTCTCCAAAGGTGGTGGTTATTGTGGTGGGTAGGCTAACTGTAAGGCTGCTACAGTCTTTAACAATATTTCATACATCTCACACCACACTGCATGTTACACCTGCCACTGTTTTACCTTAGAAATACCTTTAGGTTCCTCATACATCCATTTCTCCTCCTCTTGCTATGGGATCTGTGACTGCATGTCCCAGGTACCATGTCACATTTTTCACAGACAAAATCTGTCTTGAAAAAATGAAAGTGCCACATTTCTGTACAGCAAGAGTGTCATTGTGTCATTCTCAGCCACTGGTCTCTCATGTTCACTGGCTGTTGTGGATGCTGATCAGCTGTAAGGTGGTAATGATTTGGATGATACGAGGAGCTTTCAATAAGTAATACAACACTTTTTTTCAGAAAGTAGGTTGGCTTTACTCATGGTTCCAATGCACTGTATTATTTCCCACTGATTTGGCTACAAAACCCTATTTTTCAACATAATCTCCATTCAATGTGACATCCTTATGCCACCTTGCTGTGAGGGCCTGTACGCTCCCATGGTACCACTCTACCAGTCGACTTCAGAGCCAACGTATTGTTGCATCAAAAACCTCTCCATCATCCACGTACTACTTCCTGCAGAGTGCGTCCTTCTGTTAGGTCGAACATATGGGAGTCAGAAGGCATGAGATGCGGGCTGTAGGGTGGATCAAGTACTGCTTCCTGCAGAGTGCCTTCTTCATTGACCAAACAGATGGAAATCAGAAGTCATGAGATCTGGGCTTTAGGGTGGATGAGGAAGTACAGTCTAAAGAAGTTTTGTGAGCTCCTCTCAAGTGTGCAGACTTCTGTCAGGCCTTGCATTGTCATGGAGAAGGAGACATTCATTTGCATTTTCGTGGCAACTAACATGCTGAAATCATTTCTTCAGTTTCCTGAGGGTAGCTCAATACACTTCAAAGTAGATCATTGCACCATGAGGGAGGGCATCAAACAGAATAACCCCTTCAGAGTCCCAGAAGACCACTGCCATGGCTTACCAGCTGAATGTGCTGCTTTGAAATTTTTCTTCGGAGGAGAGGTGCTGTGGCGTCTCTCTGTGGATTGCTTTTTGTTTCAGTTTTGAGGTGTTTAACCCATGATTCATTGCCTGTGATGATGTTCGACAAAAAATTGTCACGATTAGCCTCGCAACATACAAACAATGCTGCACAATTGTTACTTCATTGCTCTTTACGGTCTTTCGTCAAGCGGTGAGGAAGCCAATGAGCATACACCTTTCAGTACACCGATTGGTGGACAACTGTGACAGCACTATGAACAGAGACATTCAGTTGTGCAGTGAGATGTTTGATTGTGATCTGTTGATCACCTCGAATGAGTGTGTCCTCACATTCCGACATTGCAGGAGTCACAGCTGTGTGCATCTGAGACAGATTTGCACGACATTTTTGTGATGATGACCGACACCTCACCAAATGACTCACCATGTGATTTTGTTCACTGCCAGGTCTCCGTAGACATTCTGCATGTGCCTGTGAATATCTGCGAAGTTCTGGTATTCTGCCAAAAGAAACACAGTGAGGACTCTGCTTGGAATCCACCGCTGTTACAGGTACCATTTTGAAAACCGTGTAGAGCACTGCCAGGTATCGGAACTTCATGAAACTACAGGGGCTGAAGCGAGGATATTCCATGATGTCCGACAACAAATTCCAAATATTTTCAACCAAAATTGACCGAGAAAAGAAATTTATCACTTACTTATAGAAAGCCCTTCATAGTTATCACTTTTTAATGTGGATTTACCTGTAAAAAGGAAGCAGCCTAGGTGGATGCTCAGCAAAGTGAACAGGGTGCCAAACAGCCAGCAGACTGTCTAAAGCTGTGATGGTGTCCATGACCTGCTGGAAAACATAACCAGTGTGATTCATTGAACTGTTTAAGCATCCATTGTAACATCCTTATTTCAGCTTTGAGGATTACCTGTTGTATAGTGGAAAGCTGTTAAATGAAGATCAGCAACACTATGAAGGTTTGGATGCTGACCATCAGCAGAAAACTTCTCACAATATGGTTTATATGAAACAGTAAGCAGTGTACTGAGACAATTGTGTGTGTGTTTGTGTGTGTGTGTGTGTGTGTGTGTGTGTGTGTGTGTGTGTGTGTGTTAGCTTTGAAGGAAAGACTGTATTCAAATGTCAAGCATTTTATTGCGCTTCCCACAGGCCTGTATGCTGCTCAGTGCATCATCTCTTTAGAGAATTATGCTGTATCCTTCTAGAGGTATAGAATTCCATCTTGAAGTCTTAATGGATAACAGGCTGAGATGTATTAAAATCAGCTGTCTGATTTTGTGGGCATATTGTGTACCACTTAGATAAGAATAAAGCACTCAAATGAGAGAAAGGGTTAGGTACTACTCCGTGGTGAAACACTTGTCACCTTTGGAGAGACAATCTGCTGTACAAAGCCAGTAGTGGGCAACTTGCAGTACAGTGCACTTTAATTTGTTGTATTTTACAATGATGAGGGAAACCCTGTGGTTAGCTCATTGCCTGACCTATCTTTAGGTAAAAAGAGTGAAGATAAAATTCGGGAATTTTTCAGAGAAGGCAGGACTATTACTTTTTGTATCCTACTGAGTGTAGATACCACTGTTTGCGATCTCTCACACTGATGGTGACACAGAGACTGGTACGACATACAGGCAGTTCCTGTGGAAGATGACAGTGAACATCACGAAGTGGAAGTGATTTGACCTCCATTGGTTCCCATTGCTGATTGTTGTCACCCTTATGGGCACCTAAAATTGGAGAATGCACCGTAGAGGTGGTGGGAAGGCTGGTGGGCAGGATTGTGCTCGAGTTGGGCCCAATAGGTTGCTCTGTGGAAACAGGGGGGGGGGGGGGGAGGGGGGGGAGGCTGAGCTACATCCCATTGCAGCCAAAGCTGATTTGATGCCTGACTAGGTGCTCCTGGCTAGCTGCAACCTCAGATATTTGCCATCCCCTATTGTTGACCTTGTCATCTTTTCTTGGGGTCTGCTCAGGGTTCTTCCCAAAGTGTGAACCCATATGTGAAAGTCCACACAGTAACAACGGCTGTGTGCACGTATGGTGGCCCCAGTGAATCGAGCACAGATCTCTTAGTATTTCATTTCATAATTATATTCAAGGCAGTGCTCAGTGACAGCTGATTTAATTGATTGTTTTAGTTCGGCATGTCAGAGATTTTTCTCGCATCTTTTTTCAAATGTTCTGGTAATTTGCTCCCACATAACACATGCAACATTTGTATGGAGTGCGATACACACCCAGCTTTCAGAGACCTAGATCATCTTTAACATTACAAAGAATACTTTTTATCCAAGTTGAAGGTGGCAAACTACACTGGATGCCATGTCTCCATAGGAGTCTACCAATCTTTCTAGATATTTATCCAGTATAAGATAGATAAGCAGCATTTGGCTTCTCATCCTTGGCCATATGTCAACTTCTTTCTCAGGTGTTCATGATTTTGACTGCATCACCTGTTCAGTTTGGTAATCTTGAGTACCCATTGTTTGAAAAAACTATTCTTAGGTCTAGTAATTCTTTGGGAAGGCTCTCCTATTCTGAAAGTGTTTGAGCTCTGTAGATTAGAATCTTCAGCACGGAATTTCTTTGTGACATCTACAAATAGTGTTTCGAAAGAGCAGGTATTCAGATCATCAAAATGAGTGGTCAGTGCAGTCAAAATCAAGAACTCTTGAGCAAGAAGATGAAACTGAGACCAAGGAAGAGAAGCCAAAAGTCACTTATCTGCCTTGTGCTGGTCCAGTATCTAGAAAGATCGATAGACTCCTGTGGAAACATGGCATCCAGGAGAGCTTCTGTGAAGTTTGGAAAGTAGGAGACAAGGTACTGGTGGAAGTAAATCTGTGAGGACCAGATGTGAGTCGTGCTTGGGTAGCTCAGATGGTAGAGCGCTTGCCCACGAAAGGCAAAGGTCCTGAGTTTGAGTCTCTGTCCGGCACACAGTTTTAATCTTCCAGGAAGTTTCGTGTCAGCGCACACTCCGCTGCAGAGTGAAAATCTCATTCTGATGGCATCCAATGTATTTCACTCCCTTCAATTAAGCTTAAAAGCATTCTTTGTAATGTCATAAGACAGTCTAGGTCTCTGAAAGTCAGGTGCGTATTGCATTCTGTGCAATGTGACAGTCTTATGTGGCGCAGAGTATCGGAACGGTTGGAGAGAGATTCAGAGGGCATCACTGACCTAACCAACTAAAACAACCAAGCAAATCAGCTGTAACCGAGCAATGCCTTGAACATAATCTAGAAATTAAATACAACGAGACCAGTATCATAGTACAAACAGCAAGTTTCTGCAACTGCATAATTAATGAGTGTATCAAAAATAAAGATGTCAGAATCCTTAAGAAACAGGGATGACGGTTTCAATTTAAATAACATTTGGAGTCCAGCACAGAATTTATTAAAATTTCACTGTCCTTCACATTGCGTTTCATGGAATATCAGTGTGAGATCTGAAAAATAAAAGCATCAAAGAGGATAGCAAGAGTTAGGATTCTAACTCACGGTGTAAATATCAGCATGAAACCAACAGTAGATCAGTCTGTTCAGAGTCCAGGCAGTGGGTAGGCGTAACAGCGAATCTCACATCACTGAAGAAGATGTCTGGATTATTCATCAAAGTATTATGCATAAAATGAAAACAACAGCTTGGCAGTAATCCCCGGACCAAGAAAACCTGAGAGATCATGACGAGCACATAGCTCGTCCAAATGGTCCAGAGAAATCAATGTGTACTCCTTGCGGAAGAATGCTCAGGGTGTGATCAAGGGTTGAAATGCTGTGCTGAGACTGATTGATTGTGGGCACAGGCCTAGCTGTTCTGTAATGTATGTTCTACAATGGCGTCAGCATCTGGCCAGTATACATGACACTGCACTGTATGTCTGCCATGGTGCATCTATACTCTTAGATAGCTGCTCCTGCCAACCCCTCTGTGACTCGCATTTGCGAGGACGACAGTTCAATCCCGCGTCTGGCCATCCTGATTTATGTTTTCCATGATTTCCCTAAATCGCTCTAGGCAAGTACCGGCATGGTTCCTTTGAAAGGGCACGGCCGACTTCCTTCCCTGTCCTTCCCTAATCCGATGAGAGCGATGACCTTGCTGTCTGGTCTCCACCCACAAACAACAACCCCTCTGTGCAGCAGATACCCTGCAAAGTATCAGATCACAGCTTGTTGTTGTTGCTACTTTGTGCACTGTATTTTTTTTTCCTATGGTGTGTCAGTGATTGGTAACTAAGGCAAAACACAGAGTGTCATATCTGTCAAACTATGCATCTGAACCACTTGTCAATAATTGTCTGCCACGACAGATAAACATTAGATGGTTTGCAATGAATGGCTTGTTTCACTCATACACACACACACACACACACACACACACACACACACACACTAGTACTCTGATGATCTGCAAAATAAATCACATTAGGATTTGGCAAGACAAAACATTATAATCTGTAGGCGAAGCTTTAACAAGTGTGACAGTAAAATTCCATCTACCCACATAATTAGAATAGTTGATATCTTAACAACATACTCTAGGGTTGGCGTTTTAAGGAAAGATGACATGCTAGTGAACAACCAAATAATACTTCATAAAATGAATTGCATGTGCAGGAGAACATGGCTTTAAAGAAGACCCTCATTAGCTCAGAGTTTAAATTTTAACTGACATATAGAAGGAAAACGACTTAAAATTACACCACATAAAATACAGTTGAAACTTGCTGACCTGGTATCTTTGGGACCTTGATGGTGCCGGACTATCTAAAATGCTGGGCTACTGAGCGAGATGGGTAGATCACATAACTAATGAGGAAGTATTGAATAGGATTGGGGAAAAGAGAAGTTTGTGGCACAACTAGAAGAAGGGATCGGTTGGTAGGACATGTTCTGAGGCATCAAGGGATCACCAATTTAGTATTGGAGGGCAGTGTGGAGGGTAAAAATCGTAGAGGGAGACCAAGAGATGAATACACTAAGCAGAGTCAGAAGGATGTAGGTTGCGGTAGGCACTGGGAGATGAAGAGGCTTGCACAGGATAGAGTAGCATGGAGAGCTGCATCAAACCAGTCTCAGGACTGAAGACCACAACAACACAACTGAGCGTCATCTAAAAATATCGAAGTGTGAGCGTGAAATGCGAGGTAAACAATGGATGACCCACGACTGACCTTCGATTGTTTATCTTGTGTTCTCTACTTTTGTTAATGTGATAAAAAATGTATAATACTGAATAAATCACATTTTAGGGAATAAATGAGAAAAACCTTCTTGCATATACCCTATAATGTAATTTTAAGATTTTATGTTAAGGAGAGTACAGTATTATACTGTAGTACAGTACTTTGTACATGCAGTATTTCTATATTTTACTCATTTGAAATAAGACCTAATGTCTTTTCGTCTTTTTTTTTTCTGTGTCTTGATTTTTTCTGCAAAAACCCGTTACATATAGTACACAAATTTACAAGTTCTGCAGTGTTGTATGATTTGCTGTTTTAAGCAAATCTTATAAATGTATCAATTGCAGCAGCTGCTTCATTCCTGGCCTCTTCTTCTTCATCAGATTCAGTATCTGATGCTTGAAGTTCTTGTTGTAGCACTGTCACACTTTCTACTTTCAGTTCGCCTCATATTTCATAGACTACACGTTCTTTACTGTCAGCGTCCATCCAATCCAAAACTTATCTAATGGCAAATTTGTCATTTCATTTTGAGCAACATCAAATGGTTTAACAACAGCATCCTTTTTGATTGGAACAGTGGAGTCTGTTTATTATTTATTGGCTTTCTATCAGAGTTTTCATCAAGACTTCTGAAGAGTAGCAAGCTCAACATATTCCACGACAAAGTGGTTCCAAAAATAGCATTTTTAATGTTAAATTGTTTTTTTGCAAATGCACCACTGAACAATCTGAATTAATAAGCTCTTGAAGAAAAGAAGCCCTGTAACAACATGTGAAAATTTGAATTACTCTCTGATTGATTGGCTGAATCAGGGAAGTAACATGTGCTAGATGATAAGTGGCAAATGTACTGCCTGAGATCAATTCTGATGATGGAGAGTGGCCTGTACAATTATCTGGCAACAGTAAAATTATTTTTTTCCAGTTGTGTCCCCCCCCCCCCCCAAAAAAAAGTGTCTCACACACAAGGTGTGAAATTATGAAGAAACCAATCCTTAAACAATTTTGAAGTCGTCCATGCATGGGAATGAGCTTCATAAATTACAGGAAAATTTAAAATGCCTTTAAAAGCTCTTGGTCTTTTGACTTACCATTAATATAAAGAGTCAACATGTGGTCATCGGAAACATTTGAACACAATAACGCTGTCAACCGATTTTTTTTTTTTTTTTTTTTTTTTTTTTTTTTTTTTACACTTTGGTACAATTTTTGTCTTTACCTGCCAAAGTTGATCTAGTCAAACAATGCCAAATTAGGCCTGTTCCATTGTCATTGTAAGTTTTATTAGAAATTAAGTAACACTGTTTAACCAAATTGCAGAAAATTTCTTTGTATTCTTCAGCTGCATTTTGATCTGCCGATTGTAACTCCTCTCTACATCAAGCTTCTGAATTCCATTACAAGTTTTGAATCATTATAGCCAACCATAAGAAAATACACATTCGGTTTCTGATTATCCCCAATCGTCACAGAACTGTTTACCTTTGTCTGTAATCACATGCAGAGTTACAGGTTTTCCTTTAGGCCATTTGGCATAGAACAACTTGTACAAAATTTCATCCAGTTGTTCTAGGTAGGCTATTTCAAATTTTTTCGTGATTAAGTGTCTTTTACTATAGCTGTCTGTGGGGCAAACTTTTGAAGTTGACATTTACTTTTTTAATACCATAGATTGTTGAAGAACCAGCTTTATGTTCTTCCATAATCTTTTTTCTATTCTCACCTTTCTCAGTCCAATTAATGATGTCAAGCTTTTTTTGTATGATAAGCTTTATTTTTAGAGGGGCTTGGTTGAGCAAACATTCCCACAACAATACGCAGCACCACTGTAATTGTGATATAGTACAGTACAGATCACAATTACACTTTAAAACACCACTTTGTATTCACTGTAAACAATTGGTGCCTGACAGAAGCTGTGTGATAGGTGACTGATACAGTTGCTGGCACTACACAACTCGAAATTGTTGACCATGCTGAGTGTGATTGAATTCTGCTGAACATTATCCAAAATATTCATTATGTATGAAGCGGTGCCAGATTATTGAATGAGCCGGACTGTTGGATACTGGATTAATAAGCTTTTACTGTAACTAGCATGTGTTGCTCCACTTAACTTTCAAATCCTCAAGACATCATATACCATATAACCTGTCACGTATAACAACAACAACATCAACAACAACAAAACAAGTAATAGTTTAAATTGACGACTAAAGACTTTCTGGCAATCCCTTGTGCTTCAAAAAGTTAGATATGTTTAATACAGAAAGCACCAGTTAAATCTTCTGTCAATAGAGTAGTTCTTACGAATGGACCATATCCCATTCATGCACCACACCTACAGCACCAATGAGCTCCATCAGCCTACTTAGTTGTGTCCGTAATGACTACAACCAAGTCAGAATGGAGCCAGCTGTGATCTGATCCAGTTTATTTACCCAAGCCAAAACACCACTTAGCACACTGAAGGATAACATAAATCAAAGAAACTATTACTGAATGATATTACCAAAGGCAGTGTTCAATAGATGTTAGTGTACATCAATAGAGATGAGCAGGGCACCATGTGATAAATGAACAGGAACTATGGGGAGGTGGTGGAGGAAATTGTTGGTGTCTTTTATATAGAAGGGTAGGTTGGGAGTAATATGCTGAAGATGTTGGTCATATCTCTGTCACCCACTGCCTCCCAAAGCCCCACTGTCTGACCATAGAGGACCATTCCCCTCATGACTCAGTACCAGTGAGGAGCAACTGAACCACATTCCTTGCCCGTGCTTCGACTATCTCTTGTTGTGCCTTGAAACGAGGAATGTCCTACCCACTATCCATCCCACCCCTCCCACAGTGGTATTTTCCACATAACGAACCTACACAATATCCTTGTCCGTCCCTCCCAGCCCCCTTTCGTCATGGCTCATATCCCTATAATAGACCTAGATACAAGACCTGTCCCATACATTGTCCCACCATCACATACTTCAGTGCAGTCACAAGCATTGTTTATCCCATCAAAGGCAGGGCTACCTTTGAAACCAGTCATGTGGTCTACAAGCTAAGTTGCAACCACTGTGATCCATTTTATGTGGACAAGACAACCTACACACTTTCTGTCTGCAGAAATGGCCACCAACAAACTGTGGCCAAGAAACAGCTGGACCACCCAGTTGCCGAGTATGTGTCTGAACACATAGGTATTCCTTTCAAAGATAGCTTCTCGTCCTGTGCCATCTGGATCCTTCCTACCAACATCAGCTTTGCTGAACTATGCAGGTGGGAACACTCCATGCAATATATGTCCTATATTCATGTAACTCTCTTGGCCTCAATCTTCATTAGTTAACTGTCCTTCAACCACCCATCCTCTGGTGTGTTCCCATGCCAGCTCTACACAGCCTTCTATTCCACCAGTGCACCCACAGTCTTTTTTTCTTCTCTTCTTTCCCACTCTCTCTCCCTCCCCTTCCTCTACCTGTCCTCTGTCTAACCTCCCAGCAGCCCTACCCTCTTGCACTTCATCCCTGTTTCCTCTCAAAAGTAGCACTTTACCATCCCCCACCTCTACTCTGATATCCCTCCCCCTCCGTGACCCAGCCTTCTCCTTATCCCACCACCCAGATTGCTGCTCCCATGAAGTGCTGTTGGTCACACTCTGGCATTGGCAGCCAGAGAACGTGGTCATGTTTGTGTGAGTTCCATTTGTGTGTGTGTGTGTGTGTGTGTGTGTGTGTGTGTGTTGTCTAATTCAGAAGAAGACCTTTTGGCTGAAGCTTACGTACTTAGCAGTCTTTTTGTTGGGTCTGTCTGTGACTCAACATCTCCACTATATGGTGAGTAGCAATCTGACCTTTCCATAATATTGTCGTAACAAGATTCAGTTCTTCCAAAATAATAATTATTCAAATGCTGACCTTAATCTACAGTGTGAAAAGTCTGCTTCATCTTCAAAGTGACCTAAAAGTTTCCACTGATTATGCACATGAGTTTCCATATTCATATACCTATTAAGTAACCAGGACAAGATTTTTAGTAAATGCATTTTCTTAAATAGCGTATTTAACATCATTCAAATCCAACAGCCACTTAATTTTACTGCTGAGTTGGACCTTCCAAGGCCTGATTGGATGGAGTTTAGTTTTAGTACCTACAAAGGCACATCATATGGAAGAGAGAGTGAGTACAGATAGAAATAGAGAGCACTGATAGATTTAAAGATAGAAAAAGAGGATGGAGCACAAAAAACATGGAGGAAAAAGTACGACAACAGTTCGAGGCTCCGTGCTTGCTAAACACATGATATATTAATAAGTCTATATTCTTCTGGGTGATTCATTTCCATTTCCATACAAAACTGACTTAGTGCAACAAAATAATGAAAATAATAGTAATTACCTGCGTGTATATAATTGGATAATTTTTTAATGCATCTTTCAATATTTGAGTAATACAAGAAATTATTTGAAAATTTCTGAGAATTATTAAATAAGACAGAAAAACATTAAATATTTGACAACTACAAAATCTCTAATCAGCTCCAACAGGACACAGTAATAAATCATTAGATCATAGTTAGAAAAATTATTATGTGCACTGTGTAATATGCATGCTAATGTTGCTTACATCATAGTCAAAAAATTCAAAGTCCACATTGCAAATAAAGTAAAGTAAGAGTAAAATTGTACGGCAAGTTCTGGTTAAGAATTACAAATTATTTAGGAATAAAGGAGATGACTCACTGAAAGGCGAAAGTGCTACGTCATCGATAGGTACACAAACAAAAGGTACAGAGCTCTACTAGCTTTTGGAATTAAATTCCTTTTTCAGGCTTGTGGGAGAAACACACACACACACACACACACACACACACACACACACACACACACACACACACGTACACGCCTGTCTCCCTACATTGTGCTGAGTCATTTGCCAGATCTTCCCTGGGCCATGGTGAGTGCATGGGGGTGAAGCAGGGGTACAGGGTGGGGTGGGGTGAGGGATGGAGAGAAGTGAGAGGCAGGGGTTGAGGGGAAGCAGCTTGTGGGAGAGTTGGGAGCCATCTGTGAGCTAGCTAGGGGTGCAGGTAGAGGGGACAGGTGGCACACGGCTGGGCATGCGATTTCACAAACTGGGGCGTGAGATGGCAGCATACAACTAGCTGACAGCTGACATGAATCCCTGCTGAAATCCGTAGGCCCTTCCCAGAATCTCTCCCCTGAATCCACCTCCCTACTCACCCCAATAACAGCCCGCACACCACCTTCTACGTACTCCTCAAAATCCACTAATCTAACAATCCTGAGTTCCCCATTGTGGCTGGCTACAGTACCCCCACCAGAAGAATCTCGGCTCTTGTTGAGCAACATCTGCAACCAATTGTCCAAAATCTAGTCCTCCACATTAAAGGTATCAACCACTTCCTGCACTGGCTCTCCATTATCCCCACACCCGTACCTTCTGGATCCCTACTTGTCACTGTAGATGCAACCTCCTTGTACACAAACGTCTGTCTTGCCCATGACCATGCCGTGATTGAACACTGCCTCTCCCAACACCTTGCAGATTTCAAACCCACCACTTGATTTCTTGTACACCTAACCAGCTATATTCTAACCCATAAGTGTTTCACCTTTGAAGGGAAGGTGTACAAACAAATTCATGGCACAGACCTGGGCACCTAGAGGAAACATTCCTAGGGTCCCAAAACCCCAAACCCCTGCTACTGTTCAGGTTTATTGATGACATCTCTATAATCTCGGCCCAAGGCCAGGACACCTTATCCTAATTCCTCCTTAATTTCAGCACCTTCTCTCCCAGCCACTTCACCTGGTCCTCCTCTACCCATTGTGCCACCTTTTTAGATGTCACCCTCCTCCTCTCAGATGTCTCCATCCACACCTCGGTTCCCATCGTACCCACCAATCACCAACAGTATCTGAACTTTGACAGCTGCCACCCCTTCCACACCAAAAAACCCTTCCCATAAAGCCTAGCCACATGTGGCAGATGCACCTGCAGTGATGAGAGCTCACTTGCAGTGTGTGCTGAAGGCCTCACGAAGGCCTTTGCAGGCAGTCAGTACCCTCCAGACCTAATACACAGACAGATCTCCCATGCCATATCCCCACACTCACCTGATCTCCACATACATCCCAAGACTCAACCACAAAGAAGCACCCCTCTTGTCACACAATATCATTTGGAACTGGAGCAGCTGAACCACATACTTCATCAGTGCTTTGATTATCTATCATCGTGCCCTGAAATGAGAGACATCCTACCCAAGATATTTCCATCCCCTCCCAAAATGGTGTTCCCCCACCCACCCAACTTGCACAACATCCTAGTCCACCCCTATGCCACTTCCATCCAGATTCCCCTGCGAGAGAGATCATACCCTTGTGGAAGACCCAGATGCAAGACCTGCCCAATCCACCCATCCTGCACCTCCTACTCCAGTCCTGTGTCGAGCTCATCCTAACCCATCAGAGGCCGGGCCACCTTTGAGAACAGCCATGCTATATACCAGCTCTGCTGCAACCACTGAACAGCATTTTACAGTGGTATGACAACCAACCAGCTGTCAATCAGAATGAATGGCCACTGCCAAACTGTTACCAAAAACAGGGTGGAGCACCCAGTGGAGCAACATGCAGCAGAGCACAACTTACGAGATTTCAGTGGCTGCTTCAGAACCCATGCCATCTGGACCACCACCACCACCACCACCACCACCACCAGCAGCAGCAGCTGTTCTGAGCTGCACAGATGGGAGCCATCCTTACAGCACTTCCTTTGCTCCTGTAACCTCCCTGGACTTAAACCTAAGGTATCTTGCTGTCCTCCCACCCAATAGTTAATATGTGTGTTTGTGTTTGTGTACACCAACCCCTGTCCCAGTATCCCTGCCCAGTTCGTGTCAGCTAGTTGTGTGCTACCATCTATGTCACAGTCTGTGAAATCATGTGTCCATCTGTCTGCCACACCTTCTACCTGCACTCCCAGATAACCCACAGATGGCTCCCCACAATCCCATGAGCTGCTAGATGCTTACCCCCCCCCCCCCCCCCCCGCCACCTCCCACTTCTCTCCACCCCCTCACCCCAACCCACCCAGCACCCCCACCTCACCCCAGTACATGTATCGTGGGCCAGGGCCAAGAAAGAGCTGGCAGTTGACTGCACACAATGTACGGTGTGTGTGTGTGTGTGTGTGTGTGTGTGTGTGTTCATGTTTCTCCTATAGCTTGAAAAAGGAATTTCATTCCAAAAGCTTGCAAAGTTCTGTAACTCTTGTTTGTTTACCTATAGACAACGCAGTGCTTTTGCCTTTCTGTGAGTCATCTCCTTCATTTGTAAATAATAAGGCAATTAACTGTTCTTTCATGAACACAGTTTGCATCTCTATGCTTTCAGTTTTATACAATTTATGGGGTGGCTTCCTGAGCCGTTCAACTACTACATCCTGTAGTAATTTTTCCAAATCCAGAAATATTTCTTTCATCACACTTTCTGTACCCATGCATAAAGTCTACTGGTAAACCAAAACTGTGTACTTTCTGACCACTAACTAGCATGATTTTGCTTTCACATGATGGCATTCTTTTGTATAATGCAGCTAAAAGATTAAAATTTCAAAATATTTCATCAGAATTAAACTATGATCTGTGTATTAACATTATTATGGTGTTGCTTCAAAATGTTTGCAAAATGTTTGATCAGACACTGAAATTTGTGTGTTTGAGTTGTAAATTTTTATGTGAGAACTGGATGTTGTAAATATGATGTCTACAGCACTGCCACAAATTTGCAGGCTATTGTTTATAAACTGATAACAAAACTTGTTTTGATAAATTGTCCACCAATTAAGCTGCAACCAATTGCAAAATTCATAATAATTTTTCAGGAAAAGATATTTTTGAACATTTCAGGCATGTGTCCCAACACAGATCGCTTGCAAGTGATGGGTTTCATAGTTTTCAGAAATGGAGTTTGAAAGTATGTTTTCATTGTACAGTTCAAGTAAAGTTTCATGTTTTACATCAGGCACATATTTCATTCCGTCATCAACACATTCTACTTCAACTACAAAAATCAAATTGTGATTTATTTACATTGTTATTTGCAACATGCACTCACTTGTTAAAATTGCTTTCTGTAGCTGTCAGATTCATCTGTACGTTTGTTTCAGTACCAGAAATAAGATTTTTAGACTCTTGGCAACATTTAAAAAATTTCTATATGAATATTTTTGAAACCACTTTTGTTTTTTCCCCTATCGTTACCAATTTTGTCTTTCTGTTAAATGTCTTGCACATGAGCAGATATAAAAAAAATTAAAAATAAAAATAAAATAAAAGTCATTCTCATCTTGGTATGTCCATGTACACTGTTGTCGTTAATTTCACCATTTCCTGTATTGCCACGTCCATTAGTGTGTTACTTGTCCTTTGTTTGAAAAAGATTTATTTGTGCATCAACTAACATACAGTACTGAAATCCTGGCTAAACACTCGATTCTGACCCATCTACTCTCTTTAGAACCATTAAGAGTACCAAAGTCTGATTGAAATTTTGTTGACTATTTAAATTGATTCCATATTTCTAGATTTCCAGAAGGATTTCGACACCATACCTCACAACAGCATGTAATCAAACTGTGTGCTCATGGAATATCATCTCAGTTACGTGACTGCACTTGTGACATCCTGTCAGAGAGGTCACAGTTCATAGTAATATATGGAAAGTCATCGAGTAAAGCACAAGCGATTTCTGGCATTCCCCAAGGTAGTGTTTAGGCCTTATGCTGTCCCTTTTTAGTATAAATGGTTTAGGAGACAATCTGAGCAGCCGTCTTGGGTTGTTTGCAGATGATGCTGTCGTTTATCATCTAGTCAAGTCAACAGAACATCAAAGCCATTGCAAAATGATTTAGATAAAATATCTGTATTGTGTAAAATTGGCAATTGACCCTAAATAATGTAAAGTGTGAGGTCATCCACATGAGTACTAAAAGGAATCCATTAAACTACAGGTACACAATAACTCAATCAAATCTAAAGACTGTAAATTCAACTAAATGCCTAGAAAATCCAATTGCAAACAATTTAAATTGGAAAGAACTCACAGAAAATGATGTGGGGAAGGTGAATCAAAAAGACTGTGTTTTATTGGCAAAACATTTAGAAGACGCAACAGATTTACTAAGGAGATTGCCTACACTACGCTTGTCCATCCTCGCTTGGAGCACTGCTGCACAGTGTGGGATCCTTATCAGGTATATTGAGAAAATTAAAGGAAGAGTAGCACTTTTCGTGTAATCAAGAAATAGTTGAGGGAGCGTCACACACGTGATACAGGATTTGGGGTGAAAATCATTTAAACAAAGGTGTTTTTCATTGCAGCAGGATCTTCTCATGAAATTTCAATCACCAACTTTCTCCTCCAAATGTGAAAATATTTTGTTGTGCCAACCTACATGGGGAGAAACGATCATCACAATAAAATAAGGGAAATCAGAGCTCACACAGAAAGATATAGGTGTTCATTTCTTCCATGTACTGTTCGAGAGTAGCATAATAGAGAATTAGTTTGAAGGTGGTCTGATGCACCTTTTGCCAGGCACTTGAATGTGATTTGAGAATAGTGGTGTAGATGTAGGTGAATTTATGCAATCAATGAGTGTTTATTGGACATTAGGAGTCTTCAGCTATTTGTAATGTGAAGTTGAGAGAGGGAGAATCAATGAAAAAAATGTTTCTCTTAACTTAGTTCTCACCATTTGTTGTTGGTTCTTCTCTTTCTTGACACAGTAGATGTACTTTGATGACTCCTCCATGCAGTAGCTGCAAAGAGGTGTCTGGGTTGGGTTTGTCCATACATCCAGCACTGTGAAACAGGAATGTAACTTCTCTCCAGAATGAATTTATTTCACATTTTGCAGCTTCCACCATGTTAACAAACTCCTTTCGACTTGCAGTAACCATAGGGAACCAATTTGTTGCATCTCACAATAAGAAGTGCCTTACAACTGACAACTTCCAACTGTCTCCAACCAAAATGGAACACACTCACTGTGTCCTTGTGGACAAGAACAGTAATGTAACAGTTTCAGTACAAAGATATGTTTACAAGGTCAATATAATAGAAGTTCGTGACCAAAGAATAACAATTGATAAACATTTCCAGAAAGCAAAAAGAAATACAGTCTTTTATTAGTTTTACCTTTCTGAAAATTTATGGAAAACAATTAAGTATGTATGATTAAAGTACTACATCTAGATATTCACAACTTCACAAATGAAGAAAACTGTGAAGTACATGAGAAGTGTAAAAGTAATTACATTTCTCTTAAAATAGTTAACCATGATATCAATTTTAAACTTCATCAGTGTTCATTTACATCAAAATTATAGAAAATATATAATTTTCATTTTCAGTCTCTTTGAATTGTGTTCTGAATTATAATATATTGGGTTCTCCGATACTTGATGGAAAAAAGAGGTATATTGAACAGTCCCATTATGATAGTGATGTCAGGGCAAAAATTCCTAAATACATGAGAGGATAAGTACGTACTTTAGCTGTGACCAGTGCCCTCACAGGACCACACATCACAAGTATGCTATGTAACATTTAAATTATGTATAGACTTCAATGTGGCCACCCATCTATGATAAAACCAAGTGAAATGTGAAAATGTGTCAACTTAACTTAAAATGTAACAATTACCATCTTTGGACTTGAAAGCAGGTATACAAAATCAGTATACATTTTATCAAAGACATTTTCTAATTGTTTACTTGGCCGTAACCCCATACTCAGTTTCTGTGCAGGTTTGATTTCGGTGCAACTTTTATGTGCTGCAATGCGATGTCCCCCAAATGGTGAGGCATGAAACTAGCATGTGGTTTAATTTGTGAGGAACCACAATGTATGTTACAACACCAAATGTTATGCTTTACAAAATAGGACTTCAGTAGGCCTACTTTGCCTTTTTTCAACCTTTCTTTAATAATACAAATATTTGGGTCATTTTCTTGGTATTGAAGGGAGACGAAAATTTAATAGTCATGGGTGACTGGAATTCAAGAGTAGGAAAAGGGAGAGAAGGAAACATAGTGGGTGAATATGGATTGGGGGAGAGAAATGAAAGAGGAAGCTGTCTGGTAGAATTTTGCACAGAGCATAACTTAATCATAGCTATCACTTGGTTCAAGAATCATAAAAGAAGGTTGTATACATGGAAGAATCCTGGAGACACTAGAAGTTATCAGATAGATCATATAATGGTAAGACAGAGATTTAGGAACCAGGTTTTAAATTGTAAGACATTTCCAGGGGCAGATGTGGACTCTGACCACAATCTATTGGTTATGACCTGTAGATTCAAACTGAAGAAACTGCAAAAAGGTGGGAATTTAAGGAGATGAGACCTGGATAAACTGAAAGAACCAGAGGTTGTACAGAGTTTCAGGGAGAGCACAAGGGAACAATTGACAGGAATGGGGGAAAGAAATACAGTAGAAGAAAAATGGGTAGCTCTGAGGGATGAAGTAGTGAAGGCAGCAGAGGATCAAGTAGGTAAAAAGATGAGGGCTAATAGAAATCCTTGGGTAACAGAAGAAATATTGAATTTAATTGATGAAAGGAGAAAATATAAAAACGCAGTAAATGAAGCAGGCAAAAGGGAATACAAACGTTTCAGAAATGAGATCGACAGGAAGTGCAAAATGGCTAAGCAGGGATGGCTAGAGGACAAATGTAAGGATGTAGAGGCTTATCTCACTAGGGGTAAGATAGATACTGCCTACAGGAAAATTAAAGAGACATTTGGAGAAAAGAGAGCCACTTGTATGAATATCAAGAGCTCAGATGGAAACCCAGTTCTAAGCAAAGAAGGGAAAGCAGAAAGATGGAAGGAGTATATAGAGGGTCTATACAAGGGCGATGTACTTGAGGACAATATTATGGAAATGGAAGAGGATGTAGATGAAGATGAAATGGGAGATACGATACAGCGCGAAGAGTTTGAAAGAGCACTGAAAGACCTCAGTCGAAACAAGGCCCCGGGAGTAGACAACATTCCATTGGAACTACTAACGGCCTTGGGAGAGCCAGTGCTGACAAACCTCTACCATCTGGTGAGAAAGATGTATGAGACAGGCGAAATACCCTCAGACTTCAAGAAGAATATGATAATTCCAATTCCAAAGAAAGCAGGTGTTGACAGATGTGAAAATTACCGAACTATCAGTTTAATAAGTCACAGCTGCAAAATACTAATGCGAATTCTTTACCGACGAATGGAAAACCTGGTAGAAGCCGACCTCGGCGAAGATCAGTTTGCATTCCGCAGAAATGTTGGAACACGTGAGGCAATACTGACCCTACGACTTATCTTAGAAAATAGATTAAGGAAAGGCAAACCAACATTTCTAGCATTTGTAGACTTAGAGAAAGCTTTTGACAATGTTGACTGGAATACTCTCTTTCAAATTCTAAAGGTGGCAGGGGTAAAATACAGGGAGCGAAATGCTATTTACAATTTGTACAGAAACCAGATGGCAGTTATAAGAATTGAGGGGCATGAAAGGGAAGCAGTGCTTGGGAAGGGAGTGAGACAGGGCCGATGTTATTCAATCTGTATATTGAGCAAGCAATAAAGGAAACAAAAGAAAAGTTCGGAGTAGGTATTAAAATCCATGGAGAAGAAATAAAAACTTTGAGGTTCGCTGATGACATTGTAGTTCTGTCAGAGACAGTAAGGGACTTGGAAGAGCAGTTGAACGGAATGGACAGTGTCTTGAAAGGAGGGTATAAGGTGAACATCAACAAAAGCAAAACGAGGATAATGGAATGTATTTGAATTAAGTTGGATGATGCTGAGGGAATTAGATTAGGAAATGAGACAATTAAAGTAGTAAAGGAGTTTTGCTATTTGGGGAGCAAAAAAACTGATGGTGGTCGAAGTAGAGACGATATAAAATGTAGACTGGCAATGGCAAGGAAATCGTTTCTGAAGAAGAGAAATTTGTTAACATTGAGTATAGATTTAAGTGTCAGGAAGTCGTTTCTGAAAGTATTTGTATGGAGTGTAGCCATGTATGGAAGTGAAACATGGACGATAAATAGTTTGGACAAGAAGAGAATAGAAGTTTTCAAAATGTGGTACTACAGAAGAGTGCTGAAGATTAGATGGGTAGATCACATAACTAATGAGGAGGTATTGAATAGAATTGGGGAGAAGAGGAGTTTGTGGACAACTTGACAAGAAGAAGGGACCGGTTGGTAGGACATGTTCTGAGGCATCAAGGGATCACAAATTTAGCATTGGAGGGCAGCTTGGAGGGTAAAAATCGTAGAGGGAGACCAAGAGATGACTACCCTAAGCAGATTCAGAAGGATGTAGGTTGCAGTAAGTACTGGGAGATGAAGCAGCTTGCACAGGATAGCGTAGCATGGAGAGCTGCATCAAACCAGTCTCAGGACTGAAGACAACAACTTGGTATTCCATAAGCCCTTTGAATAAATGGGGCAAATCAGTAAGTATCAAAAGTGGTTGATTGCGGGTGCTACACGTGCGCTACCTCTTTTTGCTCAAACATTCTACTAAGAGTATCTTTCTCATTACGTTATCACTTCTTCAAATATTACAAACTTTGAATCTGGAAGCCAGTATTCTATCTGCCAGTAATCTATCCCATCTTGTGGGATCTCCCCAACACCCAACTCTGAGCTTGCTTATCGATTTCTAGAGGGAAATGAGCATGAAACTTCATGTGGTGGTTTAAAACTGTGTGCCAGACTGAGACTTGAACTCAGGACCTTTATCTTTCGCAGGTAGATGTGCACCGACTGCGTTACCCAAGCACAATTTATGATCCATCCTCACAGCTTGTGCTAGTCTTGCAAGTTTCACAGGAGAACTTCTGTGATATTTTGGAAAGTAGGGGATGAGATACTGATTTGTTAATGATTGTAAACTGTTGGAATTGTTATTCCTTTAAGCAGCTTAGAAGTGTTCACACAGATCAGAAAACATGAGCAGCAATGTTCCTAACAGCTGAGCTATCTGCCTGCTGCAGCTGGCTTTCTCAACATGATGCATTTATGTAAACTAGTTCCAGAAATTAAAATTGATATTGGATAATTAACTACTAAAGAATGAGTGTTCCAAAACCTTGGAAACAAAGCACAAAGAAAACATGGTCAGATGTTAATGTAACTTTGTACAAGCACACACCATCAGCAGGTGTGCAAATAATTAAGACTTGCAGGTCTCTGTGACCGGTAGAACAGCTACCAAAGGCATTAGTGTTCATGTTTAATGATGTTAACATGCCTACTAGGCATAGGTGTGATCAGCACTTGATGTTATGTGATCCTAGTGAAGGACACAGTGACATCTCATACTTGGATGAGGCAGTGTTATCAGCATCTGACAGCGTTCGAAAGTGGCCTCATTGTCAGTTTCCCTTTGGCTGATTATTTGAATCATGCAGTATCCAGATATGAGGGGCATTCAGATGTGACAGTGGCCCAGTTTTGGACTGCATGGGAATGTGAGGGCAGGAATACTTGTCAGACTTTTGGTCAGCCACACCAAGCATGACTCGCAACCCATCCTCATAGCTTTACTTTTGACAGTACCTCATCTCCAGCATTCAAAACTTCACTGAAGTTCTCCTGCAAAGCCTGCAGAACTAGCACTCCAGGAAGAAAGGATATTGTGGAGATAGTGCAGGAATTGTTTCCAGAATAAATTTGTCACTCTGCAATAGAGTTTTCACTGATATAAAACTTCCTGGCAGATTAAAACTGCATGCTGGAGAAGGACCTGAACCCGGGACCTTTCCCTTTTGTGGACAGGTGCAAGTTTCACAGGAAAAGGCGAAATGTCCAATCTGAAATATAATACCTCAAATTGGTATGATTGTCCTTCAAATAGAAAAGCCGTGCATTTTCTACAGTCTTTATAAAGCTGTATATGCTAATATTCAGTAGTGAGATCCATTGTGCTGACATATCTTGCTCCAGTAAATTTAATTAACATTTCTTCTATTATAGGTAGTCTGTTTCTTCCAGGTTCAATTACTTTATTAACACCACTTGCATCTAATACTAGTCTCACAGTTCAGTTGAATTTTTTGACTGCAACTAAGGAGTTTTTACAGCAGCTATCAGAAGATTCAGTGATATTACAATTAATCAGTCCGTCAATTTCTTTTCGGACTAACTTTTCCTAGAAACAGGTATTGGATATGGTCTTATATAGAATGGATTGTGTGGCTCAATCTTTATGGTAAGAGCAAAGTCTCTTATAATTCGTGGTCTCATTGAAAAAACATCTATGTGACTCCTTAATAAAGAAGCCATCTGCTCTTTCTCACTTGTGTTAAAATTTACTGATTTATTTATGTTGTTAACTATGTCCTCATGATTTATTGGTGGCATGTAATCATATAATTTTCTGTCATCATCGTTGTCTTTGTTAGTTTCAACTACTAATGTAAGATACAGCTCTTGAGTAGTCACTCGATCAAACTGTAATGTGACTGTGTTTTTATCTTGTACCTTTTGTTTTGTAAGCCAGTCTATTCCTAGAACAATTGGTGTATTTAACCCTGTGACCACACACATTGGGTACTTATTTGGATATCCACTCAATCCAAATATAATCAACAATTCTTCGCAAATTGATTTGCTTGTCATTCCTGTTATCCCTGGGATTTTAACTCCTGTTACTGGCAGTCCTGGAAACGTATGTAACATATGGCTGTGTGTTAAAAACCAATAGCCTACTACACAAATATCACTGCCAGAATCTAGAACTACTCTTACTGGTGTATGTCTGACTACTACATTAAGTTTTGGTCTAATGTGTTGCTTAACAGTTGTGATCTTTCTTCTAAGAGAGTGTCTGTTAGTGTATTTAAGCTAACAGTATTATTGTTAAATATTGTACCTTGGTGTTCTGTATCATTATTACAATTTCTGTGCCTATGTCCTGCTCTGCTATCTTGACCACTGGACCCTCTGTACACAATACTTGCGTTATTTTTTTCTTGTCCATATTGTCCTCTGTTGTAATGCCCATTCGTTGTGCTGCATTGGTAAGCATTGTTGCTTTTGTTATTTCATTGCCATATCTCTGATTATCTCTCAGTGGTGTTTATCTGTTATAAATATTGTAATAAATTATTAACATTGCTCAAATCTTTGCCCAAAAGTTTGTCCCTTATTCTCCTTGGGAGGCAACCTCTAACAAATGTTCCTCTCTTATGGGATCTTCTAAATAATTAGTCGTATTAATATGCCACTCAATGAAATCCCTGCATCCATTTCAAGAATTATTATTGTATTGTTTTTAACATAACAGTTCAAAGTGTAACTTATTCTGTACCCCCTCACACTAGTATTTTGATTTGAAAGCAATTTCAAAATCTTGCTAAGTTCTAAAGTTTTCCAATTGTAGCATTCCCCATTGCGCAGCTTCACCTGTCATATGACAAATCTTATTTTATTGTAATCTGTCCACATTTCTGGTAACATACCTTTAAATGATTTCAAAAGTAAAATGGGGTGTATCTATCCTAATGCAAATTTAGGAAACTTGTGATTTAGTCCTTTGCTTAATGAAGTATTGAAATCATCACTACCATTACTTACCATCTTACTCATCATTACCAGATCTACAACCTCTCTTGTTAGTTCTTGTCCCGTATTATTGATCTGTGGTACATCTTTTGTAGTACCTAAGTACTGATCAATACTATTAATTGTTGACAGCCTGTCACCTATGAGTGTGGTTATGGAAGATGTGGATTTATTCTCAAAAGGTTCTTTAAGGTTACTGTTATTTTCCTTAAATCTGATTTCTCATTCAGCTTCTAACTTTTGTAATCTTGGTTCTAATTCATTATTGATAGGTGATATGACATCAGTTTTCTTGTTTGTGTACTTCTGTAAGTCATCTTTAGTGTGCAGTAAATCCTACTGTAAAATGTGAATTCTTTGTGTTAAAATGTCTAGGTCAGATTTTAGTTATGTACATGTTCCAGTTTGCCCTATACTATGTCTTCTACGATACCTGGCCTTTCCTCCAGTTCAGCAATGTGAGTGGATCTTAAATCTAATTTTTTAGCAACCTGTCCATTCAGCCGTTAAGTTGGGAAGTGAAAGCATTTAGTTTCTTTTGCATGTTATCTAATCTATTCTTGATTTTCATAAAATAATTGTCTATTTCCATAAATCTGTTATATATTACTGATTGCATAAATATTTCCATGGTGAGAATGTTCTCTATTAAAGCAATTTGGCACTATTTATTTGTAGTTATACGTCTAGGATCCAGAAAGGAATGTATATAAATCTGTTGTGATTACACTTCACTCACTGGTGGGACCTAAATTATGGTTGAGTTATAGTTATTACATTCCCATAAAAGTCAAATGGAAGTACACAGTGTCTGAGCTTATTTCCCTTTTTGAGGGTTGATAATCCTGGCCTGTATGGGCACAGCCTTTATTTTCAGCCATTGGAGTTATCCTTATGGTTATCAATTTGTATTGGCATGTCAGCTTCTTTTAACACATACGAATAAGTTTTCTTTCATAGCAAAGTGCATCCTGTAACTGCATAGTCCCATTGTCATCAGTCAGTATCAGCCCAGCTTGCAAAGCATGTGTGCACAGCTCAACATCTGTTACCATCCTAGTTCATGCTCACATATTCAATACAAGGCCCAGAGTGTCAGTGTCATGTGTTTACAGTAGCTTTCACTGCACAAATTCATGAAGCTCGTGTTCAGTGGCGTGATCCTTTGTGAAATCTGTGATGAAATGACAACTGGTTTCCATATCAGCGGCTCAAGGAATTTATTTCACCTAATCGCTCTCACTTATTCAGTGGGGACATCATCCGTACATCCGACATCCATCGACAAGGTACGTTTCTTGCTGCTTTTATGACGTTGTTGTCCACAGAAAATTCATGTTTTTATGATGTTGTTGAGCACAGAAAATTCATGTTTTTACAACATTTTCGAGCACAGAAAATTCACATTAAACGAAGTATTGCCATCTTTAGTTTATCCTGCCAACACCCACGTACATCTCATGCACACTTAACACTTTGCAGCCAGGTTTCATAAGTTTTTGCACTTTGTTTTTGAGTGTCTTTCATACAGTTACATTACATAAAGTTTCTGTAAAGCCCTTCCCACATACTACATACATAACATAAAAAAAATACAAATACAATAAAAAAAAAAAAAAACTTATCCTATTCATTTGCTGACAAGCCATTATCGTTGCTTCTATACATTATGTCTGCTTGTCATTTTGTTTTAGTACATTGTGTTAAATTACAATTTCATTACATTGTTCAATTTCAATATGGGTACACTTTTTACTATCGTTTGGTTTTGCATACTTTACGAAACATTCATACAATAATAGATTCTGTTTTCCTTTATGGCATAAATTGACATACATTTCATTTCATTTACAGTGACTTCTTGTCGGAGCTTATTTATCATTTCAGAAGAATTATAGAAGTAAACAATAGTTGTCAGAATAGATACTACACACTGCTCAAATAACTACACATGGCCTCGCCTCTCTAGCATTCTTCAGGAAGGACACACTTCAGTGTTGAAAAATTTCACAGAAAGGCATTTATGTGCTCAGTTACGTCTCGTTACTGGTCTTAACTGTGTTCCCAAGAACAAAATAGTTTGTTGTTTATAAACACAACTCAAATCTGATGATACCAATGGTATCAAATACTTATTCAGTGTTTAAAAGTGCAGCTCAGTATTTACTTGTGATGTTCATTGTATAAGGGATATCCATTCCATGTGCTGAGGTATACAGAGTTGTATCATCACTACCAAATGCTATGCAAAATGAGTGTAAAACAGTGTTTACGTAAGTAACAAATATGCTTAAAAGTTTCAGTGTGATTCAGGTGTTTTGACACTTTCATGGGTAATCGATACTCACAGTAGTTTGGTTTCGACCCCTTGGTTATTTGGTAGTGTTCAACCTTAGTTCAGCGTCATGATATGTGACGTACTGCAACTATTTTCTTCTTCACACACTTTCGCACTATCACATTCATAAATATCATAAACTTATAACTATATTTATCTTGTGGTGCAGTCCTTTTTATTTTTATATGGTACCTAACACTCTACAAGCATGTATCTTTCTTCACTTTAGGACGTTTCGATGCATCATTCCCAGGAAGAAAAAAAAAACTTAATACTAACTTAAAACTAAATCTTCATAGATAAGTAAATAGTGGCTCAATGGCTACTAATACCTTTTTCATATATTCAACCATGTATTCTTTCACTTCAGTGTGCAGTCGTGTTATCACAAAACTTATTTAATGTCACGTGTGCATCTCTACTTACCTTATAAATCTGGAAGGTAATGTGTATTATAGGTGTGGTGTGACCTCTTATTCACTTTGCTACTTATACTGTACCTGCTTATCTACCTACAGCAAGACTTTTCTGGTCCTTCAAATATGATTAGCACGTGTACTTTCACTGGTTAAATTTGTAAATATTGTACACATATAGATATAATGTATACAGTAGCATAACTTCAGTAAATATCTCATATTTTAGGGTCCATTTCTGTGTATATAATCTCGTAGCTTATCTTTGTATGTGTGCATTCTGTAGATAGTCTTAGTTGCAGTATAGGGTCTCCCTTAATTTTCTATGTCCCTGTTTATGAAGTAGGCTTTACAAATGCTAGTGCAGGTTGTAGCCCATAGGGTTTGTTTGTTTTGGGTGCTCATAAACTCCGAGCTGTCTCTGTCTGGTGCACGCGCACTCGCAGTTTGTCGATTAGCTTGCTCACCAATGCACATGCGCTGCGCCGCTCTGATACCACTAACATCGCGGCGAGGTGTGTATTGCATTGTATGCTACCGTGCATTTCACAAGTTCATTTATTTGCTTACAAGTGGGCCACATGCAAGGCGAAGCATTGTATTTAGAGTATCGTTGTCTCTAGACACATAAAAGTAAAATTCTTCCTTGTTACATCCATTCATCTTATCATTTATACATTTGACATATAAGAAAAAACACAAACAAAAATTTTCCTTATTCTGGAATATGATTTTCCAGCATCCTAAATCTAATACTATTATACATATATACAACTTAGAGGGTGTACAGCCCTATTTCAATATATAAATGTCCTCAAGTCTTTGTGTGGGCAAAGGCCCTTATCTTTACCCGTGTTCATGTGCACCAATCTGTATGCTCCTGGGCAGGGGATTTTAGTAGTTATTGTCCAGTGTATAGTAGTTGCCACTTACGGTTCAATTTTCCAATGTTTGTGGACTTGGGATGTGTTCTAAGTAACACCTTTTGTTCTATATAAAATTGTGTTGTAAGTTTTAGGCTTCTGTCATAAATTCCTTTCCTGTATTTAGCCCAGGTTTCAAGGTTGATTACTGCTTGTCATATTTTATCGTCCAGTGATAATTCTGGTGTTGGTATCTTGAGCAAAGGTTTTCCCCACTCGTCTACCTGTTTGCATTTGAACATCAGCTCATTTAGTGTAAATCCTGTTGATGTATGGGGAAGGTTGTTAACAAATTGTAAGAAAGGAGTGACATATTCAATCCACTTGGTATGTTTACGAGGTATATGGGTCCTCACAAACCTTTTGAATTCCTTAAACACCTTTTCTATGGGGGATGCTTTAGGATGAAATTTGGATACTAAAATGTGTTTGATTTGGTTGGAATTTACAAACTCTTTCCATTTACATTCAACAAAATTTATCTGTTAATATGGCTTCTGGTTTTCCTACTCTTGCAAAATAATCTTCTTTAATTTGTCTTATAATTGAACTGGCTGTAACGTTCTGTACAGCATACAGTTTTACATATTTTATGAAAATATCATACATGCCTACTATGTTCTTTACTCTCCCCTTACCTCTGGGAGAGGGTCCAGCCACATTTAACGATACCTTTTCTAGAGGTTTCTTAGCCACAGTGGGACGTAGTTCTATCTGTTTGGAGATGTTGGAATGTTTTGCTTTCTGGAAAACAATACATTTTCTTGCCCCTTGTGGTACTCTTCATCTAAGGCTGGCGAAATAACAATATTTACCTATATTGCCAGTGCATTTTGCATGCTATAAAGGCCTCAAGTATTGTGTGTGTATAAGATAAAATCAAATCATCCACATATTCCTCTGGCAAACACATATGCCATTGTTCTTGTTCAGGATGGTTCCTGTGGAACAGAACACCTTTGTGAATAGCGAAAAACCTTTTTAACTTTTCATCACTGTTATGCATAAGTTTTGCTCTTACCTTACTCCAGTGTGTGTCTTCCTGCTGTAATTGCTCCATGTGTTTACACATGTGGACATAGTATGGTCGGAGTGTTTTGTCTTCCATCAAAATAGCTCTTATTTCACCTTCCTGCTCTAAAAGATCTTTGAATTCCTCTAAACCTTGTGGTAATCAAGAAAGAGCATCAGCTATTATGTTCTGGTTTCCCTTTATGTACACTATTTCAGAATTGAATTCTTGAAGATACATACACCACCTGGCAATTTTCAAGTTAACAAAAAAGCGATAGGGACTGATGGTTATAGTATACTTTTGTGTGTTTACCCCAAATGAAATATTCAAACTTTTTAAAGGACCAAATTACAGCCAAAGCTTCCAACTCCGTGACTGGATATGAACATTCAGCTTCGGATAAGGTGTGGTTGGCAAAACTAATTACTTTAAGGATGAAATTTTCCTCTTCTTCTACCATTTGAAAAAGGTATGCACCCAGACCGTGAGAAGACGCGTTGGTATGTAAACAAAAATCCTTCTTCATGAAACTTCCTGGCAGATTAAAACTGTGTGCCGGACCAAGACTCGAACTCGGGACCTTTGCCTTTCGCGGGCAAGTGCTCTACCAACTGAGCTACCCAAGCACGACTCGCGCCCTGCCCTCACAGCTTTACTTCTGCTAGTACCTCGTCTCCTACCTTCCAAACTTTACAGAAGCTCTCCTGCGAAACCTGCAGAACTAGCACTCCTGAAAGAAAGGATATTGCTGAGAGATGGCTTAACCACAGCCTGGGGGATGTTTCCAGAATGAGATTTTCACTCTGCAGCGGAGTGTGCGCTGATATGAAAATTCCTGGCAGATTAAAACTGTGTGCCGGACCGAGACTCTTTCTTCATGTCTGGTTGAGATAAAATATTAGCATTTAATAAGGCCTGCTTGATGTTCTCAAAATTGGTTTGACATTGCTTGTCCCATAACCAAGGTCTGTTTTTCTGGAGGAGATGGAGTAAAACATCACTATTTGTAAGTTGGTTAGGGATGAATTTCTTGAAAAATTACGCTAGGTCCGAGTATGCCTTTAATTGTCTCTTGTTTTAAGGAAAAGGGCAGTTCCTAATGGCATCAAGTTTTTTAAGATCTGGCAGTATGCCTTCCGAAGCGATTGTGTCTCCTAAAAATTTTACTTTTTCTTGTCTGAAATTAGATGTCTTGAGATTTGCTGTTACTCCATATTTGAAAAAGTGACTCAATACTTGTTCAATTAATCTTAAATGTTCTACCCAAGTGGGTGTAGTGACTAAAAGGGTGTCCATGTATACTGTTACCTTACTTAAAAGTTTGGGCCCTGGCACTCCATCAAGTCCAGAGATAAATACACATGCACTTCCGTTCAATCCAAATGGTAATACTTGAAATTCAAAGCTCGAGCCCCCACATATGAAGGCAGTATACTTCCGACTTTCTTCATATAGTTTTATTTGCCAATATGAAGACCGGAGGTCGATTATAGTAAGAAATTTAGCATTATGGAATTTTATAAGCTGTTCCAGTAAATTGTCTGGACATGTTCGGACTGGTACAATAATCTTATTAATGTTACGTGCATCAAAGACCAAGTGCACCTTGCCACTTGGCTTACTCATGGCCAAAATAGGACTACAATAAGGGGGAAATGATGGTTGTATTATACCCCATTCAAGCATCCTGTTAATCTCTTTTCTTACTCCTTCCCTCTTTGTCCATAGTATGGGGTATGAGGTAGAACAAAAAGTTTTGTGAGGACATACTTCCATTTTGTACACAAAATCCTTAATAATACCTGGTATTTTTTCAACTACATGTATGTAAGCAAGTATCAGTTTCCTAAGTTCTGCTTGCTGCTCTTGAGACAAGCACTTTGATTCACTTACCTTCATGCCTGTAATTTCGATATTTACTTCTTTGGCTGCCGACTGTTCATTAATAGATGTATTGACAAACATATCTAAGGGGTTTACCACTGTAACTTCAAAGTCACGAGTAACTTCAGTTTTACAGTTGTTATTACTTCCCCTGATTAGGTTTATTACAAATAGTTGGTATTGTTTTGTGTTTGCCAAGTGATCAGCTAATTATTCCCAGTAGCTTGTGTCTGTACATATTGTACAAGCTGGCCATACGCTACTTGCCTGTTGTAGTTGTTTTTGCTAAATTTTTGCCCATTTCTTTTATATCTGCCTTTGAATTTATGGCTTTCTCCATTACCGTTGTGATCACCGTTACCATTACAATAGGTCTGTGTGGGGTAAGGTTGCCATCCGTGTTGCACGACAAATCTGTTGTTCACTTTTTCGTCCATAATCATATATCAAATCTATTAAGTCCAGTACAGATAGAAAGTATTCTCTGTCTTGTTCCGGAATGGTACTGAGTTTTTCCCTAATATGGGCAGGAAGACGGCTCTTTCAAATTTTCAGCACTTCTACTTGAGATACCGAGTTCATCCAGTATCTGGTTTTGTTCATATATTTTTCAAAATAGCCCATTAAGCACCCATGTTTGCTATTGAATGGAGCTAGGTTGAATATTTCAAGTCTGAGCCTCTCTTGTATGACCTCAGACCAATATTTATCCAGAAAGGCTTTCTCAAACTGTTCATAGTAGTGGCAGTGTTCTGCCATGTCCGTAACTCATAGTTGAACATCACCCTGTGTGTATCCAACAACAAATCTAATTTTCTGAGCTTTGGTCCAGGTATGAGGTAAAACATTTTGAAATGCCCCGATAAAGACCACGGGGTGTGTTCTTTTCTCTTCACAGCTAAATATCGGAAATTGTCAATGCCTAAGTGATCCCTCATCTGCAAGTAATGTTGACAAACATGCCGCGCTGTCAGTGACAGGCATGTTTATGTTCAGTGGTGGTGTAGTGCATGGCAACTGAGCTTGCTCGACAGTTACAGCTGCTGACAAGCGTCGCTGCAATCTTTGCTGTTTTGCTTCAGCTTGCTAGCACCATATTGTGTGTGGGTAACCAGGGAAACTATCTAACTTCTCTAAAAGCATGGGTTTGTTTTCTGTCAAACGTTGTTTTGAAATGTCAGTAGTTTTAGCAATACTGCCTCTTAATCTTTCCTCTGATTCCTTTAAAACTGAATGTATTTTAGGTAGAAGTTGACTTTCTTTCTCTTTTAGACCTTCTTCTACAGTATCTACATAAATTTTGTACTCTGACATTGCCTTTTCAACAAGGCTGCCGCCCTTATCCAGCATCCCAGCTTCAGCTTTCTCAGTTATTTGCTTTACATCTGCACATATCTTATCTCTTTGTTTTGTGGCTGTATTTTATTCAAATGCCTTTCCAATAAAAAAATTACTGCAATAAAATCACTGCAATTCACACTGTAAATGAAAATTTACCCATTGAGTATAAGTCGTACGAGACGCATTTGTATCTTGTTGATTTTGTCAGTTGCTGTTGCTATCATGTAGTGCAGGTAATATGAAACTCATTAGTTTATCGCAGTTGCTGTTGTACTGTTGAAAATATTAGGTAGTGTCGAAATATTTATATGTGGTCACTATAGGTTGTGAACCAGCTCCATAATTCACATTTCGTTTGTATGAATGTTTGATGTTTATTTGCTTAGCAGCTCATTATTTGATAAGTAGCTAAGCTGTATTTCTTCGGTTATTCTCTTGATAAAGCCTTCTTACACCGTTAAATCTGGTCAGCATCCTTTTTAAGGACAGTAGTACCACTTTTGTGACATTCGAATGACAGTGCAATTAATTTGCATTGTAAAGTTGTGCACTCTTGTGTAGTGTGTTCTGCTGCACTACTCATAATTATACAGTGTGAATTTTTTCTTTTTGTAGTAATTAGTCTGTGTTTGTTGTTGATATTGTCCATTGTCTTATTAGCACTGGTTGAAGAACTTTAAAACTCATGATTGACTCTTTTGGTTTCATTACGAGTATATTCACGTTGTTAAAATAACCTTAATTCCAATACCCAGGTTCTTTTTTTGACAGTTTGTGTGGCATGGATTTAGTTCCTTGGGGCAGTATTCTTCACTAAACAGTTGTCACATGTGAGGGCTTTGACTATCTTGCTTATTCCGTGGACCAAATGGTGACTGACTCTTGACAAAATCCTTTTTTGCTGTGTAACACTCTATTCTACTAAAGGTGTAGTACCATTCCTCAAATACAGAGTAACAATTATTTCTTCATAAACATAGATGAATACTGACAATTAGGACTGACCAATTTTGTTCTCACATGAGAAACAATTGACTTTCCCAGTGTCATTCTTTCAGCTCTACATTCAGGTCTTCAGTATTCCTTGGGAGTTGCGTGTGGCCTGAGAGCTCTTTGTAGCTACTTGTGATAATGTTACGGGCAGTCCAACTGCTCTTGGTGTCGCACATAACTCGTAAGGAATACCTCGGACAAGAATACAACAACTGCAGACTGTGAAAATTGAAATAATTCTAAAAACAAAATAAAGATGATTGTCTCATTAACAGAAACACTCTAATTCTCAACCTGTTCTGCTTGTTCATTTGTTTGAAGCTACACAATCTGGATATGAAATCAACATATGTAAGGGAGCCCTTGTACCCTTAGAGTACTTGTGGAAGTAAAGCTATGAGAACAGGTTACGAGTCGTGTTTGGGTAGCTCAATTGGTGGAGCAAATTTCCGTGAAAGACAGAGCCCCTTAGGTTGAGTCTCAGTCTGGCACACAGATTTCAACTGCCATGGAGTTTCATATCAGCACACACTCCACAGCAGAGTGAAAATTTCATTCTCAAAACTACCCCAGACTGTGGGTAAGCAATGTCTCCACAATACTCTTTCTTTCCATAGTGTTAGTATTGCAAGTAGGCCGCCCCCGGTAGCTGAATGGTCAGTGTCAGTCCTCTGGGCATGGGTTCGACTCCCATCTGGGTCAGGGAATTTTCTCCGCCCAGGGACTGGATGTTGTGCTGTCATCATCATCATCCTCATCGACTGCAGGTCACCGACGTGGCATCAAACTGAAAGACTGGCACCCGGTGAATGGCATGCCCGACAGGGGGCCCTAGCCATACAATTAAATTAAAAAAAAGTATTGCAAGTTTTGCAGGAGATCTGCTGTGAAATTTGGAAAGTAGGAGATGTAGTACTGGCAGAAGTAAAGCTTTGAGGATGGGTTGTGAGTGGTGCTTGGGTAGTACTTAAATATTTCTCGACTGAATAGTGCTGGCAAAGATTAAAGTCTATAAATCAAATAATTTTTTCATAGTTGATTAAGAGCTCTTGAGGCATAAGCTTTAGGGAGTCTCCCCTTCTCACTTGCAGAAAAACTCCCCCTATTACCAACTTTGGTCCATCAGTTTGGAGTATAAATTGTTTGTTAAAATCTGGCAAGTCTAGAACTGGAGCTGCACGTAAAGTTTGGTTCAGGCATGTGAAATCTGCTCTGTGATTTGTCCCATTGAAAGTTCCAATCTTTCGTATGTGTCTCAGTTAGTGGTGCCACTTTATGGCCAAATCTGAGACTGAATTTATTAAACATATTTATTTATTTACTTATTTTTGTAGAAACATTTGAAATTACAAATTATGTCCAGTTTACTATGTTTATTTTTGGATTCATTTATGAAAGAGTAATCAAAAATAATATTGTAATGAAAACTAGCAGGAATTCATATGATCAGAAAAATTGTAAAACCTTTGGAATATTGTTATTTCCGCAGAGTGTGAGGAGCCGTAAGCTTGCCTCTGATATGATTGGATGTATTTTTGTACAATAGGTGTGAACAATGTAAATTCGGCTTCGTTATGTGAAAAATCAAAATACTGTATAATATACGAAAATTTGAGAAAATCAGTAGAAAATACATTAACATAAAAAATTCTGCAACAACCACCTTCCAATTTATTTAGTTCAAACCAGCCATGAGATCCAGATGTTAGCTTCAAGAATCAGACCCCTAGACGGTAAGAACAGGAGCCATCTCAACATGACAAGCTAAGTACACTTGAAAGTTTATTGTAATCTTCGCTCCTCTCAAATCTTCATAAAAGACTTTGCTTATTAGTTACTTGCACTGGGCATTGTTTCTGCCACAACAATTAAACAATGGACAGTTTACAATGAATGGCTCGTTTCACTCCTTTGAAAGAATGTTCCTTCACTGGTTACAATCAGCCGATACTTATGGTCACTTATAACCACTCACAAAATATTATATACAGTTGATAATCGGATGATCTGCAAAATAAATCACCATATGATTTGGACAAGACAAAAAGTTATAATTTGCAGACCCACTAACCATTCACAAGTGTGACAATAAAATTCCTTCCACCCACATCACTGAATCAGTTAATTTCTTAAAAACGTTCTCCGGACCCAGAGTTCTAAGGAAAAACAGCACACTTATTAACAGATAAATAATACTTTATAAAATGATTAGCTTGTGCAGGACAACATGGCTTTAAAGAAGACCTCCTAGCTCAGATTTTAAATTTTAACTGGCATAGAGAAGGAAGATGACTGAAACAACATGACATTAAATAATTAGCATGTGTATCTCCACTCAACTTTGAAATCTTCAGAACATGATATATAACATGCAACATATAACAATGGTAATATGAAGAAGTGTTTGTTTAAATTAAAGGTCAAAGACTAATATAACACTTCTTAACTACCCCTGTCTTTCAGAAAGTTATATATATTTAATACAGTAAGCACCAAGTCCAGTCTTTGGGCAATAGACCAAGTCTTACAAATGGGCCATGTCCAATTCACACACCACACCCACAGCAGCAACCAGCTCCATCAGCACTGACCCCAATGCCTTCTTAGTTGCATCCATAATGACTGCAATGAAGTTAGAATTGCGCCATCTGCGATCTGACCTCATTCACTTACCCAAACCAAAACGGCAAGATTCTAGAAAGAAACCCTTGTAACTTATTGACAGTTTAAAGTCAGTCAACAGCTTATGGGAAGTTCACCCACCTGAGACACCATGTACAATTAAGGGTGACCCACCTGAACACAGTCTACAATTAAGGAGTCTACAGCAAATAGCAGTGAGAATGTACTGCTTGCATTGTATACTTCATCGAACAATGTGAATCTGTCCATAATGTACAACCTCCTAGATATTTGAGTGCTCTGAAATAGATGAAGCAAGATTTTGTTGAGAATCTTGGTTTGGAACATTCACAGTGCTGTCATAAACTGTCTCACCATTGTGTTGCCCTACTTCATATACAAAATAACAGCACTCAGAGCCCACATTGCTAACTCCCTCAGTCAATATGCCATCATTCACGTCATTCTTGTTCATAGGCTCAGAACTGACTCCACTCGCGACTGCTCCAGCCTATCCCCTTGGCTTCGCTGCACAGGGCTTGCCACCACCCAGAGCTCAATACATAACAACTTGTGTGAACGACAGTGTGTCATGAAGCAGCACACGTCACTGTTCAGAACATGTGAGGAGTGGCCACTTCCCCCAAATCGACAAGTCTGAAGTGGCTGAGCACTGCATCTATGAAGTACACTTGTTTGTTTTGAACAGACAAAGGTGGCATGCTGCATGAACAAGTTCTGGCATTCGGTTATCAGAATTGTGGAAGTAAGACTAGATGATGATCTTGTCAACTGGGACAACAGTTTCCAAATGCTCTCTTGTGGGATGTGGTGTTTGCAGAAATATGTCAGGAACATTCTGATGTAAAAGTGGCAGAGGCGGTGATTAGAATAGACAGACAGCATCAGAACTCACTGCCTGGAACACCCTTCACCCTGCAGAAGGCTCCCCACCACTGGTCATTACATTTCTTCTGGAAGCAAGCAATTGGTCCACCTTTTGGGTTCTTGGCATAGGAATTTGTGGCCCAGCAACTATAATGGAATGAACTGGACATTAACCCAACACTTTACCTGAAGAGGATGAATGGGAAACCCATCAGAATGTCATGGCACAATGATAGCACAACCCTGCTGATAATCTGGAAAGAGTTCATAAATGAAATTAGTTGAGAAAAAATCCTGCATTCCCATATAGAATGACCAAAGTTATACGTTAGGGAGTAGCACCATATGAAACAGCAAAAAGAGAGCAAGTACCTATAAAGACCCATTTAGGAATAACTTATTAATTAGCAGTGATGAAAAGTGTAGACTTATCTATATTCTTACAAAATTAATTACTTCAAAATACCTTATCAGATTGTATCAGAGTTAGTGTCATGTGACAGCACTTGACCAACACTACACAAAGACAGAACCATTCTTTTCCTTTTTAAGAAATGGACTATAATTTGAGTAATGAGCTGGAGTGCTTATGCTGATCACTGATTGTTAATTTAAGAAATAGTTTTTCTTATTGATTGAAATAATGTGCAAGTACTTTCTAAACACTGCCTGATAAAAAACTCCACAGTAAAGCCAGTGAGAATCTCGTTAATAACCATACATTATATGTATGGCAGTAATAAGTTATAATACTCTTGATATTATAATTTTTGTTTCCCCTCACCCTTATTACATGTGAACCCTCTCATCTTTGGATCTGAGTGACCTGCCCTTCCTTTTGAACATATCTCGGCATATTCCTCTTTTCTCCTCAAGCAAGGAACTAATAGTTCTGAAAATTTGGATTGTTTTTTGTACACTTATATATGTGTGTTAGCAATTTTAAGAATTTTATCTCTGGAAGGTAAGTAGTGCCCAGCAGTTCTGTTTCATAGCTGTATAGTTTTCTTTTTGATATAATTAATATGCTTTATATTCATAAAAAACATTACGTGTGAGAAGTCAGAGTTTTGTAACCACTAATTTTCTGATAATCACAATGAAAATTGTGTATTTTAAGTATGAATAATGGAAAATCCAAGATGAAATAATGACAATACTATGAAAAGGATAGACTGCTACTCACCCTGTAAAGGAGATGTTGATTTCAGACAGGCACAACAAAAAGACTGCTACAATGAGAGCTTTCGGCCAGAAGGCATTCTTCCAAAGTAGAGAACACACTCACATTCACGCAATGACAATATGCACACACATGAACACTGTCTCCAGCTGCTGATCCTCAGTGGCCAGAGACAGTGGAAATGTGTTCAATTTGTATATGTATGTGCGTGTGTGGTGTCATCTACTGTAGAAGAAAGCCTTTTGGACGAAAGCTCACATGTTAACAGTCTTTCTGTTATGCCTGTCCATGACTCCATATCTACTCTATACAGTGAGTAACAGTCTAGCCTTTATGAAAAGTTTGAATAGTATGATGTAATTTGATATATATTTTGAATGGGAATAAGCACAGTGAACACACTTTTGTAATTTTGCTGTGTAAGGATTATATACATATTGGTCATGGCAGCCAGTGAAGTGCCCTTTGCAAGAATTTGCAGCTGATTTAGCTCCCATTTTATCCATAATATTCTGAAGACTGGTTGAGCAAAAAACTGCTTCCAGTGATTGGAAGAAATTACAGGTCACACTCGCCTACAAGAAAGATAACAGACGTGATCAACAAAAATACTGTGTTGAATCATTTATGACCATCTGTGTATAATTCTGTAACATATTCTGTGCTTATCCACAATGAGACATCTCAAACACAATGACTTCCTCCATGTCGACAATCATGTATTTGAAAATGCTGATCATGCAAAATTTTTTATAACATTGTACACACACAGTATCCAAAATAACACCCACCAATCTTTTATTCTGCTTTTACATGAAGAGATGCACAATAATACTGAATGACGTATAGAACGGTACAAAGTCTCATACCTATGGAACACATCAATATGCAGTCACATAGGTGAGCGCACAATAAGCAAGTAAACATAAGTGAGACTGAGAGCCTGGTGTGCTAGGCTTATGTTGGGATGTTGTGCACACAGCGCAGTGCTTGCCATGACATTTGTCCAGGTTGCAAGGTGACCTCTCTAAGCTTGCCATGGAGGTGCTTGTATCACACGCTGTTTGATTACACACACTTGTACTATAGAATTACAACACCCCATCCCACTTGGGGAAAAGTATTGACTATGGAGATGTCCGTGTCTTCATCGATCGACTGCTGGAGCAGGTGTTGTGCTGTCTCTGGAGAACATGGTCTGAAATGGTGCGGGTGTAGACAGGTGTGGTGCCTGCTCCACCACAAGAGGCCTCAAGGCAGTACTGGTGGTGATGCTGTATCTTTGTCCCCATCTGGGCAGATACTCAGTGACAGAGGCAGTAGAGAAGACGGTGGCATGGCTGTGGAGATGGAGGCGGTCTGATGATGACTACTTTGTCCGGTGCAGCAGCAACCAGAACTGGAGGAGTGGAGGATTGTCACAGGTGGATGAAGCTAGTCATAGTGTCGTTACACCAACCCATTGTAGGTGTGCACAATGCAGAGACAGCTGCCTAGGCAGCAGTTGATGACCACTGGTATCTGCTTAGGGCTCCGGCCAAATCTGCAGGCCGAGATGGTGGAGCCCGGGTCGAATTGCTGCAAGGTGAGTGTTGGCGGGTGGCTGGGCATGGGCCAGAGAAGATGAAGCAGCGTACAGGGCCTGCAGCTGTGACGCAGGTCCGGCTGGCTATGGTTGCCACTCGAGTGAAGCTATATAAACTCAAGAATCTTTCAAGGGCTTCCTCGGGAAAAGGTTGAGTGATATATCTTTTCACCTGGGTTTTGAATGGGGATGAAAGAGAGGCCATAACATGCCAGATGCCACTCTTTGTACAAAAATGATGAGACACAAATTGTGGGCTACTGCCAGCCACAAGGATATATGGCAATCCTTCTGAGGAAAAAATCTTTGGGAAGGCCATGAGTATAGCCACCATAGACATTGGCAGGCAATGAACCACTTAAGGAAATTTTGAGAAAGCATCAAGTACTGCAAGCCAAAAGGAGTTAGGGAACTGTCTTGCAAAATGAGCATGAATACACACCTATAGGCATTGGGGACAGGTCACAGTGGAAGAGAGGCATATGGTGCCGCTTGATGGGTGGCGCATTGTGGGTAGGCTGCCACAACACACATGATCTCATTGTCCATACACGTCCAAAACACGTGATGGTGGGCCAACAATGTTGTATGAGAAACATCCCAATGGTCCAGGTGGAGGAGGAGTATGACGTGGTCCTGCATTGCAGATGGGATCACTTGGCCAACAGTGACACTTGAAGACTGAGAGGCAGTGGCAGTGAGCATAATAATTACACAGAGGATCCAATGGCCTACAGCACCATGACCATGGCACTAAGGTTCCACAAATGTTCATCTGTTGAGGAACCAGATACCACAGTAGTTAATATTGCACCACAGCAAGGAGCCATGAATTGCTCAAAAAATTGTTGGAAAACGGAAGGGGCAGTAGGCATGCCAAAAGTCATGTGCTGGTATTGATATAACCTGAAGGTGGTACTCTTTATGAGGCCATCTATGAAATCACCATCCAGAGGCTATTGTATGTAAACTTCTGACAAGCCTATTTTGGAAACATATTGGTCCCCAGAAAGCTGTGCTAAGAGGTCATCTGGATGGGGTAAGGAATAGGTTATCAGTCATAGATTGAGATTTTACAGACATTTGAAATCACTCCAGGGCTGAAGGTTCCATTAGGTTTTTTTATGATTAGCAGCGGAGTAAACCATTCATTAGAGGAGAAAGGCATGATAACACCCAAACATAGAAGTCAATCTAGCTCCGATTTGACATGTTCCCGTAAAGCTACGGGGACTGGGCAGGCCATCAGTTTCATTGTGATGTGAATCTCAAAATTGGTAGCACACACTAAACCTTCCAAAAAAGGCAGGAATATTCTGAGCAGAGTGCATCCAGTTGTCGGTGAGAACCAAAAAATTTGAAGGTATCTAACCCAAATAAGTTTTTAGTTTGGGCATCATCCACTAATAGAAAGGTCAATGGTTAAACAGGTGCATTGTACACAACATGTGTAGAAAACTACTCCAATGTGGATCTTTGTTGTTATTGTATCTCACCAGCTGCTAAGAGACAGGCAACACTCATGATCCAAGATCCACGTATGTTTATGAATTTAAAAAAGTCACTACTGCACCCATGACCACTTGTGTTTTTAATGTCTTGTCCATAACATGTACTTCAATGTAGAGTTTGTTTGGAGCTACTATCACTGAGAAACGCTGTTCACATCCATGTTCATGCCTGATGAAGGAGGTTGAGAGTCGCACACAGATGCAAATGACTTTTATTTATTTATTTTTAATACAGTGTTCGCATGTCACCCAATACTTTGGGCACATGGCCTGCTGATGTTGGACAAAACAATAAGGGCACAACAAAAGAGGAGCAAGCGGCTGCTGTTTTGATGTTGATGCTGCTGCTGCTTAGCACAGCACTGCCCCCAGAAGCATGGAGGCTGCGTTTACATGGCAACAATGTCGTCTTTCCTCCATGAGCTAACTGATGGCGGCCAAGGAGGAGAGGAAGCAATGATGGCTACCACACACCATGCTTCTATCTGATTTCCTCCTGTAATAGATACTTCAAAAGACTGACCAATGTTCAGAACGTCTGTGGTATAGGAATTTTTACACTGTAAAGCATGTTCACAAACTTTACTATCAGTGGCTATGCGTAATACAGCATCATGACCATCAAATCAGCATATAGTCATGGTTGGCCTCACTAATAAACTGGTGATGATGACTAAGCCCATAAAGTGCCACTGCCCAAGCTCTGTATGACTGTTATCACCGTTTTTGGCAATGTGGAACTCAGCATGATCAACAATAACATGAGTATGTTTGCAGTAATAATTAGTGAGCAGTTGACACACTTCATCAAAAGAGAGACTGGCAGATTCCAGAAGAGGAACTAGCCGACACAAAAGGTGATAAACACGAGGAGAAATCTGTAACAAGATAAAGCTTTACACAAGTTGGGGTCAGTGACACCAAAAGCATGGAAATGTTGCTGGAGGCATTTTTCACATGGGCCCCAATCTTCTCCAGAATCATTATATGAAGGAAATGGGGGGATTGTGTCAATGGCACTGGAATGTCGTGCATCAACGAGGCTGCCAAATTGTTTAGTGCCAAGGCGAGAGCTTACTGCTGGTCAGTGAGAGCTCACTATTGTTCGACGAGAGATTGAAGAACTTCTTCCACTGACATATTGGCTGTATATGAAGCAAAGAAATGAAACATGGAAAGTAGAATACTCATTGCCAAAGAATGTTGTAACATTGTACAGAAATAATATCATAAGTAACACCAACCAAATTTTGATTCTGCTTCCACTTGAAGAGATTCATAACAACACTGAATGAAGTATAAAATTGTAAAGAGTCTCATAACTATAGAACACATGAATATACAGTTTCGTAAGAGAGCCTACAATAAGCAAGTAAAGAAAAGTGATGCCAAGGGCACTGTGAGTTGCTCTTGTATTGGGGTGTTGTACACTCGGCACAGTGCTCGCTGCTCCATCTTTTGCGAGGTGACATTTCTAGTCTGGCTGTATTAGGCACTTGTATTGTAAACTGTTTATGTATGCGGGCAAACACTGTAGGGTTATAACAAAAACCACCTACCACTTTTCTCATACGGGATTCTGAAAGCCATGGATTAGTACAGTCAGCTGGATGCTGTATTTATGGACTTCCGAAAAGCATTTGACTCGGTACCATACAAATGTTTATTGGGGGGGGAACAGTGGTGTAGGGTATGAAACAAAAGTTGTGACTAGATTGAGGAATTTTTAGCATGTGACTTGGATGGTGAGTCATCTACAGAAGTAGAATTAACTTCTGACATGTCTCAGGGAAGAATACTATGACTCTTGCCATCCATAATGTATATTAATTACCTGGTAAACAATATTAATCACAACCTCAGATTTTTTGCAGATAAACAATTATCTGTAACTGAAGTACTGTCCAAAAGAACCTAAGAAATGTTCAGTCAGCTCTTGATAAAATTTCATATTAGCCAGAAATTGAGGACATGTTTTAAATGATCAGAAATGCAAAATTATGCATGTTACAAGATGCCTCTCAGTCTTCAAGTGTCACTGTTGGCCAAGTGATCCCATCTGCAATGCAGGACAACGTCATACTCCTCCTCCACCTGGACCACTGGGATGTTTCTCATACAACATTGCTGGCCCACCATCACGTGTATGGACAATGTGATCATGTGTGTTGTGGCAGCCTACCCACAATGCGCCACCCATCAAATGAGTACAATACCAGTGAGTCACAGTTGGAATCAGTCAACTCATAAAATTACCTGGGTGTAACATCTGGTAGGGATGTGAAATGTAATGTTCACTTCAGACTTCGATAAGGTAGGTAGCAGTCTTTTGGTTCATTGGCGGGACACAGGGAAAATGCAGTCAGTCTAGAAAGCAGACTGCTTACAAATTGCTCATGCAACCGATCTCAGAAAAATGATCAAGTGTGTGAGACCTATACCAAGCAACACTGACAGGTGACATTGATACAGAGAAGATCAGCGTGAGAGGTCACAGGTTTATTTGAATCACTCGAGAGTCTCATGGAAATGTTGAAAAACCAGAATTGGCACACCATTGTAGATAGACATCAATTATCATGTGTAAACTTACATAGTTTCAAGAACTGGTATTAAGTGAAGAATCTATAGATATTCTTCGGCCCCCCGAGGTTTCGCTCTTCTAGAGATTGTGAACACAAGGTTAGACTGATTACAGCATCCAGAGACCCATTTAAGCAGTCATTCTTCCAGCGCTATACATGAGGTTGTAGCAGGAAGAAACAGTAAAATGTCATATCATGCGAAGTATATTCTGCCATGCACTTCCCACATTTCTGTTTTTGCTTTGCAACTGCCAGTGTCATTTCTTGCGTCATTCATGAGCGTTTGGACACTAATTTTTGTGTCATTGACATTACATATGAACAGAATTTCTTTGGGTTTTGCAAGAGATCTTTCAGTAAGATTCTGCTATTATAATCTCTGAAGTCTTCACACACAGTCCTTTTGACAACCGAACTTGTTACATGCTGAATTCATCTATCTATAGCTCTGTCCTTTTTAAAACTATTTCGCAGCATTCTTTCTTTAAAAGCTTTTTTCTAAAGTGACTACTATCGAGGGTCCCTTGCATAATGAACTATTCTACTTTGTACTCATGTATCCTGTACTTGCTCAACTTTTCTTTAAATTTGAGCCACTGTTATTTGACTTAATACCGTACCACTGTCCAGAGCTGCATATTTAGAGTTTTTCCTTGAGGTACGCCACTGCTGCCACCTCATCTAGTTTTTTGATTAGGTAAATCTTTTTGTTTGTTTTAGTTGCCCTTTGTACGTAGGTAGTCATTGTTGATACAACTGGCTCATGGTAACTGATACCAGTTTCAGTATTGATATCCTCAAAGAGGTCTGGTCTATTTGTTGCTATTAGACCTAATATACCAATGTTCAGAAAAAATAGACACCTTGAATGACTAGAGACAAGACATGCATATTTACAGGACATGTACATTAGTATGTTCTGCAGAAATGATTAGCCTTTCAGTCACCTAAGTTCAGCATGTGTCCTGTTGTCTACTAGCCACAGGATCAACCAAGGGCCCTGATAACTTGTTCTATGCATGATGGCATCAACGCGTATAATGTGTGTGGTGTAGCCATCCATGCTGCATTCATCTGGTTATGGAGTTCATGTATGGTTGGTTGGCATTGGGTCACAGTGCTGCACCTGTTGTTTCACCGTATCCCGCACATTTTTGATTGACACCAAGTCTGGTGATCTGACTAGCCAGAGCAAAAGGCTAACATCCTGTGACATCAAGAAGGCTCATGTTCATTCAGCAATGTTTGATCATGCATTGTCTTGCTGAAAAATGGCATCTGGAATGTTGTGCAGAAATGTTATGGCTATGTTTTGCAGGATGTCATTCATATAGGTCACATTGGTCACTGTGTCCTGGACATGCACTAACTGTGATTTGTGGTTGTACCCAATAGCACCTCACACCATAAGGCCTTGAGTTGGCGCTATATGTCTTCTGCGAATGCAGTCACTGTGATGCCACTCCCCCTGTCTGTAGTGAGCCAAAATATGGCCATCATTTTAAAACAAACAGAACGTGAATTTGTCCAGAAACACTATCTGATGTCATTCCTGTCCCCTGTGATGTCGTTCCATACACCATTAGCATATTTCTGCACATACATCGAAGGTCGGTGGAGAAGTGGATGACACGCATGTAACACATGTGATAATGAACAGCAACTGGCTTGTCACCCCTGATGGTGTATGATATGTTACGCTGTTCCACTGTGTACCAGAACCAAGGAGGATGCAGATCTGTCCTGCAACTCCATTTGGATGAGGTGTTGAGCTTCTCGGGGGGTAGTCTGTGTGGTACAACCTGAACCATCTCGTGTTCTACGGCTTTCCGTGATCTTGATTTAGGTTTCCCATAATTTCCCTAAATCACTTCAGGTAAATGTCGGGATGGTTCCTTTGAAGGGACATGACTGACTTCCTTCCCCATCCTTCCCTAATCCAATGGGACTGATGACCTCGCTGTTTGGTCCCCTCCCAACAACCAACAAACTAAACAGTCCATTATCTTAAGTTTATAGTGAGAATGAGAGCCACAGGCACATTTTATAGGTAGGTGGTGTTGCACTGCAATATTGATGTTGACATTGAATCTGGGGCCTGACATGTTTCAAATACTAATTATTTCTGCATAACATACTAATGGACATGTCCCGTGAATATGAACATCCTATTTTTAGTAATTCAAGGTGTTCTGCTTTTTCTGACCATGAGTGTATATTTCCACCATGAATGGCTTCCAAACTATATATTCTAAGTAGTCTTCGTAGAAAACCTTCAACATGGTTTTGCAGCGTGTCTTGTCCTGTGCACCATTTACAGAGCTACAGCTCTCCTTGTCGATTATTTTAATTCCGTAATGTCACACACATCTCAATCAGTGTGGTGTCCAGAGGTATATAGGCCAAAGGCCGCGTACATTGCTCATCCAGAAGAACATATTCGCTGTATGGGTTTGCCTATCCTTGGTCCACAGGCATCCCTTCTCATGGGGGCTAGTTACAAATATCACAAGAGCATCATGTGTTCTGAATGTGATACAATTTATAAACAGTCTGTTGATACACTGTCTGTTACAGGTGGCACCAGCCATGCTTCCAAGCAGCATGCACATCAGGAAAATAGTGGCGCTGCTATCAAGGAAACAAGTACCTTCCACACATCATGTGGTCGCGAAAATCCTTCCGCTTGCTGGATATTTAAAGTGGAGCGCAACCTCCAATGGCAACATTCAGTTCCTGTCAGTTTTGAATCAGGAGCTGGCTATACCTTATAGCCTGTCAGTTGGAACTCGACAAGGCCAAGCTCAGGTGCTCGCACCTACACTGCACAGTTTCCCTACTGTTTCACAGTATGCTGCACTGTGTGTCCCTTAGGGCTTCGCTCCAACAGCTATTCAGCTTAATACTCCCCACCTGGAGTGGTATTATACCAGTGAACTTTGTTTCTGTTACTCTTATGTGATCACGAACAAACTTAGTTGTTATCCCAAACCACACTTTATTGTGAACTTGTGCTATGAGTAAAATTGTTCTTAATTTCAACCTGGGAATCACCACTCACTGAAATGTGCATCACCCACAGTGTATTCAACAATGGTGATAAGGCTGGAAACTTAATCTCTGCTTCGTTCTTGTTCCATTAAGGTAGACATTCCTTCATTGTACATTTTGGATACTGTTTCATGTGAACAACGACTTCAAGCTGTTTGTACATTTTTTGCATTTTTGCGAACTATGTGTACGTGGATCACCATGTGTAGTTCACTATTCCCTTTATGTTTCTGGATGTCACTGCCAGTTATGAAACAATGTCACATGGGAGGGTTTATCACTGATGTAACAGTCTGTGGGGAGACATAGTCATTGAGACAGTTCTTCATGGGTAGCTGGTGTCCATTGTCCACGTGTCTGCTGATCCTGCATCATACGTAGCAGAAGTACCTCCTCCTGGCTCCAGTGACTTAACTGGCTCCAGCGTCATATCCTCGTCTCATCCGTAAGCTGCTCTCCACCAATCTCCCAGTGTGCCCGACATTCCTGTAGCCATAGTCAATCATCCTCTCAAGGGTGGTTCTGCCTGGTTCCAGGCTGGAGACAAGGCTACTATCTGTCAACATTCTGACCTAACTCATCCATAGCCCATCTGCTGCCCACCTCCATCCGTGCCTGACTTACGTTTCGCACGTTGCAGCGGTGGTCATCCATTCTCCCAAGGTAGGTGTCATCTAGACATTCGTGGAAACAGGATTGAAGTCCACATGCTGCTAGCCTCAGGAGCCAGCGACCATTGTTGTCCTCACCAGCTGTCACATCCCCACCCTTCTACCATGCCTGATACTGTCCTGCCATTTCGCTCCTTCACCATGGAGAATCAGCCACGGTCAACCTTCCTCAAGAGTACGGCACAACCCAAGATACGTCGTGTGGCCCCTCCAACACCACTCTGTTTTCACTGAACCTGACCTCACCTGCTGCCCACTCACTGTCCGCTCTAACCACAAGCACAGTGCTGCTTCTGTCTTGCACCTTTGTCATGGCGATGCACCCGTGGCCAGCCTCCCTCACAAGGGCGGTGCACCATGTCATCCAGCACTGGGGTTGCCGCTTTCACGCCTTCCTGCCGCACTTGACGCTGTGCCCACTGTGCCGCAGACATGGCCAGCTCTTTGCACTCTGCATGATGACTCAGCTGCTGCCCAGCCGTGGCTCTTTGTCAGTCGCATCCGAGGCTGGTCACTTTCTGTACCATCACCTTGGTGCTGCCATAGCCAGATGCCTTTGCAGTGTGGCAATACATTTTCACTACTGTCAGTCCACAGTCATACTATCATCCTCTGGCACCACTACAGCTAAACCCAATGCTATTCTCCCATCGTCGAGCACTATGCTGCCCACCAATATGCACCGCTGCTTTGAGGTGAAGCAGCCGTGGTCAGCCTCTTCTCTTGAGGACAGCATAGCACTGTGTGTTTCTTCTTGTGGGTATACACATCCATCTCTGTAATGTAGATTCTTTCCTCACTACTGCGCATGCTGCAGCAATGCCCTTTTCGCCACCTCTGGTCTCCCTACAGCCAGTGGTTGAAATGCTGCAATTCACACTGTCACGACGAACTTTCTGTTGACCTGGGCCATTCTTTAGCCCATGTAACGCAGCGGCATTGAGCTTCCCACAACCCTGTGGTGTCTATCCAACTTCTTCCAATGCCCTCGTGCACGCCTCATTTGGTGACGACTTTTTCACCACTCTGTTCTCCCCTCTCTGTTTCCTCTTTCCATTCCTTTTCATGGTACCACTTTACTCTCAGAGCTTCTGCCACCATTAACACAGATCTACCATGCTCCCCCTGTCCTCATGCCATCTACCACACCCAACTTTCCTATATGCTCTCACGGCCTGTGACTGCTGTTCATGACACCATGTCTGTCATCTGCATCACCTTGTTCCTGGCATTATATTTGGTTAAGCCCTGTCTCCCAGTGCCTCCAACATCCCTGCTGCTACCACTCCATGGCCACCAGTGACTCCACACCTCTCACAGGGCCACTATCTGGCCCCCAGGCCTATCTCCGTCTGCCAGTGGGCGGCCCAGTCCTGGTTGAATGCTCTGCTGATAACCCTCCTGCATTTTGTCTTTGCAGCACTATCCAGGTTTTCCACATCCTGGACAACAACTGCTTCAAAACTTCTGATCCTTTGCTCACGGGATTGGGTTGCAGCTGCTGTGGACTCGCTGTCCTGTTGGACCTCTCATGTCACCCATGTGAAGATACAATGCAGGACATGCAGCCTTCATCGATTTGGATTCATCATCCCCTTCTTAAGGGAAGGGTGCTGTACGTTAGCTGTAGGCTGACTATGTTATGTTTTCAGCGCAACATATTTGCCCTGTGGGTTTGCCTACCCTTGGTCTGCAGGCACCTTTCCTCCAGAGGCCATTTACAAATATCACAAGAGCATCATGTGTTATGGGCACAATACTACTTACAAACAGTCTGTCGATACACTGATTGTTAGAATGTGCATGGGATAAGATGGCCAATGCGCAGCGACCAGTTTTCATCCAAAGTGCTGGACGAATTCCTTTGTGTGTTCACAAGGGGAGGACTACACTTTTTGCTACTTTCAGCTGTGCAATGATGACAGAATTGAGGTGTGCACCCTGCAGTCTTTATCAGATGATTTTACTATTCAGTAAAAAAAATTCATTTTTGCCTTATGTACAGCTTTATACGTCAGGCTCATGATGATGTGCCCATCATTTTGTTAATGGCCATAGTTATTGTGATATTTATATGGAAGTAAGACACTGCTTGAAAATCGAAAAAAGTTGCAGTGAAAAATGGGGTTCTCTGTGATTTTCTGTTTAATGTCTATTACATAATATGTTGCTGTGTATGAAATTTACCTGAGATACTGAATTTTTCTTTAGACTTGGATGGAAATCTCTGTCTGTCACCAATCTCAAGGAAACTGATCCATTGTAACACACTCATTTGTGATAATGCCACAACAGTGACAAAGCCAGAGTCACATATCCAAAACATTCCTCTTATTTCATAAACGGTTTGAGATACCCAAATAAGATTTTGGCAAATGATAGCGCACAAAGACGAGAGTGTTTTCCCATGTAGTTATCATGCAAAACTTTATGATCTACGGGGTTATTCTACTAACTACAGACCTTTTTGATGAATGTAATTTTGCGGGGGTGATCGATAGCCTGTGAAGTGAGAAATGCTATGGGTTTTGGAACAGCACGAGTGACGACATTAAATATTTATTTTGTACCAAGGATATGCTTTTCCTTAAGCTACTGACCATGCTTTCCTCTGTTCCTCACTTAATGAACTTAATAAACCACGGTTTCAGAATTCTCTGTGAGTTGCGTCTGCACATCATTTTAGTGAGGTGACACGGTCTAAAGTCTTCTGTGTTTTGGCAGAAGAAGCGAATTTTAACATGGCAACAAGAGAAATGTGTTGGTTTCACTCAAAATTCGCCACTCATGATGTTTCTCTGAAAGTTACAAGTGTTAACAAGCCAGGCAGAAATAAATCACTGCATTTTTGCGCAATTCTTCTTAGATATTAACCAAAGCAGAGGTGAAAGCAGAAGATATTAACCAAAGCAGAGATGACATCAGATCTTTTTGAATGATCACCATGCAAATGTGGGTGTGTAGGCCGCCCACTTAATATTTACAAAAAATGTGAGCGTAGGCTTCTGTTTAGAACAGCACTCCAGTGCACGGAATTCCCCTACAGCATTTACCTATAATCCCCACCACAATTAAGCTTCCCATGCATGCCCTGCCAACTTGCGCTACTCCTCTAGGGGCATAAGCCACATTTTTGAGCAGCGTCTGCATCAGGAAAGTGGCAGCACCACTGTTGAGGAAGCAAGTTTCATCTGCACGTCAAGTTATCACAGAGATCCTTCCTCCTCCTGTATATTTAATGTGGAGTGCAACTCCAATGGCAGCATTCAATTGCTATCTCAGTTCTGGGCTGAAATCTGGCTAAGCTTCATAGCCTATCAGTCATAACTCACCAACACCAGCCTGGACACTCATGTCTACACCACACTGTACTGTCACTGTGTTGCTTCATGGTATGCTGCACTGTACAGCCCTACAGATGTCACTCCAGAAGCCATTTCAGAATGAGTCTTCCCTATGGGCTTGGTATTACACCAGAGCACTTCGTTTCTGTCAGTCTTATGTGATCATGAGTGATCTTTCAGTTGTTAGCCTGAACCAAAATTTATTGTGAACCCATGCTGTGAATGAAAGTGTCCTTAAGTTAAACGTGGAAATCATAACTTACTGAAGTGTGCACTGACAACGGGTTTCAACAACACAGAATATATTTTGTTTGGTTCTATTATATTGATGTTAGATGCAAGTGATCAGTAGTTAAAATTGTGCAATGATAGATAAGGAATGGTGGATTTTCTGGATCTGAGTCACACCTCCAAAGTTTTGACGGTCTGCCTGTTACCAGACATCAACAATACAAATAAGAAGAAACCCCCAAATAAGAAATCTGTGACTTAGTGTATTGGCACATACATGTGTTCAGTGTTTCTGTTGTTACTGTGAGGGAAGCTGTCTCCCACAAGCTTAACTTCTGGCAAGTCAGTCATCCAACACCCACAGATAGAAAAAAAAGCATTGTGAATACAGCCAGAATTTTTCCATGTGCTTCTAGTTTGTGGTGTGTTGAAGAAATTCCTAAGGTAGAAAGTAGTCCACTCTAGTGCAAATGTAATGGATGTAGTCAGTTTTTTGTTCAGTCAACATCCCTCTTCATAGACATATTTATTTTAAGTCTCTCTTTTCCAATGAACAGAAAATCCACATTTTTTTATTTACGTTTTGTGGTGGGATCTGATGTTCTTTGAAATAATTCATTTTTCCTGTTGTGTCTTTGCCTAATGACATTCTGACCTTACAGGCTCTGGAGCAAGAAATATCCCATCTGTATAATGTTGCATCAAGCTGCTAGTAGTGCAGCGAGTGTCATGAAGGAATCTGTGGAAGAAAATTCAGAATTTGAGAGTGACTCAACATTGTTTTTTGATCCTATAAATGAAAATTCTTCTTTAGGTGAGTAAAATATTTCAGCAGTGTTTGATGAATGTGTTTTCTTTTGGTATACATGATTTTTTAATGACACAAGAAAATTCATGTATCAGAGTGAATCTTTCACTTTGCAGTGAAGTTTTGATGTAGATGTGGTGATAGAAATATTCTTTTAACAAAAAAAGTAAAAGACTCTCCAACACAATTCACAGTTCTCATCACTAAAACTATTGTTGAAACCATAATCTCATGGAATGCAGTTGGCTTGCCAGGCTTAACATGGCAAACTTGCTCCTCTTCTATTCTTAAAATGTCTATGTAATTAATTTATCCTTTATCCATAAAAAGATACATTGTAATGTAATTGGATAGATAAAAGATCTACTCACCAAGCAGCAGCAGAACACACATACAAAAGGTTTAACTTAGGCAAGCTTTTGGAGCCAGCGGCTCCTTCTTCTGGCAGAAGGGTTGAAAGGGAAGGAAGAGGGGTGAATGGAAAGAAACAGGAGAGGTTTAAGAAAAGGGATAGAGTTTGAAAAGTCACCCAGAACCTTGGCTCAGGATTGTCTTACCAGACAGTATGAACAGAAATGGGTGATAGTTGGGGACTGCACCAGATGAGATTTGAAAACTTGAGAGCTCAAAGGTGGAAGACAGGGTAATATGCAAGACTGAGATTGATGCTAAAACAATGTGCACTAGTTAATAAGAGTGAAAAGCCAAGTGCATTGCATGCACAGGGTGACAGTTATTGAACTATATGAATAGAAAAACGTAAATTAGTTACAAACTATGGCATGCACTCACTTTATTCAACATGTAAATGTCACTACTGATATTAGGATCTAGGTTATTACACGTTTTATGCCCCTGCCATCATTGACCATGATGTGGCGCAGATGAATAGCGAAATTCTGCATGGCCCGCTGAAGTGTCGGAATATGGGTGCTATTGATGACCTCCTGAATGGCTGTTTACAGCTCAGCAATGGTTTTGGGGTTATTGCTGTACACCTTGCCATTAATGTAGCCTCACAAAAAGGAGTCTCTTGTGTTCAGATCTGGAGAATATGGCGGCCAATCGAGGCCCATGCCAGTGGCCTCTGATTAACCCAGAACCAGGGTGTGGTTCCCAAAGTGCTCCTCCAGGATGTGAAACACTCCTTAGAAAGTAACTCCTCGAGGCCAGCTAGGATTGTTCAAATACAATTTTCTGTAGAGAAATGTTTGTTTGGAAAATTGTGAGTTACTCCAACAGACAATGTCTATCCTGCTCTGTTTTCATGAGGCAGAAACTTTTGCAGAAGTCTAAAATTAAGAAATATAGTTATACTTTTGTAAAATAAATGTAAAAAAAGTGTAATTTTGAGGTTTTGAATTTGTGACATTATTCTGTCTTGCGCCAAGGTACATTTAAATACACAATTTTTTATATACCGACTGGAGCATCACATTTAGTATATAAATACATATGTAATAATTATATGGGAAGTCTATATAAAGATGTAAGTGTTCGTTTGTTCAGAATCTTAAATCTCAGAAAGTTCTGCACCAATTGCTTCAGTTACACATTAGCTTATGGCCACAGCCTTTGCCAGAAACTACACTCCTGGAAATTGAAATAAGAACACGGTGAATTCATTGTCCCAGGAAGGGGAAACTTTATTGACACATTCCTGGGGTCAGATACATCACATGATCACACTGACAGAACCACAGGCACATAGACACAGGCAACAGAGCATGCACAATGTCGGCACTAGTACAGTGCATATCCACCTTTCGCAGCAATGCAGGCTGCTATTCTCCCATGGAGACGATTGTAGAGATGCTGGATGTAGTCCTGTGGAACGGCTTGCCATGCCATTTCCACCTGGCGCCTCAGTTGGACCAGCATTCGTGCTGGACATGCAGACCGCGTGAGACGACGCTTCATCCAGTCCCAAACATGCTCAATGGGGGACAGATCCGGAGATCTTGCTGGCCAGGGTAGTTGACTTACACCTTCTAGAGCACGTTGGGTGGCACGGGATACATGCGGACGTGCATTGTCCTGTTGGAACAGCAAGTTCCCTTGCCGGTCTAGGAATGGTAGAACGATGGGTTCGATGACGGTTTGGATGTACCGTGCACTATTCAGTGTCCCCTCGACGATCACCAGTGGTGTACGGCCAGTGTAGGAGATCGCTCCCCACACCATGATGCCGGGTGTTGGCCCTGTGTGCCTCGGTCGTATGCAGTCCTGATTGTGGCGCTCACCTGCACGGCGCCAAACACGCATACGACCATCATTGGCACCAAGGCAGAAGCGACTCTCATCGCTGAAGACGACACGTCTCCATTCGTCCCTCCATTCACGCCTGTCGCGACACCACTGGAGGCGGGCTGCACGATGTTGGGGCGTGAGCGGAAGATGGCCTAACGGTGTGCGGGACCGTAGCCCAGCTTCATGGAGACGGTTGCGAATGGTCCTCGCCGATACCCCAGGAGCAACAGTGTCCCTAATTTGCTGGGAAGTGGCGGTGCGGTCCCCTACGGCACTGCGTAGGATCCTACGGTCTTGGCGTGCATCCGTGCGTCGCTGCGGTCCGGTCCCAGGTCGACGAGCACGTGCACCTTCCGCCGACCACTGGTGACAACATCGATGTACTGTGGAGACCTCACGCCCCACGTGTTGAGCAGTTCGGCGGTACGTCCACCCGGCCTCCCGCATGCCCACTATACGCCCTCGCTCAAAGTCCGTCAACTGCACATACGGTTCACGTCCACGCTGTCGCGGCATGCTACCAGTGTTAAAGACTGCGATGGAGCTCCGTATGCCACGGCAAACTGGCTGACACTGACGGCGGCGGTGTACAAATGCTGCACAGCTAGCGCCATTCGACGGCCAACACCGCGGTTCCTGGTGTGTCCGCTGTGCCGTGCGTGTGATCATTGCTTGTACAGCCCTCTCGCAGTGTCCGGAGCAAGTATGGTGGGTCTGACACACCGGTGTCAATGTGTTCTTTTTTCCATTTCCAGGAGTGTAGAAACACACACAATTCAGTTTCACAAGCAAGCATGTCATGCACACCTGACCGCCATCTCCGGCAGCTTGGACTGGAATGTAAATGTAAATGTTTGTTTGTTCAGAATCATAAATCTCTGAAAGTTCTTCACCAATTGTTATGAAATCTTGTCACAACATTGCTTTCGAATAAGTGTGTGTTTTTATATACCTATTCTGGCATGCCACATACAGTATGTAAATGTATAAGTAATAATTATAGGGGAAACCTGTATAAAAATGTAAATGTTAATTTGTTCAAAACCTTAAATCTGTGAAAGTTTTTCATCAATTGCTTCAAAATTTGACATAATGTTGGATTCGAATACACACATTTTTATATAACAGTTAAACGTTTTACCAAAAATATCTAAGTTCTTGACCAATTTACTTCAGATTTTCACACAACACTCTTTAATGAACAGTCAGACAAACATGAGCTGTGTGTTTTTAATATATATAATGTATAACTATATATGTAATATATAAAGGGAAAATATTGTTACCAAAAATTTCAAAAAGTACCCAGCCAATGTGCTTCAAATTTTTTCTTTAGTATAATCAATGTTTGGATAAATATAGGATTTATATAAATTAGTGAAACATTGTTAGCAAACAGGAAAGTTATATTAATGGCTTATCAGCTTACACTTAGAATAATACTACAGAATCTGAATTTGCAATAATCATAAACAGAGCTCAAGGTCAGAGAGAGTGGGGAAGAGGAGATGGACAGAGGGATGGGAGTAAAGTAAGACATAGAAAGTGGAGAGGAGGAGATGGATAGAGATGGATAGAGAGAGGTGATAGGAGGAGGTGGAGAGAGAGGGGGGAGGAGAAGATGGACAGGAAAAGGAGGAAGGAGGAATAGGTGGGCAAAGAGAGAGCAAGGAGGAGATGGACAGAGATGAAGATAGGGACATAGACACAGTGCAGCACAAGATAAATTAACATTTGAACAAGAAAAGGAGCTATCGTAACTAAGAAAAATGAATAACCACATTTGTATAAACCCGAAAGCAGGAGCAACAAGAAATGTACTTTCACAACATAAATAAGAGAAAACAAAGTACACTTCGATGATGCTTATTAAAGTAACTGATATCCAGGCTATAAACAGATATAAGTGGATTGAGTGGGTAGGTACAGTCATGTTCTGATTGAGAATAATATGCATTGTTATTTCACATTGGAAACATTGAAAATGATTCCATATGCCTTTCATAGATGGCTTACTGTGAACATTATTAAATTTATTAATGACGGGAAAGGGAAAGGAGTGGCAGTGCTGACCTAGAGACGAGGTGGTGTAACATCATAAAAATGTTAATGTGAGGAAGGTGATGACATGCAAAAATCTGGAACAAGTGATACGTTGCTGAGGAGATTGCGCTTGAGTATCCACTCCCTTCAAGTAGAGAGAATGTGCTCACAATAAATGTACTTTAATAATATAGATAAGTTTACTGTTTGGTGACAGTTTATATAATACTAAGAAGATACTGGAGTTGAAGGCCAGCAAAGTAGTTCACAGAAAAAGTGTTCTGCATATAATATTTGATTTTAAAATGTGTCAGATGAAGCAAATGAGAAATGTGAAGGACAAAATATATGCTGGAAGAGGACATAGTATCTTAAATTCTTTACAAAAACACAGTGCAACAGAACTCAGTCAGTGGTTTATTTTGATGAGCCAGGGATTCCGAAACATTATTCTGACACTAGGTAGCACAAGTATCGTGAGTATTGTCAAATAGAAGTGCCAGTAATTTTTGTTGTACATTTAGTGCACAATGGCACTACACTTGTAAATATGCCAGAATTTATGTTGTTACTATGTTCATATTTTTTCTATCTGCCGTAGGTGTAAGCATAGTGGTGTACAAGGGCAGGGAAGGGGGAAGAAGGTTGTTCCACCTGGCTTACAGTGTACTGCAGGACGAGCTGTCAGTACTTGTTAGTGGGGATCCAGGGCTGCCGTTAAATGATAGAACAGGAAATTAGGTAAAGTAAAGAGAATATATTTCATTGTATGGTATACAAGGGGTGCACCCAGGATTGCAAGTTACCAGGTTTAGGCCAATCTAGGAGGTCGAACAACAAATTGAAATGGGCAGTATGGGCAATGGAAGAGGAGGCGTTTCATGTTGATTGATGGTGGCCGGCATAGAACGCAGAGCCAGAGGCAAGAAAGACATCTATTCTGCTCAAGGTATGGATCACAAGAAAGTGAGGCAACTGTGTTCTGCATTGCAGAATCCTCCAGATTCCACAAACGTGAGCTGTTTCCCACGCACGCTATTGGCTAAAACCGATGGTGTGAATTTGCTAGCAGTTCCTGCAGAGGGCTCAAGGTGTCTCTTGTGAGTAGCTTTAACTGGGAAGAACTGTCTCAGTCCTGAAAAATAGGCAACTTGTCACATAGGCACAGCCAAAGTTACTCTGGAAGAAAACTTGAAAAGATTTTATTGGGGCCTTTGAAGTAAAATTTCTTAAACCAGTTCCCTAAAATTTTCCTTGATTGGCTGCCACCCTGTACATTCCTTTCCCTTCCAGAGGAGTTTTGACTCAAATTGTTTACAAAAGAGTGTCAGTCACTCCCCAGAAAGGTGGTTTTCACTTGTAGTGGCCTTAAAGCTATAGGAGGGAGCTGTTATAATTGTTTTCATTTAGTATAAGTGGGAATGGACTTACATGCAGTCAGGTTTATCAAATTTCTTGAGTTAAGGAAATAGTAAAATATTTACTCCTCAAATTTTGTGCAGAAATACAGTAACTTCTGTAATTATTAATAAATTATTCTCTGTAGCTAAAATTACAACTAGAAATTCAGAAGGACAAATCAGAACGTCACTTGTTGGATTATCAATTGAAAATGAGGATCGCTTACAATCTTATTTTTTCCTCTAAAATGGCAAAGTTCAAGAAAAAATCTGTCCTTCCAGCTGTTCTTAGAGTATACAGTTTTCAGATTATCAGGGGACCTTCATTGGCATAACACAAGCTTGTAAAACAACATTGTAGGAATGGAGAAACACAAGGCAAAACTCTAGAAAATGTAATTAAAATGTGTGTCCATAGTGACAAAACAGCTAACAGTATTCTCGTCCTATTCATAAAACTTCACATAAAAGAAGGAAAAGAATGCAGTGAGTTTATGATCTGTTCATGAAATATGAAAAGATTCACTGCTAGAATGTGGTTCTGTGTGACAGGTGCGCACGCACTGTTTGTAACAAATGGGAGAAGAGCACATGGCATGTCCAGCGGGGAAGGAGAGATGTGTGTGGCGTCGACAATCTTTAACGGTGCTTCTCTCTGGTAGGGTGATCAAGGTGGGTATTATCTGCAGTGTTATGCATGTCTTGTGGGAGGGGAAAAAGTGGAGAGGTAGGGATAAGGAAGTGCGAGAGGTGTGAGGGGGAGGTGGCACTTTCAGCACTCAGCACAGTTCATGTATGTTCAATAAGGTGAGCTTGAAGAAAACGTTTATTGAAGTACAGCAGTTGGTGTGTACCAGTGGTATGACACTAAGTACACGCAAAAATAGAGCAAGGCAATGCTGGCTAACAGACCATCAAACACGAAGTACAGAGTGACACCAAATTTTTTCATGAAAGGTTTTTAACTTTTGTATGACAAAACTAAATGCAAGGCAGCACAGTAAATGATGATTAAGAAGGCTCAGTTTAGATTGTCATTACAGTACTTGTTTCAATTTTGAAACAGAAGTAGGATGACTGAGTCCGTCTCTGTGTCGATTTTCAGCAAACACAAAATTCAGAAAAAGCTGGGCATCCATTTTAGGACTTTGTTGTCTGGATAAAAACTGCAACAGAGTCACCTCAAGAGGACAGTAATTTCGATACAGAAGGACCGATGTGCGATAAGGAATACTGCAGTTTCAGATGAAAAATACGCTGGTTAAGGCAAGAGCAGGATAGACACATGTCAGAAACATTTTATAAAGAATAACTGAAGGGAAACAGTAGTTCAATGGACATCACAATTAAAAACGTGCAGTCATTTTTAACTCTCTGTGACAGCTTGAACGAAAACAGGGAAATAAATGCTTGTAAACTGACAGTGGACTTAGCTCATCTGCCAAGCAGTGGATCATTAATTACAAAAGTTAGATGAAAATTCGAAGTATCGCAATCTATTGAACAATAAAAGACAAATAGAATAGATGCCGCAAAGAGGACTGCACATTTTAGGCTTGACAACAAAATGAAACATTCGACAAAGCAGACTTGTAATAAGTAGCATTGTATAAAAATTTTAGTAAGGTAAACTTGGTGTGTTCCTTTGAAAGACAAAACAAAAACTTTGTCAATAAAAGCAAAATTCTGCAACAAAACTGAATAATGCAAATGGCTTAATTTATCAAATGACAAAGACACATACAGTAGATGAGAGAGCTTACCTTGAAACACCTTCAAATCTTGAGAAATACTTAAAACTTTCATACAATACTAGTAGGTATGGACTTAGGCCATCTCTCTCACAAAACTATTAACTGTTCCTTACAACACTTAACATTTATGTCCTATATAATACTCTGAGTATATTTCACTCAAAACCTATGCAATACATAACTTATAAATCAAATGAAAATTAGACTTAATTTATGACAGTCCAGATGAAGAAAAGGGACAGAAGTGGTAGCATGTAGGGCACGTCTGGCTTATCACAAGGCGACAACTGTGCCAGCCCACATGTTTGCACCATGCGGTCTCTGCTTGTAGTAAGTGTTCAGTGATAATGACTCCAAAAACATTGTCTCAACTGGAAACTCGCTGTGCAGTAAAATGACTCATGGTTAACAGTTCTGCTCTGACCTCTGGGGCACCAGCATAAAATAGATTGTTTAACATCACTGAATAATCTTCTCTCGTACAATTAGCAACATAATTACCATCCATTGTATCCTCCTCAGCTTCCACAACAAAATATTATCTGTACAACAGAAATAACATCGCTTAAAACAACTCACACAGGAACTCTTGCCTGTGCATAATTACCTTCAACCACATGACCCACAGACCTCTTGCCTGCTCACAAATAACCTCAATAAAACAACATCTTACATCACATCATAACAACAAAACTTCACTACACTCCGGGGGATAACAGCCAGAAGTCGTCATATCCTCTCTTATCAACTTACAGGGGTACAACAGATCAGTCTTCCTTCATCATTCTTTATAACTCTTATTACGGTATGTAACATAATACATCTTAACTTTGTACATTGAGTTAAACAGTCAAGCAACTACCACTTACGAAAAACAGAACGCGTGGACAGAAAAACAATGGAAGGTCGGGAAAGAGAATGTAGAGAGATGAGAAAGAGAAGGCAGAAAAAGTTTAATCCTTTTGTTCTGCAATCTGGCATGTCACACAGTGTCCTGTCAGCTTCAGCAACACAAGAGCTAATCGTGTAATTATGACTGTGTGTGCACTTTGGGCCTAAAGTCGCCTAGTAACAATAGTAAACAGTGGACAGTACCATGATCATCAGAACCTAATGGTTTGCTGCTTTTCTTACAAGGCCTAGACATTGATTTTGCATCTGTGTCTGGTCTTACAATAGAAACAAACCCCTAACAAGATAAAAAGATTTAGTGCGCCAACAATTTCAGAAACCTTGCAGATGCGGTATGCAGGCACAGGGGGCTACAGAACCCTTAAATCGCTCATGTCTCTGGAACGAGGAGTAGGAACTTACTTTCATCAGAGGACACAGAAATGATGCTAATAAGAAAGGTACATGAAAAAAGAGTTGATTATGACATGAAAACGTAATTGAAGAAAATGCCATGAATGCGTGGGAGACTGGGCATCGCTGTGGCAGGTGGGCTGCGCAGCTGAGTGACAGAAGCAGAGCCCGTGATGTGAGCATTTCAGCTGGAACATGGCAACAAGGCTTTGTGGCCTGCCACACTGCACTCAGCAAACGGCGTCATCAGTAGGCGATGCATCTGAGTGACATGCAGCTGATGGGCAGCGGCAGTGGCAGGGAAACTGTGTCAACCATGAATAACTTTTCCATGCACTCAGTGACCCACAGCAGCGGCATGGACACATTGTGCATTTTCCTTTCATGCTTCCATGCCGGGCTCAGAGTTAACTGGCGGCTACGTGAAATCTTGGGGCTGGAGCGCATGCAGCACACATGTTTTTGTGAGACATGGCTTGCTGTACTCGGTGTACATGTGTTGGTGCAGCACACTGCAAGAGGCAGGAAGTAGGCACCCAGTTTGACCTCGTAGGGGAATAACAGTGGCGAATACACTGATCAACCACACATCTTCAAACATGAACCAAAAGTAAGTAGCCCCCTATGGACAGAATGGTGGAAATGAATCATGATTCTGACACCATTGTACATGGGCCAGAAAGGGGAAAGAAGGTTGTTATATCCAGCTTATGGCGACAATGTACAGAAGTTTGAACAGTCAGGATGATTAAATAGGTATCCAGGTCTGCCCTTAAATGATAGAACAGGAAATTAGGTAAAATAAAGAGAATGTATGTCAGTGTATGGTATAAAGGGAGCATGCCTAGGGTTGGAAGTCATCCGGCTTAGGCCAGTCTGGGAGGTCGAACAACTAATTGAAACGAGCAGTGGAAGGGGGAGGTGGTTCGTGTTAATTGGTGTTGGTGGCCGGTCATGGAACGCAGAGCCAGAGGCTGTGCCTCCCAAGAAAGACATCTGTTCTGCTCGAGGTCCGGATCACAAGAGAGCGAGGCAACTGTGTCGTGCACTCCAGAATCCTCCAGATTCCACAAGTGTGACCTGTTTCCCATGCATGCTATTGGCTAAAACTGATGGTGTGAATTCACTAGCAGTTTTTGCAGAGGGCTCAAGGCATTTAGCTTTAACTGGGCAGAACTGCCTCGGTTCTGAAAGACAGGTAACTTGTGTCATATAGGCACAGTTGAAGTTGCTCTGGGAGAAAACTTGTATAGATTTGATTAGGGCCTTTGAAATAACATTTTTTTAAACCCACTCCCTAAAATATTTCTTGACTGGCTGACACACTGTAGAGTGGTGCTGTGAACGTAGCTGGGATATTGTTTGATCTTACCAGATAAAGACTTACGATGATCCTCTTGTAATAATGGAGAGTTGTAATGAAGTACATAGTATATATTATGGGCAGAAAGCAAGAGAGTGATTAATTAATTGACATATAGACACTAAGAAATAGACATTCTGATATCTGTGTCGAGAGCACAAAACTGATGTTAGTAAATAATATAGTGAACAGTGAAAGAATGAAATGCCACATACTGGCAAATCATTTGAAATTTAACAGCAGGAAAGCAGAATTGCATAAAATTTGTGAAAATAAACTACAGATGGCATAATTCATTTGTAAAATACACACTGAAGATCTCTAGCGATGGGTTACCCCCCCCCCCCCCCACCCCTACCACCACCACACAGGTTACAGTTGCTGCAAAACATTATTGTCAATAACACTGAGAAAATGTGTAAGTACATGAGAAACATCATCTCTTATAGCAGAGATAAAGTACAAACATTGATCATGGAATATTAAACTCTTTACTCATGATATACAACTTTTAAGAGCCACAGATGGATATAGGTTGTTTCTTGTATTTCAAAAAACCTAAACACTGACAAAAAGCACTGCTCAGCACAACATGCTGGAATTCAGGGGTTGCTTCACCTCCAACACCAGCTTCTTTGAATCACATAAATGGTAGTTTTTCTTGAAACACATACATCAACCCTATAATCTTCCTGGCCTCAGCCTCCACTAGCCCCCAGACCACACCAGTGACTACTCTTGCTCCACACCCACCTCTCCCTCTGCACCACATACACCTCCACCCCTTCCTCATTACCATACCTCCACTCATACTGCTCTCACAAACTCTTCTCCACAGTCTCCCTCTTCATCAGTTCTATCTTCTTGTTCCAATCTAATCCTCTGACAATATGCACTATGCAAAACTCGATTTGCCTCTGGCCGGAACAAGCCACACTCTGGTCCTGTGCTCCTGCTGCCTCTCCCTCTTGGGAGTCAGCCACCCTTCCCCAACACTCCTTTCCATTCCTCATCTGTTTTCTCTCCTTGGCTGTGTGTGTGTGTGTGTCGCTTGCTCTATAGCTTGAACCAGGGTTTGTCTGAATGCTATCAAAATTCTCAATTTTGTTTATGTGCACATAGATGACTCAAAACTTCATCTATTTGATGAGTTTTTACCCTCACTGCTTAAATTATTTCTGATATGAGAGTGACGTGGAAGTAATTTCAAGCGTCCTCAAGGAAACTGTAAAAGTACAACTATTGTTTGTGTTATGTATTAATCATGTAACAGATAACACAGGACTGTGAAATTAAATTTTTATTCAAGGCTTTTAATCCTGAAGGATGATCTTTGTTAATTGCTGGCCTCTGTAGAAGAATGTGAAGTCAGATTTTGGCTATCCTACATGAGGAAACAGTAATAATGATATAAAGAATTGTTATATTTATACAGTATTAAGACATTTTAATATGTTAGTAAAGAACAGCTATACTAGTAACCTGTAAACTGTTTATACATACATCAAAAAAGTTTTGCATCACCTCAGTTCCAAGATTTCTGGAACCTGTATAGAAAATTGGAATGGAGATCAACATAAACATCATTTCCGCCCTATTTATTGCTCATGAAAACCATACATTGCCTGTTGTACTGCCGTACAGCTAGACCTTCAGTGGTGGTGGTCCACATTGCTGTACATACCAGTACCTCTAATACCCAGTAGCATGTCCTCTTGCATTGATAGCATGCCTGTATTCGTTGTGGCATACTACCCACAAGTTCATCAAGGCACTATTGGCCCATATTGTTCCACTCCTCAACGCCGATTCAGTGTAGACCCCTCAGACTGGTTGGTGGGTCACATCGTCCTTAAACAGTCCTTTTCAATCTATCCCAAGCATTTTCGATAGGGTCCATGTCTAGAGAACATGCTGGCCACTCTAGTCGAGCGATGTCATTATCCTGAAGGAAGTCATTCACAAGATGTGCAACACGATGAGTGCACGAATTGTCGTCCATGAAGATGAACACCTTGCCAATATGCTGCCGATATGGTTGCACTATTGGTCGGAGGATGGCATTCACGTATCATACAGCCATTACAGTGCCTTCCATGACCACCAGCGGTGTACGTCGGCCCTACATAATGCCACCCCAAAACATTGGGATTCTCTGCCTTGCTGCACTCGCTGGACCATGTGTCTAAGGGATTCAGTGTGACTGGATTGCCTCCAAACACATCTCCGATGATTGTCTGGTTGAAGGCATATGCGACACTCATTAGTGAAGAGAAAGTGTTGCCAATCCTGTGTGGTCCATTCGGCATGTTGTTGGGCCCATCTGTACTGCGCTGCATGGTGTCGTGGTTGCAAGGATGTACCTCGCCATGGACTTCAGGAGTGAAGTTGCGCATCATGCAGCCTATTGCGCACAGTTTGAGTCGTAACATGACATCCTGTCACTGCATGAAAAGCATTATTCAACATGGTGGTGTTGCTGTCGGTGTTCCTCCGAGCCATAATCCGTAGGTACCAGTCATCCACTGCAGTAGTAGCCCTTGGACAGCCTGAGCGAGGCAAGTCATCGACAGTCCCTTTCTCTCTGTGTCTCCTCCATGTCCGAACAACATCGCTTTGGTTTGCTCTGAGACACCTGGACACTTCCCTTGTTGATAGCCCTTCCTGGCACAAAGTAACAATGTGGATGTGATCGAACCATGGATTGACCGCCTAGGCATGGTTGAACTACAGTCAACACTAGCTGTGTATCTCCTTCCTGGTGGAATGACTGGAACTGATTAGCTGTCGGACCCCCTCTGTCTAATAGGTGCTGTTCATGCATGGTTGCTTACATCTTTGGGAGGGTTTAGTGGTATTTCTGAACAGTCAAAGGGTCTGTGTGTGTAATACAATATCCACAGCCAACATCTGTCTTCAGGAGTTCTGGAAAGCGGGTTGATGCAAAACTGTTTTTGATGTGTGTAAATGTATGCAGCAAACAAAATCAAACAGCACTCATTTTTTCATAGACCTAATCACAATTTAAGTTCAATATATGACAAGTCTTACGAAAACACAGCACTTCTTCAGTACCGCTTCCTCTTCACATGGAACTTTCACCTTCGAGATTTTCTTTTGTGCTGTAGCTCCACATTCTCTCTTTCTAGAGATCAACTGTAGTCGGCCATCGTTCCACCAGCCTTGATAATGTGCTTCTATTTCTTTCATATCTTGATGAGTCCTTTATCCTCGTTCTTCGGTAACATGTCCAAGATGGTGGGGGAGGAAGTCAAGATGGCCATGAATAAAATGGATTTTAAGGCTTATACTGCATCCTAAATTATTCAGAGTTATCAACATATTTTCCACCAAGGCTTTGAAATCTGGGTGTTTCCTAGTCCCTAAGAAATTGTCACACACATCCTAAATCCTACCCAATCCAGTCGTTCTTCTTGTGTCAGTACCTTTTCAAATATCCCTTCATTAACAACAGCCTCAGTCAAAAAACAAAATTTGGAACTTATATACTTAAAACAATCACCATCTTCAGCCAATGCTTTGATGAACTGTTTCATGATTTCCAGTTTAAGATGAAGATGCAGCAGGATGATTTTCTCTCATATCACCAGAAATACTTTTATGACATTTTTCTCCCCAGAATTCATTGTTGTTCTGATAGGCCATTATATTCTACTCCTATGCGATTCACGTGCATGACTGTCACAGAGACACAGAAAATAAGGAAGCATTCTAAAACCTAATTGTTGTCCCAGCAGCATTCCTATTACTTTCTATTTCGAATAGTTTAATGCCTTCAGGAGAACCTCCATATTTTCATAGGTTTCTTTTAAGTACACAAAATAAGCTCTGTCATTCATCCGTGCTTATTTCGTATATGCAGATGTACGACCTTATAGATAAGGTCTATAAATAGCCTCCATCATTTGTAAAATCAAGGACGGAATGTAAACATATTTTGAAAAGGAAAGTTGCCATTCACCATACAGCGGAGATACTGAGGCGCAGATAGGCACAACGAAAAGACTGCGCGCGCGCACACGCGCTCTCTCTCCCACACACACACACACACACACACACACACACACACACACACACACACAAATGCAACTCACACACACATGACTGCAGTCTCATGCAACTCAAGCCACATTGCGAGCAGCAGCACCAGTACATGATGGGGATGGCAACTGGCTGGGGGTAAGGAGGTGGGATAATAGGGTAGGGGTGGCGGATAGTGCAATGCTGCTGGGAAGCGCATGGGTACGAGGTGGAGAGAGGGTAGGGCAGCTATGTGCAGTTGGGAGGTTAGACGGTCAGCAGGGGAGTGGTGGAGGGATGGCAGAAAAGCAGAGAAGTTAAATGCCTGGGTGCAATGGTGGAATGAGGGCTATGTAGTGCTGGAGTGGGATCAGGGAAGGGGCTGGGTGGGTGAGGATGACGACTAACGAAGGTTGAGGTCAGGAGGATTACGAGAATGTAGGATATATTGCAGGGAATGTTTCCACCTGCACAGTTCAAAAAAGCTAGTTTTGATGGGAAGGATCCAGATGGCACAGGCTGTGAAGCAGTCATTGAAATGAAGAACATTGTGTTGGGCAGTGTGCTGTTTCTTGGCCACAGTTTGTCAGTGGCCATTCACACAGACAGACAGCTTGTTAGTTGTCATGCCCACATAGAATGCAGCACAGTGGTTGCAACTTAGCTTGTAGATCACATGACTGGTTTCACAGGTAGCCCTGCCTTTGATGGGACAGGTGATGTTTGTGACTGGACTGGAGTGGTGGTGGTGGTGGTGGTGGTGGTGGTGGTGGTGGGAGGATGTATGGTACAGTATTGTATCTAGGTCTATTACAGGTGTATGAGCCATGAGGTAAGGGGTTTGGAGCAAGGGTTGTGTATCGATGGACGAGTATATTGTGTAGGTTCTGTGGACTACCACTGTGGAGGGGTTATGAGGGGAATGCTCCTCTTTGGCAGGACGGTGGGACTTTGGGAAGTGGTTTGACCCTGGAAGGATAAGGCACAGGAGATTTGTTTTTGTACAAGGTTGGGAGGATAATCAAGGTATGTGAAGCCTTCAGTAAGACCCTCGGTATATTTCGAGAGGGACCACACATCACGGCAGTTGCAACAACCATGGGTGGCTAGGCGGTATGGAAAGGACTTCTTGGTATGGAATGGGTGGCAGCTATCGAAGTGGAGGTATTGCTGGTGGTTAGCAGTTTTGATATGGACGGAGGTACTGATGTAGCCATCTTTGAGGTGGGGGTTAACATCTAAGAAGATGGCTTGTTATGTTAGGTTGAGTAGGACCAGATGAAGCGTATGGGGGAGGAGTTGTTCAGGTTCTGGAGGAATGTGGACAGGGTGTCCTCACCCTCAATCCAGATCACAAAGATGTCATCAGTGAATCTGAACCAGGTGAGAGGTGTAGGATTCTGGGTGTTTAGGAAGGATTCCTGTAAATGGTCCAGATGGCCTATGAATAGGTTGGCATAGGATGGTGTCATGTGGGTGCCCATAGCCATACCTCGGATTTGTTTTCTAAGTGATGCCTTCAAAGGAGAAGTAATTGTGGGTGAGGATATAGCTGGTCACGGCAACTAGGAAGGAGGTTGTTGGTTTGAAATCCTTCAGGCATTGGGAAAGGTAATGTTCAGGTAGTGTTCAGTGTTAAGGCCACGGGCATTAGGGATGTTAGTATAAAGAGAGGTGGCATCAGTAGTGATGTGCAGGGCACTGTGTGGTAAAGGAACATCAACTGTGGAGAGTCGGTGAAGGAAATGGTTGGTATCTTTTATATAGGATGGTAGGTTCTGGGTAATAGGTCTATGAAAACAGAGATTCTCTAAGTGGGGGCACAGTAACAGGCCACAATGGTGCATCCTGGGTGTTTGGTTTTATGGACTTTAGGAAGCATGTAGATGGTAGGAGTGCGAGGAGTGGTAGGGGTGAGCAGAGAGATGGACTCTGGGGAGATATTCTGTTGTGGGTCTAAGGATTTGAGGAGTGACTGGAGATCCTGCAGGATTTCTGGGATGGGGTCACCGTGACAAGGTTTGTAGGTGGACGTATCTGACAGCTGGTGGAGTCCTGCGAGGCAATCATGGGGTGATAGTTGTCTACTAAATAGATTGATTATGAGTACTAATCCAGGGATGGATTGGTTACTGCTCAAGTGTTTAGGATGCATGTCAGGCTGGACGAACACAGTACTAGCAAGTACAAATAATATCAAAACAAAGTGTAACAAGCTTGGATGACTTGCAGGAGAGTTACAGGGAACTTTTGAAAAATCTGAGCTGACAAATGCTTGTAGTAAGAAACATACTGTTTCACTAAAAGCTACATAGAAAATTATCCCTTCACATTAGTAACCATTTGCAGTCCATATACTACAGAGAATAATTTATCATACAGCCTTCTGCACAAAGCACTGATTCACATGTATTTCTTTTAAGCATTTCTAGTTTTCCCCATAACAGTTTGAACTTCTAAGAATATTCACTTGCAGCTCAAGGAATATAAGGTTTTACTTTTCATTTTATAGCCTAATCAATAAAGAGCAAAAAAGGTCGAATGGGGGAAAAATTGTGTAGTTCCAAATTTTTGTGCAGTGGTAGGCAGGAGTGTCATGCCCCTCTGCTGTCAGCAGTGTGCTGTGGTATCTGGAGGAAAAATGCACAGCTCTTCCCTGTTTAAAAAAGGGTAATCTAACACATGCAAAAAACTTTAGGCCTTTGTCTCTGGCATATGTCTGTTGTAGAATTTTGGAATGTGTTTATGCTCACATATTGTAACATTTCTGGAGAACAAAAGTCTTCTCTATAACAATCAATAAGGGTTCCAAAAATAACCTTTCTTTGTAACCCAGCTCTCTCTGCTATTCAAGAGACCTGGAAAGCGGTGGATACAGGCTCCCAGGTAGAGCTGTGTTCCTTGCCTTCCAGGAACTATTTGATACAGTTCAGCATTGCCACTCAATAACAAAATATGGGCGTACAGAACACCAGACCAACTGTGTGACTGGATTGAAGAGTTCATGAACAGAATGCAGCATGTCATTCTCAGTGGAGAGGTCTTCAGACAAAAAAAGTAACCCCAGATGTGCTGCAAGGGAGTGTTATAAGACCATTTCTTTTCACAATATATATAAATGACTAGTAGATAATGTTGGACATTCATTGAGGCTTTTTATGGATAGTACTGTTGTCTTCAGAGAATTTGCAATGCTAGGAAATTGTGGGAAAATGCAGGAAGATCTGCAGAGGATCGACACTTGGTGCAGGGAATTCCAATTGGCCCTTAACATAAACAAATGTAATGTATTGTAAATGTATAGACAGAACCCAAAGAGCCCTTATTGTATACTTACACAATTGCAGAACAATCACTGGAAGCAGTTCTTGCCATAAGGGGGGAGGGGGCACTCTGGAAATGGTTAATTTGTAATTTTATCACACACACACACACACACACACACACACACACACACACACACACAAAATAATGAAAATAAAAAAAAATGTTGATTTTTGACCAGTTGTTTGTCCGTCTGTTTGTCCATCTGTCAAAACCCCTTTTTCTCTTTGTTTATTTGTCCAAGACTCCTTTTAGTACATTGTTTGTACATGTGATATAGGACAGTGGTAAATCTAGTTAATTTACACTATATTGTTGACATAATCAAAATGCATAATAATGTAGGTTGGTGTACTACATTGCTTCTACGTGTGATTATAGCAGTTATTAAGTGAGATGACATGATAAGCACAAAATAAAATATATTATGAATTGACATTTAGTAAAATTTGGTAAATAGGATTTACTTATTACAGTGTTCCATAAATTAAGACAAAGAATAGAAGCAGTGGTCAAGCAAGAACTGTTTTAACTTTATTTTAAATCCATTTTAGGTAAGCAGGCAAATGGTTTTATAACATAGCTCCAGTTTGATACACTCTTTTGTATTTACTGTGTTCATGTGTAGGTTCATCTTCTTCCTAGTTTCATGTGTGTGTATATCATAGTTGTGTCAGAAGAGGTTTTCCTTTTTCAAGATGCTCACTTTTGTGAAAATTAGTATTTCATGTTTATACAAGCAAGGCAGCGGCAATATTTCGAGAGTGGTCTACAGGAAACCTTGCATTTAGCTTTTTCATCACCCTCTGATAATCTTTTTCTGTATTTTAAATGTTTTTGTAGAATTTGTGGAATTCCCCCAAAAAATTATTCAGTACATAAGTAGCGACTGTATACTACAATGGTACATTGTTAGCACTGACGAGCAGCTTGTATTCTGAGTGAGGATCCTAACAGCATATGCTAGTGAATTCTGGCTCTTATTTAAATTGGTTAGGTGCACCTCCCAATTCAAATCTGCGTGAACATGAATGCCTAGAAATTTTGTATGACTGACCTTCGACACATTTTTTCCTTCAGTAGTGAGAACTGGGTTTGCAGGATGGAGGTTTTATGTGGCGTGAAAGTTAACTGCCACAGTTTTTTCTCAGAATGTATGATGAGCATATTGGTCCTGAACCAGTGCATTAAGATATGCATAACTAATAACGCAGCCTCCTGCAGATTTTCCTCATTCTGTGATTTAATTAGAATATTAGTGTTTACTCTGGAACAGTAGACCTATCAAGTTGAAACTTACGTCACATACTAATGTCAATGGTCCATGGTGGTGTAATAAACATTAGCTTCTAAGCCAGTCCAAAAGACATGGCCATTTATGTCACATATTTTGATACTCTCAAACTTGCTCATCAAAACTTATAGTGTACTCCATGTTGACCTGGAATCATGATGTTTGGAAAGAAGCAAGGTTTTACAGTGCAAGTAAAGGAGAAAAAATCAGAAAATTGTTAATTTATAACAAATGTTTCACTTTTTATTTGTTATCTCACTTCAAACTTGAAATTAATCCCCAGAACCAATATCTCGCCAGTACCAATGCCAATAACAGACAAAAATTGTTAAGATCGTTGATTCCCAGAGTGGGGAACTCCGAAACTGCAGCTAGCAATAAAAATGTTTCTGAGTACAAACTTAAATATCCTACAAATGTTACATTAAATTTCCTAAAAAAAAAAAAAGATTCTATTCATTTTTTCTGCAAGAGTAATAGTTTCTGCATTGCAGAGGGTGGAAAAATCACAGTTTATTAAAAACAGAGATAAAATAACTGTGAACTGTTAATTGAAGTAGGTTAAGAACCAATATTAAATGTGTGTACCATCTCTTAAGTGCAATAAAGCTGTATTAAGGAATGTCGTGTTCTGGGGAGATAACAGGATGGAGGGGGCAGGGGTTAAGGGTAGAACAACAATAAAAGATGGGTCGCTGGAGTGTGCTCATGTACTCTCCTGCATTATGGGTCTGCAAAATGAAAAGTGAGCAGGTGATTCCCTACTGTATCTATCCCACTATGTAACAAGGTGCAATTACTGTGTGTTTCACAGAGTTATACGAAGTGTCTGCAGCATGCCTTGTGAATCACTGGCAACACAGTGTGCAGACATGCCCAAGGGGTGAGGGTTGTTTTCCACAAACTGCGTATGAAATACACATAGGAGTTACTAATAATACTAATGCAAGAAACCCACATGGATGGAATCTACGTAAATCTCGTCACACTTTGGGAGGGGAGATTGATTCTTAGTTGTCCTGTTTGGCAGCTGTAGCATTCTTCTGGGAAAGGCAACTTTCCCCACCATGAATGCTGCTTGCTTTCCATTATTCTGATGGGCTATACTTCCCCAGCTTTTTCTGTGCAGTTATCTTGTGTGAGAAGACAAAATAACTTTACTGAGCTTGTGTTTATATAGTGTTAAATTAGTACTTATTTGCACTTGTTATGTGAGCTGTTACGTAAAAAATTTCAACAGCTGGAGCTGTCAGCAGATTACCACACTGAAGGACCTGTCCCAAGTGTAATGTACTGTCAATATGCATTTTACAATATTGATTTATTGTCACCAGTATCACTGAGAGGACTTCTTTTTACCGTGTGAGAGGTATCAAATGCATAACCCCAGCCTCAGCTCTCCCAGCATATGAAGAAACCCAGAGGCTTAAATTGTCTCCCTCTGCAAGTGAAGTAGGTCAGTAGGTCTTATGAAACAGCAAATGTTTCAGTGTGGATGTGAGGCAATTGGCTTCACTGAGTGCAGCCCATTATACAAGTGCCAGCAATTCCGAATAGAAAAGTTATCACAATGGTGACATAAGTGCAGTAATGTTCTGGTCATTCAGTAATTCACTACTAAATAACTACTACAGAACTACACAGCTTTACAACAAGCTTTCAGTGAGAGATAACAGCTAATGCCATACTTACCAATCCAATCCAATCCAATCCAATCCCTTTCCCATCAACACTGCGTAGTTCACTGACAACATAACAAGTACAGACTGAGCACTTCTGAGCCATTGTTTATAAGAATGAATGTTACATAAGTGCTCACTTACCAATGCAAATAAATAATAATTTAATAACTGAAAATAACTCCATTATGTAAGCACAAGCTCAATGAAGTTATTTTGTCTACTTACATATGAGAATTGGACAGGAAATGCTGGGAGGGTATAGTCTGTCCCTAAATTGAATAGTAAGCTGCACTCATGGTGGAGGAAGTCACTTTTCCCAGAAGAATGCTACAGCTTCTGTACAGGATGACTAAGAATCGATTTCCCATCAATTAGTGTACAACAATGTGCAGTGTTAGGTAGAATCTGCCCGTACTTCTCTTGCATTAGTATTACTACCAACTCATAGTTGTAGTCAACTCATATTTGTATTCAATGTCATGTTAACTCACACTGTGGGGGAAAGAAAAGGACCCACACCTACTTGCAGTGTCTACACATTGCTTTGCTAGTGACTCATAATGTGAGATGCTGAAGGAACATCCTTTGTGAAACATCCTGTAGTGGCTTTCAGTGATGTAGTGGGGTAGAGAGAGTAGGGAACCACCTGCTTTCTCTTCAGTTTGCAGACCTGTGAAGGAGGGACATGCATGACCATAATCTGATGAACTATGTTCCCTTGTACTCCTACTATCCACTTCTGCCCCCTCCACCCTGTTCCACAATTTATCCCTTAATACGATTCTACTGCACTTAAACGTGGTACTAACATGTAATAGTTTTGCTCTTAACCCACTTCATTTAACATTAAAGATTACTTTTATAACATTAAAGCACTATTTTTAATAACCTACAGTTTTTCCATCTCCTTCAGTACAGAAACTATTAGTCCCGTATAAAACTGAGTAGGATAATTTTTGTAGGAAGTTGGGGATAATCTAATTTCATGTAGGAAAACATTTTGGTAGAAGCCACAGTTTTTTGGGTCATTCAAGAAAAATGTAAAGTGACCTTTAAAGGTCATCCTCTGCTTGCACATCCCACACCACTGTTCTCATACCCCATCAGTTCAGACTTTTAGTACGGACTATTTGTTACCTTCATTTCTACCGATAGAAACCCCTGGGGAAAGTAGCAAAAGGTTGTAGATGACAGCAAATACATCTACAAGTTGATGACAGGGACTTTTATTATGAAAGTAGGGCAAAGACTGAGGAATGAATCTTCAGTAGGAAACTTCAGATATGATACCAGAAATGATAGGGATTGCACATTATTAGAATTGGTTTGGAACAACAATATGATTGTACTTCACACATTTTCCAGAAGAAAACAAATACCTCTTTGTTTGCTGCATTTTTGGTAAGATTGGGACCCATACTCTTTAATATTTCAATAAGGCAGGCCTTGCATCAGTTTTTAGCTATTCTCACTTTTTTGTGACATAATCTTTCATCATGCATAACAGAAGCAGTGGCAGAGTCTGATAAAGTCTCAGCAACAGAGGAAGATGAAGAACTGAGTGGTGAACTTAGTGATGATGACACATTTTGTCATATTGAAAAGTCTACTATCGACCACAATTGTCTCTACTTGTTTGCACGAACTGACCGAGAGAAAGAAGAATGGTAAGTGTAATTAAAGATATTTCATACTTTCTTGATTATTGTTTTGTTGATTACTTGATTGTGCTAGTACTAATAGGTTTTTAACTGGTTTCATAACTTTCATGAACAATACCACAACAACTCAGGTATGTGACAATGTATAACCTGTTTACTTGTGAGGACTGAAGATGGTGCTCCTGTACTAATCTCCTTAAAAGCTCTATGTGGATTGTGGTCAATCTAGCACCTCTAATTCTTTTGAGAGACAAAGGCAGATAGTATGACTTAATCAAGGGTCAAAGTGCATTACATGATGTAAGATCTTATTCATTGGCCTTAACATTCAAAATTATTGCACTTTGTAGCTAGCCCCTGAAAATCCTGAAAGGGAACATTAGGTCTGTACATGAGACATGTCCTGATAGCTCATTTGGAAGTTTTTTGTCTACAAAAGGCAGAGATCTAAATTCATTTCCTGCTTCAGCACACCATTGTAATCTATGATGAACAACCACCACCACCACCACCACAATCCATTTGATGTCAATTGCTGGATAAAGATCCTTAACATTTCCATGTAGTGCAGTCTTCAGTGCTGCTCCTACATGTTTTCTGCAGCTGTTAACCTGCCTTCCATTAGGTAATTGTGTCAGTCTTTTCTTTTCTCTTGAAATCCAGCAAAGAACCTCCATAATTTGTCTACCTTGTGCTCACCTTCTTATGTGTCCCATCCATCTCCATTGAAATTTTGTCATTGTCATAGTTACATCTTTACTCCATATGTTCCCTGATCTACTTGTTTGGTTTCGTGTGTATTCTACGAACCATGCTTTTTCAATGGTTTTCACATTAATAGTCAGTGTCTCAGTGCCATAAGTCAAAAGTGGTAGTACACGTCTTATTGTAAACTTTTCGTTTCAGATACATTAGAAACTTCATTTTGAAATCTGTATTTAGTTTTCCAAACACACTCTCAATCACTTGTATCCTCCCGTTTATTTATTTTTCTCTCCATCCTGTGGTTTAGCTCCACTACTCTAAATAGAAAAACTCATTGACTCACAGCCAACAGATGAAGTAACATATTTCTAAGGATCCCATTGGTAATTAATCAGTTATGTACAATACAATTAGCGTACTGTGTTTAAATTTCTCCATTTCACATATGCACATCATCTAATAGAACTGAAGCTATTTTAGTCAACCCATCTTGTAATGTGTTGCGATGAACTGTTCCCATAGAATTTCAAGATTTTCTATGAGTGTTGCACATTTGTACCCATTTTTATCTTAAGATTTAAAAAAAAAAAAAAAAAAAGATTCTTTTCATATCCTGCATGTCATTTGCCATTGCCTGTTTCATAATTTTTTTTAGATTGTAGATTTGTCTGCTACATGTCAGTATGAAAGTGGGACATCATAAATTGAGTATGAATTAGTAGAAAATCAAACATTGAATGCAGTATGTATCTGAAGAAAGATCACTACCAACAAACTAGAGGACATTCTGAACAGTGGACAGGTTTGTTCAGTTTTTTTCTTTGTGCCCATCTTATGCTCAACATCTCCTATTTTATGAGAAGCGATCTATCCCAATATTTGTAGTATATGTGTAAATTAACATTTTGCTTTCTGTGTGATGGAAGAATAGCTTGTCTTTGACATAATCGTGTAGATCCCAGTGGCTATAGCTATTCATTACTAGTGTAGCATTACCCATTTGTGGTAACTGTTAAAAATTAAGCATGAGATAACTTCGTTGCTAATGCCTGTAAAACTGTATCAAGTTTATTTATTATTTTTTAAAATCAGTTCATTACATATTCTTGTTTTGAGGTCTCCTACCAACAGAAAGCCCTGAGGATTCTGATACAGGAGTGGGAAAAATTCCTTCATTGGGAATAAAAAAGAAAACATCACTGTAAGTTTTTCCAAAATTATATATGGACATATACATGATGACATATGATAATAGAACATTTTTGTTTGTGGAATATTAGTCACCTCAGCCATTTCAGTGAAGTGATGTGTATGTGCCAATGGGGTGGTGTGTATGTGCCAATTACCGCAGTATGATCGATCACCACGAAGACATGGCAGACAGGAGCTATTGTGTTTGGACATGTCAATAACAATATTGTGAATGAAGGTGCCCAACTTGTAGTGTTTCAACACAGACTGTCCAATCTGTTGAGAAGGAATGGTGTAGCACTCACAGCCATGTAGCACACGGTAAGAACACGTGACACAAAACTATTCTTAACTGACAGGGACTGGGGACGAGTGTCACACCTTGCCCTTGACTAAGTTTCAAACTCCACTTGAACTGCAACTGTCAATGAGAGCAGATCCATCTCAACCTGTTTCCAAATCAATATCCCGAAGGAAACTGCATGCAATGACATTTGGCATCAGATGTCTCACAAAAGCCCATTTCTCAGAGCAGCATCACATCTCTAGTGGACCAAACAGTATAGAAACTGGGCCTTAGCTTACTGGAGGCATTCTTTGTGGACCAATGGATCACTATTTTGCCTATTTACAAATGATGCAATGTGTCTAGTGCACCAGTGGCATAATGAGGCATTTAACCTGCACTATGTGGGTGTGTAATTCACGCTGTAGTCTTACGATTTTTCTTTGTCACACAATTTGTGAATCTTGAGATGGAAGAGTTAGAGAAGCAGTGCATCAGTATTAAATTTTGCATGAAGCTCAAGAAAACCTGTACAGAGAAATACCAAATGGTGCAGGAAGCCTACAGTGATGAGTGCTAAAGCCATACTCGGAGTTACAAATGGTTCACACAGTTCAAAAATGGCCAGGGAGATGTTAACTGACCCTCATTCAGGATGCCCTTTGACGTCTACCGACGACACTCATGTTGTCAGGAACATCAATGAAATTGTGCATTCCAATTGAAGAATGAGTGTGCAAAAGATTGCAGAAGAATGTAACATTTCAGTTGGATTGTGTTGTGAAATCCTGACCAAGCATCTTGGAATGCATCGTGTTACCAGCAAGTTCATCCTGCAGCTCATGAGTCACAATCTGTGAAGAACTTTTGGATCGCACAAATGAGAATGAAGTATCCTGTAACAGAATCATAAGTGGTGATGAGACATGGGTACATGGTTATGATGTTGAGACCAAGGTTCAGTCTTCACAATCGGTCAGGAAAGGTTCTCCAAGACCAAAACTGTTATAACCTTTAATCACTAATAAATTGCATGAACATACAAACGTAGAAACAATATTGGGTTACATGCTACCAACTCCGTATCTGTCACTCAACTGCTGTGCCGTGACATGCGGCCGGCGCCGTTCATAGCCAGGTGGCGCTCCCGCGCTCAGCCGAGCTGCGGAGCGCCTCTATCACCGTGTTCGCGTACTGACGTAGAGGCACTTTGAAATATCGTGGCACTGTCACAACACTTTTCCCCCCTTGAAAAAAAAAAAACACTCACTTCCTTGGAGTCACGGACAGTGCGGAGACATCCATGGCCTCTTGGGAGGTCTCGAGAAGATCCCGCGGAGAAACACTGGAGTATGGTCGAAAATGTCCAGGACGGAAGCTGGTGCGTGGAACGTGCCTCCTGGACGAGATGATGGGTGAAAACTCCGGAGCAGCATCCATAGGTGTCGTGGACCTGGGGGTGTGCTCCAGCGAGATGGGTCCCGGAGAAGGCGGCGTCGCGACTGGGGCCGGTTCCAGCGTACTCTGAAGTGGTAGCGATGTCGGCTGCAGCAACACGCACGGAAGATCGGCAGTAGCGACAGGACTGGCTTCTCGGGCTGGTGGAGGCGAAAGAAGGGGCGGTGGCACCGGCGTGGCCACCACTCGTGGGCGCATCTGGTCGTAATGGCGAACAACCATGCCGTCGTCCGTACGTATTTCACAAAGCCGGTGGCCGCGACGAGCCTTGACCACCCCTGGAATCCATTTAGGGCGAGATCCATACCCTCGTGCCCACACGTCGGCGCCCACCGAGTATTTTCCCACACTAGGGGACACAGTACAAGGCCTGACAGGGTGAAGCAGGTGCAGTAGAGTGCGCGGTTGGCGGCCATGCAAGAGTTCAGCAGGGCTGCGATCACCCAGATGCGTGAAGCAATAAGAACTCAGAAATTGCAACAGAGCGTCATCTGTGGAGAAATCACTAAGGAATTTTTTCATCTGGCTTTTGAAAGTGCGTACAAGGCGCTCGACCTCCCCATTCGATTGCAGATGGAAGAGCGGTGCTGTAACATGATGAATCCCTTGTCCAGTACAAAAATCACAGAAGGCCTGCGAAGAGAACTGAGGGCCATTGTCTGTGACAATCGTGGATGGAAGACCTTCTAGCGCAAAGATTTTGGACAAAGCCAGCGTCGTCACCGCAGTGGTGGGCGACGGACATCGAACAACAAATGGAAACTTCGAGAAGGCGTCAATCAACAGTAGCCAATAAGTGCCGAGGAAGGGGCCGGCAAAGTCAGCGTGCACCCGTTCCCATGGCTGCGCCGGATCAGGCCACGGAGAGGGCATTGTACGGGGTGCAGCCAGTTGTTGAGCACACTGACCACACGCAGTGACCATGTGGGCGATGTCCGAATCAATACCGGGCCAATAAACATGCCTGTGGGCCAGGGACTTAGTCCGAGAAATCCCCCAATGGCTTTCATGCAATAGTTTGAGAACATCTTTGCGAAGAGAGGCTGGCACCACGACCCATGGAGATGCGCCATCCGTGGCCAGAAGAACAACACCCTCACGAACAGACAGACGAAGGCGCAAGGCATGGTAGTTGCGAAGGGGATCCGATGCCTGGCCCTTGATCCTGTCCGGCCAACCCCGTTGAACAAAACCGATCACCTTACGCAGAACCGGGTCCCGTGCAGTAGCCGACGCGACCTGTGAACCTGTAAGCGGAAAACCCTCGACCGCACGACGTTCTTCCTCATCAATGTGGAAACAGAGTAGTTCATCTCGATCGAAAACCGGGTCGGGGCCCATCGGCAAACGCGACAACGCGTCAGCTTTGGCGTGCTGGGCCGTGGGGCGATAGTGAATCTCATAGTGAAAACGAGACAAGTATAAGGCCCAACGTTGCAGGCGGTGAGCTGCCTTATCCGGAAGCGACGCCGAGGGGCTGAACAGAGAGACCAGCGGCTTGTGGTCGGTGATGAGGTGAAACTTAGAACCATACAAAAAAACGCTGAACTTTTTTAGAGCATAAATTATAGTGAGCGCCTCCTTTTCGATTTGAGAGTAACGCCGTTGGGCATCGTTGAGGGTCTTGGAAGCGTAGGCGATGGGTCGTTCCGACCCATCCTCATACCGATGGGCGAGAACAGCCCCTAGGCCATACTGTGACGCGTCAGTCGCCAGAACCAAGTGCTGACCCGGACGGAATGTGGCAAGACAAGGCGCCGACTGCAAATGAGCCTTCAGGCGGACAAAAGTCAGCTCACACTCGTTGGACCAACAGAAACGAACGTTTTTGCGTAACAGCTGATGCAGAGGATGAGCCACCGCCGCCGCGGATGGAATGAATTTGTGATAATAAGCAATCTTGCCTAGAAACGCCTGAAGTTCTTTGACCATAGACGGCCGGGGTAGAGCGGTAATGGCCGCAGCATGCTGTCGTAGAGGACGTTTACCCTCGCGGGACAAGTGGAAACCAAGATACACAATGGAGGGTTGGAAGAACTGTGACTTGTCCAGATTGCACTTCAACCCAGCCGAACGCAGAACCCGAAACAGTGAACGCAAATTGCGAAGGTGCTCCTCAGTGGAGGCCCCCGTGACAACAATGTCATCCAGGTAGTTGATGCAGCCGGGAACGGAAGCCGTGAGCTGTTCCAAAAACTGCTGAAAAATGGCCGGCGCGCTAGCTACGCTAAATGGTAACCACTGGTACTGATACAACCCACAAGGAGTGTTGATGACGAGAAATTCCTTGGAAGACGCATCCAACGGCAACTGATGGTACGCCTCCGATAAGTCAAGTTTGGAAAAGAACTGGCCCCTAGCGAGCTTGATAAATAACTCCTCAGGACGGGGAAGAGGATAAGTGTCAATGAGGCTCTGAGCGTTGACAGTGACTTTAAAATCACCACACAATCGCAGACTCCCGTTTGGTTTAGAAACCACCACGATTGGCGATGCCCATTCGCTGGAGGTAACAGGAAGGAGAATCCCCGAAGCTGTTAACCTGTCTATCTCAGCCTTGACAGGTGCACGCAACGCCATCGTAATAGGGCGTGCCCGGAAAAACTTAGGGCGAGCCGTAGGTTTAAGAGTAATGTGGGCTTCAAAATCCTTGGCACAACCCAGACCGCAGAGAACACGGACGAGAATTCAGAACACAATCCATCCAGCTGTTGATACGGAATATCCTCAGATATGAGGTGCACATCATCATCAATGGAGAACCCGAACAACTGGAAAGCATCATAACCGAACAGGTTTTCAGTGCCCGCATGATCCACCACATAAAACGTGAGGGGCCTAACAACAGACTTGTAGGCAGTGGAAGCATCAAACTGGCCAACAATAGGAATCTTCTGCTTATTATAAGTTCGCAGATTTCGCGTAACTGGAGACAAGGGAGGGGAGCCCAATTCCAAATACATGCGAGAATTAATGAGAGTCACTGCAGAGCCAGTGTCCACTTGCACGCGAAAGTCTTTATCCAGAACACGAACAGTAACAAACAACTTATTTGTTTGAGAAAGCACACAGTTAACATCCATGTCCGATGCCTCGTCCTCGTCGACAGGAACTTTAGGGGACTGACACACAGAAGCAATGTGGCATTTTTTCCTACATGAATTACACGTGGCCCAACGTTTTGGACACGCGGCCCTGTCATGCTGTACGAAACAACGTGGACAAGAAGGAAGTGTGGAACGAGCCTGCTTCTGTGGTTGCTGTTTTCGCTGCGAGCGTGGCGGCCCAACGCGACGTTGTTGACGCGAGTGAACCGCCGCGACATCGTCGTTCCCCTGTGAAACAGGCAAATTGTCCGTGTCGAAAGTGGTCTGTACAGCACCTACATCACACCACGCGTCTATTTGCGCACCAGCAGCGTGAGACACTTCAAAAGATTTAGCGATGCCTAGCACTTCCGACAACGACGGGTTTGGCAGTTGTAAGGCACGTTGCCGAACTTCTTTATCAGGAGCAAGCCGTAGAATAGCGTCCCTAACCAGTGAATCAGCATAAGACTCATGATGAGTGTCCGTGACAAACTGACATTTCCTACTCAGACCGTGTAGTTCCGCCGCCCAAGCCCGTTAAGATTGATGGGGCTGTTTACGACACCGGTAGAACGCCACGCGGGCGGCAACGACGTGGGTGTTTTTTCGGTAATAGTTAGACAATAAGTCACACATTTCTTGGAAGGACAGAGAGGCAGGTTCCCGCAGAGGGGCTAACTGAGATAGCAGCTGATAGATCCGTGGGGAAATCCAAGATAGAAATAACGACTTACACATAGGAGCGTCGACAACGCCGAAAGCCAAGAAGTGTTGCCGCAAATGCTTCTCATAATCCTCACAGTCTTCAGCGGCCTTGTCGTAAGGAGGGAACGGAGGCGGAGAAGAGGAAGACAGACGATGAGTAAGCGACATCGACAACGCTTGAATAGCAGCCGTCAGCTGTGTTTGTTGTTCCATGAGCGCTTACAGAAGCTGTTCCATGTCTGCCCCGACACGAACACACAATTCCACAACGCAGGAAAAAAAATATCCGACCTTGTCGCCAAAAAGTGTTATAACGTTTAATCACTAATAAATTGCGTGGATATACAAACGTAGAAACAATATCGGGTTACATGCTACCAACTCCGTATCTGTCACTCAACTGCCGTGCCGTGACATGCGGCCGGCGCCATTCATAGCCAGGTGGCGCTCCCCCGCTCAGCCGAGCTGCGGAGCGCCTCTATCGCCGTGTTCGCGTACTGACGTAGCGGCCCTTTTAAATCTCATGGCACTGTCACAACAAAAACAAACTCAGGTCAGGTCAAATGTCAAAGCCATTCTGATAGTTTTCTTTGACTTTGAAGGATTAGTTCATCATGAATATGTGCCACAGGGACAAATTGTTAATCGATGGTACTATCGGGACATGTTGCGATGCCTGTGAGAAAATGTGAGAAGGAAGTGGCCTGAAATGTGGCGAGACAATTCATGGCTCTTGCAACATGATAACGCACCCACACATGCATCTGTGATGGTGCATGACTATTGAGAGAGAGAGAGAGAGAGAGAAAAAAAAAAAAAAAACCCCGGATTCGCTGTGCTGCCTCTTCCTCCATACCCTCCAGATCTGGCCCCTGCAGACACGTTTTTTTTTTTTTTTTTTTTTTTTTTTTTTTTTTTTTTTTTTTTTTTTTCCCAAAGTTGAAAACTGCTTTGAAAAAGCGGAGATTTGCAATGATAAATGAGATAAAAGAAAATTCACAGATGTTGCTTTGTGCAATCCAGCAAGAGGTGTACCAAGACTGCTTCCAGAAGTGGAAATGGCAATGGGAGCAGTGTATCAATTGTGGAGGGGAGTATTTTGAAGAATATCATTCACAATAATTAAAAGGTAAATGTAGAAAAATTTTGTGAACAGTGTTCCGGAATTTTTGAACTAACCTTATATCTCAACTTTAACAAGTTACTCGAAGTAATGATGTTGTAAGCATGTTTTATAATTGACTGCAATCTCATTAAGCATTCTAAAGTAATTAATTTTGCATTTCTGGTTATTCAATTTTGCATTGAAAGTGCCGGACACATTGACATGTTCCAAGCTAAATAGAAGCCTTGTGAGTATGCTGACATTTATTTTACCATAAGTGGAATTTTCTATTCCTTGTGCTTTCTAAGATCTGATGATGGTTGCATAGTCAATTGAAATTAGTCATCACTTTTTAATGTTTTATAATGTACACGATCTAGAAATTATAAAAAATTTAAAAAAATAATTTGTAGAAATCAGATTTGTTTGTTATATTAAATATGTTTAATGCCTTCCTAATTTAGCTGTTTCTTAATCTGTGTACTCTGATACAGCCTTTCATAGTCCTAAAATATCTCACTTCAGTGTTTCTCATACTGTGACTTTTGTTATAAGATGCAACACATATATTTTTTTAACATCTTACTATTTCAACCATAATTTTATATTTTGTGTCACTTAGTTCATGTACTTATGTTCCTTAAGCAATCAGTGTGGAATCAGCATAATAGTTCACTGAGTTGCTTGTTAGTCACCAGATCATCTGTTGTTACTGCTTTCCTTCCAAAATACTGTTTCATGAGAGAGTTGATATTTGGACACGCAGTGGCACTTAGGTGGTGGCCTGTGCTGCAGTGAAACTGGCTGAGTGTCTCTCTTATTCTTAAGTATGTTCATATCAGAAAACCAGCTCTTCTTTATGCAGATATTATTCACTGAGAGATGATGTCCCTCACACATATCCAAACTTTTCTTTGCTCATGTCATTCATTAGCTTAATATTATATTAATATCTTCTACAGATAATTTTGAAAACAACAGAATATGATGAATTACATTATCTTTATTTTAATTTTTCGAAAGTATAGTAAACCTCACCACTGAGATCTCACTTCATCATATTGCTAACGCATATTTAGTTTTACAACACATTATTTTATTTTCGTTGAATATTTTCTAAAAGAGAGACTAGAGTGATTAAATAATTATGTGGTTGAAACTGGGAAGCATGGAAAAGTCTGTGTACTGGACTCATTAAGGTGACATCGTGGTCACATGGCAAGAGTTTTTATACAAAATTGGCAGTTTTTCAGTTCTTACTCAGCCTTCTACATTTAGATTTTACCTTGTTCCTCTAGAATGACCTCAAAGAGCTAATATGGAACGGTGAATCTGCGATTCAACTGTTGTTTGGCTTTATGATGGAACATTCTGTGTTAAAGGGAATAGTGATTGTAGCTTAACTTCCAGGAACACAAGGATAGAAAAATCTGATGAACACTATTAATAATACGAGAGAAAGAAAGTTGCTACTCACCATATAGTGGAGATGCTGAGCTGCGATAGGCACAATAAAAAGACTCACACAATCATAGCTTTCGGCCATTAAGGCCTTTGTCAGCAGTAGACACACATGCACACGCGCGCACACACACACACACACACACACACACACACACACACACACACACACACACACACACACACACGCAAGCACAACTTGCACACACATCTGCAGTCTCAGAGAGCTGAAACTACACTGCGAGCAGCAGCACCAGTGCATGATGGGAGCGGCGACCGGGTGGGGATAAGGAGGAGGCCGGGGCAGGGAGGGGGAGGGATGGTATGGTGGGAGTGGCGGACAGTGAAGTGTAGCAGTTTATACAGAGGGTAGGAGACAAGGTGCGGAGGGGGGGAGGGGGGAGGGGATAAGTAACGGAAAGGAGAGAAATAAAAATAAAAGAAATTAAAAGACTGGGTGTGGTGGTGAAATGATGGCTCTGTAGTGCTGGAATGGGAACAGGGAGGGGGCTGGATGGGTGAGGACAGTGACTAACGAAGGTTGAGGCCAGGAGGGTTACGGAAACATAGGATTTATTGCGGGGAAAGTTCCCACCTGCGCAATCCAGAAAAGGTGGTGTTGGTGGGAAGGATCCATATGGCACAGGCTGTGAAGCATTCATTGAGATGAGGGGTATCATGTTTGGCAGCGTGTTCAGCTACAGGGTTGTCCACTAGTTTTTTGGTCACAGTTTGTCGGTGACCATCTGGGACTGGAGCAACTGAAATACTTCTCCGCCAGGGTTTCAATTACCTCTCGTCGTGTCATGAAATGAGAAATGTCCTACCCAGTATCCTTCCCACCCCTCCTACTGTGGTATTCCGCCGTCCGCCGAACCTACACAATATACTTGTCCACCCTTTCACAACACCTGCTCCCAATCCTTTACCTCATGGCTCATACCCCTGTAATAGACCTTGATGCAAGACCTGTCCCATACATCCTCCTACCACCACCTACTCCAGTCTCGTCACTAACATTACCTATCATATCAAAGACAGGGCTACCTGTGAAACCAGTCATGTGATCTACAAGCTATCTGTCCACATGAATGGCCACCGACAAACTGTGACCAAAAACCTAGTGGAGAACCCTGTAGCTGAACACGATGCCAAACATGATACCCCTCATCTCAATGACTGCTTCACAGCCTGTGCCACATGGATCCTTCGCACCAACACCACCTTTTCTGGATTGCTCAGGTGGGAACTTTCCCCGCAATAAATCCTATGTTTCCGTAACCCTCCTGGCCTCAACCTTCGTTAGTCACTGTCCTCACCCATCCAGCCCCCTCCCTGTTCCCATTCCAGCACTACAGAGCCGTCATTTCACTGCCCACACAGTCTTTTAATTTCTTGTATTTTTATTTTTATTTCTCTCCTTTCCGCTACTTATCCCCTCCCCCCTCCGCACCTTCTCTCATACCCTCCGTCTAAACTGCTACACTTCACTGTCCACCACTCCCACCATACTATCCCCCCACTCCCCACCCCAGCCTCCTCCTTACCCCCACCCGGTCGCCACTCCCTTCATGCACTGGTGCTCTCTGAGACAGCAGCTCAGCATCTCTGCTATATGGTGAGTAGCAACTTTCCTTCCCTCGTATTGTTACATTCCATCCTGGATGTTCCATTGTTTGGTGAACACTATTACTCTGTTATGACTACCATTTTCCATGGGAACTGACTGAGAAACTAGGGTATCCCGATCTCAACAGTGAGTAACTGTACCTAATTTGGACTTTAGGTTTACATTTAGTGTACACATACTACAGTGACATCACCACCTCATGTTCAACCTTGGTCCCTGGTCAGTGATATGTATTGTAGGCAAGAGGCTAAAGATACTCTTCCAGTAGGAACTCCAGACTTAACTATTGACAGACCGATTCACCACTTACTGACAAGACATTTTTTCAATTATGAGATGTTCAATCTGTAGGCACAGCTGGAATGAATCAAGACCCTCTCAAAATGATAAAAAATATGTATTACTCCTACAGACATAATGGTAATAATTGTTCTCTGTGTATATAATATGATGCTGCTGGAGACACTTATACAACAAACCACCTTCTTCAGGGACCTGATGAGATGGAGGCTTATAATACTAGTGGGAGATATAACACCCATGTACAGCTCCATGTGTAGTGTTCCCTACATTATCATAAATACTAAGTAGATGGCATTATATATCACTGCTTTGACCAAAGGATTAGTGCCACTCCATTAATGTTCTAAGTGAGACTATCTTTGTTAGCAGCATAGTTTTCACAGTAAGAAACCCTCTTCATTGTTCTTAATATGTGCATGATTTCTCAGTCTTCTGTTCTTCCTTCAGCCACACAACAATAATCCAAATGACAATTACATGGCTTAAGGGACAGGTTAATAAAATGTTTTTAAGCTCTCAGTCGAGAAGTGTATATGCATCCTTTTAAACACTGTGTTTCTTGTATTAATTTTCCAATATTGAGAATGAAGGATTCTGTATTATACTTTAAAGAAACAATGATGATTTAGGATCTCACATTTGACCTTAAGCTTAACTCATAGTCCATGTGATGAAAGAAAAATGACATTCAGTTGTAGCTTGTCTATTCAGTCCGTTCACTTGCACAAAACCCTAAGTTCCTGAATTCACTCTCAACACAGTAGTCTTAATTCTCTGCTAATATAAATTTAGTATTTAGTGATAGTGAGCCTAATTCTCTTGAAAGTCACAGTCCATCAAAATAATACTACAAATCATAATCAGGTGCAGAATCATGTTTTGTTATTCACAACATGAAAGTTGTAAAACACTAGCCACATGCAAGTTGTAATGAACATTACTGTACAGTGAGAGTCACTGATCTGCACTGACACAAAGATCACAAAACTGTTACCATGTTCGTAATGCACTTTTATCAAGATGTTAGTTTAACAATAATGGTAAGTAGACTCTCAATAAATGTTACTGAGTGTGAAACCAATACAGACAAACTGCTACCAGGGAGATTGACTCGATGTTTAAACAGATATGTTAATTATGTGTTAACTCATCCACAATTCATTACACATATATCTTACTCAAATGATTGCCGGGCACAAATTGAAATTTTTTGTGTTGATAGATTTATAAAGTGAAATAATGGTATTTTGTGGCCTTGAATGTTATGTCATAGTGTGTAAAACTTAAAGATGAAAATTTAATAATGTAGGTTACCTATTAGTTCCAATAATGATTTGGTTTACTTAAAAAGAGGGATAGTTGGATAACCATAAAATTATCATGTTCAAAATTGTGTTAGGTTAGTCATTTCTTTAATTAAAGGCTAAACTGAATACTGGAGAGTGGGCATACTGCTGGCTCATATGGCAGAAGTAATTTTGAATAGGTACTGATTTTAATTATAGGTAGCTTTTAAGTTAATTCATTTTTTGGAAAAATGACCCAGGATATTGGAAAGAATGGAATGTTGTCTTTCTAATGAGTGGTGTCAGTACTCCTATATGTACTGATTAGCTCACACTAATAAATTTTTAACATTACATGCTTAGCAGTAATTTCAATTAACATGGGTTGCAGCAAAACTAACTGCACCATTCTTATCAGTGAATTGAAAACTACCCCCTGAATAACAAATTTAAGAGAAATATTGTATGTATAGCTATTTGGCAGTTTAGAGTGTATTTGGTGTACACACAGTATGTTTAATTAGATACAGTTGAAGTATACAGGAAAAAAATTAATTGCTCAGCAGGGGTAGAGTAATAACAGATGGAATAGTTCTTACTTGCCCCCACCCCCCATTTGGATTGTGTGGACAGATATTGATAAGTAGCTGACAAGATAATTCAGTGTAAAGCAACAATAGACAACTTAAAATTAATCACAAATCAAACAGAAATTTTCACACAGTGTAAATTGGAATGGAATGCATTTTTTAATTTAAATGTAACTGAAATTCCCCATCTATGTTTGTCCAAAAAGTATGTAACTTTAGCTATTCATTCCTGCCAGATCTTTTATGTGCTTTCCTCATTTGTTGGAACTGATTATATATGTTACATTACCCTGAAAAAGGGATAAGGAACAGTATATATTCACCATCCTATCTTAGTAAACGATATGGCCGAGAATCTAAGAAAATTCTGGTTATACATAAAGTCACTATGTGGGTCGAAGGCAGTCCTCTGTATCGTCAACCATTCTAAGGTAATAGATGACAACAATAGGAAAACTGACGTTCTAAATTACATATTTAAGAAATCATTCACACAGGAACCTAATACAAACATACCATCATTTCACTTTCATGCAGACTCCCCCATGGAGGATATAGAATAGATATCCCTGGTTTAGTGAAGCAACTGAAAGAGTTGAAAACAAATAAATCACCCCGTCCAGATAGAATTCGAATTCAGGTTTACAGAGAGTACTCTGTGGCATTGGCCCCTTACTTAGCTTGCATTTATCTGAATGTCTCACCCATCACAAAATATCAAGTGACTGAAAAACTGTGCATGTGACCTCTGTATATAGGGTAGGTAAAAGAAAGGACCCACTTAATTCCAGGCCAATATCCTTAACATCAGTCTGCTGCAGAGTTGTTGAACACATTATGTGTTTGAATATAATCAATTTCCTACAGACAGAAAAGCTCAGCACAGATTTATAAGGAATTGCTTGTGCAAATTTCGGGTTGTCCTTTTCTCACACAATGTTCTAGAAACCATGGATGTATGGCAACAGGCAGATTCTGTATTTCCAGAATTCCGGAAAGCATTTGAGACTGTGCCCAACTGCAGACTGTTGATGAAGGCCTAAGCATATAGGTTAAGTTCCCAGATATGTGAGTGGCTCAAAGACTTTTTAAATAGTAGAACCCAGTATGTTGTCCGCGACACTGAGTGTTCATTAGAGGCAAGGGTATCATGACAAGTGTCCCAGGGAAGTGTGGTAGGACTACTGTTATTGTCCATATACGTAGATGATCTGACAGACAGGATGACCTGCAATTTACAGCTGTTTGCTGCTGCTGCTGATGTGGTGTATGAGCAGTTGTTATTGTTGAGTGACTGTAGGAGAATACAAGGAGAGGTAGACAGAATTTCTAGTTGGTGTGGTGAATGGCAGCTTGCTACAAATGGAGAAAAAATATAAGTCAATGCGGATGAGTAGGAAGCACAAGCCTTAGGCTTCGAATACAGCATTAGTAATGTGCTGTCTAACACAGTCTCATTGATTAAATTTGTAGGTGTAACATTGCAAGGTGATATGAAATGGAATTAATGCATCAGGTTGGTAAAAGGGAAGGCAAATGCTGAACTTTATTTTGTTGGGAGACTTTTGGGAAAGGGCAGCTCATCTATAAAGGAGACAGCATATAGAACACCAGTGCATCCCATTCTTAAGTACTGCTCGAGTGTTTGGGATTCCCACCAGGTCACATTAAAGGAAGACATTGAAGCAATTCAGAGGCATGCTTTTAGTTTTGTTACCAGTAGATTCAATCAGTATGAAAGTAATATGGTGGTGCTTCATGAACTCAAATGAAAATCGCTGGAAGGAAAATGATGCTGTTTTCAAGAGTCAGTGTTGCAGAAATTTAGAGAACTAGAATTTGAGGCTGACTGGAGATTTATTCTATGGCTGCAAGCATACGTTTCGCTTAAGAACCACAAAGATAAGATGAGAGAAATTAGGGCTCATGTGGAGCTTATAGACAGTCAACTTTGACTCATTATGGTTGCAAGTTGAAGTGGAGTGGCAATGTTATGTGGTACTCCCGCCATGCACTTTACAGTGGCTTTGTGTGTGTGTGTGTGTGTGTGTGTGTGTGTGTGTGTGTTTGTGTGTGTGTGCGTGTATTTGATTAGTTGTTAAATAAGTCAGGATTTCATTCAACTTTTTCCTTGCAGTGCCACATATTACACAGATATTAATTAATGTTGCTCCAAATCACGTAAGCAGCTTTTCATATCTCTTTATTCTCTTTTTTTTCATGTTTGTCACATCTGCCATGACTTATTGAAGAAGTGATTCACAAAGACAGGGTCCATAACTGTCACTGCTCCATATAACAATCCTCATTTACCATATTTATTTGCTTCATATACACATCATATTCCATCAGTTAATTATATTATCATCACCACCACCACCATCACTTCGTACCCCTTTGTTACAATATTATTAAAAATCAAAATTGTATGTATAGCTTTGACTTATTCACAAAGGATGACTCTAAATAATGACACTTCACAGCAGCAAACAACAAAACTTTACAACTTTCTTTTCTTCACATAACAGACAAAACTTTAATTACTGTAGACATTACTTCACTTTAAACAGTGTATTTTTCTCCTGTATTTTTATTTCCATTACCATTACTGCAGATACATGAGGGGCTTTGTTCCTAGTTTCTGCTGTTTTAGCCTGAATAGTAATAATTTGGCACATTATTACTGGACAACCACTTTCATTTTTGCAGCCTGAATGTACTTCAAATCTTTCCTTTAATGCTGTTGCACAAATTTCATACATACAGCTTTCTCTTTTTTTCATATTTCTATCTTATTTCTTTGTAAAATGTCATTATTCCATCCTGTATTTTCCGTTGTTTGATTTTATCTTATTTCAACATTTTTCCATGACCTCCTTCTGAAATAGATTGGTTATTATTTACACAAATTATATCATTACTGAATCCAAACATAATTCTTTTTTTTTTATAAAATTTGTTAATGGAATGAGCCTTTGCATAACATAACCTCCCATAGTAGAAGGTGATTGCCTCTTTCTTATAATCTGTTGATAGTTGGTGAAGGGAGTGATCCCAGATAAGAAGAACGGAATCACCCAGTTGCGGAAGATTGGACAACTAATTTAGTCACTAAAGTTCATTGAACCCCTTACTTATTAATGGATTCACAGTTTGTCAGGACTCCTGTTCCTCCATCGAGTTTTTCAGTTTTGCTTGAAATCCAACAGCTGCTGTTGGTTTTCACTGAATTGAATTGAATTGAATTGAATTTTATTTGATCCTGTAAGATTACATTGTGTACAGTAAATGTACGTGTAATATAGGATGTGTCAAAGTAGTAACATTCATTATCACTTGTTTTTCTACCCCTTTAGCTTACACTTTTACATCATTGATAATGAATAACAATATATACAAATTTAGTGGCATAAGTATTCTGCAATACTGTGAAACTGTTTTTCAGTGAGATAGTCTTTAAGTTTCTTTGGAAAGTCATTGTCAAGTACACTATCTTGCAGGTTTTTAGGCAGACTTCTTAGCAGTCTGATACCACAGTACTGGAAATGCAACACACAACACGCAATACAACACACAACATATTTGAATGGACTGCATTTTGTGAATAATACTTCATTGAACATAGTACTAGGTACAGAAAGCTGACGGAAGTTTGAAATTAATAGGTGTGAGATTCTTGTGGAAAATTTAAGTGCATATTGAAGTGATAGGCTAATGGGAAATGTAGGTGGTGTATTTGTCACAGTAGACAAGAAACTCAACTTCACTGAGATAGAAACTGTAATCATTGGTGGAGACTTTTGATTGTCTAACAATCAATTTTGATGCTTTCAGTTTAGTTAGTGGTGGACATGACAAGTCATCCTATGGAGTATTGCTAAATGTCTCCCATGAAAACTACCTAGAACAGATAGTTCAGAAACCAATCATGATGGAAATATATTTCATCCAATGGCAACAAATAGATCTGACCTCTACGAGGATGCCAACATAAAAACTACAGTTATAACTAGGAATAACACAATAAATATATCACCATTCTACTGTTTATTGACACAACACAGATACAAATAATTCTGTTACCAAGAGCCAAGTTGCAGATGAAAACTTTATGGAAAATTATATAAATTTATGGTGGTTATACCAATGTCCAGGAAGTGCAAGTGAAATGCAGAATTCCGGCAGAGATCACAAGTCCATTGACTGACTAAGACTAGTGTACATTGAACTCCAAGTTCCAGTGTAGCATTTGGATTCTAAGTCCAGAGCGGAGATTTAATAGTGATGGATGTCACAACAAGTATCAGTGACCATTATGTGGTTGTGACGACAATGGTTACCAAAGTACAAGGAATTACTAGAACTAGTAGAAAGATATATGTTTTCAGTAAACTAGATAAAAAAGCAGAAGAATCCTGTCTCAGTGAGGACTTGAAACTTTCAGCACAGCACAGGAGCTTGTGGAGGAACTACGGCTCAAGTTTAAAGGAATAGTTGACCATTCACCAGATGACATCTACCCAATAGAACAGTTCATAATGGGTGTAACCCCCCATGGTATACATTCAATGTAAAGAAACTTCTAAAGAAACATAGACTACTACATAGTAGATGTAAAACAAAGCATAAGGCTGTAGACAGAAAGGTACTGAGTGAAACACATTTTGATGACAAGAGAGCAATGAATTAAGCCTTCGTTGATGACGATAGCAGAATATTGTTAAATGATCTTTCACAAAACCCAAAGAAATTCTGTCATATGTAAAGGCTGTTAGTGGGTCCAGAGTTAGTGACAGTGGACTCGCATTTGAGAAAACGATGGTTCAAACCTGTGTCCAGCCATCCTAATTTAGGTTTTCTGTTAATTTCCTAGATTGCTTCAGGCAGATGCCAGGATGGTTTCTTTGAAAAGGCACGGCCGATTTCCTTCCCCAGTCTAATGACTTCATTGTCAGTGGGACATTAAATACCAGTCTCCTCCTCCTCCTCCTCCTCATCCAAAGTTTGTGACCAGTCAGTCGTGAATCAGAAAGGAACAGGAATTGAGAGTAGCATGGTGAAAGGTGAAATGCTTACCTCTATTTTCAAATGTACTTTACAAGGTAAAACCCAGAAGAATGGCCTTAGTTTAACACTTGTACCATTGAAAAGGTGAGCGAAATAACTTAGTCAAGACAAAAAGGAATTAGAGACATCATCTGCTAATGGGCATTGATTTCTATCAATGAGGCAAGTTGAAAATGAGTGCCGGACCGGCATGCAAACCAGGGTTTTCTGCTTACTAGGCAGAAGCGCTGACCATTATGCCATCTGAACGCAGTGGTCACAGCAGCTGCACGGACTACCGTAGTAAGCCTCCCAAGAAACCAAAATTCTCAAGTTATACCACTTACTAATGATGTAGTGTCTACTCATTAGTCTCACTGTTCGTGACATTTTGCCAACTCCCACAAGAGTTTGAGCTTGGTGGGCATCTGTGATTGTGGCCAAGGGAATCAGTAAGATGCCAGAGTTATGAGGCTAATGAGCTGAGGCACAACGTCTGTAGTGTGTGTGGTGTAAATTGAAAATTTGGGTCTGACGGGAGATGTGCTAGGGTAGCCTGTTTAGTTGTGATTACCATTGTGATTGGATGGAGTGGTGGTCAGGACATCTGCCTAGTAAGCCGAAGACCTGGGTTTGAACTCTGTCCAGCACATATTTCCAACTTGCCCCACTGATATAAATCAATGCCACCTGGCTGAGTCGCGCAATTTGACTCTTAGTCTGATCACAAGGGGTGGCCATTATTACACGTGTTGATCACATAGGGTGATGTGAGGATCAATGAACTATACTTGACGGGATGTATCTGGGACATCTTAGGTGATTAGAAGTTAGTAGACAGGAATACAATTAAATACTTAGCTTTAATTCAGCATCAGTGATGAACGTAGATTTTGACGTTGTACAATAATATTTACAAGTGCAGTTACAGACTGAACTGCAAATACTGCTTTACAGTTCTGATTGCTTCACACATATAGATCAATTGTCAATGCATAAACTGTATGTGGCACCTGGATATGTCGTAGCTACTGACTTAGCTGAAGGCTATGTTAACTAGCGTCTTTGCAAATGAGATCTCTGAAGCTATACCAAGTGAACCATTCATATTAAAGTTGGCTGTAGAACTGGTCAGTGCGCTAGCTTGTCTCGTAAGGACAGCCGAGTAGCGACACTCGGTCTGCTAGCGTCGACAGTGGCGACTCGCGGGTCCAATGTGTACTGATGGACCGCAGTCGATTTGAAGCTTACAATCTAGCCGTTGTGGTGTCTTGCGATGACCCACAAATGCCTTTAATTCCTTTGTGGTTTGGTTCGTAGTGGCTGTAGGACCAGAATGATATCTATACTTTCAGACATGTCCGAAACAACTGACAACACATATACAAATATTTTAGTGTCAGGGTTGTTGAGAAACAGCTGAAATCATTAAAATTGAAGAAAGCTTCTTAGCCTGATGGAATCCCTATCAGTTTGTATACTGAATTTGTGGATGAGTTAGCCCCTTGTCTAACTATAAACTATGTAGATCCTTTGAGCAAAAAATCGTGTCCAGTAATTTGATGAAAGCATAGGGCAGAACCATTTATGAGAAGGATAATAGAATTGATTGATAAAACTACCAACCAGCATCCTTGACATTGATTTGTTATCGAATCTTAGAACATATTCTCAGTTCAAACACGATGAGGTATCTTGAACAGAATGATCTACTCTATGCCAATGAGCATCAATTCCGTAAACACTGATTGTGTGAAACCTAACTCATACTTTTCTCACATAACATACTGAAAGCTTTGGATCAAGGCAGTCAGGTAGATGCAGTATTTCTTGACTCAGTACCAAACCTGCTCTTACTGTCAGAAGTTCGGTCATATGTGGCATCAAGTGAAATTTATGACTGGATTAAGAATTTTTTGGGTGGAAGTACGCAGCAGCTTAACTTGGGCGAAGAGTCATCGTCAGGTGTAGAAGTAACTTCAGGTGTGCCCCAGGGAAGTGTGTTGGGACCCTTGCTGTTCATCTTGTGTATTAATGACTGTGCAGTCAATATTAATAGTAACCTGAGGCTTTTTGCAGATTATATAGTTATCTGTAATGAAGTACTATCTGAAAGGAGCTGCATGAATACTCAGTTAGATCTTTATAAGACTTCAAAGTTGTGGGGAGATTGGCAAATTGCTGTAAATGTTCAGAAATGTAAAATTGTACACTTCAAAAAGTGAAGAAACTTAGTATCCTATGACTACAATATCAGTGAGCCACTGTTGGAAACGGCCAACTTGTACAAATACCTGAGTATAGAACTTTGCAGGGTTATGAAATGGAATGAGCACACAGGCTCAGTCATGGGTAAAACAGTTGGTAGACTTCAGTTTATTGGTGCAATATTGTGGAAATGCTATCAGTCTACTACATAGAAGATTGCTTATAAATCACACGTGTGACTCATTTTAGAATATCGGTCAAGTGTGTTGGACCCATTCCAAATAGGACTAACTGAGGATATTGTTCGTACACAGAGAAGGGCAGCACGAATGGTCACAGGTTTGTTTGAGCCGTGGAAGGGCATCACAGAGATACTGAAGAAAGTGGACTGGCATACTCTTCAAAACAGACATAAACTAGCCTGAGGAAGCCTACTTATAAAGTTCCAAGAATCAGCTTTAAATGATGACTCTAGAATTATATGAGGGTTGGAACTTAAATAGTGGCAATTATTTATTCACAACCGATACAAAAGCGTTACTTGTTTGCACCTGTTACTGTCCTTCGAAGCAGTTATCAGCATTGTGTAGAACCCATTGTCAGCTATGTGGAAGGTGTAGTATAATGTTAGCAGAGCCTGTTCTGTTGATGGTGCGAATGGAGTGGTCTAAAGTTATGGTGATTCTCATGTACGATTGTGATGGTGTTATCCTAATGCATTATGTTCCCCCACAGCAGACTGTCAATGCACAGTATTACTGTTTGTTTTTGGAGCATCACCTGCAACCACTTTTGTGAAAGAAGCAGCGACACTTTCTGCACAACCCACCCATATTTTTGCATGACAAAGTGGGGGCGCATACAGCGCAAGCTGTGGCTGCTCTGTTTGGTTGATGGGACTGGGAAGTACTGTACCATCCACCATACTCCCCAGACTTAAGTCCTTTTGAGTTTGAACTCATTCAGAAGATGAAGGAACCACTTCGTGGCATTTGCTTCAGAACTGTTCCAGAGACTTGACAGGCAGCAGACTGCTCCATTCGCACCGTCAACGGAACAGGCTCTGCTAACGGTATACTACACCTCCCACATTCCTGGCAATGGGTTCTGCACAATGCTGGTGACTGCTTTGAAGGACAATAACAGGTGCAAACGTGTAACTCTTTTGGGTCAGTTGTGAATAAATAGTTGCCACTATTTAAGTTCCAACCCTTGTATTATAACCCTCGAAGTATCTCTCACATAGGAATTGTGAGGAGAAGGTTAGATGAATTACAGCATGCACAGAGGCAATCAAACAATCATTCTTCTATACATTAAGCTTGAGTGGATCAGGAAAAAACTCTAATAAATGATACAATGGAACATACCCTCTACCATGCACTTCACAGCTTGAAGATGACAATGACTGAAAAGTTTGCAGAAGGTCTTCAGTTTTTACTTTGCAGAAGGTAATTTTCATTGTGAATGTGGTGTTCCATATCTACTCTGCAGACCAGAGTATAGATGTAGATGTAAATAAAGAACACCTCTGTACAAATAAGAGTAAAAATCTAAATGTAGAACACAGCATTCACATTGAAAATTACCTCCTGCAGATTTAAATTGAAGACTTTCTCCAAACAATTCAATTTACTGTCAGTAACATAAAGTTTGCTTATATTTAATATTGGACATTTAACAACAGTTTTGTTGCAGACTGTGCACACTGAAAATATGAAGGATGCTTCATATTTTCAGTGTGCACAGTCTGCAACACAACATTGCTTCCCTTAGATTCAGTTAATTGCCAGTTTTTTACATTACTTTTAATCACAAAATTTCCACATTCCTTTCCAAATAAGCATTTAGTCTCATGGTCTACTGTTTCAATAATTTCATTCACTATTTGTAGACATTCTGTTTCACTATCAATAAAGTTACTCAAATTTGCATTAACAGTTTCCCAATCTACTCCCACAATTTTAACATCAACAGTATCTTGTCCTTTGTAATGGAAATCACTGCATTATTACCTAGAACAATAAGTTTGACCTACTCCTATTAACTGAATCCGACAAGAATTAACATCAACAGTTTCAATCTTCTTATCACACTTGTTTTCAGTTTCTTCTGCACTAAGCAATCTGTCAACCTCAAAAGCATCTAATCTTAAACCCAGTTTTTGTCATATCTTGTATCTTGTTCTCTAAACAGATTTTAACTGATGCAAAGTTTTTGTACAGATGTCAGATACCTCTTTAATGTCACTTTCCTTTTTATTCATTTCTATATTTTCATTAAGCTTCAATAAAAATTCATTGCCACTAATACCACACAATTCCTCCTTTGCATAATATCTACTGTTTGATCCCTGTTTAATTTTATTTATGTCTTTTATTTGTACATTATGTTCCTCATGTCCAGTCTCCCCACATCCTGTAGGTGATGCCCTTGACATTAATTATTTGACTAGCACTTACTTCGTAATAAGAGATTGATTCTTCTAATTTTACCCCAATGTCAACATCAAGTTCACTTTTAATTTCTATGTCTTCATCCTCGCCGACTTCTAGTTCTTGCTCCCTGTCCCGAAGTGCATTGTCATTGCCAGGTTCACTATAATTTCTACCACTTGTCCCTCAATGTAGAATACAATGTCTTTCACCCCTTTGTTATCCATTTTGAGAGGATAATAAACAACACTTGAAAATAAAAACAAATTACCTTATGTTTCTTTTCAAGTTGGCTGTTGCTTTCTTGCCACTCCCACCAATTCATGCATAGCTCCTTGTCAGGCTAATTTGTTTACATCTGGACTCCAAGCTGTTACCTCATTTGCTAAAACCTTGAAAAAACGTGTTATCTTCTTTGTGTCCTCCTATTGCTTGATCTTGGTTGTAAAAGATGGTGGCTACTTTCTTTTTTTCATTGGTTGATTCTCAATTTGGTGCTATCACTGCTATGTCATCTGCACCATGTCATAATTAATTCTGTCTGCTTCCTTTCATTACTCTGTAGACTGTCCACTATTTGAAATATGTTAAGTCACTGCTCTTCAATGTTTACAACTGAACTTCTATTTTAATATTACACCATCACTGTCTCTATACATTTAGTGTTTTCTACCACTGGATTCCAATATTGTCAATCGTATGTTCTTGTTATTAGTGCCAAGGTTGTACTAATCCTCACCTAGGCAGGCATTGAGGGCAAATTTACTTACTCAGTTGCTGGTTGAAAAATCCTCAGTGACACATGCAAAAATGATGTTTCATGAAATGAAATTACTTTTTGTTGGTAATTGCCAGTTCAATGGCGAACACAAAATACTTGGGTTAAACTTTTCATGATTCCATACTTATTCAAATCAAACTTTTTCCTTGGAGTGATAATCAGTCTCTCTCAATTGAAAGTTCTTGGATCACGGTTGTATCACCCACCACCCCCACTGCCCTCAAATCACACCCTGTTAACTTTCCAGAATTTCTTAACCTTGAAGCTTGCCTCACCATCTTTCCCCAAATTCCTCATCATGCAAACAAATCTTACATCCACAGAAAGAACTGCAATCCACCACCAACTGCAATCCACCACCTAAAAATTGATCTCAACCTTATAGTCTTACCTGCTGGCAGAGGCTCCACCTCTGTTGTTTTGAACCTCAAGGATTACCTAGCAGAAGGACCCTGCCAGCTGTCAGGACCATCCACCTACAAACTCTGCCACAGTGACCTCGTTCCAGAAATCCAGTAAGATCTTCAGTCTGTACTCAAATCCTTAGCCCCATACAAGAACCTCCCCCCAGAGTCCATCTCCCTCCTCATCCCTACCACAACCCCCCACTCCTACCTTCTACGTGCTTCCAAAGGCCATAAATCCAACAACCCAGGGCACCCCACTGTCGACAGTTACTGTGCCCCAACTGAGAGAATCTCTTTTCGCAACCTATTACCCGCAACCTACCCACCTACACTACTGGCCATTGAAATTGCTACACCATGTAGATGACATGCTAGAGACGCGAAATTTAACCGACAGGAAGAAGATGCTGTGATATGCAAATGATTAGCTTTTCAGAGCATTCACACAAGGTTGGCGCCGGTGGCGACACCTACAACGTGCTGACATGAGGAAAGTTTCCAACCGATTTCTCATACACAAACAGCAGTTGACCGGCGTTGCCTGGTGAAATGTACTTGTGATGCCTCGTGTAAGGAGGAGAAATGCATACCATCACGTTTCTGACTTTGATAAAGGTTGGATTGTAGCCTATCGTGATTGCGGTTTATCGTATAGGTGATAGGCATTTTACCCGCATGGCTGTAACGGATCGTGCAGCCACGTCTCGACCCCTGAGTCAACAGATGGGGACGTTTGCAAGACAACAACCATCTGCACGAACAGTTCAACGACGTTTGCAGCAGCATGGACTATCAGTGACAAACTTGGGTGCACTAATGGCAAAATGTCATTTTTCGGATGAATCCAGGTTCTGTTTACAGCATCATGATGGTCGCATCCGTGTTTGGCAACATCGCGATGAACGCACATTGGAAGCATGTATTCATCATCGCCATACTGGTATATCGCCCGGCATGTTGGTATGGGGTACCATTGGTTTCACATCTCGGTCACCTCTTGTTTGCATTGACGGCACTTTGAACAGTGGACGTTACATTTCAGATGTGTTACGACCCGTGGCTCTACCCTTCATTCGATCCCTGTGAAACCCTACATTTCAGCAGGATAATGCATGACTTCATGTTGCAGGTCCTGTATGGGCCGTTCTGGATACAGAAAATGTTCGACTGCTGCTCTGGCCAGCGCATTCTCCAGATCTCTCACCAATTGAAAACGTCTGGTCAATGGTGGCCGAGCAACTGGCTCATCACAATACACCAGTCACTACTCTTGATGAACTGTGGTATCGTGTTGAAGCTGCATGGGCAGCTGTACCTGTACACGCCATACAAGCTCTGTTTGACTCAATGTCCAGGTGTATCAAGGCCGTTATTACGGCCAGAGATGGTTGTTCTGCGTACTGATTTCTCAGGATCTCTGCACCCAAATTGCGTGAAATGTAATTACATGTCAGTTCTAGTATAATATATTTGTCCAATGCATATCCCTTTATCATCTGCATTTCTTCTTGGTGTGGCAATTTTAATGTCCAGTAGTGTATATAAAAGATACCAACCATTTCCTCCACTGGCTCTCCACAGTTCCTGTTCTCTACATCTACATCGTTACTCTGCAATTCACATTTAAGTGCTTGGCAGAGGGTTCATCGAACCACAATCATACTATCTCTATACCATTCCACTCCCGAACAGCGCGCAGGAAAAACGAACACATAAACCTTTCTGTTCAAGCTCTGATTTCTCTTATTTTATTTTGATGATCATTCCTACCTATGTAGGTTGGGCTCAACAAAATATTTTCGCATTCGGAAGAGAAAGTTGTTGACTGAAATTTCGTAAATAGATCTCGCCATGATGGAAAACGTCTTTGCTTTAATGACTTCCATCCCAACTCGCGTATCATATCTGCCACACTCTCTCCCCTATTACGTGATAATACAAAACTAGCTGCCCTTTTTTGCACCCTTTCGCTGTCCTCTGTCAATCCCACCTGGTAAGGATCCCACACTGCACAGCAATATTCTAACAGAGGACGAACGAGTGTAGTGTAAGCTGTCTCTTTAGTGGACTTGTTGTATCTTCTAAGTGTCCTGCCAATGAAACGCAACCTTTGGCTCGCCTTCCCCACAATAGTATCTATGTGGTCTTTCCAACTGAAGTTGTTCGTAATTTTAACACCCAGGTACTTAGTTGAATTGACAGCCTTGAGAATTGTACTATTTATCAAGTAATCGAATTCCAACGGATTTCTTTTGGAACTCATGTGGATCACCTCACACTTTTCGTTATTTAGCGTCAACTGCCACCTGCCACACCATACAGCAATCTTTTCTAAATCGCTTTGCAACTGATACTGGTCTTTGGATGACCTTACTAGACGGTAAATTACAGCATCATCTGCGAACAACCTAAGAGAACTGCTCAGATTGTCACCCAGGTCATTTATATAGATCAGGAACAGCAGAGGTCCCAGGACGCTTCCCTGGGGAACACCTGATATCCTTTACCACATGGTGGCCTACTCATCACATTTGATGCCACCTCTCTTTACACTAATATCCCTAATGCCCTTGGCCTTACCACTATTGAACACTACCTTTCCCAGTGGCAGATGGATTCCAAACCAACAACCTCCTTCCTAGCCCCATGACAATGATATCCTCACCCAGAATTACTTCTCCTTTGAAGGAATTACCTACAAAAAATTTGGGTTACAGCTATGGGCACCTGCGTGGTACTATCCTGTGCCTACTTATTCATGGGCCATGTAGAGGAATCCTTGCTAAACACTCCCAAACCCCATGACTAGTTCAGATTCATTGATGATGTCTTTGTGATCTGGATTGAGGGTGAAGACAACCTATCCACAATCCTCCAGAACTTCAACAACTTCTCCCCCATTCACTTTACCTGATCATACTCAACCCAACAAGCCACCTTCCTTGATGTTGACACCCACCTCAAAGATGTGACTACATCAATACCTCTCACCATATAAAACCTACCAACCAGCAGCAATACCTCCACTTTTGACAGCTGCCATCCATTCTTTACCAAGAAGTCCCTTCCACATACCCTGGCCACGTTTGGCTGTCGCATCTGTGGTAAGGAAATATACCAAAGATCTCACTGATGCCTTCACAGATCGTACCACACAGGACTGGAGTTAATTCTGGAATTAATTCTCCACCATGGTTTTGAATATCTCTCGTCGTGCCCTGAAATGAGTAATGTCCTACCCATTATCCTTCCTACCCATCCCAAGTGGTAATCTGCCTCCCAGCAAACCTACATAATATCCTTGTCCATCCCTACACAACCTCTGCTCTCAACCGCTTGCCTCATGTCTCATATCCTTGTAATAGACCTACATACAAAACTTGTCCCATACATCATTCCACCACACCTACTCCAGTCCAATCACGAACATCACCTAACCTGTCAAAGGCAGGGCTGTCTGTGAAACCAGTTATGTGATCTACAAGCTAAGCTGGAACCACTGTGCTTCATTCTAGGTAGGTACGACAACCAAAAAGCTGTCTGTCTGCATGAATGGCCACCAACAAACAGTGGCCAAGAAACAGATAGACCACTCCATTACTGAGCATGCTGTGGAGAGTCATGCTGCCAGCTGGATCCATTCCCAACAACACCAGCTTTTCTCAATTGCATAGGAGGGAACTCTCCCTGCAATATATCCTATGTTCCTGTAACTTTCCTTGGTCTCAACCTTCATTAGTGCCTATTTCAGTACTACACGGCCCTCTATTCCACTAGTGCACCCTCAGTCTTTTTGTTCCTGTCATTTACTGCTACACACCCTCCATCCAATATCCCGACTTCACCTAGTTGCCCTGCCCCCTTTCCGTCTCGTCCCTGTACACTCCCACAAGCAGAACTTTACCATCTCCCACCTCTACTCAACTACCCCTCGCCCTCCCTGCCCAGCCTCCTCCTCATCTCCACCACCTGGTCACCTGTCCCACCATGCACTGCCGCTCACAATCTGGCTTCAGCTGCCAGAGAATGTGGTCATGCGTGTGAGTTGTGTTTGCTTTCGCATTTGTGTGTGTGGGGGACAGTCTATTTTCAGTGAAGGCCTTCTTAAGCTTGACAGTCTCTCTCTCTCTCTCTCTCTCTCTCTCTCTCTCTCTCTCTCTCTCTCTCTCTCTCTCTCTCTCTTTTTTTTTTTTTTTTTTTTTTTTTTTTTTTTTTTTTTTTTTTTTTTTTTTTTTTTTTTTTATCTGTGCCTCAGCATCTCCACTCTGTGGTGAATAGCAACTGCCCTTTTCATTTTATTGTTATATTCCGTCCTGCATTTTCCATTGTTTGAAATATACAACCTTACTTTTCTGTATTATAAACTACATTGACAGTCAGTGGTAGCATATCTATACAGTCTATTCACATGGTCATTACACAATTCACTTGTGTGTAACACTACTTCACAGTCCATTGAATTCATTCCCAACACATTTGATTATAATAGTTCACCAGTATAAGTTCAGTATTTAGTGGCACTGAGCCTAATTGTCTCTCAAGTCACTATCCACCAAAATAATATAACACACCATTATCCATTGTACAAACATGCCATTATTCACAACAGAAAAGTTAATAAAACACCAGACATATGTAGGTTGTAACAAACATTGCTGTAAATTGATGCAAAGATTGCAAAACTATCACCCTTTTCGTAACAGTGAACACACTTTTATCGAGATATTAGTTTGATAACAATACCAAGCAAACTATTAATAAATGTTACCTGAGTGTGAAACAAATATGGATGAACTGCTACCAGATCAATTAACATGATGTTTACAGAGAGATGTTAAATATCTACTAGCTTGTCCAGGAGTCTTTATGCATAGGTCTTAATCCAGTGATTACCAGGTGTAGTCAGAAGATTATTGGGTTGGAAGGGCTATTTATAGCTGGCGTAATATTTTTTGTCTCGAGAATTACATTACAGTTTGTAGCAGGGTGAAAATTTAGTAATGTAGATGACCTGTTGGTTCCAGCAATGATTTGGTTTAATTAAATGATAGATAGTTGAAAAATTATAGAAGTTCTCAGTACTATTTGATTAGCACTCTGTACACCTCCATGGTGGATTACCTTTTTGCAAGTAAACATGTCATATTGAAAAGTATGTTAAAGTAGTCAACATGAAAGTTTTCTCAGTATGATACCATGTCATACAGGAAAAACTATTTCTGGTGAAACCAATGTTTTGGCACTGGTTACAGTGGCTTTCTTCTGAGTCTGTTGATGCATTTTTAGTGTCCAAAGTCTTTACATTTTGTCACAACTGCTGTACTGAGCATAACATAAGTCATAATTCTAAAAACATCAAAATAATTGGTTTCTTGTTCTGGAAGGAGTGGGAAACTTTATTGTGGTATGTTGCTGTAGTGGAGGGAGTGGGGATGTGCCGTTGCCTATATTGTCTTACAATGCGTACCTTGATTGCTAGTCATCGGTGAATGGATCATGGACTCTTGTGTTCCTCGTGCTGGATGTAGGCCATGCAGCGTAAGCTACTAGCTAGTAATGCTTGTGTTTCATGTCGTTTGTACGGCCTGCCATTCTCTGATGGCTGGCAACTAGGATGGGACAAGTTCGAGTCCATCCTCTCTATTCATGTTGTTAGGATGTTTTAGTATTTCATTACCTGTTCTGATCTTGTGTTTCACCATCTTCAACTGATTGGCAAGTACATAGGTTTCTTTAAATTTTGTTTCCTTGCCACAGTTTTTCTGCTGCTTGCCCACTGCAAATTTGTTGTTCTACCAGAGTTGACTGTAATGCTCATGCTCCCCTATGTGCATTGCTACTGATCTCGTCTTCAACTGATTGGCAAGTACATAGGTTTCTTTAAATTTTGTTTCCTTGCCACAGTTTTTCTGCTGCTTGACCACTGCAAATTTGTTGTTCTACCAGAGTTGACTGTAATGCTCATGCTTCCCTATGTGCATTGCTACTGATCTGCTGCTTTCACCAATGTACACATTTTCACACTCACATTCCACCTTGTGCATGCCTGCAGTGTACAGAGCATCTGTCTTATCCTTGGTTGAGCCTGGAACATCAAATGGTTGCTTTTTGAAGACAGGCTGGACACCAACCTGGCAAAGGTGTTTACCAATGCAGTCAGTAACTTTCTTCACATAAGGCAAACATGCTTCTGACTGCAGTTTGTCAATTTCATGATTATCTTGCATTATTTTATTCATTGCAATGGCTGTGTGGATTGCTGTAGGGTTGTAACCATTGGCCAAGGGTGTTTTGTGCTGCCTTTTGAGCTCAGGTGTTATATTCAAAGCATAACTTAGGTGTTGTGCACGAATAATCACAGAGAGTGGATGGCTGAGTTGTTGTGCGCTGATTGGTGCTTGGATTGGGCATTTAAATACCTGTCCATATGTGTGTGCTTCCAATATATGTGCACACTAGTGTGCCATTCCTTTTACTTTGTTCTTTCCCATGTAGAAATGGAATTGCACACTTCTTCTCTACTGCAAGTGTGAACTGCATCTTTCCATACATTTTGTTCAAATATTCGTGAAACCTCTGTAGTTCCATCTCACCATGAGTTCATATAGTGAATGTGTCATCCTTGTATCAGTACCAGCAGTTGAGCAAAGTGCCATTGCTTCAGAGACCTCTGTGAAAATGTCAGCTGCTGACAGAGATAAGTGAGATCTTATTGCTACACTGTCTGTCTGCTTGCTGTATTTTTCTTGCTGTTTGAAGTATTTTGATGATAAGCACACTTTAACCAACTCGCATATATCTGGCAGGAATGGCTCTTGTAGGATGCAAACAATTTCTTGTACTGACACATTTGTAAATAGTTTGTAAAAAGCTAACCACAATGCTTGTGGATAAAATTGTTTCTTCCTCTGTGCACTCTATAAAGTTCATGGAGTTCTTTACATAAGAGACCGTTTTGCCAACTAGAGGCAAGATACTCAACCAAATTGTACGTAAGCAAGTTGACGCCATTTGTGATCGATCTTAGAGGATGGCCTTCCTTGTGTCTTTTTTGGCACTCCATAACTTGTAGTTGAAACTGAGATTCTGGGAATTGGCCCCTTGGCTGTGTCAGTGTCAGTTCTTGAGTTGTTTATTAAGGTCTGTCCTTTTGAACTATCTCGGCCATGGGGTCTGCCCTTAGTTTATTGTAGATGGGATCATTTAATAACTCATTCGTCTAGTCTTCATACTGCACAGTTTTCCAGATGACATTAGCATTGCCTTTATCTGCTTGTAATATGACAGTTTTGTTTCTCTCCATTAGCTATGTTACACTCATAACTGCTATTTCCTCATGGCTAAGTTTGTGTTTGGGTGGCTTTGAACATAATAAAATACAAACATTTTCCAGCATAATTTTCTCAGCTTCTGTCAAAGGTGTGGGTCACAGTGCTGCTTCCACAGACTTAATAATTTCTTCTTTAGGGATCTGCTCAACTGTGACAGTGAAGTTTAGTCCCTTAGCCAGTGACTCTGTTGCCACATTACTGATAGAATAAGATTAGAGATTTGTCACTGTTTGAGATGCATCCAGCTGAGGCTTTTGTGTTCAGTGTCACCTTTGCTAACTGCTTAAAATTCTTTTTCTGGCAACTGATGAAAATTTCGCTGATTGCACATGCTTACACGTCAACATTATCCAAGTCAGTGAATGAGAGGGACGTTGCTAACAGAAAACATAGTGCTGGCTGATGGAGGCATGAATTGGGAGGGAGTGATAGGATAGAGGAAGGGGAAACTGTTGTTTGGAGGATATGGGGTAGTGACTAAATGGAGGTTGAGGCCAGGAGGGTTATGGAAGCAAAAAATGTGTTCCAAGGATAACTCACATCGGCGTGATTCAGAAAAGCTTGTCGTGTAGGAAAGACTGCAAATGGGACCCTGTTTCTGAAACAACCATTAAAATCAAGCATCTTTTGTCCTGTTGTATATTGTACCCCTTGGTGATCATCTGTGTACCACAGTTTGTTGGTAGCCATTCATTGTGGTGGGTGGTAGCTGGTTGTCATATCAGCATAAAAAGCTATCCAACGGCTGAAACAGAGGTGATATATGACATGGCTGCACTTTCACAGGTGGCCTTGCCTCTGATGGGGTGAGATAAGATCCCTGAAATCCATAAATCCAACAATCCTGGGCACTCCATTGTAGCTGGTTATTGTTCTCCTCCTGTTGATCAGTACTTCCAGTCCATTGCTCGAAACCTAGCCTCTCACATCAAAGATACTAACCACTTCCTTCAATGACTGTCCCCCAATCCCACCTCTTTTCCTCCAGGATCACTTCTCATCAATGTTGATGCCACTTGCCTATACACCAAGGTCCTTCAGGCCCCTGGTCTTGCCACTGTCAAGCACTACCTCTTCCAACTTCCGATTCCAAAAATAATACCTTGTTCACCTTACCAACTATAATCTGACACACAACTACTCCTTTGTGGGGAGGTTATACAAACAAATCCATGACACAGTCATGGACACCCTCGTGGAACACTCCTATGCCAACAGAGCCTCCTAAAGTCCCAAACCTCTTGTCTGTTTCATGTTCATTGATGATATCATCATGAGCTGGACTCACAACCAAGACACCCTATTTCATTTCTTTATGACCTCAACACCTTCCCTTCCATCCACTTCACCCGATCCTCTTCAACTAAATGTTTGACCTTCCTGGACATTGATCTCCACCTCTCAGGTGGCTCCTTCCACACCTCTGCTCATATCAAACCTACTAACCATCAGCAGTACCTCCATTTTTGACAGCTGTCCTTTGCCCACTATGCTGAAGATCTCATGAGGGCCTTCCCAGAGAGGCACTACCCCCTAAAACCTAGTATCCAAACAAATTTCCCATGCCATATCCTCACACACCCCAAATCTTTCCACCACTCCCGAGAATCAACTAAAAAGGAGTATCCTCCTTATCACCTAATATCACTGTGAACTTCAACAACTGAACTATATCCTTCGCCAGAGCTTTGAATACTTGTCATCAGTGAGGAACGTCCTACCACAGATCCTCTTAAATAGCCAATCTACATGATATCATAGTCCATCCCTATGTCACTCCCATTCCCAACCCTTTGCCAGGGTGATCATATCCTCATGGAAGACACGGGTGCATCCAGTCTACCCACCCAGCAGTTCCTTCACCAATCACGTCACAGGCTTAACCTATACCTTAAGAGGCCAGGCCACCTGTGGAAGCAGCCATGACATATACCAACTCTGCTGCAATAACAGTACAGACTTTTATGTTGGTATGACAACCAGCAAGTTGTCCACCACAATGAATGGCCACTGCCAAACTAGCCAAGAAAAAGTTTGACCACGATGGCACAACATGCAACTGGCCACAACGTACTGGACTTCAATGGCAACCAAGCAACTTGGGCCATCTGGATCCTTCCCTCCACAACCAGCTTTTCTGAACTATGCATATATGGAAGCTTCACTTGAAATGCATCCTGATCCCAGCCTCTGTTAACCCATTGTCCCCTCATCCTCCACCCGGCAGTTTACTCTTGCTCACTCCTATTACTCCCTCCCAGTTCACAACACCTTCAGTATGTCCTGCTGCCCACCAACTCTGATGCTCTCTGCATCACAAGCCTGGCTTGTGCCCCTGCCACCCTTCTCTCGTGTATTCCTGCCTCCCTCTGAGCCACTAGCTACCCACCTCTAACCCCTCTTCCTGCCTCCTGCCTCCCCCTCTACCCACCCCAACTAGCACAACCCCCATCCCACTCTAATCCACCTTCTGAACTGCAATCCTGTCCAGTTGACACAATATAGAGGTGCAGGCATGTGCACACACACACGTGTGTGTGTGTGTGTGTGTGTGTGTGTGTGTGTGTGTGTGTGTGTGTGTTAGCTCAAGAAATGATTTATTCTGGAAGCTAACTAGTTTCCTTTCTTTTTTTGTGTGTCCCTGTCAACTACTCAATGCTTTTGCATTTCGGTGAGTGGTATCCTTTACTCCTAAAGTATTTACATTCAACCAGAACTTTCTGATTATAAACAGTATGTGTAGTTAGACAAAGTTGAAATGTAGAGAAATAAATTAATTAATTGATGGGGCTAGAATAATAGCTGTTGGAATAGTTGCAGATAACTGTTTCTATGAAATGCCTCAGGATGTTGCCACAGATTTACGGAACACTATTTTATTCAGTCATCTAGCTTTGCTAGCTCCAGCAGCCCAATGCACTTCACAGTTGAAAGCTGGCAACAGTGCTGCCAGATATCAGAGCTTTTCTATCATCCTAAAATGTCTCATTGCTGCATCATAGTAATATGGAAATAGAATTGTTAAAAGCACTGAACATTTTAAAATATATTAACAACTTTTAATGTACAACAAACAGTGGCATTGTCCCTCACTTCAACAAAGTCTTTATATGATTTTGGTATGTTAATAAATGGTTTGCAGATTTGCTAAAACTTCCTATTTAAAAATATTAGATGTGGTGCAACAAAGCTGCTGGCATTTTCAGGACCAGTCCTGTTCTGAGTCCTGTATCAAATTGCATAGGTATGGCCTCTTCCATTAACAGCCTAGCATCTTCTAATGAACACCTGGATCCTACTATATCCACAACATTTAGAAAATGATTATTAAAAATATTTTCCACTTCTGACTTTTTGTTCGTAAAGTTTTCATTCAATTTTATGGTAATACTGTCTTCCTCTGCTCTTGGTTGACCTGTTTCTCTTTTAATAATATTCCAAATTGTTTTAATTTTATTATCAGAGTTGCTGATTTCAGACATGATACACATACTCCAGGATTTTTTAATAACTTTTCTTAATATAACACAGTAGTTTTTATAATGTTTGATAGTTTCTGGGTCACTACTCTTTCTTGCTGTCAGATACATTTCCCTTTTCCGGTTACAAGATATTTTTATACCCTTAGTAAGCCATGGTTTGTTACAAGGTTTCTTACGAGTATATTTAACTATTTTCTTGGGGAAGCAGTTTTCAAATGCATTTACAAAAATGTCATGAAATAAATTATATTTTAAATTGGCATCAGGTTCACGGTACACCTCATCCCAGTCTAACTGCTGTAGGCTTTCCCTGAAATTTGCAATTGTTAAATCGTTGACTGAACGTACTATTTTGGAGGACTGTTTAGTATTGCTGAATGGAGCTATGTCATATATTGTAACTAGCTGTGCACCATGATCAGAAAGACCATTCTCAGCAGGCTGAGCATTTATCTGGTTAAACTTATCTTGGTCTGTAAAGAAGTTATCTATCAGTGAGCTGCTATCCTTTACCACCCAAGTAGGAAAATCAATAACGGTTGTCAAATTGAAAGAACCGAGTAATACTTCAAGGTCATTTTTCCTATTACCCTCTTTCAGAGAATCTACATTGAAGTCCCCACAAATAATAATATGCTTCCCCCTGTCTGACAGATAGCACAACAAGGAGTCCAAATTTTTCAGAAATAGATGAAAATTTCCTGATGGGGACCTATATACAGTTACAATTATAAATGTGCCTTTCTTTAATTTAAGCTCACAGGCACATGCAGATTCCATCCTTGCTACAGGCATCTGCACACTATAACTACAGACATCTGTGCACTGTAACGTTGCTTTCCCACCTACGGAATGACTCTTTAATAATCGTCTCTGACCCATGATGCATTTTCAGATCTGTGGTGGGGGTGGTCTTGAGAGATGAATGTTCATCATTCCCTTGTATTATGGTCATTAGCCTATTAAGAAGCCCAGAAATATTTTATAATTGACCATTTTTAAATAGAAATGCATTCTGTATACAACTTTTTTTTAAGTCCTAATTTTTTGTAACATTTAAAATGAGAGCAATGGCTTTAGTGTAGTCTACACAGGCAATTCCTTCCCCCCATGAACCATGGACCTTGCCGTTGGTGGGGAGGCTTGCGTGCCTCAGCGATACAGATAGCCGTACCGTAGGTACAACCACAACGGAGGGGTATCTGTTGAGAGGCCAGACAAACGTGTGGTTCCTGAAGAGGGGCAGCAGCCTTTTCAGTAGTTGCAAGGGCAACAGTCTGGATGATTGACTGATCTGGCCTTGTAACAATAACCAAAACGGCCTTGCTGTGCTGGTACTGCGAACGGCTGAAAGCAAGGGGAAACTACGGCCGTAATTTTTCCCGAGGGCATGCAGCTTTACTGTATGATTAAATGATGATGGCGTCCTCTTGGGTAAAATATTCCAGAGGTAAAATAGTCCCCCATTCGGATCTCCGGGCGGGGACTACTCAAGAGGATGTCGTTATCAGGAGAAAGAAAACTGGCATTCTACGGATCGGAGCGTGGAATGTCAGATCCCTTAATTGGGCAGGTAGGTTAGAAAATTTGAAAAGGGAAATGGATAGGTTAAAGTTAAATATAGTGGGAATTAGTGAAGTTCGGTGGCAGGAGGAACAAGACTTCTGGTCAGGTGACCACAGGGTTACAAACACAAAGTCAAATAGGGGTAATGCAGGAGTGGGTTTTATAATGAATAGGAAAATAGGAATGCGGGTAAGCTACTACAAACAGCTTAGTGAACGCATTATTGTGGCCAAGATAGATACGAAGCCCACACCTACTACAGTAGTACAAGTTTATATGCCGACTAGCTCTGCAGATGACGAAGAAATTGAAGAAATGTATGATGAAATAAAATAAATTATTCAGATAGTGAAGGGAGACGAAAATTTAATAGTCATGGGTGACTGGAATTCGAGTGTAGGAAAAGGGAGAGAAGGAAACGTAGTAGGTGAATATGGATTGGGGCTAAGAAATGAAAGAGGAAGCCGCCTGGTAGAATTTTGCACAGAGCACAACTTAATCATAGCTAACACTTGGTTTAAGAATCATGATAGAAGGTTGTATACATGGAAGAACCCTGGAGATACTAAAAGGTATCAGATAGATTATATAATGGTAAGACAGAGATTTAGGAACCAGGTTTTAAATTGTAAGACATTTCCAGGGGCAGATGTGGACTCTGACCACAATCTATTGGTTATGACCTGTAGATTAAAACTGAAGAAACTGCAAAAAGGTGGGAATTTCAGGAGATGGGACCTGGATAAACTGAAAGAACCAAAGGTTGTAGAGAGTTTCAGGGAGAGCATAAGGGAACAATTGACAGGAATGGGGGAAAGAAATACAGTAGAAGAAAAATGGGTAGCTTTGAGGGATGAAGTAGTGAAGGCAGCAGAGGAACAAGTAGGTAAAAAGACGAGGGCTAGTAGAAATCCTTGGGTAACAGAAGAAATATTGAATTTAATTGATGAAAGGAGAAAATATAAAAATGCAGTAAATGAAGCAGGCAAAAAGGAATACAAACGTCTCAAAAATGAGATCGACAGGAAGTGCAAAATGGCTAAGCAGGGATGGCTATAGGACAAATGTAAGGACGTAGAGGCTTGTCTCACTAGGGGTAAGATAGATACTGCCTACAGGAAAATTAGAGAGACCTTTGGAGAAAAGAGAAGCACTTGTATGAATATCAAGAGCTCAGATGGCAACCCAGTTCTAAGCAAAGAAGGGAAGGCAGAAAGGTGGAAGGAGTATATAGAGGGTCTATACAAGGGCGATGTACTTGAGGACAATAAATTACGGAAATGGAAGAGGATGTAGATGAAGATGAAATGGGAGATACGATACTGCGTGAAGAGTTTGACAGAGCACTGAAAGACCTGAGTCGAAACAAGGCCCCCGGAGTAGACAACATTCCATTGGAACTACTGACGGTCTTGGGAGAGCCAGTCCTGACAAAACTCTACCATCTGGTGAGCAAGATGTATGAAACAGGCGAAATACCCTCAGACTTCAAGAAGAATATAATAATTCCAATCCCAAAGAAAGCAGGTGTTGACAGATGTGAGAATTACCGAACAATCAGTTTAATAAGCCACAGTTGCAAAATACTAACACGAATTCTTTACAGACGAATGGAAAAACTAGTAGAAGCTGACCTCGGGGAAGATCAGTTTGGATTCCGTAGAAATACTGGAACACGTGAGGCAATACTGACCTTACGACTTATCTTAGAAGAAAGATTAAGGAAAGGCAAACCTACGTTTCTAGCATTTGTAGACTTAGAGAAAGCTTTTGACAATGTTGACTGGAATACTCTCTTTCAAATTCTAATGGTGGCAGGGGTAAAATACAAGGAGCGAAAGGCTATTTACAATTTGTACAGAAACCAGATGGCAGTTATAAGAGTCGAGGGACATGAAAGGGAAGCAGTGGTTGGTAAGGGAGTAAGACAGGGTTGTAGCCTCTCCCCGATGTTATTCAATCTGTATATTGAGCATGCAGTAAAGGAAACAAAAGAAAAATTCGGAGTAGGTATTAAAATCCATGGAGAAGAAATAAAAACTTTGAGGTTCGCCGATGACATTGTAATTCTGTCAGAGACAGCAAAGGACTTGGAAGAGCAGTTGAACGGAATGGATGGTGTCTTGAAAGGAGGATATAAGATGAACATCAACAAAAGCAAAATGAGGATAATGGAATGTAGTCGAATTAAGTCGGGTGATGTTGAGGGTATTGGATTAGGAAATGAGACACTTAAAGTAGTAAAGGAGTTTTGCTATTTGGGGAGCAAAATAACTGATGATGGTCGAAGTAGAGAGGATATAAAATGTAGACTGGCAATGGTAAGGAAAGCGTTTCTGAAGAAGAGAAATTTGTTAACATCGAGTATAGATTTAAGTGTCAGGAAGTCATTTCTGAAAGTATTTGTATGGAGTGTAGCCATGTATGGAAGTGAAACATGGACGGTAAATAGTTTGGACAAGAAGAGAATATAAGCTTTCGAAATGTGGTGCTACAGAAGAATGCTGAAGATTAGATGGGTAGATCACATAACTAATGAGGAGGTACTGAATAGGATTGGGGAGAAGAGGAGTTTGTGGCACAACTTGACCAGAAGAAGGGATCAGTTGGTAGGACATGTTCTGAGGCATCAAGGGATCACCAATTTAGTATTGGAGGGCAGCGTGGAGGGTAAAAATCGTAGAGGGAGACCAAGAGATGAATACACTAAGCAGATTCAGAAGGATGTAGGTTGCAGTAGGTACTGGGAGATGAAGAAGCTTGCACAGGATAGAGTAGCATGGAGAGCTGCATCAAACCAGTCTCAGGACTGAAGACCACTACAACAACAACAACACAGGCAATTCAAAGGAAAGAGGCTCCCTTGACTCTTTAAGTTGTTGTTTTTTGGTCCTGTCATCAGAATTTGTATTTCAAATGAGTATCTATGTAGTGTTCAGTGTGGAATTGGACACAACACTGAAAAAACAATTGCAGGTAAAGTAACATTCTGCATTACATCTACATACATACATACATACATACACCACAAGCCACTGTAAGTTGCATGGCTTAGAGTACCTCATACTACTACCAATAATTTCCTTTCCTGTTCAACTCACAAGTAGAACGAGGGAAAGCAACTGTCTATATGCCTCCATATGAGCCCCAATTTCTCTTATTATTACCATTATGGACCTTAGATGAAATGTATGTTGGCAGCAGTAGAATTGTTCTGCAGTCAACTTCAAATGCTGGTTCTCTCAATTTTCTGAATAATGTTCTGCGAAAAGAGTGTCTTCTTCCCTCCAGGGATTTATGCTTGGATTCACAAAGAATTTCCATAATACCTGTGTTTTGATTGAACCTACTGGTAACAAATCTAATAGCCCACATATGAAGTAGCTTTGATATCTTCCGTAAACCCGACCCTATCATCAGTACTTAAGAATAGGCCACACTAGTGTTGTATATGCAGCCTCCTTTATAGATGAACCAAATTTTCCCAAACTTCTCCCAATAAACTGAAGTTGACCATTCACCTTTCCTACTACTGTCCTTATGTACCCGTTTCATTTCAAATCACTTTGCACCATTATGTCTTAGATATTTAATTGACATGACTGTTTCAAGCAGTACACTATTAATGGTGTATTTGAACATTACATGATTATATTTCTTACTTATCCAAATCAACTTACATTTTTATACATTTAGAACAAGTTGCCATTCATCACACCAACTAGAAATTTCGTCAAGGTCATCTTGTATCCTCCTACAGTCACCCAATGAAGACTTCTTCCCATACACCACAGTATCATCCACAAATAGTCATAGATTGCTGCTCACTTCGTCCGTCAGATCATCTATATATATACAGAATAATAGCAGTCCTCTCGTACTTTCCTGGGGCACTCAGGATGATACCCTTGTCTTTGATGAACACTCACTGTCGAGGACAATGCACTGGGTTCTATTACTTAAGAAGTCTTTGAGCCTTGCTCATACCTGGGAATCTATACCATATGTTTGTACCTTCATTAACTGTCTGCAGTGGAGCACTTTGTCAAACACTTAACAGTGGAGTAAGAAATTTTATCTCCTTGTTGGTGGTGATTGAAGCTCACAGGTCACCATATATTACATTTTATTGGTGGATAATTTTAATGTTAGCCAGGAAGCAGATATAATGTGATAGAGTTTTAGTTGTTTCTGTACTGAATTACTATGTGGTTTTGGTGAGTTATATTTATATATAGGTGTGCTTGTGTGTGGGGGGGAGGGGGCAGCCATGCATGCATGCATGTACGCACACGTACACCCTCACATATCTTGGGGAATTTTATGTGACACACACACACACACACACACACACACACACACACACGCCAGACATCCAACCCTAGGCCATTATGATGTAGATGACTGATGCCCCCCCCCCCCCTGCCCCCCACTATGCACCCCTCCCTCCACTTTCCCTCTTTCTCCCTCTCTCTGTCTCTTTGTCCCCACACGATTCATCTATAGATGAGTGATTGCCTCTTCTTATTGCCATCCACTATGACAATTTTTTTTGTTGATGAAGATTGGTAGATTGGCAACAGGTTACCCTCCTTATTGTGGTATCCAACATTGAATAATAATATTCTTCCAATAAAACCACATTAGACAAAAAGATGCGCAGTGTATTTAAATTGTGCTTGCTAATGTTATCAGGACCTTGTGAAGGCATTTCAAGTGAATCAGTATGTAATGTTCTGTGTTTTTATCTTAATAATATTTAGACATAAAGATATCCATGGAATGGGCATTATATTTATTTATTGTTCATTTTTAATCTATTTTTATTTTTTGTCTTAGGTTCAGACGATTTGCTGGTGCTGCAATATTTGCGTCTAGTCCTGTTAATCATGAAGAGGAACCAGCTGTTGTAACATCAACACAACCTCCTCCTTCACCTCCTCCACCTCCACCAACACCGAAAGTAGCAACTGGACAAACATCAAGTGATGCTGAAGTTACAGCACTTTTGAGTCAAGCTGCATCATCTGCCTTTAAATCAGAGGGACAATTATCAACAATTCCATCAACTGCATCTTTATCTCCACAAACTTTGGATCAACTCAATTTTAATGATTATACTCGCTTCATGTCACAGTTTGACTTGGAGTTGTGTGAACCTGGAAGCAGCCGTTCCATTGGACTGCAACAAAGTCTATCAACTGTGAGTCTAACTTCTCATTTTATATAAGCTTTAGGTGCAATCAATAAGATCACAAATAACCACAGAAAGGAAGGAGTTAATAAGAAAACATACTAAATAAGATGAAGTTCTTCAAAACTATAGCTGGAATGTGATGAAATTTTTTTCCTAAGACGACAGAAAAATGCATTGTTATCACCATAAGTCTGTTTTTATAGGTCCTCTTTTTTAACATTGTTTCAGTTTTGTTTAATACTATCTATTTTATGGGCTTTAAAAACATAATACATAGTTCAAGAACTATCTGGAAAATTTTCAACTTGAATACTCTGTGGTGCAACGCACAACATTTAACTTTTAGACTAAAATAATTTCAACTTTTAATTCTTACAGTGTCATTTTACTGTCACCTGTTGTCACATTTAAGGGAAGGTACATAGACTTCAGTATTACCTGTACTTCATACAAACAACTTGTCTTGAACATTCCTAGTTTTTTCAAAAACAGTCTAGGTAGGGGTCAAAGGTGTACCTATGTGTTTTGTGCTGCCTTGCTGTCAATGGTCATTGTGACATGTGATGGGAACAAAAAGGAATGTGGCAGTTGCTGGTTCTACACAGTCAATGAGAGAGCAGTGGGCAGACAATATATTTGGCAGCAAGAGACATTGTAACATTCTCACATCAGTATAAAAGTGAAATCCAATACGTATTTGTATAAAAAAACAGCTATGTTGTCAGGTCTCATCATAGTTACAACCTCAGAAATCGCAACATATTTGGAAGAGGCCGCCAAAAATTTTTGACAGCAAAGATATGAATTTCACAACTGTATTATTAGGATAATGATTAAAAATCGTGATACCAGAGACAACAGAGTTAGTAAGTGAAAAAGATAGAAAAGAAAATGGCCTGCAAAATAATGTAAACAATTTATTTTTGTTTATCTTTGTATTATAAAAATGCAGACAGAAAAAAAAGTGGCATAAATTTAGAATAGGTGTAACGTTAACTTTTTAGGCAGATATTTTCCGTCAGTAAAACAGTTTGTAATATTGATCCATCAGAATATGTTAAAAATAATTTTTTCTCAAGAAGCCCCTTAAAAAGGGGGGGGGGGGGGGGGAGGGGGTCAACTTATAATCAAGTTCATCTTATATTCGGGTAAATACAGTAGTCATTAGCATCCTGCTTAGGAAATGAACATACTTCTTTTAATTTGAATGCAGTGGAAATTGAGAAATTGTGAAAAAATTTTAAACTTATCGTGCATTGTGTTCTGGATAGGTATGTCCCATGTAAGCATATTAAATGCAGAAAATACCCCAGTTTAATGATGGTATTTGGAAAATTCTGAGGAAATGGAGATTAGTGCATTCTGTGTTCAAAAAAGGGTGCATAAGTGCTGACAGGTAAAGATTTGAAGAAATTTATGCATGTACAATGAGAGCTATGTGAAACCAACATAAAAACTTCAACTATCATAGGTTACAGAAAGATCCTTCCAAAAAGCTTAGATAATTCTGGTCCTAAGTAAAATCACTGAATCAAAAGCTTCTGGTCAGTTACAAGTCCAGGAATAGAGAACATCAAATAATCTTAAGTCTCGCATTTAAAAAACAATCTTACACATAAGAAGATGATAATTCCGCGTAGTTATCTGATGGCTGCACAAGTTCTCCAACGGCTGAGGTAGAAATGAGCAATCCTGGTGCCAATTGAAAACAAATAAAGACAAGACCCTGACAGAACTACGGTACAGTTCAGCTTCAGAGAGAGTATTATGTGACACTGCCCCATTTTTAGCTTGCATTCAATGTCACTCGCACAATGAACAACCCCAAATAACAGGGAAAAAATGAAGATTACTCTGCTATATAAGGAGGAGAAAAGAATGGGTACTGAAAATTATGAACCAGTATCCTTAACTCTGGTCTGCTGCAGAATCCTAGAGCATATTCTAAGCTTGAGTGTAATGTGTTTCCTAGAGAGAGAGAATCCCCTGTCCATTTATTTTTATTTAATGCATGGCTACATCACTAAAAATTAATATTTGCTGTTATCTCAAATTACAAACTAATATCCAGAGCATGAATTTGCTCTATTGATCCCTCTGTCATCACCAGAGACTCTATTGGATTGCAAGGGAAAGCCCCCCCAGGGGGTCCACAACTCTTTTGTGGATACGTGCGTAGCGAGCACGGGACCCCGAGCTAATGTGGCCTTCCTTCCTTTCTGGGCTGCATACCTTCCTTTTCCGTATCCTTCCCTATCCCCCGTCTTCGCCCCCCCTCCCCTCACCTCTGGCTCTTTCCTTCCCTTTCTCCCCCTCTGGGAGTATGGTTTGTGCCTATGTCCGGAGACGGACGCTCGAAACAGTAACAAATTCTTTGCTTTCTCCACTTGTAAGTCTTCATCCTTCTTCTGTCCTTCTCTTTTCCTTACCTCTTCTCTTTGCCCTTTTCTCCGCTGCAGCGTTGGAGACTCCTCTTTTTTCCTTTCCCTTTCTCTTTTTTCCTCCCTGTGCGCGTCTGAAGGCCGACCCACGCATTTCTATGCATAGCCGGTGACGGGGTAACGCGTAATTCCCCACCCCGGGTAGACAGGTAGGACACTTACGTACCCCCTGGTAATGGCCAGGCCCAGGGAGGGGTGATTACCCGAGCTGATACCTCCCGAAAGTGCCGATTGGTCCCTCCGTCCGTTCGTCGGGAGGTGTGACCTGAGGTGTGAACAATCACCTAAGGCGGGAGTGCCCTCAGAGAGGGCCCCCACAAGGGAGGAGCCCGCCATCGGAGACGCCGGTAATCATGGGGGATTCTTCCGCAATGGTTTCCTCACCTTCCACTATGTCCGCTCACAAGTGTAAGTTCACTGAGTCTCAGCCACAGACAGTTCTTCCATCGTTGCCACAGTTCCTTGTTTCTCGGTCTGACGAAAGTCATGACTTCTCCACGGTCAACCCTTTCATTATTCAGAAAGGTGTCGACGCAATTGCAGGTCCTGTAAAGTCTTGTTCCAGATTACGGAATGGCACCTTGTTGTTAGAAACAGTCAGTGCCCTCCAGGCACAAAAATTGCTGCGTACTTCACTGCTCCACACCTTCCCTGTCCGGGTTGAAGCGCACCGCACTTTAAATTCCTCGCGTGGAGTCGTTTATACACGTTCCCTCGATGGATTGTCTGACGAGGAAATTCAGCACTACCTTTCTGACCAGGGCGTAACGGCTGTACATAGAGTTATGAAAAGGGTTGACACGAACATCATTCCAACCCGCACTGCCTTCTTGACATTTGACAAAGTTCAACTCCCATCGAAAATCAAAGCAGGCTATGATATAATTTCCGTTCACCCTTATGTCCCAAACCCTACGCGTTGCTATCGGTGTCAGCGGTTCAATCACACCAGCCAGTCCTGTTCCAATCCGGCCAAATGCGTTACGTGTGGCAAGGATGCCCATGAGGGTGCTTGTCCACCTCCATCCCCTCGCTGCATCAACTATGTGGGTGACCACGCTGCTTCCTCTAGAGATTGCCCCATTTTTAAAGACGAAAAGCTCATCCAGGAAATCAGAGTGAAGGAAAAGGTGTCGACCTTTGCTGCTCGAAAATTATTCGCCAGTCGACAGCCCGCCGTGCCTCAGACAGGAAAATACAGCACTGTACTTGCTTCTCCTCGGCCAACAAAAGAGGCGGCCACGCAGACTTGCGACCTCACCTTTAGTACCACAGTCGTCAGATCGGCCAGCGCAAAGATTGCCCATTCAACCTCACCACTTTCGCCTGCCCACTCTATGGCTCAGCCTTCATCGCGTTCTGCTAAATCTCGAGCCCACAAGTCAGACACCAAGACTTCGAAAAAAGAGCATACTCGTGAAGATTTTTTACGTACCCCAACTTCACAACCATCGGTTCCTCCTTCATCTAAACCCGTTTCCAAGAAGGCTAGTAAGAAACCCAGTTCATCTCCTTCTCCGCCAAGGTGTGTCCCATCTACAGCACCACCTGGCGGAAATCGCCCTCGGCCATCTTCTGTGTCGCCGAGGCGCACTGCTGGCACCCGATCAACCGGCCGATCGATGGTGGCAGGAGCTGCTCCTGAACAACCTATGGATCAGGATCTTCTGCCTTCGGCTGAATGCCATTCCATGCTGTCGGTCGCAAGCTCTGAGCTGTCATTGAGTTGACGGCAACCTTCGTCACATTCCTCCATTATCTGTTTACCCTATGTCCATTATCCACTGGAATATCCGCGGCATTCGAGCCAATCGGGATGAACTGTCGATCCTCTTCTGATCCTACTCGCCGGTCATCTTCTGTCTTCAGGAAACAAAGCTGCGTCCCCATGACCGCTTTGTTCTCCCCCATTTTCAGTCCGTCCGATTTGATCTCCCCTCTGTTGAAGGCACTCCAGCCCATGGTGGACTCATGATTCTTCTCCATGATACTCTCCATTATCACCCAATCCCCTTAACCACCTCCTTCCAAGCTGTCGCTGTCCGTCTTTCCCTTTCTGGATATACCTTTTCTCTTTGTACTGTATACATTCCATCGTCCACACCAATGGCACGAGCTGATCTCCTTCATCTTCTTGGTCAGCTTCCACCCCCCTATTTGCTGGTTGGGGACTTCAATGCCCACCACCCGCTTTGGGGATCTCCACATCCTTGTCCACGTTGCTCACTGTTGCTAGACGTCTTCCACCAAGCGGATCTAGTTTGCCTCAACACTGGGGTCCCTACATTTTTGTCTGCCTCCACGACAAATTTCTCTCATTTGGACCTTTCGGTCGGTACTGTTCCGCTAGCTCGGCGCTTCGAATGGTTCGCCCTTGATGATACACACTCGAGTGACCACTTTCCATGTGTCCTTAGACTGCAGCCTCAACTGCCATATATGCGCCCACGACACTGGAAGTTTGCCCAAGCCGATTGGACACTTTTTTCGTCTCTAGCGACATTCGATCACCGTCACTTTCCTAGCGTCGACGATGAGGTCACACATCTTACCGACGTTATTCTTACAGCTGTGGAACGTTCAATACCACGCACCTCCGAATTGCCCCGGCGCCCCCCAGTTCCTTGGTGGAACGAGGCATGCCATGATGCAATACGTGAGCGGCAACGTGCTCTTCGCGTTTTCCGCCACCATCCTACTTTGGCCAACTGTATCCGCTATAAGCAGTTCCGTGCGCTATGCCGTCGCATCATCCGCGATAGCAAGAAGGCGAGCTGGAAATTCTTTACTAGCTCATTTAACAATTTCACTGCCTCCTCGGAAGTTTGGAGTCGAATTCGACGGTTATCTGGCGCGCCTAGTTTCTCCCCAGTCTCTGGGCTCACTGTCGCGCGTGATACGTTAGTGGACCCCATCGCAATTTCTAACTCCTTGGGTAAACACTTTGCTGAGATTTCGAGCTCTTCAAATTACCCGCCAGCGTTTCTCCCGAAGAAACTTGCAGCGGAAGTGCAACCTCTTGCTTTCTTCTCTCGAAATTGTGGAAGCTATAATACTGTTTTCTCCATGCGGGAACTCCAACATGCACTCTCTTCTTCTCGCTCCTCCGCCCCAGGACCGGATGGTATCCACATCCAAATGTTGCTGCATTTATCGGCTCGTAGTCTGCGTCACCTCCTTCGCATCTACAATCGAATTTGGACCGACAGTACTTTTCCCAGACGATGGCGGGAAGCTATCGTCGTTCCTGTTCCGAAACCTGGTAAGGACAAACATCTCCCCTCTAGCTATCGCCCCATTTCTCTCATGAGTAGTGTATGTAAGGTTTTGGAGCGTATGGTGAATTACCGTTTAGCGTGGTGGCTGGAATCCCGCAGTCTTTTAACACCAGCCCAATGCAGATTCCGAAAGCATCGTTCTGCAGTTGACCATCTTGTTTCTCTCTCCACTTATATCATGAACAATTTTCTCCGGAAACGCCAAACAGTAGCAATATTTTTTGATCTGGAGAGGGCGTACGATACCTGTTGGAGGACAGGCATCCTCCGCACACTGTTCTCTTGGGGCTTTCGAGGTCGGCTGCCCCTTTTTCTTCGCGAATTTATGGCAGAGCGCACATTTAGGGTGCGGGTGAACACTACTCTCTCCCGTACTTTCTCCCAAGAAAACGGGGTACCCCAGGGCTCCGTGCTGAGTGTTGTACTGTTTGCCATTGCGATAAATCCAATTATGGATTGTCTCCTTCCTGATGTCTCAGGCTCCCTCTTTGTGGACGATTTTGCGATCTACTACAGCTCTCAATGGACCAGCCTTCTTGAACGACGTCTTCAAGGATGTCTCGATCGCCTCCACTCTTGGAGCATCGAAGCCGGCTTCCGTTTTTCTCCCAGTAAGACCATTTGTGTTAATTTTTGGTGACGTAAGGAGTTTCTTCCACCCTCCTTACATCTAAATTCTTGGGTCTTACGTTTGACAGAAAACTGTGCTGGTCCTCCCACGTTTCCTATCTTTCGGCTCGTTGTCTGCGATCCCTCAACACCCTCCGTGTCCTGAATGGTACCTCCTGGGGAGCGGACCGAGTGGTCCTTCTCCGCCTCTATCGCGCCTTAGTGCGCTCGAAATTGGACTATGGAAGCATAGTTTACTCCTCTGCTTGGCCGTCTATTCTTCGTTGTCTCGACTCTATCCACCACTGTCGATTACTTTTAGTGTCTGGAGCTTTTTACACCAGCCCTGTGGAAAGCCTTTATGCTGAGACTGCTGAACCTCCGCTGTCTAATTGGCGAGCAGTCCTTCTAAGTCGTTACGCTAGCCATCTGTCTTCCATGCCTGCTAATCCGGCCCATGACATTTTTTTCGACGCCTCCTTGGATGTAGGGTATGCAGGTTGCCCTTCCTCCCTACTACCACCGGGAATCCGCTTCCGTCAACTGCTCCATTCTCTTTCCTTCCGCTTTCCTAAAACCACCTTGACAACTTGGGGTATAGCACCGCCTTGGCTCCGTCCCCGGATCTGCCTGCTCCGTGACCTTTGTCAATTTCCCAAGGATGGTACCCCTTCACTTGTTTATCGTCGGGCATTTGCTGCTCTATGTGCACAAATGAAGGAAGCCACATTTATTTACACTGATGGCTCGAAAACATCGTTAGGTGTAGGGAGTGCCTATATTGTTGGCGACACCCCAAATCAATTTCGGCTTCCCGACCAGTGTTCGGTTTATACTGCGGAGCTTTACGCTGTTCTCCAGGCTGTCCACTACATCCGCCGCCATCAGCGGATACAGTATGTTATTTGCTCAGATTCTCTCAGCTCTCTCCTCAGTCTCCAAGCTCTTTACCCCGTCCACCCTCTGGTCCACCGGATTCAGGACTGTCTGTGCTTGCTCCACCTGGGGGGCGTTTCGGTGGCGTTCCTCTGGCTCCCGGGACACGCTGGTATCTGTGGGAATGAGGCGGCCGAGGCTGCAGTCTCTCTTCTTCGGCCAGCTATTCAGTCGATTCCCTTCACCGATCTACGGAGCTTTTTATGTCGTCGAGTTGTTCTTTTATGGTACGCACATTGGTTGACACTTCCCCATAATAAATTGCGGGACGTGAAAGCTCTTCCTTGTGCTTGGACCTCTTCCTCCCGAACACGTCATCGGGAGGAGGTAATTTTAACTAGACTCCGGATAGGGCACTGTCTTTTTAGCCATCGACATCATTTAAGCGGCGATCCTCCCCCACTCTGTCCCCACTGCTCTCAGCTGTGGATGGTAAGACACCTTTTAATTGAGTGCCCCTATTTTACTCAGTTACGCGCCCGTCTCCAGCTGTCGCCTGATATATCGTCAATTTTAGCAGATGACACGCACTCGGCCGATCGCGTTCTCGAGTTTATTAGTGACAGTGAAATGACGTCAGTCATTTGAAGCTTTTTTTGGGGACCACCAACCCCTTTCTGTAGTGGATTTTTAAGCCTTCTTTCTGCTTTTAGTTTCTCCAATTTTTTAAGTTTCGTTCCCATTTCTGCTGTTTTCCATTTTCGGTTTCTGTTGTTTCCTAAGTCACGGACCGGGCGCTAATGACCATAGCAGTTTTGCGCCCTTAAAAAAAAAAAAAAAAAAAAAAGAGGGGGGGGGGGGGGGGGGGGGGAAGCCCTTAGAGGACATACCTGGACTACGTGGTGAAAAATCCTGCTTTTTCAGCACAGCAGTCACAACTTGGAGAAGTTATTTTCTTACTCTTATGAGAGAAGTGGCACTCCTGTCAGTACAGGTACTTACTTATTCTGTTAAGAACTGACCAGATCTGGTGTGGCAGTTCAAAGCCAAGTGATTTGGTTTATATGTATGTCTCCTTTAAGGTGTTCCATCATAGCATTAATCTGCCATGAGTGTCTCCAGCTGTCTTAGTATTAAAGCCATTGTCAGCTAACATCTTTGTACTTTCCAGGGGTGGGTAATGGAAGCAAAGCCTTCTTTTATCGATTGATAGAAAGCATGCATGAACAGGGAGATGAGAATTTTTCTTTGCACTTCCCTTCTGCAGAGACAGTGGTGTTTTGTGGCAGAATATTGGTAGCCAGAAAGTAGGTGTAGGTTACAAGACATGTGATATAGTTGAGCTGTGTGTCAACAAGCCTTGTATGAGTGCTATTGAAGCTGCAAAACAACAGGGTAAACCAATCCAAGAGCAGAAGTACAGAGTGTTGAAACAGGGGATCACCATGTTGTACATCAGAGTTACTGGAAATGTTATATTAGGTTTTGATTTTGGGAGATCTTCTTAATGTATATTGTTTGTAACTGAGCACTACATAAAGTGTGACACTTAGATAAGTTGGCTTATGTTACATCTGAGTAGCCTTTCTTCAAAGTAGACCATAAGCTCTTTGATGGCCAACTTATTTGTTAGGTGAAACTGTGACACTGCTGTCTCAGTGACACTTGGCTACAAATCCCATTTGCGAAAATATTCACCAATAATTAATAAAAATAATTAGTCGGTACTAACTCGGTAACTTCAAGATCTCTTTGCTTCATTTCAGTGCCCAGTCATCAGCATACCTAAACTTTGTTGATGTGGCTTTCAGGCATATCTGATATGTAAAAACTAAACAGGAGAGGGGCCAGGACATATCCTTGTGGCAGCCAGATGTTTAGCTTCATCTGGGAACTCATCTTGTTGCCCATTAGTACTTGGAAACATCAGTTACTAAGCATTTCAATGATGCGCTTACCAATTTTTAGGCTTGGGATGACTTGTTGAAGCATTAGTATGATACCCTATCTCACTGATGCAGATCTCACTGTTTGTAAATAAATTAAAAACTGGTGGAGATGACTTTTTAATAAAATTGATGAGTCAAACCCCTGTTGTGAATGCCGTTTTCCCCTTTTTCTTCAGACATTGTAAGAGCTGTTGCACCTGAGCCATGTGTCATATAATCCGCTTTGCTTTCTAGGGGTTCAGATGAAAACAGTTACCAGTTCGTTACCTCTATTTGGAAAGTAAAGAAAGAATATTTTCACAGACCTTTTGTGATCACAGACCTTTTGTGATCATGTTATTCTACAACCTACTGCCTTCCATGTGTATCTTTTATTACAACCATCAGCCATTTTTTGTGTTTCTTATCTTTTGTCTTCTTTCTGTGAACTGCATCTTGGCAAAATTTGTATAGTCTGTTGTTTGTTGGTAGTGAGAGAGTCACAGTTCACATGGCAGTGACTTCAAAATATCACGAAGCCATAAAACACATATATACTATCTATAATCATTTCATTTAGCAAGGGCTTTATATTTCTGGATCAGTAGAAATCACAAGAGTTTTTGATGTACATTGGCTGTCTAACAATAGCACTGTAGTTCTTTTTAATTTTATATTCTTGTTGAGAATTGCTACATAATTTGTAACAAAAAGTACCATTACTGACTGAATGTATCAATAAGATGTTTTTTGTAATCTTCAGTTTTTAACTTCTGCTTTCATATGTGCTCTGTATGAACCATGAAGTGTGATATTCTGATACTGCAGCAATATGGAGACACACTCAGAGAGCATGTGCAATAGTATTTGTGTAGCGGATAGCTCACCTTGCAGCAGCCACCATCCCAGCAGACACAAAAGATGTCTCACAGCCACAGAAAATAAATTATCATCACAGGGGATGATCAGCTATTTGTATCTTGTCTTTCAAGGCTCTGTACACTGATCCTCACCTATAATAATTAACTCACTTGCTGGACCTGGACATTGAAGTGGAACTGTGATTTTGTGTGTTGTGTTCAAGATGACTGTGGCTTTGTTCATTTTGATTTTAGCTCATGTTACTTCCAGTCACAAAGTTTGCTCCTTACTAAGTTCTCAGCTGCAGACATAGTGTTGATCTCAGTTCCACATGCTACCTGGTTCATGGCAGTGATCTGCCTTATTTGTGTTAGACTAAAGAACAAAACAAATCGTTGGTTTTTTGTCTTACTGGTTGAAAAACGTGGAGCCTGCATCACTTCTCTCTCAGTGGGAATCTTATGTGGTGGACAGAACTAGCCTAGAGTCCCATTTTACTGCTCGTATATTCTCCGTTGTTGTGTGTTTTATTTATTTTCTAAATTTTCTGAAGACGTTTTTAGATTTTATTTTTATGTTCTCTTTTTGTGAATTATTTTACTTGAAGTGCTTTACTTCACTTCAAAAAATGGAAAATGACAATATTATGAAAGGGGTAGTTGCTACTCACCATATAGCAGAGATGCTGAGTTGCAGATAGGCACAAAAACAAACAAACTGTCAGAAAGTAAGCTTTGGGCCAACAAGTCGTTCGTCACACACACACACACACACACACACATGACCACAGTCTTTGGCTGCTGATGCCAGACTGCAAGCAGCAGCACATGATGGGAGATGGAGGATAACAAAAAAGGAGAGAAGTAAAAAGATTGTGAGTGTGTTGGTGGAGTAAAGGGCTGTGTAGTGCTGGGAATGGGAACAGGGAAGGGGCTAGATGGGTAAGGACAATGACTAATGAAGGTTGAGACCAGGAGGGTTACAAGAACTTAGGACATACTGGATGTAGAGTCTCTTCATTTCTTTTATACTCACAATATGGTTTTTTTGTATCTTTCCTCTATCCCCACTTTCAGTCTTACAAAACTTTGAGGGAGAAGTAGTTCGTGATCTTATAATAGAATTTCATTAAAATGTAGACAAATGGCAGCAGATATAAAAATGAAAAAAAGGGTGCAAAAAGAGTACTTATCAGAACCTGAGAGCCATGAGTCTGGTAAAATGGGGGGAAAGAGTTTTCAGTTCTAAGAATTAAATAGCAAAATCATGTAGGACAATAAGGCAAGAGGAGACAAAGCTAGACAGAGTGACATGAATCCACTAAGAAATATCAATGAGAGACAAGATTTGAAAAGTATTTGAACATGAAAATGGTACTGGACCATCAGAAATGACCATTTCTTTTATGCGCTCTTCCAGCAGTCCTTCATACATTTCTTTCATTGCTTACCTTTTTGTGTGGCTCACAAACTGAGATTGGTCACACAAAGTAATATTTGAAATATCTGCTTTCATCATACTTAACTGAGATATTATATGAACGCATGGTGTCTGTTCTTTTGGACATTGTGGCTCCTGCGGCAATGCCAGACTAGGATTCGGGGATTCAAGCCTGGGATCTTCTTATTACTAGGCAGTTGCATTAACCATTGTGCCATCTGGACTCAGTGTTTATTGCAATAGCGCAGACTATCTCGGCACATCTCCCAGCTGACCCACAATTCCACCTAGCACCAACTATCTGCAGATGCCGTCCATGTCCTCTATGCTCGCTACATTGAGATTCCCACAGTAGCTCAAACATACGTATTGATCTGCGCTGAAGATGGTGGATTCATTGCCCACCGAGGCAAATCAGTTCCCTTTCCTTTCTTCCCCTTCCACCTTCACTTTACGCAATATATACCACAAGGAACTATCGATGTCAGCTGCATTGGGACTTGACTTTCCTCCCCCCTCCACCCTCAATATGTATCACAGCTGCAGATTCCGCATGGTGTCTGTTCTTTTGAACATGTGCGAAAGAACAGACACCATGCTTTCGCATAATCTATTCAGCTTGTAATGTAAGAAAAAAGAGATTTTTTTGAATAAATTATAATTGTATATCATTGTGTGGTTAACATATTCTGTGCTTATTGGTATTCTTTCGGGCATCGGACTTCCTTAAATTTTTGTTGAAGCTGCAGGCGGCGGAGGACTCGGGGGACACCGGCGCTTGTAATCATGAAAATCCTCTTCTTGTAATTTTCCTCTTCACTTAAATCAATAAATAAAATGCTTGATATGGTACTTGTAACATTATATCATTTACTCCCACATATAACACATCGAGATCGCAATACTTCATCTTTAAAATCGCACATCCTTATCGTCCTTCTACATATGAGAGTTAGTTTGTGTCTGTCTCAGAACAAAAAAACTGTACAACCCATTGAATGAGGAAATGTTTTGTTTGTCTGTGCCTTACCGCACATTCATAATTAACGTCTTTGTCAACCCTCTGGTTACTCGGTGTTTCAATTTTTTTTTTTTTTTTAATAAATCTTAATTTTACAGCATCTTGGGGGGGTCTTACATCATGTACTTATACAAGCTCAATAGGCAAAGAACCCACCACCTCAGTGCAAATGCACAATTCCATTTGAACTCCTGCAGGAATCTCAAGGTAGTGAACATGGAGGACATGGATGGGAACTGCAGATAGGTGTCACTGGGTGGGAATCTGGGTCAGCTGGAAGGCATACTGAAGTAGTCAATGCAATTGTGATAAACATTGGGTCCACATGGCGTAATGCTTAACACAAGCATGAAATCCCGGGTTTGAATCTCGGTCCGAAATACATTTTCATTCCTGCTGATTCCGCCTAAACTCTCAATGTAACTGACATAAACAGTTCTTTCCTTTTCCTTCCTTTCTCCCCCCTCCAACCTCAATTTAAATAACTGAGATATATTTCTTATTGTTTCTGTTCTGTCTGTTGGTGTGAAACGTTGGTTGAACACTCTAGAACACATCAAACCGTATAGAATGATCAAAATAATTCAGTATAAAGCATACATTAATTTGTACACTGTAGTCACTGTGCGGGCTCTCTCTCTCTTTATTCTATTAGTACTGGTTATCAGTATTCACTAGCTTTTGGAGAAGCAATAGTGTTGTACTAGGTTTGAAAAGTTCTACTTGGATTCATGCTAGGTTTGTAATGTCTCACTGTACTGTCTTCTGTATACTCGGCATGATCTGGAGAGTAGTCTGATGGTAATCTGAAGATAATATGAGATGGAGCTCTGAGTATGGCGTATTAAAAAGACACACAGACCAATCACAGTTGCTGGCAACGAGTTGATGCAATTCGATGTCCTCTGATGGCTGTATACCATCACCTGGCAGCATATGATGAGTCCTCTGCAGCAGCAGCAGCAGCTTGTGGTGGTCATTTTGAATGTCTCTTCTGCAGAGATGTGGGCAGCACGTGATGCACCATGTACAGTCAATGAAGACACTGTCAATACCGCAGTTTCACACCAGGTTACTTCTCACTTGAGCCCATATATGTTTAATCAGAATCCAGTGTGTGAGATATTTTGAAGCAATTTTGTAGACCTATAGCATGCGGATTTTTGTTGTAAGCTTTATGATTTCCATGTACCCCACTTAGTCAATATTTCTTTTAGGTTCAGTTTCTGCAGTTGGAACTTTTCTCTGTACTCAAAACAAAATGTCTGCCTTTATCTAATACACTGTCAGAGCTTTATCTGACATGCTGTAGTGTTATGGATCATTATCCTTTATTATTGTTGAATACTGGACAAAAAATTAGATAACTATTCTGAGAAAATTGTGGCATTCATTTACTCTTGGCTGCCACCTTGTTTTCTATAACCAAACAGCTACAATCAGTTTGAAGTAAAGCCTTGAGACAAGCCAGCATGATGGCCAGTTATCCTGGCACACGAGCCTGTTTGTGCTTGTGTTGTTCCTTGATTGGTGCGATTTGTACAGCCTTTTGTTGACCTGTAACATCCATCTTGTCAAACCACATAATGTCTTTGAATGCAATGCTTCTCACAGCACGCAAATACAAGCATCTCCTGTCCTCTATGATTCTTCTTTCAATGATAAAAATTGAAGACGAAGAGTAGTGCTCTGGAATCCAAGCACAGGAAGGCAGTTTAGGAAATATGTCCTACTCTCATTATATAACTCTGCTACTCAGGAGTTAAAAATATATTTCTTCAAAAGTATGGTACTCCTTGTGTTAATATAACTGTACAGATGTCTGTATACTGCATCCTCCTGCTTTGCATCCAGCGTGGTTACCCATTTGTCATAAGTTTTTTTCGTGTTTGGTGCTTCCAGATGTGAATGATGTGGGGCTGCTTCATCATCCTCATCTTTCTTTTGTTCCTTGTCTTTTCCAATCCTCTGCACTGTAAGCTTATGAATGTTTAGTGCAGCTATTGCTCTGACCACCACATTTAAAATTGGACCCCTACTATTGCACTTCATTCAGAGTGCAAAAATTTGCAGCCTTATCTATGAATTGAATTCCCAGCCCAACTGCCAATTTCTTTGAAGCTGGAAAACATATTCCTAGATGTTCTATTTAACACACTACTACTAAAGCAATGCTACACCAAAACAATAGCTCACAACAGCTAACAAACACAGAATGCTGAAAAACTTGAAAACCCTAATTCAAGTGAGACAATGGGAGCTTAGCAAGCTACTCTTGCTTGACACCACATGCTATTGTTTACTGACAGTGTGGCAACAGAGTGAGATGTCCCTGCCACCTGTTGGTGGTGCAGGAGATGAAGCTGTTTCATTGTTGATGTTACCTAGACAATGGTATTATTTTGTCACATGTTATTTTAATTGCGCTGCAACATTCACAGGGAAATGTCATAACTGATGTGACTTTTCAGACTTTCCCAATGGATCTGTTGCAGATACTCTTCTTGGGTTTGCTGTCGGATAATATTGTGCAGATCTCACAATATTTCATTGATATGGCTGTTTGGTATCTTCATTTGCTGGTAGCTTACACATGACTGGAACTTCACATTATGTCCATAAAATGACTGTCACTGTATTTGAAGATCTTTTGGAATCTCTCAGCTGTATCCTGAGATTGGGTACCAGGGCGTTAGCTGTCTGGTTCAAACACCAAGGTAAAGTTTGCCAAATCTAAAAATATACTGGTTTCAAGGCCCATCTGCAAGAAGAGAATGCACCACTTTGGTGTACTGTGTTTAATTTCACAGATAGGATCTTAGATGATGCAGTGGTTTCGGTGATTGAGAAAGCTCCAATCCCAGATGTGATAGCTGGGGTAGCGCAGGAAATTATGAAACTTCCTCGAGAGTTTGCAGAAGCAATTAGAAAGGACACCTGCCAAATTTTAACCCGAGCCCCACCAAGAAAGTTTAATATCAGTTCACCAGAAAGCAAGGCTCTGTAAGATTTAAAAACAGAGAAAGACCTCATTATTTTTCATGTCAACAAGCAGAATGCCTGAGTCCTCCTCTTACGAGCTGAATACAACGGAACGGTAGAGCCACTGCTCGATGATCCTGCTTATTGCAATCTAAGAGAGAATTGGACTGGCAAGATCAGAGAAAAACATTAAATCTATTTAAGAAGAGTTCTACTCTGACTAAAGTCATTAAGGGCCTGTGCGAGCAGGCTGCAGTTCCCCCAAGACTGTACGACCTACTGGAGGTACATAAGGATGGCTCTGCTTTTTGCCCTGTAGTGAGCAATATTGGAGGCCCTACCTATATCCTCTCTAAACATCTTACTTCACTGTTGGGACTTCTTGTTGGCAAACGTGACTATCATATCTGGAATTCAGAGGACTTCATAGGATGACTGAAGGCGCTTAAGTTACAACTGTCAGATCTTTTGATTAGTTTTGATGTAGTATCTTTATTTATAAAAGTACCTCTGCAGGGATCTTTAGAGCTTATCTGCAATAAATTTGGAAGACTCTGAGGAAAAAGCACTGCATTTAGCATACCTTCAACCCCCCTGCTTCTGGCAGTATGCAGAAGATACATTTGTGCTGTGGTCCCCTGGAATAGACACATTACCAGTGTTTCCCCTGCATTTGAAACGATTCCATCCAAATATACAATTCACCATGAAGATGGAATAAAATGGTACCTTACAGTATCATGGTTATAAGAAAAGACGGCAGTATGCTGGAACATGGTGACTGCAGCAAACCAATTCAAAGACGCAAGCTGTTATCGTCCAGCACAGTGCGGTAGTGTCTTACGCTCTTTGGTATGTAGAGCAGATGTGGTGTCACATACTGACTGTCTGCCTGATGAACTACAACACCTAAGAATGGTGTTCAAACCGAACGGCTATTCTGATTGGCAAATACACCATGCATTTCATTTCAGGCAAGTTATACATTCCATTCCAAGCAAGTTCAAAGCAGGGTTGTAAGTAAAGATGCAGAGGCACCATTTGCAATGGTGTTCTTGCTGTATTTTGGCAGCATGTCTTGAGCAATAGAAAGAATCCTCAAGAGACACAATGTCAAGTTTGTTTTTCGGCCAGCATCAAAATTGAGGATTTATTTATGCTTGATCAAAGACAATCTTGGCTTTAGGAAACATGGCTTATACAAGATCCCATGCCAATGTGTTAAATCTTATACTGAGCAGACCTGCTGAACCATGCAAGACATTGTGTTGAAAATCATCAGACATGGGTGGGTATAACAAGACGACTGAAGTTTCACGTTCAGTGTCTTCTTTCTGGGACTGTGTTTTTAAGGAGGCCATACATATCCTCACGGCAGACAATCTTATCAACACAGATAGTTGAAAACCTGCATCTTATCAACATGGATACAGGTTTTCAATTATCTGTGTTGATAATTGTCTGCCGTGAGGATATGTGTGGCCTCCTTAAAAACACAGTCCTAGAAAGAAGACACTGAATGTAAGACTTCAGTCTTCATGACTGACTCAGCACTCAGCTGAGATTTAATTCAGGTTTTAACCACAGGAGCATCTGGCAGCAGAGTCATTGCCCACATGCATTGAAGGACTGTGTGTGGCTCCCACCAGGGTGCATTATAAGCACTGTTTTCCTCCAATTGTGAGCATTTCCCCACCATACATATTGCCTGCTCCTGGACTGAGAAATTTTGAAGCCGCTGCATGCCTATCATCAGTCACGCATTGTAGCAGTCATCAGTCATGCGTTGTAGCAGTGACAACAGTAGCTACCACTACCTGAAGGTGTCCAACATTGTATCTATGAAACATTGTGAGATTTGCACAATATGATCCAGTGGCAAAGCTGAGAATTATTTCAAGCTTGGTGCTACAACATCGACCACGGAGTTCCTCTTCTGACTTCAGTCTCTTAACTCCATTCGCCTTGTGGCCTTTTTGTAGTAATATTAAGCTGTGGTGTTGGAAGATTCTCTCCTGGCCATACAGTGTCTTGTAACACTAAGATTTGTTATACACTTTTTCTGCTTGTAATAAATATTTTTCTGTTGCAAACCAATTTTGTGTGAAGTATTTTGCATTGCATTACAACTACTAATGAACTTTTAAAATGGCACCAGACGTACACTAATTTAACATGTTGTCTTCTTCTTTTCTTTATAATAATAAAAAGTAATATGAAATATTCCAAACATATGTGTTAATATGTTTTGTCTTTTCTTTACTTGGCTTTTGTGCATTGTGTGCACTCGGTTTTAAATTTTCCTGCTGCAGTACAAGGATAAATCAAATATAAACCAGATTTTATTTAAAAAAATATTTTTTCAAAAATAAAAGACAAATATAATTTATGTTTCTTTATAGTTTTCTGTTTCAGCAGTACTTTTTCCCACTTGACGGAGGATTTCTTATTCCAGTATTGTGGAATGTAGCTCATTGTGTCATGAGCCAATTGCGCACAAATCTGTCCATGGTCTTGTCATCTTCAAATTGTTGCCCTCCTAAGGATCTTTTAAGTGTGCCAAACAAACATCACAGGACGATAGGTCTGGGCTGTAGGGAGTGTAATCAAGTTGAATCCAGTGCATGTCTTGCAGTATGGGGCTTGATGTTGTTATGAAAGAGGATGACTTTTGAATCATTTGGTCTTGTCTGTTATGGTGACGTACAGCTCTCACCTCATTCTAGAGCTCACGCTTGTAAACAACATTGATTGTGCATTGCTAATGCAAAGAATCAATGAGCAAAATGTCTTATCTGGTCAAAGAAAACTGTGAAAGAACCTTGTCACCTGACAGTTGAGTCCTGATTTTTCCTGAGGCTGTCTCCCCTTTCCTCTCCCACTCCACACTGGCTTGCTTGCTTGAGAATATAGTTGCGGACCCTCATTTTTTTACAGGCGATGATATGACTCAAAAATGCACCACCTTCTTTTTTGGCAGATCTTGCTGTAAGCCTCTGACAGACTCCCAAAGGTCTCTACTTCTGATTTGCAGTCGAAAGTTGGGAACCCACCTGGGTCATCTGTATTGTGCAATACGTCATTTGTGACATAACGTCTGAGAAAAGAAAGAAATAATAATAATAATAATAATAATAATAATAATTATTATTATTATTATTATTATTATTATTATTATTTCTATTATTATTGTTATTATTATTATTATTATTTCTATTATTAATAATAATTATTATTATTACTTCTTTTCTTTCTCAGACATTATGTCTGGTTAAAAATGGAAAGTGACGTGGATCTTGATCAAGCGTGACTTCCTTTTAACTTTACGGTATATGTTACATTGCATTTAGGAACTTTCGGGTAATTGAACAAGTATCAATAATTACAGATTTCTGTACTTGTATATATACGTTTGGATGTAGCTGTATTGCGTTGATGTACTGGTGGATATTGTGTGGTATGACTCCTGTAGTTGATAGTATAATTGGTATAATGTCAACTTTATCCTGATGCCACATGTCCTTGACTTCCTCAGCCAGTTGGATGTATTTTTCAATTTTTTCTCCTGTTTTCTTCTGTATATTTGTTGTATTGGGTATGGATATTTCGATTAGTTGTGTTAATTTCTTCTTTTTATTGGTGAGTATGAAGTCAGGTTTGTTATGTGGTGTTGTTTTATCTGTTATAATGGTTCTGTTCCAGTATAATTTGTATTCATCATTCTCCAATACATTTTGTGGTGCATACTTGTATGTGGGAACGTGTTGTTTTATTAGTTTATGTTGTATGGCAAGTTGTTGATGTATCATTTTTGCTACATTGTCATGTCTTCTGGGGTATTCTGTATTTGCTAGTATTGCACATCCACTTGTGATGTGATCTACTGTTTCTATTTGTTGTTTGCAAAGTCTGCATTTATCTGTTGTGGTATTGGGATCTTTAATAATATGCTTGCTGTAATATCTGGTGTTTATTGTTTGATCCTGTATTGCAATCATGAATCCTTCCGTGTCACTGTATATATTGCCTTTTCTTAGCCATGTGTTGGATGCGTCTTGATCTATGTGTGGCTGTGTTAGATGATATGGGTGCTTGCCATGTAGTGTTTTCTTTTTCCAATTTACTTTCTTTGTATCTGTTGATGTTATGTGATCTAAAGGGTTGTAGAAGTGGTTATGAAATTGTAGTGGTGTAGCTGATGTATTTATATGAGTGATTGCTTTGTGTATTTTGCTAGTTTCTGCTCGTTCTAGAAAGAATTTTCTTAAATTGTCTACCTGTCCATAATGTAGGTTTTTTATGTCGATAAATCCCCTTCCTCCTTCCTTTCTGCTTAACGTGAATCTTTCTGTTGCTGAATGTATGTGATGTATTCTATATTTGTGGCATTGTGATCGTGTAAGTGTATTGAGAGCTTCTAGGTCTGTGTTACTCCATTTCACTACGCCAAATGAGCAGGTCAATATTGGTATAGAAAAAGTATTTATAGCTTTTGTCTTGTTTCTTGCTGTAAATTCTGTTTTCAGTATTTTTGTTAGTCTTTGTCTATATTTTTCTTTTAGTTCTTCTTTAATATTTGTATTATCTATTCCTATTTTTTGTCTGTATCCTAGATATTTATAGGCATCTGTTTTTTCCATCGCTTCTATGCAGTCGCTGTGGTTGGTTATCCAATATGTAATCTTCTTGTTTAGTGTGTTTTCCCTTGACTATGCTATTTTTCTTACATTTGTTTGTTCCAAAAGCCATATTTATATTATTGCTGAATACTTCTGTTATCTTTAGTAATTTGTTGAGTTGTTGATTTGTTGCTGCCAGTAGTTTTAGATCATCCATTTATAGCAAATGTGTGATTTTTATGTTGGTATGTTCCAGTAATATTGTATCCATAATTTGTATTATTTAGCATGTTGGATAGTGGGTTCAGAGCAAGGCAGAACCAGAAAGGACTTAATGAGTCTCCTTGGTATATTCCACACTTAATCTGTATTGGCTGTGATGTGATATTATTTGAATTTGTTTGGATATTAATTGTGGTTTTCCAATTTTTCATTACTATGTTTAGGAACTGTATCAATTTAGGATCTACTTTGTATATTTCCAATATTTGTAGTAACCATGAGTGGGGTACACTATCAAAAGCTTTTTGGTAATCAATGTATGTGTAGTGTAGCGACCTTTGTTTAGCTTTAGCTTGGTATGTCACCTCTGCATCTATTTTCAGTTGCTCTTTAGATCCTCGTGCTCTTTTGCAACAGGCTTTTTGTTCTTCATTTATAATTTTGTTCTGTGTTGTATGTGTCATTAATTTCTGTGTAATGACTGAAGTTAATATTTTGTATATTGTTGGTAGGCATGTTATGGGGCGATATTTAGCTGGGTTTGCTGTGTCTGCTTGATCTTTAGGTTTCAGATAAGTTATTCCATGTGTAAGTGTATCAGGAAATGTGTATGGGTCTGCAATGTAACTGTTAAATAATTTAGTTAGACGTGAATGTGTTGAGGTGAACGTCTTTAGCCAGAAATTTGCTATTTTATCTTTTCCAGGGGCTTTCCAATTGTGAGTAGAATTAATTGCTTGGGTGACTTCATGTTGCAAAATTATCACTTCAGGCATTTGTGGTATCATCTTGTATGTGTCTGTTTCTGTTTGTATCCACCGTGCATGCCTGTTATGCTGTACCGGGTTTGACCATATGTTGCTCCATATGTGTTCCATGTCTGTTATGTTTGGTGGATTGTCTATTTTAATGTGTGTGTTATCTATTGTTTGGTAAAATTTCTTTTGGTTTGTGTTGAATGTTTGGTTTTGTTTCCTTCTATTTTCACTTTTTTTGTATCTTGTAAGTTGTTTGGCCAATGCTTGTAATTTCTGCTTCTTTTCATCTAACTGCTCTATCGCTTCTTGTTGTGAGATTTTACCTAACCTTTTCCGTTTTGTGTCTGATATTTCATTTCTTATAAATTGTGTTATCTGTCCAATGTCTTTTCTCAGTTTTTCTATTCTGATCTGTAGCCTGTGTTGCCATGCTGGTTTTGTGGGTTTCTTCTGTGTGTTGGTTGGTTCTGATCTCTGCCTAGTGTGTATATTTAGTGTAGTGAGTGCTCCTATATAAATCAGTAGTTGTAAATCTTCCATAGTTGTACTTTCATTTATTTTGTTGTGTATGATTTTGTTGATAGTTGTTATTGTTGTTTCGACTTGTGGGTTATTTGGTGGGCTATGCAAGAATGGTCTAATGTCTGTATTTGTGTCTTTGTATTCTATATATGTCATCTGAAATTTTTCTTCTAAATCTAACATGTGTGTCACCTCATGTTCTATTTGTGCTTGTTCTGGTGGCTGTCTTAAGATTTCGTTTTCCTCTGATTGTTTAATTGATGAGTGTTGTTCTTTGTTTGTTTGCTCTGAGATGTTTGAGTCCATTACTGTATTTTCTTCTTCTTCTGATTGCACATTATTTTGTTCTAGTATTTGTTGTACTTGTTGTTTGATGTTTTCTAATTCTGACTGGGGTATCCTGTTATTTTTGATTATTACATGGATCTGATCAGCTAGTCGTCGTTCTGTTAAAAATTTTAATTCTGGGTATCTGGTAATAAATGTTGTGTATACTTGTGATCTGTATCCAGTTGTGTTTGTTCCTAAGTTTGTTGCTTGGTAATTACAGAACATGAGGTGTCGGTTAACTTCATCTGACCATCTCATCCTCTGTCTTTGTTTTCCTTCTAGAGTGGTTGCAGGAAGCATATCCTGCAAAACACCTCTATTTGGATTTAAATCATTTTCCATGTGGCTAGCAGTGTCGTTACCATTGTGGACGGGCATAGGGTTCAAGCGTCATCCACGACCATGACAGGGCTTGTCCGAGGCTTCATTAGTTATGTCCTGAACCAACTAATCACACTAAAAGGGGGGTTAGCCCTATTAGTGGTTTGTTCTTTTCGTCGCCTTTTACAACTGGCAGAACATACCGGAGGCCTATTCTTTTCCCGGGCCTCCACGGGTATTATTATTATCTTCTTTCTTTTCTCAGACGTTATGTCTGGTCAAAAATTGAAAGTGACGCGGACCTTGATCAAGCGTGACTTCCTTTTAACTGTACGGTATATGTTATATTGCATTTAGGAACTTTCGGGTAATTGAACATGTATCAATAATTACGGATTTCTGTAGTTGTATATATAAGTTTGGATGTAGCTGTATTGCATTGATGTACTGGTGGATATTGTGTGGTATGACTCCTGTAGTTGATAGTATAATTGGTATAATGTCAACTTTATCCTGATGCCACATGTCCTTGACTTTCTCAGCCAGTTTGATGTATTTTTCAATTTTTTCTCCTGTTTTCTTCTGTATATTTGTTGTATTGGGTATGGATATTTCGATTAGTTGTGTTAATTTCTTCTTTTTATTGGTGAGTATGAAGTCAGGTTTGTTATGTGGTGTTGTTTTATCTGTTATAATGGTTCTGTTCCAGTATAATTTGTATTCATCATTCTCCAGTACATTTTGTGGTGCATACTTGTATGCGGGAACGTGTTGTTTTATAAGTTTATGTTGTAAGGCAAGCTGTTGATATATTATTTTTGCTACATTGTCATGTCTGTTGGGGTATTCTGTATTTGCTAGTATTGTACATCCGCTTGTGATGTGATCTACTGTTTCTATTTGTTGTTTGCAAAGTCTGCATTTATCTGTTGTGGTATTGGGATCTTTAATAATATGCTTGCTGTAATATCTGGTGTTTATTGTTTGATCCTGTATTGCAATCATGAATCCTTCCGTGTCACTGTATATATTGCCTTTTCTTAGCCATGTGTTGGATGCGTCTTTATCGATGTGTGGCTGTCTTAGATGATACGGGTGCTTGCCATGTAGTGTTTTCTTTTTCCAATTTACTTTCTTTGTATCTGTTGATGTTATGTGATCTAAAGGGTTGTAGAAGTGGTTATGAAATTGTAGTGGTGTAGCCGATGTATTTATATGAGTGATTGCTTTGTGTATTTTGCTAGTTTCTGCTCGTTCTAGAAAGAATTTTCTTAAATTGTCTACCTGTCCATAATGTAGATTTTTTATATCGATAAATCCCCTTCCTCCTTCCTTTCTGCTTAATGTGACTCTTTCTGTTGCTGAATGTATGTGATGTATTCTATATTTGTGGCAGTGTGATCGTGTAAGTGTATTGAGAGCTTCTAGGTCTGTGTTACTCCATTTCACTACTCCAAATGAGCAGGTCAATATTGGTATAGCATAAGTATTTATAGCTTTTGTCTTGTTTCTTGCTGTAAATTCTGTTTTCAGTATTTTTGTTAGTCTTTGTCTATATTTTTCTTTTAGTTCTTCTTTAATATTTGTATTATCTATTCCTATTTTTTGTCTGTATCCTAGATATTTATAGGCATCTGTTTTTTCCATCGCTTCTATGCAGTCGCTGTGGTTGGTTATCCAATATGTAATCTTCTTGTTTAGTATGTTTTCCCTTGACTATGCTATTTTTCTTACATTTGTCTGTTCCAAAAGCCATATTTATATCATTGCTGAATACTTCTGTTATCTTTAGTAATTGGTTGAGTTGTTGATTTGTTGCTGCCAGTAGTTTTAGATCATCCATGTATAGCAAATGTGTGATTTTGTGTGGGTATGTTCCAGTTATTATTATTATTATTATTGGAGGAGGGGGGATATTGATGATTGAAATTTCATGAAAAGAACTAGCCACAATGAAAAATGCCTCTCTCTCTCTCTCTTTTTTAAATGAATGTTAGCCCAAATCACAGTTCATATCCATGACACTCTCTCCCCTACTTCATGATATGAAACAAGCTTATCTTCTTTCACCTTTTTCAATGTCCTCTGTCGATCCTATCTGCCGAGGATCCTGCAGCACAGCAGTACTCCAGAAGAAGACAGACAAGTGTATTGTAGGCAGTCTCTCTAGTATTGATGTTGTGTGTTCTAAGTGTTCTGCCAATAAAACACAGTCTTTAGTTCACGTTCCCAACATTATTTTCTGTGTGATAGTAGTTACGATTTAAGTTGTTCGGTCATAATCCCAAGGTATTTAGTTGAATCAACAATCTTCAAATTTATGCAATTTGTCTTTGAGTGCAATTTAATGTGATCTTTTTAGTACTCATGTTCAGGACCTTACACTTTTTGTTTTTTGGTCAGTTGCCACTTTTTGTGCCATACAGACATCTAAATCATTTTGCAATTGATTTTGATCTTTTAATGATTTCACTAGACAGTAAATGACAGATAATCTGCAAACCAACTAAGAAAGTTGCTCACATTGTTGTCTCAAATTGTTAATAGAGATTACGAACAGCAGGGAATCCATAACACTTATTTGGAGGACCCTGAATATCACTTCAGTTCCACTAGATGACTACCTGTTGTGACTCCTCTTGATGGTTAACATCACCGTAAAATGTGGCTTAATTAAATACAACTATTTACCATATATGAATGGGCTGTCAAACCTTGTCACAATGCCACTGTGGAGGATGGTGGTGGTGTTTGTTAGAATTTTGTTCCATTAAACAGGTTGATTATCGAATCCCCGCCCCGTGTAGTCACCAGCCAGTAGGAAAGATTGTTATAAATTGTGTGCAAGCTGCTTAAACAAATCTTATTATAAGCTTGATGAAACACTAATGTAAAATCGCTTAAAAAGTAATGCCTCACCATATCAAAAGAAAAGCTGAGCCTCTACATAATTCTTCCCCGAGACTAAGAGATCTCATAAATCCACTACATAAAACATTATATCAAATAATTCCACATGTACAGAGTGAGATCACAATTAACACAGTACATCACACAGGAGATGTAAAACCAGAAGGCAATGCATAATTTTCACCCTGCTGTATGAGGTAGCCATATCCACCATCAAATATTTTGGTACACAGATCCTACATATGAATCTTGAACAACACAGTTTGTAAAATCAATTACCCATGACACGTAACAAGGAAAATGCCTGTATCATGGCAGACAGGACACCAAAGGGTTTACAAGCAAGCAACATTCCACCAGATGCCGATACTGGTAGAATAATCGTTAAAGAAGAAAAACTACCGAACAATTTACGAATTGTAGCAATGAGAATAAAAATTATTTCCATAACAAGAATTATATGAAAGCTTTGTACAGTTAAACATCTAGTTTCTTAAATGCCTCACAGTGACCAACAAATACATTTGAAAGTGCCAGTAATAACATTTGTGTTATCTATGATACTACTTAACAGAGTATACATAACCAAAAGTATTCAAATATAAAAAAAATATGAAATTGTATGAAAGTGTAAAATTAACATGAACTCCCTTAGTAACTTGTCCCATAGTAAGAAAGTACCACAAGCAGTTCAGAAATGTGTTGTGGTTTTTATATCAGCATTCTTAGCACCAGTGTCTAATGATGAACATTTTGCAGATACAATTCTGGTAAACCTTATGAAATTTATTCATATTTAATAATCAGTATACCTCCTAAGCTTACAACAGGCTTACACAGCTCTCGTCTAGCCATTATAAGCCAACAACATGGAATCTTGTAAGCCCTAATGCATAACATCCTTTGGTATCTTTGCTGCTATGATGCAGGTATTTTCCTTGTTGATCTGCATGCTATGTGTCATGGATAACTCATTTTTACAAACTGTGTTGTTCATATTTTGCATGTGGAATCTAAGTATCGCACAGTGGGTATGGCTTCCGCGTATACCCGGGTGAAATTTCCTTTTGTTTTCTGGTGATACGATATGTTTACAGTAATGTAGTGTGTGAATTGTGACCTCACTCTGCAGATCTGGATATCATTTGATATAATGTTGTTACACAGTGATTGTGACAATCACTTAGTCTTAGGTAAAAATCATGTAGTCTCAACTTTCCTTTTGATATATTGATGCACTGCATCATAATACTTGTTCATGATTTATGTTTTTAGGTGATTTTATGTTGTTGTTTCATTGAGCTGTTTAATAATATTGAGTTATGCAGCTTGCACAAAATTAATGATGGGGCCCTACAGGTTTTGAGATTGCACATAAGAAAAGAAAGGACCCTGTGGTATGTATTTATATTATGGAACTATTGTACTGGGAGTTTGTACCATACCGGTTTTCCTTATATGCAATTTTCTGTCAAATTACAGATCTGAAGATTGCTAACATCTTAAGCCAAAATTAGTAATCAATAAAAATAATAAATTGCTGTATTGACCAATTAAGGTTTTTTCTGAATTCATTAAATTTTAAACAATTCAATTTGACACAAAAGAAAATATTGGTAGTTAGAATGGACACACACAGAGAGAGAGAGAGAGAGAGAGAGAGAGAGAGAGAGAGAGAGCTGTTGACAAATGGGAACCAAAGGGATAGAAAAAGGCATGTTGGTAGATTTAGATAGATACTGTAGATAGATTTATTCATCTTATAACATACACTTTCAAATCATCGTTGATACGATGTACTGGAGACATGTGAAGATTTTTACATTATTTCATACACATTTCTGAGAAATTGCTACACAGATACATACTGTGGTTTCCAGTCTACAACAGCAAATGCATAATTTCTTTATTTAAACTGCAAAACTGTCTTCAAAGAATTCTTCAATATAATAGTGTGTATGTAGAATGTGATAAGAAGTTGTTCATAGACTGTGACAACAAATTAAATATTTTCTGCAGTTGAAAACCATATAAGATAAATAAAAAAGTAAAGATTAGTGTATCCAAACCCAGAAATTAGCATTTATACTTTTACTTTACTTAATATCATGTGAACAATTTTATAAGTATGTTTTAATTTTTGATTAGATTTTGCTTCTACTTACAGCACCAAGAATCACAGCTAACACATGATGAGGTACCTGAAGCTGAAACAGAACAGGATACTTTTAAAGAAAGTGAAAAAGAATCCCAAGTCTCAGGAAGTGTGATGTGGATCAATGCACTGATTGGTAGAATCCTGTTTGATATTCTTAGCAATGAGTACTGGGTGTTAAAAATCCAGGAACGTATTCAGAGAAAACTCTCTGCCATAAAGGTAAAGTTGTTAAACTAGTAAAAATAATAAACTGGTAAATAAGTATTTGTATGTTGCATTTTGAGGTGCTGTTGGTTTCTCATAGTGCATTCATTTCATTATATTTGTTTGCGCTTATGAGTGCAAACATTAGCTGGCAGAAATAATGATGAGACTTGAAGTCCTGTACAGCACTGACACAAACGAAATGAAACATGCTATTTTGAGGTTACCATGAAGAGGAAATATTGTGTGAAAACTACCCTGTCAGCATTCGTGACCAATACCAAGAAGACGCAAAACTTGGGCAAATTAGAATACACTGTAATTTTCTGAAGATACACTGGGTAGTAACTGATCAGGAAAATATTTGTTGGTGATCCCTGTAGCTGAATTACAGTGTCATATTTTCTGTAGGGAATGTCATAGTTTGACTCTAGGTGTTCTTGCATTTTAGTCTTTGCCCCCCCCCCCCCCCCCTTCCCTCCCCACCCCACTACTTTCCTCTCGTCTTTCTTAAGAGATTCTGTTTATTTATTTATTGGTCCAAGAATCAGTGTTGTACATTGTTTGTACATATGATATAGGACAGTGGTAAACCTAGTTAGTTTACAATACAGTAGTCATTTTGTGTACATTGTTGACATAATAAAAATGCATAATAATGTAGGTTGGTGAACTACATTGCTTCTACATGTGATAATAGCAGTTATTAAGTGAGATGACATGATAAGCACTATGTAAACTATATTATGAATTGACAGTTAGTGAAATTTGGTAAATGAGGTTTACTTATTATTATGTTCCATAAACTCAGACTGGAACTCATCGTTCCATTGTGGTTATTGTGTGTCTATGAGGTCCTCCACTGTTCTACATGGAAAACATTTAGTTTATATGATAATATGGTATTAATTTTCCACGTTAGATGAATTGGTAAGTTTGTTGTAGATGAAAAAGGGCCGTCATTTATGCCCATGCTTTGCGTGCGTGCATGCGTGTGTGTGTGTGTGTGTGTGTGTGTGTGTGTGTGTGTGTGTGTGTGTGTGTCTGATGGATCAGTCTTTCTATCACTTTTTCCACGCTATCTTTACACATTCCCTGAATTTCATGAACAACACTTCTCCAGAACCCCCCTGCGGGTTCGGGGGTAAGAATCGGCCCGCGGTATTCCTGCCTGTCGTAAGAGGCGACTAAAAGGAGTCTCCAACGTTTCAGCCTTATGTGATGGTCCCCTGTCGGGTTTGACCTCCATATCTCAAAATTTTTCCGAAGAGCGAGCCGATTGGGGAAGGGCGCCTTACTTGGTGCATTGTGTCCATCTTGCGTTGAGAACTTTCGCCAGCTTTTTCGTCATTGCGTTGCAGTCCTGCCCGCTCTCCATCTCATGGGCATGGATACGCTCCTGCGTGCACTTTCTGCCAAGCGATGTGCAGGGCCACTTTCTGCACTGACGGCGACCATGGACCACATGTCACCTAACATCCAGCACGGTAGCCAGTCCGATGTGGTGGGGCCGCCATGTACCCTCTTGGTTGTAGCCCCCTGACAACACAGGGATCGCTCTACTGATGCCTGCGCCGTTAACTCCCCACGTATGCCAAGGAGTAGATGCCCATCTCCCTGGGGCATCGGGACTCCCGGCAATGGCCATCCTGCCAGGTGGCCTTTGCTGTGGCTGGGTGGCGCCCGTGGGGAGGGCCTTTGGTCGGAGTAGGTGGCATCAGGGTGGATGACACGCAATGAAGCGTGGCACATCTTCTCTTGCTGGTGGCCAGCCACCAGCAGTCTCTAAGCGTTCGAGGGCCCATTTTAAAGGTAACGTTTATGACCCCAAATCGTTCCCCTCCCTCGCCACACCATGGGAGGAACGAAAGGCTATGAATGAGAGCGACAGGTATTCGCCCCGGTATCTCGTCTGTACCAGAGCTGACGGGGAATCGTTTGTGTCTGTGAAGCCTCAGTTCTTTGTCGAACATTTAGAGGACAAGTTCGGGGAGGTGGAGGGCTTGTCCAAGATGCGGTCAGGGTCAGTCTTAATAAAAACAGCATCCTCTGCCCAGTCTCGAGCCTTGCTCGCTTGTACGAAGTTGGGGGATGTTTCTGTTACTATCACCCCCCATAAAAGCTTAAATATGGTCCAGGGAATTATTTTTCACCACGATCTCCTTTTACAGTCCGATGACGAGCTGCACACCAACTTAGAGCGACGAGGTGTACATTTCATCCGGCGTGTTCATCGGGGTCCGAGGGAGAATCAGGTAGCTACCGGTGCCTTTATCTTGGCCTTCGAAGGTGATATCTTACCAGAGAAGGTCAAGGTGATGGTCTACCGGTGTGACGTCAAACCCTATATCCCTCCCCCGATGCGGTGCTTTAAGTGCTGGAAGTTCGGTCACATGTCCTCTCGCTGTACTTCTAGCCTCACATGTCGAGATTGTGGACGCCCATCTCATCCCGATACTCCATGTGCTCCGCCTCCCGTCTGTGTCAACTGTGGAGAGCCTCATTCCCCTTGCTCGCCGGACTGCAGTGTCTTACAGAAAGAACGCAAAATCATGGAATATAAGGCCCTGGACCGACTGACTTACACTGAGGCTAAGCGGAAATTTGAACGGCTACATCCCGTGCGCATGATGTCATCTTATGCCTCCACTGTCACTCCTGCTCCAGCTCCTTCAGCTGCAAGTTATACAGTCAGCTCTCAGAATCAGAGGACCTCCCCTGCCCCCTTGACAATGGGGGCCCCTTCTCTCGCTGTTGCTCCCACATCCTCTACCTCGGGAGCAGCACCCACTAAACCATCGGGGACCCAGTCCCCACTTCTAAGCTGGAGAAGCGTAAGTCTTTTTCGGCTTCTCTTGCTCGGAAGGGATCCCTTGGGTCACTCCCTTCCCAGGTTCCTACCAGTGGCACAGCAGACACCAGCCAGTGGCTGAAGAAGCCGCAGGTCGCTGGTCGACGGGCTTCGCGATCCTCTTCGGCCCCAGAGACTGACTCCAATAAGCCCTCTCACCAACGGCAACCAAAGGAACAGCGAGAGAAAACGGCTTTGAAGACCCGTAAGTCCAAGACACCTGCGGTGGCACCTACTCCACCGCTACCTAAAAGCTCTGCATCTGAAGATGAGGTGGAGATCCTTGCGTCCGCTGAGGACCTCGATCTCGCTGATCCCTCAGACGCAATGGATGGCACTTGCACGGGTGCTCCATCGGATGCGGCAGGTGACCCAGCGGCGTAATCTGCCTTCCCAGTCCCGTCACACCTTTCTCCGCAATGGACAATACCATCCTCCAGTGGAACTGCAGCGGTTTCTTCCACCATCTAGCTGAGCTCCGCCAACTTACCAGCCTTCACCCTTTCTTCTGCATTGCTCTCCAGGAAACTTGGTTTCCAGCAATGCGAACCCCCGCCCTCCGTGGCTATCGGGGTTATTATAAGAACCGAGCAGCTTATGAAAGGGTGTCTGGTGGCGTCTGCATATATGTCCTTCACACTCTGCACAGCGAGTCTGTCCCTCTCCAGACACCTTTAGAGGCTGTCGCTGTACGGGTGTGGACGCCACAGGCTGTTACCGTCTGCAGTCTTTACCTTCCACCGGATGGTGATGTCTCGCAGCATGTCCTGGCTGCACTGGTAGCCCAATTGCCACCTCCTTTCTTGCTATTGGGCGACTTCAACGCCCATAACCTTCTGTGGGGTGGGTCAGTGGCAACAGGTCGAGGCGCCATCGTTGAGCATTTATTGTCGCAGCTCGATCTCTCGCTGTTAAATGATGGTGCCTACACACACTTCAGTGTGGCGCATGGCACCTACTCCGCCATTGACCTTTCAATCTGTAGCCCTAGCCTCTTACCGTCTGTCCAATGGAGTGTGCATGACGACCTGTGTGGTAGTGACCACTTTCCGATCTTTCTGTCACTACCACAGCGTCACTCTTCTGGGCGCCCTAGCAGATGGGCTATGAATAAGGCTGACTGGGACTTGTTCTCCTCCACTGCCGCTCTTGAGCCTCTCTCTAATGATGACATTGATGCGGTGGTTCAATCGGTCACCACCGGCATTGTTACTGCCGCCGAATCTGCCATTCCCCGCTCCTCTGGGTCCCCTCGGCAGCGGACTGTGCCTTGGTGGTCGCCTGAGATCGCTGCAGCGATTAAAGATCGCCGGCGGGCGCTACAGCGTCACAAGCGACATCCCTGCATTGAACACCTGATCACCTTCAAACGGCTGCGTGCGCGGGCCCGCCGCCTTATCCGCCAAAGCAAGCAGGAGTGCTGGGAGCGGTATGTGTCCACCATTGGCCTCCATGTCACTCCATCGCAGGTCTGGGCCAAGATTCGACGCGTCTACGGCTATCGGACACCTGTCAGCGTCCCTGCGCTCTCACTGAATGGAGCAGTTTGTACTGACTCCGACGTCATTGCAAACCACTTAGCAGAGCATTTTGCTATGAGTTCCGCTTCTGCGAATTACCCCCAGGCCTTCCGCTCCATTAAAGAGCGGATGGAATGTCGGAGCCTTTCTTTTCGCGCCCACACTTCTGAATCCTACAACGCTCCATTCAGTGAGTGGGAATTTCACAGTGCCCTTGCCGCTTGCTCTCATACCGCTCCCGGGCCAGATAGCATCCGCTGTCAGATGTTGAAACACCTTTCAGTGGACTGCAAGCGACGCCTCCTCGACCTGTACAACCGTCTCTGGGTCAAGGGTGAGTTTCCGTCGCAATGGCGGGAGAGCATTGTCATCCCCGTTTTAAAACCGGGCAAGAGCCCTTTGGAGGTGGACAGCTACCGCCCCATTAGCCTCACCAACGTTCTTTGCAAGCTTCTCGAACGGATGGTGAGCCGGCGCTTGCATTGGGTACTGGAGTCTCGGGGCCTTCTGGCTCCGTCTCAGGGTGGGTTCCGTAAAGGCCGCTCCGCCGCCGACAATCTGGTGAGCCTAGAGTCGGCCATCCGTACTGCCTTTGCCCGCCGTCAGCACCTGGTCGCTGTCTTTTTTGACATGTGGAAGGCGTACGATACGACATGGCGTCATCACATCCTTTCTACGCTTCATGGATGGGGTCTACGGGGCCCTCTGCCAATCTTTATCCGCAATTTCCTGTTGTATCGTACCTTCCGCGTGCAAGCCCAGCCTCATATAGTTCCTCCCACGTCCAGGAGAACGGCGTGCCACAGGGTTCTGTTTTAAGTGTCTGCCTGTTTTTAATAGCCATTAACGGCCTCGCTGTGGCCGTGGGAAATTCTGTCTCCGCTTCCCTGTATGCTGACAACTTCTGCCTTTACTACAGCTCTATTGGCATTGCAGCTGCTGCACGTCAGCTACAGGGCGCAATCCGCAAGGGGCAGTCTTGGGCTGCAGCGCATGGTTTTCAGTTTTCGGCTGCCAAGACCCGCGTTATGCATTTCTGCCGGCGCCGAACGGTCCATCCTGAGCCGCGGCTTTCTCTTGACAACGAACTTCTTGCTGTGGTGGAGACCCACAGGTTTTTGGGGGTGGTTTTCGATGCCCGGTTGACTTGGCTGCCTCATATCCGGCAGCTTAAACAGACGTGTTGGCAGCATCTAAACGCTCTGAGATGCTTGAGCCACACCCGCTGGGGCGCCGACCGCTCCACCCTGTTGCGGCTCTACCAGGCGTTAATCCAGTCCCGTCTGGATTATGGGAGCCTGGCTTATGGCTCAGCATCCCCATCTGTGTTACGGGTGCTGGACCCAATTCTCCACAGCGGGATACGCCTTGCTACTGGTGCTTTCCGCACCAGCCCTGTGGACAGCGTACTAGTGGAGGCAGGTGTACCTCCACTGTGGTTACGATGCCAACGTTTGCTTGCCGCTTATGCTGCCCATGTTCTAAGCTTGCCCGGGCATCCAAACTATCGTCTCCTGTTCCCGCGATCGGTCGTCCATCTGCCAGAACGTCGGCCCCGGTCTGGTTGTACAATCGCGGTCCGCGTCAAAGAGCTTCTCTCTGGGCTTCAGGTTTTCACTGTTCCACCTCCTTTCCGGGCTACTTTGCATACACCCCCATGGTGTGTTCGTCGCCCTTGCCTTCGGCTCGACTTGGCACAGGGCCCGAAGGACTCAGTCCCTCCAGAGGCCTTCCGCCGCCACTTTTATTCCATCCTGGCCACGTATCAGGGCTCTGGAATTGTTTACACTGACGGTTCGATGGTTGCTGATCGTGTCGGGTATGCGCTAACTCTACGGGACCATTCTGAACAACATTCCTTGCAGGATGGCTGCAGCGTTTACACTGCTGAGCTGGTCGCCATCTTTCGTGCCCTAGAGTATATCCGCTCCTGCTCAGGTGAGTCCTTCGTTATCTGTAGCGATTCCCTGAGCAGTTTACGAGCTCTCGACCAGTGTTTCCCTCGTTCTCGTCTGGTGATGGCTATCCAAGAGTCTCTGCATACTCTTGCCTGTTGCGGCCGCTCTGTGGTCTTTGTGTGGACCCCCGGTCATGTCGGTACCCCGGGTAATGAACATGTTGACCGCCTGGCGAAAGAGGCCACCAGTAAGCCATCTCTGGACGTTGGCCTCCCAGAGACTGATTTGCGGGCAGCCTTCCGCCGCAAAATTTTGGCGCTATGGGACGATGAATGGCGCGCACTGACAACGCGCAATAAACTCCGTGCTGTCAAGGAGACGACAGTTGTGTGGCGGTCACCCCTGCGAGCCACTCGCAGGGACTCAGTAGTTCTTTGCCGGCTCCGCATTGGCCACTCCTGGCTGACACACAGTTATTTACTGTGCCGGGAGGACCCTCCTCTATGTCGCTGTGGGGCGGCTTTGACAGTGGCCCACATTTTGATGGCCTGCCCCCTTTAAGCTGTGGTCAGGCAGACATTTGCGCTGCCTGATATGCTCCCTGCCCTTTTAACAGACGACTCCGCTATGGCTGACTTAGTTTTACGTTTTATTCGGGCAGGGGGATTTTATCATTTAATCTGAGTGTTTCTGTTTTATTTTATTGTTTTCTGTTGATTCTGGCCTTTGGCCTATGATTTTAAACTGATTTTTTAATGTGGTTCTAAGTGGTTGGCTTTTCCTTTTTTTACTTCTATGGTCGGCCAACCACCGTCACGCTCTGTGTGATTTTAGTTCGTTTTTTCTTGTCTTTGTCTAAGTTTCCCTTGTTCTGTATCATCTGTGATCTATTCTGTTCCTTGTTTTTATTCTCTGTGGGTGTTCTTTGTATTTGGAAAAAGGGACCGATGACCGTAGCAGTCTGGTCCCTTTAATCCCCCAAACCAACCAACCAACTTCTCCAGAAGCCATTTTGTTTTGTCTTCCCTAAACTTCCTATTTATTTCATTCCTATGTTATTTATATTGCTGTATTCCATTCTTCTCCTGAACAGTTTTGTATTCCCGTGTTTTTATCGATAATTTGCAAGCCTTTACTCTGTTGCTCAAGGTTTACCATGGAAAGTGTGAACGTGATCACCCTTCCAGAACCTCCTCCACTTTGATAGTTGACTACATATCTTTCTTCTAATATCTTTGAACAAATAATTCTCACTCCCCACTGTCACTTCCTCACAGAGGACAACATTTTTATGTCAGAGCAGTTTGGTTTCTGTCCTGAGCATTCCACTGTACAAGAAGAGCGAATCAACTGGAGCAGTATTCCTGGATATAGAAAAGGCATTTGACTGCATCTGGCACAGTGGCTTCATCTACAGCCTTGATACACTTAAATACCCAGAGCTCTTAATTTGTATTAATGACTCATTTCTTGCAAAACGATAGTGTTTCATAAGAACTGTTATTTGATCAAGCCAGACATGACCGATTGAGGTAGGAGTACCCAAAGATTCGGTCTTAGGCCCCTTTCTGTACATCAGGGACTGTGAAGAATTCTCCACATGTTCAGTGCTCATGCTCTTGTGTGGAGTTCTCTTGCTTGCCCACACACTCTGAGCAGGAAGAGGTGCAAACTGTGAACACGCCTAATGCAGATGGCACTGCATTCATGCAAGGAACACTGAACATCTCTCAAGTGGCTTGGTTTCATGTTTCATAACAATGTAGATCACAAACGAAAACATCTTCAGAATTATCTAATAATTTTTGGTGCATTGTGGACAATAATAAAATTTGTACCTGGTACAAACTGTTGGAATATGATCGAACACAGACAGTTTTGCATATTTTTGACACTTGGGCTGCCACATTATTGTGTCTCAATTAATTTCAAGAAAAGGAAAGGCCTTTCACACACACATGTTAATTGAAACATTGTATCATATTTGCAATCTCATTTTGGAGCCACGGAAACACTTCTTGAGGAAAACAATTTAGAACTTCTGGACAGTTTTATTGTAATAAAATTTGTCTTTTAAACAGGTTATGCATTGCACATTGATCAGTTCCATCTCCACATCTTCAGAGGAATTTTCAATTTAAACAGCTAATGATCTTGAAAACAGCTCAGAAACACATTTTAGATTGCCAATGTCCTCAAAACGTTTAGTGAGTATTTCAGTGCCACAGTAAATTCTTCAAAATTCGTGTTTTCTTAACACCAGTGAGCACAGGGAAATGAACGGTTTTTCATGAGGGTTGCCCCTTCCACAGTAAGATTGTTGTTTTGAATGGATCCCCATCAGATTAGAAATAATTTTTTTCTCACCTTGTAATGCTTTACTGTAGACAATGTGCAGTCAAGTCCACATAAAGTGAGAAGTGCGCAGTTCATTCTGTATGTTTGAATTCTTGTTCTTGCTCTCCTTTGTGCTTAAGGTACTCAATATTAGCGGGTCTTAAATCTAAAAATTATTTCAGGCATGCTCCATTATTTAACGAACATTCTTTGCAGTGATATGTAATGTCTCCATACTTTTCATTCATTTCCATCAAACACTGTAGTCATACATGCAACTTTGGAAGATTTACTAGTCATATCACCAGTTTCATCATATGCTGCATGCCTGCTAATTTTGCACAAAGTGCTTTTTGTTGTTCAGAATAATAAATGCTGTACATATTGTCTGTTGATCATTATAATTTTTAGCTCTTTCCTCATCAGCAAAATTTCTGAATTCATTCTGCACGATGTAATGGTGCTCTGTAGCAAATTTGCAGAACCTATTGATTATCCAACTGTGTAATAGATATCAATAATTCTTATTCTTCCCATCTGTGATTCCCGTTCATTTTTAAATGTTGGGATGGTAGAATGCTATACTGCCTCTTTTTATGCAAACAACAACTGGAACTATGAACTTCCTTTGTACCACAAATAAATAGCAAAATATAAAAAGCACTGAAACCATGATTCTGCAGAACTGAAGAAAGTGGCAACCACAAAATGCCAGTCCAAATGCCAGAAGAAACATTGTCACATTTCACTGATAAATAAAGTGTCACAATGTACTTAGTAGTTCAGAGAAGGACCAAGCAAAGCCAAGACTGGCCATGCGTTGGACCGTTCAAATGCAGCACATCATTCTAGTGTGCATTTTCACACACTGTGGCCAACACTGCTGTACACTGTTTATGCTAGTGACATTTCTAAACTGGTCAGCAATGTGATATCTTTCTACACTGATGATACTGTAGTATACCAGAAATCTCACAACCTTATTTTTGTTTACCATAAATTAATAGCAGCACTTGGGCAAAATTATGCAGTGGTGCAACATTTGGAAGGCAAAAATTAACCCAACAAAATGGCGTGTTACCTATTTCATCACCAGGATCAAACACCCATTGTTAACTCTCCATTGGGCCCGGAATTTGCCTTGACATGATTTGGTAGCATATTTAGCCCTGAAAATTTACTGACATCTCACGTAGAAGAAACAGATGCCACAAAAAAGTTACACATTCTTATTTCAACTGTACCCTCCCCTAAGGAGTGACGGATTAACTGTGAAATGTTCACTCCTCGTCTGACACCAGCTTCTACTCCCAGTTGTCTTGTTGGCTTAGAAGTTTTGTCTGTGGGGTCATTGAAAGTAATCTCAGGTGTTGACAGATGCATCTCAGATACACACGTTAGAGATCTATTAGAATGGCCCACTGGCAATGAAACCCGCGAATCTTCATATAAATGTCTGAAACTTACCTTTTAACACAATAGTTCAAGGTTTAAAAAGATATGATATGAAAAACATTAAATGGAAACAGTTAAGGGTTCCTCACTCTTTCAGTAATACTATGTAAGCATCATTATATTTACCATCTGAGGTTAGCAGTTTTTGTCTCACCAGACCATCATAACATGTAAAAAAGATGATTCACTTCAGTTAACTGAATATATCCGTGATTAGCTAATATTATGTTTGCTAATATTACAGATCTAAACTTCAAGGATTTGAATGACCTGTTTCTCATTTGAAATCTCAAAGTTACTCCTAGTCTCTTATTGAGAGCAATTGATCCCTAATTAACATATTTTTGTAGAAGTCTGTAGTTACGAGCACAATTTATTTGGGTTATTACACTAACACAGTAGAAACATACATCAAAGACAAAAACTTACAAGTTTGATCTCTCACAAACAGAAGATAGCCGGCCAATATTACAGTCCATAGCTAGTCCAGAATCACAGCTAAAGTCATCTGCAGATAGTGGCCAGTGCAGATAACATTCTATCAAGCTAGAACCCTTGAGAAAAAAATGCTCTGTGCGGCAGGCGGCAGCTGATCAGAGGCCATGGAGTTCTGCCAGGTGACTTGACATGAGCTGGAGGGGGGCTTCTTCCCAGAGTGCTTCTTACAGAGGCAGCTTGTAAATTACAGTACCACCAGCAGTGAGCGCTGGAGGTAGGGATCAGTCTTCGACAGCTTTGAGAGAGCTCCGTGTCATTGTCAGAGTCGGTTACTAAAATTTTCTTGTCATTTTATGTCGTATTGGCATTTATAATTTGTCTTACAATGCGGGTCTGATCTGAAAACAATTTATGAAATCTTTCAGGACTATGGTTCTCCTTTCAGTTGGCAAAATAATGTGCAACAAGTTGCTCATCTTTTTGAGCCATTTTATGATCAATTTCATTTTTTGCTTTGTTGGTTTTTTTCCCAGCTAATGTAATTGTGGCACACACATCTTTATACTTCTGGAGGTTTGATATTCACAATTTTTTCAGGTGTGTTGTATTTGAGAGTTTCACATATTTTATCATTTTTACCTCACCCCCTCCACCACCTCTCTCCAAACCCTCCCTTTTCTTCCTCCCCCCCTTCATATCCCCTTCCTCCCACCCCTTTCATCCCTTTCCCTCCACACCCTGGTTCCTTTTGCTGTTGTTTCTGTTTGCACTATACCTCCTTTTATGTAATTTGTTTCTACAGTAAAGACCATTTTTAGATGGTAACTTGTTATTTGTTGCCATTTTATTAATATGAAATATGTACATAGCTGAAGTTTATCTGCTGTTTAATGTTATAATTTTAATTTTAACCTGTGAAAAAAGTTTAGCATGATAATTTCATTCACTATCACGTACCTTCCTTGTGCATACTATTAGTGTCCTCTCTTGCTCGAAGCTTTCTTTAGCGCAAGTTTTGCATATGTGATGCCAGTGCACTAGATGTATGTTGGTGAGAAAATACCAATTGACAACAAGTGTGTTGTGCATATTTTAATTTATTATGAAGGTGAAATTTTATATTTGACTAATGCCTTCCAGCTATATTTTAAGGTACCTCTGTCACAATATGTAATCCAGTAAGGCTGAATAAGTTTATGTATTCATGAGGAGATATGATTGCACCTCTGTGAATATTTACATGTTTGCACTGTAACTTGCTTAGGTTGTCTATAATTCCTTGTGTAGAAGACATTTTGGTAAACAATGAAGCAATGGTAAAGGGGTTTTAATATTCCATCCAGTTTTCAACTGAGTGGCTGTTTACTATTTCTACGAGAAGATTGCATTCTGCAGTTCCTCCTGCAGCTGTGTATACATTTTGAAAGTGTTATGGAAATGAAGTGCAATATCATCTAACTTAGAGCTGCAGTCCGTATTTCCCTGCTAAGTTTAGAACTGAGTGGAATGTTATTGATTGTAACTCAGCTCTTGACAAAACTAATCTGACTCTGGAATAAACTTGACACCAGAAATCTGATGACTGAGCCACTGACTGATAGAGCTGAGTAAAGATGTCTCCAGCAAAATGAAAGGGCTAACCTGTATCTGAAACACTGCTGCACAGCTCCCTCAACTCCCTATGGTCATGCTAAAGTATTTAACTTAGTTTTGGCAGATTATGGTGAATGACTGTCCTCGCCTGAGAAGTGATGCATAATCATAGTCAGTAAAAGGCAAAATTAAATGAATAGATAAGTAGCCTAGTGGGTGAGACACAGCTTGTGGAAAGACATAAAGATGAACTGCAAACAAGGTGATGGTAGGAATGGAGGCAGGGATGCGTCTTCAAGCATGGAATTATGAGAATTTTGTCTTGAGTTGGACAAAAAGCACAACCAATATAGTGAACTCAACTATCTACTACAAGCAATCAAATAAGATTAAATCAAATATGTAAGGTTCAAGCATAACTTGAAAATCCAACATTTAATCGTTGATTCTTTGTTGACCAAACAGTTGGGGAAACTTTAAATAAGGAGCTATGAATGATCTAGGTCACACATCTTCAAGAATGAAAACTGAGCCTTTGCACAGTGTCAGTATACAAAAAAATATTAAATGAAACTTGAAATACAATTATTCAGTCATAATGGAGGCTCACAGAAATTAGCATGAATACAAGAATTCGGTATATGTCATGCTTGAAAAAAAATTTAAATTCGGTGTTTGGTCTTATTCTGCAGTTTGGAACTGGAGAATGAAATCTTCTTGCAGAAACAGTAAACAACCAATCAATTGCAAACTGGATGGTGGATACATGTGGTTGCATGTAATGCAGACACCCACATCAAATGCAGCTAGTGTTGATTGTAGGAAACAAACCAAATCCAACATGAATACAAAATGTGGCTTGTGCCTGAAAAACAATTTACAAATATTGTCTGGTACTGCTTATCGCCAACAGTTAGTGCCTACAGAAAATTGTAGTGCAAAATTATTCTGACCTTGTTGGGAAACAACTAGGAATTTGGTATGGAAAAAGAGATTTATTAACATGCTGGCCTGTGGCACTTCAAATTTAATAACTAAGGATCCATTAGAACTGAGAAGTGGACTCTCCAAAGTGGCTAGAAAGGGCAAAAATATACTACACAACATTAACTATGAAATGCAGGAAAAATTATCTAATTCTGTGTTGGAAAGCTGTATGCCTGCCACTCTAGTCACAGCAGAACAACACAAGAGTGACTCATGAAAAGTTTGCTCAAGATGTGGGGCTCGAGTCTTACCTCGTAGCACTTACATTTGGCCAAGCTACAAAGTCCTTCCTACACCGACATCATTAACATAAAGGAAAGAAAGCGAGCTTCACATGTCAATAGGAATTCTTGGGCAGAAAGTTATAGGGGCCAATCCTGGGGGTGTGGGAAAGACATTCCTGTCACCTAGCTTGCCTGCTCTAGTCAGAGTTCTTTAGAGTGTGTCTACCTGCCTAACTGCTGGCACCTAATTACTAGAGCAGACTGTGAGGTCACAAATCCTGAGAGAGCATCTGTACATTTCCCCCCTGCTGGCAGAGGACATTAGGTTGAAAATGCTGAACCTGGTGTTGCGTTTAGCACTGGTCTGTGGCTGTGAATAGCATCAGTGGTGGCAGCATGCAATGTTGCTGTTTGAGTATAGGGGGCATGCAGTGAATGAGATCTGTGGTGTGCTTTACAGCCGGCATGATGATAGCTGGGGTTCACGGCGGACTGTTGAGGGCAGCTGGCAGCTTCCAACAGCCTGGATGGCGTGGCTGCAGCATTTGACAGAGGAGAGCAGGTCCTGTGAGAGTCATCCTGGGTGGGTGGGGCAAAATTGTCATCAGAGTGAATCAGACCTTGGGGCAGGGTTACAGCAAGCTTGGTGGAAGACAGTCTGGGTGGCGACCTGTAGGAGGTAGCGTTTGGCAGCTCAGAAGGTGCAACAGGCAGCCCAGCAGGTAGTGCACTGGGCTGTGCAGCGAAAGGCCCACTGTGTTAAGTGAGAGATGGCATGCTCTGTGGCTTGAAAAAAAAAGAGGTCCTGCATGGCTTTACTGTGGGTTTGCTTAGCATCTTGAGCAGCACACAGAGTTGCAATGTGGCACAGTCTAGCCGAGGGCAGTCACTCGGGCAAGCGGGAAATGGATGACTTCGTACTGTGTGGCATGCACGTGTGATGTATGTGTACCAAAATGTGTGGGTGCCACTAGCAACTGCTGCTGCTGCTAGAAGACCTTGTGCAATGCTGGCGTGGTGGCAGCATGATACTCTGTAGAGCACGTATATAACTGCAGCAGAGGTTGCAGGTCAGCTGGCATCGAAGGTGTTGGAGCAGCACCAGGAGCTGGAGGAACGGCACCTGCAACTGCGTAAGCAGCAGCAGTGAGGCATCCTGATCCACGTCGGTCAATGCCTGCTCTGCATTGGGTTCTGCTTGTTCTGTACCAAGTTCTGTGTGCTGAATACCAGCAGCAAAGGGGGGGGGGGGGGGGGGGGGCTGCATCTAGTTCCCAGATGCCAGCCGTGGGCATCAGGGAAGACTTCAACTGCCTGTCACTGCACAAGCACCATGCAGGGTGAGCACATATGCTGGTTTAAGTGTATCAGTGTAAACAATTGACAGGGTGCCATGGAGATGGACTGTAAAGTTTTTCTCACCTCTCTTCAGGAAGAAGTGAAGGTCTGAGTACCATAGTTAAAGTGTTCTCTGCCAAGCATTGATGTGTAACAGTATGTGTATGCACACTGTTGCACACTGTAAGGTTGTGATGTATAAAAGCCTTGCATTCACCATGACGCTGCGGAGGTATCAGTTGTAACTGGGTTGTGTAATCTTGAAGTTGATGTACAGGCAGTAGTGGGAAGAGGCTTCAGTTTGATAAAATAACCTGGTAGGGCAAGTGGCTGGTCAACAGGATGAAATGAAGCAGTTGCTGTATGCATGTCAGCCTACTTTTGCACACTGATACGGAACACAGGTACAAGCGTAGGTATGACAATCCCATTGGATAGCAGGGCAGAAGAAATGTACTGGGACAAGAGCAGCAGATGCCATGGTGTGCTAGGCCCTATAGGCAATCATATGCCAGCTTGTGGAAGGCAGGGGAAGGTCCCATACCGGGCACCTAGTGGAGTTGGAGAAGAAGGTCAATATTTGGTTCCTGATGCAGTATGGCTAGGGCAGGGTTGGTGGACTAGGCCTTTGCTTGGGCATCGTAATCTGACAGAGGACTGAGGCCATAGAAGTGACTGTGTCCGGTGGCGGTGTTATCTGCAATGGATGCATGACATATATCAGTTGAAAATTTTGCAGTGTATTACTTTTGGTAAAACTGTCGGAGTGACATTTGAATGCCATCTTTCTGACAAAACCGTGTTGGAAGAGGATGGTGTTCAATGAAGAACAGAAGTACTCCACTGCTTCATAGATGGCAAACAATTCCTTCTCACATGCATCCCATTTACACTGGGGCTTGGAGAGCGTAGCTGAGAAGAAAACCAGCAGCTTTAAAGTGTCCCCAATGTATTGTTGAAAGACAGCGCCGATCGCAGATTGACTTGAGTCTGTGATAGTAGTGAGTAGGATGGTGGGGTGGGATTGTGCCAGAAGGGCTGCATTAGTTGAGGTCACATTTGGTGCTGTCATGGGTAGCATTCATGGCATGGGCTTGTGACCCTCAATTTGGTTGCCTTGCAGTGTGGCTGTGAAGGCTCCTGAAAAGAAGCTCCATTTTGGATAATCGTCTTAAAAAGTTGACCATCCGGAGAAGTCTCTGAAGTTCGATACATGTTGTAGGGCATAGATATTTGAAGATCACTCTGAATATTTTGGGAAGAGGTCCAGAGCCGGAAGAAGAAATGATATGTCCTAGGAATTCTATTTTGGTTACTCTGAAAACACATTTCTCCAGATTAAAAATGACTCCTGCTTTTTTGAGGTAGGCAGAAATTTCTCTGAGATGCTTTCAGTGTTCTGTTATATCGTGGGAGTAAATGACGATGTGAAGTATACAAAAGAGCCCGGTGCACAGTGGAGGGCATTGCCTAGGGAATGTTGTCAATTTGCACTGCATTGTGGAGGTTGAAGATCATAAAGGTGCTCTTGAAAAGGCTAAAAGGTGTTGTTATGGATGTTTTGTTAATGTCCTCTTGTGCAACTGGAATCTGTGCGAAAGCTTTGGCACAGTCGATCTTACTGAAGGTAGTGGAGCCTGAAATGTCATCACTATAACTCCATAAGATTGTTATGGGGAAGTGTTCAGGAATGGTTCTCGCATTGAGCTGCTGATAATCACTGCTTGGGTGCCAGGTCCTGTTGTTCTTCATTACCAAATGTAGTGCTAAGGACCAAGTGATTTTAGATGGACAGAGAATACTGGCAGTGAAGGAGGCCTCAGTTTCTGCCTGTGAAAAATATTGATTGTCCGATGGAAGGGAAATACCATGATAGTGGTCTGACAGGTCCGGAGTGGTTGCAGTGTAATGCACCATGTTGTGGTGCACCTTGTGGGAACAGTGGGAAGGAAGGATGAGGAGTGGAAATTTGGAAAATATTGGCAAAGGGACTGTAATAGGAGAGTTCTTTGATAGTAAAGTGGGTGGCAGGGTGGGAAGTGCAGGGAATGGAATGGTTGCCTCTCCATTATTTTAAAAGTTGCCACAAAAATCTTGGAATGTTCAGCGTTCTTGTTGAAAGTTAATAGCAGCATCAGAATTGGCTATCATCTCTTAACAACTGAAAATTTAAAACCAGTGCTAGGCCTTTTTATGAATCAGACATATTAGCTACACTTACTCAAATTTTAGGGTTAACTGGTTCAGTGGTACTATGCAGAAACTATATCCTGGCAGCTGGCCGCATATGTAAACAAACAAAAACTTCTGACTCTGTGAGGGGAGAGGAGCAGTATGGGGAACAAGCCCTCTCCCTCAGGGCTGGCAGCCTGTGCCCAGGGTTTGTGCTCCTGCGAAAGCAGAACTGGCATAATGGTCTTGTGGATCGTTGATCCCTACCAACGCAGTAAGAGTTGCATTCGAACCCGGTGATAGACCAGGTGTAGTCTGTTCACTTGTTTCAAAATAAGAAAAGAAAATATTGAATAACACATAACTCAAAACAAAATGGAGTACACAAGTGAGAAATGAGTGAGAAAGTGTAGCATATACAGCACACAAGAATAACAATAAAATTTTTATTTGTTTTGATCACGTTATGATTCAAATTACTAATTAGAAATGCTAAACAGTCATCCTCAGATCTAGGAAAGGAAAGCTGTTATCGTACATGTCATAAGCATACAGAATGTAAAATAATTAAAAGTAACTGTGCCACAAAAAGAACTTAGTTGTCTGTGTCTCTGTCTCTCCTATTTTTTTGAAAAGAGGAATACAAAATTGCATGAAGAGAATCTTTTATTTAATATGATACCCACATTTGTATCTTCAGCTTATAAAGGAAGTTAAATTCTGGCATTTACTGTCTGTGCTAGTGGGAAGGTGTTAGTAACCATAACTTTAAATAAAACTTCCTGGCAGATTAAAACTGTGTGCCGGACCGAGACTCGAACTCAGGACCTTTGCCTTTCGCGGGCAATTGCTCTACCGGCTGAGCTACCCAAGCACGACTCATGCCCCGTCCTCACAACTTTAATTCCGCCAGTACCTCGTCTCCTACCTTCCAAACTTTACAGAAGCTCTTCTGCGAACCTTGCAGAACTAGCAGTCCTGAAAGAAAGGATATTGTGGAGACATGCCTTAGCCACAGCCTGGGGGATGTTTCTAGAATGAAATTTTCACTCTACAGTGGAGTGTGCGCTGATATGAAACTTCCTGGCAGATTAGAACTGTGTGCCGGACCGAGAATCGAACTCGGGACCTTTGCCTTTCGCGGGCAATTGCTCTACCACCTGAGTTACCCAAGCACGACTCACCCCCTGTCCTCACAGGTCCTTAGTTCGAGTCTCGGTCCGGCACACAGTTTTAATCTGCCAGGAAGTTTCATATCAGCGCACACTCCGTTGTAGAGTGAAAATTTCATTCTACAGAACTTTAAATATTCAGGAATATTTCTTTGCAATTATCTCTCTTCTTCGATAGCCTATTCATTCTTTGCCCGACTTTGTAAAAATTTTATAAATTTGGATGAGATCAAGATGTGGTTCATGCGATTTGAATCTTTAGTTCAAATCTTATTTGCTTGACCACAAAACTCATCATAAATATACAAAATTTATGTATAGGACTTTTCTTTTTTAGATGATTTTCAGCAACTGAAACTGGGGGTCTGAAAAGTAATTTGCAATCAAGACAGATAAAATTGTTGTGGAATATTCGAATAGTATGCTCCTCAAATTGATCATGGTGGACTTAACAAAAGTTTGCTGTCATTAAACTATTTTCACAAGTGGATGTACTGACCTGTAAACTGATGATATGTACCCATATACACTGCTCAAAAAAAGAAGGGGAAAACATGCATCAGAGGCTGATTTGCTTTTGGTGTACTCAACAACTAATCATTTACCATCCATGTGGACATTTTACCCAACAAAGAACATGCACTGTGGTATCTTAATGCATTGAAAGTTGCTAGGGCAGTCTGTTTTATCTAATGAGGGTAGACTTTCCCTCGAGTTCATGCAGATATCAATGTCTTTCCCTCTTCCATCCATAAGTTGTGGACACGGTATGGGAACACAGGTAGATACACAAGGCATTTGGAGAAGGTCACCGATGCATTACAGACCCACGTGGAGATTGATATCAGGTCACCTGTGCATTGTGGCATTATACAATTGCTGTCAGAGTACTGCAAGACCATCTCAGAAGGGCCACGGGAGCCTCTATAACCAGTCAGACTGTACGGAAAACATTACAAGAAAGGGTGTAATGACCCAGTTGTACTCATCAGGTATTCCACTTGACATGACAACATTTTGCAGCTCGCCGTCAGGTCTGCCATTCCCATTTTAACTGGCAAATTTGCCACTGGTGAAACGTGTTATTTACTTTAAATAAAACTTCCTGGCAGATTAAAACTGTGTGCCGGACCGAGACTCGAACTCAGGACCTTTGCCTTTTGCGGGCAATTGCTCTACCGGCTGAGCTACCCAAGCACGACTCATGCCCCGTCCTCACAACTTTAATTCCGCCAGTACCTTCTAGCACAAGGTGACAGTCTTGTTTGTGTGTGTAGATGCCATAACTAGCAGCAACTGCCAGATGTTGTCCAGGAAATCAACAGATTTGGCCAAGGTTCTTTGAGAATGTGGGTTTTATCAGTACTGACAGCCATACAGATTGGGTCATTTTCCATGGTGATGTTACCGCCATGCAGTACGAGGAACAGATCCTGTTGGACCACATGGTGGCTGCTGCATATGGTGGTGGTGATAAACTCCTCTCAAGCATGATAATACCAGGGCACATGTGGTGGGTGTCACCAGGGATCTCTTGTGAAGCCTTCATGTTGAAGTAATGGAATGGCCCCCAGTGACTCCTGACCTAAAACCCATCTAACCTGTGTGGCACATGCTTGACAAATGTGTTTGTGGTCATCCTATCTACCATAGACTTGCCAAGTACTGTTAAGGGCACTCATTGAAGAATGGGAATGGATACCTCAGGGGGACCTTAGGCCTATGTGGAGCATGCCATGTAGGTGTTAGGCATTGATAAACACTCACAGAGGACATACGTGTTATTGAAGATCTCAAAGTCCAATGGAAAGCACCGAAGATGATTGGATGAATGATTGCTTTCACTTTGGTTTCGAAACCTATAGGAAATTTCAGTTCTTAATATGTAAATGTCCAAGGATGGAATAATTTTTGTATGTTTAATTTATGAAAGATAAACGTGTAATTTGCTAACATACCCAGTACTCAATTATTGCTCAATGGAGTATGGCAGATGCCCAAAAACATGTTCCGCAAATTCTTGTGACTGGTGTGTATTCAGTTACATTAAATAACCTGTAATCTTACTGGTTTCATATCATTCCAGCGTGTCATAGAAATTATCTGTGTAACAAGTAATTAAGTTACAATTTATTATTGTTAATTTGAGGAAAGCAATAATTTTAATTTGCTAATAAGTGTTACTTACCATATTTAATGATTTTCAGCTTCCTGTGTTTTTGGAAGAACTCCTTGTGTCGGAACTAGACGTGGGTGACACAATTCCCCTCATCCACCGAGCATCTCTTCCTGTGCTCGATGAACGTGGTCTCTGGATGGATCTGGATGTTACTTACCAGGGACTGTTTTGTCTGACCTTGGAAACTAAATTGAACCTTATGAAGCTGAAGAAAATTGGCATCGAATCAAAATCAACAATGAAAAGTGAATATTCATTCACTGAAAAAAGGTATTTATATAATGCTGTTGTTATCAAAGTGTAATTTTGGTGTACTGAATAAAGTCTTTTGATGGTGTCAGTGGAATTTAACAGATGAGACATTATCTGTAGTTAAAACCATGTGGCATTATTTTTCAAATTTGTATGTAAAATTTGAATTTAAAAACACTGTTGGAGTGGGGAAAACTTTTCTCTCTTGCTACTTCTATTACAGTGAGTCCATGTTACTTTTTCTCACATGTGTATGTAATGTGATTGCACTAGTAAGAATTTCAGGATGGAAACAATAAACAAGAGTGAGGAAAGGTAATAATTAACCTATAATTGCTTGATGCATGTCATATAGATATTCATATAATTAACTACAGGTTCTCATTATCAGTTACATTATTATTACTGCATAGCTTTTAATTACTATAATTATTTGTAACTATAATTACTTTTTGTAGGGGTTCACCAATGTTTGACAGTGATCTGGATGACTCTGCAGAATCATCAGAGGAGGAAAGTGAAGTACACAATAAAAGTACATCTGAGGAAGAAACGTAAGTATGAAATATTTCTGTACTCTTTGTAGAGAGAAAGTCAAAAACAGAGTGTTTAATTTAGCAGAAAAATGGGATTTCTGGTGTCAGAAGGATCAGAAATTGAATGCGTGCGAGATGGTATGGACCTGGATACCCACTAGGGGTCTCTGCTCCAGCATGTGCCTGTGCCGCGAGCTTCGCCGTGCGAGTGCACAACTCTCCATTCCATGTGAAGTCTGCGGCCAGTAGCGTTTCCCACAGTTATGTATTTAGATGGCCATGTGGCACTAGTCCGACCACCGAGCGAGGTGGCGCAGTGGTTAGCATACTGGACTCGCATTCGGGAGGACGACGGTTCAATCCCGCATCCGGCCATCCTGATTTAGGTTTTCCGTGATTTCCCTAAATCGCTCCAGGCAAATGCCGGGATGGTTCCTTTGAAAGGGCACGGCCGACTTCCTTCCCCATCCTTCCCTAATCCGATGAGACCGATGACCCCGCTGTCTGGTCTTCCTCCCCAAAACAACCAACTAGTCTGGCAGTCTGGTACTCGCTGTAGTTTGCTGTGCATCTCTCCCATACTGCATTCCATTTCCTTGTGTTGAGATACATACTGTCATTGTTTGGAGTGTTCCTGTGTTATTGTTGTCTTGCCGTGTTTATCGCCTCTGTTCTTGCTTGCTTACCTCGTGTCGTGTGGTGGTCTGTTGTAGTGTCTGTTGTCCCCTAAGTGTTTGTCGTTCCTGTCTCTTCGTTGTTAGTGATACCCCCAGCGGCTCCCCCACCTGGCGGCTTCGCGTCTCCATTCTCTGCCGTACACAGCTCATCGGTCGCTCGCGGTTATAACATTAGCAATGAGGTAAAAGGTTCAGTAGCATGGAGGCTAAGTTGGGTCTGTCTCCTGGAGCAACAGCAGCTGCTCATGCAGCAGTAGCAGCAGCAGTGCCAATTAGACGTCTTACAGCAATCCTTGCAGTTGCTGATGGACAAAGTCAAGGCACAGGACGCCGCACTGCACTATCTCCTGGGTGTCCTGGTTTCTGACACTTCCCCACGTTCGCCGTTGTTTCCGCCCTTTAACAATGCTAAGGAAGACTGGGAAAAATACTTGCATTGTGTGAAGCAACATTTCACAGCATTTCAGGTCACGGATGACTCCCTACAGTGGTTGTTATTCTTGTCCTGGGCGTCACCAAACACATTCTTTATGCTCCGCAAGTTGGTACCATTGCCAGACCCCTTGGCTCTCTCCTTTAACAAGAAATGTCTGCTGCTGACTGACTACTATTCTGTGCAATACAATATCATGGAGTCTTTGCTTGAGTTCCAGCAGTACCATAAACAGCCAAGTCAGTCACACCGCTCTTGGTTCATGGACTTGCAGGGTCTCAGCCACAATTGCGACTTCACTTGCACCAATCAGCTTTGCCAAAGTGTTGTATGTTGACTCCTTGATTTGCGATGCTGTCGTTCAACTGGCACCTGATCCAGAGATCTGCATGGCTGCATTGAAACTCTGTAACCCCTCGCTGGAAGACATTCTGTGTGTAGCTCACTGTTTTGAAATCGCACAAGCGTTAAACAAGTGTCTCATGGTGGGGTAACATGTGGCAACAGTAGAGTTCTCCCCGTGGGGACCTCCCTCACGCCATCATCGTGGTACAGTCCACACACAGAAACGTCGCAAGACTTCTCCTTGTCCGATGTCTCTATGGCTTAGGAGCCGCTGGTCGCCCCTCGTCGGCAGTCCCGTGGTTCACTTCCGTCTTGCCCGCAGTGCTTGTCCGCCCACTCTCATGCAGACTGTCCCCATCACTAGAAGACTTGCATGCTCTGTCAGAAAGATGGCCATCTCCAATCTGTCTGTTGCAGCTGCTCAAAACCTGCTCCCGCCCCTCACCCATGGGGCATCAGGGTACCGTGCATACGCTGCTATCAGTCATTCCACTGGGTCCTCCATTGACACGGAAATTGTTCCTCATGCTTTTCATTTTTAACATGGACATTTGTTTCCAGGTCGATATGGGGGGCCACCATCTCCTTGTGCAATCTTGCGATGTATACATGCCTAGGTTCACCGGGGCTGTCTCCCACCTCTCGGTCATTAATTATGTACAGTGACGGTCCTATCACACTCCGTGGACAGTTCGCAGTCCCGGCCATCTATAAAGTTGCCTGGCTCCTGACCCTACTAGTGGTTGACCATCCCTCGACTTCAATAATTTTTGGGCTTGATGCTTTCACACTGTTTTGCTTTTCAATTTCTGATGAATTTAAGGTTGTTTCCACTGCTGTCCCTTTCCAGAACCTCGACGATCTGTGCTTGGCCTATGCCTCTCTGTTTCAGTGTGACTTAGGGTGTGCTTCGTACTTCCAGGCGCACATTGCTCTTATGCTGTTTTCTAGGCTCGACCCATGCCGGTGACCTTATGTCAAGCAGTAAGCAAGAGCTTGATCGACTGCAGGCTGCTGTCATCATCGATCCCATGAAAGCAAGTGCTTGGGCAACCTCATTAGTGGTGATCTGAAGCCCAGTGGCTCCCTTCACCTATGTGGGGATTTCAGATTTACAGTCAATGCACAGTCCCTGGTTGGAACTTATCCCATTCCCCGGAAGGAAGACCTTATCACTAAACTTGCAATTGGTGAGTCCTTCTATAAGATCGACCTGGCAGAGGCTTACCACCAATTACCCATAAATGAGAAATCCTAGAGCATCGTTGTCATCAACATGCCTTTCGGATTATATAAATACAATTCCCTTCCATTTGGTATTTCCTCAGCGCCAGCCATTTTCCAGAGGTACCTGGAGCAGCTCACACAGCCCATCCTGGCTTGTGTCAGTTATGTCGATGACATTTTGGTCACTGGCCTTACACACCATGACCTAAAACCTAGGTACCTTGTTTCACATCCCCATAGGCCGCAGGCTTAAGCTGTCAGCTGGAAAAGTGTAGTTTCTTTCAACCGGAAGTCGAATACCTGGGGAACTGGCTCAGTAAAGATGGCATTCATCTGTCGGATCACAGTGTCGTGGTCATCAACTCCCTTCCCCACCCCAAGGATTTATCTGACCTCCAGGTTTTTTCTGGGCGAGGTTTACTACTACTTAAGGTTTTTACCCCAGGCTGCTGACATTGCAAAGCCCCTCAATCACTTTCATCACAAAGGGGTGCCTTTCAACTGGACCTCTGCCTTTGATCGACTTTTCTCCTCTTGAAAACTATGCTCAAGTCCACCCCTTGCCTGACTCCCTTCTCTCCGGACCACCCCTTGGTTGTGGTGCCCAATGCTTTGGCCCATGGTATTGCGGCAGTCCTGGCTCACAGGAGTGAGGATGGCTCAGAACAGCCCATTGCATATGTCACCAAGGTGCTATCCCCAGCACAACGGAACTATTCTCTGATTGAGAAAGAGGCTTTGGCGATTGTGTTTTCCATTCAGAAGTTTCACATCTGTCTGTTTGGGACAAAGTTCACTGTCCTCACTGATCACAAGGCTTTGGTTATCCTATTCGGCCCATACACACACTTCCCAGAGTGAACTGTTCAATGTCTCCAGTGCTGGGCACTGTTCTTACACAATTACACTTATGTTATCCTCTCAGCAACTCTCAACACTTCAATGCAGATACTTTGCCATGTCTCCCCTCGAGGCCTGATCCCGAGTTTGGCCAGCAGGAAGTCCTCTGCTTTCACACTGATACGGCCTGCCAATATACACTGGACAGATTTCCTGTCACGGCTGCACAGGTTGCCTCTGCCACACGCCGGGACCCCATTCTGCGGCAGTATCTCTGCTACGTGACCCATGGTGGCCCACCTATCTGCCTCACTGGTTGAAAACTGAGTTTAGCCCCTGGCGGCACCTCTCACACAAGCTCTCGGCTATGACGAGTATACTTCTGTTGGCCACAGAGGCTGATACTCATCAGGTGATCATTCCACACAGTTTGTGCCACCACATCCTTCACTTGCTACATTGTGGACATTGGGGGATGTCCCACAAGAAGGCATTGGCTCGCTGGCATGTATATTAGCCCGGCATCAATGGCGACATCGAATGTTTGGTCCTTGGGTACACGGTGTGTGCGCATCACCAGGCCAGCCCTTAGCAGTCATTTACACCCTGGGCCACACCTCACTGGCCCTGGGACTGCATCTATGTTGATTTTGCGGCCCTGTTCTTGGGATTGATGTGGTTACTCATTGTGGATGCATACTCCAGACACACACATGTGGTGTACATGGCGTCCACCATGACTGATGCCACACTCACGGCCTTGGTTCAAGTACTCACCATCGAAGGCCTACCTCGTACTTTGGTATCTGATAATGGCCCCCATTTCACGGCAGCCTCCTTCCACGCATTCTGTGTGGCCAATGGTATCAAACACGTCTGCACCTCTCCGTTCAATCCATCCTCCAATGGCACAGCAGAACAACTGGTAAGGACGTTTAAACAACAGCTGACAAAAGCGGTTGAATCCTCTGCCACCACGTCAGCCCTCACCTTATTCCTGAGCACTTATCATACCATGCTGATTGACGGTCATAGTCCAGCTGAACTCCCCCACATGCAGCAACCACGGACCCCGCTCCATCTGCTGACATCGTCACCTTCTCAGCCCTGCTTCCAACCGTCTCAGGGCTACACCTTGGGCATTGCTGTGTGGGCCTGCTCGTTTTGGGGGAAAGGCTGCTTGGACTCCTGCCAAGTAGTTGTGAGCCACAGGCGGCGTGTGACGTCAGTACAGACACAGAAGGGGCTCAATCACTGCCACCATAACCAACTCCGGCCTCGTACCCCTTCATGGCACCTCAAGTCCCGCAGCCCTCCGCCTCCTCCTGGTGTGCATGAGGCCCTTGAGTCGGCCCCACTGCCAATGGCTGCCAGCTCCCCGCAGGCACACTGGCACTCCTTCCCGCATCCACGAAGATCGGAGGCACCGTGCGATGCCCTGCCCTCCGGTGACATTTTGATGGATTGCACTGACTGCTCTTTCAGTGCATCCCTGGCGGTCAACAACACAGGATCTTCCTCTGTTCCTTCCACCCATCAGGGCACCGTCCGGGGCATTTCCGACCTTACACACAGGTTTTATGGGAGAGGGATCTGCTGTTGGAAGGCACAGAAGTTGAAGGCGCACCAGAGGGTATGAACCTGGATATCCACTAGGGGTCTTTGTGCTCCGGCACGCACCTGTGCCATGAGCCTCACTCTGTGAGTGCGCCACTTTCCGTATCACGTGAAGTCCACGGCCAATCACGTTTCCCGCTGTCATGTATTTAGGCAGTCGAGCAGCACTACCCCGGCAGTCTGGTACTCACGTAGTTCATGTATGCGTTTCGGACGTACTGCGTTCCACTTCTGTGTGTTGAGATACATACTGCCATTGTTTGGAGTCTACCTGCGTTGTTGTTGTCTCGCCATGTTTATCACCACCATTCTTGCTTGCTTGCCTTGTGTTGTGTCCTGGTTGGTCGTAGTGTCTGTTGTCCCCTACTTGTTCGTCTGTCCTGTCTGTTCATTGTTAGCGATGCCTTGAGCGGCTCCCCTGCATGGTGGCTTTGCCTCTCCATTCTCTGCCGTGCACCGCTCGCCGATCGCTCACGGTTATAACGGGATTTGATAAGGAGAATCCAGGTGTGTGTGTGTGTGTGTGTGTGTGTGTGTGTGTGTGTGTATATATATTATTGTTTTGTCTCCCAAACTTTTTTCAATGTGCCTGTCTGTCACTCAGTCCCTGCTCTGTGCCTGAGTTGTTATCTACTGTTTTCATATTGAAGTGTTAGAAATATTAGAGTTCTAGTAGTTGTAAATAAAGATTAGTGTCACTGAAATGCTTGAAATGAATCTTTCATCTTTATTGCCCTGTACCTGTATAATCAGCTTATAAATCTATGCAAAATACTGTTCATAAATTGTTGTGTATATGAAAGTGTATGTATGTTGTTTGGTGACTGTTCCGAAGTTTGTGGTTACAGTGCAGCATCACAAGGTGGAGGCACTGGCAAGAAGATTCTGCGTATGGTTAGCAGAATAGCTGCTTCTCGCTACTTTCAGCAGGTTAGCTTAGTCAGTATTTTGTTCTTTTTCTTAGGAATGAGTTATAAAAGCTTTTTTATTGTATTAGTAAAATGGAAAACTCTCCCTAATTAGGAAGTGTTTTCTTTTTTAATATTATTATCCTGTTCTGCTGAGCGCCAATGGAAAATTCAGTTAATTTTTTTATTGTATTTAAAGCATTGCATTGATCTGAACTTGATAAATGTTGTATTTATTGATAGGCTAAACGACAAATGGCTTGATAGATAACTCAAGTGTCAGGTCTTCAGCTGCATTTTTAAGACATCCTGTTTACTTTTTAGGTGCAGCAGAGAACAATAAGTAAGGATTAGATAATACCAGAAACAGCCAAGAATCATTTATTTTTTTTACTGATTTATCATACCAAGGCTAGAGCCATAAAGCCCTTTCTTACATCTCACCAGGCATTCTTTACGTTTTATCATTGACTTCTTTATTACACATATTGCAATGGGGTTTACATTAAAGATGGAATATAGCACTTGGAAACAGTACTGATACAAAAAATAAAAACATTATTATCTGCAGCAGGAAGGGAAAGTTAACGTTTGTTTGTGAAGAGTAGACTAAAAGATAGATAGGTTTATATTCAGCACACTGTAGGGAAGTTTTAGCTGTTGCATTTTTTAGAGCTGCCAAAGTTAATGTGTCAAATTTTTTTTGTATTTTGGTGTGTCAAATTTTGGATCATCAATTACCTTAATTACTGAAGAGCTTGTGCTGTAGTGTCTGTTAAAACTTGATTAATAATTATATAGGTTGAAGGTGTCCGCAAGTATACTATCTTTCATTGACAACATTTTCCAGGTCTTTGGATACTATTGGGGACATGCCTAATTTCATGGAGTGGGATATATCTTGTTTGTAAAAGGAAATAAAATAATGTCAGTCAGACCTGCTATCACACTCTCCACAGTGTTATTGGTAATAGTTACGCTAAGATAGACATTGCCTATACTCCAGCAGAGATTTCCACTGGTGCTTTTCGTATTTATTCTATTGTAATGTTTCATCAGTTGAAAGTGTATGAGTTAAATACACTGATGTGCAAGATTGTCACTGCCAAGTAACATAGCATGATGAAACTTGGACCACACATACAGAACTGCTGCAGTATAGTACTCTACAGTACAGTAAAGAAGGTAACTGAAGGAATTACGTAACGAGACAAACAGAAATGACACTTTCATACAAAGACAATAATTACACAGAAGTCATCTCAATTTGCAGTGGTCTCCTGGGCATTACAAACGGTAGGATGTATTTCTTAACAGGGTGTATGATCACCAGACAGCAGTGCATGCTCTGCAACATGCCATCATGCTGGCCACAAGGTTGGTTAGGAGTTCTTGCAGTAGGCTGTTCCACTCCTCCACCAGCACAGTTGACAAATGCTGGATAGTGATTGGTGCCTGTGGACATGCTGCAGTGCATCTCCCCACCACATCCAACGCATGCTCAATGGGATTGAAGTCAAGGGGACAGGCAGGACAGGCTACTCGTCACGTAATATCCTCTCATGCCAAGAGCTCCTTCATCTGGACCGATCAATGCCTTCACACGTTGTCATCCTTAAAAGTGAAGGCAGGGCCAAATGCATCCCTGAACAGATGCACATGGCGAAGGAGTACGGTGTCACAGTAATGTTGATGATGAGTGTACCATGTTCAAAACTTTGGAGGTCAGTATGCCAATGCAACATTATGCCTGCAGCATTATACCTCCCCACACAATACCACCTGGATCACCAAAATCATCATGTTGGACAAATCTATGTGTATCCTCATATGGAGAGAGGTGGGGGCACATAGTTCATCAAGGGACATTTCATCCTTAAATTTTGCACACCAGAGTCTATTGTCCTGAGTAAGTTATCATCGTGCATAAACTTATGGGAAGACAGTTTTCATGCTGTCTTTGTTATTACAATAGAGATGTCAGCAGAAACTCAAATTGACACAAGAAGACTAGATATCAACTGAAATTATAAAATGGGCCAGTAATGCTAGTCAACATAACTAGATTACTGAAAGATATGTGTGAAAAGGAGGGTATACCAGAGGATTTGAAGACAGTGATCATATACCCATTACACTAGGAAGGAGACCCCAAAGTTTTGAATAATTACAGAAGGATTTGCCTGTTGCTAGTTCCATACAAATTCTCTCAAAATGATAATGATAAAAAAAAGAAAGAAAGAAAAGAGAGAGAGATAGAGGAATTTCCTATAAACCAGAAGACCAGAGAAGTAATCAAGGAGAATCGTAAAATCACCATTCTTAAGTATGATTCCAGGAAAAATGTCAGAACCTTCGGGATCAAGACAGAAGTGGAAGAGAAGCTAGGGCTTTTAAAAGTGCTATTTAATTTACTTTTGGAAAAAATAATCCAGGAACAGAGAGAACGATTTGAGAAAGAAGGCACAATAGGTATAATAATGGATCACAAGGACAGTCTGAACATTGAATGCTTAGCTTTCACTGATGAAATGGTGATCCTAAGCAAAAGAGAAGGCCAGAGAAGGCTACATGTAGTATTGCAGAAAGTGGACCTGAAAATATTCCATAAAAGATACAATTTATGTATGAGATGAGGGACAGGAAAGCAAAACATGGGGTACTCAAGAAAGTTGACAAATGCTTGTATGTACAGGAATGAACACAGCAAAATGGATGAGACAGAAGGGGTAGTAAAAATAGGATTAGCAAAAAGGAATTAGGTCACAAATTCCTGTAACACATATACAACAGTAAATAAATATCCATCAAAAATATACTGAGGCACTACAGAATGGTTATAAGGCCACAAGTGCTGCATGCATCTGAATGTCTAATGTGCAGCAAGAAAACAGAAACCAAGGGAAAGAGAAATACAGAGAATGAAATACTGAGGAAGACATTGGACCTAGAAAACAAGGGAACATTTGAAGGTAAAGGTGAAACCAGGAGCTGTGCGCACACAGAGCAGTGGGTTGACTAATAAAATGAAGAACAGACTGGCTTGGCATGTCCATAAAATGAATTCCAGCAGATTGCCCAGAAGGGTCTTAGAACACACTAAGAAATATGTGAACCTCACAACATGTATGAAAGAAAGAAGCTACGAAAGACTTAGTAGAATTGTGTCTAAGCACAGAAGACATGAGGGGCAGGGACAGCTACAGAATAATAATAGACACACACAAAGAGTTCAGGAAACTTAGAAACAGCAAAAGTCCCTAACTAACTGACAAAGGGAGGCTAAAACTCAGATTATGAGGATGCTTGGGAAGTGGAAGAAGTGAGAAACTGAAAAGTGTCCACAGAAAGCCAAAAGAGAAATTAAAATAATTAAATAAATAGTCTTGGATCTCTGACAGATGGTGATTTGCAGCAGAATGGTGACTGTCTGATGCTGAAAACATTCACTGAGTTTGTCAGCTGAAACCTGGAAAACAGTTCCTGATTTTTTTTTCTTTTTTCTTTATCATGTCCATACTTCCACAGAATTGTGGAACTAATATATTTACACATAACAGGATGAGTGTGCCTCATGTACACACAGTGTAGAACTGCTTTATCCTGTTTTACAGCATTTTCTGCCATTCTTAATATTCAGGCATCAGAATTTAATTAATAATCTGATGGGCATCTCTGTTCCTCATAATTTGTGGCTTAGTTTTCGGCCACATGGTGATGGAGTGTGTTTTCAAGGAAAATCCTGAGCTTATCTTCAAATTCATAAATTTTCCCATCTTTTATGGGATACATAGTTATTTTCTGTTGTAGAGTTTCTAAGCTGTTCACTATCAATGTGTCGTGATCTTAATGTTCAATTTTCGTGCTTCTCATTTGGTGTAGTATGTCACTTATGACTGTGATGAGTAGACTACAGATTTTATGTCGTACTGAGAGGCCAGAAGCTGATATTTGCGCAATGTCTGTTTCTTCATTGCCCTTCACCATGTACGACGATATGGCTGTGTCACACATAGTGTTTTGCATTGTAGTGAAAAAAAAGCTCATATTGGAATGAGATAATCTTCTCAGTTCATTGGGGATGGTGCATTTCTCACCAAGTCTATGTACATTTTCCCATTACAGTGAAATTCCCATATAGAAACTGAAGAGAGTACACTGCTAAGTGGAAGGACACCAGAGTGCTTGGCAGTTCTTAGAATACACTAATTAAACACTTCTAGCACAGTAGACTTATTTTGGTGAATTTGAATTTATCTTTTTTTCTCTATAGGGTTCGTCATACTTAACACTTTATGTTTGATGTCAGATCGGATATACAAGCCACCGCTGCCACCTCACTTCCCCGGCCTGTCAACCCCAAGCAACGTATACACAAATTTAGTGGAAATACGTGAATTCAGTGATGTTAATACAGGAGGATTGAATGAAACTTCAGTTATAGAAGAGATGGCTCACTTCTTTCATTTGTGCACAATAACTGGCATTAGAATATGTGACTAGTAGCTCCATCGCTTGCTTACGGGCAGGCTACTTCAGGCTGTTTAATCCATTCACTACTACCGAAGATGTCAGGAAGTAAAAAAGATTGATCTGCATTCCTGACTGTCATCACTAGAAGCATAGTTTAGGCATGTCCATAATTTTGTACACGCGAGGTGATTGTTGTGCATATTCCTTTAACTTGTGGTTTTCCCTCTAAAATTAAAGAGGTGTGGTAATGAGGGAAACAGTATTTGAGATGAGGAAATGTGGTGTTTATAGTAATGAGCATGACCAAGCATTCAATGTGTCCTTAAACAGTGATAGCAGGGAATGAAGTGGTTAGCAAGAATTACTGTTTCTTCATCACCACTGTTGAAATAATAAACAATAATATGCCCATCCTATTATGAAAATTTCTCAGGTTCGTTATCAAACATATTAGTTATTGTTACTGAGAGACAAATGGCACATTGGCGAGTGAAGTATGACAGGAGTACTTAGGGGTGCCTTGTTGTTCTGGCCTAATACGTGCTAGATTTGTCAGACATCATGTTTGGTATGGCATGAGTGTGGCAGGCACTGCTCGTCTTTCAGGTCCAGTCAGATGTGGATGTAAGAAGGTGTCTACTAACTGTGATCCACTAATGATCATTACACTCAAAACCAGAGTATGGTGTGACTTCTGAGGTATGTGCAGTGTGTGTCAAGAGTCTCTTGTCTGACGTCTAACAGTGAACTCCTACACTAGAACGATCTCTCCCATAGTGCTCTGCGATATTTTTAGTGGGTGTGTCCAAACATCTAATTGGCTTGTTCAAGTTGTTGTTCTGATCAAAGTTGTTGAATAACACCCTCATTTTTTTTTCTTGTGCTGAAAGACCCAGACATTTGCTGAGAAAATTTTGGTTGAGAGAAACTTGCTTATTAGGCAGATTGTTTTTCCTATAATTCTAGCAAATATGAGGGTTGGATCTTAAATAGTGCCAACTATTTATTCACAACCGATACAAAAGAGTTACATGTTTGCACCTGTTACTGTCCTTCAAAGTAGTCACCGGCATTCCTTCATCTTTGGAATCAAATTAAAGTTACGAGGATAAGTCTGAGGAGTATGGTGGACGGTACAGTACTTCCCAGTCCCATCGACCGAACAGAACAGCCACAGCTTGCGCTGTATGTGCCTGAGCATTGTCGTGCGAAATGACGGCTGGGTTGTACAGAAAGAGTCGCCGCTTCTTTGGCAAAGCTGGTCGCAGGTGGTGCTCCAAAAACAGACAGTAATACTGCACATTGGCAGTCTGCCGTGCAGGAACGTAATGTATTAGGATAACACCATCACAGTAGTACACGAGAATCACCATAACTTTAGACCGCTCCATTCGCACCATCAACAGAACGGGCTCTGCTAACAGTGTACTACGCATTCCACATTGCTGGCAACAGGTTCTACACAATGCTGGTGACTACTTTGAAGGACAGTAACAGGTGCAAACATGTAACTCTTTTGTATCGGTTGTGAATAAATAGTTGCCGCTATTTAAGTTCCGACCCTCGTGTTTTGCATCCCGTGGGTGTGTCCTTTATTCAGCTGTGTCCTTGAGCGTCTTTTGTTATTGTGAAAATTTCTGCATGCCTGTAGCTGACTAAAACAAACGCTGGTACCTGACAATTTCATCTTGTCTCACAGTGATGGTTGGAGACCATCCTGTGGCCACTTTCACCGGTTGGCACCAGACACCCCAAGTAGCCACTGACTCCCTCACCTCCTGTGTCTTCAGTAACAGATGTCTTGTACATTTCATTCTGTGGTTCTTGATGGCTTTACCTTGTTTCCTGTTTGTCTCATTCCTCTTTTAGGGGTTGGCTAGGCATCTCGTTTGGCCAATATAATACAATATAAATATTACAGACCATCAACAATTTGTGTTTTAATTGTTAAAACAGTAAAAATTTATAGGGCCAGAAAGGCCAGTGCAGCAACCAAAGAAAATAAATTTAAGAGACTAGCTTCAAGCATACTAATTGTTACTTCAGTTATAGTAATTATTTTGATAACAATGGTCATTTCATTTATAATTTGTATTTAATAAGAGGGTCACCCAAGGGAATGTGTAAGCATCACAATCACGGAAAAGAGCAATACTCACAGTAGTATAATAAAAATTGAAAGTTATGCAACAAAAAGTCAATGATGGTAGTGTTAGTCATAAAAAATAATAATAATTACATAGTGAGTACTAAAAACAAGAAATTTTCCAGTAGATAACAGATTTTACATCACTGGATAGCATCAACAACTAAGTAGCATTAAGTTTTTTCATGTTGCCAACTAAAGTTGTGGTGATTTATTTATTATCATGGCAGAAGTACAATGTATATAATCAACAAAAGGAAATCAATTGTTGATGTCAGTTTACACAATGGTTGACCAGAGACTGGCCACATAGAGTGCATTGGGTGTCGCTCTCATCAGCTCTCCCACAGCTCTTGTGGCTGTAGATGAAGAACACTGTAGGGCATGGTTGTTAGTCCGCACAGCATCACACTTGCAAAAACTTGACTTCACAATAAGGCCTCACTTCTGCAGGTTGGTCTTGCATCTCATGCTACTAGAATGTAGTCTGCTGACAGGCACAGACGGATATATTCATGGCACTGTGAGGATATGTGACTTGTTGTAGCAAAATAGTGCCCTGCCAACAGCACTCTCTGCTGCAACACACACACTGCCTGTTGGCAAGTTTGGCAACCCCAGACACTGTGGAGACGATGTCCAGTTCCATGGTATACTGCCCAGGCCATATAAGGAAATATCTCAATGTTGATGAAAGCCATTTACACACGTCCTCATAATGGCACAGCTGCCTGCATGGCCTAATTGGTGTGCAGAGCATATGACTGTCAGACAGATGCAATAATTTTTATGGAGTGAAACTGAGCAAGGTGGTGCAGTGGTTAGCACACTGGACTTGCATTCGTGAGGACGGCGGCTTAAACCCGCATCTAGTCATCCTGATTTAGGTTTTCCGTGATTTCCCTAAATCGCTTCAGCAAATGCCAGGATGATTCCGTTACAAGAGCACAGCTGACTGCCTTCCCCATCCTTTCCTAATCCACCGGGATCGATGACCTCACTGTTTGGTCCCCTCGCACAAATCGGACAACCTACCATGGAGTGCCACAATTTCTAGAAGGTAACCAACTCTGTTACACTTACAACTTACACATCACCTGCTGGATGTGCTGCTCTTAGCTTTTCACTTTACAATTTTTTTTTTTAAATCAGTCAATCTATGGTGGCTCACAGAAAGTGTAACAATGTCATTGTTATATTGTCATGAAGAATATTTCTAATGACACAAGTTCCATTTGTACTAATCAGTGGCACTTGAGAAAGTTTCCAGAATGAGATTTTCACTCTGCAGCGGAGTGTGCACTGATATGAAACTTCCTGGCAGATTAAAACTGTGAGTTCGAGTCTCGGCCCGGCACACAGTTTTAATCTGCCAGGAAGTTTCACTTGAGAAAGTGTCATTAATTTTGAGGAAGATTCAAGAACTCAAGTTAAAAGTAGTACAGTATCCACCACCTCAACATAAATATGTGTATCTTCTTCCTTCCAATTTCAGTTTTTGCCTCAGCAAAATGTTGTTTTCTTTAGAGTTGATCCTAGAAGGATCAACAACATTTCACATTAAGACTAATTAACTGAGGATTTAGATGATGCACTGGAGACATAAAAAAGCGCTTTACATATGTTATCTGAGGGCACAATCACTATGCTACTGGTATCAGATAAATTATGATAATAAAATACTCCCCCCCATGAACCATGGACCTTGCCGTTGGTGGGGAGGCTTGCGTGCCTCAGCGATACAGATGGCCGTGCCGCAGGTGCAACCACAACGGAGGGATATCTGTTGAGAGGCCAGACAAAGATGTGGTTCCTGAAGAGGGGCAGTAGCCTTTTCAGTAGTTGCAGGGGCAACAGTCTGGATGATTGACTGATCTGGCCTTGTAACATTAACCAAAACGGCCTTGCTGTGCTGGTACTGCGAACGGCTGAAAGCAAGGGGAAACTACGGCCGTATTTTTCCCTGAGGACATGCAGCTTTACTGTATGATTAAATGATGATGGCGTCCTCTTGGGTAAAATATTCCGGAGGTAAAATAGTCCCCCATTCGGATCTCCGGGCGGGGACTACTCAGGAGGACGTCGTTATCAGGAGAAAGAAAACTGGCGTTCCACGGATCGGAGCGTGGAATGTCAGATCCCTTAATCGGGCAGGTAGGTTAGAAAATTTAAAAAGGGAAATGGATAGGTTAAAGTTAGATATAGTGGGAATTAGTGAAGTTCGGTGGCAGGAGGAACAAGACTTTTGGTCAGATGAATACAGGGTTATAAATACAAAATCAAATAGGGGTAATGCAGCAGTAGGTTTAATAATGAATAAAAAATAGGAATGCAGCTAAGCTACTACAAACCTCATAGTGAACACATTATTGTGGCCAAGATAGATACGAAGCCCACGCCTACCACAGTAGTACAAGTTTATATGCCGACTAGCTCCGCAGATGATGAAGGGATTGATGAAATGTACGACGAGATCAAAGAAATTACTCAGATAGTGAAGGGAGACGAAAATTTAATAGTCATGGGTGACTGGAATTCGTCAGTAGGAAAAGGGAGAGAAGGAAACATAGTAGGTGAATATGGATTGGGGGGAAGAAATGAAAGAGGAAGCCGCCTTGTAGAATTTTGCACAGAGCATAACTTAATCATAACTAACACTTGGTTCAAGAATCATAAAAGAAGGTTGTATACCTGGAAGAATCCTGGAGATGCTAAAAGGTATCAGATAGATTATATAATGGTAAGACAGAGATTTAGGAACCAGGTTTTAAATTGTAAGACTTTTCCAGGGGCAGATGTGGATTCTGACCACAATCTATTGGTTATGAACTGCAGATTGAAACTGAAGAAACTGCAAAAAGGTGGGAATTTAAGGAGATGGGACCTGGATAAACTGAAAGTACCAGAGGTTGTAGAGAGTTTCAGGGAGAGCATAAGGGAACAATTGACAGGAATGGGGGAAAGAAATACAGTAGAAGAAGAATGGGTAGCTCTGAGGGATGAAGTAGTGAAGGCAGCAGACGATCAAGTAGGTAAAAAGATGAGGGCTAATAGAAATCCTTGGGTAACAGAAGAAATATTGAATTTAATTGATGAAAGGAGAAAATATAAAAATGCAGTGAATGAAGCAGGCAAAAAGGAATACAAACGTCTCAAAAATGAGATCGACAGGAAGTGCAAAATTGGTAAGCAGGGATGGCTAGAGGACAAATGTAAGGATATAGAGGCTTGTCTCACTAGGGGTAAGATAGATACTGCCTACAGGAAAATTAAAGAGACCTTTGGAGAGAAGAGAACCACTTGTATGAATATCAAGAGCTCAGATGGCAACCCAGTCCTAAGCAAAGTAGGGAAGGCAGAAAGGTGGAAGGAGTATATAGAGGGTTTATACAAGGGCAGTGTACTTGAGGACAATATTATGGAAATGGAAGAGGATGTAGATGAAGATGAAATGGGAGATACGATACTGCGTGAAGAGTTTGACAGAGCACTGAAAGACCTGAGTCGAAACAAGGCCCCAGGAGTAGACAACATTCCATTAGAACTACTGATGGCCCTGGGAGAGCCAGTCATGACAAAACTCTACCATCTGGTGAGCAAGATGTATGAGACAGGCGAAATACCCCCAGACTTCAAGAAGAATATAATAATTCCAATCCCAAAGAAAGCAGGTGTTGACAGATGTGAAAATTACCGAACTATCAGTTTAATAAGTCACAGCTGCAAAATACTAACGCGAATTCTTTACAGACGAATGGAAAAACTGGTAGAAGCGGACCTCGGGGAATATCAGTTTGGATTCCGTAGAAATGTTGGAACACGTGAGGCAATACTAACATTACGACTTATCTTAGAAGAAAGATCAAGAAAAGGCAAACCTACGTTTCTAGCATTTGTAGACTTAGAGAAAGCTTTTGACAATGTTAACTGGAATACTCTCTTTCAAATTCTGAAGGTGGCAGGGGTAAAATACAGGGAGCGAAAGGCTATTTATAATTTGTACAGAAACCAGATGGCAGTTATAAGAGTCGAGGGGCATGAAAGGGAAGCAGTGGTTGGGAAAGGAGTGAGACAGGGTTGTAGCCTCTCCCCGATGTTATTCAATCTGTATATTGAGCAAGCAGTAAAGGAAACAAAAGAAAAATTCGGAGTAGGTATTACAATTCATGGAGAAGAAGTAAAAACTTTGAGGTTCGCCGATGACATTGTAATTCTGTCAAAGACAGCAAAGGACTTGGAAGAGCTGTTGAACGGAATGGACAGTGTCTTGAAAGGAGGATATAAGATGAACATCAACAAAAGCAAAACGAGGATAATGGAATGTAGTCATATTAAATCGGGTGATGCTGAGGGAATTAGATTAGGAAATGAGACACTTAAAGTAGTAAAGGAGTTTTGCTATTTAGGGATTAAAATAACTGATGATGGTCGAAGTAGAGAGGATATAAAATGTAGACTGGCAATGGCAAGGAAAGCGTTTCTGAAGAAGAAAAATTTGTTAACATCGAGTATAGATTTAAGTGTCAGGAAGTCGTTTCTGAAAGTATTTGTATGGAGTGTAGCCATGTATGGAAGTGAAACATGGACGATAACTAGTTTGGACAAGAAGAGAATAGAAGCTTTCGAAATGTGGTGCTACAGAAGAATGCTGAAGATAAGGTGGGTAGATCACGTAACTAATGAGGAGGTATTGAATAGGATTAGGGAGAAGAGAAGTTTGTGGCACAACTTGACTAGAAGAAGAGATCGGTTGGTAGGACATGTTTTGAGGCATCAAGGAATCACAAATTTAGCATTGGAGGGCAGCGTGGAGGGTAAAAATCGTAGAGGGAGACCAAGAGATGAATACACTAAGCAGATTCAGAAGGATGTAGGTTGCAGTAAGTACTGGGAGATGAAGAACCTTGCACAGGATAGAGTGGCATGGAGAGCTGCATCAAACCAGTCTCAGGACTGAAGACCACAACAACAACAACAACAATAAAATACTTGGAATTTCCAAATAATAATTATAAGAGAAATACAGGCAGTAGCTTCAGTAAAAGCATTAAGCATGTTACTCAAGGAACACTTAAAAGTGAACTTAGTATCTTGATTAATATCAAGTAATAGAAATACTTACTCTACACCACTCCTAGGCCTAATGTCTACAAATATGTGGTGCAAAACACAACTCACCTGGCTTTGCACTTGTAGAAAAATACCTTAATTCAGTCTGTTGGTCAAAAGGCTGCTGAAAGTGTATTTCACCCCTTAATATATAATACAGAAAAATTAATTGTGCGAGTATGGCACTGGTGAGGTGTTATATCCAAAAGTTCCTGAAATTTGAAAGCTTTTAGTTACAAGTACATTGAAATATTGCTAAATGTCTTCCCATAAATCCCTCTTTAATCAGTGTAGCAGATGGATATGGGCAGATTGGTTTGGTTCGTTGTTATGAGCATATTCCAATTGTTGTGTTTTTCTTGGTTGGCAGTTTTGTGATGGTTGATCTAAAAGAGCTGCAAATCTGTGTAAAGTCCTATTTTTAAAGTTGCTGTTGAAGCGAGTCTTTGGGAACAACAGTTTGGGTCAGATACAGATTTGTTACTATCATAAGCCAGTCAAAAACTAACTAACATGGACACCTGATGAAGACCTTTTTGGTTGACCGTTAGATGGTATCACAACCTTACAGTGTGTAGTGGTAGGTGCTTCATTTACCACTGTCACTCTCCTCCCACCCTGCCCCAACCCCTTTCCCTTAAGTCTCTATAAGAACTTGAATCTATTTAGAGGAGGCACCAAAATGTTGGTTGACTATTCTAAAAAATGTACATTCTCTGAATTTTACAGTAAACCATACCATGATACACAATCCTTTCTTGCAGTATTTTTCAGTGGAGCTTGATGGGCAACTCCATGATCATTTCACACATTCTGAATGAACCCATAGTAAAACATGCAGCTTATCTTTGTATCTTCTCTATTTCCTTTGTCAGTCCTATTTTGTAAGTGTGCTAGACTGAGAAGCAACAGAGGTTTTCTAACCTGTCTCATTCATGCATTGTCTATATCCTGAGGATTCTCCCAGTGAATCTCTGTCTAGGTCTGCCTTTCTTACGTTTTTGTTTGATCTCATCATTCCATTTTAAATTGTGATGTACACTTCCTCCCAAAATTGATTGAATTTGACTATTTACAGTGACTGCTTGGCAATCATGCACTCAATGATATATCTCTCCAACTATTAATGCACAATGTGCTACATTCATTTATGTTGAGGGTCAAACCCCAGTCTCAGTGCCACATGTCAATCCTTTGCCAGTCTTCCTTCATTTTACTCTATTTTTTTAATGTTGCAAATTTGCTACAAAGGTTATAATACATAAGATTTGTTCTCATATTCTACAACAGATTGACATCATTGGTATAGGTATGTAGTTGTTCATCTGTTTGATGGCCCTTCTTGAAAGCAGGACTGACTATCTCATTTTCCCAATCACCTGGAAAACTTTGTTTCTACAGTGACTCATGATAGACTATTCCTAGAAGAGGTGCAAGTGCTTTCACTTGTATTACATGTAAAATTGTTTAGGTATTCCATCAGATCTGTTTGTGATCCCTCTGTTCAATGGCTGTAGTTGATCTGTACCCCACAGTCACAAATCTCAATAGTCATTTTTGTATTTGTGGGACATTTGAGAAGGGTTATCACACTATAATCTTCTTCAGAGAAGCGATTCAGAAGACAGAATCAAATATTTTGCTCTTATCTCTGTTGTCCTCTGTTTTGGTGCAGAACTGGATAGATGGCCTCAATCTATTTTTAATAGTGGTGGAGGGACTTGAAATTAGATATATAGATTGGAAATCTTAATAAAAATTTGCTGTTTACATAATTAAAAGGGAAATTTTTAAAGAATTATTAAAAAAGGATTGGAAAGTACCCATAAGGGAGAGGGTAAGGAGTCATTCCAATCCCGGGAGCGGAAAGACTTACCTTAAGGGGAAAAAAGGATGGGTATACGCTCGCACACACACACGTATCCATCCACACATATACAGACACTAGCAGACATCTCACAAGCAGACATATTTAAAGACAAAGAGTTTGGGCAGAGATGTCAGTCGAGGCGTAAGTGAAGAGGCAAAGATGATGTTGAATGACAGGTGAGGTATGAGTGGCGGCAACTTGAAATTAGCGGAGATTGAGGCCTGGTGGGTAACGGGAAGAGAGGATATATTGAAGAGCAAGTTCCCATCTCCGGAGTTCGGATAGGTTGGTGTTGGTGGGAAGTATCCAGATAACCCGGACAGTGTAACACTGTGCCAAGATGTGCTGGCCGTGCACCAAGGCATGTTTAGCCACAGGGTGATCCTCATTACCAACAAACACTGTCTGCCTGTGTCCATTCATGCGAATGGACAGTTTGTTGCTGGTCATTCCCACATAGAATGCATCACAGTGTAGGCAGGTCAGTTGGTAAATCATGTGGGTGCTTTCACATGTGGCTCTGCCTTTGATCGTGTACACCTTCCGGGTTACAGGACTGGAGTAGGTGGTGGTGGGAGGGTGCATGGGACAGGTTTTACACCGGGGGCGGTTACAAGGATAGGAGCCAGAGGGTAGGGAAGGTGGTTTGGGGATTTCATGGGGATGAACTAACAGGTTACGAAGGTTAGGTGGATGGCGGAAAGACACTCTTGGTGGAGTGGGGAGGATTTCATGAAGGATGGATCTCATTTCAGGGCAGGATTTGAGGAAGTCGTATCCCTGCTGGAGAGCCACATTCAGAGTCTGGTCCAGTCCCGGAAAGTATCCTGTCACAAGTGGGGCACTTTTGTGGTTCTTCTGTGGGGGATTCTGGGTTCGAGGGGATGAGGAAGTGGCTCTGGTTATTTGCTTCTGTACCAGGTCGGGAGGGTAGTTGCGAGATGCGAAAGCTGTTGTCAGGTTGTTGGTGTAATGGTTCAAGGATTCCGGACTGGAGCAGATTCGTTTGCCACGAAGACCTAGGCTGTAGGGAAGGGACCGTTTGATGTGGAATGGGTGGCAGCTGTCATAATGCAGGTACTGTTGCTTGTTGGTGGGTTTGATGTGGACGGACGTGTGAAGCTGGCCATTGGACAGATGGAGGTCAACGTCAAGGAAAGTGGCATGGGATTTGGAGTAGGACCAGGTGACTCTGATGGAACCAAAGGAATTGAGGTTGGAGAGGAAATTCTGAAGTTCTTCTTCACTGTGAGTCCAGATCATGAAGATGTCATCAATAAATCTGTACCAAACTTTGGGTTGGCAGGCCTGGGTAACCAAGAAGGCTTCCTCTAAGCGACCCATGAATAGGTTGGCGTACGAGGGGCCATCCTGGTGGTACCCATGGCTGTTCCCTTTAATTGTTGGTATGTCTGGCCTTCAAAAGTGAAGAAGTTGTTGGTCAGGATGAAGCTGGCTAAGGTGATGAGGAAAGAGGTTTTAGGTAGGGTGGCAGCTGATCGGCGTGAAAGGAAATGCTCCATAGCAGCGAGGCCCTGGACGTGCGGAATATTTGTGTATAAGGAAGTGGCATCAATGGTTACAAGGATGGTTTCCGGGGGTAACAGATTGGGTAAGGATTCCAGGCGTTTGAGAAAGTGGTTGGTGTCTTTGATGAAGGATGGGAGACTGCATGTAATGGGTTGAAGGTGTTGATCTACGTAGGCAGAGATACGTTCTGTGGGGGCTTGGTAACCAGCTACAATGGGGCAGCCAGGATGATTGGGTTTGTGGATTTTAGGAAGAAGGTAGAAGGTAGGGGTGTGGGGTGTCGGTGGGGTCAGGAGGTTGATGGAGTCAGGTGAAAGGTTTTGCAGGGGGCCTAAGATTCTGAGGATTCCTTGAAGCTCCGCCTGGACATCGGGAATGGGGTTACCTTGGCAAACTTTGTATGTGGTGTTGTCTGAAAGCTGACGCAGTCCCTCAGCCATATACTCCCGAAGATCAAGTACCACGGTCGTGGAACCCTTGTCCGCCGGAAGAATGACGATGGATCGGTCAGCGTTCAGATCACGGATAGCCTGGGCTTCAGCAGTGGTGATGTTGGGAGTAGGATTAAGGTTTTTTAAGAAGGATTGAGATGCAAGGCTGGAAGTCAGAAATTCCTGGAAGGTTTGGAGAGGGTGATTTTGAGGGAGAGGAGGTGGGTCCTACTGCGACGGAGGACGGAACTGTTCCAGGCAGGGTTCAATTTGGATGGTGTCTTGGGGAGTTGGATCATTAGGAGTAGGATTAGGATCATTTTTCTTCATGGCAAAGTCGTATTTCCAGCAGAGAGTACGAGTGTAGGACAGTAAATCTTTGACGAGGGCTGTTTGGTTGAATCTGGGAGTGGGGCTGAAGGTGAGGCCTTTGGATAGGACAGAGGTTTCGGATTGGGAGAGAGGTTTGGAGGAAAGGTTAACTACTGAATTAGGGTGTTGTGGTTCCAGATTGTGTTGATTGGAATTTTGAGGTTTTGGAGTGAGTGGAGCTGGAAGTGGGAGATTGAGTAGATGGGAGAGACTGGGTTTGTGTGCAATGAGAGGAGGTTGAGGTTTTGCTGGAAAGGTTGTGAAGTGTGAGTGAGTTGCCTTTCCGGAGGTGGGAAACCAGGAGATTGGATAGTTTTTTGAGGTGGAGGGTGGCATGCTGTTCTAATTTACGGTTGGCCTGGAGGAGGATGCTCTGAACACCCGGTGTGGATGTGGGAGAGGAAAGATTAAGGACTTTTATTAAGGATAGGAGTTGACAGGTGTGTTCATTGGCTGAGTTGATGTGTAGGTGAAGGATTAGGTGGGTCAGGGCAATGGATTGTTCATTTTGGAACTGGTATAGGGACTGATGGAAAGAAGGGTTGCAGCCAGAGATGGGAACTTTAAGTGTGAGGCCTTTGGGGGTAAAGCCAAATGTCAGACAAGCCTGAGAAAATAGAATATGGGAGCGTAATCTGGCTAGGGCGAAGGCATGTTTGCGGAGGGAATGTAAATAAAACTTAATGCGGTTGTTGTGGGGGTGTTGTGAGGGTGACATGGTATTAGAAGGTGGAAAGGGTAAAATGAGGCTGAAATGAAAATGAAAATAGAAATATATGGGGAGAGATAAAGGTGAACTGGAAAGTAACTGGAGATCTGGTGTGAAAAAAGGCGAGAAGGTGTTGGTTACAACTGGGCAGAGAGGGAAACATTTCACGTGGGAAAATATGTCTGCTTGTGAGATGTCTGCTTGTGTCTGTATATGTGTGGATGGATATGTGTGTGTGTGTGTGCGAGTGTATACCCATCCTTTTTTTCCCCCTAAGGTAAGTCTTTCCACTCCCGGGATTGGAATGACTCAACATCTCTGCCCAAACTCTTTGTCTTTAAATATGTCTGCTTGTGTCTGTATATGTGTGGATGGATATGTGTGTGTGTGTGTGTGTGTGCGAGTGTATACCTGTCCTTTTTTCGCCCAAGGTGTCTTTCCGCTCCCGGGATTGGAATGACTCCTTACCCTCTCCCTTAAAACCCACATCCTTTCGTCTTTCCCTCTCCTTCCCCTCTTTCCTGATGAGGCAACAGTTTGTTGCGAAAGCTTGAATTTTGTGTGTGTGTTTGTGTTTGTTTGCGTGTCTATCGACCTGCCAGCGCTTTCGTTCGGTAAGTCACATCACCTTTGTTTATATATATAAAACAAAGATGATGTGACTTACCGAACGAAAGCGCTGGCAGGTCGATAGACACACACACACACACACACACACACACACACACACACAAAATTCAAGCTTTCGCAACAAGCATATATATTATTCCCACGTTGAATGTTTCCCTCGCACACACACACATATTTATATAATAGAAGGAAACATTCCACGTGGGAAAAAATATATCTAAAAACAAAGATGATGTGACTTACCAAACGAAAGCGCTGGCACGTCGATAGACACACAAACAAACACAAACATACACACAAAATTCAAGCTTTCGCAACAAACTGTTGCCTCATCAGGAAAGAGGGAAGGAGAGGGAAAGACGAAAGGATGTGGGTTTTAAGGGAGAGGGTAAGGAGTCACTCCAATCCCGGAAGCGGAAAGACTTACCTTGGGGGAAAAAAGGATGGGTATACACTCGCACTCACACACATATCCATCCACACATATACAGACACAAGCAGACATATTTAAAGACCAAATATGTCTGCTTGTGTCTGTATATGTGTGGATGGATATGTGTGTGTGTGTGTGTGTGCGAGTGTATACCTGTCCTTTTTTCGCCCAAGGTGTCTTTCCGCTCCCGGGATTGGAATGACTCCTTACCCTCTCCCTTAAAACCCACATCCTTTCGTCTTTCCCTCTCCTTCCCTCTTTCCTGATGAGGCAACAGTTTGTTGCGAAAGCTGGAATTTTGTGTGTATGTTTGTGTTTGTTTGTGTGTCTATCTACCTGCCAGCGCTTCGTTTGGTAAGTCACATATATTCAACATCTAACATTCGTAAATTTTAGTACATCCGTTTTGTTACCGCTATTATGCTTGGAGATTGGCATGACGATACTGGCTCCTGATCGCCCCTCCTCTGCTCACCTGAATTCTTCTTGTTAGCTTCGATCCTTTTGATGCAGGATTCTTGGCGCGCCGCGGAGATATGAACAGACTGGTATTGTCAGCATGATTGAATGAATAAGCTTCTCAATCTTGATAAGTGTTTTTGATATTTTCTGATTCACACTTAGAATACACACTTCTGAACAATACCAATGCAGCGGAACTCGTCACATGTCCACCTGCTACCACTTACAGAAACACACAGATGAAAAGATAATAATAATAATAATAATAATAATAATATGTTCCATTATAATTTACTAATTTAACCCAACACCTAAATTGGAGAATTTTCTGTCAGATGAGCAAATGTTATTTTACTTTTGAATTAATTGAAAATTCTGTGCATAACTTTCCTTACATCCGTTTTAGTTTCATTTAGTTATTGTTTCTCAATAAGGATTGGCTATGTTTGAATCTACACTGAAGTTCTCTTTGCCTGTAGACAATATCTGATGTAACTGTTCAACCACAGCATGACTTTGATATTGCAGACAGGTTCATCTGGCACACACCTCTCTAAGGAGTATCAAATTTTGTCCATTTATACCCCACATTTTCAGCCTCAGAGATGAGTGTTTGATGTAGATTACTCAAGTAATTTGAAACCTGTTTTTTGTCACACTTATTAAACAGAACTCTCCTCCTACCTTTTTAACATTCATGCTAACATTAGTAGTCAATGTCTATAGTTCTGTGTAATCGCTGATTCACTGCTGTACTTTAAAAGTTTGGGTAAGTTTCTAATTTTCAGATAAGGAATTTTGAACACTGCCACACAGATCCATTTGCCTACCATCCACATTAATTACTTGAGTCTCTCAGCCAATAACTGTTAAGTTGAAATCTAATAATGTAATATGATCAAGAAAGAGATGCAAAACTTTCTCAGAGTTTTTCCTGGAATGTTCTGCCGCAAATTTTTCAAGGTAGCTAATCTATCTGATTATCATGTTTGAGCCACTTTTAACATTTATCTCGAAATTTAGTATGTTGTAATTATTATATAATTGTTGTAAGGTGACCAAAATAAAACTTGCACAATAAGTATTTTCGACATTTCATAAAATGTAATTAAAGCAGCAACAGCACCACTAGAAATTGGGGCAGACACAGTTGGGTGCACAGTTCTACTGTTAATGAATTAGATTAGCTTTTTTATTTTTAGAATTAAAAATATTTTTTGGGCCAATTTTATAGTGGCAACACTGTATTATTATTATTTTATTATTATTATTATTATTATTATTATTACATACAATAAAAATAATGTTAAATTTTTAGGCTACAGAGTACAAATATATTAAGAAAGCCATGGAAGAGGTCTCCAACACAAGATTGCTTCTTTCTGTGGAACTTAGAGGCTTGGTTGGTACTTTGACGCTGAATATTCCACCTCCACCTTCTGATCGACTCTGGTAAGTGTGACCACGTGAAACACCACAGTATTCCCAGTTCCTTTTATTAAAATAGCTGAAAATTTTATTTACCTACATTCAGAGAAATTTTCACCACAAATCAAAACTGATAGGTAGTGATGCTCCTGCTGTGTATGCAACATAGTGAGGAAACAACAGAATCCATCATGTGGATGTATTGTCATAATATAATGCAGTGTCCTTGTCAAAAAATTAAAAAAGACTTCTGTGTAGCAGAGAGGATGAGTGTCCAAATAGTGTCAGTTTTTGTCATATTTATGGTGTGGAATGAAAGTACTGTGTAGGGTTTCATTGTCTTTGAATTGTATCCATGGTCACTAACATTATCCATGAAAACTGAATTTTATGGAAAGGCATTTTAAGATTTACCAGTCTTGGATGATTGGCCACTTTTGGCCTTACAGACCATTTTCAAGCACAGTATGTATTGTATAATTATCCAGTTATAAAATGGCAGATATAGCCGATCAGAAAGTGAGCACATAACTTACAGATAACATATTTTGATATGAATATAATAGAGGGAAACATTCCACGTGGGAAAAATATTCTAAAACAAAGATGATGTGACTTACCAAACGAAAGCGCTGGCAGGTCGATAGACACACAAAAAAACACAAACATACACACAAAATTCTAGCTTTCGCAACCAACGGTTGCTTCGTCAGGAAAGAGGGTATGAGAAGGAAAGATATTGTGTAGGACCCCCACAAGCACGCAGAAGTCTCGCAACATGACGTGGGGGGGGGGGGGGTGACATCTCTTTCCCTCTCCTTCCCTCTTTCCTGACGAAGCAACCGTTGGTTGCGAAAGCTAGAATTTTGTGTGTATGTTTGTGTTTGTGTGTCTATCGACCTGCCAGCGCTTTCGTTTGGTAAGAAGATAACATATTTTGATGGATAGTTTCCAAATGACCAGTTATGTAATGCAGCCTAAAATAATCTGTTGCTCATTTTACTTTCATTGCTTATCACTTTCCACCATTCCTTACAACTTTTGCATTTTGTACTTGACACCTTTAAATCATTTTTATGCTTTAGACCATATGCAGTATTTCCCTTCGGTAATGTGTCGCATCGAGACCATATTTTAATATTCCTATATTTTGTTACATGTTTTAATTTGGCTGATGGTGCTACAAATTTTAACACTGACATAAAAAAAATTTTTTTTTTAATAGAGATGTCTTAGTTACTCACCCAAATAAATTATGTGGATGTACCTGAGCCTATGATGGCTTCCATTGCCAGTGTCATTAGCAGTATGTAGATTGGTTGCCTGGATATGTCAACATGCCCTCATATAAGCATCTACACTGAAGAGCTAAAGAAACTGATACGCCTACCTGATATTGTGTAGGACCCCCACAAGCACGCAGAAGTCTCGCAACATGAAGTGGAGGGGGGGGGGGGGGGGACACATCTCTTCTGAACAGCATGTTGCAAGGCATCCTGGATATGCTCAATAATATTCATGTCTGGGCAGTTTGGTTGACAGTGGAAGTGTTTCAATTCAGAAGAGTGTTCCTAGAGCCACTCTGTAGCAATTCTGGACGTGTTGGATGTTGCCTTGTCCTTCTGGAATTACCCAAGTCCATTGGGATGCACAATGGATGTGAATGGATTCAGGTGATCAGGCAAGATGGCTTATGTATGTGTCACCTGTCAGAGTCTTATCTAGACATATCAGGGGTCCCTTATCACTCCAACTGCACACGCGCCACACCATTACAGAGTCTCCACCAGCTTGAACAGTCCCCTGCTAACATGCAGGATCCATGGATTCATGAGGTTGTCTTCATACCCATACATGTCCATTCGCTCGATACAATTTGAAACGAGGCTTGTCCAACCAGGCAACATGTTTCCTGTCATCAACAGGCCAATGTTGGTGTTGATAGGCCCAGGTGAGATGTAAAGCTTTGTGTCGTGCAGTCATCAAGGGTACATGAGTGGTAATTTGGCTCCGAAAGCCGATATCGATGATGTTTTGTTGAATGGCTCACACGCTAACATTTGTTGATGGTCCAGCATTGAAATCTGTAGCAATTTGCAGAAGGGTTGTACTTCTGTCACATTGAACGATTCTCTTCAGTCGTCATTAGTCCCGCTCTTGCAGGATATTTTTCCAGTCTCAGTGATGTTGGAGATTGGAAGTTTTACCAGATTCCTGATATTCACGGTACACTCGGGAAATGGTCATATGGGAAAATTTCCACTTCATCGCTGACTCAGAGATGCTGTGTCCCATCACTCATGTGCCAACTATAACACCACTTTCAAACTCACTTAAATCTTGATAACCTGCCATTGTAGGAGCAGTAACTGATCTAACAACATTGCCAGACACTTCTCGTCTTATATAAGTGTTGCTGACCACGGTGCCGTATTTTGCCTGATTATATAATTCCGTGTTTGAATATGCATACCTGTACCAGTTTCTTTGGTGCCTCAGTGTATATATACCACATTTTTGGTTTGGAATTAAGTGCTGCTCCCCCTACTGGAGCAGTCAAACAGGAGTGCATGTAACATGGAAACTTGCTCTTCCACAACTGTGCTCACAATTGTTGCCACTGTTTACAGACAATGTAACTTGTCTTTCAATTTCCTGTAAGCCAAATCACACACACACACACACACACACACACACACTTCTATGTGGGCCAAGCCAGGATCATGGTTTCTCAGGAACCCTAGTTTGTGACCATTGATGATAAGCCCATTGCATTAATAATCAGCCTGCTGTAGTTTCCATGTTCTCAAGGGGGCCATTGCAAGACACGCTGAAATTGTTATATGAGCAATTTCCACCGTACAAAATTAGTCTGTTTCAACGTTGCTTTCTGAAAATGTGCTTTTTGTACAGTGGCAAATACTACGAGAGCATTTCAATGAGTTCCCCACTGTCACTATTAATGCAGCATTTTAAAGAACTGGTACTGTCTCATCTGCCTTCCACCTGAAGTGTTTTTTTTTTTTTTTTTTTTTTTTTTTTTTTTTTTTTTTTTTTTTTTTTTTCCATTGACAACATGTTCTTCACATGGCCTCATGTTGAAATGACACTGTCGCTGATTCTGATTGATATAAACGGTATTCATGTAAGCATCAAGTTCATTATGAAGGCAGAGAGATGGAAAGTTCACCTGTTTGGAAGACATGCTAATTGTTTACTAAATGACAAGCAGGCAGGCAAGTAGATCACTTTGTGTGTTGGTGACATACACACTGAGACTTGTACCTAATGTGAGATGTTTTCGTCACATGGCACAGAAGATGGATATCCTAATATGTTCATTTGCATAACAATATTCCTTATGACAATGGCCTTAAGGTTCTGATTTGGAGCACCTTAACAATGTGTTTTAAAAAATAGTGATAGTAAGGGGGACATTAGATTTTAATTTAGGTATAAAGTAAGAAAAAAGAAGGCAGAACTCTTACATTCCCAGGGAAACCAAGAAACTGTTTGCTGTTTTAAGCTACTGTGATGCCACATCCAACAAACTAAGGCACATATGCAAAGTGATGAGCAGAAACTAGTGTTTTGCACACTAGTAATGACTAATGTTTGTTATGAGCAATGGAATAGAACATCAATCTCAATCCTGTGCTAATGTGATATTAACTATATCAGCCAGACTGTTTGAGTGTGGTGGATCTCTGTGAGGTTAATGATGACAGAGCACAGGTTGTAAAATGATCACTAAATAAGGTTCCAAGAAACAAACACACTGGGGCACATGGCATTTTACTAGAATTATGCTGTAATAGAAGCAGTGACAGTTCAACTCAGTGGCACATATTTTAAGAGGGACTGTGGTTAGTTACTGGCTGCAGTGCGGACGATTGTGCTGGACGTGGGGAGAGAAGTTTAGGTATAAACAGCAGATTTGAACATAATGACAACAGGGACTGCCGTACATATACAGGGTGTATCACAACTACTAGCAAATACTGACACAGGTGAAGTATACAATAAAAGAAACAAAGACTTATCCAGTAAATATTGGCCTGCAAACAAGCCATTTATGAGATAATTGCAAGTGTGTAGTTGCAATCCACAACTGGCTTTGGTATGAAATATGTCCTGGTTAGTACAATTTTACTTGAAGTGCAAGCTTTTTGATCAGGTCCCCATATTATTAGACTCAAATTTCACACATGGCGCATGGTTGAAGGGCACAGTTCAGTACTGGAGCATTATGCCGATGGTATGAGAGGATATCTAATGCGCCAGTCATGTCCAAGATGAATGGGACTGGTAGTTCATGTACCTTGACCTCCAAGATTGCCTGACCTTAATCCTCTACACTTTTCTTCTTATAGTCATCTCAAAAGTGAAGTGGACATCACTCCCACTGATACAGTTGCAGAACTGGAGTAGCAAATTGTACATTCTTATCTAGCTTTGTGACATCTCTGTGGATGTCTGAAATAATTTGTAACTCACCACAGAGATTGTCCATTTACTAACCGGCGAATTGTGTTCCTTAGTAGTCTTTCTCCCAGCAAGGACCAAGGAGCAATTACACACAATATGGTCAGTATAGATTTCAAGTTATGCATGTTTATCATCACTGCCCATCATACTAATACTCAGCAGTGCATTAATCTTCATACTTTAAGTACACATCAATAAACTCAAATGCAAGTGTTAATAATACCTTGGCTACACACAATAACTGTTCTACACAAGTGACTATATTTACATAATTCAGTCGTACCTTGATGTACACAGCAGTTGTGGAATTTTATTTGACTGAATGCTAAATGCACACTGACTGCCTGCAGATTGCTCTGTGATTATTTAATGTGGACTCATGAGAAATAATGCTGAATGACATAGTGTTTGCACACTTTGAATCCTTGCCATGGACTGACTGTGTCTCTAAGTTCAAAGCTTATTTAAATATGCATGTTGGAGAGTTGTAGCAAAATACAGGGTGTACATAAAGTCCGGGGACACTTTCAATTATTTATTGCACAAGAACCAAACATTGTACAGATGTCATACATATGTCATTTTGAAGAGAAATCCTGAAAGCGGTCTCCCCCCCCCCCCCCCCCCATGTGTACCGCCACGGCATAGTTTGGTAATTTGCCGATAGTAGCCGCTAGTTGCAAACATGGTGAGCCATTTACCACTGGCACAACAAATTCGTTACGACGGATTGCTTCTGCCCGGGAACGAGAAGCGGACATCCCAGTGTGAGTGAAGTGAATGTGGAGCGCATACAAGAGACATTCATAAGGAGTCCAAAGAAATCGGTGCGTCGTGCATCCCGTGAACTCGAAATGGCTCCAGTGACAGTGTGAAAAGTCCTGTGACAGAAGCAGTCTATGAAACCATAAATTGGAGCTAGTGCAGAAGCTCGATGACGACTACAAAGACAAGCGTTTTTGTCTTGTTTGCAATTCTAACAATTGAATGAGGATGGGGATGGCAGTGTTGATCACTTAATTTTTAGCGACAAAGCCACTTTTCACACTAATGGGAAAGTGAACAGGCATAACTGTTGAATCTGGGGTACATAGAATCCACTCAATTTTTTTTTAGCCTTATCATGTCGAAAACTGTATGGGCCATTCTTCTTCACCAAGAGCACTGTCACTGGATATTCCTACTTGGACATGTTGCAGCAATGTCTGATGCCTCAAATGCAATTGGGCTCTCCATTCATCTGTCAGCAGGATGGGGCTCCACTCCATTTTCATTGTGAAGTTTGTGGGTACCTGAACACGGAGCTGCTGCATTGATGGATTGGCCGTGCTACAGAAGGGGACAGCTGTTTCATAAGATTGCCTCCCCGATCACCAGATCTCACTCCGTGTGACTTTTTCTGTGGGGACACATTAAAGATCTGGTGTATGTACCACCTCTATCACGCGATGTAGCAGATCTATGGGAGAGAATACGGGAAGCGACTGCCACGGTCGATGATGCCATGCTGGGACAGGTATGGCAGGAATTTGATTACCGTATTGATGTCTGCTGGGTCACTCATGGTTCGCATATCGAAAGTTTGTAAAAAAAAAAACTTTCAGAGTTTCTCTTCAAAGTGCAATATGTATGACGTCTGTACGATGTTTAGTTCTTGTGCAATAAATAATTGAAAGTATTCCTGGGCTTTATGTATACGCTGTATTAAATTCCACAGTTATCACATTTTTAATAGTAATGTAAAAGACGGAAAAAGTAGAGAAAATATACAAATTAGGCACAAAAAGCAAATGAAACTATATGGTTCCAGAGACCTTTTCAAGTCTCAAACACCTATACAGACTGAAGTGCCGAATAAAGATTGATACCAAGGCCAGAATTCGAACTTGGGTCTGCTGCTTACTAGGCAGATGTGCTGACCACCAAGCCACCCTGTCATAATGACTTTGCACAACTTATAGGTTACCCTATGATGTCTCCCTCCTAAATCCAAATTCCCATTCATGCCACAGCACACTTGGTATTCCCTTACTAGTGGGAGACCTGGGTTTGAATCCTGGCCTTGGTACCGGTTTTCATTCATTGTTTCACTCTGCTTATGTACATCATAGATTTTTGAGACCTGAAATGGTACCTGGAACCATATAGTTTAATTTGATGAAGTGCCTGTGCCTGGGTTATAGGTAGGATCCCCCTTATTCTGTGATGCTGAGCTGCTATTCAATTACAGCTGGAGAGCCACTGCAATGCCATTCGAGCTTGGGGGAATACCAAGTGAGCTGAGGTGTGAATGGAAATTTGGATTCAGGAGGGACCTGTTTGAGGATACTCTGTGCAGTTGTGCAAAACCATTGTACCAGGGTGTAGTGGTTAGCACATCCGCCCACTGAGCAGAAGACGTCGGTTCGAATCCCAGCCTTTGTCCAGTTTCCATTTGTTGCATCATGCTTGTGTATATACATTCTCAAAAAGGTTTTATGACGCAGAAATACGATTATGCACTGAAATTTGTAAAATTCCTCCATGGTTTTATTAGAAAGTCAAATTTTTGTAGTTGATAAATTTCATAAACTAGGATGTTATTTTAGGAAAATTATACTTTTTTGAAATCAGAAAAATTAGGGCTGACAACACTATGACATAGAGTTTTAAAAGTGTGATATTAAGCTTTTCCAGTGAATCAACTTTTGTATGCTTTCAGGTTGTCCAGCCATGTGCGTCATTTACAAAACACAGTATTTCAGCTGCGTACATTGCCATCGTCTTCAGGTGATATCTGTAGAATGAGTGTGTTTTGCTACATCATGCTTCCTGTATACTCATCAATCCCCACCCCTTCCACAACTACCTGGCCACATGCCATGCAGGGTGAATTGGTGGACGGATGTGGTAACTGACTGCTGTATGTGAACTCTGATTCCTCCGTGCTTATGCTGCTCCTGTCAGGTAAAAAGGTTGGCCTTGGTTGATGTCGTGACTTCATTTGTTTGAGTGCTGGGTTCACATTTTATTGAGGGTGAAGCTACCATGCCTGTTGATGAGGCCATTGGCTGATCATATTTCAGCAGTCTCCTTTTGAAAATAATCCCAAAATGAAGAGGTCTGTCTTAACCATTCAGTTTGTTAATACTTCATTGAGTCCTCTGTAGCTATGCAATGTTCTGACAGTGTTCCCCACTCTCCTGGCTGTTTCTACTATGGATGTGTATAAGTCCTTTATCAGTATACTTCTGTACTTAGCAAACATCATAGTTTTTGAAGCATGGGCCAAACTGCAAATGCTGTGTCACACCATAGTTAATTTTTCCCCATTTCTTAATTTAATCTTATTCTGTCATATCGTTTGCTAACGTTACCCTGTTTTTTAAAGTTATGATGAGACTCCATCCATGCAAGAGGAAGGCCTCTAATGCCATACCATTTTTTAATTTCCCTAGTGAATTTTACAAAATCAGTGGAATGGTACAGGAGATGCTAGATGCTGCAGGTCTGATAGTTTCAATCTAGGCATCTCTCCAGTAGTTTCAGAGCCTTACAGGCTGTGGAGAAAAGCATACAGATGACTTAACCAGTTCAGAAGCAATCTGATAGTAAGAGCATAAGGTGCAAGCTAATACTAGAAATGAAAGTGTTACCAAAGCAGAGAAGGTTTTACTGTTAGATGTTAGTTATGGCAGGGGAATTTATTATCTGGTACAGAAGTCTCTGGCATATGATTATCAGGTAACTAGCATTTTTAATCAAAGTCCATGGCTCTGCAATGTCTCCTGTGATTTAGGCTCTTTGAGGAAAGATTCTGTAAAAGAGGATTTAATAATAGTAGGGGCTCAGTTATACTATTCAGAATGATATTGGGTACATGCTGAATATTTTGAACAGACAGTAACCCAAGTAAATAAAAACAATGTTAAGGTAGTATTAGGGGACTACAACATCCTACTAAGGAGTGTGTGTGTGTGTGTGTGTGAGAGAGAGAGAGAGAGAGAGAGAGAGAGAGAGAGAGAGAGAGACGGGGGGGGACTACTAAGATATAATTAAAAAATGGGCTCCAAGAAGAAAAGAAATGACCAAGATATAATTGACTAATGGGCTCCATAGAAACATACCAACCAAAATGACCAAAGAATTTTCGAACTCAGTGGACAGCGCACCATCATCTCCAAATTTAAAGGAGACTGAACAAACTTGGAAACATTGTGACTTGCGAACAGAGGAGAGGCAACTGGATCATGCATGCACGGCTAAATCCTTTAATAGAGAAATCTACAATATTAAAGCACTAAGAGAAGATGATACAGGTTCAGGACCCTATATAGTCATTATTAAAACTAAATTTACACCTCTAAAGAAGAAATAAACAAAGACCAACAAAGAAAAGTGGAATCATGACCCACACCAATAATCAGAAAAGACAGTTATCAAGAAATCATGCAAACCACAAAATTAATCCACTGCAAGTCCCCAAACAAGTAGCTGAAAGTTAAGCACCCTTACACCCATGTAAGATACGTACCTGGCGGACTACAGAATGTGATACAATTTGTGAAGAAGGACATAGACATGGTTAAAATTTCAATGCTATGAAACAATCAAAAACACCATCACCCTCAAAATGTCAGAGAATATATCACCCCAATTGTCAGGAAAATGAAGAAACAATATCAGAAAGATGTGATTAACTCACTAAAAGAAGGCTACCACAAATACAATGCCAGAGACTATGACAAAACCTTTGGAAGACAACTTTAGAAGTAATGCTCTCCTTGACACCCCAATCCCAAGCTACTGCTACAAAGTGAGGGTAGAAGAATGACACATATTAACAGGGAAGATGCTGAAATTATGGCAAAATCTTTATTATTATAGATCAACTCTGAACGCACAAAGTTGCCCACAGCCCAAGAGATGGAAGCTGCACTGAAGGAGCAGAAAAATTAAAAGGCCAATTTTCGCAGAAATATGTAAATATGATTGTGATGTGATTTGGACATTGGTACATGATGCTCTACCAAAAATTTGGGTGACATTTCCCTGAACATTAGAGCACAGCAATAATCCATCTGCAACACACAAACAAAGATAAGGGCAATCCAGATAATTGCAGATGTATTTCTCTCTTGGACTACATGTACAAGATTTTCTCCTTTTTGTATAGAAGAATTAAACAACAACTAGAGCAAGAAGTACGTTAATACCATAGTGCTATCCATTTGTACAGCCAGATGTGTTTCTGACTCTGTTGTTTAGCTATACGTAAATGTAAATACATTTACATATATCTTGACAGATTGGGAGCTACATGTAGTTGGTACTGTTATGCATAAAAAATAGAAAGCAATGGAGTACATGATCAGAATGGACTTGTTTCCCTTTAGAGTAAAGAATGTGTGAAAAGGGAAAATGAGACACAGTGGTTGGAATGAAAGGTAAATAATGGAACATCACGTTCATAACTGAAATGAATGGGTGCGATAAATCAAAGTGAGGATATTTAGAAAACCAAGAATCACTATCACAGCCAATAATTTAATGAGAAAACGCACGCTGAGCAGTCACACTGGTCACAGTACTTTAGGTTTCAGTGTTCAATTTCTTCCTCGTCAATCCACATGAGTGTAATTGTCCATAAATTCTTAGGATAATGTAGATGTAGAAATATATATCTTATTGCTTTTGACTGACAAACTGTTAACAGGTATGGATTTAGAGAAAACCCAAAAATTTGGCTATCCGCTCGGCCAAAGTTTGGAGAAAGAAGAGTAAATATTACACATGTAATTGCATGGATTGAGAAGAAGCTGCTTGAAGAATTTCAGGTAAGTAAATTAAACTGTGATGTTAGAACACATACAGAAAACAATGAACTAATGTTAGGAAAGTAGTATGAATAAAAATGTCTTCAGTCACAATTTTTTCGTGTTTTATTAAATTGTACCTTACTCTCAAGAACAGAAGCCAATTATGTATTAAGATGTGTAAGATGTTTTGCTAGTGATGATGGGCCCATAGGGTCCAAAATGCATTGTGTAATTTAATAAAACACCATACTAATTGTGTACTGAATACAGTCACTTTCACAGCTGCAAAATATGGATAAAATTAAGTAGTGGGAAGGAAATAGAAAATAAGCTGTGTAATAAATAACATGGCTTCTTCTTGCAACAGTTCTAAATGTATTTCTCAGTGAAAAAAATCCAATACAAACTTTTGTCATCAGGCTATGTGAATGAGTTCCATAGCTTTCACCGAGTGAGGTGGTGCAGTGGTTAGCACAGTGGACTCACATACGGGAGGATGACGGTTCAATCCCATGTCCAAGCATCCTGATTGAGGTTTTCTGTATTTTTCCTAAACCACTCCAGGCAAATGCTGGGATGGTTCCTTTTGAAAGAGCATGGCTGATTTCCTTCCCTGACCTTCCCTAATCTGATGAGACTGATGACCGCGCTGTTTGGTCTCCTCCCCTAAACAACCCAACCCCATAGCTTTCAGGGTGACTGACATGTTGCTAGCAGTGATGCATTTGAACCAGTCCTGATCCCAAAATACCTGTCAGTTTTGAAGTTTTGAGATGCAAATACTAAATACTTAAACAACAACGTTGTATTACGATTTTTCACGATTTGTCCAGAACACTTATGGTACAGATTCCGTAATTAAAAGTATAGAAAACAAATTATTTGCCTTATTTTTAATAAATCAGTACAACTAGTTTATGCAACAGCACAAACAATTTACTAGGCATAACTCAATTTTTTTCTAGTTTGTAAATAAATGTTGAGCAGTGTTTGTGAACTTGGTTTCTTAATGGGATTAATTGTATTTGACACATTTCAATGTACCTTGATGGGTTGAAACATTATGATCTTATAGTTTCTTGCATCTGAGCCCGTATTGGGAATGCACGCAGATTGCTGAAGCTGGTCCCTAGGATTATTTCAAGACCCACATTATTTATAATTTGAACTGAAAATGTTACAGTATTAATACAGTTTCCTGCTGCTTATTGAATGGATACCATTTCTCTGGTTTTGATTAACAAAGATGTTAATAGCTGAAACAAAAAATTCAGTATTGTAGTTTTCCTAGTAATTCTACAAAATCAGTTATCCTTAATTCTAGGATATTTTATATATGTTTGTTAATCTTTTAATGCTATTCGTTGAGCTCATCTTTAAAGTGTGATAAATTTTCAACTAACAGAGACATTATCTGGATGTCATTTGCAGTTTGCATCCGAAAACATCTGTTTTAACCTGGTCTATATTACTGTGTCTTGTGTCCAAATATTTGTTTTTATTTGTGTTTATCAAAAACTTAATATTTCCTATAGCAGTGTTTCTGGAGGAGTTTCTTTATTTATTGTAACTTTGGAATTCATCCTAATTAAAATGAGACCAATTGAAAATTCCATTACCAGTCTTTTAGTGAGATGGCTGAAATTCACATACAGTTAAAAGCTATCTTGATTATATTCAAACAACTGGAGGGCCTTGCAAGTTGGTGTGTTGGGTGGATTGTCCCAAAAAAGGTACCTGAGGTACCCTATATACTGAGTATGTTCTATTCCCACAGATTCTCTTTCCTCCTTTAAAAGACTAGTCTGCAACATGCCCATCGATTTGACTGCTTGAAATGTCAGTAGCAGAACTATGTACTTTGCTTGGGAAGCAGTCTGAATTGAGTGTCTTGGGTACAGCACCCTTCCACCTTAGCAACATGCATGCAGTGCTGTCTGAAACTTGACAGTAAATATGAGCCAGTGTAATACACTTGTCCGGTTGGAAAGTAATTTATATTCCTTGTCAGGTCACAGCAGTTGTGAAAAGCGAGTGGTGTATTAATTAATGGCAGGTCAGTCCTTTTCAGTAATGTTATTGTGCATTAATCAGTGTATCACAGATGCTGGTTTATGACAGTGTGTATTGTCACACTTCTTTAGTTTTAATCTACAGTTCATAACCAATAGATTGTGTTCAGAGTCCACATCTGCCCCTGAAAATGTCGTACAGTTTAAAACCTGGTTCCTAAATCTCTGTCTGACCATTATGTAATCTCTCTGAAACCTTCCAGTGTCTTGAGGCCTCTTCCATGTATACCACATTCTTTCATGATTCCTAAGCCAAGTGTTAGTTATGATTAAGTTATGCTCTGTGCAGAATTCTACCAGGCGGCTTCCTCTTTCATTCCTTATGCCCATTCCACATTCTCCTACTACTTTTCCTTCTCTTCCTTTCCTACGATCAAATTCCAGTTCCCAATGACTATTAAATTTTCGCCTCACTTCACTATCTGAGTAATTTCTTTTACCTTACTATACATTTCTTCAATCTCTTCATCATCTGTGGAGCTAGTTGCTTTATAAACTTGTACTGCTGTGTTAGGCATGGGCTTTGTGCCTATCTTGGCTACAATAATGCATTCACTATGCTGTTCTTAGTAGCTTACCCACGCTCCTATTTTTTTTATTCATAATTAAACCTACTCCTGCAGTACCCCTATTTGATTTTGTATTTATAACCCTGTATTCACCTGACCAGAAGTCGTGTTCCTCCTGCCACTGAACTTCGCTAATTTCCACTATATCTAACTTTAACCTATCCATTTCCCATTTTAAATTTTCTAACCTGCCTGCCCCCATAAGGGATCTGACAATCCATGCTCCGATACGTAGAACCCCAGATTTGTGTCTTCTGATACCTATGTCCTCCTGAGAAGTCCCCGCCCGAAGATCCGAATGGGGGACTATTTTACCTCCAGAACATTTTACCCAAGAGGACACCATCTTCATTTAACCATACAGTTAAGCTGCATACCCTCAGGAAAAATTATTGCTGTAGTTTCCCCTTGCTTTCAGCCATTTGCAGTACCAACACAGCAAGGCTGTTTTGGTTAATGTTACAAGGCCAGATTAGTCAATCATCCAGACTGTGCCCCTGCAACTACTGGAAAGGCTGCTGCCCTTCTTTGGGAACCACACGTTTGTCTGGCCTCTCAACAGATAACCCTCCATTGTGGTTGCACCTACGGTACGGCTATCTGTATAGCTGAGGCACACAAGCCTCCCCACCAACTTCAAGGTCCATGGTGCATACTATATGGAGTGCTTTGCTTTGAGACGTGTCATGCATATGACAGGTTCTTTACTACCAGCAGGAGACAAACTCCTTCTTTGGTATGGTCTGGTAATCTATTTATGTGATTAAAATTCAAATGCTCCATGTGTCGATGCTACAGGATAACAGAATTTAAATTGAGAGGACATGTTAAATTAGCATTCACTTCTCTGTTTGTGTTCAGTAAATACAAATTCTTTATCATTGTTGCTGAACATACAAACGTTTCCTCCTATATCACAACCATCATGCCTGAAATTTGTTAGTTATCTGGTTCTGACGACAGCACTAATTGACAAAAGGTTAGCAGCAACTTTTGGTACAGATAAAACATCTGTTACCCGAGTTCTTATGTTTTTATCACCATTCAGTGTCAAATTGACATTGACTGATTCACTGATTATTTGTGCTGAGAGTCAAAAGAACAGTGAGTCTTAGTCCCCTATTGCCAGGTCCAAAATTGAGTTTATTGTGTGGTTTCACTCCCTCATTTGTGTAAAGCCCATCAGTACCCTTAGAAAGTGGTGCGTGACCCTTTACTAATTCATTATTAGATGCAGTTTCTTCAGGCATTAATAACACGAATATTCTGTGTCTTTTCACCTCTAATGCTTTACATTAGAAGATTAAATGTGGTGGATTTTCATCCTCCCCACCACATAGTCTACACTTACGGGCTTCCACCGTAGTGATGGTAAGAGCAGGTTCTGGTCCAACAAATTGAGTCATAATATGTACCGGGTGATCAAAAAGTCAGTATAAATTTGAAAACTTAATAAATCACGGAATAATGTAGATAGAGAGGTAAAAATTGACACACATGCTTGGAATGACATGGGGTTTTATTAAAAAAAAAAAAAAGAAGAAGAAGAAGAAAGTTCACGAAATGTTTGAGAGATGACGCTGGACAGCAAAACATGATTTCGAAGTCCGAAGCCATGGGTTGTTTAGACGATAGACCCCGTAGTGGCCGACCGAGCACAAGGCATAATGCTGCTGAGACAGTTCAGGAAGAAATGGAGACCGTAGCAGGTTCGTCTATGCACGGGGAAGTCAGCACTCTTGCAGTTGCACTGGCATTCCATACACTACTGTTTGGTTGGCACTGAGGCGTACCCTCCTATGCTATCTGTCCAAAATCCATCGGCATCATGAACTGTTACATGGCGATTTAGTAAGCAGAGGGCATTTGCAGTGTGGGCGTTTCAAAAGATGGCGGAAGATTACGATTAGTTGAGTAATGTGTTGTGGACCGACAAAGCTCATTTCATGCTCCAAGGTTCTGTCAACGCCCACAACTGCAGAATTTGGGCTACCAAAAATCCTAGAACTGTCGTGGAAACTCCATTGCATGACGAGAAAGTCACGGTATGGGTTGGATTTACCGCATCTACCGTTATCGGGCCTTTTTTTCTTCTAGGAAATGCATGATTCTGGTTTTGTAACCTGTACCGTGATTGGTGAGAGGTACGCCGATATGTTAGCAGACTCACATCATCCCCAGCCTGGCAGATAAACACCTGCTGGAATGTACAATGTTTATGCAGGATGGCGCTCCACCCCATATTGCTAGACGCATGAAAGATCTCTTGCGTGCGTCATTTGGTGATGATCGTGTGCTCAGCCGCCACTTTCGTCAGGCTTGGCCTCCCAAGTCCCCAGACCTCAGTCCGTGCGATTATTGGCTTTGGGGTTACCTGAAGTCGTAAGTGTATCGTGACTGACCGACATCTCTAGGGATGCTGAAAGACAACATCCGACACCAATGCCTCACCATAACTCCGGATATGCTTTACAGTGCTGTTCACAACATTGTTCCTCAACTACATCTATTGTTGAGGAATGATGGTGGACATATTGAGCATTTCCTGTAAAAAACATCTTTGCTTTGTCTTACTTTGTTATGCTAATTATTGGTATTCCGATCAGATGAAGCACCATCTGTCGGACTTTTTTTAACTTTTGTATTTTTTTGGTTCTAATAAAACCCCATGTTATTCCAAGCATGTGTGTCAATTTGTACCTCTCTATCTACATTATTCCGTGATTTATTCAGTTTTCAAATTTATTCTGACTTTTTGATCACCCGGTATTTTGGCCAGCATAGCAGCTTGTTCATTGCCACTAATTTCTGAGTGACTAGGGGACCCACAGCAAGTTTTCCCTGTTGCTGTCCTCTAGTCTCACAAGGGCTTTATGATGTTCTGCAGTGTTCTTTGATCTCATAGCAGTGGCTGACACAGATTTCAGGACTGCTTGGCTATCTGAATGAATGTAGAGACCATGATCCTTGTAGCAACAATGTTGATTGTCCTCCATGCACACACTGGTAGTAGATATTTGTGCCTGAAATATAGGGCCAGCTTCCCTAGAGTGACTGCTCTCTCTACTGTAAGATGTTCCCCATTCTTGTATATCCTAGCCCCAGCACCTTCATCTGTTTTCAGCACATCAGTAAACCAGACTGTGTCTCCAGAATGGTGTCGTGGTTTGTTCTTCCACTGCTTCCTAATACAGTTGTTACCTTGAATGTTTTATTGAAGCAGCTGGAAGTTTTGAACAGTCAGCTGGCATTTCCTGACCATTCCTGTATTTACCACTATCACTATGTTGGTGTGGGTTTCTGGATGTCCGTAAAGTTTCCAGTTATTTGCAGTTTTCAACCTGTATGCCTCTACTGGTGTCTCCATTGTAATCCAGAGATGTAATGGGGGCACGTCCAGCATGGTCTCCATCCCAGCAGTGGGTGTGCTGCTGATTCCACCTGTTGTGCCAAGTTCCGTAGCAGCCACCTTCTGTTCTGGTTGATTGATTTGTGGGGGGTTGAAGGGACCAGACAACAAAGGCCATTGGTCCCCTTCTGTTCTGCTTTATTCCACCGTACTGCAGCCGCATAAATTATCAGAGGTCTTATTGCAGTGGTATACTCTTGTAGACCTCAGTTTTTACCCCATCCCCTTCTAGTGCATATAAGAGCACCTTTCACATTTGAATATATATTCTTTATGTGAGGTGTCCATGATAGTGTTACATACTTCTTGGGTTGCCCCTAGATACTTCACTTCCCCTGTACTGGAAGAGTTTTGTTGAAAATCTTGAGATTCCAGTATGTGTCCTGCACATGCTTCCTCATGTACAGTACTACAGCAGTTTCCTTCACCAGTTTTGCAGAACGTTCAGTGTTCATTCTGCCATTGTTCTAATAGTACTAGCAAATTTGCCAAGTATTACTTTTCCTGAGGAAAAGCAACCTCTAATATTTAACTCTTCAATCAATTATTTACCACTAGGTTCCACAGGAGTGGACAAAAAACCCTTCCTTGTGGACACTCTTTGGTGGTGTTGATCACAATACATTCATCATGGTGGTTTCCACCTCTTGTCTACTCAGCGTGGTCTTGATTTACCTGCATATGGTGATCTCAGTTCCATGCTTTCTGCAGCTCTAACCATGGATTCAAAGGGTATTGCTAAAAGCCAGGTCGATATCCAGGAAGATGCAGAGGACAGTTTTCTGAAAGTGTAGAGGGTTTCCCGCCTTCCCAAGTCCCTGTAACAAAAGTCTACCACCTGCATGAAATTCTGATCGTGACATAAATGTATGTTCTGGAGTTTTTAGATTTCTAGTATAAATCAACTTACACCTCTCATTCCTCCAAGGCCTTATACAGCCCCCCCTGCGGGTTCGGGGGTAAGAATAGGCCCACGGTATTCCTGCCTGTCGTAAGAGGCGACTAAAAGGAGTCTCAAACGTTTCGGCCTTCTGTGATGGTCCCCTCTTGGGTTTGACCTCCTTTTTTCCAAATTTCTGTTGTTAGTGCATGCCATTTGGGGAAGGACACCTTACGTGGTGTTTTTCTATTGGTCCATCATGCACCACCATCTTGCATGTTACCTATTGTCGTGTGGGGGGGACTACACCCAACATCTTCTGGATTGTCTCCTTCTCGTCTTGTGCGCAATCTTCTTCTTAGCGCCCACGACAACTGTGGACCCTTTCGACACCTAAAATCCAGCACGGTAGCCAGTCCGTTGTGGTGGGGTCGTCATGTACCCTCTTGGTGGTAGCCCCCTGACCACACAGGGATCGCACTACAGATGCCAGAGCTGTTTCCTCCCCATGCATGCCAAGGAGTATGTGCCCATCTTGTCTGGGGCACGGGGACTCTGGGCAACGGGATATCGGCCAGGTACCCATTGCTTTGGCTGGGTGGCGCCCTTGGGGAGAGCCCTCGTTCGGAGTAGGTGGCATCTGGGCGGATGTGGCGCAATGAAGCGCAATAAATCACACCAAGCTGGTGGTCGCACGGCCACCAGCGTCTCTAAGCGAGGTAGAGTAGAATTTGATGCTGCACACTATGACCCTCAGTCGTTCCCCTCGTTGGCTGCGCCATGGGAGGGACGCCGATCTAGTGCCAAGCGGGAGCCTTACGTACCGCAATACCTTGTCTGCAGCAGGACTGATGGTGACTCCTTTCTTACGACGAAGCCTCTGTTTTTTGTGGAACACCTGGAGGATAAGTTTGGGGAAGTGGCGGGGTTGTCTAAAATGAGGAATGGGTCCATCCTCCTCAAGACATCCTCCCCAGCCCAGTCACGAGTGTTGCTCTTGTGTGATAAGTTGGGTGACGTCCCTGTTACCGTCACTCCCCACAGTAGCTTAAATATGGTCCAGGGGATTATTTACCATCGTGACCTCTTGTTACAATCCGATGACGAGCTGAGAGCCGACTTGGAATGACGTGGTGTACATTTTGTCCGTCGTGTACATAGAGGGCCCAAGACTAACAGGGTGGCCACCGGTGCCTTTATCTTGGCCTTCGAAGGTGATGTCTTGCCCGAGAAGGTCAAGGTGATGGTTTACCGTTGCGACGTCAAGCCCTACGTCCCTCCCCCGATGCGGTGCTTCCAGTGCTGGAAGTTTGGGCATATGTCCTCCCGTTGCCCATCCAGCGCTACATGTCGAAATTGCGGACGCCCCTCTCATCCCGATTCTCCATGTGCGCCTCCGCCTGTATGTGTCAACTGTGGGGAGCACCACTCTCCATGCTCGCCGGATTGCCCCGTTCTTCATAAGGAGCGGAAGATCATGGAATTTAAGACCCTGGACCGGCTTACTTATCGAGAGGCAAAAGTGAAATATGAAAGGTTGTATCCTGCTTCCACTCGAACATCTTATGCTGCAGCCACGTTATCGTCGCCCACGCGAGCGACGGTTGTCGCCTCATCTGTGCCGCCTTCAGTGGGCCCTCGGGGCCGTGCATCTCTGTCTGCCCCCCTCGTTCCTGGGGGCAAGCCTTCCTCTGTTGCCCCCTTAGCAGTTGGGGGCAAACCCTCTTCTGTCGCTCCCCCCACGCTTACTTCGGGAGTGACATCTCCTCTAAAACCGGGGGGCTCGATCCCTCCCCCTCCCCCTCCCCCTCCTTCTCCACCGGCGTTGCCTCTGCCGGTTCCTCTCTCGCGGAAGGGATCCCTCGGGGCTCTCCCTTCCTCCGTTTCTTCTCCTACCCAGCCGGATGTCAGCCAGTGGCTGAAGGTTTCGCCGCCTGCTGGTCGTAGGGCTTCTGCGTCGTCGTCAGCCTCCGACGCTCCTTCAGAGAAGCTCTCCCAGCCCTCTCACCCTAAGGCCTGACATGAGAAGAAGGAACGGAATGTGTCCAAGAAGAAGGACGTTCCGGCGGTTTCAGTACCGCCTGCTGTACATAGTCCTGGCTCTGGGGATGAGGTGGAGATCCTCGCCTCTGCCGCGGATCTCGCCCTCACGGACCCCTTGGGGGCCTTTCCTATGGACTCAGCTGACTCTCCCCCGGTGGCGGCAGTTGGCTCTGAGGCGCCGTCTGCCTCTTAGTCGCATTCACGCCCTCCCAGTCCCTTCCTGCTTCCATTCTCCAGTGGAACTGCGGTGGTTATTTCCGCCACCTGCCTGAGCTCCGGATGCTTCTGAGTGTTTCCCCTGTTCTCTGCATTGCCCTGCAGGAAACTTGGTTTCCGGCAATGCGGACCCCCGCCCTTCGCGGTTATCGAGGATACTATAAAAACCGCGCTGCCTGTCAACGAGCGTCAGGTGGGGTTTGCCTCTTTGTTCACCACTCTGTCTGTAGCTCGCCAGTACCCCTTCTGACGCCTTTAGAGGCAGTCGCTGCCAGGGTTGAGCTCTCGCCGGCTATTACAGTTTGTTCTGTTTACATTCCTCCGGATGGGGAGCTCCCCCGGCATGTCTTGGCTGCACTGCTTGCTCAACTCCCGCCACCTTTGCTGCTTCTGGGCGATTTCAATGCCCACAACTCTGTATGGGGTGGGACTGCCTCCGATGACCGCGGTCGGGCCGTGGAGCATGTGTTGGCTCAGCTCGACCTTAGCCTCTTGAATACCGGTGCTCCCACGCATTTCAGTGTGGCCCATGGCTCTTTCTCGGCCATCGATCTCTCTCTTTGCAGCCCCGGACTTGTCCCATCCCTCCACTGGAGAGTGCATCCTGACCTGTGTGGTAGTGACCATTTTCCCATCTATTTGTCACTGCCCCAGTGTGATTCTTCTGGGCGCCTGCCCCGCTGGGCTCTCCGCAGGGCTGACTGGCCGGCTTTTACTAATGCTGCAACCATTGAGTCTCCCCCACAGGGTGACATTGACGAGGTGGTCCGTGTCTTAACCACATCCATCATTTCGGCAGCCGAGGCTGCCATCCCCCGCTCTTCTGGACTCCCTCAGAGGAAGGCTGTCCCCTGGTGGTCGCCGGAGATTGCTGAGGCTATTCGCGACCGTAGGCGGGCTCTCCATCGTCAGAGGCGGCACCCGTCTCTGGAGACCCTCATCGCCTTTAAGAGGCTCCGTGCCTTGGCCCGTCGTCTTATTGCACGGCATAAGCAGGAGTGCTGGGAGAGGTATGTCTCATCCTTGGGTTCCCGTGTCTCCCCCTCGCTCGTGTGGTCCCGGATCCGGCGGATTTATGGATACCAGACCCCTATGGGTGTACCTGGGCTCTCCTTGGACGGCGCTGTCTGCACGGACGCTGCCGCCATTGCTGAACACCTTGCCGCACACTTTGCTAAGAGCTCTGCGACTGCATCTTATCCCCCCGCCTTTCGCTGTCTAAAGGAGCGAGCCGAGCGGACGCCGTTCTCATTCCACACGCGTCGTTCTGAAAAATACAATGCTCCTTTCAACGAGAGGGAATTCCTCGCTGCCCTCGCCGATTGCCCTGATACAGCACCAGGACCGGACTGCATCCACGCGCAGATGCTGAAGCATCTATCCAGGGACTGCCAGAGACACATTCTCGCGGTATTTTAACCGCATTTGGAGCGAAGGCGTGTTCCCGTCGCAATGGCGAGAGGGTCTTATTGTCCCCATCTTGAAGCCTGGTGCGGACCCACTGGCGGTGGACAGCTATCGTCCCATTACCCTCACCAACGTTTTGTGCAAATTGCTCGAACGTCTGGTGGGGCGGCGTTTGTGTTGGGTCCTTGAATCGCACGGTCTCCTCGCCCCATCCCAGGGTGGCTTCCGTCGGGGCCGGTCTGCAGCGGACAATTTGGTGCGGCTGGAATCTACTATCCGTACGGCCTTTGCCCGACGTCAGCATCTCGTTGCTGTATTTTTTGATCTGCGGAAGGCGTATGACACCACATGGAGGCATCACATTCTTGCCACGCTGCATGCGTGGGGTCTTCGTGGTCGGCTCCCGGCTTTTCTTCAAACCTTTCTATTGCACCGCTCTTTCCGGGTGCAAGTCGGTGCCGCCTCTAGTTCATCTTATACACAGGAAAATGGGGTCCCGCAGGGCTCGGTGTTGAGCGTGTCCTTATTTCTAGTGGCCATATTGGTCTGGCTGCAGCTGTGGGGTCGTCGGTGTCTCCTTCTTTGTATGCCGACGACTTCTGCATCTCCTTTAGCTCCACGACTATGGGAGTCGCCGAACGCAGGCTGCAAGTAGCCGTTCGCCAGGCAGCATCATGGGCTCTGACTCACGGTTTTCAGTTCTCTGCAGCCAAGACTCGAATTATGCACTTCTGCAGGCGTCGGACGGTCCACCCTCATCCTGAACTTTACCTCGATGGCCACCTGCTTGAAGTGGTGGACACTTGCCACTTCTTAGGACTCGTGTTTGATGCCCGGCTCACATGGGTTCCTCATGTTACTCAGCTGAAGGAAAAGTGCTGGCAGCACCTCAACGCCCTCCGCTGCCTCAGCCACACATCTTGGGGTGCGGATCGCTGCACGCTGTTGCGTTTGTACAGAGCCCTTGTGCAGTCCAGGCTTGATTATGGGAGCCTGGCCTATGGGTCTGCATCACCCTCAGTGTTGAAGTTGTTAGGCCCCATACATCACTGTGGGGTTCGGCTTGCAACTGGCGCCTTTCGTACGAGCCCCGTGGATAGTCTACTGGTGGAGGCCGGGGTTCCCCCGCTGCGGATTCGCCACCATCGACTGCTCGCCGACTATGCTGTCCACGTTCATTGCTCGCCGGGCCATCCCAATCGTCGCCTGCTTTTCCCTGTCACGGTCCTCCATCTGCCCGAACGGCGACCTCGGTCTGGGCTTTCCATAGCTGTCCACGTCCAGTCCCTGCTGTCCGAACTGGGGTCATTCCCTCTTCTGCCTCCCTTCCGGGTCCGTGCACCTACGCCTCCCTGGTGTTTGCCCCGGCCGGCCGTCCGTCTGGACTTGGCACAGGGACCCAAGGACTCGGTTCCGCCTGTGGCCCTCCGTCGCCGTTTTCTTGCACTCCTCGCCTCATTTCCAGGCTGTGAGACTGTCTACACTGATGGTTCCCTGGTTGATGGTCGCACTGCCTACGCTTTTGTTCACGATGCCCATGTTGAACAGCGCTCTTTGCCAGCTGGCTGTAGTGTTTTTACTGCAGAGCTGGTGGCCATCTTGCGCGCTCTTGAGCATATGCGTTCCTGCTCAGGTACGTCCATCGTCATCTGCAGTGACTCCCTGAGCAGCCTCCAGGCCATCGACTGCTGCTATCCCTCTTCTCCTCTGGTGTCCTCTATTCGGGAGTCTGTTTCCACCATTACCCGCTCTGGTCGTTTGGTGGTTTTTGTTTGGACGCCAGGTCACGTTGGCATCCCGGGGAATGAACGTGTTGACAAGCTGGCCAAAGGGGCGATCGACGCCCCAGCTTTGGAGATCGGCCTTACGGCTCGCGACCAGCAGCTGGTGTTGCGCCGTAAGGTGCTTGGGATGTGGGCTGCTGAGTGGCGTGGCATGACAGCCACGAATAAACTGCGGGCTGTCAAGGAGACGACCGATGTGTGGCGTTCCTCCCTGCGGGCTTCTCGCAGGGACTCTGTAGTCCTGTGTCGGCTACGCATCGGCCATACCTACCTGACACACGGCCATCTTTTGCGTCAGGAGGATCCCCCCCTGTGTCGGTGTGGGTCCCGGCTGATGGTCGCCCACATTTTATTGGAGTGTCCGCGACTGCGCACCCTCCGGCAGTCTTTTAATCTCCCGGGCACTTTGCCTTTGATTTTATGTGACGATGCCTCCATGGCTGACAATGTTTTAAATTTTATCCGTGGTAGTCCTTTTTATGGTTCTCTTTAGGGGGGTCCTGCACCTTTCCCATTCTGTGTCTTTTGTCCTCGCGTCTCTCCAAATTTGTTGCTGTTTTGGTGTATAGTCTGCTGGTTGACTCTTTCCCTTTTTTGTCTCGCGGTCTGTCAACCAGTTTCCGGCCATCTTCTTTTCTTCTGTTTCTTTCTGTCTGGTGTTTGTCTGTACTCTTCTTGTCTGTAGTGTTCGTTGCTGCATTTGTGTTCATTTAGTGCCTGGGGGGAGTCTCCTTCCCCCTTTGGTTTTTACCTGCGCCGCACATTTTCGGCTCGCCTGTTTTTCGAATGGGGGACTGATGACCTTCGCTGTTTAGTCCCCCTTAAACATCCCAACAACCACCACCACCTTATACAGCCCCTTTATATCCCGGATCAGTGCCACACCCAACTACTGTCTTCCCAGAATATGACACAGGAGAGGAGTTGCCCCTTACGGTGTTGCAGGTTTATCTGCAACACTTGCAGCCACCAACTTGGGCCATGGTCGCTTCTGATGCCTGTAATTATTCTGACATGACTGTAACCTGCAAGAATTATGAATACAGTTTAAGACCCCGTTCTTGCTTTGCCCTATTGGATTCTTCATCGACTTCCACCATGAGGGTTTGACCATCAGATACAACATTATCGTTTATTAACCTTCAGGCCTCTGCCAAGACATGTACTATCTGGAACTGAAGAAGTATTGGTACCCAGTTTCATATCTTTGTGGTACTGACGAGTTCTGCTGCTGTCTTGACCAACAGCTTTGCCTCCTCCCATGGAGATATCTTATGCATCATCTCCCTAAGCCAATATACTGTTCACCTCGCCTCTCCCCCCCCCCCCCCCTTTCCAACCACCCACCCACTTGTGCATGCACACACACACACACACACACACACACACACACACACACACACACACACAAATCAAAGATCAGAGCACCTTTGTCCACATAGACCCTCCTTCCTGTCTAGCTCCTTCCGTTGTGGGTAATGTTGACCAGTGGATATCTCTGTTGGATAACTGTTACAGGGTGTCTATGACCCGGGACAACCGGGAGATCTGGGAAAAACCCGGGAATTTTGTCATCTGGGAGAAAACCGGGAAAAACCCGGGAATTTTTTAGAATTCCGGGAGTCTATTATTGTTTTAGTTTTCAGTTAAATTTTTGTGATTTTGACGTAAGAATCAATACTCCAACAAAGGATATTACTGTATCCCGCTTCTGCGGAATAATACTGCAGCAACAAAAACATGAACGAGAGGAGGAGTGGGAGGGGGGGCGAAAATAAAACTTAAGTCGCAAAGGAAATGCGCCATATACAACAGCAAAACATAGTGCTCATACAAGCGTCTGCCAACAGCAAAGTGTGTCAAAGGCCTTAGGAAGACTATGCAATGCTTCCTAACAACAAATTGCTTCCGATGAGCGTGACGTAACAGACATTACTGGTACTCAAGAAAATTTACATCCGAAATTGGACATACGAATGAGCACTTTAAGCCGAATAATGCATTTTAGTATGTTTCACGAAATTCCAATACTCTTGAAGTATCCTCTGATGTCTTGTTTCTTTTGTTACATAGTGCAAGATCTTTTAATGTTTTACACGTACGAACATACGAGCTTCCTGCGTCATCGTAGCTGCGCATGAGCAGTGACGCCTGTTACCTGGCGCTCTCTGGCAACTGCTGAAACGAATCAGTTTCTAACAGGTCACGGGAAAATATTGCGAATGGTCGTTTGAAAACCGTTCCTTTGAAAGTAAATTTCCTTTTACACAAGATGAAGTATATGTGAGAATGTACGATGAATTTCTTAAATCACAGAGCATTTGACTCTCAATTAAAAATCATCTCTTTGAGGAAGACCATCTAGAAGAATTTTGAGCTCAGAAGATCAGAAATGTACGTCGTTATTAAAAATTTTTCTGGCACATTTGTGTGATATATCTGAAAGTGTAACGTGCGCAATAAAGATCAACATTATATGTGGAAGCTTAGCTTCTCTTGCAGCTTATTAATCTTCGAGACCACGATTATATGTGAAAGCTTTGTTTTTCTTGTAGCAACACTATGTATATTGATTTAAACCATTAACTTTTCCTATTCATGTTTTCGCGCTACGTAAGAGTGATCTTGCTACTGGGTGACTACATCACGTGTCCTATGCTGTCTTCGGCTGGCGAGATCACATGACATGAGCTATGACTGGCTTACAAAAGCGCGTCGCAATCTCGATTTCAATGCTTTGGAAAGTGACATGCAGTGTATGGTGTGATTCTAATTTATACCATCATAACATGAAAATATGCAGCGTACATGTTGCTGCACATCAAAGATCTATCCAAAACGTTTTTTTCCCCCTTAGTTTCGTTTTCTAAAGTGCCGGGGAATTCTACGTCGGCATATAAAACCATAAACATTCAAAGGACTGATAAGTTTTACAGTGCCGAGGAAAAGTATACTATCACTTAACACGGGAAAAGTGTATGTTCACCCGCGAGAAAGTGTATTTTCAACCGGGAAATCTGGGAAAAATCCGGGAATTTATTTTCTTTGTCCCTGTATACACCCTGTGTTATCTTAAAAACCAAGACTGAGGCACTATAGGTCTGTTTCACTATTTCTTGCCTCAGCTTTTTCTAGATCTGAGTATACTGAGAAGTCAACCCTCTGGTCCATGGATGCTTGAGGTATCATCAAGTCCCTTGGTTTTTGTTTAATTTTCTGTGTTCTCTGTTATGGTCCCACGAGAATTTGGGATATTTCAGGTTGACACCATAGAGCCCCATGCAGTGCAAGGCTAATTACACGGGGAGGTCACCCAGTAAACATGGGGCTCCATTCACGACACATTTTCCCGTGCGCGATGCCCCCTTTGGCTCAGATCACATACACTTTGTATTGGGAAAGGCTATGGGAATGGATGTGAGGGAGATGGTCACAGCTGGCTACAGCTGGCTACAGCTGGCATAGCCCTCAGCTTCACATGGACACACAAGCTTCGCCATCCATATGGTCAGCACTGCAACAAGGTGGACTTCCCTGGATAGGATCAAATTGACGTTTCCCAGACTTCCTTACAGTAAGCAGTGTCTTGCTGGCAACAGCTAGGATGGGTATTGGTTGGCTTCATACATCATAGATCCAGTTGTATTGATTTGTCTTGTATCGAGATGCTTGAGTCAATGTACCAAATATCTGGATTCATCGAATGTGAAAAATGTGCAGAACCTGCGATGAAAGTTTCTTTTTCAGATTTAATATTGCCTTTCACTATGTTTTGCTTGTGTGTGTGTGTGTGTGTGTGTGTGTGTGTGTGTGTGTGTGTGTGTGTGTGTGTGTTATCCTTGAACATGTCTTTATCCTATGAATAATGCTGAACTCTTTGGGTGTTGTACTTCTTGTAAAAGATTTGTTTTTATGAGGTCAGCACAGATTTTTATAACTGAACTGTCAGTTCCCATTATTGTTGGTTCATATATTACAGCTGAACCAGTGAGGATTAATGTTTCCAAGCCATTCATCATTGACATAAAATTTAGTATTTCTTAATTTGTGAGTGGTTGACGTGATTTTGTCCACTTAATCCTTAATACTTTTAGATGATTCCAGAATAGTGGTGATAAACTTGCTCCAGTTTCTTCCAGACCTCCTTAGCTGTGGATATGTATGTGAAAATATTGGATCTAATAATATAATGAGCTTCAATCTTGCCTTGACTTCGTTTTTTGGATTAGTGCTGATGCTGCACACAAAGTCCCAGTGGTCATTATATTCTAAGTACGCTTGCACTGAGAACTTCCAACTTGCATAATTATAATGTCCAGTGAGTTTTTCAATGTGGGATTGGGTTTGATTGGAACTTGACATTTTCTGCTGTTAAATACAGGATAAAATGTAGAGTAACAGTCCATGTGTGTAATAGCTGAAATTACATTGTTTGAGTCAACTCAAAAGATGACACATTGAAGATTTGTCACTGAGATTTTAATCATTTACTACCACAATGGTAATTGTGGAATCCTTCACGAGCTCTGCTGTCATAAAGGATAATTTGTGTGTGGTTATTTACAATAAACAAAAAGCTTCTCTTAATTTTTAAATGCAATGACAGAAAATTTAACTTCAGTTGTAAAAAAGATCGCAAATAACACTGAATGTAATCTCATAATCAGTGAATATTTATATGTGCTGTAATTTCATAAGGTTGGGAGTGTGTACAAACAATTTTATACAGTGTATTTGTCATCTATCAACTCAGGAAAGTTCCTCTAATTGGCCTACAATTCCACCTGAACTACAACACATATGCATCATGTGAGAATTTCATATTCTCTTGCTGTGTATGTGCAAACTAGTATATTAGTCCAAGAGAAAAAAATGAAAAGGCTATTTTTTGTAGGAAACTTATTGTAGATTAATTTTGTACTGGGATTGTTTTCAGTAGAAGCTGTAGTTTTCAAATTCTTGAAGAAAATGTGTAAGTGACCTTAAAAAGCACCACCACTTCCACCATATTCTCCCTCACCCCTTGCTAATCACAGTTTTTAGTATGTTGTTCGTGGCATTCCCTCCTAGCACTATACAAAAATCTGTGACAACATGAATTATTTACCATAGTTGTCCTCTTATGGTCTTCAGTGACTGTGCTTATTATGCAACCATCTTAGATGTGCACTTATAGATTATTATATTGATATTTGTGTAAATTTTGCCTAAGGATTGTGTGACTTTAAACTGCATAAAATTAACAACTGCATCATTTTGTCCGTCTGTCCTTCTGACTAAAAAATTACTGTGCTTGTGAGGGTTAAGTTTGGATCAAATTGTCAGCATAATTAGTTTTTGTGTAATGTTTATAAAAGTCATTTACTTTCATTACCATAACAGGCACATTTATATTAATAATGTTAACAAAATAGTCGACTAAGCCGATGGCTAAGCTCTGTCAATAAAGACAAAAAAATGTTGAATATGGGAAGTAATTTGTGTAGTCACATATTTTTGTGCTATGGTAGGACGGAGTGCATTGGATAACACACTTAAAATCCTGACGGGCAACAAATGAGGGTGGGGTGGAGCCACATTTGAAGGTGTTTTGTGTGCTTTTCTTGAATAACTTAAATACCTCAGCCTCTAATGGTAACATAATCCAGTACACAATAGCATTAAATTAATTTTATTACAAAGAACATCCTATTCATTTTTTTCTCTGTGAATAACAGCTTGTATGTAGAGAGTGAGGGAATATGAAAATCTTGCATGACATGCATGCGCTGTAGCTTTGCTTGCTTTTATATGCCAAGTTGATGTGCTTTGCCGATTTGATAGGCCACAAGTCTACTGTATAAAATTTTTCATCCTGATTCCTGCTGTATGGCTGTGGTACATCACAAACAATTACTGCTTACACTGTGTATACACATATTTATTTATTTACACGACACGCACGCACACACACACACACACACACACACACACACACACACACACACACACAGAGCACATGTGTACGTATAATAGGATGTATAAACAGAAAAACATTCACTGCTAGCTGATCAGTCAACTGTTTTGATAAGTAATAATCAATCACAGTGTCCAACAATTTGTTATGTTTTGGCAATACTGTCATACCTCATGTTCTTGCTCTCTTTTCTATGCTGGTGTAGTCCTCTTGTACCCACCAACAGATTCAAGTGATGAGTTTTCAGTTAAATTGTCATCGGCGGAAACAGCGTTTAGAGATGATATCATAGGACCCTCTGTCTCATTTAAAGAGAGTAAGAGACTTCCTTTCTGATCTCTAATACTTGCTAGTGTTGTGCAAACTATGTGATTCCCTATACTAAGTTCTTGTTGCGTTATTGTTTGTTGGGAAGAGAGAATGGTTCATTGCAGTCATCTGATGACAGAAGCACCCAGTGCTAACTGCTAATTTTTGTTATTTCTATGTTGCTTTTGAATGCCTACAACACCAATGTTGCTACTTTAAATGATTGCATGCTGTGAATAATATCATAGAAGGTTGGGTTTGAAGATGTTAGAGGCTCAGACGAAACTACGCTGTTTTGAGAAAAGGAAACTACATCAATTCTGATGAACAGGTCTGGATGTGAGACTCTGGAGGATGGCAATCCATGATGTACAACACTGGCCTACCTTTGTAGCAAATTGGTTAAGTGCATTGAGCTGTCGCAATGTAAGTTGACTGCAATATTACTGGGTCAGTAGTTTGTGGACCACTTTGTATGCTGACAACATCATGGCAACAGAGATATGCTTAGATGGAGGATCAAAAACCTTGCTGAACTTACAGTAAGCAAGAAAATAGTAAGTTACCAAGCCTCATTATACTCTTCAGAACGATGACTGTGGAGGAGATGCTGCTGACCCTATGGTTGAACAGTTTGTTGCAATAACACCGTGAATTGCTACTGTTGCTGCTGGAGTAAGAGTATTTGTTGCTATGTTGCTCCTTCTGTTTCTGTTAGTGGGATAACTGCAGTTGAACTTGCTGCAGCTGCTGCTGCTGCTGTTCTTCTTCCAGCTTTAATTGCTGTTATCGCACATCAAGAAATCATTCATTCATAATTCTCACAGAGTATAGTCCTCATTCCCAACCTGTAGTATTCCTGCAGGTACACCAAAATGCTATGCATGGTGAACCACACACAACTTCACAGCTGAGGTATAATCTAGTGCCTATCTCAAACTTCCAAATAAAATGTGATAAAGCCAAGACTGGCGTGAATTAGCATAGTGTGTCCGATATTTATCTTATGAAAAAACTGAATATACAACCAGGACTGTTATCAGTAGGCAATTGTGATGTGAACTATAAATCTTTATAAATATCAGCAGCCTGATATGATCAGTATAGTGTATGGATGTTTAACTAGACTGGCTCTCCCTATATAAAGCACTTGTTGCAGTCCCAGCAGGTGGAACAGGTGCTACCCATATGAGTTGATTTGTGTATAATATCTAATGCTGGTTATGGAGTCCATATCAGTGTCACAGTCCTGCAGGAATTCAAGAAAAACTGTTCGCTATAACCTCCTCCTTGTATAAGGGCTATTCAAAAAGAAACAAGCTGGAGTCTGGAATGCGCGAACCAGTGACAGGAGGATAATATCATGGTGTGTGTAACGAGTTGTGGTTCCGACCAGAGTGTGGAAGTTCACAGCTTGTCGCTAGAGGGCACGCATGCAGCAGGGTGTATACTATCTGAGACAACCGGGAGATCCGGGAAAAATGTGGTAATTTTTTCATTTGGCAGAAAACTGGGAAAAACCGGGGAATTTTTCATTTTTTTTTTTTTTTTTTTTTTTTTTTTTTAGTTTCCAGTTAAATTTTTGTGATTTTGACTGGTAAGAATCAATACTCCAACAAAGGATATTACTGTATTCCGCTTCTGCAGGATAATATTGCAGCAACAAAACATGAACAAGAGGGGAAAAAAAAATGAAAAAAAAACTTAAGTCACAAAGGAAACGCGCCATATACAACAACATAACACAGTGCTCATACAAGCGTCTGCCAACAGCAAAGTGTGTCAAAGGCTTTAGGAAGACTATGCAATGCTTCATAACAACAAATTGCCTCTGATGAGTGTGACATGACAGCTGTTAACATTAGATTTGTTTGAGCAGTTGCTGGCGGGCTCGTGTGCATGCGCAGTTGTGTCGCATATGAGTAGTACCTTCTCCCACTTGTGGCTACGGATGTGTGGCTGAGCACCACTATCTAATATTGCCCCTGTTTGGAAATATCGGAGATCCGGGGCTGAACCACAGAGCAGTCTGAGTTTTAGTGTGGAGGTGGTTAGTCTCCACGTGCCCCGTGTTTACGTTTAGTGATTTTACTGTTTCCTCTTCATTTATATCTCTCACATCAAATGAAAACAAAATGGATTTCTGTGGCCAGGAGCTATCAAATGAATTAAAATACGTTCGCATGATTACGGAAGGCTAAAATATGTTATTAGTTTCAGGTTTTATTTCCGCCTTTCTGACAGTCAAGCATTAATTGCCTAGCAGAACAAATTAAGTTATTTTTGTTGCTTTGCTAAAGAGATTTGTCTTTCATTAATCTTTTGCACTGAGGCAGTCAATTTATTTGAAACGAATAATTTCACACTGTTGGCTAGTTTCAACTGTTCGCTGCATTTCAAGTGCACGTTTTCCATATTTTAGCTCACATGGCATTATGCCGTAATAAAGAACCAAACATAAGATTATACAACACTGGTACTCAAGAAAATTTACATCCCAATCTGGACATAAGAATGTGCACGTTAAGCCAAATTATTCATTTTAGTATGGTTCACGAAATTCCGATGCTCTTGGAGTATCCTCTGATATCTTGTTCCTTTTGTGACACAGTGCAAGATCTTTTAATGTTTTACACGTATGAACATACGGGCTTCCTGCGTCATCATAGCTGCGCAAGAGCAGTGGCGCCTGTTATCTGGCACTTTCTGGCAACTGCTGAAACGAATCAGTTTCTAACAGGTTATGGGAAAATATTGCTAATGGTGGTTTGAAAAGCATTACTTTCAAAGTAAATTTCCTTTTACACAAGATGAAGTATATGTGAGAATGTATGATGAATTTCTTAAATCACAGAGCGTTTGTCTCTCAATTAACAATCAAATCTTTGAGGACGACCATCTAGAAGAATTTTGAGCCGAGAAGATCAGACATTTACGTCGTTATAAAAAATTTTACTGGCACATTTATGTGATATATCTTAAAGTGTAACGCACGCAAAAAAGATCAACATTATATGTGGAAGCTTAGCTTCTCTTGCAGCTTATTAATCTTTGTGACCACGATTATATGTGAAAGCTTTGTTTTTCTTGTAGCAACACTATGTATATTAATTTAAACCATTAACTTTTCTTATTTGTGTGTTCACACTACTTAAGAGTGATATTGCTGTTGGCTGACTACATCACATCTCCTATACTGTCATCAGCCGGCTAGATCACGTGACATGAGCTGTGACTGGCTTACAAAAGTGTGACGCAATCTCGATTTCAGTTCTTTGGAAAGTAACATGCGGCGTTTGGTGGAATTCGAATTTATACCTCCATAACACGAAAATATGCAGCGTACATGTTACCGCACATCAAAGATCTTTCCAAAACGTGTTTTTTCACCCTGAGTTTAATTTTCTAAAGTGCCGGGAAATTCTACATCGCCGTGTAAAACCATAAACATTCAAAAGGTTGATAAGTTTTACAGTGCCGAGGAGAAGTGTACTGTCATGTAAAATGGGAAAAGTGTACTTTCACCTGGAAGAAAGTGTATTTTAAACCGGGAAACCCGGGAAAAATCCAGGAATTTTTTTCGTTGTTCATGTATACACCCTGTGCACGTCATGTGACTATACAGAGCTAGCAGCAGCATGCTTCAATCGTCCAACACTACCAGTCACATTGCTAACAGTGACATGGAAGCGTCACAAGAAGAGCAAAGAGGTGTTGTTTGTTTTCTGACAGTGGAAGGAGTAGGAGGAATGGACATTCATCGATGAATGTCACAAGTGTACAGCGAACACTGCATATCCCTTGCAAGGTCAAGATGGCACAAGCGCTTCAGTGAAGGACGGGAGTCGTTAACCAATGATGCACAGTCTGGAGCACCACACTGCATTACCGATGACATCGTCCAGCTGGTGGATGCACTCATTAGCCAGGACTGCCGAGTGACAGTGAAAGCCATAGTCGCCATTGTCGGATTGAGCATTGGAAGTGTTCACACCATCATGTGCAAAGTGTGGCCCAATGGGTGCCCCACAGTGTTCAACCACACTAGGAAGCATGTCGAATGGCCCATTGTCTTGCTCATCTAGTGCAATATTCAAGAAAGCGAATCTAGTAATATCTATTGATCTTGAATTAAAGTGATAAGAAAGGCAACAGAATAATGGCAACACCTGGAAAGTATACTACATTAGCTGTAAGCTACACAGTTATTGTCTAGAGAAACACATGAGGTTTAGGAAGCAATGGAAAGGTAAACATAAAACTGAGACAGATAAAACTGTTAATACATAATTCATTTTCCTATCACTTATTGTATTTCTACTCTCAAGCAGTTTTATTTGGTTTACTTTATTGCCTCTGTACTGATAATGTATGATTTAATTGCAGTTCATTCATTGTAGTTGTCACTTTCCCTGAGATATTGCCTCTGTACTGATGATGTACAATTTAATTGCAGTTCATTCATTGTAGTTGTCGCTTTCCCTGAGATATTTATATAATTTTAATACTAAATTCTTCTATACATATGTATACATCCTGCTTGGTATTTTACAGAAAAAATTTGTTCTTCCAAACATGGATGATTTGGTAATACCACCCATGACTACTACTTTACCTTACCAGGAGCCACAATCCAGAAATAAGCCTCAGTAAAAGGTATGTAATTTATAATCGACCTAATATTCTGTCAGCCATCACATCTTGGTAGAACGTTGTCCAGATTTAAACCAGAATGCTGAGTATTATACAAGTTTCATTGTGTTACAGCTAGCCAGTGATTTGCTGAGCTATTATCTGTTAATTATTAGAAAAATATAGAAATAGGTGGTAACAGTTATTCTTTACTGTTTACTGTGTAATTCTCAGTACATATAAACAGTATTCAAATAATGGAGCAGGAATGAGAGCAGATTTATTGCAATTAAAAGCTATATCCAAACTAAGATGTGTATTTGCCAAAGATAGCAATGGTCCATTTTCAAATTAAATCTGCTGCACAGCCGATGTATTCAGCAGTTGTGAAGCACTAATTTGATTTTCTTTAGCCTCCGACACCTTCTTGGTAGTATTTTTGTTTGTTGCATTGAAGTTGAAATACTTGTTGTTTGCTCAAGAAAAAATGTGTGTAATACCACAAACTAGATTGTACTCAGGTTATCACTCACGAATAACTGAAAGTACAGTGGCAGAATTACTCATACGAACTGCAAAATTATAAAAACCCACATTAACGAAGCACTGTCCAATAATTAATGATAGTTCTAACTGGTCACTAAACGAAGTAATTAGGTGGGGCACAAAACACTGTCCATATTTACATAAAATGTCATGGTTCACATTGTGTACTGTCTTCTGGTAATGTTTCAGAGTAAAGTGCACTAAAATATCTATCTTAGTTCACTAATTAATTAAAGTCATAACTGAAGAATAACTCATTTGCGTGACAAGGATAGATCAAACCCCCTGCCAACTATGACATAGTTCAGTGGAAATATCTATTAATTTGACTTACAGAAATCAATTGGAAGTTTTTGGACATGCACATTATTGATTTTTCACAAGTGCAGGTACATACATTTCCACAAACAAACAATGCATAGCTGTAACGCAAGCAAATATTGGGAGCTTATGTGCTACACACTTACTAGCTTGAGCAGGACAGGGCACAGACCGACTATGAGTGATGCCTGACTATTTAAAAACTAGAATATGAACAAATATTTATTTTAGAAATTATACAGTAATTTTAAAACTGGCTACATAAAATTTTGTTATTGTGGTGAGCTATAACAAAGAATAGGAAATTTTCACAAAAACGATAATGCAAAAAATAATGCTAAATTAGCTATTTTTAGCAAAATAATGCAAAAGTGAGTGATTTTTATGAGATATCAGAAAATTTGTAATTTTATCGTGTAGAAATGCTATAAATCTGGTTATGGCAGTCAATTAATATTTGTAAATGATAATTATTGAATGTTAAAACTTGACTTTGACTTCTAATCTCCTCAAGAGTGAGATTTGTGTATACCTTAAACTGACAGTTCTTTTCTTGCATAATGAACTTCGACATGACTGTGAAAATAGCTCTTAAATTATCAAATTTTGGCAAAAAAGTCATTCAGTTCGGCAAAAAAATCACCCACTTTGGCAAGAAGTCATTGTACGTGGCAAAAATGTCACCATATTTGGCAAAATAAGTCACCACATTTGGCAAAATAAGTCACCACATTTGGCAAAATAAGTCACCAAATTTGTCAAAACCAACACTGACTCTGGCAAAAAAAAGAGTCCAAATTTGACAAAAAATACACAAAATTTGGCAAAAAATATCCGAATTTGGCCATGTAAGCTTTTGGAGTCAGCTGCTTTTCTTCTGGCAGAATGGCTGAATGGGAAGGAAGAGGGGTGAAGGAAAAGCACTGTTGTTCAGATATTTAGGTGTGTGTCACATACTTACAAAACACCTAACAGTATGATGATTAGCATAATTTCTGGGGAAAAAATTATTAATCAACCACAGTGGCAGTCATAACATATGGAATATTTCCAACTTGATATGCCATATAGCACTGGAGAATTAGGCCTATTTATTCACAGCAGAACAGAAAAAAAAAGAGGAGGTGGAGCAGAAGAAAAAGATCATATTAGTACCTCTGAGAGTTTTTCTTATTTTTTGAGTATATTATTATTCCAATTCTGCACAGCATGCTGCATCACTGGAAAATGCTCTTCTCTTCATGAGGAAAACAACTCTGCTGCTTAGAGGATCAACAATAATATTTTATGTCTATCCCAAACTCTTATTTTAAAAACAGTGGTGGCAGATATTCTCTCTCTAATATACCAGGATCCTATATCCTATTCATACCATATTAAAGGAAATTAATTCTTGTTGTGTCGGAGCCAGCACTGACACAAACAAGGAAGGAGTAAAGTTGTGATGGCTTGCGGCAGGAATCCAAAACCATCTGTACAAAACACTTTCCAACTAAAAGAAAACTTTATTTCTATCAAAGGAAGGAACAATAATTAACTTGATTGCTATGCGTCTTCTGCCTCGTACATGGAATTACATTATTATATGTAAAAACAAAGATGATGTGACTTACCGAACGAAAGTGCTGGCAGGTCGATAGACACACAAACAAACACAAACACACACACAAAATTCAAGCTTTCGCAACAAACTGTTGCCTCATCAGGAAAGAGGGGAAGGAGAGGGAAAGACGAAAGGATGTGGGTTTTAAGGGAGAGGGTAAGGAGTCATTCCAATCCCGGGAGCGGAAAGACTTACCTTAGGGGGAAAAAGGACAGGTATACACTCGCACACACGCACATATCCATCCACACATATACAGACACAAGCAGACATATTTAAAGACAAAGGGTTTGGGCAGAGATGTCAGTCGAGGCGGAAGTGAAGAGGCAAAGATGATGTTGAATGACAGGTGAGGTATGCGTGGCGGTAACTTGAAATTAGCGGAGATTGAGGCCTGGTGGGTAACGGGAAGAGAGGATATATTGAAGAGCAAGTTCCCATCTCCGGAGTTCGGATAGGTTGGTGTTGGTGGGAAGTATCCAGATAACCCGGACAGTGTAACACTGTGCCAAGATGTGCTGGCCGTGCACCAAGGCATGTTTAGCCACAGGGTGATCCTCATTACCAACAAACACTGTCTGCCTGTGTCCATTCATGCGAATGGACAGTTTGTTGCTGGTCATTCCCACATAGAATGCATCACAGTGTAGGCGGGTCAGTTGGTAAATCACGTGGGTGCTTTCACATGTGGCTCTGCCTTTGATCGTGTACACCTTCCGGGTTACAGGACTGGAGTAGGTGGTGGTGGGAGGGTGCATGGGACAGGTTTTACACCGGGGGCGGTTACAAGGATAGGAGCCAGAGGGTAGGGAAGGTGGTTTGGGGATTTCATGGGGATGAACTAAGAGGTTACGAAGGTTAGGTGGACGGCGGAAAGACACTCTTGGTGGAGTAGGGAGGATTTCATGAAGGATGGATCTCATTTCAGGGCAGGATTTGAGGAAGTCGTATCCCTGCTGGAGAGCCACATTCAGAGTCTGGTCCAGTCCCGGAAAGTATCCTGTCACAAGTGGGGCACTTTTGTGGTTCTTCTGTGGGGGATTCTGGGTTCGAGGGGATGAGGAAGTGGCTCTGGTTATTTGCTTCTGTACCAGGTCGGGAGGGTAGTTGCGAGATGCGAAAGCTGTTGTCAGGTTGTTGGTGTAATGGTTCAAGGATTCCGGACTGGAGCAGATTCGTTTGCCACGAAGACCTAGGCTGTAGGGAAGGGACCGTTTGATGTGGAATGGGTGGCAGCTGTCATAATGCAGGTACTGTTGCTTGTTGGTGGGTTTGATGTGGACGGACGTGTGAAGCTGGCCATTGGACAGGTGGAGGTCAACGTCAAGGAAAGTGGCATGGGATTTGGAGTAGGACCAGGTGAATCTGATGGAACCAAAGGAATTGAGGTTGGAGAGGAAATTCTGAAGTTCTTCTTCACTGTGAGTCCAGATCATGAAGATGTCATCAATAAATCTGTACCAAACTTTGGGTTGGCAGGCCTGGGTAACCAAGAAGGCTTCCTCTAAGCGACCCATGAATAGGTTTACATATATTTTTCCCACGTGGAATGTTTCCCTCTATTATATTGAATTACATTATTACATTTACAGTCTATTACTACTCTCAGAATGCAGGCTTACTAACATCTCCATATTTCTCAGTACTGATGCTCTCGAAGTTTGCAACCAAACTGGGCCAACTAGTGATCGGTGGCTGGTTAAATCAGCTTTGACAGGGGGCACTGAACTCTTGTCTTCCTTGAGGTGTGGTGCTGCCCGCAGTTTCTATTGGCACGTGGGTTAGTGCCTTCTTGATGCTGTTTCACGGCACTGTGCTGGTCAGTGTGCAGTCGATGCTTTAGGATTGCACATTTGTTCTTTCGTGTATTTCATGTTTTGTGATTTCACTATATAAGATGCATCAGTTCTGTTACCCTGTAATAGTGTTGTAAATTCTGTTGAATATTTACAATTTCAATAAACAGAATGTAAAATGCGATTGTTGTGAACAAAAAAACTAATAATTTTCAAATTGTCCCAAAGCAAAAACAATGATTCTACAAAACCTGGTGCCTGCTTGTGTCTGTATATGTGTGGATGGATATGTGCGTGTGTGCGAGTGTATACCTGTCCTTTTTCCCCCTAAGGTAAGTCTTTCCGCTCCCGGGATTGGAATGACTCCTTACCCTCTCCCTTAAAACCCACATCCTTTCGTCTTTCCCTCTCCTTCCCCTCTTTCCTGATGAGGCAACAGTTTGTTGTGAAAGCTTGAATTTTGTGTGTGTGTTTGTGTTTGTTTGTGTGTCTATCGACCTGCCAGCGCTTTCGTTCGGTAAGTCACATCATCTTTGTTTTTACATATATTTTTCCCACGTGGAATGTTTCCCTGTATTATATTGAATTACATTATTACATTTACAGTCTATTACTACTCTCAGAATGCAGGCTAACTAACATCTCCATATTTCTCAGTACTGATGCTCTCGAAGTTTGCAACCAAACTGGGCCAACTAGTGATCGGTGGCTGGTTAAATCAGCTTTGACAAGGGGCACTGAACTCTGGTCTTCCTCGAGGTGTGGTGCTGCCCGCAGTTTCTATTGGCACGTGGGTTAGTGCCTTCTTGATGCTGTTTCACGGCACTGTGCTGGTCAGTGTGCAGTCGATGCTTTAGGATTGCACATTTGTTCTTCCGTGTATTTCATGTTTTGTGATTTCACTATATAAGATGCATCAGTTCTGTTACCCTGTAATAGTGTTACAAAATTCTGTTGAATATTTACAATTTCAATAAACAGAATGTAAAATGCGATTGTTGTGAACAAAAAAACTAATAATTTTGAAATTGTCCCAAAGCAAAAACAATGAGTCTACAAAACCTGGTGCCTGTAGATGTAGAATCAAATACAAGCTGGTTGGGAATTGATATTTTGGTCAGTATCTCTCTCACAAATAACTGTGAAGTTAAAGAGGTCCTGGGCAGATAAACATCAGAAACAGTTATGTTAAATTTGGGGTGCAAATAGGAATGAATTAAGCCTTAGGAATATCGAGGATGGAATGTAACAATATTATGAGAAGGAAAGTTGCTACTCACCATTTAGTGAAGATGAAGATGCTGAGTCACACCTAGGCACAACAAAAAGATTTTTACACTTAAAGATTTCGACCAATGGCATTTGTCAACAATAGACACACACACACACACACACACACACACACACACACACACACACACACACACAAACGACTGCAGCCTCAGGCAACTGAAACCACATTGCGAGCAGCAGCACCAGTGCATGATGGGAGTGGCGACTGGGTGGGGGAAGGAGGAGACTGGGGCGGGAAGGGGGATGGATAGTATGGTGGGGATGGTGGACAGTGAAATGCTGCAGGTTGGAAAGCGGGCAGGGGAGGGGGGGGGGGGGGGAAAGGTAGAAGTAGTGGGAAAGGAGACACATAGAGAGAAATAAATAAATTAAAAAAATAGAAAAAAAGACTGTGTGTGGTGGTCGAATGACGGCTATGTATTGCTGGAATGGGAGCAGGGAAGGGGTTGGATGGGTGAGGACAGCGACTAACGAAGGGTGAGGCCTTTACGGGAACATAGGATGTTTGCAAGGAAAGTTCCCCCCTGCACAATTCAGAAAAGCTGTTGTTGGTGGGAAGGATCCATACGGCACAGGCTGTGAAGCAATCATTGAAATGAAGGATAACATATTTGGCAGTGTGTTCAGTGACAGGGTGGTCCACCTGTTTCCTGGCCACAGTCTGTCAGGGGCCATTCATGTGGACAGACAGATTATTGGTTGTCATGCCTACATAGAATCCAGCACAGTTGTTGCAGCTTAGCTTGTAGACCACATGACTGGTTTCACAGCTAGCCCTTCCTTTGGTGGGATAGGTGATGTTAGTGACCGGACTGGAGTAGGTGGTGTCAGAAGGAATATAGGACAGGTCTTGCATCTAGGTCTATTACAGGGGTATGACCCAAGAGGTAAAGGACTGGGGGCAGTGATTGCGTAAGGGTGGATGAGTATATTGAGTGGGTTTTTGTGGACAGCGATACCACTGTGGGAGGGGTGGGAAGGATAGTGGGCAGGACGTTTCTCATTTCAGGGCACGACGAGAGGAGAATGTAATTCAGTTGCTCCAGTCCTGGGTTGTACTAAGTTATGAGGGGAATGCTCCTCTGAAGCTGGATGGTGGGGCTTTGGGAGGTGGTGGGAGACTGGAAAGATGAGGCATGGGAGATTTGTTTTTGTACAAGGTTGGGAGGATAATTATGGTTAATGAAGACTTCATTGGGATCCTTGGTATATTTCAAGAGGGACTGCTCATCACTGCAGATGCGATGACCACAGGTGGCTAGACTGCACGGAAGGGACTTCTTGGTATGGAATGGGTGGCAGCTGTCGAAGTGGAGGCATTGCTGGTGGTTAGTAGGGTAAATATGGACGGAGGTACTGATGTAGCCATCTACGAGGTGGAGGTGAACATATAGGAAGTTGGCTTGTTGGGTGGAGTAGGAACAGGTGAAGAAAATGGGGGAGAAGTTGTTGATGTTCTGGAGGAATGTGGATAGGATGTCCTTACCTTCGATCCAGATAGCAAAGATGTCATCAGTGAATCGGACACAGGTGAGGGGTTTAGGATTCTGTGTGTTTAGGAAGGATTCCTCTAGATGGCCCATGAATAGGTTGGCATAGGATGGTGCCATGCAGGTGTTCAGAGCCGTACCCCAGATTTGCTTGTTGGTACAGGGTGTATACGACCCGGGACAACCGGGAGATCCAGGAAAAACCCGGGAATTTTTTCATCCGGGAGAAAACCGGGAAAAACCCGGGAATTTTTGAGAATTCCGGGAATGTTTCATTGTTTTAGTTTTCAGTTAAATTTTTGTGACTTTGACTGGTATGAACCATTACTCCATCAAAGGATATTACTGTATACGCGTCTGCAGGATAATACTGCAGTAACAAAACGTTAACAAAAGGAAGAAAAAACGAAAATAAAACTTAAGTCGCAAAGGAAATCCACCATATACAACATCAAAACATAGTGCTCTTACAAGTGTCTGCCAACAGTAAAGTGTGTCAAATGCTTTAGAAAGACTATGCAATGATTCATAATGACAAATTGCCTCCGATGAGCGTGACGTGACATGACAGCTGTTGACATTAGATTCGTTTGAGCAGTTGCGGGCAGGCTCTTGTGCGTACGCAGTTGACTCACGTATGAGAGAGAACCTTCTCCTGCTTTGCTACGGATGTGTGGCTGGGCGCCACTATCTAGTATTGCCTCGGTTTGGAAATATCGTAGATTCGGGGCTGATGCACAGAGCAGTCTGAGTTGTACTGGGGAGGTGGGTAGTCTCCACGTGACGCGTGTTATGTTTAGTGATTTTGCTGTTTCCTCTTCGTTTATTACTCTCACATCAAATGAAAACAAAACTGATTTCTGTGGCCGGAAGCTATCAGATGAATTAAAATACGTTCGCATAATAACGGAAAGCTAAAATATGCTATTATTTTCATGTTTTATTTCCACCTTTCTGACAGTCAAGCGTTAATCACCTTGCAGAACAACGAAGTTATTTTTGTCGCTTTGCTGAAGAGATTTGGCTTTTATTAATCTTTTGCGCTGAGGCAGTCAATTTATTTGAAACAAAGTGTTTAATTTCACACTGTTGGCCAGTTTCAACTGTTCGCTGCATTTCAAGTGCACGTTTTCCATCTTCTAGCTCACATGGTATTATGCCATAATAAAGAACCAAACTTGAGAAAATACAGTACTGATACTCAATAAAATTTACATCCGAATCTGGACATACGAATGTGCACTTTAAGCCCAATTATGCATTTTAGTATGGTTCATGAAATTCCGATGGAGCTGAAGTATCCTCTGATGTCTTGTTTCTTTTGTGACATAGTGCAAGATCTTTTAATGTTTTGCACGTACGAACATACGGGCTTCCTATGTCATCGTAGCTGCGCAAGTGCGTTGGCACCTGTTATCTGGCGCTCACTGGTAACTGCTGAAACGAATCACTTTCTAACAGGTCACGGGAAAACATTGCGCATGGTGGTTTGGAAAGTGTTACTTTCAAAGTAAATTTCCTTTTACACGAGATGAACTATATGCGAGAATGTAGGATGAATTTCTTAAATCATAGGGCGTTTCACTCTCGATTAAAAATCAACTCTTTGAGTACGACCATCTAGAAGAATTTCGAGCCCAGAAGATCAGACATTTACGTCGTTATTAAAAATTTTACTGGCACTTTTGTGTGATGTATCTTAAAGTGTAACACGCGCAAAAGAGATCAACATTATATGTGGAAACTTAGCTTCTCTTGCAGCTTATTAATCTTCCAGACTACGATTATATGTGAAACCTCTGTTTTCCTTGTAGCAACACAATGTATATTAATTTAAACCATCAACTTTTCTTATTTGTGTGCTCGCGCTACTTAAGAGTGATCTTGCTATTGGCTGACTACATCACGTGTCCTATGTGTCATCAGCTGGCGAGATCACATGACATGAGCTATGACTGGCTTACAAAAGCGCGTCACAATCTCTATTTCAATGCCTTGAAAAGTAACATGCAGTGTTTGGTGGAATTCGAATGTATATCTTCGTAACACGAAAATATGCAGTGTACATGTTGCTGCTGCACATCAGAGATCTTTCCGTGTTGGAATCTGTCGGATGCTGGGAAAGGCAGTGTTCAATAGCATTAAGACCATAGTCATTAGGAATGTTAGTGTTCAGGGATGTGGCATCAATAGTGACAAGCAGGGCACTGCGTGGTAAAGGGACAGGAACTAAGGAGAGTCAGTGGAGGAAATGGTTGGTATCTTTTATATAGGAGGGTAGGTTCCGCATAATATGTTGAAGGTGTTGGTCTACGAGAGCAGAGATTCTCTCAGTGGGGGCAGAGTAACCAGCTACAATGGGGTGTACTGGGTGGTTAGGTTTATGGACTTTAGGAAGCATGTAGAAGGTAGGAGTGCGGGGAGTGATAGGGGTGAGCAGAGAGATGGACTCCAGGGAGAGGTTCTGGGATGGGCCTAAGGATTTGAGTAGTGACTGGAGATCCTGGTGGGTTACTGGAATGGGGTCACTTTGGCAAGGTTTGTAGGTGGAAGTATGTGACAGCTGATGGAGTCCTTCCACCAGATTATAATGTCAGGATCTGTTTTTAGATGGTGGACTGCAATTCTTTCTGCAGATGTAAGGTTAGTCTGCAAGTTGAGGGATTTGGGGAATGATGGTGAGGCAAGGTTTGATGTTAAGAAACTCTGGAAAGTTAACAGGGGGTGGTTTGGGAGCGGTGGGGGTGGAACATGGTTGGATGGAGGAGAGAAATGAGTTAGGCAATGTTCAGTATTGCACTGGTCCTGCTGCTCGCAGTGTGGTTTCAGTTGCCTGAGGCTGCAGTCATGTATGTAAGTTGTATGTAAGTTGTGTGTGTGTGTGTGTGTGTGTGTGTGTGTGTGTGTGTGTGTGTGTGTGTTGTTGACAAAGGCCATTGGCTGAAAGCTTTATGTATGAAAATCTTTTTGTTGCCTGTCTGCGACTTAGTATCTTCTCTATATGGTAAGTAGCAACTTTCCTTCTCACAATATTGTTACATTTCATCCTGGGATTTCCATTGTTTGACTTTGCCTGACAGCTTTTCTTCGATCCTAACCCAGTACTTGAGATGTTTGTATTTACCCACCTCCGCGTTGCAAATGTTTTTTGTGAAATGCACAGTCGATGCGCTGTTGTTTTCACATCAGTTCTACCAACATTGAGAGTTGCTTAGTTCTCAGGGTGTTGTAAAATTTCTGGATTCGTCTCGTCGCTGTGCAGCCTATGAAAAGGATTGCGGAAGACTCCCAAATAAATTCCAAAGCACAGTGCAGTTTTAACACCAATATATTTCCAGGACTCTGGTGTCTAGCCTGGTGAATTGTACCAGTTACATCACATGTACCCAAAGTTGACATCAAACGACACAGAGTTCACAACAATCAACAAACGAGTGAGCCTACAATACATTTGCTCGCAACCCTAGCCAAAAAACGAGTGCCTCTATTTATACTTTTGTTAAGAATTACCTACAATGAAAATTACAATTTTATGTAAAATCATAATTAAAAGTTAAACCGAATATGAGATAAACATCGCTAAAAATTTACAATCTCAGTGCTGAACAAGGTGAACGTATTTTCAACTTAGTTATGAGTTAATATAACATTTTCTGACTAATTATGTTACAGGTAACAATTACATTTCTAAATTTGTGTATAACAAATCAACTAGTGCCTGAATTTTAGTGCTAACATATATCGGAAGTTTAAGTAACGTGCTTTATTTATGTGTTCGAATTAATTTGCTGTAGTAATTTTATACTGATAGGATTACTGGTACATCCTGACCATGTGCTACATTCCGTTCGATTAGTTACAGTATTAATTTCACATTTATATTATGTTTCTCACATAAGAACAATGTTAATCAGCAAAGCATCATTTTCGAATTATATGTATACTGAAATAGTGGTTATTTTTGTATGTAATTTGGAAACAGGTCACTTTACAATCAGGCAATTAGGACTGGTGTTTATCTTTAATGCTCTCCGAGGGGTTCTGATCAGTAGCAATGAGATACAGTAATATTTCAATACCCCCCCCGAAGAGTTTTGCCTAGCATGATAGACGAAACGCTTCTCACAGAAATATTAGTGTGATTGACGTGATACAGTACTAGTTGGACAAAATAACACAAACTGCATATATCTTAAAAGGTACAAAATTGAATCATGAAACTTTACATACAGATAAATTTTCCAAATAGCTGCAAACATATACATCAAGGAAACAAGAATTGGAAATATGAGATTACAAAGAAATTTCCAAACTTTTACAAAATCAATATTTACATCAAATTTTCTGAATCAATGTTTTTCCGAAACTATCACTTCTAGAGCGTCCTTGTTTTTGTCACTTCTAGAGCATCCATTAATTTTCCCTCCTTCAAACACTCAAACACAACTAAGCTAACAAATCACAAATTTGATTGGATTGATTACGTTGCACTTTTAAAGTGTCCATATGACATGTTCTAGAATAATATTATCATATAAAAGACAGAAAAATAAAATTTATCCTAACAGTTTGCAATACAATAAAATATTCTACCAATCTTGTCAAACATGAATATTCAAAATTATATTTGTATATTTATATTGTGACAGTATAGAAACTGTTCATTTATGTCCAATTCGGGTTGTTGTCACAAGTATCTGAATATACTATGTATAGTCAATAATTCTTGGCTTTGTACATCAAATGCAATAACGTTTCAAAATGTTTACCAGACATCCAGAAAGTCAGATCAAATTAACACTGTGAAACAGCTTCAAGATTTTATAAATTGTGACAAAATAAGTATTACATCAATAAAATTCCTGAAAGTGGCAAGATACACTTAAGCAAGTGAAAATGTAATTGTGCTATAGTTAGTAACCTTGCAGTAAGGCGATTTTATAAAAAAATGTCCAGAACCTTGTCACATGGCATCTTATATTTCATTTCGTCAAAGTCCTCAGTCTGTCTATTAAAGTTGTCATTTCCTACCCCTCAATACCTAACAAGTCTCCATATTGTGTCTTGCGAGATGTGAGTAGTGTAAAATAATAGTTTTTCAATGTGATTTGTGTGCTATACATTGTCATAGTTGTTCAAAATAACTCTCACGTTTAATTTCACATCAGCATTTCCTTCAATCAAAATGTCTAAGAGTTCTACTTCATGCGATTCAAATGATTCATTAGTTCCGTTATGTGTGACTGCACAGTAGCATCATCATCACAACCCTCACAATTAAGTGAATCATCAAAACCATTAATAAATGAGGGTTGAATACCACCAGCCACCTCAGCAGCATTGCATATCATATAACCTAAACCTATCATCATCATCATCATCATCATCATCATCTACATCTACGTCTACATCCATACTCCACAAGCCACCTGACGGTGTGTGGCGGAGGGTACCCTGAGTACCTCTATCGGTTCTCCCTTCTATTCCAGTCTCGTATTGTTTGTATGCTTCTGTGTGGGCTCTAATCTCTCTGATTTTATCCTCATGGTCTCTTCGCGAGATATACGTAGGAGGGAGCAATATACTGCTGGACTCTTCGGTGAAGGTATGTTCTCGAAACTTTAACAAAAACTCGTACTGAGCTACTGAGCATCTCTCCTGCAGAGTCTTCCACTGGAGTTTATCTATCATCTCCGTAATGCTTTCGCGATTACTAAATGATCCTGTAACGAAGTGCGCTGCTCTCCGTTGGATCTTCTCTATCTCTTCTATCAACCCTATCTGGTACGGATCCCACACCGGTGAGCAGTATTCAAGCAGTGGGCGAACAAGCGTACTGTAACCTACTTCCTTTGTTTTCGGATTGCATTTCCTTAGGATTCTTCCAATGAATCTCAGTCTGGCATCTGCTGTACCGACGACCGACTTTATATGATCATTCCATTTTAAATCACTCCTAATGCGTACTCCCAGATAATTTATGGAATTAACTGCTTCCAGTTGCTGGCCTGCTATTTTGTAGCTAAATGATAAGGGATCTATCTTTCTATGTATTCGCAGCACATTACACTTGACTACATTGAGATTCAATTGCCATTCCCTGTACCATGCGTCAATTCGCTGCAGATCCTCCTGCATTTCAGTAGAATTTTCCATTGTTACAACCTCTCGATATACCACAGCATCATCTGCAAAAAGCCTCAGTGAACTTATGATGTCATCCACTGGGTCATTTATCTATATTGTGAACAACAACGGTCCCATGACACTCCCCTGTGGCACACCTGATATCACTCTTACTTCAGAAGAATTCTCTCCATTGAGAATGACATGCTGCGTTCTGTTATCTAGGAACTCCTCAATCCAATCACACAATTGGTCTGATAGTCCATATGCTCTTACTTTGTTCATTAAACGACTGTGGGGAACTGTATCGAACACCTTGCGGAAGTCAAGAAACACGGCATCTGCCTGTGAACCCGTGTCTATGGCCCTCTGAGTCTCGTGGCCGAATAGTGCGAGCTGGGTTTCACACGACCGTCTTTTTTGAAACCCATGCTGATTCCTACAGAGTAGATTTCTAGTCTCCAGGAAAGTCATTATACTCGAACATAATACGTGTTCCAAAATTCTACAACTGATCGACTTTAGAGATATAGGTCTATAGTTCTGCACATCTGTTCGACGTCCCTTCTTGAAAACGGGGATGACCTGTGCCCTTTTCCAATCCTTTGGAACGCTACGCTCTTCTAAGAGACCTACGGTACACCACTTCAAGGAGGAGGGCAAGTTCCTTCGCGTACTCTGTGTAAAATAGAACTGGTATCCCATCAGGTCCAGTGCCCTTTGCTCTTTTGAGCGATTTTAATTGTTTCTCTATCCCTCTGTCATCTATTTCGATATCTACCATTTTGTCATCTGTGCGACAATCTAGAGAAGGAACTACAGTGCAGTCTTCCTCTGTGAAACAGCTTTGGAAAAAGGCATTTAGTATTTCGGCCTTTAGTCTGTCATCCTCTGTTTCAGTACCATTTTGGTCACAGAGTGTCTGGACATTTTGTTTTGATCCACCTACCGCTTTGACATAAGACCAGAATTTCTTAGGATTTTCTGCCAAGTCAGTACATAGAACTTTACTTTCGAATTCATTGAATGCCTCTCGCATAGCCCTCCTCACACTACATTTCGCTTCGCGTAATTTTTGTTTGTCTGCAAGGCTTTGGCTATGTTTATGTTTGCTGTGAAGTTCCCTTTGCTTCCGCAGCAGTTTTCTAACTCAGTTGTTGTACCACGGTGGCTCTTTTCCATCTCTTACGATCTTGCTTGGCACATACTCATCTAACGCATATTGTACGATGGTTTTGAACTTTGTCCACTGATCCTCAACACTATCTGTACTTGAGACAAAACTTTTGTGTTGAGCCATCAGGTACTCTGTAATCTGCCTTTGTCACTTTTGCTAAACAGAAAAATCTTCCTACCTTTTTTAATATTTCTATTTATGGCTGAAATCATCGATGCCGTAACAGCTTTATGATCGCTGATTCCCTGTTCTGCGTTAACTGTTTCAAATAGTTCGGGTCTGTTTGTCACCAGAAGGTCTAATATGTTATCGCCACGAGTCGGTTCTCTGTTTTTGGACAAAGAATGCAGTGAAATTTTTTTAAGTGCTTTATCTGAAAACTACCTTGAGCAGTTAAACAGAGAACCGACTCGTGGCGATAACATATTAGACCTTCTGGTGACAAACAGACCCGAACTATTTGAAACAGTTAACGCAGAACAGGGAATCAGCGATCATAACCATTATGAACGTTTGAGTCTCCCAGTCTATATCCGGCAAATTAAAATCTCCACCCAGAACTATAACATGGTGGTGAAATCTACTCGAAATATTTTCCAAATTATCCTTCAGGTGCTCAGCCACAACAGCTGCTGAGCCAGGGGGCCTATAAAGACATCCAAATACCATGTCTGAGCCTGCTTTAACTGTGACCATCACCCAAATCATTTCACATTTCGGATCTCCGTCAATTTCCTCCGATACTATTGCAGTACTTATCACTATAAACACACCTCCCCCTTCACTGTCCAGCCTGTCTCTGCGGTATACATTCCAATCTGAGTTTAGGATTTCATTACTGTTTACGTCTGGTTTCAGCCAACTTTCTGTCCCTAGTACTATATGGGCCTTGTGACCATTTATTAATGAGAGCAGTTCTGGGACCTTTCTATAGACGCTCCTGCAGTTTACTATTAGCACATTAATTTTGTTATTCCCTGTTGCATTTTGCCTACTCCTACCTTGCCGCGTCTCAGGAGGCGTCTTGTCGAGCCTGGGGAGGGAATTCTCTAACCTACAAAACCCCCATGTGCACTCCACACATACTCCGCTACCCTTGTAGCCGCTTCCGGCGTGTAGTGCATGCCTGACCTATTCAGGGAACCCTTTATTTCTCCACCTGATAGCGGAGGTCGAGAAATTTGCACCCCAGATCTCCGCAGAATCGTCTGAGCCTCTGGTTTAAGCCTTCCACTCAGCTCCAAACCAGAGGACCGCGATCGGTTCTGGGAACGATACTAGAAATAGTTAGCTCTGATTCCACCCCACAAGCGAGGCTTTCCGCCGTCACCAATTCCGCCAACCGCCTGTTCGAACTTAGGATGACCTCTGAACCCAGACGGCAGGAGTCATTGATGCCGACATGAGCAACAATTTGCAGTCGGGTGCACCCAGTGCTCTCTATTGCCGCCGGTAGGGCCTCCTCCACATCTCGGATGACACCCCCTGGCAAGCAGACAGAGTGAACACTGGCCTTCTTCCCCGACCTTTTCGCTATTTCCCTAAGGGGCTCCATCACCCGCCTAACGTTGGAGCTCCCAATAACTAATAAACCCCTCCCCCCATGTGCCTGCTCGGACCTTGCTGAAGGAGCAGCCACATGTCCACTCACAGGCAGAGCGGGTGATGCCACATGGCCAGCCTCCACATTTACCCTCCGCCTCGTGTGCCGCGAACACCGCTGAACTCGCCACTCCCGTCGGGGAGAGGGTGGCCCAACCGCGCTGGGTACCCGCGAAGATGTCTCGACAGCAGGGACAGTGGGTGAAGCATGTAACACCTGGGGTGTACCTTGCGACGCACCAGACTCCCCACTGCCGCTACACTCCGAGGCAGCAGCCTGAAGACGGCTGACCGCACCCATCAACACGTTCAGCTGTTCGCGAACAGTGGCCAGCTCCTCCTGTGTCCGTACACAGCAGTCACACATCCTATCCATCCTAAGGAATCAATTTACCGAAGAGAGTTAACTTTTAACTAGACTGCTAATTCACTAAAGACGGCTGACTATTGACTAAACTGTGATTGCTAGCCACTTCTTGTAGAAAACAAAGAAAATAGCACTACCTGTCTCTGGACTGTATTGAAAACAAACACTAGCACTACTGGCACTATGGTTGACTAAAGGGACTCTCTCTGACTGTATTCAAAACAAACACGAAATCTATGGAACACTATTAATAGCACTCGACAAATAAAGCTTCCTAAAAGCAAAAACACACGGAAGAAGAAGTGACAAGTAAGAAAAATACAGTTAATACTTAAATTAAGGTAGCTCGCTGCACAGCAGACGTGAAGCAGACGGCGGTTAGGGCGATCACCATCCAAATACCCCTGTAAAAATGCAAGCCAAAACAAAATCATCTTCCATCAATAAACCGTAAACATCAATTCATGTGAATCAGAAACTGGAATGAGTCTGCAACCTCAAATCCTTAATACAAATGCAAATCACAACATCACTTACCTTATTTCAAGACAATCCTCAACAATTCATAGCAATTTCAACATCTCTCTCGTGTGTACATAACTGAGTGAAACATGTATATAGTATATCATGGTGATAATCCCTTCTTAACAGCATAAATCACTTCAAACCTTTCATAAATCATAACGTCTTTTAACATCTCATGTGGTCTTATATATAGTAACACATTAATTCAGTTGTCAATTGTATAACGGTATGAGGAGCAGAACATAGTAATTCCTTCCTTGTGGATAACCCATATAAGATAAAAACAGTGAAAAGATGTATATGGTTCTTAACTGCACAAATGTACCATAAATTCTTTAAGTATGTATTAATAAGCTTAGTGTATCTTCACACAATCCACCTTTCATTTCTGCATAAGCTGATATAAATACAGTATGGTCTGTTGTCTGTAAAGATGTGTAACTGTTCCTCACTAGAAAATACATATTGGTTTTTCCTGGCAAATCATAGTCCTCACATATCAGTAATAGTCACAATCGGTAGGATGTAAATGTCAAATTATCAATACATCTGATGATGCAGATTACTCAATCAAAACAAAATGTATCTTATACTACAAATTAAATCACATGAAAATATCTTACATAAGAAATATAAGCAAACATAGGTACAAAAAATTAACATATGTATTGTTGGAAGTTTGTGTGTCAGAAAGGTATCGTAGAACGTGGCATCAGTGTTTTCGAGAAGAAAATGTCACATTATCTGGGGCACCTTGCATAAGCCACACGCATAATACTCAAAGATTGTGTACCCCCTGAGGGATTGCAATTATTGCACATAAGGTTTCAACTGAGTGACATTTCTTAAACCAAATAGCTTTTTTGATTTGGGATAGATAAGACGGTAGGCGTTTGGATGTGGTTTTTCATAAACTTCAAATGGACCAATGTAAATATCGAAAAATTTCTTGATCTCTCTATTGATTGCCTTGGATTTCTCATAACTTTTGGTTAAGACTAGATCACCTACATTGTACTGTGTAAACTTTCCTTTTGAATCATGTTTAAGCTTTCTCTTGGCACAGTGTGTTTCAATATTTTTCTTTACTATTTCCATTCTCTTGTCCGGTATTAACTCATTACAGACAGGAAAATTGATCGATTCATACAAGATGTTTGGTGGGTGTTTGTTAAAATGGACTTCATAAGGCGTAAAGCCATTTGTTGTATGTTGTAAGGTGTTCAAAACATCTTCAAAATCACATATGTAACTTGACCAGTTTGTATGATCTTTAGAGCAGTAAGTTCTACAAAGCCTGCCTATTTCACGCATATAGCGCTCAGTTGGGTTGCAAGACGGAGAATATACGGAAATAAGAACGTGCTTAATGTCTTCATCTTTCATGAAATCTTTCCAAACGTTAGATGTAAATTGGCTCCCATTGTCTGAAAGTATGGCTTTTGGTTTTCCAATCTGTGTGAAGTAATCATTACAGAAACAGTTTAAAATTTTCCTGATTGTTGCCTTCTTTAGTGGATACAATTTTACTAGTTTAGTGAATAAGTCAACAACTACAAACAAATATGTATAACCCTCTTTAGTTCTCGGCAATTGGCCAAACGAATCAATTCCTATCAGTTCCAATTTGCCTTTTGGCACAATACTTTGTAAATAACCTTGGTATTTCTGATTTGTGACTTTTACTCTTTGACACCGATCACATTTTTGTATAACCTGTCTTACTCTTCTAAAGATATTATTAAAATAGACATTTTCCTTAAGAACAAACCTTCCAGATGTCAGAGTCAGTGTTATGTCTCCTGAATAAAATACCTTTAAAGTTTTGATAATACATGCCAACCTTTTCATAACTCTTTTTACCAATAAGGCTTTTCACAAGTTTAAAATCATCATCCTGGATCTGGTATCTCCTAAGCTGACTGCAAATGTTAGTAATTTCCTTTTCACCCTTAATCCCTCTCATGTACATTATTTTAAACACTTTGTTATCCAATAGTTCTTCTTCCTGACCACCCCCCACAGGTAATCTAGGCAACGCATCAGCAATTATATTCTGATCCCCTTTTATATACTGAATGCTATAATAAAATTGTTGTAAAAATATGGCCCACCTGGTTAATCTACTATTGAAAAGTTTACAGTCTTGAATATAACATAGAGCTTTGTGATCCATGAAAACTATGACTTTATGACCTGCTAGATAGTTCCTGTATTTAGTGAAACCCCATACAATGGCAAGTATTTCCTTCTCAGTCACTGGGTAATTACGTTCATGTTTCTGCAGACCTTGGCTGGCAAAACTGATTGAAAGATGTTCTATTTTTCCATCAATTTCCTTCTGTTGAAACAAATGTACACCCAATCCGTGATCTGAACTATCTGTCATTAGGCAAAATGGTAGTGAAAGGTCAGGTCTGTGGAGTAATTGACTGTTATTTAGTTATTGTTTGATCTCATCGAATGCTGCTTGACACTGATCTGTCCATTCCCATATGGTGTTCTTTTTTAATAGCTCTCTCAAACACGGTGCATTTAAAGCTTGGGTGCTGACAAACTTACGATAAAATTTACATAGACTATGAAATGACCTCAGCTGTTTCTTCTTCTTTGGACATGGAAACTCGACAATTGCAGAAATTTTATCACTGTTAGGTAGAATGCCTTCTCTGTTAATTATATGGCCTAAAAACTTCAAGTCTGATACTCCAAATTTGCATTTACTTAATTTAAGGGTCATACCGCCTTGTCTGAACTTATTGGCTAATTTGTACAAAGTATCAAGGTGTTCCTCCCACGTTTTGCTGGTTATTAATATATCATCCACGTAAATAATTATTTTAGATAGTAGTTCACTTCCAATCACATGATCCAAAGCTCGAATAAACTCGGCTACAGACACATGCAGCCCAAACGGAACAACACAATAATGAAAACATTTACCATTATATAAAAAGGCTGTGTACTGCCTTGAATCCTGTGCTAATGTGATTTGATGAAAACCTGAGGTCAAATCCAGGCTAGAAAAATATTTTGTTGTCATTGAATTTGTACAGGAGTTTCTCCATGGATTCAGGATGATCTGTTTCTCTTTCTATAAACTTATGCAGGTGACGTGAATCCAATAGCAGCCTAACACCATCATCCTTTTTTGAAATACAGACCATTGGGCTGTTATATGGACTGTGACTTCTCTCTATTATTCTACATTTTTGCATTTTCTGGAGTTCCCTCTCCACTTATTTCCTTTTACAGATGGGTACCCCATAAGGCTTAATGAAAAAGGGTTCGTGTGGCTCTAACTTCAAATGACATTCATAATCTTTGACCCTACCAGGTTGATCACAAAAAATGTTACAGTTTTCCCAGAGAAAATTTTCTAATTCCTGCTTTTCAGACTCAGTCAAGTCATTTGCTTCTTTTACATTTTCTGATATGATTAGGGAGTAACTATCATCAACCAAATTCTGGTTATTGTGATCCCTATTTTCCTCTTCCTCCATCTAATGGTTACACTCTCGATAAACTATTTCCCTAATATGGTTACTACTGCTTGTACTTGCATTTAACTGGATTACTACTTTTCCTTGAATACTGGTCTTTGATTTAGTGAACAGTAATTCTGAATTTTGCCAATCAAAACTCACCTTTGCTTTAACTATCCAGTCCATCCCTAAAATCATTTGCTCATTGAGATCTGGAATAACTAAACAACCATGTTCAAAATTAATGTTGCCAACAGAAAATGTAATTAAAGCTTGTTTATTTATTAACTTACTAAACTTGCCAGTGGCACCTTTAATCCGTACACCTGTGATTGGAAATTTGATGTAACTTTCCGTGTCTTTTATCCTGTTCCTCAACTTGTCTGAGATACTACTAATGGGACTGCCAGTGTCAATCAGACAAAGACCTGACCAATTGTTAATGCTTATTTCTACATAAGGGCTACCTAAGGTAATATTTGGGTCACTATTCACATTCTCTGCCAGCAAGTCACTTTCTAATTCAGTTGTATCGATGTTGTTACATACTTCTTCACTACAGGTTTCAATGTCAGAATCAACATAAGATTGAGTGTCATTATGACTGGAATGAAATACACATGAAACAGATACCTTACTTTCACTAGACTTAAAATTATCTTTCATGGATGGATCTGATTTGATGACTTCACTTTCCTTATTATTTTCTAAACAAACTTCATTTTCACTGATAATAGATTTCAAAATCTTCTCACCTATCAACTTAGCTTGTTCCTCTTTATTAGTAGATTTACTTAAGATTTCTTTTATACAAATTGGTACCAATAATTTGTTTGCACCCTTAATATCTTCACATGAACCAGTTTCGCATTCAGAGTTACTTTCAGCTGCAACACCATTATCAATAACTTCAACATAAATAATGCCATCTAATTCCTCATGTGTACATATATCATCAAATACATCATCCTTCATAGCACTGTCTTTACCAAAGCCATCATTAAAATAATCTGTGGGTGATGCCTCTGCATGCACATCTGCCTTAACTACTAAGTGTTCAACATCTGAAGTTACACTACTGAAATCGCTACCTGTTTCATTATCTAAGTCAGGTGTTATTTCCTCATTTTGGCTACCAATTTCTACTAATATAGATACCTCATTATCCTTACCTTCATCAGAAAACAAGCTAGTGATACCATACATATCATAAGTTCTGTCTACATCAGGTGTTAATGTGCCATCAATTAATGCTAAGTCATGTTCATTAAGTTCAAACTGTGGTCCTGCTTGAGTATGTGCATTATTCAATTCACTCAACATGTGATCCCAAAAGTTTTGCTTATAACTAGTATCATCTAAGTAGTAGTCCCTATTTACATTATATTTATGATTGCTTTTATGTTTCTGTCTCTTTAACCTCCTATTTGCCTGGTTTGTGCCATAACTATTCACCTCAAATTGACAGGCTCCCAACGAGGTGGGTACCTGTTTCCCTGGTTGGAATTGCTGTTGTGAAAGTTGTTACTGTTTCTCTGTTCTTGATGGTTTTCGTGTCTGTTGTAACTACTGTTTTGGTTACCACGCCAGTTATTATTTCTGCGTCCATTATATTGTTGAGACCCCCCATTCCTATTGTGGGTGTTTCTGAGGTTTTGATTGTACTGTCTGTTATCATTCTGCCATGCAAGGTCAATTTTGTCTACATAACGTAAAAATTCGTCAACACTGTCATCTGGTCCATATACAAGTCCCCACTGAAAACAGTGTGGTAGGCGCCATTTCAGTGCGTCAATGTCTTTAATTGTTTTTCACAAAATTCTCGCATGCTAATTGCAAGACCTGTATGATATTTGCTACCGTTAAGAAATTCAGATTTTATTCTTGCCTGTTTGTTTTCGGACCAAAACTTTGCCAAGAATTGGCGTTCAAAATCAGCAAAAGACGTAGTATTTTTATTAATGTTTTGGTTCGCCCATGTAAGGGCTTCACCATCCAAAAAACGTTTCGCAAATTTAACTTTAGCAGACTCTGGCATGTTAGGTTGGAAACTGTCTTTGCACTGATGTACAAAGACAACTGGATACAATTTTGCATCACCTGGGTAACGTCTTAAACTAACATTGTTACAATTATGCACAAACATCTGGTTTGAATCAAAATTGGGCATTATATTATTTTGCAATTTTGAAACTTCAGAGCTGACTGTTTGCAGTTCTATTGTTACACTTTCTACTTTCTCGTCAATACAAGATATCTTATCAGAAACTACTTCAGAATTTAATTTCAATCTTTCCCCTACCAATTCTTTTTCTGAAACAATGAGTTCCTGCAACATTTGTAACTCTTCTTTTCGGTTCACTAATTCATTTAAAACAACTACTTCCGTGTTTTTGACATGTTCGTTAACTAATTCAATGCTTTTGTTTGTTTCTTTAAATTCAGAGATTGCGAAAGCCTCCAAACAGTCAACTTTGGTTTCTACCCTTTCTATGTCACATGCAACAATTTGCACTTTGTTATTTGTTGCATTGATTTCTTCTCTCAATGATTTTAAATTTTGGTCCAGCTTTTCTGTGACCTCTTTAATGTTGCTACTTAATTGGTTATTTTGAGTTACCAATTGTTCTAGTTTATTATTCAACAATTGAGATATCTGATCAATTAAATTCGGTTGCTGATTTGCTCCCGAAAAACCATGAAAAGGCGAACAACTACTGCTCGCGGAATTTGCTTCACTGTTTAAGTGTACATTTGGAGTTGAAGCATGAAATTGACGGCCTGACCGCGTGGTCATGCATATTTGATTTAACTGAGTTTCGCTCATTTTGATCAAAGTGGCTAGACACTAGACAAAACACTTTCCTGCCTATCAGGTGAAATTGTCACACGCATCAATGAAACAAAAACAGAAAATTGTAGCCGGCCGGAGTGGCCAAGCGGTTCTAGGCGCTACAGTCTGGAACCGCGCGACCGCTACGGTTGCAGGTTCGAATCCTGCCTCGGGCATGGATGTGTGTGATGTCCTTAGGTTGGTTAGGTTTAAGTAGTTCTAAGTTCTAGGGGACTAATGACCAAAGCAGTTAAGTCCCATAGTGCTCAGAGCCATTTGAACCATTTTTTGAAAGTTGTAGGACACAATTAAAAGGGGTACTTATCTGATTCATTCATGATGTCATTCCAGAATATCACTTTTGCTCCTGGTGACATCAGTGGCGCAGTCTGCAACTTACAAGATTATGGTTCCTGCCTCTTGTACATGGAATTCTTGCGAGTCGTCCTCTGCACAGTCTTCCACTTGATCCCAGCTCCTCCACTACGTTGAGATGTTTGTATTTTCCCACCTCCGCATGGCAAATGTTTTTTTTTTTTTTTTTTTTTTTTTTGTGTGAAATTCCCAGTCGATGCGCTGTTGTTTTCACGTCAATTCTACCAACATTGAGAGTTGCTTAGTTCTCGGGGTGTTGTAAAATTCCTGGATTCGTCTCGTCGCTGTGCAGCCTATGAAAAGGATTGCGGAAGACTCCCAAATAAATTCCAAAGCACAGTGCAGTTTTAACACCAATATATTTCCAGGACTCTGGTGTCTAGCCTGGTGAACTGTACCAGTTACATCACATGTACCCAAAGTTGACATCAAACGACACAGAGTTCACAACAATCAACAAACGAGTGAGCCTACAATACATTTGCTCGCAACCTTAGCCAAAAAACGAGTGCCCCAAGGCGCCTGCATGACCTCTATTTATACTTTTGTTAACAATTACCTACAATGAAAATTACAATTTTATGTGAAATCACAATTAAAAGTTAAACCGAATATGAGATACACATTGCTAAAAATTTACAATCTCAGTGCTGAACAAGGTGAACGTATTTTCAACTTAGTTATGAGTTAATATAACATTTTCTGACTAATTATGTTACAGGTAACAATTACATTTCTAAATTTGTTTATAACAAATCAACTAGTGCCTGAATTTTAGTGCTAACATATATCGGAGATTCAATTAACGTGCTTTATTTATATGTTTGATTTAATTTGCTGTAGTAATTTTATACTGATAGGTTTACTTGTACATCCTGACCATGTGCTACATTCCGTTCGATTAGTTACTGTATTAATTTCACATTTATATTATGTTTTCACATAAGAACAATGTTAATCAGCAAAGCATCATTTTCGAATTATATGTGTACTGAAATAGTGGTTATTTTTGTATGTAAATTGGAAACAGATCACTTTACAATCAGGCAATTAGGACTGGTGTTTGTCTTTAATGCTCTCCGAGCGGTTCTGATCGGTAGCAATGAGATACAGTAATATTTCATGTTGTTCTCCTTTGTTACTATTTTCATTTGCATCACTATACTCAATGCTCATCCTCTTTCTCTTCTTTCCTTTATTTCTCTTGTCACCTTGCAAACAGCACTGCTCACTCTGCTTATGAGTCACACTGTATCAACCATCACAGCCGCACACAACAGACGCCTACAAGACCATTCTGATTGTTGGTACAGCATCTTATGTGCTACATTAGTCCCACCAATATAATTAATCCTATACTTTTAAACTGATGACTCTCTTGCATCATTTCACGTACTTTTACGTGTTTACTCCCGCAACTTTCCAGTGCAAAATGATATTGTATCTCATCTTACGAGCCCCTCCCCACCCTCGACACTTTCTCCGTTCTAAGCCAGTTTGCACCTACTAATCCCACCATCCAGTCACGTCTGCCGTCCCCCTTCTTTATAGTTATCCACCCACAGACCTGCTAACCACAGTAATATATATATTTTTATCACTTATTCTTTACTTTGATCTGTGTGACTTCTTGCCAATTTTAGCAACTTTTTGCATTTCGCTATCGTCGACTCCCTCAGATTCAATCTTGTTTCCCCCTTTTGCATCCATTTCATCCTCTTTGTATATTTTCACATGTATTTGGGTGTATTTTGTGAAAAAAATTTCGTACATTATTCTACTTTTTTGCAATTTTCTACCGCCTTGGATCCTTGCTCCTTCCATCAGTGCCAATACAGAAGAGTCTCCATATCCCTAGCCATATCAGAATCCCACATAGTGTTCCTCCATTGTTGCTTGACTCATGGAATCCCCTAATGGCCTTACCATCAAATTACCCATCTCTGGCTGCCACCCCTCCTACCACAATTCAAATTCTGCCAATCCTTAGCCCTCACCAACATATTCCTGCGAAACCATATCAACCAAGCCCAAACCTCCTTGCAGTACCTTCTCTCCATCCGCAAGATTCTCCTGCTAGCAGTCCAAAATTCCTGGAACCCATAACACACATTGAAACTCCTGCCCTGCAAGAACATGAGCAACATGCACGACGCCACCTCAAAAAGCTCTCCATCTTGCTCGCTTCCTACTCCCGCCTTGGAGTGCTACTGTCCACCACCTCCAACCCCTCCCATGCCCCATCATAGGGGACTAACCCTGTCTTGCAGACCTACTACACATACCACACTCTCCAAAACTCCCTCCCACCGCCACACAGAATCCAGAACCTAAACAGACCCACAACACAGTCATGAACCTTTCTTCCAGAAGCCTTAGCCCCGCAGAAATATCAGTCCTTTCCAAAGGCCTCACCTTTTGTCCCACTCCCAAATTCAATCATGCAGGACTTGTTAAAGACCTTCTCTCCTTCCCCGGTCCCTACAGTGGAAACACTTTTTCGCCACCAACCCTACCAATCAGACTCAACCAAAGACCAATATTGAACCTTGCCTAACTCAATTCACTCATCCATCCGACCATGTTCCACCCCCACCGCCCCCAAAACACCCCATGTTAACTTGCCAGAGTTTCTTAACATCATACCTTGCCTCACCATCATTCCCCAAATCCCTCAACATGCAAACTAACCTTACATCTGCAGAAAGAACTGCAATCCACCATCTAAAAACTGATCCTGACATTGTAATCTTACCTGTGAGCAAAGGCTCCACCTGAACTGCAAGGATTACCTGGTGGAAGGGCTCCATCAGCTGTCATATGCTTCCACCTACAAACCTTGCCACAGTGACCCCATTCCAGTAATCCACCAGGATCTAGAGTCTCTACTCAAGTCCTTAGGCCCATCCCAGAACCTCTCCCTGGAGTCCATCTCTCTGCTCACCCCTATCACTCCCCGCACTCCTACCTTCTACATGCTTCCTAAAGTCCATAAACCTAACCACCCAGGACACCCCATTGTAGCTGGTTACTGTGCCCCCACTGAGAGAATCTCTGCTCTTGTAGACCAACACCTTCAACATATTACACAGAACCTACCCACTATATAAAAGATACCAACCATTTCCTCCGACTGTCCACAGTTCTTGTCCCTTTACCGCACGGTGCCTTGCTCATCACTGTTGATGCCAGCTCCCTGTACACTAACATTCCTAATGCCCATGGCCTTACCGCTATTGAACACTACCTTTCCCAATGTTTGATGGATTCCAAACCAACAACCCCCTTCCTAGTCACCATGACCAACTATATACTCTCCCTCAATTACTTCTCCTTTGAAGGTATTACCTACAAGCAAATCCGGGGTATGGCTATGAACACCCGCATGGCACCATCCTATGCCAACCTATTTATGGGCCATCTAGAGGAATCCTTCCTAAACACACAGAATCCTAAACCCTTCACCTGGGTCCAAGTCATTGATGACATCTTTGCTATCTGATTCAAAGCTAAGGACACCCTATCCACATTCCTCCAGAACCTCAACAACTTCTCCCCCATTTGCTTCACCTATTCCTACTCAAGCCAACAAGCTATCTTCCTAGATGTTGAACTCCACCATCTGTACCTCCATCCATATCAAACCTATTAACTTCGAGCAATACCTCCACTTCGACAGCTGCCACCCATTCCATACCAAGAAGTCCCTTCCGTACAGTCTAGCCACCCGTGGTCATCGCATCAGCAATGACTAGCAGTCCCTCTCGAAGTATACTGAGGGTCTCAATGGAGCCTTCACTGACCTTAATTATCCTCCCAACCTTATACAAAAACAAATCTTTCCAGTCACTCTCTACCTCCCAAAGCCCCACTGTCCAGCCACAGAGGAGCATTCCCCTCATAAGTCAGAACCACCCAGGACTGGAACAACTGAATTATATTCTCCACCAGGGTTTCGATTACCTGTCATCATGCCCTGAAATGAGAAATGTCCTCCCCATTATCCTTCCCACCCCTCCCACAGCGGTATTCCGCCGTCCACCAAAGCTACACAATATACTTGTCCATCCTTACACAATCCCTGCCCCCAGTCCTTTATCTCATGGCTCATACCCCTGTAATAGACCTAGATGCAAGACCTGTCCCATATATCCTCCCAATACCACCTACTCCATTCCGGTCTCTTAACATCACCTATCCCATCAAAGACAGGGTTACCTATGACACCAGTCATGTAGTCTACAAGCTAAGCTGCAACCAGTGTGCTGGATTCTATATAGGCATGACAACCAACAATCTGTCTGTCCGCATGAATGGCCACTGACAGACTGTGGACAGGAAACAGGTGGACCACCCTGTTGCTGAACACGCTGCCAAATATTATATCCTTCATTTCAAGGACTGCTTCACAGCCTGTGCAATATGTATCCTTCCCACCGATACCAGCTTTTCTTAATTGCGCATGTGGGAACTTTCCCTGCAATGCGTCCTACAGATTCCCATAACCCTTATGGACTCAACCTTCATTAGTCGCTGTCCTCACCCATTCAGCCCCTTCCTTGCTCCCATTCCAGCACTAACCAGCCATCATTCCACCGCCACACTCAGGTTTTTTCCCCCCCCCTATATTTTTAAATTTATTTATTTCTCTCTATATGTCTCCTTTTCTGCTACTTTGCCCCGCCCCCACCCTCCCCACTTCTCCCCTGCCCCCATTCAACCTGCAGCACTTCACTGTCCACTATCTCCACCATACTACCCCTTCCCCTCCCCGCCCTTGCCTGAGGCTGCTGTTGTGTGTGAGAGTTGCGTTTGTGTGTGTGTGTGTGTGTGTATTGTTGACAAAGGCCATTGGCCAAGTGTGTGTGTGTGTGTGTGTGTGTGTGTGTGTGTGTGTGTATTGTTGACAAAGGCCATTGGCCAAAAGCTTTAAGTGTGAAAATCATTTTGTTGTGCCTATCTGGGACTCAGCATCTCCGCTATATGGTGAATAGCAACTTTCCTTCTCATAATATTGTTAAGCCTTAGCGAACATACTTTTCCTCCTCAGAACTGGATAAGCTGAATTAGTGTAGCCATATTTCAGTTACTTCCCTGTACGTGCTTCTTCATCTGTGCATTATTGTTGTAACTTACATCCATGTGAAACTTATTGCTGTATTTGAGTCTTGGTGTAACCCCCTCCCCCTCATTACATTGTATTCATAGTTACTCCTTACAATTGTGAGGTTAAGAAAATTGTCTACATGTTGTACAGTGGTGACTACCTCAAGTGGTAGATGTGCTTTGTCAGTGCTCCATGATCTGTATTGCTTTTAGTGTGTTAAGGTGAAGCTACAGTGTTTATCTTTGGAACAATATTATAGAAAGTGTCATCACGCCATCTAAGTACAACATCTGTACATTTCACATCTTTGTTTGTGTATATAAGTTGCTTTGCGTATGGACAAGACTTCATCTGTTAAATAAACTCACACCTAAATTTTAGTCTTGTACTTTACACACATACTAAATGTGCTGTTCATGTCATTTTCTCCATAGTGTTACACTGGTTATATCAAAACTTGTATTGTAAATTTTCCAACATTTTTGAGCTCCACTCACAATTAATACAGTATCTTCAATTGCAGACTACTCTTATGTTTTGTATAGATTTTATTTAGATGTTGTTCCTCCTAGTTTTAGTAGATATGTGTCCGAATAAAAAAATATTAGTGGTAATTTTTGGATGCTTATAAGTGTCATACATAACGAATTCTATGGTAGATTTCCAGATGTGAACTACATTTGTGTAGTCTACAAAGTTTGCCACTAGTACCATGTTTTGAAAATCATTTCCTCATAACTGCAGTGTAGATACCTGTTGTTGTTATGGTGGTGGTGGTGGTGGTGGTGGTGGTGGTGGTGGTGGTGATATGATTTGATGCAGCTCTTCGTACTGATATATCCTCTTCAACCATCATCATCTTAGCGAAACAACTACAACCTACATCCATTTCAACCTGTTTACTGTAGTGCAGCCTTGGACTTCCTGTACAATTTTTACCTCCTATACTTCCTTCAATTAACAAATAAATGATTTCTTGATGCCTTAGTTAAGTTGAGGCACGCATTTCTTTTTTCTCCAATTCAGTGTAGTACGTCTTCATTAATTATCTGATCTACCCATCTAATCTTCAGCACCATATTTCAAATCCTGCTATTCTTGTCTGAAATGTTAAATAGTCCACGTTTCACTTTCATACAAGGTTGCACACCTGACAAATATCTTCGGAAAGAGACTTCATAATGTTTAAATTTATATGCACTGTTAGTAAATTTCTCTGTCTGAAAAATGCTTCTCTTGCTGTTGCTACACTTTCTTCTAAATCCTCCCTACTTTGGGCATCGCTGTTTATTTTTCTGTGGAAATAACAAAACTCATATACTACTTTTAGTATCTTATTTCCTAATGTAATTCCCTCACCACCATTCAATTTAACTTCACTAAACTCTATAACTGTTGTTTTAATGTGGTTGATATTCATCTTGTAACCTTTTTTCGAGATACTAGCCTTTCCGTTCAACTGATCTTGCAAGTCTGTTGCTGTCACTGACAAAATTACAGTGTCATCAACAAACCTGAAGTTTTTATTTCTTTCTCCTGAACTTCAAGCCTTGTTTCTAAATTAGTTTCATATAGTGGTAGCTTAATGTAGAGATTGAATTATATGGCCAGCAGGATACATCCCTTTCTCACCCCCTTCTCAAACACTGCTTCCCTTTCATGTCCTTCGACTCTTATAACTGCAGTCTGGTTTTTGTACAAGTTGTAGATAACCATTCACTCTCTAATTTTTATTCCTGATTTTCAAAGAAAGTATTCCAGTCAATATTGTCAAATCTTTCTCTGAATTCACAAATACTGTAAACATAAGTTTGCCTTCTTTCAGTTTATCTTTTAAGATATGGCGGTTCAGTAATTTCCAAACAAGTCTGCTCTTGCCTTTCTTTGGAATTCAAATTATTACATTATTGTTGTTGAAGAGTGAGGGTAGTGTTTTATATCTTGCATTCCAGGTGGAATAATTTTGTTATGGTATTTTGTCCCTAGGATCTTTCTCATTCTGGGGGAATGTTGTCAACTCCAGATATTTTATTTTGACTTGGGCCTTTCTGTGATATGACAAATTCTTCTCACAGCTTCATGTCTCCCATCTCATCGTTATCTACACCTTCTTCCATTTATATAATATAGTCTTTAAGTTTGAACAGTGGAAACACCAGGTAGGAATATCAACAATTCAGGAAAAGATAGATCGTTACATACCATAAAGATGACATATTAAGTTGCAGATGTTGTTGTTGTGGTCTTCAGTCCTGAGACTGGTTTGATGCAGCTCTCCATGCTACTCTATCCTGTGCAATCTTCTTCATCTCCCAGTACCTACTGCAGCCTACATCCCTCTGAATCTGCTTAGTGTATTCATCTCTTGGTCTCCCTCTACGAGTTTTACCCTCCACACTGCCCTCCAATGCTAAATTTGTGATCCCTTGATGCCTCAAAACATGTCCTACCAACCGATCCCTTCTTCTAGTCAAGTTGTGCCACAAACTTCTCTTCTCCCCAATCCTATTCAATACCTCCTCATTAGTTACATGATCTACCCACCTTATCTTCAGCATTCTTCTGTAGCACCACATTTTGAAAGCTTCTATTCTCTTCTTGTCCAAACTGGTTATCGTCCATGTTTCACTTCCATACATGGCTACACTCCATACAAATACTTTCAGAAACGACTTCCTGACACATAAATCTATACCCGATGTTAACAAATTTCTCTTCTTCAGAAACGATTTCCTTGCCATTGCCAGTCTACATTTTATATCCTCTCTACTTCGACCATCATCAGTTATTTTAATCCCTAAATAGCAAAACTCCTTTACTACTTTAAGTGTCTCATTTCCTAATCTAATTCCCTCAGCATCACCCGATTTAATTTGACTACATTCCATTATCCTTGTTTTGCTTTTGTTGATGTTCATCTTATATCCTCCTTTCAAGACACTGTCCATTCCGTTCAACTGCTCTTCCAAGTCCTTTGCTGTCTCTGACAGAATTACAATGTCATCGGCAAACCTCAAAGTTTTTACTTCTTCTCCATGAATTTTAATACCTACTCCGAATTTTTCTTTTGTTTCCTTTACTGCTTGCACAATATACAGATTGAATAACATCGGGGAGAGGCTACAACCCTGTCTCAATCCTTTCCCAACCACTGCTTCCCTTTCATGCCCCTCGACTCTTATAACTACCATTTGGTTTCTGTACAAATTGTAAATAGCCTTTCGCTCCCTGTATTTTACCCCTGCCACCTTCAGAATTTGAAAGAGAGTATTCCAGTTAACATTGTCAAAAGCTTTCTCTAAGTCTACAAATGCTAGAAATGTAGGTTTGCCTTTTCTTAATCTTTCTTCTAAGATAAGTCGTAAGGTCAGTATTGCCTCACGTGTTCCAGTATTTCTACGGAATCCAAACTGATCTTCCCCGAGGTCGGCTTCTACCAGTTTTTCCATTCGTCTGTAAAGAATTCGCGTTAGTATTTTGCAGCTGTGACTTATTAAACTGATAGTTCGGTAATTTTCACATCTGTCAACACCTGCTTTCTTTTGGATTGGAATTATTATATTCTTCTTGAAGTCTGAGGGTATTTTGCCTGTCTCATACATCTTGCTCACCAGATGGTAGAGTTGTGTCATGACTGGCTCTCCCAAGGCCATCAGTAGTTCTAATGGAATGTTGTCTACTCCTGGGGCCTTGTTTCGACTCAGGTCTTTCAGTTCTCTGTCAAACTCTTCACGCAGTATCTTATCTCCCATTTTGTCTTCGTCTACATCCTCTTCCATTTCCATAATATTGTCCTCAAGTACATCGCCCTTGTATAAACCCTCTGTATACTCCTTCCACCTTTCTGCCTTCCCTTCTTTGCTTAGGACTGGGTTGCCATCTGAGCTCTTGATATTCATACAAGTGGTTCTCTTCTCTCCAAAGGTCTCTTTAATTTTCCTGTAGGCAGTATCTATCTTACCCCTAGTGAGACAAGCCTCTATATCCTTACATTTGTCCTCTAGCCATCCCTGCTTACCAATTTTGCACTTCCTGTCGATCTCATTTTTGAGACGTTTGTATTCCTTTTTGCCTGCTTCATTCACTGCATTTTTATATTTTCTCCTTTCATCAATTAAATTCAATATTTCTTCTGTTACCCAAGGGTTTCTATTAGCCCTCGCCTTTTTACCTACTTGATCGTCTGCTGCCTTCACTACTTCATCCCTCAGAGCTACCCATTCTTCTTCTACTGTATTTCTTTCCCCCATTCCTGTCAATTGTTCCCTTATGCTCTCCCTGAAACTCTCTACAACCTCTGATTCTTTCAGTTTATCCAGGTCCCATCTCCTTAAATTCCCACCTTTTTGCAGTTTCTTCAGTTTCAATCTGCAGTTCATAACCAATAGATTGTGGTCAGAGTCCACATCTGCCCCTGGAAATGTCTTACAATTTAAAACCTGGTTCCTAAATCTCTGTCTTACCATTATATAATCTATCTGATACCTTTTAGTATCTCCGGGATTCTTCCTGGTATACAACCTTCTTTTATGATTCTTGAACCAAGTGTTAGCTATGATTAAGTTATGCTCTGTGCAAAATTCTACAAGGCGGCTTCCTCTTCCATTTCTTCCCCCCAATCCATATTCACCTACTATGTTTCCTTCTCTCCCTTTTCCTACTGACGACCCTTTTCCTACTACGAAGTTGCAGATAGGCACAATTAAAAGACACTTACATGAAGCTTTTGGCCACAGCCTTCATCAGGAAAAGAGTAACACACCATTCGTACACTCAAGCAAGCACACCTCTCGCACACATGACTGCCAACTTTGGCACCACAGGCCAGAGGCTTTCTTGCCACACTGCTGGAGTTGGTGGTCATGGATGTGTGAGGTGTGCTTACTTGTGTGTATGAGTGGTGTGTGTTTCTCTTTTGCTGATGAAGGCTGTTGCCACAAGCTTTATGTAAGTATCTGTTAATTGTGCCTTTCTTCAATTTAATGTGGCATCTTTACAGTAAGTAACAATCTATCTTTCCCTGAATTGTTGTCTTCAAGTTCATTTCTGTGGTATAGCCCTTGTAAATACTCTTTCCATCTTTCAGCTTTCCCTTCTTTGCTTAGTGCTAGCTTGTCAACTGAGCTATTGATATTCACGCAGCTGCTTCTCTTTTCTCCAAATGCCTCTTTCTGTTTTCCCATAGGTGCCATCTAGCTCTCCCAAGGTCACATGCTTTTATAGCTTTGAATTTCTGCTCTAGCTGTTCCTGCTTTGCCATTATTCAGGCATCATGTTGGGTTGAGGGAGACCTGGTGAAGCAGATGGGAGAGAAGGTGTTAAGATTGTGAAGGAATTCCTAATATTTTTGCTCTCTGTCTCTCTGTATTTTTGCTCTAGCTTGAAAAATAATTACTCTGAAAGCTAGCAAGGTTTCTTTCTTTTTTATGTGCCTGTAGACAACTCAACACTTCTGCTTTTTAGTGAGTGATCTCCTTTAATCCAAAAGTATTTACCTTCTACTAGCACTTCCATACAACAGGTTATCTATTACAGAAAACTTATTATATCTATGCTCTTGTGTTTGATTCCACCAGCTATGGTTGCATTGTATTGCTTGTACTGATTTGAAGAGTTTTTATTGTAACTGACCTGCAATTATGCCTCTTGAGATCTCTTACTCTTTCTTCTTTGAGCATACTCGTACTATTAATGGGCATGATGAATTTTTGTTAAATAAAATACATGACACTGCAGTTGATTTTCAATATCTTCATGCTCATTGACACACAGTTTTCCCTTTTTATGATCAGATTTGAAACCAGCAGGAGCCACAATATTTGATACTTATCAGTAAGCTACACCAGTTATCATAAAACTTCACTTGTGGCAGAGCACATATTACATTACACAACTGTGACATAGTAACTGCATAGTAACTGTAGATATGAATAGAAAATGTGAACTACCTGAATATTACATTATGAAGCATAAATTATGTATGAATTTGCAGCTAGGGCCTGGCTGTCATAGATATATACTTTCTGACTGTTGGATGCTGGCTGATGACCACACACCATAACTATACAGCCATGGCTGCCTCAGAAAGATAGTTATATTCGGAATACCAGTCATGACCTGACTAATAACACAATGATTATGTTTGGACTAGATAGCACAGACTGGCTAAGGATATGTGCATGACACCTATTTACACACACACACACACACACACACACACACACACAATATACAGGAATCACAAAATGGCAAAGATTATTACATGTTAACATTTAACAACAAAAACAGGAAATATAAAAGTGATGAAGTCACAATAGGCAGTGATGTAACTTTGTTTAACTAATAACTGTATAATTAGAAAATGGCACAGTTGTCAGTGCTATTTTATAGCAGAGCACGTCACTATGACAGGGGATTCCAAAAGTTCACTAAAAATATTGAGAAAATTTCTAATTGCAAAAATTGACAAACCATCAAGTTATTTTAGTGAAAGTATGCATTTTTGGAAATAGAAAAATTTAGGTTACAAAACTATTTTTTGAAATAATTACACTTTAAGATTGGAACATTTTAGAAAATGAAAATTTTGAATATTAGTAACTTTTTGAAGTATGAAGTTTTTGGAAAAGTAAAATACTTGTTGAAAAAAGAAGAGTCAGTTTCCAATTGAGTTGTACCAATCATGAATCAAATTACTTTTAGCTTATTGAAAATTTATCATTTCCAAGCTTTACATTCATAGTAAATCACGGAAATTTCCTCAGATAAAATATTTATAGGTGCCTGACAATGTTGCCATCAGTAATCATGAAATACATACTGAATAATGATGTTTTATGAAATATGTCATGGATAACATATTGATTATTTTGTTTAACTATTGTGAACATACTATTAACAAAAAGAGATTAGAAAGTAGGGCAATATTGGCATGAGTAGTAGTTTTAGAGCAAGTATGATGGTGCCCCTGCCCCCATGAACCATGGACCTATTTACAACTTGTACAGAAACCATACGGCAGTAGTAAGAGTCATGGGGCATGAAAGCGAAGCAGTGGTTGAGAAGGGGGTGAGACAGGGTTGTAGCCTAACCACTATGTTATTCAATCTCTACATTGAGCAAGCAATAAATGAAACAAAAGAAGAATTTGGAATAGGAATTAAAGTTCAGGAAGAAGAAATAAAAATTTGAGGTTTGCTTATGACACTATAGTTCTGCCAGAGACTGCAAAGGGCTTGAAGAGCAGTTGAACGGAATAGACATTGTCTCACAAGTAGGATATAAGACGAGCCTCAACAAAAGCAAAACAATGATAGTGGAATGTATTCGAATTAAATCAGGTGATGCTAAGGGAATTAGATTAGGAGATGACACTCTAAAAGTTGTAGAGGAGTTTTGCAATTTGGGCAGCAAAATAACTGATGATGGCCAAAGTAGAGAGGATATAAAATGTAGACTGGCAATTGCAAGAAAAGCAGTTCTGAAGAAGAGAATTTTGTTAACATCAAGTATAGATTTAAGTGTTAGGAAGTCTTTTGTTAAGGTATTTGTCTGGAGTGTAGCCATGTATGAAAGTGAAACATGGACGATAAACAGTTAAGACAAAAAAAGAGAATAGAAACTATCAAAATGTAGTGCTATGGAAGAACATTGAAGATCAGGTGGATCAGTCACGTAACTAATGAGGAGTTATTGAATAGAAATGGGGAGAGAAGAAATTTGCGGCACAACTTGACCAAAAGAAGGGAATGGTTGATAGTGTGCATTCTGAGATATCAAATAATCACCAGTTTAGTATTTGAGGGAAGTGTGGGAGGCAAAAATTGTAGAGGGAGACCAAGAGATGAATACAGTAAGCAGTTTCAGCAGGATGCTGGATTGCAGTAGTTATTGGGAGATGAAGAGGCTTGTAAAGACTAGAGTAGCATGGAGAGCTGCATCAAACGCCTTCAAATTGAAGCCTGAGAGTAAAGTGAGCAATACTATGCCTCTTGTCATGAGCAGGGTGCCACAGCCCAATAACTAACATTTTGAAATATTTGTATATATTGTGTAAAGTTCATTTTCTTCACTCTTGGTTATAATTCATGACTTCTGTGACAAAAATTACTAATTTATGCTGAGTGAGAACTTATTACAGGAACACAGTGATTATTAACTCCTATGAACAATGACTGGTTAGCAGGACAGTGTTAATAGGCTTACTAATTATTTTTGTGCACTATCTAAATTTTTTCTAGTTACTTAAATGTGTATCAGGACAATGATTCAATGAACTGATATGTTAAATTTTTGTCACATGTGAATTGTTTTGAACCACTGAACTGTGTTATGTGATTACTGCACTGAGATATTTTAACAATCAGAGATCTAGTGATTAGGTGATTGATGCACCCATGAACCACCTGGCAAAATACCTGAAATGCATTCTTAGTCAATATATGAGGAACTGTGAACACCATATTTGCAACTTCACCATCTTTGTACATCACCCTAGTCATTTGTGATGCTAGGATATGGATGTTACCGTTATTTTTGATAATGTCTCCCCTTCTTACAGGAGCTCCATTTTCTGGTTGCTTGGAACTTATTGCAGAAAAGTTTGGCAGTTGTTTCACAGAAGTTTTTAAGCATGTTCTAAAATCAAATTATTTCCTTTCAGTGAAAACTATTATGAGGAAACCCATGCCATGGTGATGGGTAGTCCATTATGAACTGTTGTGGAACACTTTGAAGTGAAGGCACTAGAATCTGCCAAGTTGAAACCCATGTGATTTATATTGATACGTGGAAGACACATTTTGTATTGTGGCCACATGGAGTGGAAAAGCTTCAAGGGATCCTGGAACATTTAAACTCTATTCATTGTAATATATAAACTTGGAAAAGATGGCCACCTAACTTTCCTTGATATGTTACTTATGAGAAGACCAGACTTATTCTTGGGTCACAGTATATATAAAAAAAAACTTGCACAGTGACCTCTATCTCTATGCCTCAAGCCAACACCATGTGTCACAAAGAAATTCGGTGCTTAATACTGGTTCACTGAGTTTGAAGACTTTCAGACAAGGAGAGCCTCGCCAGAGAATTACAACACCTACAACTGGTGTTCTGAAGGAATGGATACTCAGAGCATCAAATTGAGCAGGAGATACAGTCAAAATCAAAAATCCCTGAAAAATAAGTTGAAAATGATACCAAGAACGAGAAGCAAAAAATCCCTTATCAGTCTTATGCTGGCCCAGTATCCATAAAGATCAGTAGACTCCTAAAGAAACATGGCATCCAGTGCATTTTGCTCCCTTCATATAAGATAAAAAGCATTCTTTGTAACATGAAAGATGACCACTAGGTCTCCAAAAGCTGGGGGTCTATCACATTTCATGCGTATGTGGCATACCTTATGTTGGACAGACTGTCATCCATCAAAAGAACTGAGCAGATCATTTGTCACTGAGCACCATCTCAGATATAATCATGAAATGAAATATGATGAGGCCAGCATCGTGGTACAAATGCCAAGTTTCTGGGACAGCAAAATTAAGAAGTCTATCAAAATAAAGGTGTCAGAAAAAACCTAATAAACAGGGTTGGGGTTTTCAGTTTAAGTAATACCTGGTGTCTGGCACTCAGTTTATTAAAGTCTCGCTGATAGTGCATCCATTAGAGTTTGAAATGATCAGGGAATTTGTATTTCATGGTGTATCAATGAGTGCTCTTTAAAACAAAAGAGTATCAATGGGTACAGTGGACACTGGGTATCAAACTTGGCTATAAATAGCGGTGTGAGACCAGCAATAGCTCATAGTCTGTTTGGAGTCCAGGCAGTGAGTATACATAATAGCAAAACTTACAGCATCTGAAGAAAATGGCTGGATCGGTCGTAGAAATATTGTGCAGAAAATGGAAACAACAACTCAGCTGAAAACCTGGAAGCTTACTATTAAACATTCATGCAAAGAAAACCTGAGAGATCACAAGAAAGCTATTGTTCAAAATCCATCTTCACTTTAGGTGTGTCAGTGCTGCTTTGACACCATTCACAAAATTTGTTAAATATTGTTGTGCCGGCTATTTTACAGAAATTTATTGTCTTCAGACACAATTAACATTGACACTTAAGTTCAATAGCTGTTTTCTACTGCTTGCAGATCTATTCAGGAGTGTGGATTATTTTATGTAAAAATAAAATTTTTTTATAAATTCAGTGTGTTACCAGTTACATATGCTATGTTATCACAAATACATGTGCACCATTCAAAAAGCCGATTAAGGACATAGTAATGATACATGCTGCATAATAAGTGCAGGTAACATCCACAGCAGCCATAAGTATGTGTGTATCAACAGAATAGATATTACTGTGGAGTTCAACAACATCTTACATTACCAAACTGTGGGTACCACCACTCCAACAGTTTCAGAATAGGCCCAAGGAAAGTATTCATGGGTGAAAGGCATGCAGTGTGACAACACATTTTGACTTCAAGGTACCACTGAGGTTTGTGCAGTATGACTACACATTTTGACTTTGAAGTACCAGTGAATGTTGGAAAACTCATTTTGGCAAATTGCATAACTCCATCAATGTCTTCCCATGTAGGCTTTCACGGCCGGCGTCTTCATCAGTAAACACTTCCGGGCTAAATTGCCGTGGTCAATCTGTAGAACTTCTTCTCCCTGATGTTTCGTTCTCAACTACAGAGAACATCTTCCGAGGTGAGTCGATGACTGGCTGCTAGGAGCTGGGGCTGCCGCTTATATGGAGATCGTAGAGGGCGCCACCGCACGTCACGTGGCGTCGATGTGTAGCTATCTCTGGCTATCGTCTGTTCTCTCGATTGCAGGCAATCGATTGTCACGTGATTGATGCAACGTTGACCACCATTTCTTGTCCAATTTTAATCCTTCTTTACGATTAAAATTGTATTGATGTTTGCGGATTTCAATTGCCTCTCTATACATACGTGTATAATAATGCGACGTCCTCGCTAGCACGCTTGTCTCACCAAATTTTATTTTGTGATCTCCATCCTTAAAAACATGTTCCGCTACTGCCGATTTGTCAGTATGTCCCAAGCGACAGTTTCGTTTGTGCTCCGTCAAATGTGTATTGATGCTTCTTTTTGTAGTTCCTATGTCTACCGAGCGAGGTGGCGCAGTGGTTAGCACACTGGACTCGCATTCGGGAGGACGACGGTTCAATCCCGTCTCCAGCCATCCTGATTTAGGTTTTCCGTGATTTCCCTAAATCGTTTCAGGCAAATGCAGGGATGGTTCCTTTGAAAGGGCACGGCCGATTTCCTTCCCAATCCTTACATAACCCGAGCTTGCGCTCCGTCTCTAATGACCTCGTTGTCGACGGGACGTTAAACACTAACCACCACCACCTCCATCAATGTCTTAAACAAATGACTGCACACATCTTGTGTAGAGTGGTGTCACACAACTATATGTTAATAGGAGAACATTTTAGATCCTTATAAATCACAGAATTACATATGGACATTGCAGAAGGATTATTTCATGACAAATAACTCCTGATTATATGCTAAACTTCTTCAAATCGTGGTATGAATGTGACTGAATATGTATAGGCAATTTGGGAATGTAGACTTCACAGCAATTCACTAAGACCTGCACTGACAAGTGCTGCCACTGCAACTGCTCGTGTAGAACGTAAAATGCTTACTCATCTACTTGGAAGTTCATATGCTGGAGAGAAGACTCTCAAAAGTAATCAATTGTTCAGACTTGTTTTGCCATCACTCCATATATATGGATCTATGAGAAAACTTTTGATTGCAGTCTTAGGTGAGTGTCTGGATATGTGTGATAACATAGTGTAGATATTTCAACCGTGCATCTTCATTTTATGACATAATAAGCTACAAGATTCCTTTTTTTATTTGTTTGTGATTCATAGACGTATCAGTTTCTGGCCATTAATATCTTGGTGTTGGTACTTGTGTATGTAGGTAGAGCAAGAGGAATTTGGAAATGAGCACTTCACAACATGGACCTGTGGATGGTTGTGTTGCATACTGTTAAAAACAGCTTTTGAAAGCTTAGTTCCTGTTGTGGCCTACAGAAGGAGCAGCGTCTGATTTATATTGAAGTGTGGAAGGGTTTTTTTCCATTAAATATAATACCACTGTGCTGCCATTGCTATTCTCTTTTAGATATTTGTGTTAATATGTGTTTTCAGCAGGCCGTATTACTTGTAATGTATGCTGTGAAATGGTCGCTCAGATAGTTATATGCCTGAATGAAATTGCAATTTGTGCTGTCAGAGTTTTGTTGTTATTTCAGTATGAATAATGCTGATAAACCAACAGTGTGTACCTTGTCATTCACGTCATTAATTTCAGTTTTCAAATGCTATGTTACCAACAACTAATCCATTCTGTCATCTGCTTTGTGCCAATACAGAGCTTCAGTTAGTACTGGCAGTTACTCTGAACTTTGAAAATGGATTCTTGAATGTAGGAAGGACAATAGCACCAGTTAAGTGCAGCACGAACAAAAAATTATAGTCATTTGTTTTTAAATTGCCCAAGCAGGACAATCATAATTTACATTGTGATCTGCCACATTATTTAGAAATATGGTATTACACTTTTCTAATTAGTATGTTGTTTAAGTGCAGGTCAGATATTTCAGAGAATCATCAGCTTTACATTCCCAGGAATTAAATCTCACTGGCAAACAATGTAAAACATGTGGCAGATAACAGATAATAATTGTTAAAAATTGAAAACTTGAGAGTAAAAGCTAGTAACTTTAATGTCTGAATGCTAAAGTATAGGGACCCTTGTTAAAACTGAGCAGTTCATTGTTATATTTTTATACAATAATATTTGCGATGTTTGATAAACGAACATTATAAATTATGAATTGTAGGCTCGAAGTCGATAAAACAGATTTATATAGATGCTTTCAGGGTGGAAGCAGTGGTAATTTTAAGTTCCATGTTTATAATGGTACTTAAGGCCATAGACTTATTTTTAATGTATTGTTGTTGAAAGCCTGAAGAGGCACAGACTGTTTTAATTTAGAATTTTCCTAGAATTACATTATAAACAAAAGCAAACGAAAAAAAGTGGTGCTTATTTGCATTCAGGAATTGTAATGGTTACTGTTATGTCAGTAAATATTGCTAAATATCATAAACATACTTATATGTGTCAGTGAATTACACTTTAGTTACTATCTCTCCCTGATTTCAGAGGTGCATTTCTTCAAACATTTCTTTTGCATCTCATTTTTTAAATATTGTAATTAACATTCTGTATGCTATGAACCAAAGCGTTTCTGTTACACTTAATAAATAAGGGTAACAGTTTGCTAGATCTTATGCAGTGACTGATGTCAAGGAAATAATATCATAGCAGTTTGCATAATGCATGACATGTGATAATTAAATAAGATATCGTATACTTGTCATGAATGTGATATGAGACTGTGCAGGTTGATCCACTGAATATTAATGAATGGGAAGTATTCATTTTCTAGCAGCAATTCGTTTTCCTGTGCTTGTCTTGATTGTACTTAGAGATTAATATATATTTTGAATATGTTTCCTGTTTGGGAAACTAATAAATAAATTGTCTGTTGTATGCAGTGTAGATTTAAATTTTTGGAAGTTTGTTGTTGCTGTACATAGTTTATCATATTGGTGTTTGAAATGTTATATTTTCTGAAAGTTGTTTTTATATAATTTTTGTGTTATTGTTAGAGTTCTCATATTGTGCTCAAATAAGGATTTCACTTTTAGTTTTGATTGTTGCACTAGTACTTATTTCCTTTCTCAAGTTGTTCTGTTTGCATGTTTGAATTAGTGTTTCTTATTACTCTGTCAATATTTCATGTACTTGCATTCATGTGTTGCTAAAATATAATTGTGTGTTTGTTACTGACCAATAAGCAAGGAAAATTTACATCATGTAATAATGTTTAGAAACTTTTAATAACAAGAAATTTAAAGGAATTATACAATATTTATTCATGCTCACCATTAATTGTCTTTTATCATGAAAAATTATTACATTCCTAAAACATGTTGATAAATTATCATTTCCAAAAAATGAACTTAATCTATTATCCTGTTAGTTCTTTTTGCTCAAGTTGACATAAAAATAATGTATTGATGGACCTAGAAACTGATTTGCTTGTTGGTTATCCCTCTCTCTTGCCTTGACTATTGAATATGTATCTCAGTTTCTGTTGGGGCATCAAAACTGAAGTAGATTTCAGACAGTTCATTGAATGAACCAGCATTTCAGAAATACAATATCTTAATTATGTATTTATTGACTGCCCCTCTGTGCTTCAAAACTGTTAAGTTCCCAAGAGATGCTTTTAGAAACTTAGGCACATTTTATTATAAATTTGGCTTAGTGATGCTTTATTTCTCAGTATTCATTTGTATGTTACATTACAGTCTTCTTTATGTGGATTTTATGTCCAGTGACATCTTAAATTCCTTATTGTGAGAAGCAGAACAGATCAAGTGAAATAACCTTTCTGTAAATATATTGCAACTTATGGCTGTAGTCCTGTATCTCAAGGAAAACTATTGATTTCAGCTAGAACTCACATTGACTCTGTTACAGAGAAAATTGTCTTTCAATATAGTTAATATATTGTTTTCCTTTTTTTTTTTGCTAGTCAGATGAATGAATGATAATATTTTGTGTTAAAATTGATTTGTAATGTTTAGTAATAATAACAATAATTGTATATCTGCATTTAGGTAACAAGCAGTTTTATGTGCAATTTCAGATGTGCTGTTCTCTATAGCTCTATTTTTCAGATTTACTTGTGATAAGAAAACCAAAAACAATTTTTAAAGAATATTTGTTAGATTCTGCATGATTCTGTGCTGATTATGTATTTATGATAAGAAAAATGTATTATTTGTATTTTTCTGCTATAAAAAATGAGTGTTCTCAATAAAATCTGAGTTATCTGTGATGTATAATTTTTGCTTCTCTCTTATCCATTTACCCTGCTTCTCTTCTACATTTTTTGTATGATTTTTGGATTTCTTTTTTAGTTTGTGTGACTGCTTGAGATTGTCAGTTAAATCTTTTGTGTGAGAATTTTTATTGGAAGTCTCTTTTGTTAATTTTCCTCTTTCAAGATCTACTGTGATTAGTGGTTCAAACTTCCCTTTCCATTCTCTAATTTGAGCGTACTTCTAGTGTTCTTCTAATTCCATTAACGTTATAAGAAGATATATCTGGTTGCAAAACCATAGTTCACTGTCAAATTGAAAACACTGAAGAAAAAAGACAGAAACCATTAAATATATATAGTGAACACTTTTGTGTCCCAGCCACTTAAAAATTTTCTTGGCAACGAGAGATTTCTGATAGTGAAAGAAGACACACTCAGCCTTTTTTACACTTTTATTACAATTTGCTGGTTGATAATAATTTCATTAATAATGAAAGGAAATGTACACTTTTCATGGCAGAAAAGAAACTAACTGCTTTTTTCAGAGATTATGCAATTTTGCTGACAATTGGCTGTGACATGAAACAGCAAGAGGTACTCTGACAAACTTAGCCGCATTACAGTCAGGGCACTACATTTATGTTCAGTTGCCAAAATGTTAAAAAAGATGAATGAAGAACACAACATTGTTGACAGAGACATGGTGAACATTAGGTCAGAGCAATAAATTGTAGATTCACAACAAGCCATACAAATAATGTCTGTCGAAGTGAAGGACATCCAGTTGAGAAGCCTGATCCTGTGCCTCAACGACAAATCAACTTTTACTGGGAACTAAAGTAATTTTAATGTTAAGGGTAAATCTACATGTATGATGGAACATGAGAGTGATGACTTCCCCTGTAGGACATCCACTGTGGAGTACATAAAGAGACAGAACTGCACTATTGGAACACAAACTTTTGTAGGGTGGAACTCCAGAAGTTCCATGCTATTAAGAAATCTGAAATCAGGTAACACATTGCATGCTCCTCTTAAGGAACAGTTTCCATGGGCAGATAAGATGATGTGAAGTCAAGAATACAGTAAATACTTAAAACAAATGAAAGGTAACCACTCATTTATAACTTACTGATGTGTGGCTCATAGAAACATGCAACATAAGCATACTAGCTTTTGAACTCTTGCTCTTTCTCTCTCCAAACAAAATTATTACGATATTTTTAATTTCAAAACCAAACTCATGCTGTTCAAATGAGAATAAAGTTATATTTTAACAAAAAGTACAACATGAAGTAATTTCCATGCTTTAGCATAAAAAGAATGTATTAGTACACATATTTTTCTACAATATTTTTGTTTCTTTTGTAATGCATTCAACTTGTGAATGAAAAAGAATTAATAGCAAATGGAAGACATTATATTTAACTGAGCACCAAATAAGTGAAACTGCTTGGTTTCCATGTTGGTCAAAAACTTAACTAGGATATTCATACATATGTTTTAAATTCCAATCTCTCTGGAGATGTCTGGAGAGTTAGGGTAACAACTGTGAAAGTGAAATAGTATTTCTTCATACACATTTTTCATTATTAAATTTTTATATGGCTTATAAAATTTTACTATGTGGAAACCCTGACACCTAAAAACACTCTATTTCAATGGCAGAAGGAGTTGTCAGACATTACACAACTCTCATGATGGCAATTATGCTGGTGAAAGTTTGGGGAACTGAATGTTACAAGAATTCTTAGCTTGTTTCTCTATGTCCTGCTAATCTATATTAAAGAAAATCTTAATACTTTGTAGTGCATGATTGAGGTAGCATTGGGTGAGGTTGGCTTTTCTGCAAATAACTTTTATTAACAATCATATATTACAACAAAGCTCAAATGTGTTCTATAATTAACCCTTTTGCTTCTGAAGTACTCTGCATTCTGTAGTGAGATGGCTTTTTTTATGACTGTGCTGCTTACCAAATGCTGGTCCTAGTGCCGAGATAGGATTTTCCGAAAACTATTAGGTGAAAAAAATTGACTTTTGCACATCTTACAGTCTGATGTTTTCACTCTATAAAGAACTGAATTTATTTTTGTTATCCTTCATACTTACTGTGCTGCATCAAATAAACTGAAACAATGCACGAAATTTTTGAGTTCACAGAGGTAAAAATGCATTGCGTAAACTTTGCATAAGATTGATTTTAGCTCATACATTGCAGTGAATGTAATTGAGATAAGCTATCAAAATTTTATTTAAAACTGAGAGCAGAAGGATATTTCATTTTGTTCTTGAGTTATTGGCATTATGTCCAAAGGACAGTTGTGCATGATTTGCCCATTGACGTACTTGTTCACTGTGAATTATGTCATCATAACAATGAACATATCTAGTAAATGATTCAAGATATCAAAACAAGGTTTTTTTTTTTCAAATGATAGCACACAGTAGGCACATATACGAGGTGCATTCAAGTTCTAAGGCCTCCGATTTTTTTTCTAATTAACTACTCACCCGAAATTGATGAAACTGGCGTTACTTCTCGACGTAATCGCCCTGCAGACGTACACATTTTTCACAACGCTGACGCCATGATTCCATGGCAGTGGTGAAGGCTTCTTTAGGAGTCTGTTTTGACCACTGGAAAATCGCTGAGGCAATAGCAGCACGGCTGGTGAATGTGCGGCCACGGAGAGTGTCTTTCATTGTTGGAAAAAGCCAAAAGTCACTAGGTGCTAGGTCAGGTGGGTAGGGAGCATGAGGAATCACTTCAAGGTTGTTATCAAGAAGAAACTGTTGCGTGACGTTAGCTCGATGTGCGGGTGCGTTGTCTTGGTGAAACAGCACATGCGCAGCCCTTCCCGGACATTTTTGTTGCAGTGCAGGAAGGAATTTGTTCTTCAAAACATTTTCGTAGGATGCACCTGTTACCGTAGTGTCCTTTGGAACGCAATGGGTAAGGATTACGCCCTCGCTGTCCCAGACATCCACAACACTTGGGTGTGTAGCATGACCTGTATATGTGCCCACAGCAGTGAAAGGGTTAATATAAAATATAAACAATATTCTGCCCAAGAGTAATTCTTGCTTAAAATGGCCACAGCAGATTAATAATAATAAAAGTGCTTCAAAGCAGATTCAAACAGTCCTAAAAATAGTCCTCCTCAGCCAATGGGGCATATAACTGGACACCAATAAAGAAACAGATATCACAATATCAACCTGTTGTAGCTTTACAAGTGGGCACTCAAAATAGCACTATATAACTCAAGTGAGCAACTACTGCAGACAAGAGGTACACTCTAACAGCATCTACCTCCACCAACTACACAACTAATGCTATAAACAACACTACCACACAGAGCTACCTATTATACTGCTGACAAGGGAAGCAGTACAACACAGAAAATGTATGACTCAATACAAGATTCAATCATGACCTCTGTGTGTATGCAATAATCACAGTGCAATAAAATATCCCTTTCTAACACACCACAGCCCCACTGTGCAATACAAAATTTCATTTCATGAAATTATATCAGCTTCGCCATGTTTGAAAAAACCAAGGCACCAGTAGACTTCACGACATTTGGCGCCTACCACACAATAACGTATAACTACAAAATCTGTCAGATGCTCACTAATAGATGTGGGCCACCAGAAGCACAATGCTCAATGCTCTGCGCAATACTGCACTAACTAAATTCTCCACCATTCCTTGTCTCTGGTTGTGGGCTGCCATCTTCTTCAGAACCCTGAGAAAAACACACTGTCCACTCCCCAAGTAGCTAGAGTCCAGTTACAGCTTGGTCATACCCCTTTGTCCATAGTGACTCTGCTCCAGTGCTCACACGCAGTATCTCTCTGGCACAGTGCCAGAGGGTGGCACGAGAAGTGCTTGCATCGATGCCCACACACACAAGTGCCCTGCCAAGGAGTACCCCACAACAGACCTCCAGGAATTCCAGCTCCAGCAACTGGAAGTACAAATGTGCCACTTCACATGGCACATTCTCCCTGCTGAAAGTCTTAATTCCCCTCCCCCTCCCAGCTCTCCCACCACATGGCAAGAGAAGGATAACTGTAATGTAACAATAACAGGAAAAACATACACAAGGTGGTAACACATTCATTACAATGGCCACTAAGACAGTATACATAATTCTAAGCCGGTTCAGCTGCAAAATAAGTGCCCTGCATACCTTTGCCATTGCCAAGTCTTTAATTAAGACCATGACCGGATTCACAAAACGGATCATTTCATACTGCCCCTTAAAGCATGGAAGTGGTTTTCCCATGAACTTAACTTCTGCCCTGCTCACTTTATCAACTTGTTGAGATACACTTGGTCCGCAACTCTAAATGCACTAGGGCACCTTCCCCACTTGTGTCTATGAGTATGGTGTCTATGAGTTTGCTGCTCATGGGAAGATAATGTATTTTTCTGGATTCTCTGCCATTTTCCCTCATCTCCACGGAGGATGTTTCACTGAGCAACAATTCCTCAAAAGACCATGAATCAGCCAATGGGGAATTAATCATAAAGGTGAACATCATTCCTATCTGTGCACCTTTATCTGTTTCATGCTTTGTCATATTAAACATCTACATCAACAATTCCAGAGTCTCATCCCAACTGTTGTGATGCAAATGATGATATGCAATCAAGCCCAGTCATAAATTACAGTGAACCCACTCGGAAGTTGACGGATTTGAGTAGTACTGTGTTACACATACTTTAAATGTCTAACTTCTGGAGACTGGTGGTAACATGTAAAAGACATCGGAATCACTTCTATGGTAACCAGAATTCTAGGCTGATGGCTGCTTCTAGTCTTGCAATAGATTATGTCATTTTTAAGTGAGTATAGCCTGACAACCTCCCATTTTTCTGTCTGCTTTGTAGCCCTTAATGACTCATCCTCATTCCGGTGTCTGTCAATCCCTTTCTTTAAGCAGTGCTGGGAAATCTAATATCTGGCTTACCACTTCCCCGCAGCCTCCCTGCAACCCCCCCCCCCCCCCCCCCTATGGGTTATTCTCTTTTATCATTCATACATGCTTCATGACAATAAACCATCAGCAGTGACATTATTGGTACCTGTGATACGTTTAACTTGGATTTGAACAATTCAGAAATTCAAGTAGTCCACCTAACAATTCTGCCTATGCACCTAGGAGTGTCAGCATCCAACTGAATGCCTGAGTGGAATTTCTCCAGTGTAAACAAGGCTGCTGCAGCCAATCTCTTGAACTGAATATTTCTTTTCTAATGGGGAGAGTCCTCTCTATGTACATGATAATGATCATCTCCCCTTGGGATATTCCTGAAGAAGCACCATCACCACTCCTGCCATCAGAGCGTCGCTTTGAACAATAAACTCTGCTTCAACTTCTGGTATGGCTAATAGGGGAGCTCTGGCCTTCAATATTTAAACTGTGTCTGTTATGCCTCTCCCCAATCAAATTTACATCTTTTTTGTGCAATTCATTCAGTGGTCTAGTTAACTGCACAAAGTTCAGGACCAACATTCTAAGAAAATCCCCACAAACCTAGCCATCTCCATTGCATTTCTTGGCAAAGGGCCTCCACTAATTGCCTTGTTCCACTCCAGGTTGACTCTTGCATCTCCCAGAGGCATAATATGTTCCAAAAATAGCATTTGAGCAAACCCGATGACCTTCACCACATCCAATTTTATTGTCAACTCAAGTTTACTAAGGTGGCTGAATACCTCTTGTAAATGGCTCATATGCTCCTCCAAATTATTACTAAGAATCACTAGATCCTCCAGGTAATAATACACAAACTTGAACGTAATATCAGAAAACAACATATCTAGCATTTGGTATAAAACAGTCACACCCATTGCAGAATCAAATGGCGCTCGATTACATGCAAACCGGTCCCAATACATGACAGTCTCCATTAACATGCCTTGACCTCTTATTTGATGGGATCTGGTAGTACACCTGTTGCGATCTAATGTTGTAAACATCTGGACACCTGTGAACCACTCAAAACATTATGCGAATCCAGCAGCACAAAAGACCAGAGTACTACCTTCTTATTGAGTTCTACTACTACTTGTCTAGATTTGCTACTTGGTTTACACTTAAAACATGGTGACAGAATAAAGTGACTTAGAAGGGTGAATGACCCCTTGCCGTAATATCTCTTCCACTAATTCTTTAAATAGGTACATTCAGGATGGTGAGTCAAGCGGTCTAAGGCTGCAGTCATGGACTGTGCGGCTAGTCCCGGCGGAGGTTCGATTCGTCCCTCGGGCATGGGTGTGTGTGTTTGTCCGTAGGATAACTTAGGTTAAGTAGTGTGTAAGCTTAGGGACTGATGACCTTAGCAGTTAAGTCCCATAAGATTTCACCCACATTTGAACATTTTTTTCAGGATGGTGACAGATGATATGGTAGTCGTCCACCAGCACTGTATCAGTCAGTTCAGTCTAATACTTGATCATGTTAGTGAGCCCCAGTTTTTCAGTTAATACATCCCTGAATCTTTCACATAATTGATTTGCCTGTTCTCTTTGACTTTTTAGTAAGTAATCCAACTGTCATTGTATCACCTCCCCCTTGCCCCTGTTGTGGTGCAGCTACTTACTAGGGCTCAAAATGAAGGCAGAATGAAAATGTTATTTTCTTACAGAACTGGAAGCGGAAATGATGTCCCCAATAAGAATCAATTGTGTCCTCCTGATTACAGTGGATTCCAGATTCAGATTGGTGGAAAGTCCTCTGTTATCCTCAACTTAATCTTCCACGTGAACTTGTAAAAACTCAGTTTCACATACATCCATCCCAGCATGTGCAGAGAACTTGGATTAGCAGTAATGAAAGATGTCTCATCCTTCATGTCTGGCCAACCACACACAGTTTTGGGTATGGAACTAGCTTTCACTCACAACTGCTATTGAACTGTATCAAGACCAAACACACTGCCTCATGCGCTGCTGCACAAACCAAGCCCTAATACCACTTGGGTAGTGATAGAGATCACATCCTCCACTACACCCTTATGAAACTGCCTTCTGCTCATGTTCAAGTCTTTCTTTTTCTGTGGGTAACACCACCAAAAAAGACATGTAGCACCACAGACTAAACAGCCATTAGCCCTTGCTCTCTGGTTTCATCAAATGCATGTCTCATGTACCAAGGCTTCCCCTCTTTCTAGGCCCCTCCCTCCCTTGGTCAACATACCTAAATCATTCACTCTGATATGCTAATTCCTCTAAGCCCTTAAATGTTTGCGGGAGCTGGGCAAACATCAGTTGTGACCAATCGACTGATTTGATCCCTTCCACAATATTGACTACAACTTCTGCCACTGTCTCTGGATGACAGAATAGGTGAGTTATGTATCCACAAAATAGCTCATTTACTTCCTACTCAAAACCATAATGCAGATTGACTAATTCATGCATACTGGATGGAATTACCTTGTTACAAAATTGTTGGTAGAAATTTGCAATTGTTTTGCCTTCAGTGGAGGCATTATTAATTCTTTATACCAAACTATCTCTAGTATGGTGATAGAATAACTGGAATATTTCAGCATTCCTTTAACCAAGCAATTGTTTCTGCTGACTTAGTGACACCAAATAATGTAAACATTTTACAGTCTCTGTTACTGAATCTACCATAAACTATCAATTATTCAACATTCCTCTTAACAGGTGAGGTCACCTGGGAGACTGCATTATCCAATTTCTACATTCCACTTCAGGAACATCTACCAGCTCTGCTTGATTAACCTCCTCCCCTGGTACAAGATTCAAAGCCATCCTGCTACCCTGCAAGGATAGTGCAGCCAATAAATCACTAATAATTATGTCTGCCCATACTGTGCTATCCCCCAACTCATTTTATACCTGCCTATCTTGTCCCTTGTTAACAGAAAAAAAACCAGTCTGTTACCATATTCACTTGATATGTAGCCAGGGCCTGTAATCTATGCAACAGCGCACATGAAGGTGTCTCACTTTCAAATAATTTAATGATGAGTTCTCTCTCTGTGAGAGCCAAATATATGTTTTCATGTCCTTACATCTGTCCATTCCCCAAGTGTCAAAATCAAAGGCTCACCCTTGATTCCTTATTTACATCTGTCCATTCTTCAAATATCAAATGCAAGGGTTCACCAATTATCTGTCGAAGTTGGGACAACTAGGCCACAGTGCTTGCAGAGGCCCACTATCAAATGGACACATCATACAGCAACTTTTCCTTGCACAGCCATGTGGTGCCTGTTACACCCCTAGCGACGACATCCATAGCATGACAAAGGAAATAAAGCCACATTTTCCAAACAAGCTAATGCTAAAATTATGGGTACCATGCCGGTACAGGACACAGCCACCCTTTGCTACCAATTGTAGCACAGGATTTGCATAGAGTGGGATTTGAGCTGGGAGTTGTGCATGCATGGGCTTACTTTGAAATAATTTTTGAGCTCAAACAGTATCATCAAAAATATCTTCCATAATTAATATTTCACACCCTAACCACATTCAAGTCCAAATCTGAAACCTGGTTCAGCAGTGAAGTACAACACTTAGCACTAAAAGCACATTTATTAAGAACACCAATGTACGGCCAGAACAGAACTGATCTCCAGGATGGAGAGTGCAGTTATTTATACAGCCATGGAATGTTCCAGACATACAAAAATTACAAGCTTAAGACACTTAAAGAACCTCCCAGAAATGATCAATACGAAATAACAAATAATTGCTGGTGGTCAAGTTTAAGCGCTTATGCCATTGCTCCTTCTCCCCGAGAAACTTTGACCTGCCATTTGAGGAAGCCTCTCTGGAATGACTACAGCATCTTGGATCTTGATCTTGTCACTGGTCCTCTGTATGGTAGCACTGGTGGATTCTTGCATTCTGGTCAAGTTATTACATCCTCTTCAGTATGATGAGCGTTAAAGGTAGACCCTCCCATTGAAGCTTCTCGAGTGTCAAGTGGGTCTTCAGTTTCACCTCAGCCTCCCATCATCAATCTGCACATCTGGACTGTAGCAGGGCTTCATGTGGAGGACATGGACAATGTCGATGTTTTTGTCTTCTTGATGAAAGGTCATAATCCTCGGCTCCGTATGTGACATCTGACAACTGCTGAAGGATACCATATAGCTTTGGTAACTTTTCGATTGGTCTCATTTTCTACACAGGCATAAAAATTAATATCAAGTCTCCCAGACTGTGTCTCACTTGCTGGCACTCTGTGTTACAGTGCCCTTGGTCTTTATCTTCGATGTCCAGGGTCTTTAGGTGAGCTAGAGGCCTTGCTTCTTCCATCCTAGTGATGAGATGTTTTACATCACTATCCTGAATATTGTTTGTTTGAAATGGAACAAATGGATCTGTTGTTTTGTGTTTTGGCCTCATGACCATTGAGCAGAAAGAATGGTGTGAAGCCTGTAGTGTCTTGCTTCGCTGTGGTGTATATGAATGTCATGATGGGCAGTATTGCATCCCAGTCTCTCCATTCGACATCAACATATGTTTAGAGCATATCTGATAATATGTTATTAAAGTGTTCTGTGAGGCTATTCATCTGTAGATGATAGGTAATTGTCATACTATGGGTGATGTTGCAACATGAAATTACCTTTTGCTATTAGTCTCAGTTAAAAAACTTTTATGTGTCTTCAAAGAGACATCTTCTACAAGGAATTACAAGTTCTAGAGCTTCAGCAGTCAGCAGAGTTTTTGTGGCACCATAGCAGGTGAGGTAGTCAGTGCAGAGTATTAAGCATCGATTCTTATATGTCAACTTTGGGAAAATCCTCAAGAGGTCAATTCCATTTCGGTGGAATGGTGCTGTTGCAGGTGATATTAGTACTAGATGCCTTGTCAGTAACTGCATCATGTGCTTCCATCATTGTAATTTTTTACAGTGGCCCACATATTTTCCAACGGTTTGATAGAGACTTGTTCATGGCCCAAACAACTGAGAGCCACTATTCCTTGGTTGTGGAGTAGTTCTTCTCAGAGTTAAGCATAAGCTATGAGTTTTTGGCATATTCCTTAATCTGTGCTAGAACTGCTCCCAGCGTAAAAGTGCTAGCGTCGATCTGAAGTCCTGTCTCATCATTCTCGTCATATGATGCTAGAAATGGAGAAGATGTGAATGCGCCACCTTAAGGACTAGGAAGGATCTTTCCTGTGTATTACTCCAGATAATATGGCATGTCCCTGCAGTAGTTCTTGCAAGGGTTGTGCTGGGTACAGAAGTCCTTTATGAATCACTGGTAGTATGAGCAAATTCCAAGAAAACTTGTCACATCCTGAATGTGGTGTGGAGTCAGAAAGTCTGTGACTGCTCTTATTTTCTCTGGATTGGGACAGACTTCATTGCCATTCACTAGGCAATTATTAATTGGGTGACAAAAGAGGCACTTTCCTGTATTCTGGCAGAGACGTGCAATCTGAACACACTTCAACATGGATTATCAATGCTTTATCAGAAATGCACAATATTCTGCTGAAGACTTATTCTTGGTTAAAATGAGCACATCAAAATAATAAAAGACTAATAACAATGCAACTTATTCAAACAGTCCTAAAATATAATCCTCCCAGGCCCAGATGACATACAAGTGAGCGCCAATCAAGAAACAGATATCACAATAGCCCACATACAAGAGATACATTCTACCAGTATCAATCTCTGCTGACTACCCACCTAATACTACAGACAACACAACTACACAGAACTGGCTATTATACTGACAAGGGAGAGAGTGCAACTCAGAAAAAAATGACTGCTACAAGATTTAATCATGACCTCTGCATGAATATGATAATCACAATGCAATAAAAGATCACACTCTAATACACCATGCCCACACCATCCTATACAGAATTTCACTTCACAAAATTATAACGGCTTTGCCTTGTTACAAAATGGCCAGGCACCAGCAGACTTCATAATATTTGGCACCTACAACATAATAACCAATTCTGACAAAATCTATCAGCAGCTCATTAATAGATGTGGGCTGCCAAAAGCACAATGCTTGGTGCTCTCCATAATACTGCAGCAACTAAACTCTCTACCATTCTTCATCTATGATTGTGAGCTATCATCTTCTTCAGGACACCAGGAAAAGACACAATTGACTCCCCAAGTAGATGTAGTTCACTTATAGCTTGATCATACCTTATGTGGACTATAATGACAGTTTTGCAGGCTGCATGATTCCATGACACTTGCCTTCTAGTATCACTTTCTCACTCCCCCCCCCCCCCCCCCCCCCCCGTCTCTCTCTCACACACACACACACACACACACACACACACACACACACACTCTTTCTACCTGTCAACAAACTGCTACTTGCTTGACCAAGAGGATGGGCTAGAGATACAGCAAATGCCCTCATGTGGAGCTTGCTGCCAGAAATCTCAGCAGGAAGTGCAATTATGCTGCTTCACATAACACAACTTTTTTCTTAGGATATCAGTACACCACCATAACCAAAGAAATGGATATGAAATTGAAATGCCACTGGCCAGGGGTAGCAAAGGTCCAAATGAGCTACAAATATCTTGTTCAAGATACTATAACAAACTGTCTAAATGTGTGCACCAAGCACCTTTGAACAAATTACAAAATATAGAGCTAAAACAGGTAAAAAGTTAAATATTTTACACAGTGCAAAAATTACAAAAGTGGGCAGTTCATCCATGGTTATGGAAGCAGTTTTTTATGTTACACGTTGATGTTAGTAGCTCAGATTTTCTTGAGGATGTGGAAACAGGTGGGGATAATCATACTGTGGCTGTCTCAATACCGATGTAGCATTCACCATGTTTATTATAATATTTTTCATAAGGAGTTATAAAAGAAAACTTTTTTCACATCCATGTGCCAGTAAAAAACTTGATTCTAACTATGGTTCTTGTAATGCTGTATCACTAGTTAAGCATAAAGTTAACACAAATCCCAAAAGATAATGACAAGTAAATACTACATAGCATGTCAAAACATGTAGAGCCAGATAAGAAGAAACAGCCACCATCATTTTGATTTTCACCATTGTTACTGTCAGGGACAACCTCTAACTTATTCTGTAATTCACAGACCTGCAAAATACTGGCTGGTGTGCACACACAAACTAATAGAATAATTAGAACCTTATATAATAAATGAACTAATATTAATATACATTATCAGAAACACTTGAACTAATATTAATAAGACTTATTATATAGACTTTGGCAAACTGTGAGAATAGCAATCTTGGATTCTTGCCCCAACTGACAAAAATTTTAATTTGCGATCTCTGAGACATTGTAAAATACTAAGCAAAAAATTTCCAGAAATAAATAATAAAACATCAAAGCAAGACCAAAAAGTAAGAATAGTTACTACCAATCTCAGGAGACAGTTTGTATATATACTAAAATTATCAATCCACAAATGAATATGTGAAATTAAAGCAAACTGCATTACTTAAAGATACAGTCACTGCAAACGAGAAATACTCATCATATGAAATGAAGTGACTGAGGTACTTACATCCAGCTGACTTTGTTCTTGAAATGACTGATATGTTTCACATTAAATTTATAAAGTAGTTTTTGTGTGCTAAAGCACTTTCATGGGTTAATCACAATACCTGCATCTTATAGTGAACTAAAAAAAAAAAGTTTTCCGAACAACTTTTGATCAGAATCACAAGCTAGGATAAAAAGTGAATGTTTGAGGGGGGGAAACTATAGAGAGGGAAATGGGCACATGAAAGAAATTTGTGAAAAACAGCATAGGAGTTTAATGCATTTGGACAGATCATTTGATGAGCTCACCCAAACTGATGCCTTGAAATGGAGATTACCACAGAAAGTGCATTTGGGTTTAGTTTATGGGCCCTGTGACTATTGAGCAATTTCTAAAATATCTTGGCTAGTTGGACAGAGCTTTGGATAAAAATGACAGACAAAATTTCAGTAAGGGTGGATTAAGTGGTTATCAGCAAGGGGGAAGGAATCAAAATTATAATGAGATAAATCATGGAGGAACAGATTTTGGAAATTACAGAAATGAATATCATCAGGGAGTTGGAAAGGGAAGAGATTTTCATTGGTATGAGATACACAGAAATGGGAATAGGGAATCTGAAAACATAGATAGGGCAGGGGAGGGAAATAATAGATCATAAGCTAACAGAAGCCGGTATAATAGGGGAAACGTGCAGAGAAACTAATGATCGTCCTGTTAGGAGCCTGTCAGTTTGGGCAAAAAATAGGAACCAAAATTGGGGTAACAAATACAGGAAAAGGTTTCAGGAGAGAAGAAAATCGGGCTTTTATGAGCAAAATTGCAGAGGAGTACACCAGATGAATAAATTGTATTTTGAGAGAAACTTTATGAAAGCAATAATTATTAATATATCTGATGACAAAAAAGACAAATAGCACATTCAGTAAAGAGATGGATCTGGATGTGGGGGTGCTCACAAATTTCTATAGTCAGTCAGGACATGAAGTGTCAACAGAGAGAAGAACTGTCAATAATTTTGACGAATTTGACATCAATAAGTTAATGAGTAATTACAGAGAAGAAGTAAAGAGTAATCTTGTTTATTCTGATGTTGAAACTGATAGGTGTGATGATAATACACTTGGGGGGAGGGGAAGGGGAAGGGGGAGGAGGAGGGGTGAAGAGGGTTTAGCATATAACTGCAATAAGCTTAATGATAAAGTTGCTAATCATGAAAATGATGATGATGACAGAAGTGAAACTGTTTGTAAAAAATTAACTTTCAGGATGATTTATGTTGAAGTGAAAAAAAAAAAAGAAACAGTAGAAGATAGTGACTTAGGCAGCAATTGTGGACATAGTTGTGGGAGTCAAGTTACTGATAGGGAAGTCCAGGAAAATCAGAATTTTAAGTCAACATTAGTAAGTCACTAGTCATTAGTGCTGATAGTGAATACTGTGAGAGAATATGAGACATGAAAATTTGAAAGTAGCTTGAAATAGTTGTTATGACAATAACAGAAACAAGAAATTGAGAGCTAGTGTAAAAGAAGTTTGTAAGCGGAGACATCCAGATTGCAGAATGAAATGAATAGTAGTTTGTTTGGTTGGGAGAAATCTGCAATTGACAATTGTCCTGTCAATAAGAAATAGTGACAGGAATCTGGTACACTTATAAGTGCATTATGGAGAGAAAGGGAGAAGAGGTTAATCAAAATGAATGCAGGGTACCGGGTAATTCTTACATTTACAATTAAACTGATAACACATTTGCAGATACTGGCAGTCCCATTTGTGGGATTTCTCAAATCATAAGAAACCAAATTAAGCATACCCAGAATTCACTGAGATGATGTAGTAGGGTTGTACAGTAATAAAGAAATCAGGGGGATAACTTATGTTGATTAGAGAGGATATTGTGAGGAAGATGATGATTATACTGAAAAAGGTTTGGTTCATGAACACTCTCTCATTATGGTAGAAGCAAAATGGAGGAAGCAGAAAGGTTAAATCTGGAACAAAAAGGAAATTTAAGGAAACTGTTGTGAGCGTATTATGAAGTTTTTGATGGAAAACCTGAAGTAGTAATAAATGAAAATTAAATTAAAAGTGCATGAACCATTTTCGTTAAGACATATAGTGAACCATTTTCTAAAAGAGAAGCAATAGAAAAGAAATTACATAAGATGAAAAGTTAGGGTATTATTGAGTGAAGTTGAAGCTGACACTTGTACTTTCTCACTGCTGCTGCAAAAGTCAACCATGACTGCAGTCTCCACCACTACTTTTGAGTCCACTGTGTGGGGCTGCTTTGGTGGAGGATGGTGTGTCAAGGTGAGTCAAAAGTTGCTCAGTGACAGTAGACTTTCTTTAATGCTTTCCAACATTTTGTGTTTATAGCTCATGACTGCTGGGTGCTGGGAGGTGGGGGATGATCAACACACCTCAGCAGCAAAGCATTCTTGTGGAAAACCTGTAGCTGCTCTGCATAGTGTGGCCCAGTGGTGCATGCCCCTGTCTGGTCAGCATATCTCAGAAAATCTGTGTCAGGTGTGGGTGTAGTGACCTGAACTCATTATGATGCTAGTGAGGTGGCTGGGGCCTGCCCACCCTTGATGAGTGACAGTGGCAGAGGCATCTGAGAGCAAAAGTTGGTCCAGCATGTAGTGGTGGCAGACGCCCAGTGGCTAACTGGCTAGGGGTGTGGCTAGGTGTGTCTCAGTTCAACCGCTGGCCCATCAGTGCTGCAGCTGGACCCAGGAAGCTGATCCTTTCAGGATAGCAGCAGTAGCTGGCACTGTTATGGATGCTGACTCAATGGCGCATTGATTCAATGGCCTACCTGGCCAGATGGCCAATATTTATATGCACCAAAGTGGGTTTTTTGTGGTGTTGTTGCTGCAAGTGACAACTACACTTTGTGCCGAAGTGTCCCCAGGTTCAGTAACTTGCTAAATGCTAACTAACAAGTGGGCAACAGTGCCCAGTGTGTGCCGTTCGTAATTGTGCACCAGCATATTGCAGCAAGTTCGTAATCACAGGATCAAGTGCTTCTGCCTAGGCTTGTGCCATTGGAGTTCTAGCACATTTATTATTTGACATGATTTGTTTTTTTGCACTGATATTCTTTTTATGAATTAGGTGAAGTAACAAAAAGTTCATTGAATGGATTTTAATGTTTAATTTACACTGCATCATGTGTTTTATTTGATTATAAGGTTTTGTTTCACGTGAACAGATGAAATTAAAACACAAACAATATTTGAAAAACTTTATTGTCTTCCAAAATGAAAAGGAAACAGTTTCAACACCTCATGACACCACAAAATAAATTAAAACAAGGGAATTCATAACACAGTAATACACACTAATATCTCTGCACAATACACAGAAATGTATAGTTATACAATCTTTGTAATGTAGCTATTAGCATTGATTTTCATACATGTAAACTCGCTGTAAACACGTATGTGTCAGTAGAGTAAGATTTACTGTCAAATGAATGTAGTTGCAAATACAAAGTGAGCAACATATGTAAATTTCTGACAAATTCCAAGTACACAAAAACTGAAAAATAATTCCTGCAAATCACTCCAGGATGTTATATTGTGACATCTAAAACTTAAGGCAAATAATTACAAGCATAGATGTAAGCCATCCAGAGTATACTTCTATACTTTCATACAAAAATTGTACCATCATTAATATTGTAAGATCACTTGAAAATGGCATAATAGCTGGAAGAATAGTCATTGTAAACAACAACTTAATGAAGTCATTGTGCAGCAGAAACTTGTGTATATTTATTTTATGTCATTCACCAACTTAAAGGATTCTGTGGATCCATTAGAAAAGAAAACTTCTGTGATTCTTTATAGATTTATAGAAATAAGACTATCTTAGAAATACCAATTAATTGTGTTGCATTTATAACACTTGTAAAGTGTTTGCTGATTGCGAAGGAACATCAAGCATCAAACTAAATGTATTGTAAATGGTCATAGCCAAACTTGCTGGAAAGCATCACAATCATGTTGACAGTCCAAAGTGGCTGGTACTCAAAGACACCTTTTCGTAAGCCAATTCTGAAATATTCCAAAACCTAGTTTCCAGGATTGAATCTACCAATACTCTTCAGCCCCACAGAAATTGTTCCCATGGGGACTATTGAGATCAAATGAAGCTAAAGGCAACTTGCACAGGAGGATATAAACAGTTTTTCTTCTCGTGCTCCATTGTGAATGGAATAGGAACAAACCTTAGTTACACATTTTGCAGCTTTTTAGTGTATAGATGTAGATGCTGAAACTAAATAAACCATTTACTCCATAACCTATTTTTACTCTATACTATTTATTTTCATTTCTTAGTTTTTTAAAAGAAGGGATAGTGTATTTTATAATAAAGAATATTTATGTAAACTGTGTTAATCATCCATCAATAACTGCCATTCAGATAATACAATGTTTTTATTACTTACACAGAGTTTTAACACTAAGTTAATGAATACAAAAGGAAAAAAAGAGCAATAAAATAAAAATATACTTGCATCAATGATGTAACAGGTATGAAATTTGCTCAGTGAGCACTAAAACACTTCTATACAGTTGATAGTAGATCCTCAGTAATTCTCAGGGGCTTGTCACTGGCATTGGCAGTCGCAGGAACCTGTAACAGAAGTCAAAGCAGCATGTTTGCTGTTTTCTCTATCACTGTCTACAACATTTTTCTTATTAAAATAAACTGTCAAGATCTTGGAACTTTCAAAATCAAATAAAAATGTAAAGAATGCTATATAATCATGTAAGCTCTGTGAGCATTCTTCCTACTGCTCTCACAATCATACACTGTTACAAAATTCATCTTTGGAGAATGGTTTATTATCATTTTAAGTTTACTGGATTGGCATCATAGCCTTGATCAATTTAAAGAACAACATTATTTCCACCAGGCTTTAATTTTAAAAGTGTACTTTATGAAACACTAATAGTTAGTGTCAAGCAAGTACTCATTGTCAAGTGCATAATAAATGTGGATACATCATCATCATTAACGTCATGTTTTGTAGTGTCCAGCACCTGGATGGGTCTATTTGGAAAATAAACCTCTCATTTATCATGTCCTCCCATCCTTCTTCCCTCTTTTCTGTGATCCAGTGTTCTCCTCCCTTCTTCACGCATTCCTTTATTCCAATGATCCACCTTCTCTTGGCCTTTCTCTTTGTCTCTTGCATCCTCTCATCGTTTCATAAGTCTGTCTTGGTATCTTGACAACACCAGCACTTTTGACATGTCCAACACCATCTTAATTTTGTCTTTTTTATGATCTGTTGCATGATCTTCCCGTCTATTATTTCTCTCACTGTCTCAATATTTACCCTGTGCATTCTTGTTAGTCCTACCCTGCTTCTTTGAAATTTCATCTCACAAAACAGTATGCTAGTCACCCACATTTTCTTCATTATCCATGTTTCCAGTTCATGCATGAGTAAAGGAGTATAATATGTTTAGTATAACATTCTGACATTACATTCTTGCTACAGACCAGCCTACTTACACTCTGCAGGAATCCATGGGCTTGCCTTTCCCTTTCATTAATCTTTTTATCGTTCATCCTGCCATTGTCTCTTATGCTCCCCAGTTACTTGAAACTTTCCACTTTCTTTAGTACTTGCTCTCTAAGACTTATATCTGTTACCACTCTCCTGTTATTCCTCTTTGCCATAATCACTTCAGATTTCTTTGCATTAAATTTCAATCCATATTGCCTCCCTCTTCCTCCCATATATTAAGCCTGTTTTGTACCTTTCCTTTTCCACTTCCCTACACCATGAAATCTTCTGTAAAAACCATTGCTTTCAAATTTTCATGTCCTGTTAAGGCTGCCATTCCTAATACTATTAATCCATAACAGTGATGAAATGAAGAGGGAATAGTGCACTTCCTTTCTTCAGGTAACTTTTCTGTTCAAAACAGTATGTTTTCTCTCCACTTACTGTTACACAACTCACTCTTCTTTGATACATTTCCTTTATTTTTCTCATAGTCAGTCTTCCACTTCTCCTTTTCTGGAGGGTTTCCCACATACTATTTCTTTTCACGTTATCGTGTGCCTTCTCAATGTCCAGAGCACCATTACTAAATCCTTACCATAATCAAAGTGTCTGTCTTGTACCTGCCTTGCACTAAAAATTAGATCCACTGTCAGCCTTCCTGGTGCATCTCATATTGTTCCTCTCTCTGTCCTCCTTCTGCAGTATTATTTTCTGAATTCTCTTCTCTGGACTCTTCTCAAATACTTTGGAAACGTGGTAAATTAAAGTAGCTTCTCTGTGATTTTGACAATGTTTCCTACAATCCTTCTTAAAAATTGGCATTGATTCCCTTTCGCCTTCTATACTTCCACTGGGGTTTAGTATCTCTTTAAAATATTTCTTATAATTGTTATCCGCTCTTCCATCAATTTTCTCTTCCCTGATACTACCACTTTCTTTGCCATTTCCTTCTTTCTAGAGTTTTCCTTTCTTTGCTCTTGAAATCATATGTAGGATGCTTTGTTTCTCTTTACATCTTCCTCCCTTACTCTACCAGTCAATCAGGGTGTTTCTTTCCACCGTTTCTTATCACTGGTGTTCTGCACACTTTTTCTGCTGTTTCCACCACCATTGTTTTGAACAGTTCCCATTGCTGCTCTACAAACTTCATTTCATTGCTTGGTATGTTGCTGTTTACTATTTTCTGAAATACTTCTTTGCATTTTTCTTCTTTCGGCTTCCACATTTGTATCCTTCTTTCCAGTATTTCTGACCATTTTCCTCTTTAATCTCAGTGGAGCTTTAACCATAGAGAGCACATCCCTATGTGGCAGACTGGAGACTGCTGTAAGGCTTTATCTGTATGAGATGAAGCAAGTTGAGTATCCAGTTTCATCAGCTATGTATGTTTTTCTGCCTCCGAAGATTTGCTAATTTTATTCCTGAACTATGATAATGACGGTGTGATAGTGTACCTAGCACACAGTGAGTGCACAGTAATTCCATATTTATAAATGAGCTTAGTACCATTGGATTTGATTGCTCATTACATACTAATTGCTAATACGATTGCAGTGATCTAATTAGTTAGCTCAAAAACTTTTTTGATCAATAAATATACAGTATGACCCTAAATATTTAGTGAGCAACAGGAAACATATTTCAGAATATTAATGCATGTCATTGGAAAGTACACATCTCCAACTTTTCCTTGTTGTTGTTGTAAACTTGTACTACTGTAGTAGTACAAGTATCTATCTTGGCCACAATAATGCGTTCACTATGCTGTTTGTAGTAGCTTACCCGCATTTCTATTTTCCTATTCATTATTAAACCTACTCCTGCATTACCCCTATTTGACTTTGTGTTGATAACCCTGTAGTCACCTGACCAGAAGTCCTGTTCCTCCTGCCACCGAACTTCACTAATTCCCACTATATCTAACTTTAACCTATCAATTTCCCTTTTTAAATTTTCTAACCTACCTGCCCGATTAAGGGATCTGACATTCCACGCTCCGATCCGTAGAACGCCAGTTTTCTTTCTCCTGATAACGACATCCTCTTGAGTAGTCCCCGCCCGGAGATCCGAATGGGGGACTATTTTACCTCCGGAATATTTTACCCAAGAGGACGCCATCATCATTTAATCATACAGTAAAGCTGCATGCCCTCGGGAAAAATTACGGCCGTAGTTTCCCCTTGCTTTCAGCCGTTCGCAGTACCAGCACAGCAAGGCCGTTTTGGTTATTGTTACAAGGCCAGATCAGTCAATCATCCAGACTGTTGCCCTTGCAACTACTGAAAAGGCTGCTGCCCCTCTTCAGGAACCACACGTTTGTCTGGCCTCTCAACAGATACCCCTCCGTTGTGGTTGTACCTACGGCACGGCTATCTGTATCGCTGAGGCACACAAGCCTCCCCACCAACGGCAAGGTCCATGGTTCATGGGGGGGAACTTTTCCTTAAGGTATCAAAAAGTGTCTTAAAGTAATTATTTAACATAAAAGCTAGACTATGGGTTTGCATGCCATGCCCTCAGTGCTTACCACACGGTATGCCTTACCACTTAATTTAAAAGAGAAAGTAGTGAGGAGTGCAATGGGATGATGCACTTACTTATAAATATGCATGACAGTAGAAATTTAGCCAGATGATTGACTGTTTAAAACACAAACTATGCACAATAAAAAACTACTGTTCAACTGTCTGTTTCCTACAGTTCACCGAGCGAGGTGGCGCAGTGGTTAGCACACTGGACTCGCATTCGGGAGGACGACGGTTCAATCCCGTCTCCAGCCATCCTGATTTAGGTTTTCCGTGATTTCCCTAAATCGTTTCAGGCAAATGCCGGGATGGTTCCTTTGAAAGGGCATGGCCGATTTCCTTCCCCCATCCTTCCCTAACCCGAGCTTGCGCTCCGTCTCTAATGACCTCGTTGTCGACGGGACGTTAAACAACACTAACCTAACCTAACCTACTGTTCATATCCTTGTTGGCATGGAATTTACTGTTCCAGTATCTGCCAAGGGGCCTACAATTACAAGATGTTTGTGTTAAAATAGGTAGCTGCACAATTGAGTCATGCTGGTGGGTACACCACTGGTCCTGTTCAGCAAACGAGACACCTGCAAGCTATTTGCAAAATATGATGGAAGGCCAACTCACCGAGATAAATCCGGGACAGCATCAGGTTGCAGCAGTCACAAGTCTTCGTACAGTGCCTGAATTCTCATTAAAAACTCTGCACACTCACTGAATTTGTAACCTCGTGTAGCTACTGTTGCTACTGCACATGTGAGAATGGTGTCGTATACAGGTAGTGGAAGATCCAGCTGGAAGCATTAGTTTTCACACGCAATGATGGGGAAAAGCCACTTTTGTTGACTGTTGCCTATTGCACATGGATTTTTTGGAGCAAGAGCAGATGTGGCTGTGCAGACAGCATCGTCTGCTAGGATAGACTGTGTGGGTCTCAGAATTTGGAATTTAGAGGTCCCACACAGTTTCCCCCTTGCAAGAGGCAGATGATGGGATGACAATGTATGAGTGCAGCTCCAGGCATCAGTCACTGATGATGCATGCGTTGGTAATGGAGTTGCACGGAGGCACCTGTCTGACAGTGGGTTGTAAGGGTGATGCCCAACGCATTGGCAAAGGGGCAAGGGGTGGTGTGATACGATGGTGAGAAACAGCTGGTCCCCAGTTGAGGGGGTGTGGTGGTGGGGCAGCAGTGTTAGGCAGGTGGTCGCACCTAGTCCGTGACCTTGGCACTCACCGTGTTGATGCCCAGGTGTGTTGGCGTGGTTTGTGGCAGGAGAAGGCAAATGGAAGCTAATATCAGCTGACATGGTGGTGCAGCAGCAGTGGGCAAGTGGTCACAGTTGGTCTGTGACCTCGGCAGCCACTACCTTGATGCCCAGGTGTGCTAGTGTGGCGTGCGATAGTGGGTTCTGTGGTGGTAGCAGTGTAAGACTGTGGTGGGTGAGCAGCATTGGGAGTTGGTCCGAGCTGTGTGCTCTGTGTGATGGCAGGCAGTGGCCCAGAGCATTAGATGCATGACTGGACCTGCAACTCAGGGAAGAAGGTGTTGCGTGGTGTGGTGAAAGATGCAGGAGGTGTGCTGGGTAGCGTGAGGACTGTGCCATGGTGCAGTCTCGCTGGACACAGGGCGGGAGTGGGGAAATATTGCAGACAGGGCATCAGTGCCCGTGCACAGTGTGGCTGGTGTGCATGGTGTAACACATGCTGGAGTGTGTGGGTGTCGGTGAGTGCTCCTGCTGTCTCTGCAGTCCGCTAGATGCCCTGGTGGGATTCTGACATGGTAGTGATGAAATGTGTGGTTGGTGTGCATGGTGTAACATGATGGAGTGCGTGGCTGTCGGTGAGTGCTGCTGTCTCTGCAGTCTTCTACACACCCTGGTAGGATGCTGCATGGTAGTGATGAAATGAGTCACTTCTTGGGTGCTGGAGGTTGCATTCAGAGCTGCGGCTAAGGCTGCTGGGCTGCCAGATGAGTGGCGCCTGTGGCTTTGTCGGTCAGTGTTGGTGAAGCATTGATGTCAGTGACGTGTGTCACACCTTCGGCACTGGGTTCCACCCACTCAGGTATGGCACAAGGAAGGGTAACAAATGGGAGTGATGCAGCTGTATCTGGGTTCCAGGCACTCGTGATGTCATGGTGGACGTTGGTGTCAGCAGCGGTGTCCATGGCGTTGGTGGTTGGTAGGGATACCTCAACTGCTGGTGGTGCATCTGCGTTGTTGATGATGAACATGTAAGCTGACTTTCGCCTGTCACTGGATACCACTGATGGGGAACTGTGGAGCGACACAGTGAATTTTTTGTTGCTTCACTGCAGAACAAGGTGAGGACCCAAGTGCTGTGGGCAGAGTGGGAGCTGATAGGCATTGATGCATAGCATTATGTGAGGGCACGAGGCGAGAATATAGTGCACAAAAGTTTTTTAATTGCAATGGCATCATCATGGAGGCATTGGCCACAGGCAATCGATCTAGTTGTGCAGCTGCTGAATTTAAGCTGGGATACACAACATAGCAGGGAGAGGCTGCAGCTCAATAATGTCACCTGTCAGGACCAAGGGCTGTTTGTATACCAAGTCGGCAGAGGATGCCTCCAAGTTGACCCTGTGAGTAGCTTGCAAACCTAACAGGGCCAGTGGCCAAGTGGTGGAACATTTGCTGCCACAGTAGATAAGAGGGGATTTCAATGTGTGGTGGAAATGTTCCACTGTGCTATTGCTGCAGGATGATAGCTAGTGGTAGTATGGATAAGGGTACCGCAGGTCTCATCCAGTTTTGAATAAACAAGAAGTGAATTGGAACCCACACTCAGACGTTAAGTGGTGGGGGGAAGCTAAATGCAAAATCCATGTTTTGGTGAATGCAAGGGCAACTGTTTTGGCCGAGATGTCCAGGATGAGCATGGCTTCCAGCCAATGTGTTAACCAATGTATCATAGTGAGGAGAAAGTGGCAGCCATGTGAAGAGGGCAAGGGGGCAACGAGTTCAACATGGACATGGGAGAATCAGTGTTCAACATGGGGAAATGAGGCTGTCAGTGTGTGAATGTGATGGCCCACTTTGACACATGGGCATGGGATGCAGGTACAAGCCCACATGCGGCAATTTCATTGGATACTGGGTCAGAAAAAACGTACCTGAATGAGGCTAGTGGATGCATCGACACCAGGATGGGCTAGCTCGTGCAAGCAGTCAAAACCTGGTTTGTGGAAGGCAGGGTGAAGGTGGGGGTAGACACGATCTTTGGAGCTGGTGGGGTGCATGGGGTCAGACAGGAGATCACACTAAACCTGCAGGTCAGTGCCCAGGACTGGGTGGAGTTGGAGGTCGATGTCCGAATTTTGATCTTGATGTAAGCGGGCTAGTGTGGGGTCGGTGGTCTGGGCTTTTGCAAGGGCCTCATAATTGAGTGAAGGGCTGAGAGTATAGAAGTGGCTGAGGCAATTGGCAATGATGTTGTCAGTACTGGACGCATGTTTACATCAAATTTAACTTGTGCTACGTGCTCCTGCTGGCTGAACTGCTGAGGTGAAATTTGATCACCATCTTTCTGACAAAATCACATCATGAGTGGCTGGTGGACCATAAAAATGGTGAAATGGCACCCCTCAGTGGAGGAGCAGAAATATTTCACTCCCTCATACACTGCAAGCAACTCCTGATTGTACGCAGCCCATTTGCATTGTGGTTTTGACAGCTTGGCGCAAAGAAAGCCAACCTGCTGCAGGACCATGCATGTCATAAATTGACTTGCATCAGTGATGGTAGCAAGGGGGGCAAAGAGGTAGGGGGTGGGCCATAAGGACTGCCTGAGCAAGGTTGCATTTGGTGTGCTCAAAAGTTGCTGTCATTCTCATGGTCCATGACACGGATCTGTACCTTTTGTTCAACAGTGTCACAATGCAGCAGTGAGTCTGCATTGTTTAGGAAATACAAAAAAAATGCCACCCTCAAAAATCTCCATAGTTCCTTGTATGTCACGGGGTGCAGAAACTCAGCGACTGTGCAGAATTTCTTGAGTAGGGGGCACGAGCCAGATGTGGAAATGTTGAGTCCCAGGAACTCAATCTCAGCTATCCTGAATATGCATTTGTCCATGTTGAGGATGACCCCTGCTCATTCCAGGCAGGTAAAAACCCCTGAGGTGCTCGAGGAGTTTGACCAAGTTCCAGGAGTAAATAAGGATGTTGTCCAGAATCGCAAGACATCCCGGGTGCCACAGAGAACATAACCCAGAAAACACTGCCATGTTTGTGCAGCATTACAGAGGCTGAAAGCCATAAAGAGGCTTTAGAAGAGACCAGAGGGTGTAATAATGGCTGTCTTCTTAATGTCCTCCTGTTAGACTGGGATCTGTATAAAAGATTTTGTGCAGTCTACCTTACTGAATGTGGTAAATCCCAAAATTTCGTTACTGTAACTGCACAAAACTGGTATGGGATAACAGCCAGGAACTGTTCATTTATTCAGGCACCAGTAACCACCACAAGGATGCCAGGTTCCTTCTTTGGAGCTAAATGGAGTGTGGACGACCAGGGGCTTTTTGAAGGGCACAAGATTCCAATGGCTATGGAGGCTTCAATTTCTGCCCACAAAAACATGCATTTGGCTGGTGGGAGAGGGCAGATGTGGCACTGTACCAGTGGGCCCAGTGTGGTTACAATATAGTGAACTGTGCACTGTGTCACGGTACAACTTGAGGGCGCCACTGGTGGGAGATGAGGACTGGAAATTTGGAGAGGAGATTGACAAAAGGACTGGAGTAGGATAGCTACTTAACAATGAAGTGGGAGGCAGACAGGTGGTACAGGTTGCAGAGCAATGCAACGTGCCATTGATCAGGCAATGCTGCATGAGGCCAGGGAGGTGACTGAAGTGGGTAAGAAAATCCATGAGATAGTGAAAGTCCAGAGGAACTCCTCACTGTGGCCAGGATCAACACAACGGGTGTGGGGGTCATAGTTGGTGAAGACGGAACCATTTGCAGTGGTGAATGGGAAAGGGGAGGGAGGGTTTTGCCTGAACAAGGGTAGGAGCTTACATGGGAAGATGGACATGTCCGAACCAGTGTCTATCAGGTACGATATAGGCAGGGTAGAGTAATGGCAGTCTGATATGAACAGGTGCTGTGAAATTGCAGAACAACTGGGTGCCCCTGCTGCCAGTTGCTGACTGTGTTTGGGTGCCATGACCATGGCAGACAGCAGTTTGTTATGTCACTGCCAAAGCACTCACCAGCACACAGGGTTAGCATCATGTGGCTCCTCCTGCTCGCCGGATGGGTGGGAAGAAAGGGTGGGGATTGTCACGCATGCATGGCCACGTGCACTGGTGGTCATGTGAGCCATGTGGATAGTGGCCTTGGACTGTGAAGGGTGGGGTTGGGGGCAAGTGGTGCGGGCATGCAGGTGCAGGAGTGTAAGGGTGACAGTTAAGTCGGCCATCTCACTGCTCAGGCATGCCATGGTGTGTGTTAAATTGGACTACATGTCTCAAGGCACAGGCAGTGGTATCCTCTCTGGCTGTGCTTTGGAGCAGCTGGGAGACTTGTTGCCACAGTGCTGGGGAACGGTCAGGATGGGGGAGGCAGGTAAGAAGAATGAGTAGTAGCAACTGCTGGTGCAAGGTTGAGAAATTCAAACTGATCTGCTATCAGGGTGACTGCGTCAATGTCAGTATGATCTTGTGTGGTGAGCACAGTATGGATGGCCACCAGCAAGTGAGAACTCCTGTTGTGGAAGAGGAGCTTGTCTGGCAATATATAGGGTTTGGCTAAGGCATGGAGGTGCTGCAGAAGCTGGGTGGGTCTCATGTCAGACCACTCATCTGATGAAAACAAGGCCTGAGAGCACTACATTTCTAACAACATTAAGTGTGTGATTAGGCTCTTTTTCAGTTTATTGTAGCTGCTGCACATTGGGAGGTTAGTGATAATTTCGTGAGCTTCTGCCACAACCATGGATCTGATTTGAACTGAGGTGAGGGCAAACATTATTGTGTCCCTTGTAATTCCAGATCTGGAAAAGATCATCTCAGTGAATGTCAACCGCAGCTGTGGGTCACAGGTGTCAAATGTGGAAGATGGTGGAAGTCCTGCTTGGCTGACTGGTCAGAGATGGGGCCTGTGCAATGGGTACAGCAGTGCTTGTGAGTTGGGAAAACTTTGTGAGGAACTAATTAAAGCTGGCTACCTGTGATTGCAGGTCAGAAGGCCCATTTGCATGGCCATGATCAGATGGAATGCTTTCCAACGCGGAAGAGGTTCCAGAGGATTGTTCAGTGGAACTGTTTCCTGGCATGTGCTGCATCTCAGTAATAAGTGTGGTTGGAGAGATGGAAATGAGGCATCTCCAAGCTATTTGCAAAATACAATGCAAGACCAACTCACTGAAATAAAACTGTGCACTACCATCCGGATGCCATCAGATTGCAGTAATCACAAATCTCAGTACGGCACATGGGTCCTCATTAAAAACACTGCACATTCACTGAATTTGTAACCAATACCAAAGTGTAGCTACAATTGCTACTGCTCAGTGCACGCACACACATGAGAATGTCATAATTTCCAGCTAGCAGAAAATCCAGGCAGAAACCTCTGTTTTTGCATGTAGTGGTGGGGAAAAAAGACACTCCTGTAGGCAGTTGCCTGTTGTGCATGGGCTCTCTGGAGAAAGAACAGGTGTAGCTGCACAGGTAGCATTGTCTGCTAGGACAGACTGTGTGGAATTTGGAATTTAGAGGCACTGCATAGTTCCCTCCTCATGAGACGCAGATGCCAGGATGGCAATGTATGAGTGTGGCTCAGAGGGGTCAGTCACTGATGATGAGTGTGTTGATGATAGACGTGCACAGAGATGCATTTCTGACAGCGTGTTGTATGGGCAATGCCTACCACATTGGCAAAGGGGTGAGGCATGGTGGACTGTGGGAGAAACAGCAGGGCTGCTGCTGGGTGGTGGGGTGGCAGCAGCAGGCGGGTGGGCATGTGGCTGGCCTGTGACCTTGACAGCCACCTCTGCTGATGCCTGAATTTTCTAGTGAGGGGAATGCAGCTGGCTGCTATCATGGGACAGGGTGGCGGCTTGGTAGCGGTGAAGGTTTGCAGTGGGTGGTCAGAGTCAGGAGTCGGTCTGAGCCATGAATTGTCTCACCACCTTTCAGGCCGTTTCCTTCCAACATTTTTTTGCATTTGTTGCAACACATCCCAATTGTACCATCGATCAACAGCTTGACACTGTGGCATGAATTCATGATGATCTAATTCTTCAAAGTCAAAGAAAACTATCAGCATGGCTTTGACATTTGACCTGACCTGATGAGGTTTTTTTGGTCTAGGAGAAACTTTTTCAACCCATTGTGAAGATAGAACCTTGATCTCAACATCATAACCATAGACCCAAATCTCGTCACCAGTTATGATTATCTTAAGGAACATCTTGTTCTCATCACATGATTGAAAAGCCATTCACAGACTGCAAGGCAAAAGTCGATCTGGTCTTGACTCATGAGCCATGGGATGAACTTGACAGCAACACAATGCATTCCAAGATTCTATGTTAGGATTTCATAATGTGATCCAATTGAAATGTTACATTCTTATGAAATCTCTCAGACAGTCAGTCTTCTATTGGCATGCATAATTACATTGACTTTCCTCACATGATGTCATCAGTTGAAATCAAAGTGCATCCTGAATGAGGGTCATCTTTAACTTCCATCTAGCCATTTTCAAACCAAGTGAACCATTTGCAACATCAAATATGGCTTAAGCCCTCACTACCGTCAGCTCCCTGCATTATTTGATGTGGCTCTGTAAAGGTTTTCTTGAATTCCATGCAAAATTTAATGCAATTGTGTTGATCCTTTAACTCTGCCATCTGGAAATTCACAAACTGTGCAACACAACTACTCAATACAACACTGAAAAATAGCTAACAGTCATACAACAATGAATCTTCCAGTAGTTCCACACTAAACACTGACATGTACAGGGATCCAACAACCACTTTTTGTTCCAACACACTGTTGGTGCGAATTACGAATTTTCCAGAATTTTTTTAACAGACCCCATAGACCTGCCACATCTGAGGCCAGGCAGTCTGTGGCTGGGAGTGAAGTGAGCAACACCTATGTCTCTTGTCATTAGCAATGTGCCATAATCTGATAACTAACATTCTGAAATATTTGCACATATTGCATACACTTCATTTTCTTCACTTGTGGGTGTAATTCATGACTTCTGTGGCAGTAATCACTAATTAATTCCAAGTGAGAACCTATTAGATGAACACAGTGGTTATTGATGCTTATGAACAATGACTGCTTAGCAGGGCAGTGTTGATGGACTTACTGATTATTATCACTATCTTAATTATTTTGATTTCATTAAATGTGTTTGAGGACAGTGATATGGCAAACTGATATGTTTTATTTTATCCACATGTGAACCATTTTGAACCACTGGACTGTGTTGTGTAGTTACTGCACTAATGCAATTTAACAATCTATGGTCTAGTGTATTAGCTAAAAATCTCCTTTCCTTTAATTCAAAAGATATGTGAGGCCCAAAACTGGCCTTCTCAGTGAATACTTTACACCAATAGTGTAATTAAAGTTTTTTTTAAATCTGCCTCTATTGTTGGCCGCAATATTGCTGTAGACTGTTAGTAGAACTAACATTTTTCATCGAGTTTTGAAGTCAATGGAGCTACCAAGAAGAATAGAAGAGGCTTATACAGAAGAAAGCAAATTTTTTCCAAATTGTGCCCCACGGTTTGGAGCACTTTGCCGTGTGAGCACAAACAGTAAAGGAAATTAAAAAAAAATTAGGAGTAGTATTTAAAGTTCACGGAGAAGAAATAAAAACTTTGAGATTTGTCAATGACAGTTATTAAACCAGAAGCACTGTATGCAGCAGAAATACTAAACATGAATTTCAAAGGCCAAATGGAGAAACTGGAGCTAAAGTAAAGAAAAAATATAAGAAAAATCATAGGACCAAAATTTCAAGACAATAAGATTATGTACATCAAAAATGACACTCTCACAAAAGAAAATTGAAAAACTTTCAGATACTACATGGAAAAAATAAATTTTTATGGTCATCTCAGAATGAATTCCAACAGATTAACCAAACAAATCTTTGACTTTTTCTGTAACTGCAAAATGAAATCCAACTGGTTTTGAAACTGAGAAAGACCAATAGAATTAAAGACTTCAGAAAATTCACTTATTGGTCGAACAGCTAAATTAATTAGTAAAGATGAAAACATAATGTTCCAAGACAAATCTACACAAAAGTCCAAACCCTTCATCTTGGAAGAAGAGAGGAAAAGAAGATCAGAAAGAATGAAGAAATACTGGGCCTTAAGAAAAGAACAATGCACAAAGTAATCATTGATCCAGCATACCCCAAAGAGGGTGAAATGAAAGAAGAAGAAGACATTGTAATTCTGTCAGAGACAGCAAAGGACTTGGAAAACAGTGAACAGAATAGACAGTGTCTTGAAAGGAAAAACCAAAACAAGGATAATGGAATATAGTCAGAGGTGATGTTAAGGAAATTAGATTGGGAAATGAGACACTTAACGTCACAGAGGAGTTTTGCTATTTGAGCAGCAATGTAACTGATGATGGTCAAATAGAGAGGATATAAAATGTAGACTGGAAATGGCAAGAAAAGCATTTCTGAAGAAGGCAAAATTGTTAACATCAAATATAGATTTAAGTATTAAGAAGTCTTTTATAAAGGTATTTGTCTGGAGTGTAGCCATGTTTGGAAGTGAAACATGGATGATAAACAGTTTAGACAAAAAGAGAATAGACGCTTTTGAAATGTGGTGCTACAGAAGAATGTTGAAGATTAGATGGGTCAATTATGTAACTAATGAGGAGGTAGCGGATAGAATTGAGGTGACAAGAAATTTTTGGCACAACTTGACCAAAAGAAGGGATTGGTTGGTAGCACATATTCTTAGACATCAAGGGATCACCAATTTAGTGTTGGAGGGAAGAGTGGGGGTAAAACTCATAGAGAGAGACCAAGAGATGAATACATTAAGCAGATTCAGCAGGCTGTGGGTTGCAGTAGTTATTGGGAGATGAGAAGACTCACACAGGCTAGAGCAGGATGGAGAGCTGCATCAAACCAGTCTTCCGACTGAAGGCCACAACAATAATAAAACATTTTATTTAAGATGGCTGTCATCAATGATGAGTAGTGTAAAAGTCTACATCTGAGATTCAAGTGAGCAACACCTATGTCTCTTGTCATGAGCAGTGTGCCGTAGTCCAATAAATAATATTCTGAAATATTTGCACATATTGTGTACAGTTCATTTTCTTCACACTCAGGTGTATTTCACAATTTCTATGACAGTAATTACTAATTAACTCTGAGTGAGAACTTACTAGAGAAAAACAGTGATTATTGACTCCTATGGACAATGACTGATTAGCAGAGCAGTGTTGATAGACTTATTGATTATTTTTGTGCTCTATCTTAATTGTTTCAAGTTCCTTAAATGTGTATGAGTACAGTGATATGGCAAACTGATACATTAAATTTTTCCACATGTGAATCGATTTGAACCACTGGAATGTGTTAAGCAATTACTGCACTAAGATAATTTAACAATATATGATCTAGTGTAGTAGGTAACTATCTCCGTTCCTTTAATTTGAACTATACATGACACACAGAACTGGCCATATCAGGGAATATTTTGTACCAAGTGTTTTAAGTCTACCTCTGGTGTTGACCACATCTTTCACCAGTTTTGGAGCCAGCACAGCTACTGAAAAGAACAGAAGAAGGTGATTTGTTCCAAGGTGTCTCCATCCTCCTCTTTCTTGTTTTGTTGCATTTGGGGGGGGTGAATTCTCTTCAATTTGACTTTCCCAGGTATAATCTTTTGCCCTACAGTGGTAATACCTAGACTGTTTAGTTTCAGTGCTTGGCCATTGATCTGATTATAAATTGAAAGGATCAATAGGATGTGGACTGTGTTACACTGCAAATGGAACACTATAATAGATGACTACACAGCTTTGAGAGAAGAAATGGTGAAGGCAGCAAGGTTCCAACAAGAAATAAGACAATACTTAGTAGGATCCCTTGGCTAACACATGAAATATTGAGTTTAATTGATGAAAGGGGCAAATACAAAAATGAGGCAGACAAAATGGATTACTTTTTATTATTAAAAATGAAACTTCTCCAGCTGTACTTCTACATGCATGCGGAACACATATTGGTCGCGTTGCGGACTTCTAATACTACATCTTCAGGCCTGTATACTTTGATGAAATAAATTGTGTTTGACTGAGTACTAGAAGTCCTCGGTGAGACCAATATGTGTTCCACATTCATGAAATCTCACTGTGGTCTTCTAGTACTCAGCCAAACACAATTGATTTCATCAAAGTGTATGGACCTGAAGATGGTGTTGATGCAATGATGAAACTAGTAGCCAAATAAATATAAAATCTTAAGTACAGCTGGAGGAGTTTTATTTTTAATAAAAAATTATACCAGCTGTGTCCCACCATCGTTCAATAAAAATATGGATATACGAAGATTAAAATGGATTACAGATGACATAAAAATGAGACTGACAGGCAGTGCACAATGGCAAAGCAGGATTGGCTTGAGGAGAAATGCAAAGCTCAGAAGCACGCATGACTATGGCAAAGATAGATGCTGTCTACTGGAAAATTAAATAAACTTTTGGAAACAAGAGAAGTAGATTGATGAACATCAGGAGCTCAGATGAGAAGCTAGTACCAAGCAAAGAAGGGAAGACTGAAAGGTGGAAGAAATGTACAGAAGGATTATAAAAAGGAAACAAACTGGAAGAGAATACTATGGAAAAGGAAGAAGAAATAAATGAAATGCATAGGGGATGTGATACTGTGAGAAGACTTTGGTATGGCACTGAAAATCCTAAACTGAAACAAGGCAACTGGAGTAGACAAAATTTCCTCAGAATTACTGAAATCCTTGGGAGAATAAACCACAACAAAACTATTCCACCTGATTTGAAAGGTATGTAAAATTGCAAAATACTCTCATGTTTGAAGAAGAATGTAATAATCATAATATTAAAGACAGCTGGAACTGCCAAGTGTGAAAATCCAGAATGAATTTGCAATCTGCAGCAGAATGCATGCTGATATGAATTTTTATGGCAGATTAAAACTGTGTGCTCGAACCTGAGATCTGTGCCTTTGTGAGCAAGTGCTCAACCATATGAGCTAAGGCAAAGGTCCCAAATTGAAGTCCCAGTCAAGCATACAGTTTTAATCTGCCAGGAAGTTCCAGGTGTGAATATTACCAACCAATAGTTTAAATAAGTTATGGTTGCAAATTACTAACACAAATTATTTACTGCAGAATGGAGAAAGTGGTAAAAACCAAACCTGAGTGACTTCTACATCTACATCTACATCTACATTCATACTCCGCAAGCCACCCAACGGTGTGTGGCGGAGGGCACTTTACGTGCCACTGTCATTACCTCCCTTTCCTGTTCCAGTCGCGTATGGTTCGCGGGAAGAACGACTGTCTGAAAGCCTCCGTGCGCGCTCTAATCTCTCTAATTTTACATTCGTGATCTCCTCGGGAGGTATAAGTAGGGGGAAGCAATATACTCGATACCTCATCCAGAAACGCACCCTCTCGAAACCTGGCGAGCAAGCTACACCGCGATGCAGAGCGCCTCTCTTGCAGAGTCTGCCACTTGAGTTTATTAAACATCTCCGTAACGCTATCACGGTTACCAAATAACACTGTGATGAAACGCGCCGCTCTTCTTTGGATCTTCTCTATCTCCTCCGTCAACCCGATCTGGTACGGATCCCACACTGATGAGCAATACTCAAGTATAGGTCGAACGAGTGTTTTGTAAGCCACCTCCTTTGTTGATGGACTACATTTTCTAAGCACTCTCCCAATGAATCTCAACCTGGTACCCGCCTTACCAACAATTAATTTTATATGATCATTCCACTTCAAATCGTTCCGCACGCATACTCCCAGATATTTTACAGAAGTAACTGCTACCAGTGTTTGTTCCGCTATCATATAATCATACAATAAAGGATCCTTCTTTCTATGAATTCGTAATACATTACATTTGTCTATGTTAAGGGACAGTTGCCACTCCCTGCACCAAGTGCCTATCCGCTGCAGATCTTCCTGCATTTCGCTACAATTTTCTAATGCTGCAACTTCTCTGTATACTACAGCATCATCCGCGAAAAGCCGCATGGAACTTCCGACACTATCTACTAGGTCATTTATATATATTGTGAAAAGCAATGGTCCCATAACACTTCCCTGTGGCACGCCAGAGGTTACCTTAACGTCTGTAGACGTCTCTCCATTGATAACAACATGCTGTGTTCTGTTTGCTAAAAAATCTTCAATCCAGCCACACAGCTGGTCTGATATTCCGTAGGCTCTTACTTTGTTTATCAGGCGACAGTGCGGAACTGTATCGAACGCCTTCCGGAAGTCAAGAGAAATAGCATCTACCTGGGAGCCTGTATCTAATATTTTCTGGGTCTCATGAACAAATAACGCGAGTTGGGTCTCACACGATCGCTGTTTCCGGAATCCATGTTGATTCCTACATAGTAGATTCTGGGTTTCCAAACACGACATGATACTCGAGCAAAAAACATGTTCTAAAATTCTACAACAGATCGACGTCAGAGATATAGGTCTATAGTTTCGCGCATCTGCTCGACGACCCTTCTTGAAGACTGGGACTACCTGTGCTCTTTTCCAATCATTTGGAACCCTCCGTTCCTCTAGAGACTTGCGGTACATGGCTGTTAGAAGGGGGGCAAGTTCTTTCGTGTACTCTGTGTAGAATCGAATTGGTATCCCGTCAGGTCCAGTGGACTTTCCTCTGTTGAGTGATTCCAGTTGCTTTTCTATTCCTTGGACACTTATTTCGATGTCAGCCATTTTTTCGTTTGTGCGAGGATTTAGAGAAGGAACTGCAGTGCGGTCTTCCTCTGTGAAACAGCTTTGGAAAAAGGTGTTTAGTATTTCAGCTTTACGCGTGTCATCCTCTGTTTCAATGCCATCATCATCCCGGAGTGTCTGGATATGCTGTTTCGAGCCACTTACTGATTTAACATAAGACCAGAACTTCCTAGGATTTTCTGTCAAGTCTGTACACAGAATTTTACTTTCGAATTCACTGAACGCTTCTCGCATAGCCCTCCTTACGCTAACTTTGACATCGCTTAGCTTCTGTTTGTCTGAGAGGTTTTGGCTGCGTTTAAACTTGGAGTGAAGCTCTCTTTGCTTTCGCAGTAGTTTCCTAACTTTGTTGTTGTACCACGGTGGGTTTTTCCCGTCCCTCACAGTTTTACTCGGCACGTACCTGTCTAAAACGCATTTTACGATTGCCTTGAACTTTTTCCATAAACACTCAACATTATCAGTGTCGGAACAGAAATTTTCGTTTTGATCTGTTAGGTGGTCTGAAATCTGCCTTCTATTACTCTTGCTAAACAGATAAACCTTCCTCCCTTTTTTTATATTCCTATTAACTTCCATATTCAGGGATGCTACAACGGCCTTATGATCACTGATTCCCTGTTCTGCACTTACAGAGTCGAGAAGTTCGGGTCTGTTTGTTATCAGTAGGTCCAAGATGTTATCTCCACGAGTCGGTTCTCTGTTTAATTGCTCGAGGTAATTTTCGGATAGTGCACTCAGTATAATGTCACTCGATGCTCTGTCCCTACCACCCGTCCTAAACATCGGAGTGTCCCAGTCTATATCTGGTAAATTGAAATCTCCACCTAAGACTATAACATGCTGAGGAAATTTATGCGAAATGTATTCCAAATTTTCTCTCAGTTGTTCTGCCACTATCGCTGCTGAGTCGGGAGGTCGGTAAAAGGAGCCAATTATTAACCCAGCTCGGTTGTTGAGTGTAACCTCCACCCATAATAATTCACAGGATCTATCCACTTCTACTTCACTACAGGATAAACTACTACTAACAGCGACAAACACTCCACCACCGGTTGCATGCAATCTATCCTTCCTAAACACCGTCTGTACCTCTGTAAAAATTTCGGCAGAATTTATCTCTGGCTTAAGCCAGCTCTCTGTACCTATAACGATTTCAGCTTCGGTGCTTTCTATCAGCGCTTGAAGTTCCGGTACTTTACCAACGCAGCTTCGACAGTTTACAATTACAATACCGATTGCTGCTTGGTCCCCGCATGTCCTGACTTTGCTCCGCACCCTTTGAGGCTGTTGCCCTTTCTGTACTTGCCCGAGGCCATCTAACCTAAAAAACCGCCCAGTCCACGCCACACAACCCCTGCTACCCGTGTAGCCGCTTGCTGCGTGTAGTGGACTCCTGACCTATCCAGCGGAACCTGGTTGTGTTCCAGAGAAATGTAGAAACATGCAAGGTTATACTTACTCTATGACTTACCTTAGCAACAAACAGAAGAAATGCAAACCTACATTTATAGCATTGTAGATTTAGAGAAAGCTTTCAAAGATGTTGACTGGAATAGATCTGTGTGGACTTCACTGTCCTGTTGGGATTGAGGTGTGTGACTGTCTCTGAGAGACTAGTTTTTTGAGTTGTGTAGTGTAAGCTTTCAGTTGATTCTTTGTATCATACTTGTGTTAAGGCTTTGTACATGTGTTTGGTGATCTACTCAACAAAATACTGCAATTTCACTCTGAGACCATGTGAGTGAGTGTTATTCTGAATATCAGTCTACCTGGAATTCCTACACTGGTGACCCACAACAAGTAAGCAAATCATTTTCAGTGACATCCAAGATAAGCAACAGAGTACTTCCTAGAGAATATGGCTCATTATAATACTCGACCATTACTTATTTTACCAGCCTGGTGACATTCATAGGGGTTTTGCTTGCCAAAACCCTTCAATTGTCAGAACTAATGTATTGTGGACAAGTTTTCCCTGAAATTCCTTTAAGATAGAGTTCTCCACATCAGCTATGTCCTTTCAACAAGATCATCAAAGAACACAGTTCACTTATGTGAAAACAATCCTGTCAGGCTACAACATAAAGGATGACACTTAAAAATTTTCCACCCTAGAGGCAATATTGGGGAATACGATTACCTCATAAGTGATGTGATTCAATGGCCTCCTGCCAAATTGAATACAGTAAAAGCTGATTTGCTCCAGTACTTAACTACAACAACAGAGCAACAAGTACACTGACTTGTGTACACAGGAAAATTGGACAGCAAAATGTATTCACAGTTTTTGCAACATTTACACAAATTAATTGATCTGGCATACATGCTGGACAACACACTTTGTAATCATTGATTAATTAAATTGTACTCACAAATACAATACACAGGAAGACAGATTACAATCTTCAGATAGAATATTTCTACTCTGACACTATCAGCAACACTATTATGGTGGCAGCAACAGTTTACACTGGCATCAGTCACTAAGGCCCACTGAACACTGCACGTAGCAGAGGCAGAGCAGAGGCATAGCAGAGCAACAGAGGTTTTGCTGGTCAGCGCACACTGCACGCAGCAGAGGCACGGCAGAGCTCAGTGGTGGCCCAGCGCTCGCGAAACACAGAATGCCCAGCAATGTCCACTGCGGGTCTGTCTATGCAGTTAGACTTAGATTCCGATTCTGATTCGGAACTCAGGAGTGTTATTTTATTGTACAGTGCTTACAATAACAGAGAAAGATCTCTATGGAAAAGCAAGTACATGCAAAAGCGAAGAACACATGGCGAATATGTGTTGTCTATGGAAGTTCCTGATCACGTATTCAGGGAAAGCTTCTGACTGAACAGACGGCATTTTGAAGAGGTTCATACACTGATAGAGCAAGACATAAGAGGAAAACCAAGTCACATGAGGGAGCCCATACCTACAGAAGAAAAATTAGCTGTATGTTTAAGGTATGCAATTGAAATAAAGTATTTTTTCTCTCAATATTTATTAAAGTTCAGAGAAACAATTTCCATCTGTAAATTTGTTAAAATAATGAACATGATAACACTGTTTATAGTAAATGTGGTGCTGAAGGTTCAAACTCCGTACCAAGAGAGTCAGATATTGACGTGGTAGACGAACTATTTTCTGTGCTGCATGATGATATTGATGAATGATGTTGAGCCACTGGTTTAGTCAAAATTTCCTCCTCCGTTTCAGATACTGTCTGAAACACTTTTTTCTTTACCAACACTTGGTACGCCTTTGGCATCTCTTTTGTCGATAGGTACATCAACATCAAAAATTGGTGTAAGGCGTCATTTTCTTGATGCAGTGATCTTTCGCGTAAAATGTCTCTTTTCTTAGCTCTCTCTTCGTAGCTGTTAATACTTTCAAGAATGATTTTACTGACATCTGCTTTCTTCTTATTCTTTGACAATGGCGTCCCCAAGTCGTCTTGTGTTTCATTCCTCTGTGTGTCTGTTACGTCATCTCCTCCACCATCATTTGCAACGCTCATTGTAGCATTTACCTCTTCCATCATATTTGTTACTGTACCTCTGTTGGCCATATATGGAACTAAAAATTCCATCTGATTTTGGTACAGCCATGGGCAGATTGAGGTCGCTGCCTGCCCACTCTTCTTTTTCTGTCTACAGAGGGCATCTCGATGACAATCCCTAAGTCTTCTCCAGTTTTCTTTCGCTGTTTCCCCTGCAACAAGGAATTCCTGAATTTAGTTTTTCATATATTTCTGTATAAAGTGACATAAGAAAGGTAAACAGTTACATTAACGAATAGTTTTGCCCCATTCCCCTTGTTGTGTCAGAAACAATCTGTGATTTCGTGTACACGTACCATCAATGTCGAAACACTTAGTAACTTTATGTCCACTCTGCTTATGCGACATAAACGGATTGTTGTCTTTTTTCATTTTAGGTATTTAAGGACGGGGGACATGTTTAAAACCATTGCTCTAAGCTACCGCATGGGTCAAAGGACAGTGTCAAAGATCGTTTATGATGTATGTGGAGCGATATGGAAGCATCTACAACCCATTTATCTACCTGAGCCAACAACAGTTATGTGGGAAAATATTGCTTCTGACTTTGAGAGGAAATGGCAGTTTTACAATTGTCTTGGAGCTGTTGATGGGAAACATATCATTTTGCAAAAACCTCAATTATATGGTTCCTCATTTTTCAATTATAAACAGCATTGCTCTGTAGTATTAATGGCTACTGTCGATGCTCATTACAGATTTACCTCTATAGACGTTGGTTCAATGGGCAGATTTAGTGATGGAAATATTTTTTCTAATTCAGTATTAGGAAGAAAACTGACTGACGGAACTTTAAAAATTGCAGGAGATAAATCGCTCCTGGACAACAAAATAGAGCCCCTTACGTTTTCATAGGTGATGAGGCATTTCCATTATTAAAAAAACTTAATGCGACCATACCCTAAATGCAGAGTTACTGGCAATGACAAAAATAAAGTTTATAATTACAGACTGTCTCGTGCTCGTCAAACTGTAGAGTGTGTATTTGGTATCTTGAGTTCCCGATTTTGTGTGTTTAAACAGCCGTTTGAGTGTGAACTAGAGACTGTAGATGGAATTGTGACAGCTGCATGTGTACTTCATAATTACTTGAGGACTGATAACATTATGTCAAATGATCTCGCCGAGGAGGACGACATGGGACCACTGAGTACCAACCAGCTTCTGTCGCCTGCTCCAAGTAGGTGCAGTAACACGAGTGAAGCTTTTCTTACGAGAGAAAAATTTAATGAGTGTTTTAATTCACCAGAAGGTTCTGTTCAATGGCAGTATGCAGCTATAAAAAGAGGCCAATACTAAAGAGAATGACTTATATCATTGATATTACATGTATATTGTGAAAATGCATATAAAATAAATAAATCAATTAATGAATAATACTTACAATTGCTGTAAAGTAATTCCTCTGCAACCTTCTTCCATATTTTGTCCTTCAATTTACTCCGCATGTAGTCCAGATGACTGGTGTCGTACAGCACTGGGTTGTCATGAACTAACTGAATGAGGTGTTCCATAACTACAAGACTTCGTACAAGAATGAAAGTGAGGTACTGTCGCAGACGTACACACTGCTGCTGGAAAGTCACTACTGGCCGAGCGCAGTGCGGTGCCACAGACAAAACTTCCTCTGTGCTGCTGGTGCGAACCGCTGATAGAGATGGGATCTGAGATAACGGGCCCCTCGGGCCGCAGGCAGAGGAAAACTGTGTGGCTCGGACAGTGGGACAGAGGGCTGACCCAGCTAATCCTGCCCTGCGCCTCGGCTGCGTGCAGTGTGCGGTGCCCCATTGGAAAGTGTGCTCCACAAAAGTGGCTCTGCCTCGGCTCTGCCTCTGCTGCGTGCAGTGTGGGCTGGGCCTAACTCCTCCACTGGGGCAACAAGTCACCAAACAACACCGTATGCTTATGGAAATACATAACAGTGATGTCACATATAGACAACAGGCCACAGCAGGTAATGGATATTCCAGACACCAGCTGCACAACAGACACACACTCAATCAACAAGGATGGACATTCTATCCACAACCCAGATCAGATGCCTTGGTGTTGGTATAAGTTTTGGGAACCAAGATCACAAATGTTCTGCACCATGCAACCACCCAAACTCCAGGTACAACCTACAATAGGTGCTACAAGTTGTGGCATGTATGAAAAGCATCTTCATTACATATGGGTTAGTCAAATAAGTTTAGCTCAAGCCACTCAGGACAGCTGCAGATTGTATGCCCTAGACAAGATGATGTACCAGTATTCCATTGTCAACATGGGTTCTGAGGGGAGCACCCTTCCCAAAACAGCATCCCAAGTAGAGATTCCATACTTTAGCTGCAAGCCACAAATGGCCTGCACATTAAACTGTAGGGAACGATGACTCACACAGTGGACCTCAGACTGAGTGAACCTTTAACCTGGCATTTCACAATTGCTGATATAAATGAGCCATTATTGGGTGCAGATTTTTGAAGAGAGTTCCACATATCTTCCAACCTTGCTGATAGCACTCTTTACCACACTATCAATGGAGAGTCAGTAACACGCATAATAAGTGGAATGCCCACACATTCACAAGTGCAACGGACAGTTTTCAGTGCAACAGTGACCAAACAGTTAACGACAACTTAACACACTTTGAAATTGAAACTGGCTAATATGAACCAAAAACATGAAACGTGAGGATGGAATGAGCAAAATTACTCGAGGAAAATAAAGACATATGATCCCTTTGTACAGGGAAGAACAATCTTCTGTTTCAATTCCTCATGTTCAGGCAGTTTTGAAGGATGTGGAAAATCTTCAGAGATTGTTGAAAAACTTTACTGGGATCTCCAGAGATGAAAAGTAGTTTATATATCAAGGCAAAATGTTGACTGGAACTTTGTTAAGGCCAGATGATATTGACACTGAAAGCAATGAGACTATGAGAGAAGCATGCAAGGATGCAATTCACGGTGAAGAGGAATGTATCAGTAACCTGCAGACATAAGCTGCAGGTGAGGAGAAGAATCACAGCTTGCCCTGGCATCTTGCACGTGCACCTTGTGAAGAACCTTACATGTTAATGAAGGCCAGCAATTCTGATGTTAGTGCACAAACCTCTGAGCCCAGTGTGACCACTGCTGTGCCTGTCACAAATGTTGCTCAGGCATAGAGAGGTGTCAAAGATGACACAAGTAATATGATAAATATTACGCAATAGCCCCCTGTTTACACATGCCTCACAAGTATCTCTGGACAAGCTACATGCTTACAAGGCTGCTGCCATTAACAATTTTTTGCAGTTAGGGATAGTATGCCCTTCAGACTGCCTGCAGGCTTCCTCATTCATTTGCTGCTGTAAAATGACTGTTCATACCAGCTCTGTGGCGTTACTGGACCATCAGTTCATGTTCAGCTCCTGCACACCAGCCAACTTACAAGATTTTGCACATGCATTAGCAGACTTCTCCATATTCAATGTGCTGGACTGCCACAAAGAGTATTTTTAAACCCAAATGGCTCTTTAAGACACACCTAAAACTAAAATAATACACAGTTTGGACTGAGTTTCTTTTTATGCCCTTTGAAATAGGAAATGCCACACAAACTTACCAATGTTTTATTGATAGAGTCTGACACAGATTTCCTTTTTGTTTTTCCAATTTCAGTGATGGCCCCATATCCTTGTCATCTCCCTGGGAGCACCAAAAATCACCTCTGACAAATTTTCAAGGCTTTGGAAGAATTTTGGACAGTCATCAACGAGGTAAAAGTTCATCTTCAATGATGAGAAATGTCAATTCTGTGAGCTTAAAGTAACCTTCCTAGGTCACTCCATGACATGAATACGTTTTAGACCAACGCAGTGATGCACAGATCCTGTCTTTCAGATGCCTAGGCCAAAAAATTTATGTGAATTGCAAGATTTCCTTGGCATGATGAATTTCCACTAACATCATACACTGCATACACCACAGGAAGTGGCAGTACAGGCATCACTGACCAATGTTTTGACTGGGAAGAATGTACGGTGCAAACAGGCACTGCCACAGAGCAACCAGTTGCAACAAGTGTTTGATCAATTAAAACATTGTTTACACCATCCCATTACTTTGGCACTCCCAATATCTTCAGCACCTTTATCTGTACCACAAACACCAGCAAAAATGCTATTGGCATGGTTTTAAGGAAACAGCCACCAGCCGCAAACAACCACTGTGGTTTTTCTCATAGAAAACTCATAGCTTCACAATGCAAATGGTCACTCTACAACAAGAAATTGTTGGCACCTTACAAAGCAGTCAAGCATTTTCATGAAGACATTGAAGGCAGACCTCTGACAATTTTTACAGACCATTAGCCACTAGTGCCCCCCATTCTCAACCTAGGCAAGGGATTGTACCCTCGCAACTTCCATCACCTTGATTTTATCAGTCCATTTACCACAGATATACAACATCACAAGGTAGCTGATAGCATCATGGCTGAGTTCCTCTTACATACAAATGCTATGACCATCAATATAGTTTACGAAGAGTTCACTGAGGCGCAGCAACAGGATTCACTGACCATGAAATTACTGCAAGATGTCACTACTGGCTTGAAATTGGAGCAGACAACAATCCCCAGAACATATATGCAATTTTAGTGTGGCATATCACAAAATAGGTTATGTCAAGTTCTGAAAAAGTTCCATACAGCAGTTTTTGACTGTCTGCACAACATGTGTTACCCCAGAGAATAATTGACTGCAACGTTAGTTCAGAATGAAGTGAAGCTGCAAAGCACAGACACAAATTTGCATCAGCTGTCAGAATAGTAAAGATGAACTTCAGCATCCCCCAACCATGGCAGCCATACAATACCAAAAGGCTGTCTGCGGTACGTACATCTTCACATTGTGGGACCCATACCTGAGTCAGAAGGCTATCATTACATACTCTCTGCAACAGATTGTGTTACTTAGTGGGTTCTGGTTGTGTCTTTGGTTGATATTACAGGCAAATGTGGATATCACACTTGTCCTACATTGATTACAACATACCAAGGCTTCCAGTTTGTGTTGCAACTGTTTTCAGAACTATGCGAACTTTGTGGTGTTCAGTGCTTTAGAATGACAGATTACCACCCACTCTTAGAACATTGGTGTCGTACCATTAGGACTGCAGTCATGTGCCACAAGGAACAATGGATGGAAGCATTATCATGGGTGCTTCTAACTGATAGATCAGCTATCACAGAAGACTTAAAGGAGTCTTTTGCTGAAATCCTGTACAGCAAACATCTCACTCTGCTGGCAGAATCCATAGCCCCAGATCACCAGCTTTGTTCAGGTGAGTTAAACACATCACACATACATACACCCTGTCTCCACAACACATGGCACACAACATGTATTCATACAAAAAATTTTGACAGTTAGTGAATATATAATGCTCAGGGATGACATGATACGTACCATTCTCCACTCTACTTACATAGGCCCTTATCCAGTCCTTAAGCAAGGAGGGAGCCTTCCACAGTCTCCTTACTGCACTTGAGACCGGCCTGAGTTCTGTGGCATCTGGCAATCATAACTGGGAAACCACTTCACCAGAGAGACAAAGTTTGCAGGAGAGGGGAAGACACTGCCAAAGTCAAATGCCAATCTCCACCAATAGAGACCATCAATGACCCTCCTCAGCCCACAAGCAGGATGAAGCCAACTACAATCACCACTCCCACTATGGATGAATCCTTGGGACTCTGGGGATTGCACTGATCTTTACCCTGTGAGGAATGTCCCTGCTACCACAACAGTTTGCCAGAAGGGGCAGTGCAGACATAGCCCAGTCACACATTGCTTTGCAGCCTGCTACAGCACAATAGGATAAGCGCAAACAGTTAGTTGAAGAATAACATTGACACTGACAGCCTTTCTCTACACTGGATGCGAGGGGGTGGGGGGTTGCTCTGTTGGGACTTTGCACACAGACAATGATTGATAGCGAGCAATGACTATCTCTGAGTGGCCAATTCTTTGAGTTGTGTTTAATACCTTTGTAATGTAGCCCACTTTCAGTTGCTTCATTCTATCCTAATCACATTAACGCTTTGTACATGTATTTGGTGCTCTATTCAATCTGCAAACACACAAGTGTTATTCTGAGTGTCAGTACATTTGATATTTCTTTGCACTCTTTGAAATTCTGAATGCAGAGGGGATAAAATATTGGTAGTGAAAGGTTATCTACAATATGTACAGAAAGTAGACAGCTGTTTTAAGAATCAGCGGACTTGTAAGGGAGCTAGTGGGGTGAGAAATGAAAAAGACAGGGATGTGGTCTATTGCCCATGTTCTTCAATCCATACGTTGATCAGGCAATAAAGGAAACCAAAGAGAAATTTGAAAAGGGAAAGAAAGTTCAGGTAGAAGAAATAAAAATTTTGAGTTTTGCCAGTGACATAGTAATTCTGTCTTAGGTGGCACAGATCAGAACTGCAGTTAAACAGAATGGATACTGTCAGCTTGATAGGATTACCTTTAAGCTATTTTTTTTTATCAATCATCAACTTCCTGACAAACTTAAATATACTTTAGAAATGTCCATCTACAGAACTGGAGATAAGCTAAATCAACTGTAACTGCAAATATATGTCACCCCTTCCAGGCTTTTCTGTAGTATTTGAGAAAATGGCTTATGATAGTATACTGACTCATTTAACTGAGCAGAACTTGTTAACCAGCCCTCACTTTGGTATTCATACAGGATTCTCCACACTGAAAGGAATACAAGATCTCACAAATAAAGTACTAGCAGAATTAAACAGGAAAAAATTATACTGTTAATTTATTTTTTGTGTTTGCCTTGGTGTCATTTGCAAAATTCTACTTAGCAGATCAAAGTCTTATTATGGCATTAATGGCATCTCTCTTTGTATGGATGGAACCTTAATGGAAATGAAAAGATCGCATCAACAGACTGTACCTCAAGTGTAAAAGTTATGTCAGAATGGGGGAAAACAACATGTGCAGTGCCACAGGGAATGGTACTTGGTCCATTCTTGTTTCTGACCATCATAAATGGTCTTCCAATGGCTTTAAAGAGCATTTCAGAAATTTTAAAGTTTGCTGATGTCACAGACATACAGCACTAGCAGACCCAAGTCTCAGATAATAACTCAAGAGTCCTACAAATAGTTCACAATTAACAGTGTATGTTTTAATCTCAGAAAGACTCATATCATGCAATTTAAAACAAGAAATAAATTACTTTTAGCACCAAAGTAGATATTAATGGCTGTACACGTAGTGGGTGAAATTTGTTGGGCGTTCAGATGGATAACAAGTTCGAATGGAGTAAACATGTCGTAATATGGGGGATCACATTAGATGTAATGAACTGTATGGAATCACATTCTTCTAGCTGAATAGACACCAGATATTGTATATTTCTGAAATGTATGTTGCATGAGTTGCTTCTCTAAGCTAAGATGTGCAGTATACAGTCATCAAGAACTGTAAATGTCAACAGTATATTTTTTTGGCACAGTCAACTTTGAAATTGTGTAAACAAACGACTACATTGATGTTTTCTTTTATTTCAAATCGTGTACAATAAACTAACTTTTGAAGGCAACATTTCATGATAAACACATGATGTACACAATTGTAGATGTATCTGTAGGCATATGACATACAAAAATAAAAATTTGTAATCATAATTTACTTATTCCATGAATTCAACAATATTTCTTAGCTTCTGCAATTGTTATAAATTATATAAGCAAGGTTGCAGAATCAGTCAGGTGGTTGTTGCACACATGTGTGACCTGGTTACACTCTATGTCAGAATAACTCATATTTTTATCATATATTTTCAAAGTTATGCGAAAAGAAGAGATTGTAATAAACATAAAAAAAGTTAAAAAACTTGGTGCCATCTACATTATTTGGAGAACCAGTTTTCACAAAGAATTATTTCAAGCAGTGGAGAGCAAATAAGATACCCTACATCATCAAGGAAGACAAGACCAAAAATAAGAAGAGTTTTACGAGTTCTTCAACTTTACTACATCATGATGCAACCCTGTAAAAAAAAGGATTACTCACTTCAGTTCGATTACTCACTTGAGTTTCATACTTTAAATTTTGACTTGATTATTTGTCTCGTAACAAGTAGAATATCACAACACGGATATCAAAATGTTCAGTTCAGCATGTTATATACTTAGAAACAAATCCTATAGTGTTGACCTAAAGATTAGTGTGTTGGCTTATACTGTATATTTTTGCTCCCTGTAGTAAATAAAGTGTTTGTTCAGCAGAAGCGAGTAGTAAGAATATTGTGTAAAGTCCTTGCAGAAAACTTTTTTAAGGATCTTAAAATTCTTACATTCAATTCCCAATACATCTACTCCTTAATGGCTTTTGTTTCTCATAATAAAAATCTATTTCAACCTAACTGTGATATACAGTCACAATACAAAACACAAAAATAATTTTCATGCAGATGTTGTCTCTTTGTCTAGGATTCAGGATGGATTTATCTAATGTTATGGTAAGATGTCCAACAAGCTCACATCTATATTAGCCACTCTTTCTGCAAATTATGTGAATTCTAGATTCAGAGATCAAAAATTTCTGTTAGCTGCAAGACAAGTTGCAGTTTTGTTACAAAGTTTTATAATAAGTAATAATGTTCGATAAATAAGCCTCACTGTAGTATTTGTAGCTGCAAAACTAATCTCTTTGAAAAATATCATTGCAATTAAGCAAATATTAAATAACAGACAAACAGTAGCTATATAATGAAATTGAGAAGGCATCAGGTTTTTTCAATGTAGCCACTTTCTTATTAATTTAGTCAATTAAATTTAGACAGCAGAAGCTTGAATAACATTAAGCAGTATAGTGATAGCTTATGGTTAATACAGTATACAGATTAAAATTCAATGACATTTTTGTCTTATGTTAATATGAACTTTGACTCATTCCACCACATTCCTAAAGGTTCTCCTCTTACATAGATTCCAGTGAATGTGAGGAATGGATGAAGATAGCTCAAAGGATGGGGTTGAAATATTGTCATATCCCCTAGAGTTATTGCTGTTCAGTGACCTAATGAGTTTTGTGGTCTCTCTGACAATTTGCAGAAATGATGCCTGGTGATGTAGAATGTGTTGCCTGTTTAAATACCCTTATGGATTTCCTTTCGAAGCTTCATCTTTGCCAATGTGTTTTCAGGTACTGTTAGGGAGAGTTAATTGAATTTAGCAACCAATGATTTGTGTTTAATATCAATTGCCTCATGCCTACTGTAATCAGGAAGTTGATCATCATTTGGTGTATCTAATTTATTCATTTGATGTCCAATAATACTCCAAATTGCCTTGTCTCTGGTCTTTTGAGTTTTGGATTTCTGTTTATTAGCACATGATTTTTGCCATTTTGATGACATGATAAAGAGTTTTGGAGTATACTGCTTCTAGTGCCCCTTTAGTACTTGATAGGAGCCAGCTCTGCATTAAATTAAGATATCTCATCCTGACACAAATTACTTTGATCCTTAATGTTAGTCACCTTTCTCTTGGCTTCCAAAGTTATTTTTCCTTAGCAATTGTTGAAGAAAACTCATTCATAGAGTTGTAAAAGTATTTTCAGGAAATAAATAAATTTATTATCTACTCTGTGTCCTTGGTGAACTGCTTTGCATCACTAATTTTATAAATTCTCTGTGAATACTGCAAGTAAGTCAGCATTCATGGTTCTTTGACATTGTATGTCTCCCTTCTTATGAAAGATGGTTGATGGTATATTGGTGCCATTTTACCACCATAGTCAGATAAACCATCTATTAGATAAACCATCTAAACCATCTATTAGAGGGCTCACATCTTTTTCATGGAAAAATGTTGGCTACAGAAACAAATTATCACTTGCCATTGCACTACATTCTTCTGTTCTTGTTGGGAATGTTACAGTGGAGATCAGACAGAAGCTGGACATTAGCAACTGTAAGTGTCCACAATGAGGACTATCCAAGGAGAAATCAATACTGAAATCTCCATACACTATCACTTCCTAATTATATCTACTAAATATCATTAGTATTCTCTAATTCTTTAATGAAGTTCAAAACATTTGCTGTTGGGGTCCCTGTAGACTGTCAAAACTACCAGCTTTTATGTTTCTATGTCTGTTACTGAAGTACAGAACTTCAGCAGTTGTTCAGTTCAGTGCTTTATTTATTTTTTCATATGGAAACATCACATAAAATAATATTACAATTATCTCAAAATGCAAACTAATATCCAGGCCGCAAATATAGTCTACTGATTCCTTCATTATCAGCAGGAACTCTGTTGGATCATCAGCAAAAGCTCTCAAAGGATGTTCTTGAATTAAACAAATCAGACATTGGTTTCCCCATGATTCAGAGCTAGTCTTGTGCACAATATTCTTAAAAAGTCTTGAAACAGTCTGATAAAGTGCTCTGTTTACTCTATGACAACTAGATGTTAACCAGTCATGTAAATGGATTTTCAGTGAAGGACATGCTCACAACTACCTCATAATTGACACATGGATATTTTTTCTTTGTTAAGAGACCCTTTTACCCGTCACCATGCTGACTCCTCTTTAATTTCAATACCATAAGCAAATGTCAGTATATATTCTGAAGGAAGTTTTTATTGCTATTTGTGGTAATGAGTATTTTTTCCTGATTCAACTCTCTTTTCTTTTTCGTCCAAGATGATACACTTCACCTGGGATGAGATTCAGATTGATACAGTACATCTAAATTTTTTTTTTTTTTTTTTTTTTTTTTTTTTTTTTTTTTTTTTTTTTTTAATAGCGAGACTTTCTCTTCATCTGCCAACTTAAGTTCCCAAAAACATTCACCAAGCTTACAGCACAATTTTACATTTATAAGCAGTGCTCTTTCAGATTTCTCATAGTTGTATCTGACAAACAGTGAGTGGATCAATTCATTTCATCAACTGTTAACCCTACTAACAATTTATTAAAATTAATGGGGTAAATTTGTTACCAAACTCTGCCACTAGATGCCTACAGCATCCACAGCAGATTTATTATGACTACAAGTACACTATTTCTAATATCTGACCTTTTATTTTTATTTGTAAGATTATGGAAAACCATTGTAAATGTTTCCTAGTGATTGTTTATGAATACTACTCAGTTTAATGCATAAGGTATTTAGCAGTCAGCCAGTTAAAGCACAGAATCTAACTTTTCTTAAGTCTATGTGAGATGTGTATTACCTTAGATAGACCACAGCTCCCCCAAAGGCAAGCAGCACTGTGATCATGACAATGAAGATGATAACAATGGCCAAAACACTTTCACTCATCCCCAGGTCATCCGCCACACGGCTGAAGAAAGTTGGTGCACGATCCACTGTTGACCATCAAAATGTTCACAAAGTTTATTGGAACTTAACATTATCTACTGAGATTTACATGACACTCCATTTCAGGAATTGTGTAGCCTTTCAGTACAGCACTACAAACTGTGAAAATGACACCCAAAAACATACCAAATTTTTGGACTACTAATCTTTGTCACAGTAAGTTTAATTTAGTCAGGTGCTTGTTCCATGAATAATATGCTGATAGTCATTATACAGAAGGGGCCAATATGATACAGAGGTTTCATATCATATTCACTTTTCAAGTGTTTTATATATGCTAGTAACTGACATGGTTGTCCTTTAGACTATTAATTATATGATTACAAAAATATGAGCATAGACAACCAATCACCTTCAGCTGATTGACATGTAGTTATTGACATACATTACATCATGAATAATTTCATTAGCTTTCAAGTTACTGCTCATTTTCCAATTTAGATACATACTTCCACAGTGAATGGGACCTTAAACTGGGAATGGGATGTTAGACTCATTTCCCCATTGTGTACTTAAACTGAAAAAGGGGTGTTAGAATGGAACTACTGAAATTATCTGTCCTGTTATGTTTTTTTTTTTTTTTTTATGAACCACTTGTCAATCAGCTGCAGGTGACTCATAGCCAGTCCTAACTTAAAAAAAAAAAAAAAAAATTCCAGCTTGAAATTTTCATCACCATTTTATTCTGTGATTGTGGCAAATGAACTGAACTCCTAAATGAACTCCTAAGTGAAAGAAAGACATGTGTATACAAATACACAGAATCATGTTTTATCTGTGAAGTTAATTCATGTAATTATAGATAAATGAGCAAATGATTTTCTGGCTGTGTATTATGTAATGCAAAAGTTAGATGATTAAGTTATTGATAGAATAATTCATTTTTCTTTCTTGTGAAGTCTATTTTTATTTTTCAGATATGATTGATTATCAGAACTCTGGAGATGGGAATTTGCCCTTCAATATATCCTCTCTTCCCATTACCCACCATGCCTCAACCTCCACTAATTTCAAGTTGCCGCCGCTCATACCTCACCTGTCATTCAACAACATCTTTGCCTCTGCACTTCCGCCTCGACTGACATCTCTGCCCAAACTCTTTGCCTTTACATATGTCTGCTTGTGTCTGTATATGTGCGGATGGATATGTGTGTGTGTGCGAGTGTATACCTGTCCCTTTTTCCCCCTAAGGTAAGTCTTTCCGCTCCCAGGATTGGAATGACTCCTTACCCTCTCTCTTAAATCCACATTCTTTCGTCTTTCCCTCTCCTTCCCTCTTTCCTGATGAAGCAACCGTGGGTGGAGAAAGGTTGAATTTTGTGTGTGTGTGTTTGTGTTTGTGTTTGTTAGTGTCTCTATCAACATACCAACGCTTTCGTTTGGGTGTGTGTGTGTGTCTGTTCTGTATCCCACAATCTGGAAAGATTTATAGGATGAATCAATAAATCAGTTTTTTATTAATTGGGTTTCATCATTCAAATGGAAAAAGAATATTTCTTCAGTGTTGAAAATTGATTTAGGTCCATGATATAATGCATCAGCATTTGCATGTTGAGCTGTAGAATGAAAATAAATGTCATAGTTATATTGATTTGAAAAGAGTGCTCAATGTTAAACACACTATGCTGACTTATCTGGTAACCATGAAGAAGGTCCAAACAATAGAATCGGTGGTTTACAGTCTGTTATTAGATGGAACTTAAATCTGTACAAGAAGGCATGGGATTTCCTAACTGTATGTACTATAACTGGATGCTGTTTTTTCAATCTGCGAATAATTTGGCTAGACTGGATTCACATTTTAGATGCAAAAGCTGTTGGCTGTTCAGAATCATCAGCATCACGATGTGAGAGTACTGCTCCTATATTACATTGGGGGGTACGTGTGGCAAGGCAAAGTTGCTTGCCCAGTTTTAAGATAGCCAGGCATGTGGCAAAGCATAATTTTCTCATCTGACCAAATGAAAGGGATCCCTTTATGAGATAGTGTGCATTTACAGGATATGAACTATGAGCTGACTGCAGAATGAATTTAACATAGTAAGTCACTTTTCCTGTAGAGGACTGCAATTATTTTATGTTGGTTTGTTACAGTTGATCACGTTATCACAAATTATGACCACATCATCTCAACATATGGTTGAAGAAATACATAACTTTTTGAAAAGGCAGGAGCTCACTTTGAAAGACAGAATCTAAAAGTAAACATAGAAAAAACTAATATTATTCATTTTAAACCAAGTGGTCCAAACACACAAAATAATATGATTGATGGAATTCTACCAAAAACCTGTACAGATTGTAAATTCTTGGGTTTATGCATGGATGATCAACTTTCATGGAAGCAGCAAGCTGATTATGTCTGTAAAAAAGTAACATCCAGTCCAAACAGACAAAATACTGTGATTGATGAAATTCACCAAAAACCTGTAAAGATCGTAAATTCTTGAGTTTATGCATAGATGATCGACTTTCATGGAAGCATCAAGCTGATTACATCTGTAAAAAAATAACACCCAGTCTATCTGTATTAATAATATTATCACCATATCTTAATTCTGAAACCCTAAGGACTGTATATTATGGTTTAGTGTATTCTTTCTTGTCTTATGGAATAGTTCTGTGGGGTGGGACATGCCAAACTAATATGAAAAGAGTTTTCATACTGCAGAAGCGAGCCTTGAGGATCATGGCAAAAGTAAAACGAGGAACTTCTTGCAAACCTCTACTCATTAGACGCAGTATTCTCACAGTTTATGCCAAGTATATACTAGAAACTATAATGCTAGTGAAAGAATATACTAAGATCATAAAAAGAAACACGGATATTTGCAACTATGAAACAAGGCAAATGACGCTGTATTATAAAAAGGAAATTGCTCTAGGATACATTTGTGACCAGCAGATAAGAAGCAAGGATATGTACTTGTAAGTATCAGGCAAGATTAGGTTAAGTAATAGAGGAATCCAGAGTCTATGGCCATGGACCACACAAAGTATATTACCCCAGGCTGATCAAGATGAGTGGACAAAGGGTAGGACAAAGAATTGACCTCAAAGGAATGGAATCCATCAAATGGATTGCATAAATATATGTAATCCACACAACTTTTAATGCTAACATTACTCTTGGTGCCAATAAGGGCTAACTATTAGGACCATATAGAAAAGTAGGAATACTATTAAGACCATTACTCTAATGTTACCTTTATTTTTAAGAGAATTGTATGAGTGCTCAGGTCTAAATTTTGGAAGTGGAAAGAAAAACCACTACTAATGTACAGAAGAGTAGAAGTACAAACCACTTGAGAAGAACTAACAAAGAACTTTGTTTTGTGGTGAGGGACAGAACCCAAATGTTTATACATTCTTAGCATGTACTACTGCTCTGACAGGTGCATAGAAATAGATGAGGAGACATAAATATATGTAACAGCATGACATGATCTCAGATTTAGCACACAATATTTTATTTAATTGGTATGATCTACACAGCAAGCTGCAGAAGGTGAGTTATCATAAAGGCAACTAAAAGACACAATGAAATGAACATATAATTGACATGGCCACATCACTGGATACGGTGAATCTATTAGGAGAATAACAAATGGTACACTCTTAAATCTATTCTAAAGCTGTATATGTGAAGATGTCACTAACTAAGAAGGAATAAGGAAAGAAAAGTTAAATAATCTTCTCTGTTCTAGATTTGTCTATTATGTTTATTATTAGTGTTTGTATTAAGATTTTAAACTATCAGTTTGTAATTACACAAAGCTGCACTCTGGGTGTCATGAAAATGAATTCCCCCCCCCCACCCCCCACCCCCACCCCCCATGGATTTGATGCAAAGTTCCTCCGCAATGAGGAAAATAAGTACTGTAACTTTACAAAGTGTGTTTTCCAGGCAACCCATGTATACACCTGATTCACATTTTGGTATACTGGAAGCAGAAGGCAGTCTCACATAATCTCTTTTTGCTTTTTCTCTGAATAATGTTGAGAGAGAGCAATATCTCAAATAACTGTCTTGTAAATAAAGGCATATGCAGCTGTTGATGTTAAACAAGTAAGGATTCTGCCATGAGCAAGGGCAATATGAAGGAAGATTTTTGTGCAGTTAAATTAAAGAATGACTATAAATTGAGTGACTAGATTTGAGTAGTGCAAATGTAGTGAAAACTGTGGTTTAAGGAAGTTTTGTTCCCATTGTGGAGGAAAAGTTGTTCTGGACTTGCAGTGGTGGACAGTAAAAGTACCTAAAGGCGGCATGGTGCATGTAAATAAACATGAAGCTGTGTTACTTACCAGGACCTAGTAGTAAGGAAAGGACTATAGACTTCTTCAAGAATCTCGCTACTCTTCTCTGGGTGTGGTGGAGCCCAATGCAGGTAAAACTACAGTGAAAGAAAGCACTCAGCAATCCAGGTTAGTAACACTTGTATGGTTATAAAGTATGCCACACTGGTCAGCTGTGATGGATAAGAAAACCAGTTTCTGTATCATACTGACTGCTGCAAACATACTCACATACACGTATGCATTCTTGCTGCCTAATGAACATAGGGATGATGTGAATTTAAAAATAGGAAGCAAACTTCACAATGACACTTATGCAACTGCATATTGAGGGAATCTGTAGAGAAAGAAATAAATGTATCTGCACTAAAAATTAATGAGTTAACACAAAAGGAGAAATCTTGAGACATACTGGACCTAAGATTAGTTAGAATGAAACAATGTTGTAATAAAGGAGAATGTAGTATTTTTATGTATATGTTTATATGTATGTAGTATAGGATCTTATCTAATTTCTATAAAAATATTTGTTACATGTGAACTCTCATTTGAGAAAGAGGATGACATTCCTCAAAAGCATGGGGAACCATGGGGAGTGACTGGTACCAATAAACTATACTTTGAAGGCCTTTTCACAGATGGATCGAAGGGCAGTACAATTACTGATTCATCCGAAAACTTTAACGACCAATAAGTCACCCAAAGAGAACATATAACTATGTACGAATGTACTTTTTTCTTGTTTCCATTTCAGGTATGAGGAACTGTAACTGTCTTGTAACTGAAAACAATTTATTTTATTGTATTACTGAATTGTTGTTGGTGTTGTGGTCTTCACTCCTGAGACTGGTTTGATGCAGCTCTCCACGCTACTCTATTCTGTGCAAGCTTCTTCATCTCCCAGTACCTACTGCAACCTACATCCTTCTGAATCTGCTTAGTGTATTCATCTCTTGGTCTCCCCCTACGATTTTTATCCTCCACACTGCCCTCCAATACTAAACTAGTGATCCCTTGATGCCTCAGAACATGTCCTACCAACCGATCCCTTCTTCTAGTCAAGTTATGCCACAAACTTCTCTTCTCCCCAAACCTATTCAATACTTCCTCATTGGTTATGTGACCTACCCATCTAATCTTCAGAATTCTTCTGTAGCACCACATTTCGAAAGCTTCTATTCTCTTCTTGTCCAAACTATTTATTGTCCATGTTTCACTTCCATACATGGCTACACTCCATACAAATACTTTCAGAAACGACTTCCTGACACTTAAACCTATACTCGATGTTAACAAATTTCTCTTCTTCAGAAATGCTGTCCTTGCCATTGCCAGTCTACATTTTATATCCTCTGTACTTTGGCCATCATCAGTAATTTTGCTCCACAAATAGCAAAACTCCTTTACTACTTTAAGTGTCTCATTTCCTAATCTAATTCCCTCAGCATCACCCGACTTAATTCAACTACATTCCATTATCCTCGTTTTGCTTTTGTTGATGTTCATCTTATATCCTCCTTTCAAGACACTATCAATTCCGTTCAACTGCTCTTCCAAGTCCTTTGCTGTCTCTGACAGAATTACGTCATCAGCGAACCTCAAAGTTTTTATTTCTTCTCCATGGATTTTAATACCTACTCCAAATTTTTCTTTTGTTTCCTTCACTGCTTGCTCAATATAGAGATTGAATAACATCAGGGAGAGGCTACAACCCTGTCTCAATCCCTTCCCAACCACTGCTTCCCTTTCATGTCCCTCGACTCGTATAACTGCCATCTGGTTTCTGTACAAATTGTAAATAGCTTTTTGCTCCCTGTATTTTACCCCTGCCACCTTCAGAATTTGAAAGAGAGTATTCCAGTGAACATTGTCAAAAGCTTCCTCTAAGTCTACAAATTATTACTGAATTATGAATGTTTAAAATATTTAAAAAGAGAAAAATCACTTTGTATGAAGCTAAGGTGATAAAATATAAGTTGTGTGATGTAATTAGATAAGTTAGAATAATTTCTTGTATATAAAGACGATATTGTGTGTGTTATACAGTTGAGAGAACAGAACGAAAGACCATTGCATATTAATGTAAAAACTTACATGTGAAAAAAGCACATACAAGGTCATCAAACCTTAAAGCAATATGGACAATAATGAATACTAAGATTTTAAAATATCCAAGAACACCCTGGTACAAGGAGGGGCGATTCTAGAAGTTGGTCAAGTGGTTTATTGGTTAGATAATAAGCTATCTGCTTATTCTTTTGTTAAAATGTGTTTCAGACACATTGCAACCTCTATTGCTACATAATCATATAAAAAAAAATTATTGAATCTGTTGGAGTGATGTATTAAATGATTTCTGAAGTCATTTAATCCAGTGTAATATGATACTTCATTGAGGGGGGGGGGAGGCTATGGCCCCCAAAGACTCACCCCCCCCCCCCCCGCCGCCACCACCCCTGGGCACAAGTAAAAGACAGTATGTAAAAACATTTTGTGAAGGGAATGATTGGGCTGAGCCGTGTGAGTGTGAACTGTGCAGATTTTTCCCAAGGAGGCAATGAACAGTTACAATAAATAATTTCAGTGCCAGATGGAATATTATGATCTCCATAGAAATGTTGTTGTTGTTGTGGTCTTCAGTCCTGAGACTGGTTTGATGCAGCTCTCCATGCTACTCTATTCTGTGCAAACTTCTTCATCTCCCAGTACCTACTGCAACCTACATCCTTCTGAATCTGCTTAGTGTATTCATCTCTTGGTCTCCCTCTACGATTTTTACCCTCTGCGCTGCCCTCTAATACTAAATTGGTGATCCCTTGATGCCTCAGAACATGTCCTACCAACCGATCCCTTCTTCTGGTCAAGTTGTGCCACAAACTTCTCTTCTCCCCAATCCTATTCAATACTTCCTCATTAGTTATGTGATCTACCCATCTAATCTTCAGCATTCTTCTGTAGCACCACATTTCGAAAGCTTCTATTCTCTTCTTGTCCAAACTATTTATCGTCCATGTTTCACTTCCATACATGGCTACACTCCATAAAAATACTTTCAGAAACGTCTTCCGGACACTTAAATCTATACTCGATGTTAACAAATTTCTCTTCTTCAGAAACGCTTTCCTCGCCATTGCCAGTCTACATTTTATATCCTCTGTACTTTGACCATCATCAGTTATTTTGCTCCCCAAATAGCAAAACTCCTTCACTACTTTAAGTGTCTCATTTCCTAATATAATTCCCTCATCATCACCCGACTTAATTCGACTACATTCCATTATTCTCGTTTTGCTTTTGTTGATGTTCATCTTATATCCTCCTTTCAAGACACTGTCCATTCCATTCAACTGCTCTTCCAAGTCCTTTGCTGTCTCTGACAGAATTACAATGTCATTGGCTAACCTCAAAGTTTTTATTTCTTCTCCATGGATTTTAATACCTACTCCGAATTTTTCTTTTGTTTCCTTTACTGCTTGCTCAATATACAGATTGAATAACATCGGGGAGAGGCTACAACCCTGTCTTACTCCCATCTCAACCACTGCTTCCCTTTCATGTCCCTTGACTCTTATAACTGCCATCTGGTTTCTGTACAAATTGTAAATAGTCTTTCGCTCCCTGTATTTTACCCCTGCCACCTTTAGAATTTGAAAGAGAGTATTCCAGTGAACATTGTCAAAAGCTTTCTCTAAGTCTACAAATGCTAGATACGTAGGTTTGCCTTTCCTTAATCTTTCTTCTAAGATAAGTCGTAAGGTCAGTATTGCCTCATGTGTTCCAGTGTTTCTACGGAATCCAAACTGATCTTCCCCGAGGTCAGCTTCTACTAGTTTTTCCATTCGTCTGTAAAGAATTCGTGTTAGTATTTTGCAGCTGTGGCTTATTAAACTGATTGTTCGGTAATTTTCACATTTGTCAACACCTGCTTTCTTTGGGATTGGAATTATTATATTCTTCTTGAAGTCTGAGAGTATTTCACCTGTTTCATACATCTTGCTCACCAGATGGTAGAGTTTAGTCAGGACTGGCTCTCCCAAGGCCGTCAGTAGTTCCAATGGAATGTTGTCTACTCCGGGGGCCTTGTTTCGACTCAGGTCTTTCAGTGCTCTGTCAAACTCTTCACGCAGTATCGTATCTCCTATTTCATCTTCATCTACACCCTTTTGCATTTCCATAATATTGTCCTCAAGTACATCGCCCTTGTATAGACCCTCTATATACTCCTTCCACCTTTCTGCTTTCCCTTCTTTGCTTAGAACTGGGTTTCCATCTGAGCTCTTGATGTTCATACAAGTGGTTCTCTTATCTCCAAAGGTCTCTTTAATTTTCCTGTAGGCAGTATCTATCTTACCCCTAGTGAGATAAGCCTCTACATCCTTACATTTGTCCTATAGCCATCCCTGCTTAGCCATTTTGCACTTCCTGTCGATCTCATTTTTGAGACGTTTGTATTCCTTTTTGCCTGCTTCATTTACTGCATTTTTATATTTTCTCCTTTCATCAATTAAATTCAGTATTTCTTCTGTTACACAAGGATTTCTACTACCCTCGTCTTTTTACCTAATTGATCATCTGCTGCCTTCACTACTGCATCTCTCAAAGCTACCCATTATTCTTCTACTGTATTTCTTTCCCCCATTCCTGTCAATTGTTCCCTAATACTCTCCCTGAAACTCTGTACAACCTGTGGTTCTTTCAGTTTATCCAGGTCCCATCTCCTTAAATTCCCACCTTTTTGCAGTTTCTTCAGTTTTAATCTACAGGTCATAACCAATAGATTGTGGTCAGAGTCCACATCTGCCCCTGTAAATGTCTTACAATTTAAAACCTGGTTCCTAAATCTCTGTCTTACCATTATATAATCTATCTGATACCTTTTAGTATCTCCAGGGCTCTTCCATGTATGCAACCTTCTTTCATGATTCTTAAACCAAGTGTTAGCTATGATTATGTTGTGCTCTGTGCAAAATTCTACCAGGCGGCTTCCTCTTTCATTTCTTAGCCCCAATCCATATTCACCTACTATGTTTCCTTCTCTCCTTTTCCTACACTCGAATTCCAGTCACCCATGACTATTACATTTTCGTCTCCCTTCACTATCTGAATAATTTTTTTTATTTCGTCATACATTTCTTCAATTTCTTCGTCATCTGCAGAGCTAGTTGGCATATAAACTTGTACTACTGTAGTAGGCATGGGCTTTGTGTCTATCTTGGCCACAATAATGCATTCACTATGCTGTTTGTAGTAGCTTACCCGCATTCCTATTTTCCTATTCATTATTAAACCTACTCCTGCATTACCCCTATTTGATTTTATGTTTATAACCCTGTAGTCACCTGACCAGAACTCTTGTTCCTCCTGCCACCGAACTTCACTAATTCCCACTATGTCTAACTTTAACCGATCCATTTCCCTTTTTAAGTTTTCTAACCTACCTGCCCGATTAAGGGATCTGACATTCCACGCTCCGATCCGTAGAATGCCAGTTTTCTTTCTCCTGATAACAACGTCCTCTTGAGTAGTCCCCGCCCGGAGATCCGAATGGGGGACTATTTTACCTCCGGAATATTTTACCCAAGAGGACGCCATCATCATTTAATCATACAGTAAAGCTGCATGCCCTCGGGAAAAATTACAGCTGTAGTTTCCCCTTGCTTTCAGCCGTTTGCAGTACCAGCACAGCAAGGCTGTTTTGGTTATTGTTACAAGGCCAGATCAGTCAATCATCCAGACTGTTACCCTTGCAACTACTGAAAAGGCTGCTGCCCCTCTTCAGGAACCACACGTTTGTCTGGCCTCTCAACAGATACCCCTCCATTGTGGTTGCACCTACGGTACGGCTATCTGTATCGCTGAGGCACGCAAGCCTCCCCACCAATGGCATGGTCCATGGTTCATGGGGGGGTCTATAGAAATACAGTAGGTATATTAAGGTTGATCTTGTTTCACAACATACTGATATCTTTACGTTTTTAGCACTGAACAAAATTGGGGAAGATGAAAATATGTCCATTCATTATTTAATAACAAATGTTTAAGTGAAGAAATTAGTGTACGCAGTTATCATTGTCACTGTAGAGAAAGTGAAAGAGTTTATGGTTCTTTGAAGTTGCAATAGGAGGTAAGTGAAAATGGATTAATCCCTGGTTGGCTTGGACTGTGCCAAAATGGCAGCTTGTGTAGTACATAAAAATTAAGCGAGTGTAATTATCACCCTTTCCAAGAACTTGTGGTCTTTAATTTTCTGATTTCATGGTCAAAACATAAAAGGAATACTAGTTTTCTCCAGGTCAGCTCATCAGAGAAGCCCTCTGCCTCCTGCATACTGATCTAAAGTGAAACAGTTTTTTCCCCTAGATCATAAAACTAATGATAATCATGAAATATGGCACTAGGAAATAACTGGGTCATACTTTTCTTGCTCATGAAAATCCCTTTTGTTCACTGTGATTAACAATTCCACCACGAGTCATCTCTGAATTGTGGGTCTACCTGATTTTCAAAATTATTAAATTATTTTTCTCACACCAAACAGTCACAATTTTTCTGTCCCCATCAGTAAACACAAGTCATACACAAAGAGATTTTTATATTACCAATGACTGTGTGCGATCAGCTCAACTTTTTATAAAGCTGAGAGTGTGTTTTGTTCCTATTTTACTTGCTCTTGCAGAGCCCTGGATATGAGTCTAGTACAGAAAAGCAATGAGTCACTGATGGCTTTAGGGCAATAGGTGCTTCAAAATTATGTGCTTTCCTCAGCTTGTGGGGAAAATATCACAGTAAATTCAACAAAGAACTTACCTAATTTTGAAAAGGGAAGTCTTCTGAAACAAGTTTAAGTAAATTGTTCATGACAAGTCTGAATAAAGGGAAGATATCTAGGCTGAAAAGATTTTGTGCTACTGCTGTCCTGTTTACCACTAGGAGCATTATTTGATGACTGACATCTTTGTATGAGGCTTCTACTATAAATTCTTTTGATGTGAATACTTCATTTGTTTCAACTAAGTAAGCATTATTTAGTTGAGTGCACCTAACAGTAGGTAAGTTTGTGCACTGATCAGAGAGGCAGCTCTCCCTACGTCCACTTGAAATTTAATTTGTCAGTCCAGTCCTGATTTTCTGGAAAAAAGTTAACTGCTAACCTGAGTGACTTGTTGACAGGTCCAATGTTTATAAATTATTGCTATAAGAAATTATAACACACGTACTTTAAAGTACTAAAATAATTTAGATTTATATATAATACCTAGAATTAAGGTAAAAAATTGTATTTTGCAGATGAACAGGGTTGTTTAAAGTAGGTTACAAATCAGCAACAGAATATCCCTATCATATTCCTCCTGCTTCTGTTCATTACTTTTGCTACCTGTAATGAATAATCTTCCATTTGTGAACAAAGTCTTCACATGAAGAATTGAGTTGAACAGATGTAAAGGAAGTCCTACTAGTCTGAAGAATATTGAGTTCGCAACAATCTTCAGGTGCATTGTCACACTTAATGGGGTTAAAACAAGATTAATTTGTGATCTCCCCTCTCACATTCACTGATGGATATTGGTTTGCAGTTAATTGTGTTTAACAGAGACAGTTGAGAAGCTTCACATTTTTCCTCTTCTAGGAACTCTCAAAAACCTCTGCTTACTTTTCTTTCAGGAAATCTGAATCTTTGACATTAGTTTTTTATTTCTTCCTTACCAAAATTTTTAAAGTGACTAAGAAGGATCCAGTACTTTAGTGCATGAAGAAATATCATCTTCATCACTAAAAAGTCTGTCTTCCTCTTGCTTGCATAATCTTTCATAAAATGATGTTGGGTAAATGGAACTACACCTAGCAATACATCTCTTTTCATTTCCTTTATGAAGAGTAATCCCCTGGAAGTGAAATGGTTCCTTTCATTGAGAGCACCATTATAATATGGAGCTCTATTTATCTTTCTCTCTTTGAACAGTCTGAGTTATGATTCGATACTTTTTTTTACATCAAGAGTGGCATCACCATCACAAGCCCACAGTTCTAAGCTAAAGTCACACAACTCCTATAGAACATTACACATTACACCCAGATCCAAAATAAAGTCAATAATGGTGATTTTCTTTAGAAGACCTTAATAAATTTTCCTATCAGTGTTGTCTTTGGTCATATCATTACTCTTAGCACCAGTAAAATGTGAAAACTAGTGTCTCATAATTCCTCCAAACTGCTGAAACATGTCTGAAACTAGAGGCAACCCTCCAAGTACCCAAGATTCTGTCACCTAAAAGGAATATCAGCATACCATTTACAGATGCTACAGATATAGACAAAACCTAATATCATTATCTGCTTTTGCTAATAATCTCATTGATGTATGACTTCACTGCTTTTAATATCTATAATCCGTAGCTTTCTTAGGCCCATGATGATACAAAAAGTTAAAGGGAATGTATCTCTGAATGTACCTCCACAAACTCAGCACTGGATCAAACAATTTCTTTGTTCATACTAATTCAGAACTATCAGCAGTCTGGATGATGTTAATGCCAATTGGTTGTCTCTGAGCACTATGGGACTTAACATCTGTGATCATCAGTCCCCTAGAACTTAGAACTACTTAAACCTAACTAACCTAAGGACATCACACACAGCCATGCATGAGGCAGGATTCGAACCTGCGACCGTAGCAGTCGCGCGGTTCTGGACTGAGCGCCTAGAACCACTCGGCCACCGCGGCCGGCTTAATGCCAATTGCCAAGCCATTACAGCAGTTTGTGTGTTGAGTGCTGGCATGATGAACAATTGCAATGTCAGCTTCTTGTTGACATTTATTGCAGTTGTCCCATGTGTGAGGACAAATTATCTTGGTGTGCTATGAAAAACACACTGTTCAACAGAGAAGTGACCATCACCTGTTAGCTTGTCCTAGAACCTGCTGTGAGTGAGTTTTAGAGAAAACAGTTCATGGCTTGCTGTGAATAAATGCATTTTCTAGTTGTTAGGCTCTCACTGAACGAGGAAATTTGTTGATTTCCATACTCTCCTTGCACTGCCACTACATCAGCCGAACTTTCTAGTTGCTTGCCTGCTGCCTGGAAATAGTCAAAGAAATGTGCAATCTTTAAGACCTTCTCCAAAGTAGGATCATGAAATCGGATGGCTTGCTGACAGACCTTTTTTGCAGGGACTGACGAAACAATGGTGTCCCTAACCAGTGAATCGGCAAAGACTTCTTTATGCAAAGCTGACACCAACTGATACTTGTGGCTTAGTCCTTGGAGACCCACATCCCAGACATGGTATAACTGATTAGATTGCTTCTGGCAATGGTAATATTCTACCCTCACAGCAATGATATGAGCATCTTGATGGTAATATTAGGTTGGGAAAGACAGATTGGTGGGCTCAGTGAGCGGAGTAAATTTACATAACAGGCAATAAGTCTGTGGCTTAATCCAAGAAAGAAAGAAAAGCTTCAATATTTTTTTTCTTCAGTTAACTAGAAAGCAGAGTAATGCTGGTTAACCTTTTGTTGTTGTTGCAGTACAGGATGAATCACAGCACAGTTTAAGTATATTATAGCACAGTTCAAGCCTATTGTAGTGCTGTTTGTACGTATCAAAATATGATCCATGAGTAGTGTGTGGCCAAATTCATCATTGCTTGTGTAGTAACACACAAGGATACATAAATGCCTAACAGACAGTTTTTTGTTGACACTGAACACAATGTTACAATAAACATACAAATCCTAAGTCTGCAAGAGAGTCCAATAACAAGGAGAGTAATATACATTTGCAGAGACCAGTTATGTAGGCAGCATCACAGCTAGTGACTCATGGCTGGATGATAGTAGAATCAGATCAAATACCAGCAGAGAGTGTGCCAGGTTGTCACTATGAATCTGATGGAAGCTGCTGATGTGGTCCTGTTGTTGGACAATGAATGGTGTGCCCTGCCCTGATGTGCTGCCCTGCACTGAGAATGCAACTGTGGGGCTCAGTGCCTGGTAGTTTCCACCAGAGTGCTGGGATATCATATGTAAGTTGAGGAGATGGAAGCATGCAATCACAAGAGATTCATAAAGTTGACGATACTTGCAATGTAATATGTACTGAGGGTTGGAGAAAACATAGTGTGAAAAATATTCTTTCACAGTGAAAAGTGGAACACAGGGCAGCATTGTTTCAGCCACAAGAGACTGCTCCCATGATACACTGGTGTGAGATGCTTCTGTCATGATGGCAGAATCAGCTAAACTGTGTGTGAGATCATTAAGATTCACTTCAAGTGATAAAGTCCCACAGGGTGCAGAGAAGTTGTTTTGGATGAGTGAAAGTACAAGGAAGCATTGCGCTGCAAGAAGTAATCAATCTTTAATTAAATTTGAAGTAAAGGAAATATGTGGAACTGCTGATCAGTGTCCTGTGTGTGGTAGATCAGATGTAGTTTTAGAGCTTGGTTTTAAGGGAATTTTTATGGGTAAAATGTAAGGGAAACATTTGCTGCAAAAGACAGAGTTCTGGGTGATGTACCAAAGCAGCGAGTTAAGAACTCACCTGATAAATAAAGAGGAATGCTAGCCAAGTGGAATCAATTAAGCAGAACCATTTGTTTTTGAATGATTATTAATAAATTTGATAAGAAGAGAAAGTTTTGTAATTTTGAATTTCACTAAAGTCCTAATCCTGCTTGAATTTTTTATTTATATTGTTATGTCATTAAGAACAATTAATAACTTTCAGGGTGAGTATTTAGCACTAAAGTATTTCAGTGGAGTTCTTCATTTTCATAGTATTTCATTAAGAATAATCAGCAGTTAAATAACACAACAATCATTTATTTTTATATTAATAACCATATGGGTAAAGTGGCCAGGCATATTATACATTGTGAGGCAGCTAAGTCTTAACACCCCTTGTATCTCCCCAACCATAATAGATACAAAGATGTGGTTTAGACAGTGAATTGCAGGGACAGGGACTACTTGAATACATCACATTTCATGTTTGTGCTATATTTTATTACAGAGATATGAGGCCATCTTTGGTTTTTTTAAAATGGAACCCTATGTTAAATTTTAGCATAACCTGATGGGCTTAAAAAGGCAGTTTCAAATATGTGTGTATCATAATATTTAGACGAGTAGTTTTTGAGACCCAGATATGTTCTTGTATTGTGTTAGTCCTTCGATGTGGTGTTGTCCAATGTGACCTTTCCTGTTGACCACTGAGGAACTTAATAGGGAAGGCATTGCTTTCCTGCTTCTCGATAACACCGCAAGGTGATGCATGAGGTAGCTGGAGAGAAGTGTATAAATGTGCTGCTTGGGTAATGAGACATCGCATTTCTGTCACTGTTTCTTGGAGCAGACATGTATACCCATGTAGAAAAGTTAGATATGCTTCTAGTGTATGGTGAAAGCAAAAGAAATGCTGTTAGAGCAATGAAGCAAAATGGAGAGTAGTATCCTGATTGTGAGCGTCCTACATGCCAGGTTCTTGCACGTATTTGCAAGAAACTACTTGAATTGGAATCATTGAATGTCATACAGAGGACAAGGCAGAAAACTGCAACTGGCAAGGTACTTGAAGAGGGCATTCTAGCGTTGGCGCCTAACGACCCTACTATTTCGTCGCAACGTATCGCCTCGGAATGTGGTATAAGTCAGAGAAGTGTTCTATGCACATTGCACCGGTATATATTTCACACATTTCACCTCTCATTACATCAAGCACTCTCTGGTGTGGATTTCGAATGGTGCCAGTAACTTTTCCGGTTTGATCTGCAGTGCCTATAAGATGATATAACATTTTTTCAACGGGTGCTTTTTACTGATGAAGTGACTTTCACTAACCACGGTAATGTGAATTTGCATAATATGCATTACTGGTCAATAGAGAACCCTCACTGGCTTCGACAGGTACAGCATCAGCAACTGTGGAGTGTTAACGTGTGGTGTGGCATCATCGGAAATGTCATTGTGGAGCCGTATGTCATTCCGGGTGTACTAAATGGCAATAACTACACACAGTTCCTGTGAAACATTCTGCCCATTTTGCTGGAAGAGGTACCACCAACTACGCGTCAGTGCATGTGGTTCCAACATGACGGCTGTCCCGCTGACTCTTCCCATGTGGCTACAGAGCTGTTAAATGAAAAGTTCCCAGATTGTTGGATAGGACGATGTGCTGAAGTGATTTGGCCAGCCCGGTTTCCTGATTTGACCCCTCTTGATTTTTTTCTGTGGGGAGCAATCAAACATAAAATCTATGCTCAAATACCAACTATGCCAGATGATATGAAGCAACGTATCATGGAAGTGTGCGCTGATATCTCACGTGACACCCTCACAGCCATTCACAAATCATTTGAATGGTGACTACAAATATGCATTGGAGCAGAGGGGAAGCATTTTGAGCACATGGTTCAGTAAAGTTTTGTATCATGTACAGTATGTATTTTGCATCTTGGTGTGTATTTCTCATACATACATACAAAATAATTGTGACCAATAAGGGCCTCCTCAATTACATTTGTATTTCTGTTGCTTAAAATGTATTAACATCTTTTAGTATTTTAATACTGTACGTTCTCTACTATTGTGGTATCACAGTTGTCAAATAACTGAATAATACTTGCACGACATCATCAGTTAATTTTTGCACAAAATATTGCAGTATGATGTATTACCATTGTTGGGTAAATGGGCATGTTTGTGTAAGGACAGACTTGCAACATTTACCATGAAATCTATACAACAGGAAAGGTCACATTGGACAATGCCGCTTCGAAGGACAAATGCGATACGAGAGCATATCTGTATCTTAAAAACTATTTGCCTAAATATTATGACATATACATATCTGAAACTGTCTTTATAATCCCATCATTTTATGCTAAAATTTAACATAGGATTCCATTTAAAAAACCAAAGATGGCCTCATATCTCTGTAATAAAAAAAAGAACACACATGAAATGTGATGTATTCAAGTAGCCCCTGTCCCTGCAATTCACTGTCCAAACGGCATATTTGTTGGGGAGATACAAGGAGTGTTATGACTTAGCTGCCTCACACTGTATATGTAGGTTCAAAATGTGTAAGCAAAAAGCGTCTATTTAGTAACCATTGGTTGTTTAAAACTAAATTTCGCTTAGTGTAGCCACTTTATCCCAGCCCTCTACTTCATTTGATGGTCAGCCATTTCATTACCTGCTTTTCCTTTTCTTTTCCATTGTGTAACTGGAATCCTATATCAAAATTATTTAAGATCTACATCTAGGCACCCATAAAATTGAGGTGACAGATTAGTGGTGATTCCCACAGAAGTTACACTATTCAGAAGACTTTCATGAATTTTTCTGAACTGTGATGGGATGCTTTCCCCCATACTTGGAAGTCGAGTAATTAATGGACATTTTACCTGTAATTCTTAGCCAGTTGGTTGTCCAGCGAAACCCTAGCTCTTGCTGCTCCACAACACACTTCCACTCTCCAGCAGAGGACTTGTCCACAATCACATCGAATGTCTCCACCTGATAAGACATAGTGAAATATGTGGAACAGTTAACAGCAATGACAGATTATTCCATTAAAATAATTATCAAGTACTAGTAAAATTAAAAATATATCTGACTGAATTTGTGGACAGTTGACTGTAACGAAACACTTAACTTCAGATCAATATCAGGCCAATATCCTTAACACTGTTTGCTGCAGAATTCTCGAACAGATTCTCAGGTTGAATACACATAGTTCAGTCACATTAATGTGACAGGCACCTATGATCAGCATCAACATGCAATAATCACTCACAGGCAGCAGGTAGCGGCACTGCCATTGGAAGGTATATAAAGTGTGTTGGGGGCGGGGGGTATGGAAAACAGTGTGTCATTGTCATATTACAGAAACAGAGTGATTTATCTGACTTCCAAACCAGCACAATCATTTTCTTTAGTGCCAAAGGTTGAAATGAAAAAGTCTGTAAATTGTTTGCGTGATGCTATGGTTAAAGGATACCATGAATGAAAAAAAGAACCATCCAAAATCAGTGCAAGGTAACTGTGGCGCATGATAGACCATAGATGATATGGTAAATGATGCCTGAGGAGATATGTGCAAGTGAACAGATGTGCAACTCTTGAGCAACTGACCACCGGGATGAATGAAAGGGTTACCAACAATCTTTCCTGAAAGACCATTCAGCCAATCTGGCTACATATGGGTCTCCACAGCTAGCACCTGATTCATGCACCCATGCCAACTGCTGTTCATCAATGATGAAGACTGGAATTTGCACACCAATACCACAACTGGACATCCACTAAGTAGTGACAGGTGGCCTTTTCAGATGAATCACATGTTAGGCTCCATTGGATTTATGGCCATTGGCATGTACAGCGTGAAACATCTAAAAGCAACCAGTCTGCACGTATTATGGTCTGGGGCATATTTTCATGGCATTCCATGGGTAATCACGTGATTCTGGAAATCAAAATGGATCGATGCAAGTCCACCCCTATACACAGTTTGTTTTTCCTCTGCATGATGGCATCTATCAGCAAGACAATGCACTTGTCATACAGCTTGCAGTACAGTGCATGGTTCAAAGAGCACTGTGATGATCTTATCATACTCCCCTAGTCACCAAACTCCCTAGATTTAAACCCAATTTAGAATCTGTGGGACCACCTCAGTTAGGTTGTTTGCACCATGGATCCTCAGCTGACAAACCTAGCGCAGTTGGCCACAGCACTGGGGTCAGCATGGCCCCACATATATGTCAGTACCTTCCAGAACCACACTGACTCTCTTCCTGCATGTCTAACAGCAGTCTTCCTGACAAAAGATGGTTATTTAGGCTTTTGTCAGATAGTCACGGTAATGTAACTGGACAGTGTAATAAATTTCCTTGAAATGGAAAAACTTCTGTCAACAGAGCAGCACAGTTTTAGAAAGTATTCATACAAAACTTGGCTTGCTCTTTTCTCACATGATATCCCATAAACTATGAGTGAAGGGCAACAGGCAGATTATGTATTTCTAGTCTTCCATAAAGCATATGACTCTCATTAACAGATTGTTAATGAGGGTATGAACATATGGAATAGGTCCCAAATATGTGAGTGGCTTCTGGTCCAGACTGTATACCAATTAGGTTACTTTCCGAGTATGCTGATGTATTAGCACCACACTTAACAATCATATACAACCGTTCGCTTGACGAAAGATCCGTACCCAAAAACTGGAAAGTTGCACAGGTCACACCAATAGTCAAGAAAGGTAGTAGGAGTAATCCACTAAATTACAGGCCCATATCATTAACGTCAATATACAGCAGGATTTTAGAACATATACTGTGTTTGAACATTATGAATTACCTTGAAGAAAACAGTCTATTGACACACAGTCAACATGGGTTTAGAAAACGTCGTTCCTGTGAAACACAACTAACTCTTTATTCACACGAAGTGCTGTGTGCTGTTGACAAGGGATTTCGGATTGATTCCATATTCCTGGATTTCCAGAAGGCTTTTGACACTGTACCACACAAGCGGCTCGTAGTGAAATTGCGTGCTTATGGAATATCGTCTCAGTTATGGGACTGGATTTGCGATTTCCTGTCAGAGAGGTCACAGTTTGTAGTAATTGATGGAAAGTCATCAAGTAAAACAGAAGTGATTTCAGGCGTTCTGCAAGGTAATGTTATAGGCCCTTTGCTGTTCCTTATCTGTATAAACAATTTGGGAGACAATCTGAGCAGCCGTCTTCAGTTGTTTGCAGATGACACTGTCGTTTATCGACTAATAAAGTCATCAGAAGATCAAAACAAACTGCAAAACGATTTAGAAAAAATATCTGAATGGTGCGAAAAGTGGCAGTTGACCGTAAATAATGAAAATGTGAGGTCATCCGCATGAGTGCTAAAAGGAACTCATTAAACTTCAGTTACACAAGAAATCAGTCTAATATGTTGTTGTTGTTGTTGTGGTCTTCAGTCCAGAGACTGATTTGATGCAGCTCTCCATGCTACTCTATTCTGTGCAATCTTTTTCATCTCCCAGTACCTATTGCAACCTACATCCTTCTGAATCATTTTAGTGTATTCATCTCTTGGTCTCCCTCTACGATTTTTACCCTCTGCGCTGCCCTCCAATATTAAATTGGCGATCCCTTGATACCTCAGAATATGTCCTACCAAGCGATCCCTTCTTCTAGTCAAGTTGTGCCACAAATTTCTCTTCTCTCCAATTCTATTCAATACCTCCACATTAGTTATGTGATCTACCCATCCAATCTTCAGCATCCTTCTGTAGCACCACATTTTGAAAGCTTCTATTCCCTTTTTGTCTAAACTACTTATTGTCCACGTTTCAGTTCCATACATGGCTACACTCCATACAAATACCTTCACAAAAGACTTCCTGACACCTAAATCTAAAAGCTGTAAATTCAACTAAATACCTAGGTATTACACTTACGAACAACTTAAATTGAAAAGAACACATAGAAAACGTTGTGAGGAAGGCAAACCAAAGGCTGCGTTTTATTGGCAGGACACTTAGAAAATGTAACAGACCTACTAAGGAGACTGCCTACACTACACCTGTCCGTCCTCTTTTAGAACACTGCTGCGTGGTGTGTGATCCTTACCAGACAGGACTGACGGAGTACATCGAAAAAGTTCAAAGAAAAGCACGTTTTGCATTATCGCAAAATATGGGAGAGAGTGTCACAGAAATGATACAGGATTTGGGCTGGAAATCATTAAAAGAAAGACGTTTTTCGTTGCGACGGAACCTTCTCACGAAATTCCAATCACCAACTTTCTCCTTCGAATGCGAAAATATTTTGTTGACACCAACCTACATAGGGAGGAATGATCACCATGATAAAATAAGGGAAATCAGAGCTTGTACAGAAAGATATAGGTGTTCATTCTTTCCACATGCTATACGAGGTTGGAATAATAGAGAATTGTGAAGGTGGTTCGATGAACCCTCTGCCAGGCACTTAAATGTGATTTGCAGAGTATCCATGCAGATGTAGATGTAGAAGACTTCTTAAGTAAAAGAACCCAGTACATTGTCCTCTATGGTGAATGTTCAGTACAGATAAGGGTATCATCAGAAGTGCTACAGGGAAGTGTAATAGGAGCACTATTACTTTCTATGCAGGGTGGTCTGAAAAGCTTGTAAGGATGTTGTGGGTTAGTGTAGATGACAGCACACAAGACTGCTCAGCTCTGAGCTCGAGTTCTATCCTTACTACCGTCACATATCCAGTTTTTACATTGCTTCTTTGTTCAGTTTTAGGAAACCAATGAAGAACACATTTGGCGACACTGCCTCTGGCAGGCTGCTTGAATTTGTGCATGCAACAGCCTGATTGGCTAACTTTAATGCTAATTCACTCAGAAATATTGCAACATACTGAATTTTTTTCTTAACAATTATTTTTCAGCACAAGCTACCCTACAATATCCTTACTAGCTTTTCAGAATCTTTCTGATCTCCTTGTATACATAAATGATCTGGTGGACTGGGTGAGCCACAATCTGTGGCTGTTTGCTGATAATGCTATCATGAATGGGAATATGTTGGTTGGTTGGTTGGTTTTGGGGAAGGAGACCAGACAGCGTGGTCATCGGTCTCATCGGATTAGGGAAGGATGGGGAAGGAAGTCGGCCGTGCCCTTTCAGAGGAACCATCCCGGCATTTGCCTGGAGTGATTTAGGGAAATCACGGAAAACCTAAATCAGGATGGCCGGACGCGGGATTGAACCGTCGTCCTCCCGAATGCGAGTCCAGTGTCTAACCACTGCGCCACCTCGCTCGGTAATGGGAATATGTCATTGAGTGACTGTAAGAGGATACAAGATGACTTAGTCAAAAGTTCTAGTTGATGTGATGAATGGAATATGACTCTAAATGTAGAAAAATGACTGTTGATGCAGATGAGTTAGTAAAACAAACCTGGTATATTCGAATACAGCAAAAGTAGTGTGCTGCCCGTCACAGCCACATTGATTAAATGTCTTGGCATAACATTGCAAAGCAATATGAAATGGAACAAACATGTAAGGGTTGTAGTAGAGAAAGTGAATGCTCAACATCAGGGTTTACTGGGATAATTTTAGTAAAATGTGGTTCATTCCTAAAGGAGACGACATATGGGACCATAGTGTGACCCATTCTTGATTAATTCTGAAGTGTTTGGGAGCCACATCAGGTCAGATTAAAGGAATACATCAAAGCAATTTAGAGGCAGGCTGCTAGATTTGTTACTGGTAGGTTCAAACAACACGCAAGTATTACAGAGATGCATTGGAAACTCAAACGGAAATGCCTGGAGGGAAGGTGACATTCTTTCTCAGGAACACTAATGGGAAAATGTAGAGGACCAGGATTTTAAGCTGAATACAGAATGACTCTACTGCCACCAATGTATATTTTGAATAAGGACTACAAAGATAAGAAAAGAGAAATTACAGTTTGTATAGAGCAATACAGACAGTCATATTCCCCTCGTTCTGTTTACAAGTGGAACAGGAGAGGAAATGACTAATAGTGGTACCCTCTGCCATGCACTGTATGGAGTCTAACAGAGTATATATGTCAATACAGGTATTTTAAAGGCTTTTGTCTGAGGAGGCAGTACATGATACATTGTTGGGAATTAAATTTGCAACATGAGGAAGGATGGCAAATAACGAAATTTTACTTAATATACGTATACAGTATACTAAGAAGATCAGACTGCTGGAAGAAGAAAATACAACACCTTCAAGGACTGAGTTCAGTGACACCAGAGTATAACATGTACATAGTGTTAGTTTTCCATTCGTAACAGCTATTGGCGATCAGATGGCAGTCAGGAGGCCTGTGTGCGCACCCATTGCTTTGCCTCTGCAGGCAGTAATTGTACTGAGTTTAGAGGTGAATAGTGTTTGCAACATTAATTCTCAGGTACAACCATGCTGCACGGACAAGTATATTGAATTGTGGGCCTGGCAGGATGTATCGATGGATTGCTGTCCATGTTTGGCACAGTGCATCATTTGTGTGTTGTTGCTTCCAAAGGTGATCTGTGGAACATTCCCTAAACTGTAGACCAGGTTCTGGACTCAACTTAGTATGGACACACATCAAGATCTATGCATTGTCCAAACAATAGTGGTTGATTGAACGTCATCTGGGGACTAAACCCACAAACATGTTCCACCTCCTGCGTCATCAGAGACGATTGGGAAGCCTCTGCTTGCAGCATGATTAAGATCATGTGTGCCTCTGGTCAGGCTACCAATGACACCACTACATCATCAAGCATGGCTATTCTATGGTCATTAAAGAGTTTGCTTGAGAGTGGAATGGCGCTCAGTTGTCTACAGTGATAGAGTAGGTTCTGTCCGTGTGTGACTGATGAATGTACATGTGCATGGTGTAAACCTGGCGAGCGGCCTATTCCAGAATGCATTTACCAACGACACACAAGTCCCATCCCAGGCTTCATGGTGTGATGACCATCAGTTACAAGTCGCAGTTACATTTGGTGTTTCTGCAGGGTGAAGTGACCAGCACCCACTACATTGCACAGGCTGTTATCGTACTACTGCCATTTCTTTGGCAGAAATGTGATGTGCTATTTCAGCAGGACAGTGCTCGCCCACACATGTCTGCTGCAACATAGTGTGCTCTAAATGGTGTATGAGAACTGACCTGTCCAGCAAGACCACCAGATCTCTCATCAGCTGAAAATAATGGGACGCAAAATCTGCAACTTAATCGTTCTCCAGAGCCTACAAAAATCATTCCTGAATTGCAACAAAGGCACAAGATGCTTTGGACAATCCATTGCAGGATGCCAATCGGCTCCTTTATTATCCTTTGCATGCGAGAACACACACCTGCGTTGCTGTCAGAGGGTGATACACTGTGTATTGATGCATCTGCTTGGGCGCCCTTTACTGTGACCTGCGTTTCATTTGGTCTGAATTTGTTATCATATACGAACGTGGTTTGAATAAATGGCAAATTTCCATAAAAGAATGGAGCTTTTTTGTTGCATCTCCATGGTTGGTAAACTTGATTATTCCAAGTTCGTACAAAGAATTTCCTCAGTGTACAGTCTACAGTTCATTGTTGACAGCCGTCTGAACTGGTCAATGTGTCTATTGTGATTGAAAATGGAGAAAACTGGGTTTCGTGCTATTATTGAACATTTCGCCGGCCATGGTGGCCGAGCGGTTCTAGGCGCTTCAGTCCGGAACCGCGCGACTGTTACAGTCGCAGGTTTGAATCCTACCTCGGGCATGGATGTGTGTGATGTCCTTGGGTTAGTTAGGTTTAAGTAGTTCTAAGTTCTAGGGGACTGATGACCTCAGATGTTAAGTCCCATAGTGCTCAGAGCCATTTGAACCATCTGAACATTTCGATTTGAAGAATTGGATTGCTGCACAAATCAGAACAGGACTGAATGGAATTCATGCAGACTCTGCAACATCACCAAAGTCCATTTACTTTTGGATTAATAAATTTAAACATGGTCAGACAAGCACCTAAGATGAAGCGTGTTCTGGCTGTCTGATTGAGCTCATCAGGAAGGAAACCATTGACAAAATCCATGAAATGGTAATGCAAGCCAGCCAAATAAAATTTCTTGAGACTGCTGAGACTGTAGGCATCTCAACTGAGCGAGCGTATAATATCCCACATGGCTGTGTGCGAGGTAGGCCTACGTGCTGCAATTGCTCACAGTTGACAAAGTGCATCCGGCCCAACATTTCCACACAATGTTTGGCAATGTTTAATCGGAATCCTCATTACCTTTTACGTCGATTTGTGACTGTTGGTGAAACCTGGACGTAATATTGCACACCGGAGTCAAAACGGCAGTCAAAACAACGGACAAAGGCTGGTAAAAGCACGCCAAAGAAGGCATAGGCCATTTTGTCAGTTGGTAAGAAGGTGGTGGTCACTGTTTTTTTATGATTCCCAAGGAATAATCATGATAGAAAAATTGAAAAAAGGCACAACCATAACTGGACCCTATAATACTTTGGTGCTGGATCGTCTGAAATTTCCATAGGCTGAAAAAAGACCAAGGCTGACACACAAAAAGTGCTGTTTCACCAGGAAAATGCACCATCCCACTCACCAGCGATAACAATAGCGAAAGTGCATGAATTAGGCTTTGAACTGGTTCCTCATGCATCCTATTCACCAGACTTTAGCCCCAAGTGACTTCGTCCTGTTCGCTAACTTGAAACCTTGACTTGCTGGGAATAAGTTCTCATCAAAGAAGGAAATGATAGTTGCAGTCAATGAGTATTTTGCAAAGTCTGACAGACCTATCTTTCTGGTTGGATGAAAAAAGCTGGAGGGTCGCTGTACCAAGTGTATATCCCTCAAAGGGGACTATGTTGAGAAGTATGGTGAGTTGTTTATAGCACTCCATCTTCAGGCCACAAGTGGCCCATCGGGACCATCCGACCACAGTGTCATCCTCAGCTGAGGATGCGGATAGGTGGGGCGTGTGGTCAGCACACCGCTCTCGAATTGTTTATGAAACAAACATTTTTTTTCCTTTTTTTACCAGGCTTATAAAAACCACTCTCGTATTCCTGCAATGATGGAATACCTATCATCCCACTTGTCAATAAAATGACGTTGTTCTTGACAGTGCTGCATCTTTTTCCCGGCAGTGCACAAAAAAAGTCTCTAACCCATCTGGGCATCCAGTCAAAGTGAGCTTGGAGGACCGATACAGGTACGTCATTCCATGCTGCATCAACTAGGTTCTAGAGTTCATAGTGGCTGGTGAGCCATGACAAGTTGATCCATTAACAACCCATGATCAGATGTTTTCAGTGGGTGATAAATCTAGAGAACGTGCTGGCCAGAACAACACTTGGACATTCTCTGTATCAAAGTAGATGAAGGCAGCACAGGCCAAATGCGGTCTTCTGCTATCTTGTTGAAAGGTAATGTCATGGAGACCTCGAAGGTAGGATACAGCCCCCGACCAAAGTATATCATCTATTCTTTAAATTACCAGCTATGCGAACCAGAGTTGGTAGTGTTGTATACTTAGCGGCATCTTAAACAAACCGTCGCTTTTCGCGGCAATGCTGTTAATATTTAATAAATGTTTCTCGTTTTCTTTGCAGCATCAGTTCTACACATATACTCAAGCTTACACTGTCGTCATCGTCAGGGGTTAAGTGGCGTACTAAGAGGCCAGGTGGCACTTTCATATGTAGCTGGCGGAATTGCAACACTGACACATCACAAACTCATAGAGCTTCCATTTGTTACCAGCTCCTTTTTCCGTGCACAAGTAAGGGTATAGCCAGTGTGAAAATTAAAGTTATTGTAGCACGTCGTGATGTCAATAGGTTCTTTGATGACAGAATCCAAGTACGCAGATGCAAGGGGGATAAGATTTTCGTTTCCGTGCACAAGTAAGGGTATAGCCGGTGTGAAAATTAAAGTTATTGTAGCACGTAGTGATGTCAATAGTTTCTTTGATGACAGAATCCAAGTACGCAGATGCAAGGGGGATAAGATTTTCGTTTCCGTGCACAAGTAAGGGTATAGCCGGTGTGAAAATTAAAGTTATTGTAGCACGTCGTGATGTCAATAGTTTCTTTGATGACAGAATCCAAGTACGCAGATGCAAGGGGGATAAGATTTTCGTTTCCGTGCACAAGTAAGGGTATAGCCGGTGTGAAAATTAAAGTTATTGTAGCACGTAGTGATGTCAATAGTTTCTTTGATGACAGAATCCAAGTACGCAGATGCAAGGAGGATAAGATTTTCGTTTTTTGGCAAATGCAGGTTTGTCAAAATCGTGCTATTTAATGTGGCATCAGTGTTCCATGCACTGTTCTGAAATCTTACGTAAAGGTTGACCTATGAAACAACCACATTTACATGGAATTTTACGAATTCCAGGAGCAGTGAGACCTAGGGCGTCTTTCACTGAGCACAGCATGTCCTTAATCTTCTTTGATAGTTGACAAATGGATTAAATACCTTCCTCTGCACAGGACTCTGTCTCATTTCATTGACGCAGCTCTGAACAAAGGGAGAAGTGCTATAGGCTGACCCTCATGTGATGACTGAGTAAGTGGTCATCAAAGAATGGTTCTCCCTCGTCATTGCGTTTACCTTAACCCCAATCACACGGATTTATAATAACAGACTTTGAATTGTCATTGCCCATACAAGCAGTGGGTCTGATTAAGGAATTTGCACATAGGGCACACACAGTTTGTTATTCTGAAAGTTTGCCTGAGGAGTTCACAAATCGTAAAGCAGTCTTCAAGGAAATAAAGATGCTGCACCCAGCTGAGCAGTAGGGCATTATTAGTCTAAGCAGGAAACCAGCATTGGTCAAAGGGGATAGTACGCCGGCAAAATACACAACTGTTGGCATCGTCTCGTTCAAGATCTCAGGATCCTCCGCAAATTTCAAGTTAAAGTGATTTTGCGCCCACTAATCATGATTTTAGAACTTCTTGGATTCATGAAGGATGATTCGTTATTACAGAAGGCTGCAGTACACAAAATTCTTTGTTAACTTTATACGGCTCATAGAGGTCATACCACATACATCTTGGAAGAAAGTTGTGTTTAACATCAATGTTGCACTCAAATTTTACAACCAACTAAGTCTGCCATCGCTGAACATTACTCATCCCTTGGGCGTACAATAACATACAATAAAGCAACAATTTTGGTTACTGCGAATTCGTTTCGGGACTCTTTTATCTAAGAGTCCCAAGAGCTATGCATGGCAGAAAAGATTATCAATTGGAACTGCAGTCATCAGTTGGCTAACACATGGAAACCCATTATTGCCACGAATTATTCTCTGCGAAAATAACAGAGTGCACCGTCATCTACAGCAAGCAGCAACCCACGAACAGTTTAGTTACACATTTCCGCCACTGAGGCTGCTTTCTGCTCGCTATGATCTCACTCTACATTTATATCTGTGCATCTTTCCGTGCGCACTAGGTGTATGCGACAATTGCACGAAGAGGTAAACCAGCATTGCAGTGTCACACATGGCTCTGATTTGTATGCAAAGACCACCGTGTGCAGGTCGGGGAGGTATATACCGCTCCAGTCGGGGAGGTATATGCGCAACAGTTTCGCACCTGTTCAGTACTCTGTTCATACGTTGTTTTACCCCCTCTCACTGTTGAAAGACTCCGCTTTTCTTTGCATGCATTAAAATTTGCCTTTACATTAATGTTACGGCCGAGTGGTCTAACTAGAAACACATGAAATCTGAGGAGAATCAATTATTCTGATTTTTCTTATTGACAGTTGGTAAATTCTGCCGACTGTAAAGACATAGTGAAACGAAATAACTGTTTGCAGTTCCTCACAAATTAGTAAAGCTGGAAATAAAAAAAGCAAACATGAAAAAAGTAAAAATACCATTGTTAAGGCTGCTGACGAATACGTCTTGAAGAAGAACAGTAATTCTTCGGGTCTCGATGAACTGAATCCGTTCTTGTTCCTTTACGAGTCGCTTTCATTCGTAAATAGTTAGCGTCGACGAGAAAAAAAAAAGCAACACTGAATTGTGTTTTCAATGGAGATAGCTGTTTCTTCTGTTCCATTGGCACTGCAGAGCATATCATTTGCCGTCCAAAGCTCCCATAAACAAAAGAAATTCCGCCTCAGTTGAAAATCTGGCGCATTGTTACTACTTCTCTCTAGAGCTTTGAGGCTGAAAGTAAATAAACAAGAAACTCAGAATAGTCTAATTAAATGCATGTAACAAAATAACACATTCTACGTCTTCTGACTGCCCCCCCCCCCCTCCACTCCACCCTTGCACGCACATACATGCACTAACGCTTAAGGGATTTGACTGACGTACACTCTAAGACATAAAAAACGACGCATCAAGAGGGAATTATCCTAATGGGATGGAAATTGGTAGATGTGATGCAAATGTACAAACAAGAAAGAGCTTGACAAATTGAGCAAGTCTATAATGTGCTGGTCCATCTCTGGACATTATACAACCAGTTATTCGCCTTGTCATTGGTTGATACAGTTTTTGGATGTTCTCTTGAGAGATATCTTGCCAACAGGCACGTTAGATCATCAAAATCTCGAGCTAGTTGGAGAACCCCGCACAAAATGTTCCAAACCTTCTCATCTGGGGAGAGTTTCCGCACTTTTGTTCACCAAGGTAAGGTTTGAAAAATACGAAGACAAATAGTAGAAACTCTCGTTGTGGGCAGCATTATCTTGCTGAATGTCACGTCTCAGTGAGAGACGTGAAACTTTCAGCACAGGGCAGGAGCATGTAGAGGAACTATGCCTTAAGTTTAAAAGAATACCGTAGTTGACCATGCACTGAATAGATATTTATCCAGTAGAACAGTTCATAATGGGAGGGTACCTTTATGGTATACGGTCAGTGTAAAGAAACTTCTAAAGAAACAGAGATTACTGCATGTTAGGTATAAAACAGAGCGTAGGGCTATAGATAGAGAGATGCTGAATGAAACGCATTTGGCTGTCAGTAGAACAATGCATGGTGCCTTCAGTGACTGTTGTAGTAGAATATTGTCAAACGATCTTCCACAGAAACCAAAGAAATTCATGGCGTATGTAAAGGCTGTTAGTTGCACCATTTGTATTGTATTAAACTGGGGACCTAGAAACGATGGAGAGGCTCCGTATCGGCGTAGCCCTCAGTGGTTCACAACAACAGGCCACAGCAGTCCACCCACCCCACTGCCGCCCCACAACGAACCCAGGGTTATTGTGCAGTTAGGCCCCCAATTCCCCCCCCCCTCCCCCCTTCCCCTGGAACGCCTCGTACCAGATGATTGTAGTCCCACAAATGTTTGCGTGGTGTTTGCGCAGCAATCGCTGACACGGTGTCACTGAGACGCATTCGCCGAGGTAGATGGAAAACTGCCTTAAAAATCATCCACAGGCCGGCCGGCACACCGGACCTCGACACTAATCCGACGGGCGGATTCGTGCTGGGGACTGGCATGCCTTCCCGCTTGGGAAGCACATGCCTTCCCGCTCGGGAAGCACCGCGTTAGAGCGCGTAAGCTAGCAGGGCGGGCAGTTGCACCAAAGTTAGTGTCCAGTACCTACCAAATGAGCCAGGAATTGTAATTGAGGGTAGCAAAGAAAAGCTGAAATGCTTAACTCCGTTTTCAAACGTTCCATCACAAAGGAAAACCTAGGAGTATTGCCCCAATTTAACCCTCGTATCACTGGAAAGATGAGTGAAATAAGTTTTAGTGTCAGTGAGAAACAGCTGAAACCATTAAAACTGAACAAAGCTCCAGGACCCGATGGAATCCCTGTCAGATTCTGTACTGAATTAGTGGCTGAGTTAGCCCCTTTTCTGACTTTGATCTATGATAGATCCCTTGAACCTCAAACTGTGCCCAGGTCTCAGAAAAAAACTCAGGTCAAACCTGTCTACAAGAAGGGTAGTAGAAGCAATCTGCAAAACTATCTTCCAATATCTTTGACATCGTAACCAGCATGTATTACAAAAACATCAATCATGTGAAACCCAACTCGCACTTTTCCCACATGACATGCTGAAACCTTTTGACCAAGACAATCAGGTAGATGCAGTATTTCTTTCCGAAAAGCATTTGACTCAGTACCACACCTATGATTATTGTCAAAAGTACAATCGTGTGGGGTATCAAGTGAAATTTGTGACTGGACTGAGTACCTTTTGACAGGGAGGACGCAACATGTTATCTTGAATGGTGAGTCATCGTCAGACATAGAAGTAACTTCAGGTGTACCCCACGAAAGTGTGTTGGGACCCTTACCATTCATGCTGCGTATTAATGACCTTGCAGACAATATTAGTAGTAACTGCAGACTTTTTGCAGATGATACAGTTCTCTATGATGGAGAGGCTCCGTCTAGGCGTAGCCCTCAGTGGTTCACAACAACAGGCCACAGCAGTCCACCAACCCCACGAAAGTGTGTTGGGACCCTTACCATTCATGCTGCGTATTAATGACCTTGCAGACAATATTAGTAGTAACTGCAGACTTTTTGAAGATGATACAGTTATCTATGATGGAGAGGCTCCGTCCCGGCGTAGCCCTCAGTGGTTCACAACAACAGGCCACAGCAGTCCACCAACCCCACCGCCGACCACAACGAACCCAGGGTTATTGTGGAGTCAAGATGGTGACAAGATTTCAAAGTGGTGCAAAGACTGGAAATTTCCTTTAAATGTTCAGAAATGTAAAATTATGCACTTCACAAAATGAAAATGTTTTGTATCCTGTAACTATAACATCAATGAGTCACTGTTGGGTTTGGTCAACTTACATAAATACCTGGATATAACATGTTGTACAGATATGAAATGGAATGATCACTTAGGATCAGTCGTGAGAAAAGCATGTGGTACACTTCGATTTACTGGTAGGTTACTGGGGAAATACAATCAGTCTATAAAGGAGATTTCTTACAAAACTTGTATGAACAGTTCTAGAATATTGCTCAGTTGCGTAGAACTTGTACCAAGCAGGACTAGCAGGGAAAATTGAACGTATACAGAGAAGAGCAAGACAAATGGTCACAGGTTTGTTTGATACGTGGGAGAATGTCACAGTGATACTGAACAAACAGAACTGGAAGGCTCTCGAAGACAGACGTAAACTATCCCGATAAAGTCTGTTAACAGAATTTGAAGCTGTTGTTTGTTGTTGTGGTCTTCAGTCCTGAGACTGGTTTGATGCAGCTCTCCATGCTACTCTGTCCTGTGCAAGCTTCTTCTTCTCCAAGGATGTACTGCAACCTACATCCTTCTGAATCTGTTTAGTGTATTCATTTCTTGGTCTCCCTCTACAATTTTTACCCCCCACGCTGCCCTCCAATACTAACAAATTTCTCTTCTTCAGAAACGCTTTCCTTGACATTGCCAGTCTACATTTTATATCCTCTCTACTTTGACCATCATCAGTTATTTTGCTCCCCAAATAGCAAAACTCCTTTACTACTTTAAGTGTCTCATTTCATAATTTAATTCCCTCAGCATCACCCAACTTAATTCGACTACATTTCATTATCCTCGTTTTGCTTTTGTTGATGTTCTTCTTATATCCTCCTTTCAAGACACTATCCATTCTGTTCAACTGCTCTTCTAAGTCCTTTGCTCTGTCTGACAGAACTATTCAATGTCATCGGCAAACCTCAAAGTTTTTATTTCTTCTCCATGGATTTTAATACCTACTCCGAACTTTTCTTTTGTTTCCTTTACTGCATGCTCAATATACAGATTGAATAGCATCGGGAAGAGGCTACAACCCTGTCTTACTCCCTTCCCAACCACTGCTTCCTTTTCATGTCCCTCGACTCTTATAACCGCCATCTGGTTTCTCTTTAAATTATTACTCTAAGAACATACTACAACTGCCTACGTATTGCTCACATAGGGATCGTGAGGATAAGATTACAATAATTACTACAGGCAAAGATGCATTCAAAGAGTCATTGTCTCCGCACTCCATACATAAATGGAACGGGAAGAAATCCTAATAACTGGTATAATGGCATGTACCCTCTGCCATGCACTTCATAGTAGTTTGCAGAGTATAGATGTAGGTGTAGAAACATGTGCCCAGTATGGATTGCCTAAAAAGTCAACAAAATGAGGCGCAGAGAATTGTTGATGCACCGTTGTCCTATAATAATGATAGAAACAGACGAAATGAATTAAAATTTGTGCTGCGGCCGGGAGGGCACTCAACTTATGTAGTTTGTGCAGCAGTCTCGAGCATGGTACTGTTGTGGTGTAATGGTTATCATTTCTGCCTAGCAAGCGAGAATACTCGGGTTCGAGTCCTGGCTGCATCGCAAATTTTAATACATTTTGTCTGTTTCGATCATTATCGTAGATAATAAAAAGAGACTTAAATGTGTCAGGGAGACCTTCACTCCTGGTTATCGGATCGTATTGCGGGCAACAAACAGGTTGGTATTCAACTGCTGTTTGGAGTGTCTCCAGACAGTTCTTCGCTGCTCATCGGGGCTCAGTTCGAAGAGTAATTCATCACTGAAGGAGATTCTACTCCACTCACTGACATTCCAGGTGAAGAGGTGTCTGGAGACGGTCTGGAAGGTGGTGAGATACCAACCAGATTGTCGCCAGACAATGAGCTATGATGGTCTGGGGTACCATTTCTTTTCGTAGCAGGACCCCTTCAGCACATCGATATCTTGGCGACATTCTGCGCCCCATTTTATTATTCTTTATGGCAAACCATCCTGGACTTTCATTTCAGCAAGATAACGCCCGCTCGCACACAGTGCGAGTTTCTACTGATTGTCTTCGTGCTTGCCAACCCGTACCTCGACCAGCAAAGTCACCTGATCTCTCACCAATTGAGAACGTTTAGAGTATGATGGGCAGGGCGTCCCAACCAGCTCGGGATTCGGACAGCCTAAAGCGCCAGTCGGATATATTTTGCCGCGATACCCCTCAGGAGGACATCCAGCATCTCTGTCATTCAATGACAGGCAGAATAACTGCTTGTATAAGCGCTAGAGGTGGACCATATTGACTTGCTCAGTCTGTGAAGCTCTTTTTCTTGAATAAACCATCCGATTTTTCTGAAAGTGAAACCATTTGTTTGTCTGTACTTTCACTTCAGATCTGTACCTTAACGCAGTTTTCCAGGGATTTCACAGGAGTGTTGAAAATTTCTATGACGACATTATACATCGCTGCAGTAGATACCTGGAAGTAGATACCTGGAATTGAGGTAATTGTCTTTGGTAGGAAGAATTCGAATTGTCAGCCATCGGTACAGTGTCGCACTGTTTTGTATTTCTCTTCCCTATCACTGGCCCAACAAGGTTAAGTGTTACTTTGAAATAACGAGTAAAATTTTTAAGCAGAATTCTATTTACCATCTTTATCTATTCCACTACTCTCACGATGCATTACTCGAAAGGCATTCAGTGTTCCTGTGCTTGCACTTCTTTTTACGACTTCGTCTTTGTCTCAAAAGAATACTAGCTGCGGCAGCAGCTGCTGTTAGCAAATGGACATCTTAAGTACCGGTACTGGAACAGTGTGTATGACTCCGAGTAGGTGTGCATTTCATTTGTTGAACATTTGATGTAGAATTAATTTCCTTCCTTATTTGATTACAAGCTGGTTAAAACCTAGGAACGTTTTTACACTTATTTTATTGTGCACATCTTTGTGAACAGGAATCTCAATGCTGACTTGTAAACCACTTGGTACATCGTTAAAGCCTGTAAACAAATAAAATATTGTGATGTAACAAAGTAACACATTCTACGTCTTCTATCTGCCCCCCCCCCCCCCCCCCACCACCCTTGCATGCACATACATGCACTAACGCTGAAGGGATTTGACTGACGTACACTCTAAGACATAAAAAACGACGCATCAATAGAGAATTATCCTAATGGGAAGGAAATTGGTAGATGTGATGCAAATGTACAAACAAGAAAGAGCTTGACTAATTGAGCAAGTCTATAATGCGCTGGTCCATCTCTGGACGTTATACAACCAGTTATTCGCCTTGTCATTGACTGATACAGTTTTTGGATGTTCTCTTGAGAGATATCTTGCCAACAGGCACGTTAGATCGTCAAAATCTCGAGCTAGTTGGAGAACCCCGCACAAAATGCTCCAAACCTTCTCATCTGGGAAGAGTTTCCGCGTTTTTGTTCGCGAGTAGTTTTTTTAAAGAGCATTTTCGCCTTGTCCACTCAGCTCTTCTTAAGAATCACCGTAATTGTCTTTATACCCACACATACAGTCTGAGAACCCTTACTGAAAATTTGTTCAAATACCACCAGAGTTCATACGCTGGCAGGATTTAATGGTATTTATTGCCTCCTGTTTTTCACTTAACTGTCAGATTCCAAGCAGAGCTATAACTTGGTGTTTGCAGCTAGTTCGTAGTTCCTCGCAAATCGTTTGTACTCGAGCCATGCAAGACAAATGTCACGATTGTTCGAGCACCGCAATAAATCCCATCTTGCTCTGTGCCGTATCGGGAAATCTCGCGCCGTTCGAACGCGAGTATCGTTTGCACAGCCAGGAGTCAGTCTTCCACGGAAGACTTAGGGATGTCCAGCAGTTGCGCTGGCGTAATACTGAGCGTGGCCAGCGGCCTTCCTGAAACATCACCGAACATTTATCCATATCTTGCTTGCTTTACTTATACGAAGGCTGATCACCAAAGACAGATTGATTTTTTTTCACAGATGTTTATCACTACATGTCAGTGTTCACAGGATCTATTTGAAAGTACTTCCCCTCTCACTTGAATGTACTTTTTATAGCGTCTGTGCCAGTTCCTCGAACGCAGTCCATTCTTTGTCAGGTCCTTGAGAATCACCTCGCTTTTCTTGATCATTGCTTCAGAGTTTGCAAATCGAATGCCCCGAAACTTAACCTTCAGCAGTGGGAATAAAAAAAGTCACAGGCTACAAGACCGGGGTTACTAAGCGCATTTGGAACACAGGGAATGTTGAATTGAGCCAGAAACTGCATGACTTGAGGCCGTGCTTTGTCATGATGAAGCCGCCACCCAGTCTGTCAAAGCTATGGTCTTTCTTTGCAATTTACTCCCTTAAGCCAATGCTGATGTGTAGCATGCTGCTGTATCAGTAATGTGAGGGGAAACTGCATGCCGGTAAACTATTCTATGACAGTCAAATAGTGTGACCACCATCACTTTCCCTACAGATGGAACAACTTTTGTCTTTTTTTAGTGTTGTAGGGCCTAGTAATTTGCTCACTGTTCCGGCTCGTTTTCCTTCAGGATCGTAATGATGCAACTGAGACTCGTCATCGGTGATAATCGATACCAGAAACGCATCCCCTCCATCAGCAAAGAGACGTAGCACTTCGCAGCTTGTCTGAATTGGCACAGCCCTCCGTTCAGCGTGGCACGAAATGGGCATAAACAAGGGTCATATTTCAACACTTCACTGAGGTTACGTAGTGTTGTCCTCCGATCCTCAAGAACAGTCACAGCAACTGTGCTGATGTTAGTTTCAGTCACAGCAGAAGCCGAACCACCAGGCCCACCTTGATTAAAACAGGCAAGTCGGCCTATTTTGATGTCCCTGAACCACCTAAGCTCAATTGCACGAATCAGTGTGTCATCACTGTACGCATACTGCAGCCTTTCATAAGTTTCAGTGGCTGTATGGTGTAAATCAGTGGTAATCAACCTGGTCGCTGCCACCCACTATTGGGCGTTGCAGCTTTCATGTTGGGCAGTACGCGATGTGGGTTTTAACAAATTTTCATTGGGTTTTCTAAAATTTTGGTACAAAGTATCTAGTAAGTAATTATTATTCTATGCTTTAACTTGCTGCTGCGCCGGCCGAAGTAGCCGAGCAGTTCTAGGCACTACAGTCTGGAGCCGCGAGACCGCTACAGTTGCAGGTTCGAATCCTGCCTCGGGCATGGATGTGTGTGATGTCCTTGGGTTAGTTAGGTTTAAGTAGTTGTAAGTTCTAGGGGACTGGAGACCTCAGAAGTTAAGTCCCACAGTGCTCAGAGCCATTTGGACCTTTTTTTAACTTGCTCCATCTCTGCTTTATTAATTTTTTAAATTAAAAGTTACTTCTCTATTTTATAAAACACCGCTACTGTGGAATCGGTGGATGTTTGGAAATATTTTACTACTAACAGAAATACAAAAATGGCAGTAGGTAAATAAAGTTGAGCACCCCTGGTTTAAACGGGCGCAGTGCTTTATTGCACCTTACTGCTCCTCTCGTCTCACCCCAATTCTTTGGTATGCAAAATGCAAAGAGTTTCTACAGAATAGATCATTTCTACCAACCAACCGATAGGAGAGAGCTGCTGCCTACGCACATTACACATAAAAACCTTCTCTTTTCAAATATTCATGTTACAGATAGGAATGAGCCGTGGTGCGCCTTTTCTGCCACACCAGCTCTTTGGCACGACTATCGATTACCCAGCTGTACTACAATCTTTGCCCCTGTTGTGATCTGGCGGCAGGGATTTGCGGTTGGGAGTTGGTCGTGGGATGTTCTACAAGGCTCTAGGATGTGCTTGAGGGGATGAAGGAGCAAAACACGCGGGCTCGGCCAGCAGCGACGCGGTCGGTCTACCTTGCAGGATGGTCGCGAGTTTGTGGTGCACCTGCCTAATGTCAACTCCGGGCATTGCTCGTCGCCTCCCTTTGGTACCTGTTTTCTCGGACAAGACCATTTCCTTGAGACCATCTCGAACAACGCTCTCCATTGAAGGTGTAAGTGGTTTTGATCCTTTGTTTCGTGGAACCATTTGCGTTGTAGCGACTGTCACTTGTTGGTTGGTTGGTTGCCCTAATGTACAGGGTTATTACAAATGATTGAAGCAATTTCACAGCTCTACAATAACTTTATTATTTGAGATATTTTCACAATGCTTTGCACACACATACAAAAACTCAAAAAGTTTTTTTAGGCATTCACAAATGTTCGATATGTGCCCCTTTAGTGATTCGGCAGACATCAAGCCGATAATCAAGTTCCTCCCACACTCGGCGCAGCATGTCCCCATCAATGAGTTTGAAAGCATCATTGATGCGAGCTCGCAGTTCTGGCACGTTTCTTGGTAGAGGAGGTTTAAACACTGAATCTTTCACATAACCCCACAGAAAGAAATCGCATGGGGTTAAGTCGGTAGAGCATGGAGGCCATGACATGAATTGCTGATCATGATCTCCACCACGACCGATCCATCGGTTTTCCAATCTCCTGAAATGCCAAACATCATGATGGAAGTGCGGTGGAGCACCATCCTGTTGAAAGATGAAGTCGGCGCTGTCGGTCTCCAGTTGTGGCATGAGCCAATTTTCCAGCATGTCCAGATACACGTGTCCTTTAACGTTTTTTTTGCAGAAGATAAAGGGGCCGTAAACTTTAAACCGTGAGATTGCACAAAACACGTTAACTTTTGGTGAATTGCGAATTTGCTGCACAAATGCGTGAGGATTCTCTACCGCCCAGATTCGCACATTGTGTCTGTTCACTTCACCATTAAGAAAAAATGCTGCTTCATCACTGAAAACAAGTTTCGCACTGAACGCATCCTCTTCCATGAGCTGTTGCAACCGCGCCGAAAATTCAAAGCGTTTGACTTTGTCATTGGGTGTCAGGGCTTGTAGCAATTGTAAACGGTAAGGCTTCTGCTTTAGCCTTTTCCATAAGATTTTCCAAACCATTGGCTGTGGTACGTTTAGCTCCCTGCTTGCTTTATTCGTCGACTTCCGCGGGCTACACGTGAAACTTGCCCGCACGCGTTCAACCGTTTCTTCACTCATTGCAGGTCGACCCGTTGATTTCCCCTTACAGAGGCATCCAGAAGCTTTAAACTGCGCATACCATCACCGAATGGAGTTAGCAGTTGGTGGATCTTTGTTGAACTTCATCCTGAAATGTCGTTGCACTGTTATGACTGACTGATGTGAGTGCATTTCAAGCACGACATACGCTTTCTCGGCTCCTGTCGCCATTTTGTCTCACTGCGCTCTCGAGCGCTCTGGCGGCAGAAACATGAAGTGCGGCTTCAGCCGAACAAAACTTTATGAGTTTTTCTATGTATCTGTAGTGTGTCGTGACCATATGTCAATGAATGGAGCTACAGTGAATTTATGAAATCGCTTCAATCATTTGTAATAGCCCTGTATGTGTTGTTGAAGTAAGAGCAGCCGGCAAGGTGTGTGTGTGACCGTTCGCCGGGTGCAAGTCTTTCGATTTGATGCCTCTTCGGCGACTTGGGCGTTGATGGGGATGAAATGATGATGATTAGGACAATACAACACCCAGTCTCTGAGCGGAGAAAATCTCCGACCCAGCCGGGAATTGAACCCTTTCAGTCGCGCTGACCACTCAGCTACCAGGGGCGGATGGCGAGGTGTGTGATCGGAAGGAGACCAGCTGTCACTACTTCCTTTAAGGAAACCAGCGTCCCCAAAACATGTAGTAACTGTAAGCTATTGAAGATAATAGGTCATAGTCTAGTTGTAATTTTCTGCATACCAAGCTTACACTATTGGCAGTCACATTGCAGACCTATGCAAGGAAATTAAAGTGCACAAAACCTAGTTTGTGCTGAAGCTGTGCATTTGAATAATGTAATATTAGCTTGAAATTATTTACATTTCATCTTTGTATACATTGTCGGCCTTAATGATATGTGCAAATATTCTTTCCCTAATTCTGAGAGTGTAAAAGTCTGACATTTTAGTTGTTTTATTGAAAGTACTTATTGTTTTTTTTAATTAATTATTATTTATTGGTTCTTAACTTATATTAATTGATGTCTGCTCGGTGTTTGCCATGTTTTCTGCGGTCGGTTTGCGTTCCAGTTTTTCTGCAGTTGGGGTGTGTGGGAGCGGCGCCAGAAGCTGTGACGTGTCGTTTAATGGTAAGTGACTCCCGGTTGGGCCTTGGTATTTAGGTGTTGTTTTGGACGGCTGGTCTGCTGCTTCCAGCATTTTAAGTTAAGTCACGTTTTGCCCAGGGCACCTTGGCGTAATTGCCCGTTTGGTAGTTATCGAACCTATTTTATATGTATATGTAACAAAAGGGGTTTTTTAATTGCTTGGGAATCAACTGCGTTAGTTAGCTTGTTGTCCTCCTTGTGTTATTTTGGTTCGTAACGGACTGATGTGCTTTGTAAATCATTTTCATATTACTGATTTTTTAGAAAAAAGGGGGAACATATGTGCCACCTTGCAAAATCACCTTCAAATTGTACACTACTGGCCATTAAATTTGCTACACCACGAAGAAATGCAGATGATAAACGGGTACTCATTGGACAAATATATTATACTATAACTGACATGTGATTACATTTTCACGCAATTTGGGTATATAGATCCTGAGAAATCTGTACCCAGAACAACCACCTCTGACTGTAATAACGGCCTTGATACACCTGGGCATTGAGTCAAACAGAGCTTGGATGGCATGTACAGGTACAGCTGCCCATGCAGCTTCAACACGATACCGCAGGTCATCAAGAGTAGTGACTGGCGTTTTGTGATGAGCCAGTTGCTCGGCCACCATTGACCAGACGTTTTCAGTTGGTGAGAGATCTGGAGAATGTGCTGGCCAGGGCAGCAGTCGAACAGTTTCTGTATCCAGAAAGGCCCGTACAGGACCTGCAACATGCGGTCGTGCATTATCCTTCTGAAATGTAGGGTTTTACAGGCATCGAATGAAGGGTAGAGCCACAGGTCATAACACATCTGAAATGTAACGTCCACTATTCAAAGTGCCGTCAGTGCGAACAAGAGGTGACTGAGACGTGTAACCAATGGCAGCCCATACCATCACGCCGGGTGATACTCCAGTGTGGCGATGACGAATACATGCTTCCAATGTGCGTTCACTGCGATGTAGCCAAACAAGGATGCGACCATCATGATGCTGTAAACAGAAGCTGGATTCATCCTAAAAAATGACGTTTTGCCATTCGTGCACACAGGTTCGTCATTGAGCACTCCTGTCTGTGATGCAGCGTCAAGGGTAACCGCAGCCATGGTCTCCGAGCTGATAGTCCATTCTACTGCAAACGTCGTCGAACTGTTCGTGCAGATGGTTGTTGTCTTGCAAATGTGCCCATATGTTGACTCAGGGATCGAGATGTGGCTGCACGATCCGTTACAGCCATGCGGATAAGATGCCTGTCATCTCGACTGCTAATGATACGAGGCCGTTGGGATTCAGCATGGCGTTCCATATTACCCTCCTGACCCCACCGAATCCATATTCTGCTAACAGTCATTGGATCTCGACCAACACGAGCAGCAATGCCGAGATACGACAAACCGCAATCGCGATAGGCTACAATCCGACCTTTATCAAAGTCGGAAATGTGATGGTACGCATTTCTCCTCCTTACACGAGGCATCACAACAACGTTTCACCAGCAATGCTGGTCAGCTGCTGTTTGTGTATGAGAAATGGGTTGGAAACTTTCCTTATGTCAGCACGTTGTAGGTGTCGCCACCGGCGCCAACTTTGTGTGAATGCTCTGAAAAGCTAATCATTTGCATATCACAGCATCTTCTTCCTGTCGGTTAAATTTCGCTGATACAATAGCTCCCTACTTAGCAATCATATACAACCGTTCGCTCACCGATAGATCTGTACCTACAGATTGGAAAATTGCTCAGGTCGCACCAGTGTTTAAGAAGGGTAGTAGGAGTAATCCATCGAACTACAGACCTATATCATTGACGTTGGTTTGCGGTAGGGTTTTGGAGCATATACTGTATTCAAACATTATGAATCACCTCGAAGGGAACGATCTATTTATACGTAATCAGCATGGTTTCAGAAAACATTGTTCTTGTGCAACGCAGCTAGCTCTTTATTCGCACGAAGTAATGGCTGCTATCGACAGGGGATCTCAAGTTGATTCCGTATTTCTAGATTTCCGGAAAGCTTTTGACACCGTTCTTCACAAGCGACTTCTTATCAAGCTGCGAGCCTATGGGGTATTGTCTCAGTTGTGCGACTGGATTCGTGATTTCCTGTCAGGAAGGTTGCAGTTCGTAGTGATAGAAGGCAAATCATCGAGTAAAACTGAAGTGATATCAGGTGTTCCCCAGGGAAGCGTCCTGGGACCTCTGCTGTTCCTGATCTATATAAATGACCTGGGTGACAATCTGAGCAGTTCTCTTAGGTTGTTCGCAGATGATGCTGTAATTTACCGTCTAGTAAGGTCATCCGAAAACCAGTATCATATGCAAAGCGATTTAGAAAAGATTGCTGTATGGTGTGGCAGGTGGCAGTTGATGCTAAATAGCGAAAAGTGTGAGGTGATCCACATGAGTTCCAAAAGAAATCCATTGGAATTCGATTATTCGATAAATAGTACAATGCTCAAAGCTGTCAATTCAATTAAGTACCTGGGTGTTAAAATTACGAACAACTTTAGTTGGAAAGACCACATAGATAATATTGTGGGGAAGGCAAGCCAAAGGTTGCGTTTCATTGGCAAGACACTTAGAAGATGCAACAAGTCCACTAAAGAGACAGCTTACACTACACTCGTTCGTCCTCTGTTAGAATATTGCTGCGCGGTGTGGGATCCTTACCAGGTGGGATTGACGGAGGACATCGAAAGGGTGCAAAAAAGGGCAGCTCGTTTTGTATTATCACGTAATGGGGGAGAGAGTGTGGTAGATATGATACGTGAGTTGGGATGGAAGTCATTAAAGCAACGACGTTTTTCGTCGCGGCGGGATCTATTTACGAAATTTCAGTCACCAACTTTCTCTTCCGAATGCGAAAATATTTTGTTGAGCCCTACCTTCATAGGTAGGAATGATCATCAAAATAAAATAAGAGAAATCAGAGCTCGAACAGAAAGGTTTAGGTGTTCGTTTTCCCGCGCGCTGTTCTGGAGTGGAATGGTAGAGAGATAATATGATTGTGGTTCGATGAACCCTCTGCCAAGCACTTAAATGTGAATTGCATAGTAATCATGTAGCTGTAGATGTAGCACATCATCTTCGTGGTGTAGCAATTTTAATGGCCAGTAGTGTAATTTGTTTCTTAAGTATTGAATTCTCCAGTAAGTTGTTGTAACTGTACATTTGATATTGTCTTAAGAACGGTCACGTGTTGATTGCCTCTAATTTGTTTCATAAAAGCTTGTTGAATAAATTGTTATTAATTGATGCGCTAGTTGTTTTGTTAAGGAGTGACTTAGTAGGGGCCTTGACCTTCCATGCTAAGTGTTCTCCTCACCCCGGCTTCCTAAGTTACAAGTAAACTACCACCGAAGCTATAGGGGAAAAAGTCTCTACGGTAGGAGTTGGAGAAACAGAAAGGAGTCTCACAGCTGCAGGGTCGATGACGCCGAAGTCCTCGCGGAGGTCGCCCTGTTGATCCCGCCAGGAGACGGCCAGCCCGGCGAAGACGCGGCCGAGCGCCGCGGCACGGCAGAGCAGACGCAGCGGTCGCGTGGCGCGCATGCGCAGCGCAGCGGCCGGCCGCACGGCCAGGGACTGCACGTGCAGCGCCAGCTGCGGGCTGCCCGGCGCGGAGCACCAACACGTGTACACGCCACTAGCTGACGGCGCCACGTGCGTCAGCTCTGGGGACACCGCAAACTCTCACCCTGCGTTACTTATTGTAAATTAATTTAATTTTTAATCTCCTCTGGAATTGCCGCAATACTGCTATCTGTGTGTGGCGAGTTTAGGTGCCTATTTACACGCTCCCTTTAGCACTCAACAAAGAGCTCCTGGGAGTTATACCCAATGCTTCAACAGTGATGTCTGAGAAAATTATGTACAGGGTGTCCGAAAAGTCTTTCCCTGATTACATAAATTGATAACTCAGGCTAGAAGTAAGATACAAATATGAAACTGGTGTCTAATTGTTTACAAACTATCAAAGTTTTTTTCACACATCAGTAAACTTCCACATGAGCACTCTTGGTAGCACGTAGCACGTGTAGACGATATTCAGTTTCCATCCACACATTAGCCAACATCACTGGTGGGATCAATTCAACGACTATGGTTATCCGTTGCCGTAGGGTTTCAAGATTTGGTACACGTGTTCGGTAGACCTTGTCCTTGACATAACCCCATAAAAAGAAGTCTAATGGGGTTATGTCAGGAGAGCGTGGACGCCAAACCGTTGGCCCTTCACGACCAATCCATCGCCCAGGAAAGGTCATATCGAGATAGGTACGGACATCCAAACCCCAATGAGGCGATCCACCGTCTTGCCGAAACAAGACATCGGGGTGATACTGAAGCAGCTGACGAACAGCATACAGTTGCAACATGTCCAGATATGCTGCAGATGTGATGGTAGCCTCAGCGAAGAAGAATGGCCCGATAATTCGATTGTGCAATAGCGCGCACCAAACATTCACATTTGGACTGCCTCTGGTGCACTCCATGACGTCGCCAGGGGGTTGTGAACCCCAAATACGCACATTATGGTGATTCACTACTCCACTGACAAAAAAGGTCGCTTCGTCGGAAAAGGCAATTCGTCTGAGATAACCATCATCGTCCTCAATACGTGATAGCATTTCGACCGCAAAGTCATATCGACGTGTACTGTCATTGGGCCACAATGGAAGTGGAAGTTTACTGATGTGTGAAAAAAACTTTGATAGTTTGTAAACAATTAGACACCAGTTTCATATTTGTATCTTACTTCTAGCTTGAGTTATCAATTTACGTAATCATGGAAAGACTTTTCGGACACCCTGTATTTGAGCTACGCCAGCATCCTGACAGTGTAGCTTTTCAAAAGGAGGACAAATACGTGGGTGGCTTCATTAGTCTGGTAAATTTCCATGAAAGAATGGAACATTTTTGTTGCGCCTTCATGGTTGGTAAGCTCGATTATTCCAAGCGTCGTATGAAGAGATTCAACAATGCACAGCATACAGTTCATTGTTGACAGCGGGCAGAATTGGTCGGAGTGTCGACTGCGACTGAAAATGGAGAAAACCAAGTTTTGTACCGTTATTAAAAATTTTTATTTGTAGGCTTGGACTGTCGCACAAAGCAAAACGAAACTTTATGAAGTTCACAAAAGGTATCCACTATCACTGAAGAGCATTTACTTTTGGATTCATGAATTTAAGCGCAGTCGGACAAGCACCGAAAACGAAGTGCTCTCCGACTGTCCATTTGAGGTTACCACAAAGGAGACCACTGACAAAACACATGATGTGGTAATGCAAGACCTCCAAATAAACACTCGTGTGACTGCTGAGACTGTAAGCATCTCAACCGAACGAGTACATAACTTCCTGCTCAGAGAATTGGCTATGAAGAAGCTGTGTGCAAGATGGGTGCTGTAATTGCTCACAGTGGTCCATTAAGTGCATCTGGCACAACGCTTCAGCACAATGTCTGGCGACGTTTAATAGCAAACTGGAAGACTTTTTGAAACTCTTTGTGACTTCATGAAGCCTGGATCCATCGTTACAAATGAAATTCAAAACGGCAGTAAAAACAATGGACACAGGCTGGTTAAAGTGCACTGAAGAAGGTAAATGCTATTATGTCAGCTGGTAAGGCGTTGGCCACTGTTTTCTTGGGATTCCCAAGGAATAAAAAACAGATTATTTGGAATAAGGAAAAACCAAAAATTGACTCTATTATACATTAGTGGTCAAGCGTTTGAAACTTGCGTCAGCTGAAAGAAAGACCAAGGCTGGCACGCAAAAAAGTGCTCTTTCACCAGGATAATGCACCATCCCACACATTAGGATAAAAATGGCGAAGGTGCATGAATTGGGTGCAGAATTTGTTCCTCATCCACCCTATTCACCAGACTTAGCCCCAAGTAACTTCTTCCTGTTCCCTGACTTGAAACTTTGGTTTTCTGGGAAGAAATTTTCATCAAATGAGGAAATGATAGTTGCAGCCTACGAGTATTTTGCTGAGTTTGACAGAACCTATTTTGCTGATGGGCTGAAAAAGCTGGAGGATCATTGGACCAAGAGTACGTTCCTCAAAGGAGACTATGTTGAGATGTAAGGTGAGTTGTTTACGAAACAAACGTTTTTCTTGCTTTTTTTACCAGACTTATCAAAACATCCCCTAATGCAGCGAGAAAATAAATCAACCCACTACGAGTAAAACTGTTCGAGTTTTGTTTATAAACCATAACGTTAATTAATTCTTAAGTTTTAATGATACATATTGCCATTTTGATTGTAAACAACAACCATAGGTAATTCCAGTTGTATTGTTCTTTTTATATTATATTCCGTTTCCAATAGAGTTATGAAAGAGTAACAAGAATGAATTTTACTTTTGTAATTTCTGTACTTGATGAAAAGAGTCAGAATTCTGTTTCCATAGTTTTAAATTTTACTAAAGACGAAATGCAGGACTTTTCGTAAATTTTAAAATTAGAAGAGACATAATGGAAAGTTATTATTCATGTTCCTGTATTCTTTAAAAACGGATTAAAATAAGGTAGAAATACAGATAGAGTGACCTTGAATTAAAAAGGAAATGCGCTTATTTTGATTCATTTTAGTAAGCGAGTGATTACTGAGAGCTACGTAAAAAACCTACTAGTTCAATTCAGGAAGCGAGTGGTTCTGATCCGATCCCTGATCCCCATCTCTGCACCATTGCACTTGACAATTTCCGCGTCACAGAAAGTGATGTAGAGGAGAAAATTGGCAGAAAATGGCACCTTGGTGGAAAGAACACGAGAGTGTTTTAATTAAACGATACGAGTTGAAGCTTTCTCTGTTTGGCATCAGAAGTAAACATTATCACAGGAGGAGCAAGCATGACACAGCATTAAACGAAATTTGCTGTTATGTTGAAGAAATAAAGGCTGGAACAACAGTGGAGGAAAGCAAAAAGAAAAATTCTTTCTTAACAATACTGCCAAGAAAGTCATGACACAAAGGCCTCAAGGTGAAATGGTGGTGGTAGTGAGGATGTTTACGTATCAAAATTGCATTTATTATGGACTTCATTTGGTGGACACGCTTTTGATATACAGAAGGAGCGTGTGTATATACATCTAAGATAAGATTTCTTATTGAGATTACAACTAATGATTATATCTGTGACTTAATTTAAGTAATTTTAAAGATTTAAAAGCACGCTTGTTGCTGTTTTTCGTGGCACAGTTGTTTCAGTTATTTTTTCAAGTTAACAAAATCAGTTAATAGTTATAACATTTTGTGACTGTTATTTAAGTGTGAGAATCAGAAAATTGACCAGGTTATGGGCTCAACTTTTTTTTTCAAACTGGAATTTTTGAGAGTTCACGAGTGGACTTCGTGATATGAAGGAACTTCCCAAGGAACTGGAATTTTTACCATTTGTGCAACCTAATTATCTCGCAAAGGTGGATTCTGTGGACGGAGAGGGGGACACGCAACCAATCGCAAGGGAAACACGACTGGCTGAATTGGCTAAACAAGATCGGAAATGTAAGTCTCATCTTATTCAATACACTGCCAACAATCACGCGGAATATGCGACAGATAAAGTAACCTCTTTTGATTTATGGACATCTCTGTGCAATACGTTTGAGAGAAAAAGAATTGCTAGTCAATTTTTGTTGAGAAAAAAATGGTTAACTATGAAATTTAATGCAACAAATGATGTACTAGTTAATCACTTTCTAAAGTTTGATAAGCTGATCTGATATTTATGGTCAAAGAAATCGACGTCGCGTTCCTCCTATTTTTAACGACACCTGCATAATACAACGTAGTGGTCACTGCAATCGAAACGCTCTCAATGAAAGACTTGACGCTAAGCTTCGTGAAAAATAGGCTACTGGATGAAGAGTCGAAGCGGAAGGGAGTTCTCGGGGGAAAGAAATGGTTCGTGAGACGTCAGTAAAACAAGAAATCAGTAAGGAACTTTGGGGAACTCATTCAACTTTACTTGTCATCGTTGTCGAAAGCGTAGTCACAAAAGGGCTATTTCCAGAGTTAAATTATCAAACTAGAACTCAGGAACCTGTAACTCAGTGATCGTGGCTAACTTCAAAGGGGAATATGGTTTGGTTTTGCAGCGTCAAGTGAAGATCAATCAGCGAAAAACGTAAATTGGCTCTTGGACTCTGAAGTAATGGAATACTTGATTAACGCAAGACACCTGCAACTAATTTAAAGACACTGGAACAACCAATTAAAGTTAAAGTAGCTAAGTGAGGCATCTTTCTTGAGGCTAAAGTAAAAGGAGGAATTAAAGGAAATGAAATTTAGTTAACGATTAAAGATCAGTACCTGATCTTAATTATAATTTTATGTCAGATAGAAAATTGGAAATGAATTGTTTTCGTATCAGGTCTGGAAAAGCTCAAGGCTTAATTAAAAAAGGAGAAGAAACCATCGTCATTGCAAACAGGAATTAATCTCAGCTATATCTCAGTATGTACTTCTTTTTCGATATGGTTGCGGGACTCAGCTGTTCGCTACAGGATGTAAAATCAAATACCTGTCAGCCGGCTTATGATGGTTGAAGTGGTCGCTATAGCAAGCAGAATCACAGATACCAGTTTTCGAATGCTGGGCCCTGTTTTGAACAGAACCAAGATGGAATCTTCCTACACATCGGTCAAGTGCCTGAAGATGGCTTAGTTAATCGCCAAAACTGGTAGCCAAATAAAATAAGTTTGGAAATTAGACGGCTGAAAGTGTTTGATTTAACATTCTCTCAGCTATATGTTTTAAATTTTTTACAACGTAAAGCCTTGCCAGCTGCTTCAACTAAAATTGATGTGAAACAGTGGCACAGCAGATTAAGCCATTTCAGTTATGATAGCATTAAATGCCTCCACTCACAAGTTGATGGGCAACGGCCTTGCCTGCCGCAGTGGATACACCGGTTCCCGTGAGACCACCGAAGTTAAGCGCTGGTCGGCACTTGGATGGGTGACCATCCAGGCCGCCATGCGCTGTTGCCATTTTTGGGGGTGCACTCAGCCTCGTGATGCCAATTGAGGAGCTACTCGACCGAATAGTAGCGGCTTCGGTCAAGAACACCATCTTATGACTGGGAGAGCGGTGTGCTGACCCCATGCCCCTCCTATCCGCATCCTCCACCGAGTATGACACGGCGGTCGGATGGTCCCGATAGGCCACTCGTGGCCTGAAGACGGAGTGAGTGAGTACTCACAAGCTGATGGTATGGAACTGGACACTTCAACAATCCCCGTAGGACGATGCTCTGATAGTGTCAAAGGAAAACAATCACAACTGCCGTACAACCAGACTGGGAAACGTGCCACCAGATCTCTTTGGAGTGTGTTTGGATGTTATGGGCGCTCAACATCGAGATCATCTGCGCCCTCTGAATCTCTTGATTTGATCCACAGTGACTGTATGGGGCAATCTCACTGGAATCGTCCCACGGAAAGAAGTATGTGCCCACGTTTTTGACGACTTTGCACATTTCACAGTGGCCAATGAACTGGAATCGAAGTCGGAGGTAGCTCGCTACCTGAAGATGTTTTGCGCCATGGCTACAGCTCATGCCAGTTTGAAGATCAGCAGATTGCTCTGTGACAGTTGTCGTGAATACACGTCGAACGAGTTGGGGCAATTTAGAAGCTGTTCGTACTGCCATATACCCACTTCAGAGAAGTCCTACTGTGGCTTTGGACGGAAACGTGCCTGTAGCTTTGTGGTACAAGAGAAACCTAACTTGAGTAAGCTGAGAGTATTTGGATGTATTGCTTATTTATTGGTACCAAAGGAACTGAGAACAGAGAAGCGTGACAGCAATTCCTTGAAGTGCTGCTTCACAGGCTGCTGTCCTAATAGCTACAGACTGTGGTTCAAATGGCTCTGAGCACTATGGGACTTAACATCAGAGGTCATCAGTCCCCTAGAACTTAGAACTACTTAAACCTAACTAACCTAAGGACATCACACACAGCCATGCACGAGGCAGGATTCGAACCTGCGACCATGGCAGTCGCGTGGTTCCGGACTGAAGTGCCTAGAACCACACGGCCACCGTGGCCGGCTACAGACTGTGGTGTCCAGAGGAAGGAAAAATAGTCACAGGAAGGTACATTGTTTTCTACGAGCGTGGATTTGACATTAAAAGTATACTGATTGAGGACTGGTTTCTGGAACCTGTACAGGAATAATCTGAGAAGGAACACAAAGACAATAAAGAAGGAGAATTCACTGAAGAAAATGTTAAACAAATGATGAGGTCATGAAAGAATTCCGATACCAGAACTGACCAGTGATGAAGTGGAAACAGAAAAGTAAGCCGTTCGAGGTTCTACCAGGAAGAAGAAGGCTCCTAAATACCTGGATGACTTTGCTTTTCTTGCACTTAATGCTGAACTATTTGTCGATGAGCTACCAAAAAGCTACAAAGAAACTGAAAGTCGTCAAGATAAGGAATACTGGTATAAAGCTATACTATATGAAACTGACTCTATAAAGGAAAACAAGACTTGGATCTTTGTTAAATTACCCCCTGGAAGACAGTCCATCTGCAGCAAGTTGGTGTCCAGATTGAACATGGACAAGGATGGAAATTTCACAAGACACAAGGCTACACTTGTGGCAAATGGATTTTCACAGAAAGGATTTGACTATGAGGGAACATACGCAGCAGTGGCTCGACTTGCAAGTCTTGGAATAATGCTAGTTATTGCAATCCAACAAGGAATGGTTCTGGAACAATTTGATGTCGGCAGTGCTTTCCTTAATGGATTACACAAGGAGGAAATATACATGGTTATTCCTGAAGGAATGAGTTTTCCTGAAGAACTGGAGGACACACTTGGTTTGGTTAGCAGGTTACAGAGATCTTTACACAGTTTAAAGCAAGCACCACTACCATGGAGTAATTCTAATCACACATTTCTTATCTCTGTAAGATTCACCCAGTCAGAAGCCGATATATGTCTTTCTATATGATTTTAAAGGAACTTGTCATTTACATTGAGCCCTATAATGATGAAATTCTGATGACAGGAAATAATAGAGAGGAACAAACAGATTGAAAAAATGGTTCAAATGGCTCTGAGCACTATGGGACTTAACTTCTGAGGTCATCAGTCCCCTAGAACTTAGAACTACTTAAACCTAACTAACCTAAGGACATCACACACATCCAAGCCCGAGGCAGGATTTGAACCTGCGACCGTAGCGGTCGCGTGGTTCCAGACTGTAGCGCCTATAACTGCTCGGCCACTTCGGCCGGCAAACAGATGAAATTTAAGTTGAAGCAGAAGTTTAAAATAAGGGAATTGGGAGAACTAGGATCATACTTGGGAATCGAGATATCAAGGAACAAAGGAGAAATGTATTTGAACCAAACGTTAATGTGGAAATCAAGGAAGGAAAAAGGGTCGGTAAGCTATGCAGAGAGCTGACTGGATTTTTGACGTACACAATGACAGCAACAAGACCTGATTTTGCTCTGTGGTCTACTTCTTGAGCAGATACCAAAACAATTCATCGGAAGAAACTGGAGATCCTAGAATAGGGTCTTGAGATATGTCAAAGGAACCATAAATATGAAACTTGGTTATCGTAAAGGGGATCAAGAAGTTCTTCTGGCTTCTGCTGATACAAACTGGGACAAAAAGAAAGACACAAGATCTACCTCTCGTTATCTGTTACAATTTTTTGGAAACATCGTCTGTTGGACAACAAAAAAACAGGCCAGTGTTGCTTGGCAGCAATTGCTGCTGATTTACTCTGGCTGAAATAGTTGCTGGAAAATATTCGAATCCCACTCCAGCTACCAATTCATATATTCGAGGCATAATCAGTCCTGTATACGGTTACTGAAGAAATGGGAACAACGTCGGTTGAAGCACATCAACGTTAAATATAACATTGTACGTGAACTTCATCACCGCAAAATCATCACTGCCAAGCACGTACGTTCGGAGGATGAGAAATCTTAACCAATGGCTTTCCATATCCTAGAGTCATCGCTCTGAGAATTTAGTTGGTTTTATCTTAATTTTTGTTAATCTTAAATGCAGAATCATGAAGTTGAGAAGGGCTGTTGAGGTTGCAATTTATGATGATATCTGTGACTTACGTGAAGTAATTTCGAAGATTTAAAAGCATGCTTGTTGCCGTTTTTCGTTGCCCAGCTCGTTCAGTTATTTTTTCTCAATTCCATAAAATCAACTAAATGTTTTAACCATTTGTGAGCTATTTAAGTGTCAGAAACTGAAATTTTATCATGTATGAATAAACACAACTTTTTTCCGCTTATAATGAACATTTTCTTTCTTTCGAGTTGTTCACTGCCATATAATGCACTAACTGTATGGGAAATGAGTTGCTGATTTCCTGTTAGCCATCGATACCCTTATAGCTTGGTCTCTGCGTGTGCAGTACTGGCCTGTACTTTGAGGTATTTGTAACCACATGGGTTCTTTTCCTGTTCTCCTTAAGGAAAGCTTCATTCTGCGCCTTAAGAGATGAGGAAACATACACCAAGGCTGTGCGGGACCCGTAGCACTGAAGAACTGCTATGCCCTACTCAGTCATGTTTGACCATACTACACATATCGAAAAAAGTTTTGCATCACCTCGGTTCCGAAAGTTTCGCAACCTGTACAGAAAATCGGAATAGAGATCAACATAAACATCATTTCTGCCCTTGTTATTGCTCATAAAAACCACATATTGCATTTTAATCATCATACAGCGAGACCTTCAGAGGTGGTGGTCGAGACTGCTGTACACACCGGTACCTGTAATACACAGTAGTACGTCCTCATGCATTGATGGATGCCTGTATTCGTCGCGGAATACTATCCACAAGTTCATCAAGGAACTGCTGGTCCAGATTGTCCTACTACTCAATGGCAATTCGGTGTAGATCCCTCAGAGTGGTTGATGGGTCACGTCATCCATAAACAGCCCTTTTCCATCTATCCCAGGAATGTTCAATGGGTTTCATGTCTGGAGAACATGCTAGACACTCTAGTCGAGCGTCGTTATCCTGAGGGAAGTCATTCACAAAATGTGCACGATGGGGTCGCGAATTGTCGCCCAAGAAGACAAATGCCTCGCCAATATGCTGCCGATATGGTTGCACTGTCGGTCGGAGGATGGCATTCACGTATCGTACAGCCGTTACGGCACCTTCCATCACCACCAGCGGCGTACGTCGGCCCCACATAATGCCACCCCAAAACAGCAGGGGACTTTCACCTTGCTACACTCGCAGGACAGTGTGTCTAAGGCGTTCAGCCTTACTGAGTTGCCTCCAAACACGTCTCCGACGATTGTCTGGTTGAAGGCATATGCGACACTCATCGATGAAGAGAACGTGATGCCAATCCTGAGCTATTCATTCGGCATGTTATTGGGCCCATCTGTACCACGCTGCATGGTGTCATAGTTGCATAGATGGACCTCGCCATGGACGTCGGGAGTGAAGTTGCGCATCATGCAGCCTATTGCGCACAGTTTGAGTCGTAACAAGACGTCCTGTGGCTGCACAAAAAGCATTATTCAACATGGTGTCGCAGCTGTCAGTGTTCCTCCGAGCCATAATCCGTAGGTAGCGGTCATCCACAGCAGTAGTAGCCTTTGGGCGCCCTGAGCGAGGCATATCATTGACAATTCTTGTCTCCTGTATGTCCTAACAACATCGCTTTGGTTGACTCTGAGACGCCTGGACACTTCCTTTGTTGAGAGCCCTTCCTGGCACTAAGTAACAATGCGGACGCGATCAAACCTTGGTATTGACCGTCTAAGCATGGTTGAACTACAGACAACACGAGTAGTGTACCTGCTTCCTGGTGGAATGACTGGAACTGATGGGCTGTCGGACCCCCTCCGTGTAATAGGCGCTGTTCATGCATGGTTGGTTACATTTTTGGGCGGGTTTATTGACATCTCTGAACAGTCAAAGGGACTGTGTCTGTGGCACAATACCCACAGTCAACGTCTATCTTCAGGAGTTCTGGGAACCGGGGTGATGCAAAACTGTTTTTGATGTGTGTATTTTAAACACATTATTTACGTCAATACAAACTATTAGAGTAATGTCAAGTAAAATTTTATTTGCCTAATTTAGACACTAGCTTGCCACTTACGAATAAAAATCTACAAAACTGAAACAGTATTTCTGGACTCCTACCTACTTAAATCGTGTACACAGCGAAACTGGCCATATCACCAAGGTGCTCTTACTATTATTTTCATTAAGTGAAAAGAGCAAGTTGACCATTCTTCCATGTTTCTACAGTTGCTCCAACTACCGGCAAGCATAGCTGACAGCTGCCCATTGCTGCAGGTACTAACTTACACAATCTATCTCGATGCTGATTACAAACTGTTGCAGCTCCCGTTAAAAAGTAGAATGCGCTGTATTACGAAGTTATAATGTTTAAGCCTATGGACAGAATAAAATTTCGCGACTCACTCCGTCGTTGTGTGCCCCTTCCCAGTTAGGAAAGCCTGACCTGGTGGTGCTTTTTCGTACCTATGCAATCTGCAAACTTAACAACGGGAGACAACGAGCACACATGCATCTCTTAATAGATTCAACATGAAACCACACATCAAAACTTTAGAGAAATGCGCTGAAACATTGAAGATACACCTACTTTAAAAGCACACCTGCTGAACTTAATATTTGAATGGAAGATTGAAACAGGTCTGTCGGGAGTTTGTTATTTGCATTTATGGAATCTGTACGTACTATGGGTGTCTCACACGCTAAGTGACAATTTTGAATTGCTTATTATTCGCGAGCAGTCTTTGGTCAGACTAGCTGTGTCAGTGGAACATGTGCAGCGAGTAGCGCGGCTGTTCTATTGTAAGAGAATAGTGAGACAGACGCTAAGCAGAGGAATAGTGGCAATGTAGACGTAAAGTTAAGTGCTTCTGTGTTTAAGTAAAATGATTTGTGTTTGAATTTTGTGAAACAGAGGAAAAAATTCCGTTAGTGACTTGGAATAAAATGGGGTTAGAAAATAAAAAGAAGAGGGATGGTGGCAATATATTTATTTATTGACCCTGCAGTCGCGAGTAGTTAGAATTCTTGAATGAGACATCCGCAACAGAGGACTTTAGATTTATCATTAAAGACTGAGTAATTTTCACTGTAAGGAATTTTTCATGTTTCTTAATGATTTGTCGAACATTTGTGGGAGTAAAAGTTTGGTGTCGATGTTGCCGTATGTCGATGTCAATGAGTGTTGTAACATGAATTTCATACAATTAATAACATAACAGAAGGTTTAAAAACAGTTTGTTAAAGAAAGATTTCCCGTAAGAGCATTGTCCACATCCTCGATCCAAGTCTTTCTATTTAAAGGAATCTCACTCAATTATGTGTATAAAATAGTTTACTTGTCTGGAGCAATGCACTAAGCCCTCAGCAACTGTAGTTAGAAATTTTCAGCTCGCGCACAGGGAGCAGGAAGCACTGCGTTTCCAAGCAATTACACTACGAGGTAAGATATTTTTCGCATCAGGATCAGTTTGCTACAAAAATTATCAGCACACAGGGACCATTTCATTAGGCAGATCATTTTATTTAATTAAAGAGATTAACAGTATAATTCAGGATTTAATCAGTTTGCGCATTTTTTAGAAAGATTACAAAATAGGGCCAAATTCATGTCGCATTCTCGTAGGCAGATATATCTGGTTTCTCTCACAGTTGGAAATGCACAAAGTCACCCAAAGCTAAACAACAGCAAAGTTACAACCAAGTCAGTACGTGTTCAAAACCAAACGCAAACAAGACTTTTCAAGGAACAACAGGATTGAGAAACAACACTAATGACTCACTGCACCAACGCCGATTAAAAAGTAAGATAACCGAGGCTCATCGCGGTTAAGTTGTCTCTGTGCTGTTCCAACGTTAAATGCCGATTACCAAAACGCGGTTAGCTAGTCGGGAATTTGACCGCGGTTAACTCCATGTGTTACAAAGGAAAGCGCCCATATACATCCAAAGGCAATGATATTCGCTGCCTGCCTGTCGCAAGGGTGTTGTAATCGCCTTGGTCTGTGGTATTTACGCGCGGTTTTCATATTGTTGGCGGAACGTGAGCGTTGTTACTGCACTACGGAGGACAAGAAGAGAACGCCGAATTTTTCCAAATTCGAAGCAGACATGCTTTTGGAATTGGCTGCCTCCAATTCAAGTCTATTAGAGTGTAAAAAAAACGGATGGTTGCACAGTTAGGGAAAAACTGGACGCATGCGAAAATATTGCAACACAATGTAATTCAACTCCAGGTCAGACTAAACTTTATTTGAATCATAAATCAATAAATATCTGTTACTAATGTAAATTAAAACACTGTTTTTCATGGTGTTTAGATTAATATTGAATAACAATTCAAGATACCCACAACAAAAGTGATATCAGCTACTACAAAATACATCCATGTCGAGTGTAACAAAAAGAAGTCCTGAGAGGCTTAAAACAAAAATGGTTCAAATGGCTCTGAGCACTATGGGGCTTAGCTTCTGAGGTCATCAGTCTCCTAGAACTTTGAACTACTTAAACCTAACTAACCTAAGGACATCACACACATCCATGCCCGAGGCAGGATTCGAACCTGCGACTGTAGCGGTAGCGCCTAGAACCGCTCGGCCACCACGGCCGACGCTTAAAACAGGTTACGAGAATTTGAATAGGAGGTTGCGGAAGGTTTTGGCTGAAAAGAAGATTCAAGTCTATAAAACAGGAGGAGGAAAGGCAGTACCAGTACCTAAAAAGAGTGCACACTAGGCGGAACTACTGGAAATAGTTGGCTCATCATTGTGATCATAAGGCCGTTGCAGCATCCCTGAATATGGAAGTTAATAGGAATATAAAAAAAGGGAGGAAGGTTTATCTGTTTAGCAAGAGTAATAGAAGGCAGATTTCAGACTACCTAACAGATCAAAACGAAAATTTCTGTTCCGACACTGACAATGTTGAGTGTTTATGGAAAAAGTTCAAGGCAATCGTAAAATGCGTTTTAGACAGGCACGTGCCGAGTAAAACTGTGAGGGACGGGAAAAACCCACCGTGGTACAACAACGAAGTTAGGAAACTACTGCGAAAGCAAAGAGAGCTTCACTCCAAGTTTAAACGCAGCCAAAACCTCTCAGACAAACAGAAACTAAGCGATGTCAAAAATAGCGTAAGGAGGGCTATGCGAGAAGCGTTCAGTGAATTCGAAAGTAAAATTCTATGTGCCGACTTAACAGAAAATCCTAGGAAGTTCTGGTCTTACGTTAAATCAGTAAGTGGCTCGAAACAGCATATCCAGACACTCCGGGATGATGATGGCATTGAAACAGAGGACGACACGCGTAAAGCTGAAATACTAAACACCTTTTTCCAAAGCTGTTTCACAGAGGAAGACCGCACTGCAGTTCCTTCTCTAAATCCTCGCACAAACGAAAAAATTGCTGACATCGAAATAAGTGTCCAAGGAATAGAAAAGCAACTGGAATCACTCAACAGAGGAAAGTCCACTGGACCTGACGGGATACCAATTCGATTCTACACAGAGTACGCGAAAGAACTTGCCCCCCTTCTAACAGCCGTGTACCGCAAGTCTCTAGAGGAACGGAGGGTTCCAAATGATTGGAAAAGAGCACAGGTAGTCCCAGTTTTCAAGAAGGGTCGTCGAGCAGATGCGCAAAACTATAGACCTATATCTCTGACGTCAATCTGTTGTAGAATTTTAGAACATGTTTTTTGCTCGAGTATCATGTCGTTTTTGGAAACCCAGAATCTGCTATGTACTAATCAACATGGATTCCGGAAACAGCGATCGTGTGAGACCCAACTCGCGTTATTTGTTCATGAGACCCAGAAAATATTAGATACAGGCTCCCAGGTAGATGCTATTTTTCTTGACTTCTGGAAGGCGTTCGATACAGTTCCGCACTGTCGCCTGATAAACAAAGTAAGAGCCTACGGAATATCAGACCAGCTGTGTGGCTGGATTGAAGAGTTTTTAGCAAACAGAACACAGCATGTTGTTATCAATGGAGAAACGTCTACAGACGTTAAAGTAACCTCTGGCGTGCCACAGGGGAGTGTTATGGGACCATTGCTTTTCACAATATACACTCCTGGAAATGGAAAAAAGAACACATTGACACCGGTGTGTCAGACCCACCATACTTGCTCCGGACACTGCGAGAGGGCTGTACAAGCAATGATCACACGCACGGCACAGCGGACACACCAGGAACCGCGGTGTTGGCCGTCGAATGGCGCTAGCTGCGCAGCATTTGTGCACCGCCGCCGTCAGTGTCAGCCAGTTTGCCGTGGCATACGGAGCTCCATCGCAGTCTTTAACACTGGTAGCATGCCGCGACAGCGTGGACGTGAACCGTGTGTGCAGTTGACGGACTTTGAGCGAGGGCGTATAGTGGGCATGCGGGAGGCCGGGTGGACGTACCGCCGAATTGCTCAACACGTGGGGCGTGAGATCTCCACAGTACATCGATGTTGTCGCCAGTGGTCGGTGGAAGGTGCACGTGCCCGTCGACCTGGGACTGGACCGCAGCGACGCACGGATGCACGCCAAGACCGTAGGATCCTACGCAGTGCCGTAGGGGACCGCACCGCCACTTCCCAGCAAATTAGGGACACTGTTGCTCCTGGGGTATCGGCGAGGACCATTCGCAACCGTCTCCATGAAGCTGGGCTACGGTCCCGCACACCGTTAGGCCGTCTTCCGCTCACGCCCCAACATCGTGCAGCCCGCCTCCAGTGGTGTCGCAACAGGCGTGAATGGAGGGACGAATGGAGACATGTCGTCTTCAGCGATGAGAGTCGCTTCTGCCTTGGTGCCAATGATGGTCGTATGCGTGTTTGGCGCCGTGCAGGAGAGCGCCACAATCAGGACTACATACGACCGAGGCACACAGGGCCAACACCCGGCATCATGGTGTGGGGAGCGATCTCCTACACTGGCCGTACACCACTGGTGATCGTCGAGGGGACACTGAATAGTGCACGGTACATCCAAACCGTCATCGAACCCATCGTTCTACCATTCCTAGACCGGCAAGGGAACTTGCTGTTCCAACAGGACAATGCACGTCCGCATGTATCCCGTGCCACCCAACGTGCTCTAGAAGGTGTAAGTCAACTACCCTGGCCAGCAAGATCTCCGGATCTGTCCCCCATTGAGCATGTTTGGGACTGGATGAAGCGTCGTCTCACGCGGTCTGCACGTCCAGCACGAACGCTGGTCCAACTGAGGCGCCAGGTGGAAATGGCATGGCAAGCCGTTCCACAGGACTACATCCAGCATCTCTACGATCGTCTCCATGGGAGAATAGCAGCCTGCATTGCTGCGAAAGGTGGATATACACTGTACTAGTGCCGACATTGTGCATGCTCTGTTGCCTGTGTCTATGTGCCTGTGGTTCTGTCAGTGTGATCATGTGATGTATCTGACCCCAGGAATGTGTCAATAAAGTTTCCCCTTCCTGGGACAATGAATTCACGGTGTTCTTATTTCAATTTCCAGGAGTGTATATAAATGACCTAGTAGATAGTGTCGGAAGTTCCATGCGGCTTTTCGCGGATGATGCTGTAGTATACAGAGAAGTTGCAGCATTAGAAAATTGTAGCGAAATGCAGGAAGATCTGCAGCGGATAGGCACTTGTTGCAGGGAGTGGCAACTGTCCCTTAACATAGACAAATGTAACGTATTGCGAATACATAGAAAGAAGGATCCTTTATTATATGATTATATGATAGCGGAACAAACACTGGTAGCAGTTACTTCTGTAAAATATCTGGGAGTATGCGTGCGGAACGATTTGAAGTGGAATGATCATATAACATTAATTGTTGGTAAGGCGGGTACCAGGTTGAGATTCATTGGGAGAGTGCTTAGAAAATGTAGTCCATCAACAAAGGAGGTGGCTTACAAAACACTCGTTCGACCTATACTTGAGTATTGCTCATCAGTGTGGGATCCGTACCAGATCGGGTTGACGGAGGAGATAGAGAAGATCCAAAGAAGAGCGGCGCGTTTCATCACAGGGTTATTTGGTAACCGTGATAGCGTTACGGAGATGTTTAATAAACTCAAGTGGCAGACTCTGCAAGAGAGGCGCTCTGCATCGCGGTGTAGCTTGCTCGCCAGGTTTCGAGAGGGTGCGTTTCTGGATGAGGTATCGAATATATTGCTTCCCCCTACTTATACCTCTCGAGGAGATCACTAATGTAAAATTAGAGAGATTAGAGCGCGCACGGAGGCTTTCGGACAGTCGTTCTTCCCGCGAACCATACGCGACTGGAACAGGAAAGGGAGGTAATGACAGTGGCACGTAAAGTGCCCTCCGCCACACACCGTTGGGTGGGTTGCGGAGTATATATGTAGATGTAGATGTAGATGAAGCCACTGGAAAATCCCTATGATTCGGATGCACTGTACTGTGTAATAGAGGATCTAAACGTAGATGTAATTGATGATGGAGCAGTTGGGGATGCCAGCAGTACCACAAACAGTAATGGAACTGTAACTGCTGCTGACGCTGGTGAAAGCCTGATCCCAGCACAGGTTATTATGGAGAATGTAGGAACACAAGAAACATGTAATCGGAGAAGGATGCCAACGAGACCTAAACCATCTTCCTCCTCTGCACTGGACAGTGTGATGCAGAAGAGGGTGGAAGTACTCCAGCAGCAGCTGGAAATAATGAAGAGAGAACATATGAAAGAAATGAGAATAAAAAAATCTCAGAATTTTGGAACTAAAATAAAAATAACAATATTGGAAGCAGAAGAATTCTACTGAATGTAATGTAAATGTTTAAAAAAACATTTTGTTATTTGTGCACTATAATAATTTCAAATAAAAATAATTACATATTTTACATGTATTAAGTAACAGTTTACCCCAGTGAAAATGTTCATCAATTATAATGCGACGAACTTCTTGTCCTGGTAATGTGTCATCACGATACATTTGTTGACAGGGAGGCATTGGCTCATTATCGTCGATATCGGGGCCCCTCTCGCTACGTAATAGCTGCGGCAGCCGCATAATTTCCGTGTCTTCTGGTGGCTCTTCCTTGCTTGTGCTCCTTGCCATATTATGCAAGACAGCCATACTCACTAAAATTGCCATTGTCTTTTGTGGATTACACTTCATTCCCATAGATAAAATGGGGACTCTCCTCCTCCACAAACCATATTGTCTCTCCACAGTGTTCCTTGTTGTAATGTAAGACCTGTTATATCGGTGCTCTGCCCGCACTCTGTAGATTTGAAAGTGGTGTCAATAAGTAAGGTCTACATGCACTCCTAGAAAGTGACCGACTGGTATTTCACCATTTTCAAACTGTGCCCTTCGAGTGCAATTACGAAATATTGTACTATCGTGCACAGAGCCAGGCCACCGAGCCACAATGTCCCGTATTGTTAAATTGTGGTCGCTGATTGTTTGACACTTAAAGGAGAAATACGATTTCCTATTGCGGAAAAGTTCTGCATTCTGTCCCCCAGGTGACTGAATCCTTAATTGAGTGCAATCCACTGGCCGGCCGGTGTGGCCGAGCGGTTCTGGGCGCTACAGTCTGGAACCGCGCGACTGCTACGGTCGCAGGTTGGAATCCTGCCTCGGGCATGGATGTGTGTGATGTCCTTAGGTTAGTTAGGTTTAAGTAGTTCTAAGTTCTAGGGGACTGATGACCTCAGATGTTAAGTCCCATAGTGCTCAGAGCCATTTGAACCATTTGCAATCCACTGTACCAATGACTCCAGGAATCCAGCCAGTGTGTTGAAACCATCCATCACAGAGCGTACTTCTGCTCGAGAAGGAAACTTTATTTACCGACGAGACACTGTTGCTATTTATCCCGACACTTCACTTATAATTCTTCGTGCCGTTGTAGATTGTACATTAGCACTGTCACCAATTACTATATTAAATGCTCCAGTTGTGTATGCCCTTAATGTCATCAGAAATCTGTTCATGGGCGAGACCAGATTATTTCGGTAAATTGGAAATTCTAACCTATCGTGGATTTGATCCAATAATCACCACACTGTTTCTTTTGAAAGACGAAACCTCTCTTCAAATTTCCGGTCACCGTAATATTCAAAAGGATTTCCCCTTTCCACAAGTTCACCAACACGGTTGCGACGATTTATATGTTGAAGATATAGCATTTCTTCGTATTCTGCCATGACATCTAAAAGGTCAAAACGGTCCGCCGCTGTGGCCGAGCAGTTCGAGGCGCTTAAGTCCGGAACCGCACTGCTGCTACAGTCGCAGATTCGAATTCTGCCTTGGGCATGGATGTTTGTGATGTCCTTAGGTTAGTTAGGTTTAAGTAGTTCTAAGTCTAGGGGACTGATGACCTCAGATGTTAAGTCCCATAGTGCTTAGAGCCAGAGCCAGGTCAAAACCCGCTGCCATGTTACGTGTTTACAATAAGTTAACCGCAATCAATTCAAGATAATCGGCCCTTCGAGCTCTATTAACTTTAATCGCAATCAAATCCCTCGATTAACTTTGATCGAGGTTGGTGCAGCCAAATATCGAGGGCTGACTGCACCAATGCCGATTAAAAGTTAACCCTGGTCAAGTCAGCATTTAACCATGATTAACTGGCTGCTTGGTGTGAGTACCTCAACCAATCACGTTACGTGACTTTGTATTCATCTGCATGGCAATGCCTCAGTGTTGCTAAAGGTCTATAGACGGCTACTGTTTTCGCCTGCAGCCGATTGCGCTTCACAACTGAAATCTCACAACAGTATTGGCTGCTGTCACGGATCTTCTTTAACGACTCTTACTATAAATATTAATCCAGTGTGAAACACAAGTGGTTTCGTAGAGAGCCAAAGCCGAGATAGGTGCCCAGGGGAATATATGGGATGTATCATAATTAGTAGCAGAAAGTGATACAGGTGAAGTTGGCAAGGGGGTGAAGGGACACCAAGTGGTATGTCGCACGTGTGAACAAATGTTCTCGAGGCTTCCCTGTATTAATCATAATTCAAACGAATTGTGACTATCTGTTTCATATAACGATTACATCATTCGGTGTGTTTGTAAATTAACAAATCGTTCTACGCGAGCTTTGTAACAATACAGAGCAAAAATATCTGTATATAATATTGGGCCATAAATCTGTAATAATGTCAGCTGATCAAAGTAGAACAGATCATGTAAATAAATATCTTGTGACAATTTGAAAGACATACAATATGGTTTAATAAAGTGGAAATACGATTAATATAATCTTCAAACGCTCGAAAATACACACCATTTTATGACAGTAATCTATTATTTCCAGTGCTGTACAACTCTGCCCACATATACCTAACCAATATCATTATTTTCAATTAGAACTGGTAATGGTTAATTTTGTATCAAAAAACTGACCAGTATGGTGCCTCCTGCTATATTGCTGAATGTACAGGCAAGTAGCACAAGCATCTAGTTCGCTCCCTAGTCGTGGCCTCGATTGCTTGTTGCTTGGGACTGGTCTAACAAGAAACACTTGGCTCGAATACAAGAATTTATGAGCGAGAAAGTGGAAGGGGAATCGGCAAAGTGTCATAATAACCTGCGGTGTCATCTCATAGAAGGAAAACCCACCTTTAATGAATACTTTATTTTATCATTATCATAGTTTGATCTTCAGATTTTTCATATTGTTTAGAACAGATGTTTGTTACCCTTCTGAGACCGTTATCCCTGAGCGCAAGTAAATGTTAGCTAGTACGGTAGAATATGGATGAAAAGGAAATACAAGGAGTTATATTAGTGTGTTTCGTGTTGTGTTGTGGTCTTCAGTCCAGAGACTGGTTTGATGCAGCTCTCCATGCTGTTCTGTCCTGTGCAAGGCACTTCATCTCCAAGTAACAACTGCAACCTATATCCTCCTAAATCTGCTTTCTGTATTCATCTCTTGGTCTTCCTCTTCGATTTTTACTCCCCACACTTCCCTTCAGACTTAAATTGGTGACCCCTTGATGCTTCAGAATGTGTCCTACCAACCGATCCCTCCATCAGTTAGCTTATACCAGAAATTTCTCTTCTCCCCAGTTCTATTCAGACCCTCTCGTTAGTTAGGCGATCTACCCATTTAATTTTCAGCATTTATCTGTAGTAGCACATTTCAAAAGTTCCTGTTCTCTTCTTGTCTGAACTGTCTATCGTCCATGTTTCACTTCCATACATGGCTACACTCCATACAAATACTTTTAGAAAGGACTTCTTAACACTTAAATCTATACTCAATGTTAAAAAATTCCTCATTTTCAGAAAGGCTGTTCTTGCCATTGCCAATCTACATTTTATATCCTCCATACTTTGACCAACAGTTATTTTGCTTTCCAAATAGCAAAACTCACCTACTACTTTAAGTGTCTCGTTTCCTAATCCAACTCCCTCAGCATCACCTGATTTATTTTGACTACATTCTATTATCCTTCCTTTGCTTTTGTTAATGTTCACCTTATGTCCTCTTTTCAAATCGCTGTCCATTCCGTTCAAATGCTCTTCCAAGTCCTGGACTTTAATTCCTACTCCAAATTTTTCTTTTATTTGCTTTGCTGCTTGCTCAGTGCACATATTGAATAACATCGGTGAGAGGCTACAACACTGTCTCCCTCCCTTCTCAACCACTGCTTCCCTTTCGTGCCCCTCGACTCTTACTCTTACAACTGCCGTCTGGTTTCTTTACTAACTGTAAATAGCCTTTAGCTCCCTGTATTTTACCCCTGCCACCTTTAGAATTTGAAAGACAGTATTCCAGTCAGTACTGTCAAAAGCTTTCTATAAGTCTACAAATGCTATAAACATAGGTTTACCTTTCCTTAACCTATCTTGTATGAGAAGTCTTAGGGTCAGTATTGCTTCGCTTGATCCTACATTTCTACGGAATCCAAACTGATCTTCCCCGAGGTTGGCTTCTACCATTTTTCCATTCTTCCCTAAAGGATTCGTGTTAGTATTTTGCAACCGTGACTCATTAAACTGATAGTTCGGTAATTTTCACTCGTCTCAGCATCTGTTTTCTTTGGAATTGGAATTATTACATTCCTCTTGAAGCCTCCCCAGATCAGTCAATCATCCAGACTGGTGCCCCTGCAACTATTGAAAAGGCTGCTGCCCCTCTTCAGGAACCATACGTTTCTCTGGCCTCTCAACAGATACCCCTCCATTGTTGTCACTCTTATGGTACGGCTATCGGCTATCTGTATCACCGAGGCATGCAAGCCTCCCCACCAACGGCAAGGTCCATGGTTCAAGGGGGAGGGTTATATCAGTATGCTTTGAAAATATGTGACTCTTTAAGAAAGATACAATTGAAATTTTACAGCCACATTCTCAGAATGACTTATGACAGGCTAATCACAAGTTTTCTCAGACTTTCCGTGTCAATGAGGGTTGCAAACAATTAGCTGATCGAAACTGATAATGATCAAGAAACTGGAACCACAGGTGACATGGTATAGGACAGAGTGCTCTAGCATCACTTGTCAAGAGTACTCGAACATTATGAATCACCTTGAAGAAAATGACTTATTGATACATAACCAGCACGGATTCAGAAAATATCGTTCTTATGCGACACATTAGCTTTTTATCCCCACGAAGTAATGAGTGCTGTCAACAAAAGATCTCAGATCGATTTCATATTCCTAGATTTCCAGGCGGCTTTTGATACCGTTCCTCACAAGCGACTATTAATCAAATTGCATGCGTATGGAGTATCGTCTCTGTTTTGTGTCTGGATTCGTGATTTCCTCTCAGAGAGGTTACAGTTTGTAGTGATCGACGGTAAATCATCAAGTAGAACAGAAGTGATATCTGTCGTTCCGCAAGATAATGTCATAGGCCCCCTGCTGTTCCTGATTTACATAAATGATCTAAGTGATAATTTGAGCAGCCCCCTTAGATTGTTTGAAGATGACGCTGTAATTTACCGTCTAGTAAAATCATCAGACGATCAATTCCAATTACAAAATGGCCTAGGGAGAATTTCTGTATGGTGCAAAAAGTGGCAGTTAGCACTAAACAAAGAAGAGTGCGAGGTCATCCACATGGGTAGTAAAAGAAATCCGATAAATTTTGTGTATACGATAAATCACACAAATTTAAGGGCTGTCAATTCGACTAAATACCTAGGAATTACAATAACGAGCAACTTAAATTGGAAAGATCACATAGATTATATAATGGGGAAGGCGAAATAAAGACTGTGCTTTGTTGGCAGAACACTTAGAAGATGCGACAAACTCACTAAAGAGACAGCCTACATTACACTAGCCCGTCCTCTGCTGGAATATTGCTGCGCGGTATGGAATCCTTACCAGATAGAATTGACGGAGGACATCGAAAAAATGCAAAGAAGGGCAGCTCGTTTCGTGTTATCGCGCAATAAGGGTGAGCGTGTCACTGATATGATACGCAAGTTGGAGTGGCAGTCACTGAAACAAAGGCGGTTTTCTTTGCGGCGAGATCTATTTACAAAATTTCAATCACCAACATTCTCTTCCGAATGCGTAAATATTTTGTTGACACCCACCTACGTAGGGAGAAATGATCATTATAATAAAATGAGAGAAATCAGAGCTCGAATGGAAAGATTTAGGTGGTCCTTTTTCCCACGCGCCATACGAGAGTGGAATGGTAGAGAAGTAGTATGAAAATGGTTCGATGAACCCTCTGCTAGGCACTTAAGTGTGAATTGCAGAGTAACCATGTAGATGTAGATGTAGAAGGAAATTCATCAACTAAACAAGTTCAATGACGGTTCTTAATAGAGCATAACGACGCAAAACACAGTAAGAGTGTTAACACATCTCGCAGTCCTTAAGCTTCGACTACACAGTCCCGAGACTGTATTAAGAATTGATTTTCACTCTAGCAACAACCGTTTCACCTATGCAAATACGCACATCGGACAAAAAATTTGTCACCCCAAGAGACATCACGACAATATTGTGTTACTCCGCCTCTAGCCTTGATAATGGCCTCAGTTCGGCAAGGAAGGGTGAGCACAGGTTTCTTCATCTAGCTAAAGCCACTCATTGATGTTTAGATTAAGCAGAGTTACCACATTGTGGAGATGTTGACGACTATATTTTTAGAGGCTCTTCCAAAATGTACCAGAGATTTTCTATGAGATTAATAAGATCAGATGAGTTTGGAGGCCAGTCGAGTTGCGATAGGATGCCTGCATGTAGTCAGATCAGAAACATGTGTATGCAGCCCCATGAATACTGCTGGTGTCATGTGGGAACAAGGGAGGTTCCACTGCATCCTTATCAGTAGAAAAACCTTTGATAACACAGTGGTTATTGAATTAAATACGTGACAGGAGAAAATATAAAAATGCTGTAAATGAAGCAGGCAAAAGTGAATACGAACGTCTAAAAAATGAGATTGAGAGGAAGTGCAAAATGACTAAGCAGGAATGGCTAGATGACAAATGTAAGGATTTAGAAGCATAGGGGAAAGATAGATACAGCCTACAGGAAAATTAAAGAGACCTTTGGAGAAAAGAGACCCACCTGTATGAATATCAAGAACTCATATGGAAAACCAGTCCTAAGCGAAGATGGAACAGCTGAAAGGTGGAAGGAGTATATAGAGGGTCTATACAAGGCAGGTGTACTTGAGGGCAGTATTACAGAAAAGGAGTAGAAAGTGGATGAAGATGAGGAGGAAGATATGATACTGAAAGAAAAATTTGACAGCGCACTGAAAGACCTAAGTCGAAACAAGGCCCCAGGAGCAGACGACATTCCGTTAGAACTACTCATAGCCTAGGGAGATCCAGCCATGACATAACTCTTCCATCTGGTGAGCAAGAAATGAGTTAGACGAAATACTCTCAGATTTAAAAAAGAATATAATAATTCCTGTTTCAAAGAAAGCAGGTGCTGACAGGTGTGAATATTACTGAACTATTAATTTAATAAGTCATGGCTGAAAAATACTAACAAGTATTCTGTACAGAAGAATGGTAATAATGGTAGGCGTCGACCATGGGGAGGATCAGTTGGGATTCCGGAGAAATGTAGGAACATGCAAGGCAATACTGAACCTACAACTTCTCATAGAAGATAGATTAAGAAAAAACAAACCTACTTTATAGGGACTTAGAAAAAGCTTTTGACAAAGTAGACTGGAATAATCTCTTTCAAATTCTGAGGGTAGCAAGGGTAAATTACATGGAGCAAAAGGTTACTTGCAACTTGTACGGAAAACAGACGCTAGTTATAAGAGTCGAGGGTAATGAAAGGTAAGCAGTGGTTGTGAGACAGGGTTGTGCCCTATCCCCGATGTTATTCAATTTGTACATTGAGCAAGCAGTTCATGAAACAAAAGAAAATTTTGGAGTAGGAATTAAAGTCCAGGGAGAAGAAATAAAAATTTTGAGGTTGACCGATGATATCGTAATTCTGTCAGAGACAGCAAAGGAATGGACAGGGTCTTGAAAGGAGGATATAAGATGCATATCAACAAAAGTGAAATAAGGATCATGAAATGTAGTCGAATGAAATTAGGTGATGCTGAGGCTATTAGATTAGGAAACTAGGTACTTAAAGTAGTAGGTGAGTTTTGCTATTTGGGCCGTAAATCTGATGACAGCCGAAGTACAGAGGTATGAAATGTAGACTGGCAATGGCAAGAAAAGCATTTCTGAAGAATAGAAATGTGTTAACATCGAATATAGATTTACACCTCAGGAAGTCATTTCTGTAAGTATTTGTGTGGAGTGTATCCATGTATGGAAGTGAAACATGGACGATAAACAGTTTAGACAAGAATAGAATAGAAGGTTTTGAAATGTAGTGCTACAGAAGAATTCTGAATATTGGGTGGGTAGATCACGAAGCTAATGAAAAAGTATTGAACAGAACTGGGGAAAAAGAAATTTCATGGACTAGAAGGAGGGACCGGTTGTTAGGACATATTTTGAAACATCCAAGAGATCACCAATTTAGTAGGAGGCAAGTGTGCGTGCGTGCGTGTGTGTGTGTGTGTGTGTGTGTGTGTGTGTGTGTGTGTGTGTGTTTGTTTGTTTGTTTGTTTGTAAGGGGGGGGGGGGAGCTAAAAATCGTAGAGGGAGGCCAAGAGATGAATACACCAAGCAGATTCAGAAGGATGTAGGTTCCATGGCTTCTCCTTCAGATTCAGAAGGATGTAGGCTGCAGTAGTTGTTCGGAGATGAAGAGGCTTGCACAGGATAGAGTAGCATGGAGAGCTGCATCAAACCAAACTTCGGACTGAAGGCAACAACAGCAACTCATCGTGAACATGTATTAGGTTGCAGCACAAGGTCGTAGTATTTTTGTTTTGCATGTTGGTATTCCGGTTCCATGGGGTTATTTATCGATCATCGTATTTAATTTGTAGTTCACCGTTGGTATTTGAATTTACATCTTGTCATTTGGAAATAGTGAGTGGAGCTGTGGACGCCAGAAAATGGAATGCAAAGTGGAGAAATTGGAACAGGCAATGAAAAACATTTGGGCCGTGAATGGGGATAATGCCACTGGACAGCACATGGAAAGAAAATGTTTTCTCGTTGTAATGAGGACCGTTTTGACGTTAGCCACCCTCCACATACAGGAAGACCTTTGAGGTTTGATGAAGATGGTTTAAATGCATTAATCCACAATGATCCACATCACTGTATTCGAGAACTGGCAAATGTTATGAATCGTGATCATTCCACCACCGTGCATCATTTCCACGCAACGGGGAAGATTCAGAAATCGGTATACGGATACTGCTTGCTCTAAGCCAAAATCACAAAACTGAGCAGGTGGCCACATTAGTGTCTCTGCTTGCTCATCATTAATTGGCTCGTGAACAACACTGATCATTCCTACCCTGTACTGGTACTGGGGCGAGAACTGCTGCGTGTGTACTAACATTAGGGAAAGAAAGGAATGGTTGAGTCCAAACAAAGTAGCAACTCCCCATACAAAGACCAGTATGCATCCACAAAAGATAATGTTATGCATCTGGTGGAGCAGCAACGTCGTGATATATCACGAATTGCTACCCCGAGTTGTAACCATTACCGTTGACATTTATCATCAACAACTGAGATGTCTTGTAGACGCAGTCCAAGAACAACGACCAGGAAGACTGCGTGAAGTGATGATACTCCACGATACCCCCATTCTCATTCTGCTAGACTGACAAAAAACAGTATTCAGGAGATGTTGTGAAGTCATTCGGCACCCACCTTATTCACTCGATCTTGCGAACTCAGATTTTCACCTTATCCGCTCTCTAGCGAACAACCTTGAATGAACGTCCCTTCAAGATGAAAATGCACTCCGAACATGGCTCGACGAGTTCTTTGCCTCAAAACACGTGACTTCTACAGTCGCGGAGTCGAAGAATTACACCAGCGTTGGTAGTCTGTTGTAAATAGTGAAGGACAATATATTATTGATGACTAAAGTCTCCGTTATTTGTATCTGTTGTGTTTATTAAACTTATGGAAGAACGATAAGAACAAAGCACATCATCGCCGAGAATGTGAAGTACACATTGTGGTTCATGTTCGAGGTAATCTGAATGAGTGAGTCCAAGACACGATACGGAAAATACAACAAAAACATCACAGAATCAACTCTAGCTTGACCTACACTTAACCCACACCACGGGTTAAATGCCTCGTTGGGCTATCGAGGCAATGGATGGCTTGCATCACGATTCGTCACAACAGAGTCAGCTACCGTCCAGTTTCTGTTTTGTTTGCCCCACTGGATACATGCGGCTTTATGTGGCGCTATTAGTAACGGCCCTTTGCGAGGTACTTGACACCAAATGTCCACTGCAAGCAGTTCCCGTACACAGTTCACTCGGAGATTGGTTGAAATGGACCTACATTTGCTGATAGCAGCACTTCTCTGTCGCATTTGAAACCGACTGTTCGGCCGAATTTTGTTTGATGGTATTTCTGACGTTTCGTTAACATGAGTGGTTGGCACTGTCAAAGCTTCCATTGCTGCTGGTGGACTGGACTCTGTGTCAAGGCCGCAGGTTATATGTACCTGGCGCGCCAATGTGCAACGACTTTTCCACGGTCATTTCCGGTGTGGTTATCCTCTTGCTGTGTGCAATGTCGTTCGATCCAGCGCGGGAATCCAGGAGCCGTTCTCCCTAAGAGTTTCTTCTTTCTTGTTGAAGCTATTCTCATGTTTAAGCATTCCTATAGATTCTCTGAACAAGCGGGTGTGATAGCTCTTCTCTATAGCAAGAACTTCCGTCTCGGTGGATTTCACTATGTGGTCAGCCTCACACAGCCCGTGATCTGATTTATCCACCTGCCCCAACCTGCAATGACGATTATGTTTCGTGACCCTGGTTGAACCGTGGATTTACTTTCAAAATCTTTTCTTAAAGAATTTACTTTATTTACTAGCAATTTGTCAAGAACATTAATACATTTAATCACACTATGTGAGCGTGGAAGTAGTTGCCACTGGGTAACTGAGGAAAACAAAATTCTTTCAACAAATGGAAATTATATTCCTGAAAACCCTTTCTTTTTTTTTTAAAAAAAAAACAGATTTAAAAATTATAATCAGAAAGCACCCTCTAAATGTCAAGTTACAATTTATTTGTTGTTGTTGTTGTTGTGGTCTTCAGTCCTGAGACTGGTTTGATGCAGCTCTCCATGCTACTCTATCCTGTGCAAGCTTCTTCATCTCCCAGTACCTACTGCAACCTACATCCTTCTGAATCTGCTTAGTGTATTGATCTCTTGGTCTCCCTCTACGATTTTTACCCTCCACGCTGCCCTCCAATGCTAAATTTGTGATCCCTTGATGCCTCAGAACATGTCCTATCAACCGATCCCTTCTTCTAGTCAAGTTGTGCCACAAACTTCTCTTCTCCCCAATCCTATTCAATACCTCCTCATTAGATACGTGATCTACCCACCTTATCTTCAGCATTCTTCTGTAGCACCACATTTCGAAAGCTTCTATTCTCTTCTTGTCCAAACTATTTATCGTCCATGTTTCACTTCCATACATGGCTACACTCCATACAAATACTTTCAGAAACGACTTCCTGACACTTAAATCTATACTCGATGTTAACAAATTTCTCTTCTTCAGAAACGATTTCCTTGCCATTGCCAGTCTACATTTTATATCCTCTCTACTTCGCCCATCATCAGTTATTTTACTCCCTAAATAGCAAAACTCCTTTACTACTTTAAGTGTCTCACATCCTAATCTAATCCCCTCAGCGTCACCCGATTTAATTAGACTACATTCCATTATCCTCGTTTTGCTTTTGTTGATGTTCATCTTATATCCTCCTTTCAAGACACTGTCCATTCCGTTCAACTGCTCTTCCAAGTCCTTTGCTGTCTCTGACAGAATTACAATGTCATCGGCGAACCTCAAAGTTTTTACTTCTTCTCCATGAATTTTAATACCTACTCCGAATTTTTCTTTTGTTTCCTTTACTGCTTGCTCCAATTTTTTTTTGACAGTATGAGCTTTCGGGCTGAGAAGCTTGCCGCTCCCTTTTAACACGGCCGTAGTCACGACTGCTCACAACAACCTCTGAAAGACTACACTGATGCAAATCAGCAACACACCAGATTACTTTAAACTAAAAATTTTAACAACTCACACAAACACTTACACTATGCACCCCGTAGTAAGGATGGAAATGGTACAAAACACTCACATTAAAAAAAGATTACTTGCCACCGAAAGTACAACTTGTTTTTAAAAGAAAACTCTTACGGTGGAAGGTTGGCAACTTTATATACTAAAATGACCATTTAAATAAAAACCCATGAAATGCAGTCTTGCATAAAATATACAAACATGTTCTACATTACACATATACCGCCTCTCAAGATGATAGGCAAGATAAAAACATACACTCCTGGAAATTGAAATAAGAACACCGTGAATTCATTGTCCCAGGAAGGGGAAACTTTATTGACACATTCCTGGGGTCAGATACATCACATGATCACACTGACAGAACCACAGGCACATAGACACAGGCAACAGAGCATGCACAATGTCGGCACCAGTACAGTGTATATCCACCTTTCGCAGCAATGCAGGCTGCTATTCTCCCATGGAGACGATCGTAGAGATGCTGGATGTAGTCCTGTGGAACGGCTTGCCATGCCATTTCCACCTGGCGCCTCAGTTGGACCAGCGTTCGTGCTGGACGTGCAGACCGCGTGAGATGACGCTTCATCCAGTCCCAAACATGCTCAATGGGGGACAGATCCGGAGATATTGCTGGCCAGGGTAGTTGACTTACACCTTCTAGAGCACGTTGGGTGGCACGGGATACATGCGGACGTGCATTGTCCTGTTGGAACAGCAAGTTCCCTTGCCGGTCTAGGAATGGTAGAACGATGGGTTCGATGACGGTTTGGATGTACCGTGCACTATTCAGTGTCCCCTCGACGATCACCAGTGGTGTACGGCCAGTGTAGGAGATCGCTCCTCACACCATGATGCCGGGTGTTGGCCCTGTGTGCCTCGGTCGTATGCAGTCCTGATTGTGGCGCTCACCTGCACGGCGCCAAACACGCATACGACCATCATTGGCACCAAGGCAGAAGCGACTCTCATCGCTGAAGACGACACGTCTCCATTCGTCCCTCCATTCACGCCTGTCGCGACACCACTGGAGGCGGGCTGCACGATGTTGGGGCGTGAGCGGAAGACGGCCTAACGGTGTGCGGGACCGTAGCCCAGCTTCATGGAGACGGTTGCGAATGGTCCTCGCCCATACCCCAGGAGCAACAGTGTCCCTAATTTGCTGGGAAGTGGCGGTGCGGTCCCCTACGGCACTGCGTAGGATCCTACGGTCTTGGCGTGCATCCGTGCGTCGCTGCGGTCCGGTCCCAGGTCGACGGGCACGTGCACCTTCCGCCGACCACTGGCGACAACATCGATGTACTGTGGAGACCTCACGCCCCACGTGTTGAGCAATTCGGCGGTACGTCCACCCGGCCTCCCGCATGCCCACTATACGCCCTCGCTCAAAGTCCGTCAACTTCACATACGGTTCACGTCCACGCTGTCGCGGCATGCTACCAGTGTTAAAGACTGCGATGGAGCTCCGTATGCCACGGCAAACTGGCTGACACTGACGGCGGCGGTGCACAAATGCTGCGCAGCTAGCGCCATTCGACGGCCAACACCGCGGTTCCTGGTGTGTCCGCTGTGCCGTGCGTGTGATCATTGCTTGTACAGCCCTCTCGCAGTGTCCGGAGCGAGTATGGTGGGTCTGACACACCGGTGTCAATGTGTTCTTTTTTCCATTTCCAGGAGTGTATTTCAGGAATTCAGCCTTTACACTTCAAGCAATAAATTCGTTAACACCGAATCCGACTAACATGACAGAGGCAGCTATTAACGTATGGCAGACCGACAGACAGACAGACAGACACTAACTGCCTAACAAATGCGGACGGGAGACAGACGAGCAAGCTGGGGACGAGAGACTGTCCAAGAAAACAAGTAGAATTTAACAAGTAAATGAAACAACATATCACGAATCACTTAACTTCAAATAAACTTTGATGTCTGTCAAAGACCTGGCGGCGCAGCACCCCCAAAACGCTCTCCCGAACCGTCCGCTGCCAGCCGCTTCAACAGACGCAGGAGGCGTGCCGATCTTCCGTCTCACAGTGTCGCAACTCGCGCAGGCCGGACCGATGTCGTGGGTTGACTCCTGTTGCTCTCGTGTCGGCCGCGGAGCCACTACCCCTCATTATACGGCGCGGCCCACTAGACTGACGTGGCGACCTCACAAACGCCGAGGCTCAAGACGGACAAGTCATCTTGTGTCCCAGTGCGCGACCGACCAACCGATCGATTCAACAGCCAATGACCATAGCCTTAACAAACTCGAGCAGACTAGCGGCCTAACACATACTAGCACTGCGGATGACAGACAGACACTGACGGCCCCACACTGACCCGGCTGACCAACTGACCATACTCGCCGCCTAGTGAGGTCATAGCGCCCCTTAAATGCACGTGAACAGGCTACCTTTCCGCTTTCCCACCAGAGGGAGACACCAAAGCTGCGATTGCCACAGCGGCGCCACCGCCAGAAACGGAGGGCGACTGCTTCACACTACGCACTGTGGCGCGCTCTTCAAAACAGCAAATTTACCACGGCTCAATGGTGTTGATTGATCGCTCAGTCATTCCAACATTCCAACACAAACTTTTCTGCATATACATGTATGCGGTATATTTCCGAAATTGCAAGTGGGTCCCTTTTCTCCTTGGTCTTCTCTTTGGTCTTCTCTGTCGGTTTATAAATCGTCTTTACCCCGTGTTTGCACAACATATGGCCGATTCTGTCCATTACCCTGGGACTGTGTGGCAGAAAGACTGTAGCCGACATTTCTTTCCTGATATGTTACTACGCCCAGTGTTTGAGTCTCTGACACTTATTTCTAGATGTTACAACATGTCGCTATTGAGGTGCTGTGGTTCACGTATTCGTTTTGCTCGCGTTATGAGCGTATTACTCGCGCCTTTTTCCTGGCTCGGATGGTGATATGACAGATTTTGGGCAGGTATCGATTCATGTGTGTTTTTTCCATACAAATTGTGTCCCAGGTTTTCACTGTGGTGGACATGAGTGATTCTCGTGCTGTAGAGAACGATCGTTGCAGGCAGCAACGGAAGAATCGAAGCGGTAATGGTCATGGAAAAGCCCTCGGATGTTGGGGCTCCAGGTGCATACAATCTGTGGCAACGAGCAGGACTCCAGTCCACCACCAGCAACGGAGAGTGAAATTTTCACAATGACAGCCACTCGTGCTGGCGAAATGTCAGAAAAATCATCAAACAAACGTCTGCCGAAGAACCCGAAATGGAAGCCAACAGGTAATTTGTCAACAAGTGGCCACGAAAGACTTTACAATTTTGAAACCATCGTCAATAACAAGGACTGATGCACGTCTCCTGTCCGTTTCGGTTAGCATCTTTTAACGAGCTTTGTTCTTACGGTGTGTTACATTACTGTGGATGGACACCATTCCTTGTAGTCGTATTAGACAGTCGACGTTGAAGCACTAACAAGTCAGGCATCTACATTCTGTAGTCATGGGCATGCACAAAAACAATAGCTCCTTTCTGCCATTCTGTCTTGTTTCCACATCGTTGCTTCTCACTGTACTGATCCACATGGCTAACTGTTACACATCACTTCACAGCCATGACTCACTTCAGCGGTGGAGGGTCACATGACTGCCTGGTACCCGTCCTACACCATCAATAGTGCTCCAAAGTACGAGTGTGCTCTTTTAAGAGGTGACTAATATTTTGTCACGCTAACATTTCAAAAAATCGTAACTTGGAAAATATTAAAGATTGAGCATAGTGGTTTGTTGTAAACGTCTAGCAGCTCTCGAAGATTTTTTTGTTATTTCATAAGTTGAGTACGTGTCCCACTCTTCGCTTGTAGAACTACAGCATATTCGAGTTCTTCCCATGTATGAGGCAGCACTGCAGCATCAACAGTTGTGATGGCTTCATTATTTCGTGCACGAAGCGTAGGAATCTCACTGACTTGTGTTGTGTACACGCTGTCCTTGACGTAATCCAACAAAAGGAAGTCTATTGCCATGACATCGAGAGTGCGCAGGTCCCAAGCGATTGGAAATGTGTATGAGGAAATGTGTCATTTAACTAACTCTGCACATTCAAACTCTATTTTTTGGATGCACCATCTCGCTGGAAGATGACGGACGGCTACAGCTCTTCGATTTATGGTAGGAGGAACTGTTGAAGCATGTCCAGGTAATCATTTCCGATTATCGTTTTCTTTGTGAAGAAAAATGAGCCTATCGCCACATCATGCATTACAGTACAGCAAAGTTTAAGCTTTGGACTCTCACAGATGTGTACACATGTGTTGTGTGGGTTTTCGGAGGACCAAATCCTAACGTTGTGGCAATTAATATGCTCAGAAATGTGGAATGTGGGCTTATCTGAAAACAGGCACTTTTCCCGGCAGTCATTGTCAGTGTCTATGGTGGCTAGCATGGAATATGGGAACGCATACTGTTGCTGCAGTGCTTGGACCATTTATACATCGTACGCTAAAAGGCATAACCGCTTACGTAACACTTTATCGATAGCTGATTTTTTGCTTCCTGCAATTCGTGTGCTGCACAACCAATTGTCTTCTGAGAACTGCGTTGAAATGCAGCTTCAGCTCTCTCAACAATTGCTGCCTGAGAAGGGGGCGGGGGGGGGGGGGAAGGGAGGGAGGTGGGACATCCACTTCGAGGAAGGACTTTTATTATGCCTATCTATATAAAACTTTTGAACCAACTCATTATGCTCATTTCTATCGGTGTAAGGTTGCCATATATAGCTGGGACCTCGTCGGAACACTCTGAGATGGGGTGTAGAAATGAAGTAAAAAATTTATTTAATATAGTTACTTTTTATTTAGAATACAATTACATGGAACTTGTTGCGAATGATGGCGCTAGGTCTAGAAGGTGCTTGCATCGTCGATACAGGGTACGTAACATGCAATGCCATCCTTGAGAACCTAGCCAAACTTGTTGACATTAAGAAAACTTCACTACTGGCCAATAAAATTGCGACACCAAGAAGAAATGGAGATGATAAACGGGTATTCATTGGACAAATTATTATACTAGAATTGAATGTGATTGCATTTTGACGCAAATTGGGTGCACAGATCCCGAGAAATCAGTACAGAGAACAACCACCTCTGGCCGTAATAACGGCCTTGATACGCCTGGGCATTGAGTCAAACAGAGCTTGGATGGCATGTACAGGTACAGATGCCCATGCAGCTTCAACACGATACCACAGTTCATCAAGAATAGTGACCTGCGTATTGTGATGAGTCAGTTGCTCGGCCACCACTGACCAGACGTTTTCAGTTGGTGAGAGATCTGGAGAATGTGCTGGCCAGGGCAACAGTCGAACATTTTCTGTACCCAGAAAGGCCCGTACAGGACCTGCAACATGCGGTCGTGCATTATCCTGCTGAAATGTAGGGTTTCGCAGGGATCGAATAAAGGGTAGAGCCACGGGTCGTAACACATCTGAAATGTAACGTCCACTGTTCAAAGTGCCGTCAATGCGAACAAGAGGTGACCGAGACGTGTAACCAATGGCACCCCATACCATCACGCCGGGTGATACGCCAGTATGGCGATGACGAATACACGCTTCCAAAGTGCGTTCACCGCGATGTCGCCAAATAAGGATGCGACCATCATGATGCTGTAAACAGAACCAGATTTCATCCGAAAAAATGACGTTTTGCCATTCGTGCCCCAGGTTCGTCGTTGAGTACACCATTGCAGGCGCTCCTGTCTGTGATGCAGCGTCAAGGGTAACCGCAGCTATGGTCTCCGAGCTGATAGTCCATGCTGCTGCACACGTCGTCCAACTGTTCGTGCAGATGGTTGTTGTCTTGTTGACTCAGGGATCTAGACGTGGCTGCACGATCCGTTACAACCATGCGGATCAGATGCCTGTCATCTTGACTGCTAGTGATACGAGACCGTTGGGATCCAGCATGGCGTTCTGTATTACCCTCCTGAACCCACCGATTCCATATTCTGTTAACAGTCATTGGATCTCGACCAACGCGAGCAGCAATGTCGCGATACGATAAACCGCAATCGAGATATAGGCTACAAACCGACCTGTATCAAAGTCGGAAACGTGATGGTACGCATTTCTCTACACGAGGCATCACAACAACGTTTCACCAGGCAACGCCGGTCAACTACTCTTTGTGTGTGAGAAATCGGTTGGAAACTTTCCTTATGTCAGCACGTTGTAGGTGTCTCCACCGGCTCCAACCTTGTGTGAATGCTCTGAAAAGCTAGTCATTTGCGTATCACAGCATCTTCTTCCTGTCGTTTAAATTTCGCGTCTGTAACACGTCATCTTCGTGGTGTAGCAATTCTAATGGCCAGTAGTGTAACTGAAGGTGCATTTACATGATACGCTAACAGATGGCGCTACTTCAGTACCTGAGCCAAGCTCGTAACCGTATTTTACAAAATCGGGACATAAATTGGGTCTCGTCTGGATGTCGAGACAGAAGATCCATAACGGTAGCGGTGCAGATATTTTGGGCCAGATGGCAACCCTGTACCGGCGGTGCCATCTCATATTGGTGTCAACAACGCTGCACTATCGTCGCCACGGATTTGGATTCTGCATACTGGATGACACATCGCGCCTTTCTTTGGTCAGTCACCATTTTGATACATTACAAGTAAAATCTGCACCAAAGGACAAAGGAAAGTAACTTTGAAGTCTACTAAACGCTTCACAGCAAACCACGATTCTGCATCTCTAATAATTTCAAAGTTAAACAATGGAAACTACATGTTGGAAAATCAACACTATAAAGAAAATATAGATTGCTACTTACCGTAAAGATGGGACACTGTGCTGCAGACAAGCACAATGAAAAGATGGCTTTCGGCCAAAGCTTCGTCAAAAAAGGAAATACGCGCATTTATTCACACAAGCAAGCTCATTTCACGCACACATGACCGCCACAGCCTGCAGCTAGGACCACAATGTGAATGGATGTGTGTGTGTTTCCATTTCTGACGAGGGCTTTGGCTGAAAGCTAATGTGTAAGTGCCTTTTCGTTATGCCTGTCTGCAACTCAGCGTGTCACCTTTACGGTGAGGAGCAATCTGTCTTTTCCAAGATACGAAATTTTTTTAATGATAGTGGTACGAGGTGCATTGAAATTCTAAGGCCTCCGATTTTTTTTCTCCGGACTGGAAAGAGATAGAAACATGCGCATTGTTTTAAAATGAGGCCGCGTTCATTGTCAATACGTCCCAGAGATGGCAGCACCGTACGGCAGATGGAATTTTACCGCCAGCGGCGAGAATGAGAACTGTTTTAAATACTTAAAATGGCGACGTTTTCCTTACTTGAACAGCGTGCAATCATTCGTTTTCTGAATTTGCGTGGTGTGAAACCAATTTAAATTCATCGACAGTTGAAGTAGACATGTGGTGATGGAGTTATGGATGTGTCAAAAGTGTGTTCGAGGGTGCGACACTTTAATGAAGGCAGAACATCGTGTGACAACAAACTGAAACAACCTCGGGCTCGCACAAGCCGGTCTGACGACATGATCGAGAAAGTGGAGAGAATTGTTTTGTGGGATCGCCGAATGACTGTTGAACAGATCGCCTCCAGAGTTGGCATTTCTGTGGGTTCTGTGCACACAATCCCGCATGACGACCTGAAAATGCGAAAAGTGTCATCCAGGTGGGTGCCACGAATGCTGACGGACGATCACATGGCTGCCCGTGTGGCATGTTGCCAAGCAATGTTGACGCGCAACGACAGCATGAATGGGACTTTCTTTTCATCGGTTGTGACAATGGATGAGATGTGGATGCCATTTTTCAATCCAGAAACAAAGCGCCAGTCAGCTCAATGGAAGCACACAGATTCACCGCCAGCAAAAAAATTTCGGGTAACCGCCAGTGCTGAAAAAATGATGGTGTCCATGTTCTGGGACAGCGAGGGCGTAATCCTCACCCATTGCGTTCCAAAGGGCACTACGGTAACAAGTGCATCCTACGAAAATGTTTTGAAGAACAAATTCCTTCCTGCACTGCAACAAAAACGTCCGGGAAGGGCTGCGCGTGTGCTGTTTCAGCAAGACAACGCACCCGCACATCGAGCTAACGTTACGCAACAGTTTCTTCGTGATAACAACTTTGAAGTGATTCCTCATATTCCTCATGCTCCCTACTCACCTGACCTGGCTCCTAGTGACTTTTGGCTTTTTCCAACAATGAAAGACACTCTCCGTGGCCGCACATTCACCAGCCATGTTGTTATTGCCTCAGCGATTTTCCAGTGGTCAAAACAGACTCCTAAAGAAGCCTTCGCCGCTGCCATGGAATCATGGCGTCAGCGTTGTGAAAAATGTGTACGTCTGCAGGGCGATTACGTCGAGAAGTAACGCCAGTTTCATCGATTTCGGGTGAGTAGTTAATTAGGAAAAAAAATCGGAGGCCTTAGAACTTGAATGCACCTCGTACTTTATGAACACCCTGTACTGTTTAACTACGCCTCACAGCGTCGAAACCGCCGGATCTGAAGCAAAAGAGAGAGAGGGGGAGGTAGGGGAGGGAGTGAAGGAGAGGGAGAAGGAGAGAGAGAGAGAGAGAGAGAGAGAGAGAGAGGAGGTCCGAACCGAGGTCTGTTAGCACGTGTCCCTGGACGCGGTGGCCCTGGTGGTCCCAGAAGAGAACGGCCTCTGGCGCCTCCTGCAGCACGCGCGCCAGCAATGCGGGCCGGGCGCACGCCAGAGTCACGTTGTCGCCCTCGTCTGCCTCCGTGGCCGCGTGCTGCCGCCGCAGCATCTTCCGAACCACCTCGTCCGTACCTGCAAACACGACACAGCCTCACACACTATGAAGGCCAGTCCATATGCAACCTCCTGCCTGTACATGCAATAAATCGCTGTAAATCTCGTGCATCCAAACGACACAGTTTCAGTCTACTGTCAAGTCAGCCGTCTGCTGGTCTAAGAAGGAAATTTTCGCGGCAAACGCTACGCTCTCGCAAATGTAACTTAAGTTCAATTCAGACTCGTAATGTATGAAATACTTTTATGATCTGTGTTTGAAACTTGTGTAAGAAAAAAATGGTAAAAGGTATGCAATGCGGAAATAACATACTAAATGGTCAAAACAGTGGCGCATTAAGTGACGTCAGTTTTCGCATGTGAATTCACTTAGCGAGTTCAAGGGCGAACCAGACGATTTCTGAAATCATTTGCTAATGGACCTAGAGACACACAGCCAAAACATTATGACCACTGCCCAGCACAAGGTTGTTTTTATGTCGTCTTGCTGTCTCTGTAGAGCTGTACAATCCGAGCAAGAAAAGGATGTTATTTGGTGGTCGATATCCTCTTTCTATAACACAAACTGCACGCATAGATTAACTGGGTTCTTTATTCATAAGAAGAGAAAATTATTTAACTCCCATATGGAAGAATCCTGGAGATACTAGAAGGTATCAGATAGATTATATAACGGCAAGACAGAGATTTAGGAACCAGGTTTTAAATTGTAAGACATTTTCAGGGGCAGATGTGGACTCTGACCACAATCTACTGGTTATGAACTGTAGATTAAAACTGGAGAAACTGCAAAAAGGTGGGAATTTAAGGATAGGACCTGGATAAACTGACTGAACCAGAGACTGTACAGAGTTTCAGGGAGAGCATAAGAGAACAATTGACAGGAATAGGGGAAAGAAATACAGTAGAACAAGAATGTGTAGCTTTGAGGGATGAAGTAGTGAAGGCAGCAGAGGATCAAGTAGGTGAAAAGACGAGGGCTAGTAGAAATCCTTGGGTAACAGAAGAAATATTGAATTTAACTGATGAAAGGAGAAAATACATAAATGCAGTAAATGAAGCAGGCAAAAAGGAATACAAACGTCTCAAAAATGACATCGACTAGAGGACAAATGTAAGGCTGTAGAGGCTTACTCACTAGGGGTAAGATAGAAACTGCCTACAGGAAAATTAAAGAGACTTTTGGAGAAAAGAGAACCACTTGTATGAATATCAAGAGCTCGGATGGAAACCCAGTTCTAAGCAAAGAAGAGAAAGCAGAAAGGTGTGTAACGTCTCTTAGCAAAAGACATATTATGTAATAAAGAGAAAGCATTATGTGTCATGTTTTGTTCTTGTATAGAATTAAGTACTGTTTTTTTTATTTAGATAATATCTGTGTCGGCGAGTACTGAAACCGCCACAGACGATACTTATTAAATATCAAACAAAGATGAGAATACGTGACTACTATAAATAGTACAGAACGAACATTAATTTCTCTGTCGTCTTCTTGTAGTTACGTGAGTAGGAAGAGCCTGTGACGTTATATTGTACGCTTGCGTAGCATTCTTTTGTCAAGGTTGTGAGAGGGACGCTATTAGACATAGCCTTGGAAAGGTGTGTAATAACTTGATTTGTTTAAATGTTTTGAATAGAGTTACTTAGTGAAACCTTGCATTATGATTTGTAATAAGCTTGCCTGGTATTTTATCCCATCCCTTTAAGACATTTTCAGTTATTTAAATATTATTCGTGGTGCGGAGCTGCGCTACGAACGAACGAGCCGCTGCCGCGGCGCATTCAAACTGCATTAAATGAAACCAATCATACCGCAAAGAAGCGGACAGGTAATAGTGAACTAAAATTATTTCTTTCAGCTTTCGGAATTGCAGAGCAGAGCAGCAGATTTTATGATGTGTTTTACAGGTTGACGCGGGCTGCTGATAATATATTATTAACAGTGCAAAAAGATAATTTACCTCCATAACATAAAAGAAATCTTGCCGTGCGTAGTTCTGGTCTGTCCAAACTTACAGTAAAAACATCTTTTTCTATGACGATAGTCTCATGTTCTCGTGTTAGTCGTGGTACTTATTGGTGTTTTCCTGTTAACAAAAATCCACTGCAAAATTTTGATGTTGAACAATCATTGCGTATTGCAACATCAGTATTGATAACTAAGTAATTTTCATTAACCTTTTCAATAACTATAAAGTAATGAAGAGATGTTGAACTTTATAGCGAGTTACAGTAACGAAAAAATGTTCCTTTAATAGAAAGCCAGATCCAGAACAATAAGAACATAATATATTTTGTTTTGTTGAAAATTAATGACCCAAAGAAAGTCACAGCACAGCATCAGTAAAAGGTATTTCGAGGCTCTTTTCGTAGCAACATATTTTATCTCATATATTAGTTGTTACTCGAGTAATAATAAAACAAAGCAAATAGTAAAGAGCCAGCGAAAGGTGGAAGGAGAATATAGAGGGTTTATACAAGGGCGATGTACTTGAGGACAATATTATGGAAATGGAAGAGGATGTAGATGAAGATGAGGTGGGAGATAAGATACTGCGTGAAGAGTTTGACAGAGCACTGAAAGACCTGAGTCGAAACAAGGCCCCGGGAGTAGACAACATTCCATTAGAACTACTGATGGCCTTGGGAGAGCCAGTCATGACACAACTCTACCATCTGGTGAGCAAGATGTATGAGACAGGCGAAATACCCTCAGACTTCAAGAAGAATATAATAATTCCAATCCAAAAGAAAGCAGGTGTTGACAGATGTGAAAATTACCGAACTATCAGTTTAATAAGTCACAGCTGCAAAATACTAACGCGAATTCTTTACAGACGAATGAAAAAAGTGGTAGAAGCCGACCTCGGGGAAGATCAGTTTGGATTCCGTAGAAATACTGGAACACGTGAGGCAATACTGACCTTACGACTTATCTTAGAAGAAAGATTAAGGAAAGGCAAACCTACGTTTCTAGCATTTGTAGACTTAGAGAAAGCTTTTGACAATGTTAACTGGAATACTCTCTTTCAAATTCTGAAGGTGGCAGGGGTAAAATACAGGGAGCCAAAGGCTATTTACAATTTGTACAGAAACCAAATGGTAGTTATAAGAGTCGAGGGGCATGAAAGGGAAGCAGTGGTTGGGAAAGGAGTGAGACAGGGTTGTAGCCTCTCCCCGATGTTATTCAATCTGTATATTGAGCAAGCAGTAAAGGAAACAAAAGAAAAATTCGGAGTAGGTATTAAAATTCATGGAGAAGAAGTAAAAACTTTGAGGTTTGCCGATGACATTGTAATTCTGTCAGAGACAGCAAAGGTCTTGGAAGAGCAGTTGAACGGAATGGACAGTGTCTTGAAAGGAGGATATAAGATGAACATCAACAAAAGCAAAACGAGGATAATGGAATGCAGTCGAATTAAGTCGGGTGATGCTGAGGGAATTAGATTAGGAAATGAGACATTTAAAGTAGTAAAAAAGATTTGCTATTTGGGGAACAAAATAGCTGATGATGGTCGAAGTAGAGAGGATATAAAATGTAGACTGGCAATGGCAAGGAAAGCGTTTCTGAAGAAGAGAAATTTGTTAACATCGAGTATAGATTTAAGTGTCAGGAAGACGTTTCTGAAAGTATTTGTATGGAGTGTAGCCATGTATGGAAGTGAAACATGGACGATAAATAGTTTGGACAAGAAGAGAATAGAAGCTTTCGAAATGTGGTGCTACAGAAGAATGCTGCAGATTAGATGGGTAGGTCACATAACTAATGAGGAGGTATTGAATAGAATTGGTAAGAAGAGGAGTTTGAGGCACAACTTGACAAGAAGAAGGGACCGGTTGGCAGGACATGTTCTTATGCATCAAGGGATCACAAATGTAGCATTGGAGGGCAGCGTGGAGGGTAAAAATTGCAGAGGAAGACGAAGAGATGAATACACTAAGCAGATTCAGAAGGATGTGGTTTGCAGTAAGTACTGGGAGATGAAGAAGCTTGCACAGGATAGAGTAGCATGGAGAGCTGCATCAAACCAGTCTCAGGACTGAAGACCACAACAACCCACAATGGACTCGCATTCAGGAGGACGACGGTTCAATCCCGTGTCCGTCCGACCTGATTTAGGTTTTCTGTGATTTCCCTTAATCGCTCCAAGCAAATGCCGGGATGGTTCCTTCACCATCTCCCCTAATCCGATAAGACCAATGACTTTGCTGTCTGGTGTCCTCTCCCAAATAACCCAACCCCAACTTAACTCAAGATAGCCGTTGTGGTACAAACTCTTTGTAATAGCCCATGTTAGCCTCAATGCTGGTGAAGTAAAAAGTCCGCTATGTACACTATTCTGGTCGCTATGTGCTGCTTAATTCTGAGCTATACGCTGTGACTGCGGCTCCGACTCAGTGACTCGCTGGATAACAGACTGGAACTCACTCAGTGTGACAAACTGTGACAGAGTGGGTGCGACAGACTGGCTGTCCGGTCTGCGGTAAAGATCTAAATACCGGCGGCCGAGAGGGCGTTGGCAGCCAGTTTCCTGCAAGTCTGTCGTTGGCCCCTATCGATCTTCTCGCAAACTCTTGCCTGGTGTGCTGGCACCAGCTTACGCCTGCACAGTTGTATGCTGCCTGGTGGTGCTGGGGGCACATGACACAGTAAGAGAAGTACACGAGCAGAGAAGGGGCGAATGGGCAATCATACCAGCGACGATAAATGTTGAAAATGCGGAAATCCGCCTAAATAAACGACTTTGACAGATTGTTGCGGCCCAGTGTCTGGGAGCGAGCATCTCGGAAACGGCAAAGCTGGTAGACTGTTCGTGTCCCGCTGTCGTGAGCATCTATGAAACCGGGAGCAGGCAAGAAGAAGTTGGAGATCCGTACCTCATCACAGAACATAAGGGATTGGAGGCTTACCCGTTCTCTAAAGCAGGACATGCAGCGATCTGTGGCATATCTGATGAGCGAGTACACTGATGGCGCAGGCACAAGTGTTTTGAAGCACACCATTCAGGACACAGTGCTGAACAAGGTGTTTTGCAGCAGAGGACCAATACATGTCCCCTCGTTGATCCATGAACACCATAAATTAGTATTACGGCTGACATGGGATCTTCGAGACTGGACTACGGATCAATGGAATCCTGTCGCCTACTCGGATGAATCCCATTTATTGTTAAACCAGGTCGACGGTTGTGCCCAGATACGCTGTCAGCCAGGCGAACGGCTGCTCGAAACATGCAGAGCACCGTAGATACAGGGCAGTGGGAGCAGAATTCTTATATGGGATATTCATCTGGGCTTCCATGGGAACTGCGGTAGTAACGGAAGGCACCATGACAGCTGTGGACTACATGCCACCTATAGCCCCTAATCCTTGATTTCCTCTCCAGCAGCGATGGCATCTTCCAGTAAGAACTGTACGTGTCACAAGATCAGAATCGTGCTCCAATAGTTTGGGGCACATGATAATGAACTCACTATCTTGGCCATCAAATTTGGCTTATCTGAATCCAACGAAACCCAACTGTGACGCTATCGGTCGCCAGCTCCGAGCCCACAAACCATCCGCCCGTAAATTAAAGGAAGTGTGTGACCTGTGCGTAGGCATCTGACGCCACAAACCTCTGGAAACCTACCAAGCACTTATCGAATCCATGGCTCGCAGATTCACTGCCGAATCGCGTCCCAGAGTGGGCCAACACGCTTTTAAGTAGGTAGCCATAATGTTTTGGCTCATCAGCGTACACTGCCTGACAAAAAAAGCGAAATATCCAGAAGGAGAGGATGAAACAAAATGAAACTCACGTGCCCAGCAAGATTCCACGGCCTTGCCCCAACAGATAATGTGTAGGACTAGCTTGGATGTCAATTTCATCAAAGTGCCAGTGTCCAGGATAGAAATGACTTGTTACGACAGCCCTGGGCTAGCTTGTATTAGGAGAGAATACAATGGCATTACGTCGCCCTTCTCAGCCGAATCAGTGCATGTCTTCAGTTCATACTGATACACAGACTTATACTCTCAAGTTCTTTGTAAATTTTACCTGATTTTTTTTTAATCATTGAGATAACATAACCCATAAAGTTTCATTTCGTTTCCTCTTCCACTTCTATGAGCTTAGCTTTTTTGTCAGGCAGTGTAAAAACCGAGGATAGGGGAAGCAGGCGGAGAGTACTTGTGTACGCGACACACCTGGAGCTAGCTGTCCGCAGGGGAAGGTGTTGCACTGCTCGTCCATGGTGTCGTCGCCCTCGCAGTCGCGGCCCTTCAGCGTGGGCGGCGGGTTGTCGCAGCGCCTCTTGCGCTGCCCCCAGCCGCCCCCGCACGTGGCGCTGCACGACGTGGCCGGCCCCCACTCTGACCACCCGCCGTCCACGGCCGGACTGTCCACATCTGCACCACTCCACATTGTTGGACCATCACTGCGTTTCTCATGTTTCCTGGAAATCTGCTCAATATTAACTGCATACAGGAAGCATACGCACCTGGTACCAACAAATACATTTTCAAGCAACTTAACGTCCATAACCAAGGCTAAAGACAAGCTACGAACAAAAGTTTGTGCTATGCATATGAATGCGCTAAAACAAGCTACAGATTAACATAGAAAGAAGAATCCTTTATTGTATGATTACATGATAGCGGAACAAACACTGGTAGCCGTTACTTCTGTAAAATATCTGGGAGTATGCGTGCGGAACGATTTGAAGTGGAATGATCATATAAAATTAATTGTTTGTAAGGCGGGTGCCAGGCTGAGATTCGTTAGGAGAGTCCTTAGAAAATGTAGTCCATCAACAAAGGAGATGGCTTACAAAACACTCGTTCGTCCTATACTTGAGTATTGCTCATCGGTGTGGGATCCGTACCAGGTCGGTTGACGGAGGAGATAGAGAAGATCCAAAGAAAAGTGGCGCGTTTCGTCACAGGGTTATTTGGTAAGCGTGACAGCGTTACGGAGATGTTTAGCAAACTTAAGTGGCAGACTCAGCAAGAGAGGCGCTCTGCATCGCGGTGTAGCTTGCTGTCCAGGTTTCGAGAGGGTGCGTTTCTGGATGAGGTATCGAACATATTGCTTCCCCCTACTTATACCTCCCGAGGAGATCACGAATGTAAAATTAGAGAGATTCGAGCGCGCACGGAGGCCTTCCGGCAGTCGTTCTTCCCGCGAACCATACGCGACTGGAACAGGAAAGGGAGGTAATGACAGTGGCACGTAAAGTGCCCTCCGCCACACACCGCTAGGTGGCTTGCGGAATATAAATGTAGATGTAGATTAAACCACAAAAGCAGTTGCAGCGTTCAAAATGCAGCCGGTAACGTAGAACTAATGTAGATATAAATACACTGGTGTGCAGAACTTAGGGACGAGAGTAATTTTCGCATGATGTGTCAATGTCAAGTAACATAGCACGATGAACCATGGACCCAACATAGAAAGAACGGTTGCAGTATAGTACAGAAGGCAACTGGAAGTAATATACAGTGAGACGAACAGAACTGACACTTTTATTCAAAGACTGTACTGAAGTCACCGTGATTTATGATGGTTCCCTGGATATCACAAAAGTCGGAACATGAATCTTGGTTCAAATGGTTCTAAGCACTATGGGACTTAACTGCTGAGGTCATCAGTCCGCTAGAACCTAGAACTACTTAAACCTAACTAACCTAAGGACATCACACACATCCATGCCCGAGGCAGGATTCGAACCTGCGACCATAGCGGTCGCGCGGTTCCAGAGTGTAGCGCCTAGAACCGCTCGGCCACTCCGGCCGGCGATCATGAATCTTAATAGGGTATGTGATCACCACGGATGGTAATGAATGAACTGCAATGTGCTGCCATCGTGACCACAAGGTTGCTAAGGAGTTCTTGTGGAAGGGCATTCCATTCTTCCTCCAGCGCTGTTGACAACTGTTGGATGGCCTTTGGTGCAAGTAGATATGCTGGAAGACGGCTCCCCAATACATCGCACATGTTATCAATGGGATGTAAGTCAGGGGTATGGGCAGGCCAGACCATTCGCGAGTATCCTCTAGTTTTAAGAGCTCTTCCACCTGTACAATTCGATATGATCGCGCATTGTCATTCATATAAAAAGAAATTAGGGTTGAATGCAACCTTGGAAAGACGCATATAGGGAAGAAGTATAGTGTCACAGTAGCATTGACCAGTGAGTGTATCGTGTTCTGAGATTTAGGGGCTCGGCAAGTCCATGCAACATTACCCTTTCTGTACCACAATACCTGGACCACCAAAATGATCATGTTCGACAATCCTGGAAGTAGCCTCCTGTGGAAAATCTCGGAACACTCAGTGCATCCAGGAACATCATCGAACATGATCGTTTTGGTGGCTGAGGTGTTATTACGAGGGCAGTTCAATAAGTAATGCAACACATTTTTTTTTCTGAAACAGGGGTTGTTTTATTCAGCATTGAAATACACCAGGTTATTCCCCAATCTTTTAGCTACACAACACCATTTTTCACGTAATCTCCATTCAATGCTACGGCCTTACGCCACCTTGAAATGAGGGCCTGTATGCCTGCACGGTACCATTCCACTGGTCGATGTCGGAGCCAACGTCGTACTGCATCAACAACTTCTTCATCATCCGCGTAGTGCGTCCCACGGATTGCGTCCTTCATTGGGCCAAACATATGGAAATCCGACGGTGCGAGATCGGGGCTGTAGGGTGCATGAGGAAGAACAGTCCACTGAAGTTTTGTGAGCTCCTCTCGGGTGCGAAGACTTGTGTGAGGTTTTGCGTTGTCATGAAGAAGGAGAAGTTCGTTCAGATTTTTGTGCCTACGAACACGCTGAAGTCGTTTCTTCAATTTCTGAAGAGTAGCACAATACACTTCAGAGTTGATCGTTTGACCATGGGGAAGGACATCGAACAGAATAACCCCTTCAGCGTCCCAGAAGACTGTAACCATGACTTTACCAGCTGAGGGTATGGCTTTAAACTTTTTCTTGGTAGGGGAGTGGGCGTGGCGCCACTCCATTGATTGCCGTTTTGTTTCAGGTTCGAAGTGATGAACCCATGTTTCATCGCCTGTAACAATCTTTGACAAGAAATTGTCACTCTCAGCCACATGACGAGCAAGCAATTCCGCACAGATGGTTCTCCTTTGCTCTTTATGGTGTTCGGTTAGACAACGAGGGACCCAGCGGGAACAAACCTTTGAATATCCCAACTGGTGAACAATTGTGACAGCACTACCAACAGAGGTGTCAAGTTGAGCACTGAGTTGTTTGATGGTGATCCGTCGATCATCTCGAACGAGTGTGTTCGCACGCTCCGCCATTGCAGGAGTCACAGCTGTGCACGGCCGGCCCGCACGCGGGAGATCAGACAGTCTTGCTTGACCTTGCGGCGATGATGACACACACTTTGCCCAACGACTCACCGTGCTTTTTTCCACTGCCAGATCACCGTAGACATTCTGCAAGCGCCTATGAATATCTGAGATGCCCTGGTTTTCCGCCAAAAGAAACTCAATCACTGCCCGTTGTTTGCAACGCACATCCGTTACAGACGCCATTTTAACAGCTCCGTACAGCGCTGCCACCTGTAGGAAGTCAATGAAACTATACGAGACGAAGCGGGAATGTTTGAAAATATTCCACAAGAAATTTCAGGTTTTTTCAACCAAAATTGGCCGAGAAAAAAAATGTGTTGCATTACTTATTGAACTGCCCTCGTATTTGGGAAGGCACAATGTTGCACGAACATACTGCCTTCCAAATCTTTGAACACTGTCCACTCACTAGTCGACATTATTGTGACACTGTACTCCTTCCCCATCTGCGTCTTTTGAGGAGTGCATTCGTCCCTAACTTCATTTTTCAGGATGAGAACGCGCGACCACATCGAATTGTACAGATGGAAGAGCTCTTGAAATGAGAGGATACTCGGCGAATGGACTGGCCTGCTCGTTCTTCCGACTTAAATTCCATCGAGCACATGTGGGGTGCGTTGGAGAGACCTATTGCAGCAAAATTAGAATTATATTAATGCCTTCGGCTGCTGACGGGCGTTGATGTATATCAACAGGGACAGATGAAAATGTGTGCCCCAAGCGGGACTTCCATCCTTTCTTTTTTTTTTTTAATTTCCTTTTTCTTCGTTGTATCTGTTGGGGGGGGGGGGGACACGTCGCAAGAGACACCCGTTTCATTTCGTCATCGATTCATTCACTCAGTTAGGGATTCATCTGAGCCACCGAGGGCACAGAGGATAGTGCGACGGCAGGGACTATCTCGCGCACGCCTCCCGCGAGACCCACATTCTCACCTTATATGTCCACACACTACATTCGTAGTGTCCCTACCCAACACACTTATTACTCGTGGAAGACTCAAGTCCCGTAAGAGTTCGGGTAATAAGTGTGCATCATGGCTGGTATTGCCAGAACTATATACTTATATGGATATGGTGTCTACCCTTTCGGACATGTCAACATGCACCAGCGACCATCCAGCAACTGTCAGCGGCGCTGATGGGGAATGGAGTGCCCTACCATACGAACATCTTACCAACATGTGGACATGATAGGTATCCCCAACGCATTCCGCACGTGCTCGATGGGATTTAAGTAGAGGGGAACGACCACGCCAGCCCATTTGTCGAATATCCTCTCGTGCCAAGAGCATCTCCAGTTGCGCTGTTCGATGCGGTCGCGCAGTTTGATCCATAAGGAAATAGTCAGTGCCGAATACACCCTACTGAGATCCATGTCCCGGCTTTTGCAATGTCCAGGGGACCATGATGAATCGCCGTGACTTCAGTGTTAATACTGTCTCTGAGTAAAAATGTCATTTCTGTTCATCTCATTGCGTATTTCTATCGGCTATCTTCTGGTACTGTCTGTTTGTAACAGCAATTCTTTCTTTGTATGGTCCAGAGATTCATCGAGCAATGTTACTTGGCAGTGAAAGTTGCTTCCATAAGTAAGTTTCTCACAGCGGTGTATATTACGACAGTTGAAGATGGGTGAAGGCCCCATAAATTGAGCTATACAACAATGTGGCTGTTTGCTATATTTCTTCACACGATGCTTCACCTTACCTTCTTCAAGTTTATTTCCTTTGTAGAGCTCTACTATACATTCGTTCCACCTTTAAGCCTTTTCTTCTTTGCTTAGTACTGGCTCGACAACTGAGCTCTGTTTCCTATAGGCGGCATTTTTCCTCAGTTATGCATGCTGCACAATGGGCAGGAGATACACTACTGACCATTAAAATTGCTACACAAAGAAGAAATGCAGATGATAAACGGGTATTCATTGGACAAATATATTATACTAGAACTGACAAGTGATTGAATTTTCACGCAATTTGGGTGCATAGATCCTGAGAAATCAGTACCCAGACCAACCACCTCTGGCCGTAATAACGGACTTGATACGCCTGGGCATTGAGTCAATTAGAGCTTGGATAGAATGTACAGATCTGGAGAATGTGCTGGCCAGGGCAGCAGTCGAACATTTTCTGTATCCTGAAAGGCCCGTACAAGACCTGCAACATGCGGTCGTGCATTATCCTGCTGAAATGTTGGGTTTCGCAGGCGGATCGAATAAAGGGTAGAGCCACAGGTCGTAGCACATCTGAAATGTAACGTCCACTGTTCAAAGTGCCGTCAATGCGAACAAGAGGTGACCGAGACGTGTAACCAATGGCACCCCATACCATAACATCGGGTGATACGCCAGTATGGCGATGACGAATACACGCTTCCAATGTGCGTTCACCGCGATGTCACCAAACACGGATGCGATCATCATGATGCTGTAAACAGAACCTGGATTCATCCGAAAAAATGACGTTTTGCCATTTGTGCACCCAGGTTCGTCATTGAGTACGCCATCGCAGGCGCTCCTGTCTGTGATGCAGCGTCAACGGTAACCGCAGCCATGGTCTCCGAGCTGATAGTCCATGCTGCTGCAAACGTCGTCGAACTGTTCGTGCAGATGGTTGTTGTCTTGCAAAGGTCCTCATTTGATGAATCAGGAATCGAGACGTGGCTGCACGATCCGTTACAGCCATGCGAATAAGATGCCTGCCATCTCGACTGCTAGTGATACGAGGCCGTTGGGATCCAGCACGGCTTGCCGTATTACCCTGCTGAACCCACCGATTCCATATTCTGGATCTCGACCAACGTGAGCAGCAATGTCACGATACGATAAACCGCAATCGCGATAGGTTACAATCCGACTATAATCAAAGTCGGAAACGTGATGGTACGCATTTCTCCTCCTTACACGAGGCATCACAACAACGTTTCACCGGGCAACGCCGGTCAACTGCTGTTTGTGTATGAGAACTCGGTTGTAAACTTTCCTTATGTCAGCACGTTGTAGGTGTCGCCACCGGCGCCAACCTTGTGTGAATGCTCTGAAAAGCTAATCATTTGCATATCACAGCATCTTCTTCCTGTCGGTTAAATTTCGCGTCTGTAGCACTCATCTTTGTGGTGTAGCAATTTTAATGGCCAGTAGTGTATAATCTCGCTATGATGCGCAGTAGGAGGAGCGCATCGTGAGGAAGGTAAGGCAATGCCACGACCGCCATTCCAATTCCTGTTCTTTGGCTGTACATATTCAGAAACCAGTCTCTCTTTTATTCACCGTCTACGATTTAAATAACCCTTGAAGACATGGTGACAGGCTGAACAGTGTACACACGCAACATCTGCAAAAGTGAATGGGGCTAGATGGCTGCAGTCGCGAATTTTTCGCAGAGAGGACGATTTATGGTAAGCCTCCAATCGTGCTCAAATGTCTCTAATTTCATCTTCATGTAATTTTTGCGAGATATACATAGGAGGAGGCAATATGTATATTGGTTGACTTTTCTAGGAACGTACGCTCTCGGAACTTAACAGTGAACCGTAACGTGATGCAGAAAGCGTCTCTTGCAGCGTCTGGCACTGGATTTGCCTGAGCATCCCCTTGACGCTTCCGCACTTACCAAATGGACCTGTAAGGAATCACGCTGCTATTTATTGGAATTTCTCTATTTGCTCTACCAGTCCTGTCTAGTAAGGATCCCAGTCTGAAGAGTATACGACCAGTATTGGTCGAACGAAGATTTTTAAGCCATCGCCTTTGTAAGTGGACAACATTTCCTTTCAGTGAATCTCAGTCTGGCATCTGCCTTGCCAGCGATTACTTTGATGTGGTTATTCCTCTTCAAATCGTTCCATACCAATGGTTGGTTGTGGTCTTCAGTCCTGAGACTGGTTTGATGCAGCTCTCCATGCTACTCTATCCTGTGCAAGGTTCTTCATCTCCCAGTACCTACTGCAACCTACATCCTTCTGAATCTGCTTAGTGTATTGATCTCTTGGTCTCCCTCTACGATTTTTATCCTCCACGCTGCCCTCCAATGCTAAATTTGTGATCCCTTGATGCCTCAAAACATGTCCTACCAACCGATCCCTTCTTCTAGTCAAGTTGTGCCACAAACTTCTCTTCTCCCCAATCCTATTCAATACCTCCTCATTAGTTACGTGATCTACCCACCTTATCTTCAGCATTCTTCTGTAGCACCACATTTCGAAAGCTTCTATTCTCTTCTTGTCCAAACTGGTTATCGTCCATGTTTCACTTCCATACATGGCTACACTCCATACAAATACTTTCAGAAACGACTTCCTGACACTTAAATCTATACTCGATGTTAACAAATTTCTCTTCTTCAGAAACGATTTCCTTGCCATTGCCAGTCTACATTTTATATCCTCTCTACTTCGACCATCATCAGTTATTTTACTCCCTAAATAGCAAAACTCCTTTACTACTTTAAGTGTCTCATTTCCTAATCTAATCCCCTCAGCATCACCCGATTTAATTTGACTACATTCCATTATCCTCGTTTTGCTTTTGTTGATGTTCATCTTATATCCTCCTTTCAAGACACTGTCCATTCCGTTCAACTGCTCTTCCAAGTCCTTTGCTGTCTCTGACAGAATTACAATGTCATCGGCGAACCTCAAAGTTTTTACTTCTTCTCCATGAATTTTAATACCTACTCCGAATTTTTCTTTTGTTTCCTTTACTGCTTGCTCAATATACAGATTGAATAACATCGGGGAGAGGCTACAACCCTCTCTCACTCCCTTCCCAACCACTGCTTCCCTTTCATGCCCCTCGACTCTTATAACTGCCATCTGGTTTCTGTACAAATTGTAAATAGCCTTTCGCTCCCTGTATTTTACCCCTGCCACCTTCAGAATTTGAAAGAGAGTATTCCAGTTAACGTTGTCAAAAGCTTTCTCTAAGTCTACAAATGCTAGAAACGTAGGTTTGCCTTTTCTTAATCTTTCTTCTAAGATAAGTCGTAAGGTTAGTATTGCCTCACGTGTTCCAACATTTCTACGGAATCCAAACTTCTACCAGTTTTTCCATTCGTCTGTAAAGAATTCGCGTTAGTATTTTGCAGCTGTGACTTATTAAACTGATAGTTCGGTAATTTTCACATCTGTCAACACCTGCTTTCTTTGGGACTGGAATTATTATATTCTTCTTGAAGTCTGTGGGTATTTCGCCTGTCTCATACATCTTGCTCACCAGATGGTAGAGTTTTGTCATGACTGGCTCTCCCAAGGCCATCAGTAGTTCTAATGGAATGTTGTCTACTCCCGGGGACTTGTTTCAACTCAGGTCTTTCAGTGCTCTGTCAAACTCTTCACGCAGTATCTTATCTCCCACTTCATCTTCATCTACATCCTCTTCCATTTCCATAATATTGTCCTCAAGTACATCGCCCTTGTATAAACCCTCTATATTCTCCTTCCACCTTTCTGCCTTCCCTTCTTTGCTTAGAACTGGGTTGCCATCTGAGCTCTTGATATTCATACAAGTGGTTCTCTTCTCTCCAAAGGTCTCTTTAATTTTCCTGTAGGCAGTATCTATCTTACCCCTAGTGACACAAGCCTCTACATCCTTACATTTGTCCTCTAGCCATCCCTGCTTAGCCATTTTGCACTTCCTGTCGATCTCATTTTTGAGACGTTTGTATTCCTTTTTGCCTGCTTCATTTACTGCATTTTTATATTTTCTCTTTTCATCAATTAAATTCAATATTTCTTCTGTTACCCAAGGATTTCTATTAGCCCTCGTCTTTTTACCTACTTGATCCTCTGCTGCCTTCACTACTTCATCCCTCAGAGCTACCCATTCTTCTTCTACTGTATTTCTTTCCCCCATTCCTGTCAATTGTTCCCTTATGCTCTCCCTGAAACTCTCTACAACCTCTCGTTCTTTCAGTTTATCCATGTATCATCTCCTTAAATTCCCACCTGTTTGCAGTTTCTTCAGTTTCAATCTGCAGTTCCTAACCAATAGATTGTGGTCAGAATCCACATCTGCCCCTGGAAATGTCTTACAATTTAAAACCTGGTTCCTAAATCTCTGTCTTACCATTATATAATCTATCTGATACCTTTTAGTATCTCCAGGATTCTTCCAGGTATACAACCTTCTTTTATGATTCTTGAACCAAGTGTTAGCTATGATTAAGTTATGCTCTGTGCAAAATTCTACAAGGCGGCTTCCTCTTTCATTTCTACCCCCCAATCCACATTCACCTACTATGTTTCCTTCTCTCCCTTTTCCTACTTACGAATTCCAGTCACCCATGACTATTAAATTTTCGTCTCCCTTCACTACCTGAATAATTTCTTTTATCTCGTCATACATTTCATCAATTTCTTCATCATCTGCAAAACTAGTTGGCATATAAACTTGTACTACTGTAGTAGGCATGGGCTTTGTGTCTATCTTGGCCACAATAATGCGTTCACTATGCTGTTTGTAGTAGCTAACCCGCACTCCTATTTTTTTATTCATTATTAAACCTACTCCTGCATTACCCCTATTTGATTTTGTATTTATAACCCTGTAATCACCTGACCAAAAGTCTTGTACCTCCTTCCACCGAACTTCACTAATTCCCACTATATCTAACTTTAACCTATCCATTTCCCTTTTTAAATTTTCTAACCTACCTGCCCGATTAATGGATCTGACATTCCACGCTCCGATCCGTAGAATGCCAGTTTTCTTTCTCCTGATAACGACGTCTTCTTGAGTAGTCCCCGCCCGGAGATCCGAATGGGGGACTATTTTACCTCCGGAATATTTTACCCAAGAGGACGCCATCATCATTTAATCATAAAGTAAAGCTGCATGTAAAGCTGCATACGAATACTCCTAGCTATTTTATGGATGTGACTGCCTTCAGTGTTTATTCTGCAATTCTGTAATCTTACATAATGTGTCTTTCTGCCTATTTCTGCGCAATATGTTACATTCGCCTCAGTTGCCAGTTGCTTCACCAGGCGTCGGTTCTCTCCAGGTCTTCCTTTTTTCGCTGCAATTTTGTAGCTTGTCATTTCTCTCTACACAACAATATCATCAGCGAAAACCAACATTATGCACTAGATAATTTATGCATATCGTGAAAAGTAATGGTCCTGTAACACTCCCTTGGACTAAGACCGAAGTCACTTTAACGTTTGAAGCTCTCGCTTCATTGAGAATGAAATACTGTCTTCTGTTTGTTAGAAACTTTTGAACCCAATCACATAGCTTGTCCAATATTCCATACATTCGTATTTTGTTCATTGCACGGCAGTGTGGAACTTCCCGAAGTCCAGGGACGCGGCATCTACTGCTTTCCGGGTCTCGTGAACGTGGTAGGGGAGCTAGTACGCTGACGGAACTGCAGTGAGAATGCAGGTTTACTTATATCTCCTTTACACTAGTGACTGCACATAGCGACGTCTTCTGGTGAAAAGAGAATTGAGACAGCAATTTCTTACTAAAAAAATTGTACCACTCAAGAGAGTTATGCAAAACATTTTTTTGAGTATTTTACATGAAAACTGTCTTGGAATTGTCACGTTAACGGTCTTGTCCGCAAATTAAATGCTTGAATTTGTTAAATAAGGATAAACTACTCTGTATCTGATGCTGAATCGCGAATGCTGCTTTAATTCGAGTACTGTCATTCTGTTATGTACAATGTCATAATATTTTGAAGAAATTCTATTTTTTCATGGGGTCATTCCCATACACGTAGGCCTACTTTCTCATGCGAATTATGGTTAATGGTATGGAATTATTCATTCAATGACAAATACTCTTAATGACCAGACGAAAAAATGTTTTGCACTTAAAGGACACTGTGGCGTCGATAGTTACGATACCACAACGTAAGTGCACTCTCTCTACGAGAGAAGACTAACTACACCGACCACAGCGCCCTCTGGCCGACGCTGTGGAGCTCAGCGACTGCCGTCTTGATTTCGCCCCATTTCATCGAGAGCAGACTGTCTGGAAACATCGCTTCTACCACCGAGTGGGCTAGCTTGCTATTGAGACTTTGTGTTAGTTACGTTCAGTTTAAATGGACAGCAACGAGTATTTGTTAGTTTCGAGATTATACAGAACAGTCCTCTTAACTTCGCAGGATTAGACATGGACTACGGCTTCAGACCTACGTGGTCAAACAATGGTTCAAATGGCTCTAAGCTCTATGGGACTTAACATCTGAGGTCATCAGTCCCCTAGAATTAGAACTACTTAAACCTAACTTAACCTAAAGACATCACACACATCCATGCCCGAGGCAGGATTCGAAGCTGCAACCGTAGCAGCAGCGCAGTTTCAGACTGAAGCGCCTAGAACCGCTCGGTCACAGCGGCCGGCCCTTCGTGCTCATCCTAGCCAAAGTTATGTATTCATTTGATATTTACTTGTGTTTTTGACTCTATTAAAAGTGCTAAAGTTACATGCAGTGCTTCACCTCTCCTGCTCCTATTCGCTTCCTTCACTCTCGGCCTATATTACTGAAGCAGTTCACAGGAGCAGACCCACGCACCGCCTGTCCAGGCGGGATACAAAAGACACTTCTTTAACCTTAGTACAGAAAGTCTGAAGACTATTTCACTGAACGAAAAAGAGTGATAAATTTCAGGTTTTCAGTTCTAAACTGAAATGCTTCCTTTTGGAACCCTGTTTTTGTTATGTCCTGTTACGTATTATTTACTGCGTATACCGTATATATTTTTTAATTTTTATAGTTTCATTTTTAGTTTCTATTTTTTTTATCAGAATTCTATGAATTATGTACGCATAATAACTCGTTCCACAACCAAGTCCCATCGTCGCAGATTAGGTGGATTATTGGTAATCAAAGATCCTGTGAATTCACTGTTAGAAATATAAAGCTTTTCGTCACCATTATTTATTCATTGACATACTGTTATTATTGTAATTCTTCAGGCTTCCCCGGCGATCTGTTGATTTCTTGAAGTGTCAGTGACGACACTGATATGCAGCAGAACACCCGACACTTCTTTCTCTCACTATCATTTTACTTAAATTTATTTATTATTATTATATTATTATTATTATTAGGCGCGATTGGACTCTATCGTAACTCGTAAAACAGGGACAGTAAAAGACGCAGTGAAACCGGTACTCTAGCAGTGTCTGAGCGGTGCTGGTGCGTGGAGGTAGTAGTCGGTGTGGGCCAGGGCGATGCCGTCGCTTCCGGAATACTGGTTTTTCTCCCTGTTTTACTCTCTCTGTTAATGCTTATCGCTAAAACGAATATCGCACTAGATGAATCTGGGACGGCTCTATCAAATGGGCACGTGAAATTCCGCTTTAAAAATCATTTTGTTTGTGCGGAAAATAAACCTACGCTTTTCGTGACACAGTGCATCGTATGAAAGATGTGATGAGCAGTATTTGTTAAGGATGATTCAAGCTAAACATTGCAAAAACGAAATTGCAACTTACGAATAAGAGCGAAAATGCGCCGAGAACTCAGAGAGGGGAAGTTAAATACGTATTGCAACATTTTTTTTTTCTCGGTCACTTTCGGTTGAAATGATGCGGAATTTGCTGTGTAACATTGTGGAATATTCCCGCTCCATCCCTATAGTTTTATGAAGTTCAGATAATTGGTGACGCTATACGTAGCCCTCATAATGGCGTCTATAACGGAGGTGCGCTCCAAGCAGACAGCTGTTATTGAGTTTCTTTTGGCGGAAAACCAGAGTACCGCAGATAATCATTGGCGCATGTAGAATGTCTACAGAGACATGGCAGTAAACAAAAGCATTCATTGGGTGAGGCTTCTCTCACCATCGCAAAAAGGTCGCACAAACATGTCCGCTCTCCCGCGTGCCGGCCAGCCACATACGGCTGTGACTCTTGCAGAGCTGGTACGTGCGGACACTCTCATTCGAAGTGATCGACGGATCACGATGAAACACCTCGTTGACCAACTGGACGTCTCTGTTTGTAGTACTGACTCACTCGCCCAGCAGTTGGGGTGCTAAAAGATGTGTGCACACTTGGTTCCTCATCACCTCACAGGACACCATAAAGAGCAATGAAAGACCGTCTGTGTGGAACTGCTTGTGCGTTACGAATGAGGTTATCAATACAGCAAGTCGTTGGCTCCAACGTAGACCCAGTAAAAGTAAAGGAGATCCTCCTAGTAATGTGGCGTAAGGCCGTCACATTGAACGGAGATTATGTGGAAAAATAGAATTTTTTAGCCGAAAGACTAAAGAATAATATGGGGTATTGGAATCCTGAACTATACCAACCTAATTTCAGGAAGAAATGTGTTGCATTACTTACTGTACGCTCTTGTGTGTCTACATATATTAATACTAAGTGACAGGGATAACAGGTAAGACAAATTAGGGACATTTATGGTTCATGCTAGCTGTCTTTTTCCATAGTGGAATAGTACAAATATTGCTTAATGATTGTAAAATGCCGGCCGGGATGGCCGAGCGGTTCTAGGTGCTACAGTCTGGAACCGCGCGACCGCTACGGTCGCAGGTTCGAATCCTGCCTCGGGCATGGGTGTGTGTGTGATTTCCTTAGATTAGTTAGGTTTAAGTAGTTCTAAGCTCTAGGGAACTGATGACCTCAGAAGTTAAGTCCCATAGTGCTCAGAGCCATTTGAACCATTTGATTGTAAAATGTAGCCTCTGCATTGTAGAGCACAACGCCCTGTGGCAGTGATGGTTAAGAATTCTGCGCGCATGCGGTGTTCTGGCTCGCGTGTGGAGTTCTGTCACCTGGCTGCACACTTCCCCCGCTATCACGCCACGTTGTCAGAATAAGAAGAGGGAGCAACTGCGATCTCACGGGATTTCATGGTGAAACGTCCCCTTTCAAACAATTTTACGAGACTGTGCTTAAACTGACACACAGTATTTTTAGCGCAACGCAATCTGACTTTCAAAATTCCCTACAAAAGAATGGCCCTGACTAACATTAAACTATACCTTTCACAAATCACTTACCTCACAAAAATCTTCGCTGCTCAAGCTACTGCAATACAGCGAGCGCCACTACTGCCAGCTAAATAAAAGATTCAAACTACGGAAGGCACTAACTACTGATAGGGATAGTTAGCAAATGAAAGATATTAATAGAGAACAAACAATGTATTTACCTTGATATCATCATATATAAAGCAGTTCATGACAAATTTCAAAACTCCGCCATCTCTCTCCCCACATCCACCACTGCTGGCGGCTCACCTCCAACTGCCCAACGCTACGCGCTGTTCACAGCCAGCTGCCTAACACTACAATGGCGAGTATTACAATAATGCAAAGCAGCCACAGACTGCACACAGCACAGCCAGTGATTTTCATACAGAGGTGGCGTTACTAATAAAAAAACCTAAACAGCCTACTTACATAGCCCCCATGCTCCCCACAAAAAATTTTACAAATTTTGTTGGACACTGGCCAATACATATTTGTTAAAATTTTTTTTCACAATTACAATAGCAAAGAAATCAAATGCACACACTTATTGATACAATGTTGGTCAAAAGCTAAAATTTTCTCACAGTCCATAAAGACAGTCCTGATCGTTGATCACACTAAAATTGCCGTGTTTTTCTCAAAGTCTGAGCAGTAAAAGACAATGCACACAGACGTAGTGGATTTCCATGCAGTCTTGAAGAAGTAGTGTTGTCCTTCCAACGGAAAGACAGTGCTGACTCGACATGCAGACAGGTAATGGGCCACAACAGAGCAAACCCACCACAGAGTCAGTCGAAGTTTTGAAGAGTATTGGTGGGTAGGTCATCACAGAGCAGACCCACTGTAGTCCTGGTAGAGATTACGGTATTGGTGGGCCACCAGAGGCGCAGACCCACTGCAGTCCTTGTAGAAATAATGGTACTGATGGATCATCAAAGATGTAGACCCACTGTAGTCCTTGTAGAGATTATGGTACTGGTGAGTCAGCAACGACGTAGACCCACTGTAGTCCTCGTAGAGATGGCCAGCAGCCATCCGTTGTGACTGTGCAGGTGCACAATCACAATTGAAGAGTCTTGCGGATAATATAGCAAGTCCATAACCACCACTTGTGCACTCACAAAGTCTTTGGAATTGTCCTTAGAACCAGCAATGCTGTTATCCAGTCCCTTGCTGAATTATTAACACACATACAAACACTAACAGTCCCTACTTCTCACATATTGTCCATATACTATGACCAGCAGAAACGTGTGCAGTGAAATGTAACTTACAAGTTAATAATATGATGAACTGGTGTCAATTACAATTTTATAACATAAGAATACAATTACAAAGGTACAAAATACATCATTAAAGAACATAACAATACAGATAACATTTGTAGTACAGGCTTTACAAAAGAATCAAAATAACATATACAACAGTGTTACAGGAATTATGACATAAGTAGATACATAAAAGATCAGAATAAATTTTGAAACATCCACTTCACACATGAGCATTAAAACAAAATAGAATAAATAAAGTCTAAGCATATTTACAAGTTAAATAACATATTATTAATGCCAATTATATTTGAGGATAACAGTATTCCTCATCATAGTGAATGTAGCTTAGTATTAGAAGAAGAAAAATTCTATGAAACTACACAGAGACAGGAAGAAAACAAATACACAAGGGTACACAAACACATAGTGGGATAACACAATGGAAAGGACAGGGTTCGTTTTCAGTGTAACTTTTGGTACTGCAGTCCAACCCAAGACTTCATTCCATAGATCTTTCGTCTTATTTCCACATTTGTTTCCACCAAAAAAATCCTATTCAAGCATGCTTTCTGTATATATATGTTCACATATTTCTTACCTCATTATTTATTTTCCATTATCTTACTTCATCATTTATTTCCAAGAAAATCCTACCTAAACCTGTTGTCCCTAAACCCTACTTTTTTTGGTTCATATCCTCTTTCAAAATACTGTTTTGGCCAAACCATTTTCTTATAGATTTTCAATGTATTTCTTCCAATTCATCACAACTTGTTCTCTTATATAGCCTACCCCCCTCTTAAGCTAACTTAAATCTACTGAGCTCAGATATATATACCAAGGGACGAGGCAATGCAGCATCACATAAAACAATTAATATAAACAGCAATAAAAAAAACGCAGATTTGCGAAGCAAGCAGCATTAAGAAATTAGCAAAGCAATTGTAATATTACAACTAATCTAAAGCAATGTGCAGCAAACAATAAAAATAAATCATTAGTAAAACTGGCTTAACAGAATAATACAAAGTCAAATTCAATAACACTATGCCTGGCAAACAGCAGCAACTTATACCTAAACATGACATAGCTCAAGCAGAAAAAATATTACACTAAAAATGGCCATGTCTAATACCTATGTCACATCTTAACACTAGAGTGATGCATCACGAGAACTTACACTAGCAGATAAGTTACCAAATCGTAAAGAAATTGTTTATGCAATTCCTGTGAAGGGAAATGTCTTTTTATGCTCCCTCATTTTTTGGAAATATATCACAAAACTATTATTTACTGGATCTGGAGACAGAAAATATTTATATTAGTACATCTATAAAATTTTATTTTAACCAGTGCTGCAGTGCAGCTAGAAACTAGATATTAAACAAAATGAGTAAATAAATACATGAAGCAAGCCATATGGCATTTCTCTCAATTCTCGTAGATAGACACTTGTCCTAATCAGGTGTGCAGATGTAAGAATGTTTCCAAGTTATTAATAGCGTCTCGTATTTACGATGCTTTCTACAAAGGGACGTCAATAGCGAGGATAATGGCCTCCCCCTTTTTTTTTCTACCTGTGCCGCTGGAAGGCTAATGGCTTTTTTTTTGTTTTTTGGGCCGCTGTCGCCCAGGTGGGTGCCCGCGACGCATTACGTGCAGGTGGTCACTGAACTTTCTTACCGAAATATTTACGACACCAGTTTCCGCTACAGTGACAGTCTCATATAAAAATATTTCATAGGTCAAGAATTTGGGTTACAAATCTGTAGAAACAAAATCCTATAAATATAAGTGTCCAAAAAAAATATTCGTCAGCATTGTGATACAGTCACGCATTTACACAAATTTCATAACTCTTAAAGTACGATTCTTGGTTTCCAACATACTTCTTCACAAGTCAGAGGCCCTAAATCACTATTCATTACTCCTTACCTTATTACACATATACAAATTCGTCGACGCTTCTTCAATACTTCATCATAAGATACATAGCATAATCAAATTCCTCATATAGCATCAGCTTCTTTATCATAAACATACCGCAACAGCGTAATACACATCGTCATCATAACATCATAAAACCTCAGCCAAATCTCAAAATCGTCGTAGCTTCCTGGAATAATTTCAAAACCCTAAAAAATATTCTCTGCTCATTTCAATAGTGTCATCTACCTCAAACGTACCTTAAAAATCATGATCTCATACCAAATACATCATTCAAAGCTCTCATAGTATCACAATGGTTCCGAAAAAATATGAACAGTTTACAAAGTACAGACAAAATACAATTTCATAAGTGTGAAGGTATCCAACTGTGTAATTGCGTAAACATCTGTCACTGACGTAGTAAGAAAAAATGTTTGTCTCTCAGTTAAATGATCTGATAGCTGTGTAATTCTGTGTTAGAGAAATATGGTACCGATGTGTAAAGTTGTATAAGCAAATACCATATTAGCTAGGGCTCCTTGTGCGTGCCAAACACATGGTACACAAAGTAAGCGTGTACCCCCCTGAGGATTAATGTAATTATACCCTCAGGTGTTACAGATTATTGCAATGGAATGAAATGTATCACGGTATACCTTTGTATCATTGTACTTCAAATATCTTAAAAAAAATGTTTTAAGTACAAAATTAATCACTCAAATGCGTATCCTGTAGCGCTAAATGCGCGTCTTGCTGTAAGATAATTCTGTGGAACTGTCGTAGTTATCGTCCTCTGTAAGCAAAGTTCTGCTAAAGTCAATGTACTTACCTCATGATACACAAAAGTGAAATGCTTTGCGTATAGATATCTTAGTTATTACGCTTATTGCCGTGATGAGGAAAGTACTGTACTGTAACGAATTTTTGTGCTACGAAAAAGGCTGTCTCAGTGTTGCTATACCACAAAAGTTACTACTAAAACATGTTTTAATTTCTTGAATAATGCAGAAAAACTGTGCAGAAATAAAACAGAACACTGCAAAAGCAACATTGTAAATTGTCACTCATTAGTAGCGTCGTGATAAAACTGTGTAGTTGTCACATAAACTAACCACTGTATCATCTGGTATCTCACAGAAAGTACTTTAAATCCAGAACGTATTTTCAAGTAAACCAAAATGTTGCATTAGAATCTCATTAGCAGTACCAGTATGTGTCCTAAGTATGTAAGCCTGATAGTCGTTACGTAATCATGCAACTAACAAGCAAGAATGTACAAATACAACACTGTGTCGTCTGTTCACTATAACAATGCATTCGTAACTTCTGTTTAAAAATGTTCCCTAGGTTCTAGACTGGATACTTAACTTCAAACATTCTTGCATGTTAACAGTTACTTAAGTCTAACAAAGCATACTAGTAATGTAAAGTGAAAAATTTTATGGCAAAGACTAAGTTAAAAAGCAGATCATCTCTCAATAAACGGTTTTACATGTGAAATGTGGTGTAAACCTTTACTCTTCCTAGTACACAGAGTTTCAACTTCAATGCAATTGTCATGCGGTGTACGTCGGTAAAGAATGCTAAATCTTTTCTCAAGGCTAGCGTCTTATGTTATTTTTCTCGGAGCCAGCGGGCGCACGCGGCTGCCTGCTGTGCGAGTCATTGTCTGTCTCTTTGTTGGCGCGCGCCGTTATTGGGATTAGGAGACCGAACTTCTACAAATTCACCTTGACGAGAAGGCCCTGCTCTGTTTGAAGCTCGCCAGTTCTGATGGAATTCAGGTCTGTCGTTTTGTCTGTAGTTTACATAGTTTCTTGTTTGTCGGTCATGTGGTGGAGAATTTCTCCCTGAATCGTAACTCCGCGCTGAACTGTTGCGTCTGAAAGTATTCTGTCTCCCTTGATAATAATAGTTCTGGTTACCATATTGTCTGTTTCTATGATTGTCTCTGTCATATTCATTACTGCGGAGAGGTGATCTTTCCCTGTAATTATTACTACTCTGCCAACGGTTGTTATACGGGTGGTGTCTGTTTCGGTCACGATTTGTGTTGTGAGAATAGCCTTGTCGCGTCCAGTTATTATTTCTTTCATCGCGGAATTGCGACGGATGTGATCTGTAATTGTTGTGCTCCTGCGTTCCGCGATTGTCAGTGTCAATTTCCAGTTCTTGTAACAGTCCCTGAAAAGCTTCAATGTCGTCTTTGCAACGTCCTGCTAAAATAATATGCCGTAAATGTTCAGGTAATTTGATTAAGCAAATTCGGATGAGTTCTGAGGGGCTGTATGGGTCTGAAAGATACTGATTCTTACGCAACATGTCTTCAAAATATTTCATAATACTGGAAAATTCAGATTGTTCGAAACGTTTCATCATTATGATGCTATGTTTTACTCGGTCTTGTGTGGCTTGAGACCAATATGCTGAGAGGAAGGCATGATAAAAATCTCCTTCACTGTGACAATCATGAATGACCGATCGCATTCTTACAGCTGGTTCATTCTCTAAGTAGCCACACATAAATTCTAATCTGTGCTCTAACGACCAGTTGGGAGGAAAACAATGAGAGAATTGATGGAGCCATGCTTGTGGATGAATGTCATTGCCAGAATTCTTAAATGTTTTGAATTTACGTGTAGTAATGAACAGCTTATAGTCAAAATCATCGTGTCGGCGAGTCGCATATCGGTCATTGTTACGTTGTTTCTGTGATTCCATCTCAAAATTCGGTGTGCCTTGCCAATTTCTTTCATAATTTCCGAAATGCGCTGTGTTATTATTTTGTGGTTGTTCCATATTTCTAAGTCCCTCTTCCCGTATTGGAGCGCGAGTGTCCTCTGAAATACGTAATTCTTGTATTACCTGTGTCAGCTGATCTTGTACTTCCCGGATTTCTACTTGGTGTTGCGTATTAATTTGATTCAGATTTTGTTTCAGTTTCCTAATTTGTTCGCTCTCTTCTGTGTCATTAAAGATTACCGGTTTTGTGTCATTCAGATTATCATTTACCTTCGTAGATAAATTATTTAGCTGATCCGAAAGTTCAACTACTTTCTCTGATAATGTACTAATTTCCTCCATGTGTCTTTCTACTGTGTCCTTTAAGTTTTCCTGGGTTTTTGCAAGTTGCATAACCGAATTGGTAGATGCAACTGAGTCAATTTTTGCTTGCAAGGTCTCATGATTTTCATGAACAATAATTTGCAGTTCTTTTATGGCTGCTTCGTGATTCTGTAATGCATTTTCATGCCGCGAAAAAATAGGTTGAAAATGCTCGCAAATTTGTGTTTTTACATCATTACAGACTTTTTGACATTTCGATTCAATGATATGTAACTCGGTAGTTAAATCTTCACGTGTTTGTTCAAGCTTCTTTTCCACTGAGTCTAACTTTTGAAGCTTTTGTTCCATTGCGTCTAACTGTTGCTGTGTTTGTCTCTGGTGTTGTTCCATTGTGTCTAATTTTTCAAGCTTTTGCTGTGTTTGTCTCTGACTTTGTTCCATTGTGTCTAATTTTTCAAGCTTTTGCTGTGTTTGTCTCTGATTTTGTTCCACTGTGTCTAACTTTCGAAGATTTTGTCCCATTGCGTCTAACTGTTGCTGTGTTTGACTCTGATTTTGTTTCATTTGCTGCATTAATTGCAATAATAATGTGTTAGTGTCTGGAATCTGTTCCTCTACACTTTTCGGCAGTGCATTTGCACCGGCAACATTCACATTTTGACAAGCAGAAAATGTGTCTTGACTCATTTGAGAAAACGGTGAGGACCCAAAACCTGAATCTACAGTATTTGCAAAATTGTGTCCTGTCATTCCCGATTCCTGAGGCGAGCTGTTGCCGACCGATCGATCGATAATGCTTCCCTCTACACTAATTGTTTCACTGTCCACGCCATTGTTTGCCACCCGCTCCATTTCCCTATGCACAGTTACCAAATTACTACTTCGAATATTAGTTAATTCATTACACGGTGGCGCTAACACACTGCTTTCGTCTTCGCTGTCATTTCTCAATTTACTTTGGAGCCTAGTGTTACGTTTTTCACACGCCATTATTGTCACAATATTTCACACGACAACACAGAAAAACACAATTTGAAGAGCAAAAATAGGGGAACACATTAACATAGCACTGAAAATAATATCTACTTAATTGCAGCTGCGAAATACTTGGTGCAAATCTACATGCGTGCCACACCTGTTTCACTGTACAACAATGAAAGACTGCAACTACAAAGGAAATTCTCTACAATTACGCGCTAGCAATAAACAAAAGCTACACTAATTACACAAACTACAAGAAAAAATCAGAAGATTCCAGTGAGGTATCCTCGGCTAAGGGTCGACATATGAAACGTCCCCTTTCAAACAATTTTACGAGACTGTGCTTAAACTGACACACAGTATTTTTAGCGCAACGCAATCTGACTTTCAAAATTCCCTACAAAAGAATGGCCCTGACTAACATTAAACTATACCTTTCACAAATCACTTACCTCACAAAAATCTTCGCTGCTCAAGCTACTGCAATACAGCGAGCGCCACTACTGCCAGCTAAATAAAAGATTCAAACTACGGAAGGCACTAACTACTGATAGGGATAGTTAGCAAATGAAAGATATTAATAGAGAACAAACAATGTATTTACCTTGATATCATCATATATAAAGCAGTTCATGACAAATTTCAAAACTCCGCCATCTCTCTCCCCACATCCACCACTGCTGGCGGCTCACCTCCAACTGCCCAACGCTACGCGCTGTTCACAGCCAGCTGCCTAACACTACAATGGCGAGTATTACAATAATGCAAAGCAGCCACAGACTGCACACAGCACAGCCAGTGATTTTCATACAGAGGTGGCGTTACTAATAAAAAAACCTAAACAGCCTACTTACAATGGAAGTGCAACTGAGCAAGGAACAATGAACATCTTGCATGCGGCTTGGTTTCATATTGTATTTACAATACGATTTAATTATTTTTTGCATCCTGAAGACATAATAAAATTTACATCTGACAGCATAGAGGCGGATGCATACAATTTCGCAGATCTCTGCCACTTAGAATGTCACGTAATCCTGTTCAATTACTTTCATAATCGAAAAAAACTTTTCACACACACACTCACACACACACACACACACACACACACACACACACACACATGTTGATCAAAGCACTGTACGACGTTTACAACCTAATTAAGGATAGTTGAGAACTCTTCCGAGGAAAACAACGTAGATCTCCCGAACAGTTCGAATTGCACTGCACAGCGATCAGTTCCATCTGCACATATACAGCGGCACTTTGAACTGAAACGGCAAACGGTATCAAACACAGCTCAAAAACAGATTTTAGACTGGCAATGTTCTCAAAACGTTTAGAAAACTATTCCTGTAATTCTTTCAACGGTACTACTATGAGTTCTTCAAAAGTCGCGTTATCTTTAAAGCCAGTGAGCTCATGGAAATGGTCAATTTTTTGTCAGAAGTTGCTCCTTCTATAATGTGATTTTCTATTTATATGCATTCCCACCAAATAACAAATAAATTGTTTCTCAGCTTGCAACGTCCTGCTGTGGATACTGTGTAATCAAGACCACTTAAAGTGCTGGGTCTACAGTACATTCTGGATGTTCTAATCATCGTTTTTGATTTCATAAATTCAACAATAGTGGGTCTTAATCGAAATTCGTTCCACGCATACATATTGACTTAGCCAACGTTCATTCCAGTATTATATAACGTCTCTATACTCTGTAGCAACTGATGATGTAATAACTCTTGTGCCTTCAGAAAATTTACTATTCATAGCACGAGTTTCACCACGTGTTCCACGCCTGCTAATTTAGCACAAAGTGCATCCTGCTTTACAGAACAATGAACCCAATGCAAATAGTCTGTCGACTGTTGTAATTTCTTGCTCTTTCATCAACAAATAAAACTTTAAATTCTTTTTTCATGGTGTTGTAATGGCATTCCATAGCAGATTTGCAGTACCCGTCGACTATACGACTGCATAATAGATACCGAGAATGCTATCAGTACCTACTGCGTGCGATTCATTTTTCAAGTTTGGGATGATAGATTGCTATACTGCCTCTTTTTGTGCAAACAACAATTGGAACTGTGAACTTCCTTTATATCACGAATAAATAGCAAGATAAACAGCGCTTACACCACGATTCTAACACAACGCTTCTGTGGAATTGAAGAAAATCGTGCCAAAAACGAAATGTTTCTCCAAATGCGGGAAGAAACAGTGTCACTTCACATTGCTAAATGAAACGTCGCGGCGTAACGAGTAGTTCAGGGAAGGACCGAGCGAAGCCGAGACCCGCCGATACATGCTAAGTCTCATAGTGAACGTGTAGCACATCGTGCATGCATGAAGTTCGCAGGCTGTGGCAGACCCTGTCCTATGAAGTGGAAGGGCATGGGAAACGCTAGAGGAGTGTGTAGTGATGTCAACAACTTCATAGCCTTGAGCACTTTATCGCTGTACCTTAATACAAATATAGGGGAAGCGAACTCGAATACCAGATCTTGGAACCGACGTTATATTGCTCAGTTAGGAATGTTGACAGGAACCAAATCACAAAAATGACCTCTCAAATTCGTGTTGTCTATGCGTGAAAGAGAAAATTGGAGATGTGAAAGCTGAAAGCAGTAAGCCTGAGAGTCAGCTTACAGAACTTCATAGCCTACGAAATACTGTGAAAACAAATAATCAAAACATTGTCCAAAATAATCCGTTCAGCGAAGAAGGACAAAACTGTATCAAAGCCACTTATAAGGAAGAAGCAAAAGTATTAAACGAGAATATTATTCGTGAAATTTACGCTAGAAAAGAAATTACTAAGAATAAAAGCCACTGAGTATCATCGCACGAACCAAATGGCAATAGAGAAACGCAAAATAAGCATATAGTACAGTAGGTGCAGCTGTTAATTCCGCAATATAAACACTGCATTACTTTCCAAGGAAAGTAGATTGGGTTTAACGTTCTGTCGATATCCAGGTCATCAGAGACAGAGCCCAAGCTCGGATTGTTTCAGGGACGGGGAAGGAAATAATCCATGCCCTTTCAAAGGAACCATCGCGGCATTTGCATAGAGCGATTTAGGAAAATCACGGAAAACCTAAACCTGGATAGCCGGACGCGAGTCTGAACCGTCGTCCTCCCAAACGCGAGTCCATTGTGCTAACCACTGCCTCACCTCGCTCGGTTGCATTTTTTTGATTGAGAACATTCTCCTTAACTCCATTCTCGGACGTAGGCATAACCGACTCGCTCGTTATTATCTTTGGAAGCGTCTGAGTAAAGGAGTCTAAAATGTTGCTACGCTTGAGCGGCCTAATGTAATGCACAGCGATAAAAATTGAGATCTATATCGTCTTTGGCGGAGCAGCAAAAGTTCATCTTGGCTACTAGTCGGCGAATGCATGATGGTGGTGTGGGGTGAGTGGGTCCTTAAGTGGGAGTCTTGCATGTAGATCGTCGGGAGACATTTGCAACTCTTGTTGGAGATTTTCAAGTTGTACTGCTGCTCGTCGTCCTGTTGTAAGGCAGTTTATGACTAATCGGGCAACGAGCCGTAAAAAAAGAAGTGTCCAGGTAATGAACTGGCTGGCATGCTAGGCAAAGAATCAGCGATGATGGGAACACTAGAACTAGACTTTCAAAGAGATGAATTAGAGACACAGTTGGGACGCCGCACCCTGAAGAAATGGGAAGAAGAATGGCAAAATACACTCCTGGAAATGGAAAAAAGAACACATTGACACCGGTGTGTCAGACCCACCATACTTGCTCCGGACACTGCGAGAGGGCTGTACAAGCAATGATCACACGCACGGCACAGCGGACACACCAGGAACCGCGGTGTTGGCCGTCGAATGGCGCTAGCTGCGCAGCATTTGTGCACCGCCGCCGTCAGTGTCAGCCAGTTTGCCGTGGCATACGGAGCTGGAGCTCCATCGCAGTCTTTAACACTGGTAGCATGCCGCGACAGCGTGGTTCGTGAACCGTATGTGCAGTTGACGGACTTTGAGCGAGGGCGTATAGTGGGCATGCGGGAGGCCGGGTGGACGTACCGCCGAATTGCTCAACACGTGGGGCGTGAGGTTTCCACAGTACATCGATGTTGGCGCCAGTGGTCGGCGGAAGGTGCACGTGCCCGTCGACCTGGGACCGGACCGCAGCGACGCACGGATGCACGCCAAGACCGTAGGATCCTACGCAGTGCCGTAGGGGACCGCACCGCCACTTCCCAGCAAATTAGGGACACTGTTGCTCCTGGGGTATCGGCGAGGACCATTCGCAACCGTCTCCATGAAGCTGGGCTACGGTCCCGCACACCGTTAGGCCGTCTTCCGCTCACGCCCCAACATCGTGCAGCCCGCCTCCAGTGGTGTCGCGACAGGCGTGAATGGAGGGACGAATGGAGACGTGACGTCTTCAGCGATGAGAGTCGCTTCTGCCTTGGTGCCAATGATGGTCGTATGCGTGTTTGGCGCCGTGCAGGTGAGCGCCACAATCAGGACTGCATACGACCGAGGCACACAGGGCCAACACCCGGCATCATGGTGTGGGGAGCGATCTCCTACACTGGCCGTACACCACTGGTGATCGTCGAGGGGACACTGAATAGTGCACGGTACATCAAAACCGTCATCGAAACCATCGTTCTACCATTCCTAGACCGGCAAGGGAACTTGCTGTTCCAACAGGACAATGCACGTCCGCATGTATCCCGTGCCACCCAACGTGCTCTAGAAGGTGTAAGTCAACTACCCTGGCCAGCAAGATCTCCGGATCTGTCCCCCATTGAGCATGTTTGGGACTGGATGAAGCGTCGTCTCACGCGGTCTGCACGTCCAGCACGAACGCTGGTCCAACTGAGGAGCCAGGTGGAAATGGCATGGCAAGCCGTTCCACAGGACTACATCCAGCATCTCTACGATCATCTCCATGGGAGAATAGCAGCCTGCATTGCTGCGAAAGGTGGATATACACTGTACTAGTGCCGACATTGTGCATGCTCTGTTGCCTGTGTCTATGTGCCTGTGGTTCTGTCAGTGTGATCATGTGATGTATCTGACCCCAGGAATGTGTCAATAAAGTTTCCCCTTCCTGGGACAATGAATTCACGGTGTTCTTATTTCAATTTCCAGGAGTGTACTACACAGTACAACGAAGTATAACTTTCAAGAACACGACCAAGATCTGGCAGACATCCCTGAGAACCTCAAAAATTGAAGTTATTGCCTTATGCGAACTGGACATAATAAAATTATTCATGAAGAACAATCCCCGTACTGCGTCTTTGGAGCAAACCTAATGGTTTTGCATATCGTCAAAGATTACACAGCTGTACATGACATACGATGTCATTTGGACCTAGGAAACCACATAGCCCAGATTCTAGTGGCTGACTCACCTATACGGAATTCCTTTCTTCATACTGAACCACTCCTATTCTTATGCAGCCAAGCTACTCGGTGGCGACCACCAACACACCTTGTTAGATCTCTTGCCTACCACGATGCATTCGTCGCTTCAGTGGGCTTACCCACACAACTCTGTGCGCTACTTGGTGCGAGTCCACACCTATGGCTGGGTGTTAGGTTGGATACTGAGCACAGTTACCGCCACCCTTGATGAGATGCTCTTCAAGGTATTAGGGTTACCCTCCAACGCCACGCCAGTCGTCTTCGCCTCCGGACTGAGAACAGGCACGTTTTATAAGGAGATACAATCTTAGTACTTGCCCAGGAGCATTTTCATCCACAAATCTCTTCCACTCCTGTTCTACCTCAGTGGGCATTGGTGCACCCACGTAGGTGGAACCTCTGCCACTGTAGTTGGCCATCACTCCTGTACCCTAGGGCGCCCTCTCCGTGCAGGTGACTAGATATACAAGCACTGCAAGCACGTGCCCGCTCTGCATGGTGTTCACTCGCCCATAGTGTGCGAGAAAGAGGGAGCATAAACTACACACGTCTTGGCAAAAGTTGCCGAAAATCAGCGACACTACCTTGCAAAATGTCACAGCCGCTTGTGCGGCTCGCGTAGCCGCAGAGCAATCACTTGGATGTGCAAAAAATCGTGTGGCATTGTTGGCCGGGAGGCCCCAACCGGGGAAGTTCGGCCTACGAGTGCAAGGCTTATTTCAGCCGAAGCCACGTTGGGCGACTTGCATGCCGATGACGAGAATGAAATGATGTTGATGAGGACAACACAACACCAGTCCACAAGCGAAGAAAATCTCCAGCCGAACCAGGTTCAGAAATGGCTCAAATGGCTCTAAGCACTATGGGACTTAACAGCTGAGGTCATCAGTCCCCTAGACTTAGAACTACCTAACTAACCTAAGGACATCACACACTTCCATGCCCAAGGCAGGATTCGAACCTGCGACCGTAGCAGCAGCGCGGTTCCGGACTGAAGTGCCTAGAACCGCTCGGTCACAGGGGGCTATGGCGAATGCCCGGTGAACATCACCTGCCAGCGTGTGTAGTGCCAAAAGTAAAATTCGGAGGCGGTGGAGTTATGGTGTGGTCGTGTTTTTCATGGAGGGGATTGCACCCCTTGTTGTTTTTCGTGGCACTATTACAGCACTTGCCTACGTTGATGTTTTAAGCATCTTCTTGCTTCCCACTGTTGAACACCAATTCAGGGATGGCGATTGCATCTTTCAACACGATCGAGCACCTCTTCATAATGCGTAGCCTGTGGCGAAATAATTACACGGCAATAACATCCCTGTAATGGACTGGCCTGCACAGAGTCTGGACCTGAATCCTATAGAACAACTTTGGGAAGTTTTGGAACCCCGACTTCGTGCCAGGCCACACCGACCGACATCGGTGCAGCACTCGGTGAAGAATCGGCTGCCACCCCCAAGAAACCTTCCAGCACCTGATTGAAAGTATGCCTGCGAGAGTGGACGCTGTCATCAACACTAAGGGTTGGCCAACACCATATTGAATTCCACATTACCGATGGATGGCGCCACGAACTTGTAAGTCACTTTCAGCCAGATGTCCGGATACCTTTGATCAAATATCGTATAAAAGAAACCGCTGAAGATGTAGAAAATAATGGTTATGTTGGATTGAAGAGTACAGCTGGCAAGTTACAGTAATCAAAGAGAAACGTATAAAATTACATTTTGAATTTCTGTGCACACACGTCATTCATAACTGATCTGTTTTCCTAATATAGCCTAATAATTACTGTGTATTTTGAAAACATGAGTAGCCTAATGGCAACAATTTCAAAAATTAATAAAATTTAAAAAAGACGGTCAAATGCTTTGTGAAATGATTTTGTCTAAAATTAAGAAGTAAAACAGGTTAAAGAAGGATTTGATACACATCTGAATGATGCTCGAAAACAAATATAAGAAATGAGACTGCGCTGTCTACATAATTCACCATACAAATATCCTCTAGTATTCTTTAAAATTCTAAGATTCTGCGTTAAACACTGAACTTCAAATTCTCAATGGGCACCTAATTTGCTGTACGTGATTTCGAGCATCATTCAAAGACGTGACAAATGCTTATTTAATCTGTTTTATTTCTTACTTTTAGACAAATCATTTCACATAACATTTGACCTTTTTTATTTCAATTTTTCCATTGGCAGTTAAATATCAACCAATGTAGCTTTTTATGCACCTTGAAGAAATGAACTTTCTGACACTTCATTCACAACTAGCACACGCTGTTCGTGAAATATTTCAGTTTTCCATCAAATCGATAAGTAATTTTGCTTAACTATCCTGATTACTATCAAGCAACTAAATCTTTTTTTTTTTTTTTTTTTTTTACTAGACGTTACTCTGGTCAATTTGATAGCCCATTTGTCCATTTCCCGCATTTCGATTGCTTACGAAAACCCAAATAAAAAAACTTCCCTCGAATCATTAATTATCCAGATTATACTCAAACTATTAATTTTATTTCATTACTGTTAATTTTATTTCATTAAGTAAAAGCCGCCGCCGATTTTTTTATTCAAAAAGAATGGATACGTTTACGCTATCCATGACTGAAAAGTTTCCAATTTTTCATACATGCTTTACTATAGTAGTTCATTTGCCCATTTCACGTTCAAAGTAGTTGCGTTTTACTGAGTAGAAGGAAGACTAAAGTTCAAAAGTCTAACGCTAATCACGTCTTTCGGGAGGAGCCGTAGCGCGGGGCAGGCAATCAACCTTGGACTGATATGATTTGAAGAAGCAACAGAAAATCTAAGTCAGGACGGGTCGACGAGGATTTTAATTCCCACTCCTTAACGAGTTCGGTGTGTTAACCATTGCGCTAATTTATTTTGCTGTTTAATACAAGTACATTCGACACCCTGGCTATATTGCTACATTTCTCGAGTATCGTTCAAGCCGTTCAACTGTAAGGCTCAAAAATCTTTACGGTTGCATAATTGGGAGCGCGTATACGTGCATACGCGGAGAGAACAAGAACAAATGTTTTAATCTCGGGGCAGAGCCTGGACGCCGTCGGTAACTTACCTGGAGGCTCGCAGTTGGCGGTCCACATCATCTCGCCATCCTCAATGCCCACGCTAAAAAAGTACGCCACAAGTGGCTCCTTGGTGTTCACCGCCAGGAATAGCAGCCCATTCCACCACACCAACAGCTTCGTCTCTGTCCACCTACACAGAGTTGTAAATAATATGGGCAGTACAATATTACTAGGAATAAACTGATTACTACATAAACAAAACAAAAATGACGAATTCCAGCATGCTGAAGTAGCTTGCGTAAGCAACTTCTGTTAATGAGTAAAACGCAAAACCGGTGTAAGTTGCAAATTGGTTGTCATTTGCTATCCAGTTGTGTGTGACCGTTTATTAATACCCCCTTTCTCTCAGAGACGGATGGGCATCTGAAGTCGAAATATATGCCACATACTAAGATCTGTGGTACCTTGGAAGTGTAAAAATTTTATTTGCACACCTTGCCATTTTTAATATCGATAATAGGAAAAAGTCACCGAAATTCTCGTTTCCAGGGATGGATGAACTATCTGTATACATAAATAAGTTCCTCCGAAACCTTCAGTGCGAGAGTCCTACTTGCACTTATCCGGATTTTTCAAATTAAAAACACATTTATTTTTCGACGTAATTCCTTGTGAACTGCACGTTTTCCAACGTACTTCCAGTGACTAAGCGCGACTCTGAGAGGTCTGCATGTTTCTCATTTGCCAAAAGCTTATTAGACGCAACACTTTTCCAACTGCACATCTTGTTAGATATGACAATAAACCAGAAGTCAAATGATGCCAATTCTGGCTAATAGTTTGGAATCCCAATATTACATACTTCAAATTGCTCTGCTTCTGCATTGCCAAAGCATATTTATAGATATATTTTATGTAAATGTTGCACCACAGCTTGTACGTATTTAAAGAACGCTCGCTGCTGTTCGATAAAAGGTTTATATTGATTATTAGTTCCAACCACACAAATCGTTGCTCTCACAGAGTTATTAAATGTAACAAGAACATAGCGAGTAGTTCGTTGATTTATTTTCAAGGTCAAAATGCTTGAGTCACGATGCCAGACGCATTTCGTGTAAAAAAGGCCGACATAAAATTACACGGTAAAAGTTCATTGAAAAACATGGATTCCTCACACAAAGCCGTTAGCAAACACGTATTTGGTATGATCTCTCAGGTTTTTCGGGGTGATACATTCATGGTGTGCTTCTGGGTGTTCTGCCGAGTTATTGTTTCTATATGCTAATACGTTAATGCGGAACTGGTGGACAAATCAGAAACAGAAGGCTTCTCTCGATAGCCATACTATTCAGTCACGTAATGGCTTGTCAAATACTGTGTGGATTTCATATTGTTATATAAACAGCGTACGGCACCAGATCTACATCTGTTTCTCAATATTACCTATATATACTTTTTCACTTTCTTCTATGTCTTTCCTGAAGTAAAACCTTGATAAGTACTAATGGTTATGTTTTCCCTCTCCTGTATTCTCTTTATTGAGAGCCTGGATTAATTAGCAGTGCCTGCAGCCCTCTCAAACACAGGTTTAATGATGTTATTGCTTCCTCACACTGCATATAATAAAATGTGTTGATAATGGAGGGCTCTCCCTGCACCTATGTTGCATGAAGACAGAACTGCCATATTGTATAGTAAAGAGATAAGCGTACTTGAATCGGAAATCAGTGGGAAACCTTTTGGGTTGTAGGAATCGTATTTGAGACTATATTAGTGTAGGATATACAGAGATGTTCTGTGTGAATGAGGAGAGGTGGGACTTTGATAAGATGTGGAAACATGTGTCTCTGGGGGAATATAAATACACTCCTGGAAATGGAAAAAAGAACACATTGACACCGGTGTGTCAGACCCACCATACTTGCTCCGGACCCTGCGAGAGGGCTGTACAAGCAATGATCACACGCACGGCACAGCGGACACACCAGGAACCGCGGTGTTGGCCGTCGAATGGCGCTAGCTGCGCAGCATTTGTGCACCGCCGCCGTCAGTGTCAGCCAGTTTGCCGTGGCATACGGAGCTCCATCGCAGTCTTTAACACTGGTAGCATGCCGCGACAGCGTGGACGTGAACCGTATGTGCAGTTGACGGACTTTGAGCGAGGGCGTATAGTGGGCATGCGGGAGGCCGGGTGGACGTACCGCCGAATTGCTCAACACGTGGGGCGTGAGGTCTCCACAGTACATCGATGTTGTCGCCAGTGGTCGGCGGAAGGTGCACGTGCCCGTCGACCTGGGACCGGACCGCAGCGACGCACGGATGCACGCCAAGACCGTAGGATCCTACACAGTGCCGTAGGGGACCGCACCGCCACTTCCCAGCAAATTAGGGACACTGTTGCTCCTGGGGTATCGGCGAGGACCATTCGCAACCGTCTCCATGAAGCTGGGCTACGGTCCCGCACACCGTTAGGCCGTCTTCCGCTCACGCCCCAACATCGTGCAGCCCGCCTCCAGTGGTGTCGCGACAGGCGTGAATGGAGGGACGAATGCAGACGTGTCGTCTTCAGCGATGAGAGTCGCTTCTGCCTTGGTGCCAATAATGGTCGTATGCGTGTTTGGCGCCGTGCAGGTGAGCGCCACAATCAGGACTGCATACGACCGTGGCACACAGGGCCAACACCCGGCTTCATGGTGTGGGGAGCGATCTCCTACACTGGCCGTACACCACTGGTGATCGTCGAGGGAACACTGAATAGCACACGGTACATCCAAACCGTCATCGAACCCATCGTTCTACCATTCCTAGACCGGCAAGGGAACTTGCTGTTCCAACAGGACAATGCACGTCCGCATGTATCCCGTGCCACCCAACGTGCTCTAGAAGGTGTAAGTCAACTACCCTGGCCAGCAAGATCTCCGGATCTGTCCCCCATTGAGCATGTTTGGGACTGGATGAAGCGTCGTCTCACGCGGTCTGCACGTCCAGCACGAATGCTGGTCCAACTGAGGCGCCAGGTGGAAATGGCATGGCAAGCCGTTCCACAGGACTACATCCAGCATCTCTACGATCGTCTCCATGGGAGAATAGCAGCCTGCATTGCTGCGAAAGGTGGATATACACTGTACTAGTGCCGACATTGTGCATGCTCTGTTGCCTGTGTCTATGTGCCTGTGGTTCTGTCAGTGTGATCATGTGATGTATCTGACCCCAGGAATGTGTCAATAAAGTTTCCCCTTCCTGGGACAATGAATTCACGCTGTTCTTATTTCAATTTCCAGGAGTGTAGATGTGGATGGCAAGGTGGAAGGCACTGTGTTCAAGGACTTGGAGGAAGTGGTAGATCTTATGAAGAACAGGTATCCAGGCAATGATGGTCTGTCAGAGATAGGTCGGATGAAGTTACGGAGGGATTTTTTGTTTTCTTTATGGTTATGTCATTCCCCCAGTGTGAGCTGGCAGCATAGTGTGATCAGCGTGCAGTTGTACAGATTTCAAATTATACAATGGACTTTAAAATACAGAAAAATGGTAAAACAGATGATGGAATGAAAAAAATGGTGATACTGCTGGTAGCGTTGTCAGCTTCGATAATGCTTCATGTGGCGTTGTTGTTTTGCTGCTGACAAGAACGACTGGTGCATTTAAGTTATCTGAGGGGTGGTGTTTGAAAGTTTGATGAACAGCTCTGGGTAAAACAATGTGGAAAGGGGCTGTGAGGAGATAAATTGAATGGATAAGGAGCTGGTTTTAGGAGTATTAGTTGGTGTAGCAAGCATTTATGGGCGACGATGTGAAGGACTGGATAAAAGATAAGACTTGTCGCGCTTGGTGGAGATTGGCTGCAATAGGATGGTTTGTACTGTGCAGAGCTGAATGGGAGAAGGTGAAATGAAATTAAAAAAAGTTTCTGATAGTGGGTTGTAACTGAATTTTCACTTCATGACGATCTGTCACCCAGATGCTTCTCGAGATCAACTTTTGCCTTAGCTGTAAGAGAGCTCACAACTACGTCAATTCACTATGAAGTGACATAACTGTCTTTTGAAGAACTCTTCTATACTTCTTAACTCAAATAAAATAATTACACAGCTGAGTAAACACATCACACATTAAATAGCGCGACATATCTGAAGTGAATCTTACGACATCAGCTCAAAGAGTATGTGGAATCAAGTTACATTTCTGACTTAAAATATTTCAGTTGTTTTTGGGCTTGGTACTGTAGACAGCGCCCATTTCTCTCTGCCATCCGAAACACCGCTAAGCCGTGACGCCAAAGCATAAACGATCCCTTCATAGCACGTGGACATGTTCAATCGCCGTTGCGGTTTGCCAGTGTTTTGCGTCGCCGGTTATTTCATCTCTACATATATACCAATAAAAAACGCGCACAGTTGCATGTTCTCTTTATACTAACTACCTAACATACGGTTTCAACTTTTGCAAACAGCTTTCGTTAGCCGAAGAGTTTACTAATGGAACATGTTATTCCAGAGAATCTCATGTTACACTACAAGGGGTTGTTTAAAGGTATCTAAGTTGGTGAAAACAAAGTGGGAACGGTTTTTGGAAAATGTAGTGGTGGCACTGAGATGGAGAATGGAACACGCAGACACTTTGAATTGTTGGAGTATGTGGGGACATACAGAGGGGTAGATATTTTGTAGCACTATAGCGACAAGTTGGCTGATCGTTTATGGAAAATATTTTGGAATAAAAAAAACTGAAGGCGGAACAGGCAGACACTTCAAGTTGATGGTTGTATATGGGAACGTTCAAATGGATGGATATTCTGCAGCACTATGGTGATAGGATGGGTGATGGTTTCGACTGTGGGTGAGGGACATGGGGAGCTGGTTGGATGGAGTGGCATGTCACTAGGACGGATAAGTAAAAATAACTTCAGGTTTTGTGGAGTGTGATTTAGTTTTGTGCTTATAAGTTGGAGGGGGTTGGTCACAGGTGTTGGTTCAAATGGCTCTGAGCACTATGGGACTTAACATCTGAGGTCATCAGTCCCCTAGACTTAGGACTACTTAAACCTAACTAGCCTAAGGACATCACATACATCCATGCCCGAGGCAGGATTTGAACCTGCGAGCGCAGCAGCAGCAGCGTGCTTCCGGACTGAAGCCCCTAGAACTGCTCGGCCTAGCGGCTGGCTCGCAGGTGTTGCATGTGAGAACATATTTTAGACTGGTTGAGGCATGTAGGGAGTTCATTTTATTTATTTATTTCAAATTCCATGAATCAATAGAGTGATGAATCACAAGGATGTGAGTTGGCTGTGTAGAATGGCGTGAAGAGATGGGGACATTGAATTCGGATTTGATGGTAGACGTCAGTAGGGAATGTAGGTTAGGTCATTATCTGAAGTGTAGATGTGATTACTATCGGATTTTTTATTCAGGAGACTCTAGTTTAAGCTTTAATTACAAGCCAAATTGCTGCATACAGCCTAATGGAATAAAACAAGAAAAATATTGGTATAATTCATTTTGTGAATGGACTATTGGTTCGCTTGTAATTGAAGCTTAAACTCTAGTCTCCATACTAAAAAATGTGATGATAGCAGCAGGAGCAACAAATGTGTTGGTTTTTTACGATTTTAGTTCACGTGATCCCTTACAGAGAGGATTTGTGATATCGTATCAGAGCTTAACGTTTAACTTGACTGACCTGATGATAATCTTTGTCCACTTGTCCTTGGAGAAGATGGGCTGTGGGAGACGCACCTTGCCCACCTCAGAGAGGTTGCCGGCCCTCTGCCGCAGGAGGTAGATGCGGTCCGCGCCCTTGCCCTCCCCTAGCGTGACGGCGTGGTAGTCGCCCTCTCCGGGCTGCATGATGAGCGGCACGAGGGCCGCGCCGTATCCGCGCATGTACAACGTCAGATTGCTCGGAGGCTGTGGCAGGGGCTCCCGTCGCCACAGGGTGAGGGGCAGCACCTTGGTGAAGCGCCGAATGGTCGTGATCTCCACGTGGCACTCTGAGAAGAAATCTAGTTACCACAGACTCTGCTCTAGCATATGATAACGCTACAATGCACCCCCTAACATTTTCGTACCAAAAAACCGTCATTTTTCGGAGATCATTACTGCGCCGTTGCATCGAAAGGGCAGGAGATATCACGCTAACACCATGTGACACACCTCTAACCAGGATAATGGCATCAGTTTGGTGGGAAATTATGTCCACGAGATTATCAGGTACGCCATATCCGACGGAATACTCTCACTAATGATTACACTAATGTAACAAAAGTAATGGGATGGCGATATGCACATATACAGATGGTGGTAGTATCACATACTCAAAAAAAAAAAAAAAAAAAAAAAAAAAAGGAGCAGTGCAATGGCCGAGCTGTCATTTGTACTCACGTGATTCACGTGAAAAAGTTTGCGATGTGATTATGCCCTAACGACGGAAAATTAACAGACTTTGTACGCAGAATGGTAGTTTGAGCTAGACGCACGGGTCATTCCATCTCGGTAATGGTGAGGGAATTCTATATTTCGAGATCCACAGTGTCAAGAGTGTGCCTCGAATACCAAATTTCAGGTATTACCTCTCACCACAGACAACACAGTGGCCAACGGCCTTCACTAAAAGGCTGAGAGCAGCGGCGTTTGCGTAAAGTTGTCAGTGCTAACAGACAAGCAATAACACTAGAAATAACTGTAGAAATAAGTGTGGGCCGTACGACGAACGTATCCGTTAGAGGAGTGCGGCGAAATTTAGCGTTAATGGGCAATGGCGGCAGATGACTGACGTGATCGCCTTTGCTAAAAGCACGACATTACCTGCAGCACATCTCCTGGGCTTGTGACCATATCGGTTGGACCCTAGACAACTGGAAAATCGTAGGCTGGTCAGATGAGCCCCGATATTAGTTGGTACGAGTTAACGGTGGGTTTCGAATGTGGCGCAGACCCCACAAAACCATGGACCCAAGTTGTCAGCACCTAGAACTAAACGAATGAATTAATTCCCATATATTTCTCTGAAAGAGGAGCTATTTAATTGATACAGGCACCGCACATTCACTATATCAAGCAGCGTCAAAAAAACGGTAGTAGTTCTACAAATGAAACAAGAGACATCCTCTATATGTATGTTCTGAACAGGGATGAAAAAGTTCTGGGAGGAGAGGAGGAAAATGCAGTTCATGAACGGTTACCTGTGATCCTACAAAGGCCAAATGCAAGAAGAAGGAGCAGATGTACTCATCATTTACATGGTAGTGTATAAAATGACGAATTATCTTTCGATTTTAAACAAAGGTGTATACAAGACATTTTTGTATTGCCCTTATTAAATACCAATTGGTTTAGAGAGATTGAGCAGATGATGGTTTGATTAAGAATAAAAGTTCAGAGATGTACTTTTGCGCTACAGGAGAACACACATAAAACAATGTACTGCATTCCTGTCTCTGCTGGTGCAGAGACTGGCAGTGATTTATTGTGACTCTACTAATTATTACACTCAGAATAAAAAAACTAATTTGAAAAAAAACTATAATGTCTACCACTGAACAGGCTCTACAATTTGCTTCTCTCATCATATAATATGTTTATGGCCTCTGTGGCAATCAATCTTATTATACCTCCTACCATCCAATGCACAACTTTAAATCGTAATTTTAACATTGTTTTTTTTTTGTTTTTTTAAATAGTTCCACATTTATACATTTATAATACATTATACGTTTATTTTGTAATACTTTAAGACAAGATCGAACAAATGAGCAATAGCAGAGTAACAGTAAACAAAAAATTGTCTAAATAACAGGAAGTAAACATTTCTGTGCCACTTGTTAACAATTTGTATGTGAAATTTTGAGACTGAAATTTGATCTGATTACACTACAGAACAAAAGTTTTCATCCTCCTGTGAAACTAAGTGTGCTCAATCTTTTAGTGAGAATAAAACCACCAATCGCCATTGACTTTGGACTTGTAAATGTCAATATCAAAATATGAATCACCAGTCTCACATCACTGGCGCTAGCCAGAAAAATATTTATAATCATCTAACTATAGTACTAATTAAGTTTATGCAAAATAATGATAAACTGTAACAATTGATCACAATCTGAGAAATAAATGGAAATAATACAATGTTTATATATTGTGTCCAAAACCTTTAGGTTGAAAATTATACAGATGATAGTGAATCTTCTGGTGATATAACTTATGTACCACCACTGCTGTTGTAGTTTTGACAGCAACACCTTTCCCAGAGGTTATGTTAGCAAGTGGCATCTTCAAATTGACAGGTCACATAAGTAAGTGCAAGATTGACAAGAATCCCTTGTCAAGCACTTTGTGCAAGCATGCTTGATCATCTGTAGCTAATTTTGTGCAAACATGTGGACTGTTCAAGCTGCATGAGGCTTGATCGAATTACAGTCATGCAAACTTATGGAACCATACCATGAACACAAGTTTCAACATATGAGCAGACCTGCACAAATGAACACTAGTTGGGAGGCAATTTTGTTAGAAGCACTATGGTATGTCAAAAGACATGAAGAAAATCTATCACAACAGCCAGAAAATTTTATTCTAGTATACAAAAGCTATCCCTCCTTGAAGAGCATTAAACCGCAAGCCTGTCACTGTGAGGAAAATAGGGCTGTTGCATATTTTGTTCTTTTAACAGAATACGAAGCAGTTGACTTGTCACAGATATTATTAAACTCATTATTAAAAACAAGAAATGAAAAAATACTTAGTAAACTGTCACAGGATGAGATGTAGTCAAGTCAACAACCATGTTACGACTGTACAATGATACGCAAAATTTAAGAATGACTGTAGCTTTCACATGATGTGTCATTACCAAGTAACATAGCTTGAAGAAACTTGGACCATACATTGAAAGAACTGCTAAAATATTGCAAAGAAACTAACAGGAATGACACTTTTATTCAAAGACAATAATTACACTAAAAGTCATCACAATTTATAATGATCCCCTATACATTACAACAGGTGGTACATGGTTCTTAATATGTTGAGTGTCACCATGGACAGCAGTGCATTCTCCGAGAGTATTGGCACAAAGCATATACTGGTACATTTGGTTCATGCAAGTTGCACACATTTAGGGTCAAGCATACACCCAGAGGCAAATTATCCCTCACCCCCTCCCATTAACCTATTGTTCTGCTGTGTGTTTTATGACCCCCTGTGATTGATTTATGACTCCCTGGGGATCATACATCCTTCTAAGAAACCCTCCATCCTTCACCCTCCCCCTCTCTTCTGGTAAATCCCCAACCACCCCCCTTGCCAATATGAGCACATTTTTCTGTCACCACTCTACCAGCATACTGGCTAGTTCATTATTCAGCCATCCAGAGGGTGCCGCGAAGGCTGCCACTGGAAATTGCCCCAAAGCTGCAGGCAAGAGCCGACTAGCCAGAATCGGCCGCTGGCTGCAGACACTGTGAGACAAGCAGGCACAACTTGAACATATAGTTCTAACTGCAATTTCACCCCAACATAGCATCCCCAGTTTTAAAAAATCCGCTTTACCAAGTTGAAGTGGGGTTGTTGATGTCCATGCACCTCAAATTTCTCACACAAAATATAGAGTTATTTTTGATGACAGAAATAATCAGAAAATACACATGCTTTCACATCAGTATGATATCGTTACTTGTTGTGAAAATCCTGCACAACAGTGTAGTATAGCCTATGTGTCCTCTAAGTACTTTCTCATCCAGTGAAAAGATCAGTTCTTATGAGCTTAATAACTGTTACACCCTGCATCACAGGACTATAGTATTAAACTCATTTTTGTCTCATGACAGTGTGCTAAGAGCATGCTATACTATCATGTTAACACTATGTATGACTTAATAATTTCAGTAATAAAGCTGATTTTATTATGACGCCCATCTCTACCTGTGTTGGCGAGAGATCAAAATTTCGTTAAAAGATCTTGCCACCATGAAAAAATGTCTGATTACCACTCCAACTCAGGAATCACCTTGCCTTCATTTCCACCCACCCATTGGCACATCAGTGGTATCAAATTGATTGACTAATTAATTTAATTGATTTTGAGAGACCATTTACATGGCGAGTAATTTTTTTTTTCCTGCAGTCGTATTACACTCACCAGATAAGAAATGGGAATTCCAGGAGGAAAGGTGAAGTTCTTTTAGAGGGACACTATAGAGAACTGACTTTTGAAGTTAACTGCAGTGGGATTCTACTGCAGCCAACATACATTTTGCATAAGGATCACGACGAAAAGGCATGAGAAATTAGTGCTTATATGTAGACGTGTAGATAGTCCTTTTCTCCCTTGCACTATTTGTAAGTAGATTAGGGAAGGAAGTGGCTAGTAGTGGTATAGGGTACCCTCTGCCATGCACAGTATGATGGCGTGTGATGTATGCATGTAGCTGTATATGTAAACTTAGTCTACGTATTAAGATGTCAGTCCATCCATTTATAGGCATGCAAAACTCAGGGAAGAGTGTTGTCTCTTATTTATCAAGAAAACAAAAGATGAAACTTCTGCTTGGTAAAACCTTTGTACTAGGTCCTAATTTTCTCACTGCAGTTACTTTCTGAGATGTATGTGAGAAGTTGTAACATAGTAATACAGAATACTTAAAAGAAATGGTATAGAGCTCACCTCTCAACACCCCTTTCATCAGAGTATAGCTTGCCTATCATATTCTCACAAATCCTCCAGTCTTCAATGTGAAGCATTTGAACCCACCTGATTTTGACCAGTAAGAGATGTCCCCCACCAAGTCACAAGCCCTTGCTAATCCTCGCGAAATCCCATCACACTTTGACAGCACTGATCCATTAGTTAAATGACCACCTAGTCCTCCACCCATCACTGACTAGATAGAGAGCTATCACAAAAAGAAAAATAGCACACTAATGTATAGGAGGAAATTCATAACCCTGCAGAGTATACCTGGATTGCACAAAGAAATTCAGAAGCATACACCTACAATTAATTGATAATGAATGACTGTTTATAAATATCCTCCCTGTGCATGTCCTCTTTTTTTTAGCACATTCCTATGATTACTACACAAGAAATACAACAGTGTAATGGTGTCAGAGTCTCTCTCTCTCTCTCTTCCCATTGTTTTTACAACATCCAATGGAATAAAACTCTGTACTATAAAAAATTCACCTAAGTCACCTGATAGGGAGCTCAATAAGATTTTATTGTGTCTCTCTCTTCTAGTATATCAAAACTAATTGCCTTCTGTGTGTTGACATTGAGCATATGTGATGATCCCAATAAATATACATGTATTGGTCCATTAGTCTCCTGGCCAATAATATCAAACCATCAGAGATTTCCATTTACCTTCCATGTACCATCATGTAATGGCACAACAAGACACACAAATCTTACACAATTAACACTTCCAAAATACTGCACACAAAGCAAATTTTGTGCAATACTGTTCATAAATATTAATTTAAAATGAGCACAAGTCTTTGCAACCCTGATTTACTGACAATGTAGCAGTATCACAGCAGATGAAATGTTGCAATAAGGAAAAAAGTAGAGACACATTCACTTTTACATGCATGTCATCACACTCACATTGTAATCATATGCTGGCAGTCATTTTACATTGGTGACAAATAAATGGTACAATGCTGTCTACCTAAGTGCAGTGTAGTGACAAAAATATATTGTAATTCTGCTGTATAAGTTACCAGGTGCAATGCAAAGGAATTTTTATGTAATTTTGAGCCAGTAACTTTGTGAATGGAGTTTTGAAACAACAATAGCAGATAATTATTCTTGTAATAATTCCCAACAGAGGAACACATTTTAGTTTGGGATAAAATATTCCATATGGACAAAAGCACAGCTAAGTTCATTTAAAGCATTATATTCTCCATTGTAATGTGTATGAAGTTACTGAGTGTAGTAAAATGTGGAGCCTGACTGAGGTATAGCAGTTCTTTGGAATGTTTTGGTAGCTGTTGACATGTAGAAACATTTTCCACCTTCATCAATGAATGGATTCACACTTAATTAATTGCATCATTTCTCTTTGAATAATTGTATGGATATCTTCTCCATGCAGATAATCCTCTTGACATTACCCATTAACAGATACGCAGCACTCCATCACATGTCTGCTTGTATTCCTAGCTAACAGCATTTTTACCGACACATTCTGGTCAAGCAACAACAGTTATTTCTTTGCAGGCCAAAAGCATAGACTGCACTATAACCAGTGCAGCGCCACGCAATGACATCGAGAAGGCACTGACCCATGTGCAGTGGGAATAGGGGTCAGTACCACGCCTCCAGGAAGAGAGAGTTCAGCACTCCTTGTCAACAATGACTTAACCAGCTGCCCATTGGTGTCAGTCCAGTTTGATTGCAGACTTCAAGATCATCAGTACTGAGCAATAGGAAAACAATACTTAGTCTGTGTTCTGTGAGTAGTAATAGTGAGTAAAATTACTTGCTTTAGGAGGCACAGGAAGCACATCAAACACAAGCAACTTAAAACAAGAATTAAGTTATGTTTCTTATCTTTTTAGAAACAAAGTATCCCATTAATATGTAAGTGTTATGTACAGATCAGTTTGGATTCCTGTCGCCAGCCATCATAACTTCTCTCCTTGCTTCTTTGTGTAGGTGCTGACTCCAACAGTAGCTGACACAACATACTCTCCACAGGGATAGGAATTGATAGATTGTACAGTATTTGCTGTACTTTTTCATATAATTGAGATGTAAAAAGAAAATACTTTGGCAAATTTCAGTCTCAGCTGTTCATTATTAAAGATACACACTGTTACATGATTTCCTTGCAATTGCAGAAGAATTGACTAATTATTTTCATCTGAGTTATTAAACTTTTTGAGCCAAAATTTGCCACTGATGATGGTTTTCGAAAACAGAGGAGGTTAACAAGTCAGGCCAAAAAGAACAGCTCCTTTTTTTGCTATTTCAGAGTAATCTTGTAAGCCAGTGTTAATAAGGAACAGATGAAATTGAAACTTAGCAAATTATTTTCTTTCTGCACCTCAAACCTCCTGAAACAGTGGTTTATTAAGTGAGGAACTGAAGACAAGTTAGGTAAATATCTTATCAAGAAGTACATCCTCACATAAAAGTAATAAGGTAATTTCTTCACTTCCATTGTTGAAAAATCAATAGCAAGTCTCATTTCACCACTTATCAATGGCTCTTAAAAATTACATTGTTTCCTTAGTTTATGAACCACATGAAAATACTCATTAAGGTTGAAACAGATTACAAATACTTGTAATCTATCTTTAACACATGGAAAGATAGTTATGATAGAGAAGTTCACCACTTCACTCTGAATGGGGATACGCTACACTACTTGCTGTGAATTATTTTCATATTCTTCAGATGAAAAATAGGGAGAAAATTGTTTTGTAAAGTTCAATTTCAGTCATTTACTATTGACCCTGCAGTAGTTGGGCCATGTTTCACACTATTAGTAATTGCTGTGACCTGTCAGTTTTCAGGGTGATAAGAACAGACTTTAAATAAAAATCAACAAAGCAATTGAGAAAATGCAGTTTACAATGTTTAATTTTAATATGCTAAGTACATGCCTTTTACAAATATACACCCCTGGAAATTGAAATAAGAACACTGTGAATTCATTGTCCCAGGAAGGGGAAACTTTATTGACACATTCCTGGGGTCAGATACATCACATGATCACACTGACAGAACCACAGGCACATAGACACAGGCAACAGAGCATGCACAATGTCGGCACTAGTACAGTGTATATCCACCTTTCGCAGCAATGCAGGCTGCTATTCTCCCATGGAGATGATCGTAGAGATGCTGGATGTAGTCCTGTGGAACGGCTTGCCATGCCATTTCCACCTGGCTCCTCAGTTGGACCAGCGTTCGTGCTGGACGTGCAGACCGCATGAGACGACGCTTCATCCAGTCCCAAACATGCTCAATGGGGGACAGATCCGGAGATCTTGCTGGCCAGGGTAGTTGACTTACACCTTCTAGAGCACGTTGGGTGGCACAGGATACATGCGGACGTGCAGTGTCCTGTTGGAACAGCAAGTTCCCTTGCCGGTCTAGGAATGGTAGAACGATGGGTTCGATGACGGTTTGGATGTACTGTGCACTATTCAGTGTCCCCTCGACGATCACCAGTGGTGTACGGCCAGTGTAGGAGATCGCTCCCCACACCATGATGCCGGGTGTTGGCCCTGTGTGCCTTGGTCGTATGCAGTCCTGATTGTGGCGCTCACCTGCACGGCGCCAAACACTCATACGACCATCATTGGCACCAAGGCAGAAGCGACTCTCATTGCTGAAGACGACACATCTCCATTCGTCCCTCCATTCACGCCTGTCGCGACACCACTGGAGGCGGGCTGCACAATGTTGGGGCGTGAGCGGAAGACGGCCTAACGGTGTGCGGGACCGTAGTCCAGCTTCATGGAGACGGTTGCGAATGGTCCTCGCCGATACCCCAGGAGCAATAGTGTCCCTAATTTGCTGGGAAGTGGTGGTGCAGTCCCCTACGGCACTGCGTAGGATCCTACGGTCTTGGCGTGCATCCGTGCGTCGCTGCGGTCCGGTCCCAGGTCGACAGGCACGTGCACCTTCCGCCAACCACTGGCGACATCGATGTACTGTGGAGACCTCACGCCCCACGTGTTGAGCAATTAGGCGGTACGTCCACCCGGCCTCCCGCATGCCCACTATACGCCCTCGCTCAAAGTCCGTCAACTGCACATACGGTTCACGTCCACGCTGTCGCGGCATGCTACCAGTGTTAAAGACTGCGATGGAGCTCCGTATGCCATGGCAAACTGGCTGACACTGACGGCGGCGGTGCACAAATGCTGCGCAGCTAGCGCCATTCGACGGCCAACACCGCGGTTCCTGGTGTGTCCGCTGTGCCGTGCGTGTGATCATTGCTTGTACAGCCCTCTCGCAGTGTCCAGAGCAAGTATGGTGGGTCTGACACACCGGTGTCAATGTGTTCTTTTTTCCATTTCCAGGAGTGTATAAATTCTTTCCAGTTCCACTCAAATTGTAAGTTTCCAAATACATTACAATAGTTATTTGTGAATATGAAAAAGATGTATAATAATATTGTAAGTAGGATGAAGGCACACATTGGTTACAACAGTTCTTCAGTTTATACAGTTCAGTCACAGTCTTCCATTTTTAAACATTTGGAACAAATAACACTTGGATGTTCCAAACAGAGATATTTTAATGTAAATAGATAGATAAAATATCTAATCACCAAGCAGCGGCAGGAGAACACACACAAAAATATTTAAATTTTACGAGCTTTTGGAGCTTGTAGCTCCTTCTTCTGGCAGAAGAGTTTAAGAGGAAGGAAGAGGGGTGAAGGAAAACGACTGGAGAGGTTTAGGAAAAGGGGTACAGTTAAAAAAAGTTGCCCAGAACCCTGGGTCAGGGTAGACTTATCACATGGGTTTACATTACATTGTCAATAACTGATTATTTTCATTGTTATAAACAGAGATATTTACTACATTTGCAGCAGCTGTACCTGGTAGGTCTGTTTTTTCTCCTGTCCCAGAAAACATAACATCCTTTGTGTTTGTTTGGGTGTTTGGTGGGCCTTGCTTTTGGTACCAACCAGCTGCCAAGGCATCCTCAGCCCTTAAGTGTCACCAGTCACTGGATGCAGATACAGAGGAGTGTAAGTCAGCACACCACTCTCCCAGCCAGTGTCAGTTTTCATGACTTGGGCCACTACTTCTCAATCAAATTGCTCATCAATTGGCCTCATGAGGGCTGAGTGCACCCTGCTTGCCAATAGCACTCGGCAGACCCAGATGGTGACCCCTCCAAGTGCTAGCCAAGTCCAACAGTACTTGACTTTGGTCATCTGATGGGAGCTGGTGTTACTACTGTGGCAGGGCTGTTGGCAACCACTTAAGACAACTGGCACAGAAAATCTCTTCATGGAGTGCAGCTGTCTGGGTTGTTAGCAGCATGAATCACTAAAGAATTGATACCTCCAACATTCAGTAGTGAGTAAAATATCTCCAGTGGCCACTCGCGAGTGTGTCTCGTGCAATTGTAGACAGCACACAACTTGACACACATGTCTACAACTCCTTTCATCTGGTTATACATGACTATCATTTTTGCTTTGCCCATCTCTTCATCAACACTCTCACTATGGTGAAACCTGGATATCAGTACAACATTTTTGCCTTTCTTAGGAATATATGTGACACAAGAGTGCAAGATTTTCTGAAGGCTAACTTGACTGAACCCACTTGACACTTACTTGGTGTCATGAATTCAATTGGCAATTCCTTTTTTCGTATGATTCCTAATAAAGTTGGCCAAAATTCATTTTTCAGATTGGTAAACCAGTTATCCACTGTGATCTTCCAGCCAGTTCCTGTGATGTATGTACACAGTCTCTCAACTATAGCAGCTGGAGTATTACTTACATAATATGGCTCCTCTGATAGTGTTCCAACATACACTTCCATGTCAATAGTATAATACATCCTGGTGTCACAAAGAGCGAATATTTTTATTCTGTATCTGTTCACCTTCTAAACTGTCTAAACTGACAACTGCCTTGAAATGCCTCTAACTTATCAACAATTGTGAGGTATTTTAAGGGAATATATGCTGTTTTGCAGTTCTCGACAAACATGTCAAACATGTTTTCTACTGGAACTAACTATTTCAGTCTTTCTTCTCTTATTAACTTGTTTTCAATCACAAATATCCAAGAAGGAAGCAAAATCTAGACAGTGACTTGGTGAGCCTCAAAATTTCTAACCCTCTGCTGTCAGTCTTCCTCAGGTAATTTGCATTTAGATGGTTATCCTTCATCATTCCAGCCAAATGCAGTACCAGTAAACCTATTGGAGCTTGAATTTCACTTGCAGTCCCTGTCTCTGTAAAATTTACCTCTTGGGACTTGATAAATAGGTTCCTGTTTTAAACTATTGAGCTGACAGTATCACCAGTAAACATGTGCTTCCAAATTTCAGTTGGCATTTTCAGATGTTTTGCAGTAGGCTTTTCACCAGGAGGATATTTTCTGACCTGGTGTTAACATTTTTTGGAGATACATGTTTATTCCATTTTTATTAAACACAGTTTCCAAGTCATTATAGCCAAATAGTCAACATACATACAGGCATACAGGAGTTATACACTGCCTCATAAGAAAAAGTTAAGCACCCAAAAGGGAAGGAGGAAACAAAATGATACTTGATGGGCACTCTCTCTGCCGTGGAAGCACATACCGATTTGGTTGTATCCTCACCTGAGGCAAGCTGCCCACAACTATTGCACATAGTCCTTGGTATCCTGGATGTTGGGACTGGGATGGTGGTGATGTCCAAGCTGATCCCACACAATTTCTACTGGGGACAGATTTGGGGATCTTGCTGGCCATAGGAGTACCTGGACATCACACAGACAATTCGTAGACACTCATGCCATGTATGGAGGATTATTGTCCTGTTGAAATTTGGTACTGCAATACTGTCATTTGAGAGGTAACACACAAGAATGCAGTACATCCAGGACACATTATTGTGCAGTCAGAGTTCCCTCAGTCACAATCGGTTGTGACATGAAGTAATGACCAATGGTTCTCCGTATTGTGATGCCAGAAGTAGCACCACTGTGCCATACTGAAACGTTGGAAGACTGGGACCTCTGCCCACATCATTGCTATACTCATTTACATTGGTCATCTGGGGTAGTGGAGAACTGCAGTTCATTCCTAAATGGAATGGGACACCATTCATCAGCAGTCCATGCTTTCTGTTCACAAAACCACTCCAACAACATCCCTTTGTGTTGTGGTTTTCTTGTCAAGATTCGATTCAACCACATCTCACCTCCATAAGGCAGGACTGCCCTGTCACGTACCAGGTACAGATGTGAAGTTGGGTGAGTTGTTAGTGGCACCCTGAGTAGTCTATTCTCATGACAATGACTATCATAAATAGTGGGCCATAGTACAGTTTCTTTCTGGTCAGATCATCTTCATTGTTGTTGTATGATGAACTGTTATCCGAAGTCACAGCAGCAGATGACTGTTATATTTTTAACAGATACTTTTCAGGAAGATTGTTTTGTGAAAAGAAAAACTTCCTTAGATTACAGGCAAAAACAGTTTACCCACACACCACATGTAGCATAAACTTATGCTACATGCCCTGTGCTATGAGGGACCAAGCAGCTACACTGCCCTAAGCTTTTGGGAAAAATTAACAATTAGCAGTTTTGAATTGAAAATAATTATCTGTTACATTCAAGATTATGTGGTAATGATTGTGCTGCACTTCTAAATGCTGGAAACAATAGATCATTGACATAACATTGTGTTTTTGAATGTTAGGGGAATGCATTAGCCATAATTCTACCTTTTCAAATCACATTTTAAATTTTGCCAACTGGCACAAGAGTTTTATTTACCTGTTCTGCTCCACACTGGAGCGCTGTGCTTTGTTACAAACTTGCACCACATTATTGGCAACATATTACTTGGTTTACATTCTTAACACAGCTTGTCTAAAGATCATTTGTTAATATACCCCCACACCAAAAGAGGTGCTAAGCTGAATAATCAGGACACTCAAAAGCCTGACAGCTACTTTACAGAATTAAGTTTGGTAACAAAGTTCCTCATTTTGTGCTGTTTTTGCTATACAGTATGTTTGTATATGACATTTGGATGCCTTTTGTATAGTTTTCAAGCATACTTTAATGTTTAAGCCATTCAGAACCTCTTATCTCCTTTCAATTGTCACTGTGTTGTGTTTCCAGCTTTAACTAGTAAGCACAAAATAGAGAGGCTCTCATGTTAAGATGTTTACCGTGTGATGTAGTCCTATGAAGAGCATTTCAAAATTTTGTTCCTCAAAGGTTTGTAGGGTAATTAAGGGGAAAAGCATTTTGGAAATAATAAGAGAAGTATTATTTAAAGGTGTAAATGAATTTTTAAGCTTATTCTGGAATATATTATTGGATAAAGGATGGGTTTTGGCTATCCAAACAGTCAAAATAAGATTTCGATAAGAATATATAGACATAAAAATTAAAAATGTTCTTACGTCTCACCCTGAAATAATTGCTTATACTTCTTCAATGCTGTGGTGTCACTTTGGTATTTCCCTCCGTTACTACTGATGTTCTTGCACGTCCTCATGATCATTCAAAACTGTTACAATGGATTTTCATGGACTTATAAATAAATTTTCAAACAATTTTTAAAAATATCCTGAATATATGCACATACAACCTTTATATAATGTATTCACAAGGTTAATAATACTTGGTGTGTGTACAAATTCATCTAGTCTCTTTTAGATCTCAACAAAGACAGACAGGCAGCTACTAATTAATTAATGCCTGCTGCATTGCTCATTAATAATCATCTCTGGCCTCAATATCTTTCATCGTCATCACAGGTGGTATCCCTATCTAGTGGTTAGAGAGCATGTCTTTTAATCAACTTAAAAATTACCATTACAGGTCTGAACATTCATTCATTTTGCTTTTTGACATGAGCTGTTTGAACAAGTTGTACAGTTTGTACAACTCAACATCTGCAACAAAGGACAATTGTCAGTTCTGTTTGCTAATAATATGATAATAAAAACTTAGAATTACCTTACTCTTTCCAGTCTGTCCAAATAAGAGCAAGTACATCCTCATCACAAAGGACATACCTGACAAGGAGCAGCTGCTAAAATCAGTTGCCTTGCCCCTGGTTCAGGTCCTCCATATGCTCTTGTCGCCTGATTAGTTTCAGTATCACACAACTTAAAAAGGTAGCGATCTAAGCATTTTATTTCAATATTATAATGGAGGGACCTATTATTAATTAAAGGAGAGCTAAATAAATAGTTCTAGGGTAACTACAAGTAATTTAACTTAGAACAGTGGTTCTCTTCAGTATTAACAAAAGCATTCTGTACATCAGAAAAAAATTCTGAATATTATCTATGTCATTATGTTGTGACCATTTAAATTTTTTTACAGATACAGGATTTGTAACAGAGTCTCCTGCATTTTGCAACTGCTGATTTTATTATTTTTTCCACTATTTTATGTTATTCATCAATTTTGCCACAATGCTAACCTAAATATGCCTACAGGATTGATAATGACCTTGCTGTGACACAATATGGTCAACATATTATTCTCAGTGGTCAGGTCAGGAGAAGGTGTGTGTTTTGTAAAAATAAAACTATCAAACTGTGCTGCAAATATAACATAAATTTGCATGACAAATGCTTTGATGAATTTAATGCATACTAATATTATGTTTTATGTTGCTTACCTACCTAACATGATTACTTATTAGTCCATAACTTGTTATAATGAAGACTAGTTATCAAATTCCTGATAACAAACACTGATTACCATAAAATATGTCTTATTTTGATTATTCCCTTTTCACAGTAATGTACAACCTTATGTGTCCATGGGGTTATTGTCAATCCACTGAACAAAGGCCTCCTTTCAGAAATCACAACTACAAATTATAGCTGTTGTCTGTGATCACTAATAAAAGATGTATGTGAAAATCATAAAACTCCATATTACAAAAAGTTCTGAAGATCTGTAATGTTAAACAAACAAAAGCAATAACTGAAGACCTGTAATGCCGAACGAACAAAATCAGAATGAGACTAGGTCCATTTAGCAACAGTTCCTGAAGCTCTTAGGTGGTGGAGGTGGTGGTGGTGGTGGTGGTGGTGGTGGTGGTGGTGGTGGAAGTGCATAACAGTGGATTAGAAGGAAACAGACGTGGGCGTGATCTTCTCGATACCTTAAAAATATGGGATGGAATGAGATTCAGAAATTCCTCGTGGACAACTACTGAAGTTTTCCAAAGATTTCTATTGATGGTTGAGGGATGCGTTTTGAAAAAAGAATGACAGTTTCAGAGTGCCAGTTTCTGCTTCCTTCAGACCAGTGATGGCAATTTATGCTTATATTTCACTGCAAATCTATTGAACAAAGTGCAGTAAGTTACTTAACTTCAATGTATTGTAATATATAACCAATAATGAAAAGATAACCACTTCATAGTCAATGCAATGTGAGACTATAAAACAGGAAAGACTCAAATACTTTTAATGAATAGTTTCCCTAGAGTTATTTAAAAATAACTGCCATAGCAAAATACATGTCAACCCAAAAGTTGTGGTTTTTAATTTTTTATGCTAAAAGTAAAATGTTTTCCAAAGAAATACTTCAGCAAGGGATGCAGTTTGGCTTGCTTTGTATGCAGAAATTTTTTCAGCCGCCAGCAGATGACTCAATTTTAAGTTTTCTACTGTCCTTGACTCAAACTGAGATGCGAACATGATTCTCTGCATGACATGGCAAAAAGTATGCCATTACAGATACATGATAAACACTTTTGACAATGAGCCTGAACTATGAATCAATGCATACTAAGCTTTACAAAAGGGTGCTACAATGGGATATGCATCTAGATCAGGGGTGCTTTATCTGTTTTTTACTTTATTTTCTTTGTGCCCTTTGGACGTGAACCTCTCAGCCAACCTCTGATACATGATATGCTATAAATTAAAAGACATGTCCAATCACACACTCAAACATACTCACATGTTCTTCATAAAATATTTATGTTAATTGTAAACAGATTAATTAAACCATAATATGCTCCATCACCACCATGAGATGTCACTCCAAAGATCAATTAAATATGGAACAAATAACATTAATATCTTTTGAGAGATTGGTGTGTGCTGTTTAAATTGTTTTAGTCCTATGAAAATGATGATATTGAGTTACCAAAGGAAGTTCTTTGAATTTTATGCAGCAACTCAGAAACAAAATAACTGTTCAACCATACAACTTATCCAATCATAGATATTTAGTTCTACCTGTGTGAAACCAGGGAAGCTCACTAGTTAACTGCAAGATAATTCCAGGTGACTGTGGCACTTTCAGTTATTCAGTTATTCTTATTAATAAACAGATTAAATGCATCAGCTGTAGTAATGTAAATAGAGTATATTAAAGTAGTGTTTTTTGGATAAAATGTTCTGTGTTGAATGCAGATAGTTAATGTCATTAGCCCTTAATAAAACACAATTATGAAACTATTGATGTCTTTCCATCACTGAAACTAAAGTATTAAAACAATAATATACACATTACAATAACAATTAAAATGTTACAGGGTCATTTTTCATATGTTTAATTATTGTTACTTAAATAAATGGAACATTGGCAGGAGTGCTATGATATAAGTGCTTAAGTGTATGTTTTAACCAGGCATTGATTGATATGTTGGCTGATTGCATTTGGAAGCCAATGAACATAAATAGGCTTGGCAATATTACTAAATTAGCTATTGACACAACTATTGCACTTTGACTGCATATATTATTTGTACATAGTGGTAGTAGTAGTAGTAGTAGTAGTAGTAACTTTATTCATCCGTAGATACCTTTTTACAAGGATATAGGACATGTCAAAGTATTTACAAGTTTAGACCAATTTAAAATAAGCTAATTCGTATACAGATATATTTACTGACTTCTAGTTAGAGACAATCATTAGATTTACTCCTGGTATACAATACTTTTTTTACAAGTAACTTATTAAATAATGTAATGCCACATTGTTCACTCATATCCCACTATCAGTCACTGCACACACTACACACACACACACACACACACACACACACACACACACACACACACACACACACTGGTGATCTTCTGTACTGCAACTTCCCATTTGCTATCCTGAAAAACTGAGTCAGCATCCCCCCATAAAGAATGAGATGTTGAGAAAGAGGAAGAGGTGTTAGTATTGTGCTTTGCATAGCTTGTGGGTAAGTGTTTCTAGAAAGGAAAAAAGAAGGAAAAAACATAAAGTGAAGGTGTTATGTGGAATGTTGGATATTTTATAATCATTATCATTATTATTTATTTGTATAACATTTTTTGTCAAACCCCCAACTCTGTTTTATCTAACTAATCCTTCGACATGTAAAATGTATTGCAGAACAGGTACTGTTTTGCTGCCTTTTTAAATAAGTGTATTTTTGCAATTTCTTTAATCTCTTTTGGTAATTTATTGTACAATTTTATTCCTTGGTAGAAAATGCTGTTTTGAGTTTTATGTTCATTTTTTTGGTAAATATAGGTTGAGTCTATCTCTTGTTGCATAGTCATGGACAGAGCTGTTTGTGCAGTAATTACCAATGTTATTTTTGATGTGTACAACTGGCTGGTAAATGTATTCACGTGGAGCAGTTAAAATCCCCAGTGTTTTGAACAGATCTTTACAATGAGCTTGACTAGTATGATTTGTTATTATTCTTACAGCTCTTTTCTGGAGTTTGAAAAATGTGTTCATATTTTGTGCATTTGTTCCCAAAAAAAGAATGCTGCAGATAAGAATTGAGTGTACATATGAATAATACGTAACTAAAAGACACTCCATGTTACACACTGGTGATAGGATTCTAAGGGCATAACATGCTGGTGACATTCTATTTGCAAGTACCTTTGTGTGTTCACACCACTTCAACTGAGAATCAATATTCATTCCTAGAAATTTTGCATTTGTTACATAGTCTATACAGCTGTCATCTACATTTAATTTAATATTGTCATTTTTCCTCTTCAAACTGAAATTCATGGCATTAGTTTTCGTTATGTTCAATGTCACTTTATTGCTTATTGACCAATCATAAACTTCCTTGAGAGTTTCATTTCTCGGCAAGGAGATCTCTTGTTTTCTCAGTGACTGTAATATTGCTGTAATCAGTGAAGAGAATTTTTTCACCACGAGTAACACTACTGGGAATGTCATTGATGTGTATCAGGAATAGTATTGGTCCTAATATGCTACCCTGCAGAAGCCCTATGTTAATGTATTTTGGTTCTGATAAGTGTTTTACTAAATGTTTAGATCTATTTGAAGGTGTTATTTCTACTCCTTGTACCCTATCTGCTATGTATGATTGAAAACAGTAATTAGCTACCTGTCTTATTCCTAATGCTTCTAATTTATTTAGTAGAATCTTCAAACGACATAGAAAGATCCAAAAATATGCCTGTGACACACTCATCTTTATCAAGAGCATCAAGTACAACTTTTGTGAATACTACTATGGCTGCCTCCGTATTTTTGCCACTTCGGAAACCAAACTGTGATTTGTTTAAAAGATTGTATTCATTAATCTGTCTTTCATAATTGCTTCTATTATTTTTGAGAATGCTGACAGCAGAGAAATGGGCTGGTAATTTTCTATGTCTTCTGCATTACCTTTCTTAAGCAATGGTACAGCTCTTGCCTGTTTTAACTCCTCTGGAAATGCCCCTGATGTGAAGGATTCATTTATTTTATTTGTTAAGTGGCCTTGTATAATCCCTGTGCATTGTTTCAGTACACACATTGGTACTTCATCTAAGCCTACTGAATTTTTATTTTTTAGTGTTTGAACGGTTTTATTGACTTCAATCTCTGTGGTTGGAAGTAACATCATTGTATTTAGTGCAAAATTATTTACAGGTGTTATATTTGTTTTGGGGAATTTTTACTGTAACTTCCCTGCAGTACTTGAAAAATGCTCGTTTACATAGTTTGCTAGGTGTTGTGGATCATTTATTACCTTATCCCCCTCCCTTAGCAGTATGGTATTCTGCATTTGCATACCTCTCCCCATTTCTTTTTTTTATAACATCCCAGATTGCTTTGCTTTTATTCTCTGCATTGTATATTATTTTGTCATTAAATGACTTTTTTTTGCAGAAATCAGCACCTTCCTATAGATCTTTTTATATCTATGATAGACAATTAAGAATTCTGGGTCACTGTGAAACTTTTTCATGGAACTGGACTTCTGAATACCTGCTGTTATCCAACTTTTTGGTGAGGTGTTGATATAGACATGCATACTTTTTGAAATACCTTTACATAGTTCAATTTTTTAGAGAATTTCATATTCACATTGGTTTCCTTATACACTTCATCCCAGCTTTGTTTTTCTAGTTCTTTTGAAAAATCTTTAATTTTGATTTCTGATAGATGTCATTTGTAGGCTTGTAGTTTAGGGAATGATTCGATGCCTGATTTTACTGTTGTTGTTTGATAGAGATGGTCTGATAGTCCAAGATCTTTTACAGCTACATCACATTTTTCCCTGTCCATATTTGGGGCCACATGGTCAATTACTGATGCAGTCATTGTAGTAACCCTTTTTGCACTATTGACCAATAGGGACATGCCAAAACTTTGATGGATGTTTATGAAGGTGCTATTGGATTCATTTATGATATTAGAGTTGATCTTAATGTCCCCACACAGAATTATGTTGACCTTTGTACTTGAGACCTTACCTAGAACTTCTGTTAATTTATTGGAAGAAGTGTCCACACTACCACTGGGAGATCTATACAAACACACAAATGATTAATTTCTTGGTGATATCAAGCCCTGTTAATTCAATAGCTATATTTCAAAGTGTTTGTCTTCACTTACTGTACTGAGGTCATGTCTTGATTTGAACTGTGTTCCTTTTCTGATATAAATACATGATCCTCCACCCCTTGAAGTAGTTCTGCAGTAAAAGTTTGCCCTTTCATACAATGATAATACTACATGTTGGATTTCTGTGCCTCTACACCAGTGCTCAGTAATACAAACTACTGTGCAGTTCAAAGACTGGAGCTCAACTTCTAATAGATTTTTTAAATTTATTATTGACTGCATAGTTTGATGGAAGATTGTTAAGTCTGTGAAATGCCCCACATTACCCTTTCCAATGGTTTGTTTTTCTTTGTGACATCTGGTATGTGTGATATTTGAAGTGTTGAAATCTGTATTGTGAGTGAGTGTTTCAGTATTTTTTAAACTGCTGGAGATACTCTTTAGGCAGGGGAACCTGTTGTCTGGATTTATCTTAAAAAAGCTCTACTTTTCCTACCCATGACAACAGGATTTGACCATGCATGGTCTGATATCCACCTCCTATACTTTCATGAATCAGCTATACCAATCTTCCCTTCCCAGTCCTGGTTAGGTGTAGGCCATGCCTAGTGAAACCCCATCTGTTGATAGTCCCGATGGGCACCAGAGAAACAAGAGCAAAGTTGGCTGTCCTCAGAGCCATCCCTAACCCCACACTGATTTGCCTCACAGCTCCATCAAGGTCTGGTTGATCATGATGCTAGAACAGCTCAACAAAGTGTACATTGGTGCCATGAGTCAGGGAAGCTATCTTGTCCACGTCACCACCTATGTCATATGCCCCATCCCTGTCCAAACTGTTTCCTGCCCCACCCACTATCACTGCATGGTCCTCTTTTGTAAAGTCCTTACATAAAGACCCTAGGTCCTCTATCACATGACTTAGCCCTGCATTTGGATTGAAGAGACTGGTGGCCTGATACACTTCCCCTAAACTTTCCTGTAACTGAGGGCCTACACCTCGCCCATGGCTACTACCTAGTAGCACTTTCTTCTTTCTAACACTTAGCACATTCCTAGGCTTCTCGGCCTAGTTTGAAGTATGCTGCACATTTCCTGCTCCTCGTTCTACCCAAGGCTCTTCTCCACTTAACTCTGGCAGTGGTAGATACCTGTTTTTTCTGTTGATCATAAAACTGTCAGATCAGGCACAGACTTTACTTTCCTGTTCCCCAATCAAAATGTTCCTACTGCATACTTTGCAGTTCCAGGAGACAGCCTCTTCTGTTCTCCCAACATCCTCCCCACTGCATCCCCCTCCCCCTGCCCCCCCCCCCCCCCCCCAGTGAAAATATTTCCTACAAGATTGGCAACAAATCTCTCTACTCACTACACCTATAACAGCTCCCACATTTCTCATTCATGGTCAGTTTCGAAAGAATAATTAAGTTTAAAGAATGTTTTAAATTTGTCAAGGACGCGAGATTTGTAAAAAAAAAAAAAAAAAAAAAAAAAAAACATCACCAAGGTTTTATGTGAGGTGGTTGTTGTTTATGTACTGATTTAGAGATACAATGACAGAAGAATGAATTTGTATCTACTTTGCTTTTAGAGAATTTACATTATCGGGCATGTTTGGTCAAGATTTAAAATGTTTATAACTGGGAAAATTTAAACCTAGATTGCGTCTATCTAACTAGTAAACGATATGGAATGTGTTAGTTAAATACGGTTTAGAAACGTTTAATTACACTTTTATTGTGACAATAGACATTGATGAAACTAGTAGCTGTCTTTTTTAAAGGAATTGAGCACTATCAAGAAAACTTGAATAGAATTTTTTGTGTTTATGTCATGCAAAATTTCGGGTTATGTTGCGATTATCTCGACTTCAGCTAAAGAACAAGTTTTTTCAAGTACAGGCTCTGCTCAGATGCTAATATTCAGTTGTGTGACAAGAATGGACACTACAGCAAGTATACAAAACAAAGAAAATTTAATTTTGACACTATTTCCTCTTAAATAAATTCTTTTAGCGGCTAAAGAAAATACCTATGATCTCACTCGACAGCCATCTTGGACAAATAAAAATGCACTGTATTTATTTTTCAAGGTTTCATGTTATAAAGATGAAAGAAAATTAGTGACAGAAATTTTTCAAAGTTCACTATGAAAAACTGCCTATTTGCTTCTACCTCGAGTTCTTCTGCCGACATTTGTCTGATGATTTTACTGACATTCCACCAGCACAAATGGCTGGCATTGTCAAAGCTTCACCCTCCATTGCCAAGATCACGGCCGCAGACTACATGTACCTGGTGCACCAACATCTGAGGGCTTCTGTGCAGTCATTTCTGGTGTGGTTCTCCTCTTGCTACCTGCAAGAGTCATTCGCTGCAGTACAGGAAGCTAGGATCCATTTACCTTAAGGCTTTCCTCTTTCTTGTTGAAGCTGTTCCCATGTTTGTGTATTTCTACAGCTTCTCTAAACAAGCGGGACTGATAGTGCTTCTCTACAGCCAGAACATCCATGTCGGTCAATTATATTACATGGGCGATCTCACTCAGCACATGCTCTGCCACAGCCGATTTCTGCACCTGCTCCAACCTACAATGCTGCTTATGTTCTTTGATCCTGGTGCTGATTGATCGTCCAGTCATTCTGACATAAACTTTTCTGCATGTGCATGGTAAGTGGTATATTCCTAACATTACAAGTGGGTCCCTTTTATCCTTTGCCGATCTAAGAGATTCTTTGATCTTCCTTGTCAGTTTGAAAATTGTCTTTACGCCATGTTTGTGCAATATACAGCCGATTCTGTCCATCACTTTGGAAATCTAAGGCAGAAAGGCCATACCTGCCATTTCTTTTCCTGATTTCTTACTTTCTCGGGTGTTTGGCTCTGTTACACTTCTAATATATTTTGTGTAGTACTCATTGCTCCTTTGAACACTTTCCAGATGCTGCATTTTGTGTTTGAGGTGCTGTGGCTCACATATTCATCCTGCTTGCATTACGAGCGTATGAATCATGCCTGTTTTCTGGCTCAAGTGGTGGTTTGATAGTTTGTGCAGGATAGTTTGTGCGGATAGTTTGTCCGCGTGTGTCGGTTTTCGGTACATGCTATGTACCAGGTTTTTGCCGCCCCTTGTGACTAGCACATCTAGAAATGGTAGTTTTTTGTCATTTTCTACTTCCATGGTAAATTTTATGTTGGTGTGGAGGCTGTTCAAAGGACAAAATAAGAAGAAAATATCATGCTCTCCCTCTCTCTCTCTCTCTCTCTCTCTCTCTCTCTCTCTCTCTCTCTCTCTCTGACCTACACACACACACACACACACACACACACACACACACACACACACACTCACAAAACAAATGATAAAAACAATCAAAAGCAATTTACATTAGACAATACCCATTAAGTGGTCAAAATCAAGCTAAGAAGCTATTGTAATAGGTGGTGGTCACCTTCACATGGGAAGACCACACCTATGGTGTGCCCAGCAAGACTCGCATACGAAACCCGCTCTGGAAAGAAATTGGCAGCTGGAACTTTTTTTGGCTTCCAGGCAAATAGTGGCTGCTCTGCTCCTTCACGTCCTACCTCCAGGCCTCCTTCTGCCAAGAGTTTCATCCACATCCCTGCCCACTGGCCTATAGGGATGACATGTGAGTGCTCTTTCTCTTCCACAAGCTGGCGAGTTCCTGCAAACAGAGTGCCATGACATGAATCATGTGCAATCTGCACAAATATTCTTTCTTTCTCTACAGAGATAAAAAGATGGAAAGAGGGGGAGGGCAAGGGTTAGTAGGGTCCATCAAATGATCTTAGATACAATATCATAAAACCTGCATGCAGAGTACTGTGCCAACGGTTAATTGATTGCCACTTCTGCCACAAGAGATGGACAAGATCATTATTTGCAAAAGCACTTAATCTTCTGTAACACTTTTTATCTCTTGATGTTTCAGAATACATTGTCCTATCAAAAGACCTATGCACTGTGCACAAAAATTAATTCATTTGCTGTTCTTAGCATAAAGCAACCATCCCAATCCCCTTATTACTGTAGGCAGAAAGCTTTGAAATACTTTGTACTATTTCTTATTCTCCAGAGCATGGATAAGATAGTAAAGAATACTGTACTTCCCTCATAGAATGTAACCTTACATGACCATATACTGTCAGCACTGATGCCTTTTAATACTCTACCATTCTACATCTACACCTACATCCATACTCCGCAAGCCACCTGACGGTGGGTGGCGGAGGGTACCTTGAGTATCTCTATCAGTTCTCCCTTCTATTCCAGTCTCGTATTGTTCGTGGAAAGAAAGACTGTCGATATGCCTCTGTGTGGGCTCTAATCTCTCTGATTTTATCCTCATGGTCTCTTTGTGTGATATACATAGGAGGGAGCAATATACTGCTTGACTCCTCGGTGGAGGTATGTTCTCGAAACTTCAACAAAAGCCTGAACCGAGCTACTGAGCATCTCTCTTGCAGATTCTTCCACTGGAGTTTATCTATCGTCTCCGTAATGCTTTCACAATTACTAAATGATCCTGTAGCTGCTCTCTGTTGGATCTTCTCTATCTCTTCTATCAACCCTATCTGGTATGGATCCCACACCGGTGAGCAGCATTCAAGCAGTGGATGAACAAGTGTGCTGTAACCTACTTCCTTTGTTTCCAGACCACATTTCCTTAGGATTCTTCCAATGAATCTCAGTCTGGCATCTCCTTTACCGAAGATTAATTTTATATGGTCATTCCATTTTAAATCACTTCTAATGCCTACTCCCAGATAATTTATAGAATTAACTGCTTCCAATTGCTGACCTGCTATATTGTTGCTAAATGATGAAGGATCTTTCTTTCTATATATTCACAGCACATTACACTTGTCTACATTGAGATTCAATTGCCATTCCCTGCACCATGTGTCAATTCGTTGCAGATCCTCCTGCATTTCAGTACAATTTTCCATTGTTACAACCTCTCGATATACTACAGCATCATCTACAAAAAGCCTCAGTGAACTTCTGATGTTATCCACAAGGTCATTTATGTATATTGTGAATAGCAACAGTCCTACGCGACTCCCCTGCAGCACACCTGAAATCACTCTTACTTCGGAAGACTTCCCTCCATTGAGAATGACATGTTGTATTCTGTTATCTAGGAACTCTCCAATCCAATAAAACAATTGGTCTGATTCTGGATGCCACTGCGAGATTTCCCCCACATTGTTCACACTTCTCATAACTCTGACTTACCTCTAATAAATTTCTGAAATATTTTCAAAGGAAGATCAATGTTTACACTATATTTATGGTGGATTCATTAGAGATGAAGCACATGCTTTGGTTAGGTAAGAATGTGGGAGGATAGAGTCTTTTTCAAAGAAACTGTCCCAACAATCATATAAAGTAATTTCAGAAATTGATGGAGAACCTTATCTGGAGAGCTAGATAGGGATTTGAACACAGTTCCTCCAGGATGTGAGTCTAGTGCTCTCTGTAAAGAGCATCATGTGTTAGTGTGAAATGTAATGGTTTGTAGACTAAACACACAGCAGTTATTGTAAAGTTGAGGTCCCAAGTCTAACAGGAAGACTCAGCAGTGGTCAAGTATGGGTCTGTTTTTCTGCTTATCAGTTTCATTCCGTTAAGCTGCCCAGAGATTGCTGGATCTCTCCACGAGTTGCTTTACTGCAGAAAGATGTGTATACTGATTCATGTCTTACTCTTGGTGAAGGCTAGTGGCTTGACACACTACCGATGGTGCAATCTGGCAGATGTCACTCACTGCCTTCAGTATCCAAGCCAATGTCAAATACATCTACCTGTGCAGCCAGTGCAGATTTTTTTACAAACATCTCTCACTTTGTAAAAACTAACCAAAATAACAAACACTTTCAGCACCATTTACAACCCACAAAACTCACATCAAGCAACTGAAAATATGTTATTCACTTTCCACTTGTTGTTCCATCAATATGGACATGTATCACAGTGTAGCATTTGTTTTGTTGCACAGAAAATAATTTATTGGGCACGACTGAGTAAAATTGAGACACCTTCCACAACTAATGCAATAGATTGTGGAAGTGGGTCAGTTTCAGCCAGCTCCATGAAGTAACATCATGGACTACCTGCCGATGTGACAAGTACTATCCCCAAGGTGCCGAGAAGTAACCACAAAGCCCAGCACAGCAAAGGGACCAGAGTCAGAAAATCAGAGCTGCTGTGGTGTAGGTGACCTGACTGCTTCACTTCTGAGCCATGTTACTATTATGGCTTACATGATAGAAACCTATGCTTTAGCAAAACAAGGACAGGCCAAGCCCATATAAATATTCATTATTTTTAGACAGAGGTACTGAAATCTACCAGCCACCAACTCTGAGGGTAGGATCTTCAACAGTCCATGAGTCATACAAGTCTACATGGATAGAGCAGTCTCCACCTCTGGACTCTGTTGCTACCAGCTGTAGCTCTGTTGCTTGTACTGAGTACAATGCTGTGGACTTAGCACCCTCCAACTGTGGGCCTAACTCAGTCACTGCCGGCTTCCTACCCTAGAGGTTTGCCATTCAAATCTGGGTCTGTGCAGCTGTTCAGCTGGGACCTACATGCCAAACGCCTTCCTGTCTGCCTCTGCCCACACAAGCAGACACTGCTGGTGCCATGAGCCATCTCTTCCACTCTGGGCCAACAGCATGACTCTGTTCACCATGTCCTGTGCTGCCAGGCTGTTTTTAGTTTGCATTGCAAACCACTGCCTTCATCCATGCAGAATTGCTGCCATAATCACTCACTGGCCACACATCATCACTCGCCAGTCACACAATGCTGCAAGCTGTCAGGCTGTCTGCTTAACGCTGTGCCTCTTTATAGGCTATGTACAGCTTACATTCTGAAGCTGTTTACTTCTCCAAGTATTGTCATGATTGTTATAGTTCATGAATAATAAATGAATATTTTAGCAGTGATGTTTTCCTGACAACATGTCAAATGGCTACCAGGCATCCACTCACTGCTCCACTTTACCCCTACCACAGTAGAGATCAATCATTCCTGGCCTCAATAGATGGTGTCAGAAATGTCTCTTACTTTCAGTGATAGAGCAATCTCACCAACTGCCATCCCTGGAGAAGATTACAGGGTTGCAGTTTTGTTAATATGCAGTATGGTGAGGGGAGAGGTTTACTTGTTTTTGACTGCAAAAGTCATGGAGATTCAGTGGATTTTGTGCCAGTTGTTTAGTTTTAATTATAAGTGCACTATGAGGAAAGTAAATTCAGACAATGTCCTGAGAACTGTAGAATATTTGTGTTAATTTAAGCTGTTTGGAACAGGAAATCCATTCAGTTTTGAGCAAGGGATATGGTTCAGGGTGTTTAAGTATGTAACCTATAGTCATAAGTAGCCATTCATATAGAATATTAATTTAAGATAAGAAGCGTTAGGTTAGTACTATATTTAAGTGTTCTCATCATGTTCTTCTCTTGCTATTTGATGTGTTTTGTGTAACTGATACAGGGTCAACTGTATTGTCTTCAATACCACTGTGGGCTGTCCTGGATGAAACAAACAATCTTAAAAGCAGAGTAAACACAGCTGCTGAAGGTCATGATGAATGAAACTTAGTAAAACATGGTTTTAATTGACCAAACTATCAGTTTCACAGCTTTCAGCTACATTTTCAGGTACAACTTACATACTTAAAAATAAGAAATATAATTGTAAACTGTACTGGAATTTTGTGCTAATATATAAAGACTATTTGAAGACTTATTGTCACAAACATTATTACATTAATCTGTCATAGGTGAACCTAACATTCTTAGTCAAGGCATTGCCATTTAGAGAATATTGTCAGTATTTAATAAAATTGAGGAATGAGGGCCACTTGGGAAGGTGGCCATATAATGTTCTCTGCTAATGTTTCTGGGTAGATCAAACTGATATTCTGGCTATTCATTGCATGTGGAAGTATCTATCAGAAAAATAAATGGAGCTGAAGGCTAGATCCAATTTTGAAGATATAGCTCAAACATAGTTAATGGTGGAAACAGTGCAAGCCCGTGAGTACAAAGTAGAATAAACTAGGTAAGCCACTTTCTTACCACTTCATACCAGACACAGAGGATGCAAGTTGCAAGAGCAGGCCTGGCTTTCACTGTCCACCAGGAAAAACTTACTGCCTATTTAAATAATAATTGTAATGTGGACACTGTGTTGCAATGTACACATGACTAAGAGTGCTGGTTTGCTCCCTTACAATACTAACTGTGTAAGAAATCAAAGTTTGGCAAAATATTATGGACTTTAAATATAATGCACCAGGTGTTTAGTGTATCAAATACAATGACTGCTCCAAAATATATAGAGAAAACTGGTAGGTTCTTCAGTAAAAGGTTCCAGGAACATCTTAATTTAAAACAATTCATTTGTGCATTAACCTTGCACATATGGAAAGGGGGATATAGTGCAACAGTCTTACTGAAAACCTTGCAATTCTCCACAGATAAGACAATGGCTAATTTTTGAATCTTGTGGAGGAAGTGGAAAGTTTTAGATTTAAAATGGTAGCACACAGAACACACTGAATAGTCAGTTGGACTTGAAGCTTCACAATATTTTGGTAAACACCGATTGCTTGTGCAATTAACTGTACTCTAAGGGAGTGACCCAGTGCTCTTAGTCATGAGTATAGTGTAACAAAGCATCCACACAATAGTTCTTTATGTGGACAGTCAGTGTTTCCTGGAGGACAGTGAAGGCAGAGTCTACTCTTGCAAGCTGCACCTTCCATGTCTGGTTTGAGACAGTAAGAAAGTGACCTGCCTAGATTATTCTACTTTGAATCTATGACTTTGCACTATTTCCACCCTTAACTACATGTGAGTTATATCTTCAAAACTGGTTTTAGCATTCAGGGCCATTTCTTTCCCTTGTCGATACTTGTGCATGCATTAATGGCCAATATATTGTTTCAATCTTCCTGGAAACATTGGTAGAGGATGTTACATGGATCATCTTCCCAATTTTTTTTTTTTAAGTATTGACTGTTTTCTCTGAAAACAAAGCTCAAAGCTTCAGCTTTCCTTTTGCTGTTTTCTATTGCCACACAAGACTGGTCAATGAGTGGCTAAGTAGAAATCTTTGGCCCACCCAGTGATTCTATATAGGACCAAAATTTTCTTGAGTTCTCAGCAAGATCTTTCACTAAGGTATGATGATGGAAGTTGTATGTTTCACATACCAATCTTTTTTATAGGTGCATGAATTTCTACTAACTCCTGCCTGATGACATTTGCTATATGTTTTTTTAGCAATGAGTGCAACATTCTTTGTTTCCTCGGCATTTTCTGAATTTTGTTATTAAACCATTGTGTGTACTTTTTGTCTTTAATCCAGATCCTCTACACATCCCTCCCTATTGCACTACTCATAATCGGTTTAAACTTTGTCCTATTTCCTCTGTGTCCACCATATTGGAACTAAATGTTCCATTCATTGTCTAATCAGGATGCTAACAACTAATTATCTGCTCTTTCTTGCAAAAATACTTTCCTAGCCTTGTTGATGGGTTTATTAACTTTAGTAATCATTGCTATGATGACATCATGATTACTAATTCCTGTCTCTATACTGACACTGTTGATAAGGTCAGGCCTGTTTGTAGCTACAGCATCTAAAATATATTCTTTGCATGTGGGTTGTCAAACTGCCTGCTCAAGACAGTTTGTGTAACATTTATTCAAAACTGCTTCACAAGACCATCTGTCCATGCCACCTGTAATGAATCCATAAATGTCATAGTCTACAATCAGTAAGTTAAAGTTGTCTCCAACTAATATTGTGCGACCTAGGTACTTTTGTACTCCTGAGCATAGTGAGCATAGACTTTTAGTGATTCTACAACTGCTAGAGCAGAATTGGATGTCCAGTAAAAGCATCCAATAATGAACTTGACTTCACCTAGGCCTGTTACTCACTTTCAGACAGTTACACAATTAACCTCAATTTCTGCCTGATAGACATAATATTTTTGTCTACTGCAAATATTTAGGAGCTTTCTGCATTGGGGTTAGCCAGCTCTTGAGTGAAACAACTTCCCCAAAGGGTAGGATTCTCAGGAACTTTGTTATGGATACCTGGATAATTTAATGTTTAAATTTTGATAGTCAGAAGTGTGCTTACTTCATACATGGTCTGATTTAATTTTCTGTATATTTACTGGTGAGCATTCATCAGAGACCTTGCACTACTGCCTTGTCTAAATAACCCTCACGTGCTCTCTACTCTGTTTCTTTTGTTTGGTGCATCCCTGACATATCAACAAGAGTTCTATAATTCTCTACCACATAACACAGGTCCACAAATCTGCAGCCAAGACCATCACAGAATCAATGGAGACTCTGGTTGAGATGCCTCACTTGTCTCCACACCAAATGATCCTGATTGACTCTGGGTACAATGCTGCAAAATGTGACCTATGCCTGCACCCCACAAGTGAGGCCAGCAGCCTTCACCACTTCCACCAGCTGCCCATACAACCCAAGGATGGCCCCAGAACCCAAGAGACTAACAGTATTGGTGCTGATATGAGCTGCAACTTGCAGACAACTGCATCCCACACCCTCAATAGCAGGCAAGACCTCTTCCACATATTGGATCAGGCTTCCTGGCAGACATAGTGAGTGCACATTGGACTTCCTTCCAGCCCTGGACACTGCTCTCCTTATGGGCTCCATATCATGCCTAGCATTGGAGTTCCTGATTACTAGCTAACCCCTATCTCCATATGCCTACTCAGACCTTGTTGAAGGAGTGGCTGTCTGTCAACTCACAGGATAAATGGGCAGCAGCAGAGCTCATGGGTGAAACAAGCTACACCTGAGGTGACACAATGTGATGCGCTGGATTCTCCACCGCAACCATGTCCTGAGGCAGTGGCCTCCAGAAAACTGATCGCAGTCAAAAGCATCTTCAGCTGTCTGTGGACTGTGTCCAGCTCCTACTGCATCCTCATATAGCATATGCAGTACCTCTATTACTAACTTAAGAATTAAATAATAGAAGCACACAGAAAAAGCTAAATATATAATTTGCTACTTTTCTAGTGTATAACAAACAGAGGCTAGTGTCTTACTGAGCTATATTCAATGTTTGCTGGCCATTCAAAAGAAATAACAATGGCAGTACACACAGTTTTTTATGAATGGGCTATGTTTTGTTTACAAAAAATTACTGTTTATGTTTACTTTTGTCATGTTTGTCATACAACACGAAACTTCCTTGGAAATAAAAACTGTTTGCCATACCAGGGTTCAAACCTGGAACCTGTGCCTTTCACGAGCAATTTCTCTTCTGGCTGGGCTACCCAAGAATGACTCATGAGCTGTCCCCTCAACTTTACTTCTGCCAGTGCCTCGTCTCTTACCTTACAAAGATCACTGAAGCTCTCCTGCATAGTTTTCAGGACTAGCACTTCTGAAAGAAAGGATACTTTGGAGACATGCCTTAGTCACAGCCTGGGGGATGTTCCCAGAATGAATTTTTCCCTCTGAAATGGAGTGTTCACTGATACTGACAGATTTAAACAGTTAGTGAATTACTGCTACAAGAGAATTTGTAAGATCAATAAAGAAATATTGAATGCAAACAGTTTTCACTTCTGAACACAAATCAAAGGAAAATTATTGCTGTTGTCAATGCTTTGTGTTATGCCTCCCACTGTTTCTTTATAAGTTTGTTCTGAACTTGAGCCACAATTCATTTACTTTCTCCTGTCTGGATTTAAATGTTTCAAGTCTCTTTGAGATGTAACACATCTAATTTACTCAACATGTCACTCTTTCTACTGGATTTAGTTGCCCCTTGTACTTTGGCAATCATTGATGCTACAATTGGTCACTGATGGCAGTTTTCATATGGATATCCTCAGATGCTAGGTCTATTTGCTGGAATTCTTAAAAAAATGTTAATTATTTCAATCGACTGTTGAATAGTTAAGCTCTCTTTCAAATTCTGTAGTTAACAGGGGAGAAAATGTACTAATAAGCTGTGCTTAAGTTTTTAATTATTTCTGGGGGGCTAGTTTGGCAATACATAAAAAGACCAAATTGTAAATTTATGGAGTCCCTTGATACTGAACCTTTCCCAAACAATGTCACATGTGCCTTCTGTTTCTATCTCGGTTAATTTGAGTTTATTTTCTACTGTAATGGATACACCCATCTCCATTTCCAATTAGCCTATTCTTTCAATACACAGATTCATCCCAAAAATTTCAGTGCAACCAATTTCAGGTTTTTGCCATCTTTTTGTGACTAGTGTTATGTGAGTTCCAGTGCTTCTTGAGAGCACTTCAAACTCTGGCACTCTTTTGCAGATTGTCTGACAGTTAATCATAAGGATTTTAATAGTCTCATCTGTGGAAGGGGAGGGGGGATTTTTTTGGATTTTACAGTAACTGTTAATTGTTCAGAGTTTCCTACACCATCATTACCTACATTGGATGGAGAGTGACCTAAGCTAAAAAACCTTTGTGTGCACCACATTACCTGTGTAGCAGAGTCTGATGTGTAATGCAATTCTGAGGCATTTAGGTGGAGCCTACGGTTCTCAATCCAGAGAGCAATTTTAGGAACTCACAACCTAGTTAGTCCCAGGATTTTCAAAGTCTTGGGTTCAAGAGTTTCCTCAAAACCAGAGAGCCATAATCAGTCACGGCAGTTCTGTGAGCAAGGCTGGTCTTCTCAAGCTTCTCCGGCAATCACTTCAAGGTCCAGATCAACATAATACATGATGCCTCCTCGCATACACATTGAATGTGCAAGAGGATCTTTACCATTCCTTGCTGTTATTCTCATAATGGTTACCATCATTCACTGTATGTTTGAAGTGATGGTGATTAACAAAGCCCTACCTGTTTGCATTTGATTCCCCACCACACAGGACACAGCAGGCTACCCAACTGTTAAACTGTGTCATGCTGGTTCAGTTTCTGTTTCAGTGGGAGACAGTGGCTAAGGATGTAGCTGACTTGCTTCCTCACAATTCAAATGGAAAAGATAAGCAGCTTCTCTGCTTTCGATTCTTGTTAATTGTTGTTGTTGTGCAACTCTCCATGCTACTATATCCTGTGGGAGCCTCTTTGTCTGCATGTAACTACTGCAACCTACATCCTTCTTAAGCTGCTTACTCTATTCATCTCTTGGTCTCCCTATACAATATTTGCCCCCCAAACTTTCCTCTAGTACTAAATTGGTTATCCCTTGATACATTAGAATGTGTCCTACTAACTGATCCTTTCCTCTAGTCAGGTTGTACCATAAATTTCTCTTCTCCCCAGTTCTATTCAGTACCTCCTCATTAGTTAAGCAATCTATCCATCTGTTCTTCAGCATTTTTCTGTAGCACCACATTTCAAATGCTTCTATTCTCTTCTTGTCTAAAGTGCTTCATTTCCATACATGGCTACACTCCAAACAAATACTTTCAGAAAGGACTTCCTGACACTTAAATCTATACTTGATGTTAACAAATTTCTCTTCTTCAGAGACGCTTTTCTTGCCATTACCAGTCTGCATTTTATATCCTACCTACTTCAACCATCATCAGCAAAACTCATCTACTACTCTAAGTAGTCCCATTGCCTCAGCATCACCTGATTTAATTTGACTACATTGTTTTACTTTTGTTGATGTTCATCTTATATCCTTTCATGATACTGTCCATTCCATTCCACTGCTCTTCCAAGTCCTTGCTATCTCTGACAGAATTACACTGTCGTAGACAAACCTCAATGTTTTCATTTCTTGTCCCTGAACTTTAATTCCTTCTCCAAGTTTTTCTTTTGTTTCCTTTACTGCTTGCTCAAGATATAGATTGAATAACATTGGGGATAGGCTACAAATTTGTCTCACTCCCTTCTCAACCACTGCTTCCCTTTTGTGCTCATCAACTCTTATAACTGCCATCTGGTTTCTGTGCAAATTGTAAATAGCCTTTCGTTCCCTGTATTTTACCCCTGCCACCTTCAGAATTTGAAAGAGAGTATTCCAGTCAGCACTGTCAAATGCTTACTCTAAGTCTAGAAATGCTATAAATGTAGGTTTGCCGTTCCTTAACCCATCTTTGATTAGAAGTAGTGGGGTCAGTATTGCCTTGCATGATCTTACATTTCTCTGGAATCCAAACTGATCTTCCCTAAGGTTGTCTTCTACCAGTTTTTCCATTCTTCTGTAAAGAATTCATATTAGTACTTTGAAGCCATGACTTATTAAATTGATAGTTCAGTAATTTTCATGCCTGTCAGAATCTGCTTTTATGGAACTGAAATTATTATATTCTTTTTAAAGTCTGGGGGTGTTTCGCCTGTTTCATACATCTTGCTCACCAATTGGAAGAGTTTTGTTGTGTCTGGCTTTCCCAAGGCTATCAGTAGCTCTAACGGAAAGTTGTCTACCCCCCAGGGTCTTGTTTTGACTTAAGTCTTTCAGAGCTGTGTCAAATTCTTCTTGCAGTATTATATCTCCCTTCTCATCTTCAGATACATACTCTTTCATTTCCATAATATTGCCCTCAAGTACATCTCACTTGCATAGACACTCTGTATACTCCTTCCACCTTTCTGCTTTCCCTTCTTTGCTTAGGGGGGTTTTCCATCTGAGCTCTTGACATTCATACAGATATTTCTCTTTTCTCTGAGGGTCTCTTTAATTTTCTTTCAGGCAGCATCTATCTTACCCCCAGTAATATGTGGTTCTATATCCTTATTTCTCCTCCAGCCATTCCAGCTTAGCCATTTTGCACTTCCTGTTGATCTCATTTTTTAGACATTTGTATTCCCTTTTGCCTGCTTAATTTATTGCATTTTTATATTTTCTCCTTTCGCCAATTAAATTAAATATCTCTTGTGTTACCCAAGGACTTCTATTAGCCCTTGTCTTTTTACCTACTTGATCCTCCGCTGCATTCACTATTTCATTTCTCAAAGCTACCCATTCTTCTTCTACTGTATTCCTTTCCCCTGTACTTGTCAGTTGTTCCCCAATGCTCCATTTGAAACTCTGTAGAACCTCTTGTTCTTTCAGTTTATCCAAGTCCCATCTCCTTAAATTCCTGCCTTTTTGCAGTTTCTTCAGTTTCAATCTACAGTTCATAACCAGTTAAGTGTGGTCAGAGTCCACAGCTGCCCTTGGAAATATCTTACAATTTAAAATCTGGTTCTGAAATCTCTCTCTTACCATAATATAATCAATCTGATACCTTCCCATGTCTCCAGGTCTTTTCCACATATACAACCTTCTTTCATGATTCTTAAACCAAGTGGTTAAATTATGCTCTGTGCAAAATTCTACTAGGTGGCTTCCTCTTTCATTCCTTTCTCCCAGTCCACACTCAGCTACTACTTTTCCTTCTCTTCCTTTTGCTACTATTGAATTCCAGTCCCCCATGACTAAATTTTCATCTCCCTTAACTATCTGAATAATTTATTTTACCTCATCATACAGTTTCTCTATCTCCTCCTCACCTGTGGAGCTAGTTGGCTTATAAATTTATACTACTGTGGTAGGTGTGGCTTCGTGTCTACCTTGGCTACAATAATGCATTCACTATGCCGTTCATAGCAGCTTATCCATGTTCCTGTTTTTTATTCATTATTAAACCCACTCCTGCATTATCCCTATTTGATTATGAATTTATAAACCTGTATTTACCTGACCAGAAGTCCTGTTCCTCCTGCCACTGAACTTCACTAATTCCTGCTATATCTAGCTTTAACCTATCCATTATCCTTTTTGAATTTTTAACCTACCTGCCCAATTAAGGGAACTGACATTCCATTCTCTGATCTGTAGAATGCCAGTTTTGTTTCTCCTGATAGTGACATCCCCCAGAGTAGCCCCTGCCCATAGATCCGAATAGGGGAATATTGTACCAATGGAATATTTTACACAAGAGGATGTCATAATCAATTAACAATACAGTGGAGCTGCATGCCCTTGGGAAAAATCGTTAACTAGGAGACTATTTTTGCTAATTTTTTGTTTTTGGGTATATTACTGACCACCTCTGATGAGGAAAAGTTTTATCTTTTCATTTTTATCAGCTCCCAGCTCAAGCCTGAGGTAGGTAGTGTTGGTGCCAGCCTTTCTCAGAAGCCAGACAATGCCATCTGCACGCTCTGGGTTCCACTCCTTGAGCCAGAAGCGTAACCCTCGTGTCCGCCATCGAGGTAGGATCATCAAATCCCGGCCAGCACCTGCTCCTTGTGTCAGCATGGTACAGCCCTCTGAAACAAAGGAGTTCACATAGCGCATGAATGAAAATTGTTGGTACTTGTTAACAGCAGTGAGAAGAAACTCCAGCAGATCTGACAATCAAAAACACCTCTATCTTTGTAAAAGTAAAACAGTAATCAGTGTGAATGCTGGCCTGAAAGTTACAGTCTGTTGCAAAGTATAGCCATCACCATTTTTATTTTATTTTATTTTTGTTTTTTTTTTTTTTTTTTTTTACTCCACAAGGAAAAGACAGACTGCATATCAGAAAGAAAGGCCAAAGATTGAATTGAAATGAACACCACACTTTCAGACAATTAATTCTTCTCCTACTATGAGGAGCAATGAAATAACAAAGTTGTAAAATATGTATTTGTATATTGATTGTTATCACTTTATGTCTGAGTATCACATTACTATACTTGATCCCACCGACATAAAAGATTTTCCACTTTCATATCATGCTACAATACAGCCCCTTATACCTTTACTTCTGTATCTGAAAATAGCACACATGTCTTGGAGCCAAAATACTCCATCAAATTCATGAGTTGAGTGTGTAAACACTTCTGCTGATTCTTATAAAACTTTGCTTGGGAAAACTATGTCCATAGTAATAGTAGCAGTAGTACTTCTATTCATATGTGGATCACTTTTACAAGGATATTGGACATGTCATGGTGATAGAGCTTAAGAACAAAATAAAAGAATGTAAGTACAGATTTTTACATGCTTACAGGTCCAGTTGGGTAAGGGTGGGGCATGCAGTCCATTGTGGCCTTGTAGTAGGAACTATCCTGACAACTGCCTGAACCAATTTAAGGAAAACACTGAAAACCTAAATCAGTATGGCCAGATGAAGATTGGACCTCAATCCTTTCAAATATTACACCAGTCTGTTTAAAGTAAGCAACCTCATTCAGTTTGTCCCTAGTGTACAATACTGTTTTGTAAAGAAGTCAATTAATAATGTAAAAAGTTAGTGCTACACTGTTCATTAATTTCTCAATACTGATCACCCCCCCCCCCCTCCCCCCCCAATCAGGTAACATGAAAACCATTGTGACAATATTTAATTTCCATTTTGTGTACCAGAATGGAGCTGAGGTTGTACTATCAGCTTTATTTGGGACTACACGGTGCTTCCAACACATCCTAGGTCAAATCAATCCTTTTGCCAAATATCCTCTTTTTCAAGAGTTCATCCATCTGTGCAGTTTGATGGAGTCATGCACTGCTATCCATAAAAATGAAGTCAGGACCAAATGCACTCCTGAAAAGATGCAAATGGAGAAAGAGCACAGTGTCACAATAATGTCAAGCAGTGAGTGTACTATTTTCAAAGATTTTGAGATCAGTACACCAATGCAACATTATGACTCCCACACCATAATATCTCGACCCACAAAAATATCATGTTCAGCAACGCTGGACATACCCTCATGTGACAAGAGGTGGGAACACACAATGCACACAGGAATATTGTCAAAAATTATTGTTTGGTGGTTCGGGTGTTATTGTGTAAGGAGGCATAATGCTGCATGGTTGTACTGACCTCCATCACCAACTGTGGAGGAACTATCATGAAGAATCATAGATAGTTCCCACACATTTGGTTGTGTATTATTGTAATACCAATCTGATGCTGTTAAAGGTAATGGTGTATGATAAATGGTCATGTATACTCATTGTAATGTTTTGGACTTTTGAACCATCTAAGAGAAAGATGAACTGCGTTTCCATCTGATTTTTGCATTTTCCTCCTGTAACAATGGGTGTGAGGCCAAAATCGGTAAAGAATAAAGCTTTATTTGTATAGATGATGGTTAAAAATGCAGTTCTTTAAGTATCTGATGGCTGTAGGAAGTCACATCACTAAAACATTAAATGCATTGAAACTGGCAGAGGGATACTCAAACATTTGTTGTGAACTGTATGATAGCAGTAATGTGATGTGTTCAATAATGGTTAGAGGTGACTGTGTTAAAAATATGCATTTTTCAATTGATACTTTGTAAAATGTATGTTCTAATGTTTAGTAACTGCTGTGCATGTGTACACGTGTAAACCGGACAATGTATTAAATAATACAGACAATAAATAACAATGTCCATTAAATGTGTTCTATCCTCGAAACCATTCAGAATAGGGCATATTGTCCATATCCCCAAATCTTTACCATTCTTCCAGCATTACCCAGTAGAATCTTTAATGGCAATTCACGCGAAATGGATACAGTACAATACTCAAGCTATGAAAAACAACAAGGATGAATAATATATGGGATGGTATCCAGATATTACTGGCACTAACAATAATATACTAAAATAAGTATTAATGCTGACTTCTATTATAGCTATGGTTTTATTTTACTATTGCTTCAAGCTTTCTTTCTACACTAAATTGCAATTCCTGTAGAAGGAGATGTAAAATTCTGTTATTTCATACCAGGCATAACGCAATCATAAGCATGGCACAGGTCACGAGGCAGTTTTGGATCCACTGTGTAACACCATGGTCCACCAATGTTGCGTGATGGATCCCTGCAGTAATTTCTTGCTTCTTTTAGAGATCGTTCAGCAAATAGGGTGTCTTTTAGATATGTCTGATTGACCTATAGACATAGTAGTAATGAATATGTTAACATTCTGTATCTCATTAGGCACAAAGACTAGTATAATAAATATCTTTTTGTTACACAGATCATCTTTAAGTTTAATGGAAAGTGAAGATATAAATCCTTCAGAAGGCTACTTTGATAATGTCTCTCATAGATCTAGAAGTCTGAATTAATTCACTGATAAAAAGTTAAATTGATGATGAGAGCAAGAAAAGAACATTGTATTCAGCAAGTGTTATGAGGTGAAATGGAATCATGTATTTAAAATTTTTGGAACACAGCTCTTTCTTGACAAGAGAAGTGAAGATGGTAGATAGAAGGCAGATGACATTAAATGTCCACTGAGCCTAGGTGACAGCATCACTTAAAGAAGACAAGCAAAATCATAATAACTGGGGCCATCAAACAAGAGTCAAATGTCCATGTAATGTCAAGAGGTTTCATAATGAAGGCTGATGATTTTGTGAAGCAACAGTTACAGCTGGTACAGTTTTTTGTGACTTAAATGTGTGTAATAAGATGTTTGAAGGAATTTATTATCATGAAATGTATACATGTCACAATATCAAATTCAAGAATGAAATTTACTTTGTGTAGTCTAAATACAGAATGAGGCAACTAAGACGTGGTATGCAATATATTCCCAGAATGAGTAAATATGCAGAGGTATGGTTTTCAATATGCTATACCAGACAATGTAGTAGCTTTTCTAACATCTGCTAGTAATTTTTAACATTTATGTTTGCCAAATTAAGGCACTGGCTTTTTATGTAACTGTAGCTTTTGTAAGGGGCAACAGAAAGAATCTTAGAACAACATTGGTGGGAGTAATGTGGGACATGAGATGCTGCACCACCAATGAGCATTGTCTCATAGCATCTGTTGTGTGCATCTTTGCCTTTACATATGTCTGCTTGTGTCTGTATATGTGTGGATGGATATGTGTGTATGTGTGTGCAAGTGTATACCTGTCCCTTTTTCCCCCCAAGTCTTTCCGCTCCCTGGGTTGGAATGACTCCTTACCCTCTCCCTTAAAAAACACATCCTCTTGTCTTTCCCTCTCCTTCCCTCTTTCCTGATGAAGCAACCGTGGGTTGTGAAAGCTTGAAATTTGTGTGTGTGTGTGTTTGTGTGTTTTTTGTCTCTATCATCGTACCAACACTTTTGTTGGGAAAGTTACAGAATCTTTGTTTTTAGATATATTTTTCCCACGTGGAATGTTTTCCCCCCCCCTCCCCCCCCCCCCCTCTCTCTCTCTCTCTCTCTCTCTCTCTCTCTCTCTCTCTCTCTCTCTCTCTATATATATATATATATATATATATATATATATATATATATATATATATATATATATATCTCTGCTTGTGTCTGTGTGTGTGTGGTTGGATATGGGTGTGTGTGCGAGTGTATACCTGTCCTTTTTTCCCCCAAGGTAAGTCTTTCCGCTCCCAGGATTGGAATGACTCCTTACCCTCTCCCTTAAAACCCACATCCTTTCGTCTTTCCCTCTCCTTCCCTCTTTCCTGATGAAGCAAACATTGGTTGCGAAAGCTAGAATTTTGTGTGTATGATTTTGTTTGTTTGTGTGTCTATCGACCTGCCAGCGCTTTCGTATGGTAAGTCACATCATCTTTGTTTTTAAGATATATTTTTCCTGCGTCGAATGTTTCCCTCTATTATATATATATATATATATTGACACCTGTGTCCATATTCAAACCATTCTTCAAAGACAATTACAGTTGGAATGACAATTTTAGACAAACAAGGCACTTGATTGCAATACAGTTATTATAGTACACAAATATACAAGTAAGATACACAAATCTGTCATGAATATTTTGTTTTATGAGTTGTGTTACTAGTTACATACCGTATAGTAAATGTGACAAATAGAGACAATAGCCTATGTACAAAAACTGCCCCTGCAGTGGTGATCAAAGTGGCACTATGACCAACTCAGCAACATTAAATACACCACATAGGATGACTTTAGAGAACTAGTGTGCAGAGACGCCTGTGGCACCAGTTGTTACCATGTAAAGCTCTAGAGGCCACTTTATTGTGTATGTGTTGAATGTATATTAGTGTACTTTAACAAAATTGCAAATATGTGGCTTGTTTGTATAAAATTGTCAAATCAACTACAATTTTCTTTGTAGGATGGGTGTCCAAAACTAGTCTTCTCAATGCAACTTATGATGCAGCTACAACCATTTATTTCAATTATAAGACAAGTTGCAGACATCTTTTTTACCTGCATGCTCCAAGTTTATAAAAATAATCTTGTGAGAGTAGTGTTGGGTGTCTGCTCTGTTTGTCAATAAGAAATGGTTTTGCGTCTGAACTACACCTAAAAATAAACCTGACAATGATTAATTTTCACTACCACAATTCCACTGAAAAATAACAGTGACAGAAGCAACACAGTTTTGGAAATAGTCTACTTGTATGAAATTGACAACAATTAACGAAAAGGTTATTTCATCATACCTTGTGTGGTTTATTGTCAAGCCATGGCTGACACTGTCGTCCTGAACGGGTCACATTCAATGGTCCAATGAAATCATTACCAGTTCCAGCAAGACGACATTCTGAAAGATGAAAGATAAAATACTAACTTTGGACAGTTCATGTGAAGTGGCAAACAGTTAAGCCATTAGGCTTTCATAGCGGAAGGACAAGGTTCAAATCCTGATCCATACTTAAGTTTTCATTGTTTTCCTAAACCACATAAATCAAATGTCTTGAGTGCTTTCTTTTACAAGAGAATGGGCAGTTTTCTTTCCCATATCAATTAGAACTTGTGCTCCATTGCTCATTGACCTCTTTATTACTCAATATAATATTAATATTAAACACTAATATAATATTAATATTATTTTATTATTATTATTAATATTATTATATTAATGTTATATTATTAAATTAATATTATATTATTATATTAATATTAAACACTAGTCCTCCCATTTTCATTTCAGTTATGAAGTGTGCAGAAGATTATTAAAGATAAACAAACATTATTTGCTACTTTAGTGATAGTTCCATGTATTTTTCATGCCTTACAAGACATTCAGTGTCCGATTTCAATAGATTATTTAGTACAAAGCAACTTTCCTGATAAAAACCCTTTTGGGATGCTTGATGTATTATATTAGTAAAACAAAATTTGAGCTCTTCACTATAATAAATGTTGATCAAGGTAAGTATATATTTTGTGAGTTTCTTTCATTCAATTCACCACTATAAATGTGTCTCCTGTGAGACACATAAATGGAATTTATGACTGACCTAGAAATCAGTTGTATAACTAAAAAAATTATTTTAAACATGAAGTTTTTTTTATGATTGTATTGTTACTAACCAACCCTGCATCAGGCAGCTGGCCACAGAATTTCATAATTGTGAGACCTCATTCCCTTTGTGTTCCTTGTGGGATTGTCAACAAGCATCAAATGAAACAGCAGCATTCCATCATGTTAGCAGGTCATGCAGAAAGCAGACATCAGCGCTTGGCGCGAATTGGGGAGCTTGCATCAGCAGAAGCTTAGTAAAGCAATATGACTGAGAAGAATCATGACACCTTGTTACATGGAGTAAGAAGCCATATCCCCAGTGCAAGAAGATGTACTGAATATTGTTGTGGACCAGTCTGTTGATATAACAAATGTGCTAAGCAAATAGGGCATGATATGAATAGCTGATACATTTGAATTAGGAAAGCCTATGTGGTCATTACAAGTGACGTTGGGTCAACACCAGCCAATATTTCGCACTATAAATACTCCAGCATTGAGTTCAGAAGGGAGTTGGTCAGAATGATTGATGGGGCACAAGATGTGTGTACTCAACTCCCTGACATGGTGTTAATGCTAGGTATAAGTCTGCTGTAGATTTACTGCTCATACTCAACACTACCAATAGCTGCTGGAGAGATGTCTTCCTTTCCATAAGCACCAGTCATGAGTTCGGCGTTGCTGACAACTTCCAATACAGATGGGAATGCCTGAGGGGTCTTCCATGTTGACTTGGGCCAGGACACCAGCATTCCTGACACTTCAGCGGAGCCACGGGGTCGACCTGCACAGCAGGCCAGAGTCAGCACACTTCTTGACCACGCGACAACCATCATTGTGGTTCAGAGAGCAGAGATGACCCACAGTTACAGGAGGGGATGGAGGACCTCCAAGGCCGGTGTGTGTAAGCCACATATGAATGTGCCATCTTCTTTGAGTGTGGAAGGTGGAGACGCAGCATCAACTTCCTCAGTAGCTGCTGGGCGTTCGTGGTGCACCCGGACAAGCAGCTGCAGAGGACTGCTGTAGCATAACTAAAAGAGACATATATTTGCAGAAATAAATGGTTAAAAGTCACTCTTCTTTTACTGTGCCCACCATCGTACACAGGTTATAATCATCCTCTTCCTGGAGGAGTCAGCAAGTGGCAAGAGTGCCTCCTGACACATCATCCATCTGCCACACCTTCCATAGTCGCCATCTGCAGTATGAAGGAATTAATAGAAGAGAGTATAAAATTCTCCAACTGACAATAAAAAATTTACATTCTTGTAAAGGGACTTGAAGATGGTTTTATAATTATTGGAATTAGGAAGAAAGTGATAAAGTACTCATCAACTTTCAGGTGATTAGAAATGGAGTTAAAGCTAAGCTTGAGAAGGGTATAGAGGTAAATGACTATGGCTTATCTTATGTACCCTTCAGCATGAAACCAAAGTGACTTATAAAAACTTTGGGAAACCTAAATCATGAATGTAATACAGTGATTTCAAAGTCCTAACTGCTAATCCACCTCAGTGAATACTTTAACAGAATGGAAATGTGAAAATGCAACTCTGTCAAATGCCAACAATGCAATAATTTCTGGTTAAAATATTATTCAATCATGTCATAGAAATGCTTGGAAATATTAATATACAAGGAGATGAAATTGATTATCACATAAGTCAACTCTGAGTAAATCAAGCAGCAAGTTTTATTTTTTTATGTCATGGATGAAACATTGTTTATGAAAAAAAGAGGCATACAAAACGTTCTACAGCCTACCTTCATATAATAATTAATTCATATAATAATTAAATTGAATTTGTGTCAACTGGGATTAAGAAAGGCCACCCAACAAGTGTATAGAAGTTTAGAGAACACTTTGTCTCACCAGTACACATGTTCCCCAGTCATATTGTTATCACTGGAGGACACTTTATAGTTCAACAACTGATTGGAATAATCACAGTTTTGTAAGCAGTGGATGTAACGGGACAGGTTGCAAAACAGTGTTAAATTGATTCTCTGAAAGCTACTTATAACAGCTATTTTCAAGCTCCATCATCATGGGAATATATGGTTCTAGTGGCTAAGAACAGAGCTGTCCACACTGAAACTGGTATCAATGAAGATGGGGTAGTTGTAGCAACAATGATTGCTGAAGTACAAAGGGTAACTGTGGCAGTGCACAAATATATGCTGCCACCACGGCTGTAATATTCATATTTGATGCTGCCTGGGAGAAGGTTATACCTGGGCACCTGCTTCACTGAATGGCACCACCACTGGCAGACAAGTGTTCTAAGTGGCACACTGCCAGTGAGGCCTTGCCCTCTTGTGCTTCAGCCATGCTAGGTGAAGGCTCCACTCATTGACTTGGACAATTATATGTTATTGTAGGACAAAAACTACATCTGATTGGACTCTATCTGGACTAGTATTTTTCAGTTCATATTACCTCATGCTTGTGTAATTCCAGTGCTCAGCTCACCACTGTTATAAGTAATTGTGTGCTGTTGTTAATGAAGAACTGTAGATACTACAGTTTATGGTGATGAGGTTGTTTCATATCTGTATGTGTTCCATGATCATGATGGATTCGGCATTGGTTCAGTTTTTACAACAGCAGCAGCAGCAGCTTACTATTCAGCAACTATGGTTTGAACAACAACAGCAGTTAGACTTGATTCATCACTTGGTTACAGATCCACAAAGTGCCATAGGCCCTCCACAGCTCCCACAATGTCATTGACCATTCTGCTCCAGACAGGGAAGTACATCAAAAGGTTTTGCATTTAGTAGATCTAATAACATAAGAGCTTTTGGCTCTCACACAGGCATCTGAGTAGTCTCGGGTTGTATCAGAACAGTATGAGGACACCATGGACGTCACATTGGTGCATATGTTTCCACAGCAAAGGTGTTATTTATTCACCAACACCATCATTATGCTCATCAGTTTTGCACCATTCACTGTGAGATGGAGTCTCTTCTGACACAGGTTCCACCTGTGTCAAGATTGTTTCTGTGCCCATGCCAGTAGTCACTGCCCACACCAGCTGGTATGATGCATGGCTTGTCAATAAACAATGCCATGTGGCAGCTGTTTGCTGTAGCTGCCTGCACAGCCAGTCTACGGTCATGGATGTAGAGTTTACAGAAGTCCATAATGTTACATCAGGAGCTCAGTGATCCCAGGAAGATTTATATTATGCTGTACATTGAACTACACCCATATCTCTTCCAGGTCAACCTATCACTGCTCTTTCTTCAACATATCATCATTTGGACACTTACAGCAAGCAGCCCATCCCTGTTCATGGCCAGTACACAATCAACAATGTGTATCAGCATGTCACAAGGGGATCAAATTTTTGGAAGTTGACAATGTAAAGTCAGAAAAGTCAAAAAATATTTTTGATCTTTGATGCATTATAGTTTTGGATTTTGTGTTCAAGGTTCTGTAAATCTTGTTTCCAACTGCATTCCATTCAAGGCGCTGGATGATCTCTGCCACAAGTTCGGGTCTCTATTTTCACCTGGACTGCATGCCGAAAAGGACTATGAGACTCATATTAGCCTTAAAACTACAGCCATTTCTAAGTTTTGTCATGCTCAGCATATCCCTTTTGTTCTGTGACAGTCACTCAAGAACAAATTTGACAGACTGCAAGACCTGCAGATCATTGAATCAGTCCATCTAGCCAAAGAGCTATGCCTCTAGTGGTCAGTTTTAAGCTTATGGCGATGCTTCATATGTGAGGGGATTTTAATTCCACCATTAATGACCAATTGATAGTCAATTTCTACCCCATTCCACACACTGATGAAATTCTGACAAATTGGTGTGTGTTCATCAAAAATTGACTTGGCAGAGGCATATCTGCAGCTTCATTTCAATTTCACATCTAAACAAATTATGGCTGTTAACACTCCCTTCAGGGTGTACAGATGTATGTGCCTGCATTTCAGCATCATGAGTACCACCACCATTTTTCACAGATTTTTTGAACAGTTGATGTAGTATGTACTGTGTTGCATAAACTATCTTGATGACATCATTGTCACTGATGCTTCATGGCAGGAGGAGCTTGCTAACCCTTGTATCCTGTTCTACAAACAGCAAGATGCTGACCTAAGTCTAATCTACAAAAGTTGAAGTTTTTTCAGATGGAAATCTAATATTTGGACCACCTTTTTTTTTGAAGGGCAGTGTCAGATCTATGGAACAGCATGTGGCAGCGATTGCCAATCTACCTCCACCGTGGAACCTATTTCTGGGTAATTTTTTTTATTATTCAAAATTCCCTCCCCCCCTCTTTTTTTGGTACTTTTATGCTCCTTTCCACAGACATCATCCCTGGCAGGGATGGGACAGTCTTGGGTCAAAAAAATGCATATGGTTTCAAACAGCTATCACATATGCCTGCAAGGTATTGACAGCCACACAACATAATTACACTCAAATCGAAAAGGGGTCCACTGTGTACTCAGTCTAAAACTTTCCCATCTTCCTCTACAGCAACAGATCTCATCTCATCACCAATCACAAACCACTTGCAACATTTTTAAGCCCTTGTTCACACATTTCAAACAGGACTGAAGCATATCTGCAGTGTTGGGCTCTGTTTTGAGTGTAGATTCACTACAGATAAACAATGCAGCATTAAACTGGAGACACTTTGTCACACTTGCCCAGGGGACCCAACCCAGCCTTCAACAAAGTAGAGGTTGTCTCTTTCAGATCTATGATCATTTGCAGCAAATGGGTGATTGACTACCAGTAATTGCCCATTGTATAGTGCAGGCCATCCATCAAGATCCTGTGCTCTATCATGTGGTTCAGTCTGTGTGTGTGATTGGCCTGAGTATTTGCCTGCCAAGGTTTCTGGTCACCCTGCAACTATTTGTTCCTCTGTCAGTGGCTAGCAGTCATCAATGGTGCACTTTTCCTTAGCACCAACTCAGACAACCACACCATTGTCCATGTGGCCTTGGGAGCTTGCATACTTGCCTTCTACACTGTGGTCACTACAGAATGATCTCCATGAAAGTCCTTGCACAGCAATTTGTTTACTGGCCTGGCATTGGTTCAGAAATTCAAAAAGTTGTTCATGAGTGTAAACAGTGTGCCAAAGAACCGGCAGCACACAGACTTATGCTCCATGGCCCACACCTGGTCAGCCATGGGAGAGCATCCACTTCCTTACCTTCTGTAATTCCATGTGGTTGATAGCAGTTGATGCACTGTCCAACTATCCATATGTCATGTGTTTGCACTCTACCATTCCAGAAACTGCTGTGTGGGGTATCACTGAGTTTTTCATGATCCAAGGGCAATTATCTCTGATAATGGTCCACAGTTCACTTCAGCATAGTTTCAGACTTTTTAAACCCACAATGATACTACCCACCTTTCTTCCACTCTGATCATAGTAGGAGCTGAAGAGTTTCATGGACCACGACCTCACATCCTGGAAGGTTTACCAGAAGATATTTCTTTCACTCTGTTTTAACCACAGCTGATTGGTGAGGCAGAGTGTGTGGTGAACATTTAAGACTCAATTAAAAAAGTGCTTTGTGGATTCATCAGCAGACTCAGTGTTGCCTCCATTTCTAAGTATCTAAAGGACCACCTTACTGATTGGCCACATCCAGCAGAAATCCTCCATAGCCATCACCCTGGATGCTGCTTCACCTGCTCTACCCTGCACTGTGTTTACGTCCTTCCCCTTAATGTCCAGGTGATCCTGTCTGAGCATGCACTTTTGGTCATTAGCCTAGACCACCAGTGATGGTACATGCAATGCATGCTGCCAGAGAGATGCCCCTCTCCCACCATCAGAACCAGCTGCACCCTTGGTGGGGCCCTGAAACACCTCATACACAGCCACAACAACCACTTGTGCGGAGCCACAGTGCAAGGGCCGCCCAACCCCAGGGGACTGGCACCATGGGTGTGCTTCCAGTTCATGAGCTGTTTGTGATAGCGATATCAAGATGCAGCTGCCTGCCATGCCAGGGACCCTACCAATGTCTGACAGTGCCTGTCTGGATGTCGATGGCAGTGGGCAGTCCCTTCCCTATAGTCACAGCCTCCATTCTTTGCCACTGACAGCACATCTTTTGCATTGTCACTATCTGAGGCCTCATTCCAGCACCTGGCTCACCACTGTCTGGGCTACTTTTGGCTGCATGCCCTACCAGGCCAGAGACAACTGACCATCAGGTCACATGAGATAGATTCACTGGAAAAAAAGGCCACACAACAGGGACTAATGAACCATATATATAAGACAAAGCAAAGGGCTGTAGTCAGTGAGATGCTGTGAAGGATGCTCATATAGAGCTTCTAATGGAATTTTTGACTTGGTAGGGAGAATCTAACATCGTATCTTAGATGGAGAGTCACTGACACAAATAGACACCTGAGGGAACTTCATTTGGACTTCTGTTGTTCATGCTGTATATAAATGGCATCACAGTCTGTGTTAATAGTAGTCTCAGACTTTCTGAGAGTGAAGTAATAAACTTTAAACAAGCACTATATAAAAGAGGCTACAAAAATATCTTGTGAAGTCTTGAAAAGTGGTGCCAGGATTGACACTTCGATTTAATTGTTTAGAAATGTCATGTTGTGCATATCACAAAATGCTGGAAAGTAGTATCAGATGACACTTTGATTTAAATGTTTAGAAATGTCATGTTGTGCATATCACAAAATGCTGGAAAGTAGTATCAGATGAATTCAATATCAATAACTTGTGATTGGAATCAGTTAATTAATACAAATTCATGTTGGGATATGAAATGGAAAAGTCATCTAGGGCAGTTGGTGATAAATCACATGGCAGAGTTTGGTTGACTGGCAAGATATTGGGAAAACACAGTTAGTCTGCAGAGTGAATGATTACAAAACACCCTGGCATCCAAGCTTAGAATGTTTCTCGAGAATGTGGGACCTCTATCAAATATGGAATATTTACAAAGAAGGACAGCGTGAATGGTCACAGATTTGTTTGACCCATAGGAAAGTGCCATAGAAATACTGTAAAACCTCAGCTGGCAGATCTTTAAAGATTCCGTAGTTACCAAACTTTCTGCCAAAGAATACTTACAAAGTTTCAGAAACCAGTATCAACTGAAGAATCTAGGGATGTACTACAGCCCTCTAAATGTATCCTCCAATAAGGACTATGAAGACAAGATTAGACTAATTACAACATGTACACAGGCATTTAAACATTCTTTGCATGCTCCACATATGAGCAGAACACAGAACAGAAAGAGACGCAAATATTTGATACAGTATGAAGTTCAGTATCTCATGCACAGCATAGACATTTACAAACTGCACGTAAAAATTCAGATGTATATGTATTTCACAACAAAGTTTTCATGCATGATGGATTTTGCATAGTAAATTATTATTTTTAACAAAATCATTTCTGGACTTGAGTCTGAGCCCTTTCAGGTATATATATTTTGTGAGTTGCTTACAGCTCTTAGGCAGTTTCTCATAACCTCTGAAGCAAGCCTCTAGATCCTTGTATGAATCTTCTTTCAGATTTCTTCATTACACATCCTCCTCCAAGTGATTTTTCCATTCTGGACAGGATCTTCCTCTTTTCCTCTTGTGTAGAGGTTGCCAACATAGTAGTTTTTTTGGCCAGAGTTCATCCCCTCATGTAATCATATGCCCATACCATTTTAAACACCTTTTTTTCTCTTCTTTGGTGATGTATGTGTGAGTTTCAATTCAATCAGTCATTTATTTATTTGGAAGTGAATATTTAACTCATAAATAAAATTGCATACTATTAATGTCTGATTTTATTACAACTCGTGGCAGTGAAGTTTAAGTACATGGAACACAATTCACCAAATTTACTTAAGCAGTAGCTTGAGAAAAAATCTTCTAAACATTATGTATCAAGTAAAACAATTACCATATTATTTAATTATTTAGGACATATTTAGGCATATTTAAAGGTTATTTTGCAGAGAATGAAGAATTCCATTATCGACAAAAAACTGATATTTAAATTAAGTTCTGGGACCATTTAGGGTGAGGTATCTTTCCACAAAAGAGGATAGCATATAAGTTTTCTCACCTACTGAACGACAAACAGGCACATCACATGTTTCCTTCTTGTAATCTGTTGTACCAGTTTTGCCAACATAGCACCAGGGCCCACTTCTACTAGAGTCGGGATTGCGACATAAATTACGTGCATCGGGGCCCAGTGCAGCTCCCGGAACTGATGGCCAGAAAAGGCATGGTTTACCACTGGAAGCACTGTATTGTCCTCCACCATAGCTGCCACTACTGCCACTTGATGCTACACAGTCTGGGGGTAGAGCACTTGGGGGATCTGTGGAAAGAGTTGTGTCATATGACAATTGCAGTTTATAAAGAACCCCTAGCAACACTTAAATCTATAATACACTTGAAAAATGAAAATCATACAGAGGAATGAAGAAATGTATGATTCACTTGTGAGAGTGTAGGTGTGAACTGTGAGTAGCTTCAAAGTAACTGTATTTCAAAGTTTCAGAAATTACGTAGGGAACAAATGATATGAGGATGTTTTTATGCTAAAAGTGTCAAAATAAAGAAATATACTGGCTGAAACTAAAAAGGAAACACGAGTTACAAAATAAAGCAGGACAATAATGAAGCTTTCATATTTTCATACATCAATAATAAACAACATCAGATTAGCACATATGGAAGTTGGGGGAATGACAACCACAAAACCCATCTGTCACCTTGTAAAGGTCATGTTAATCCAATTGCTGAACAGAACTTAGAGGTCAGTTGACAGCCAGCTTCCCAGCTCTCACAATGAATGACCAAACATTGTATAACTGCAGTAACATGCAATATCGTGTTGCTAATTGTGCTGCGAAACACAGTGGTAGGGATCAAGGTTCTTGTTTCCAACACAAGTCATTTGGATTCCTCCTCAAAACTCCAGCATTTCCAAATGAAATGAAAATTGACACTCCAATGAGTCAGTTTCTTGTGTCTGGAATAATGATTTGCACCACATATCAGGTACTAAAATACTGCATCATGATGTGTATCAGGTAACACAACACTATTTGCCATGTACTGGGTACTCCACTAGACGTTTGTGTTTCACTCTCTCCAATGTTGTCATATAAACCCCTTAATTAAAAAAAAAATGCACATTAGGATAATATCTTTGACATCTATACCTACATAATTCTATAGTGTTCCATATATATTCTAGCAAGTTAATGAAGAAAAGAAAGATTCCTGATTAACTGTTACTAAAACCATGTTTGTGAAATATAAATATCTAATGATAACATTTTGAGAAGTAATTTAGTAATGGTTAATATTTTATTTTTTTGATAATAACTACATCCTCCATAAGACACCAAAAATCCATCCAAACTATGACAGAATACAAACTGATACATAATCTTTTGAAAGTCTTAGCTTCGAAAGTTACAAATGTGTAAAAATCTTTATCTTCTGACACTTATTACCTCATTAGAAAGCTTCGATGATGGATTATACATGCCTCATTTTAATTCATGATGATACAGGGTGTTTGGTTGTTATCCAAGTATCACATATGTAAATTGTATCTCAAATCCAAGTTCTAAGATACAATTAATGATACAATCATCCTATTTGGCTTTTTGTAATGCTGAAAGAATATATAAAACTCAGAAGGTCACTTTCGGAGAACGGTAAATGTTAAAGTGTAATGTTGTCTTATGAGAATAAAAACAACTATCATGCTCAAGTATCCTGCACTATTAAAAACAGGGGCACTAAATTATACTTTTATGGGTTTTGATTATTACAAAGAAGTACAAATATTATACTAGAATTACCAACACCTGTTTTATATAGAACAAAAATCTGAACATTTATTAGCAATCTGCATAAAGAGATTAAAATTTAAGAAGTGTATTGACAATGGAGTGCATGTGCCATATACTAGGACTGGACTTATGGAATCAGCTTGTTTATAATATAATCAACAAACTCAGTGTTGGCCGTATTGTACTTAGACATACCACCTTCATGAATTCAACTGCAGACAAAAATGTTAGCATATTTGCATTCTTTCAGTCTTTATTGTCATGATATCCACTGAAATGAAGCAAAAATTCTTTGTCTGTGAAGAATAAATAAATAATAACATAATTTTTCTGTTAACAGAACTGGTAATTGGACTTAGAGTCCTAAATTAAAAAACTAGGACATTTATTCTTTAATGTCTTTACTGGATAGTAATAAATGTCCTTTTAAGTGTGTTTATAACAATGTAGCACATGCAAGGAATATTAAAAGCAGTTTGTACCTTTGGACAGAAAAAGGGAGACAGAAATCTGATATTGTACAAGTTATTATACCTTTACTGAATACTATCAGTTCAAGTATATAATTTTTTCCCAAGAATATTTAACATCTTAACTGCTTTTATATAAATTTTAGTGTTTTATGAGTACCTTTTATGAAACAAGTTATATAGTGATTCTGCGTCCATTCCTAAATTTCAGAGCAGACTTCTGTATTTTTGGCTATTACTGACATTCTAAAGTAAAGATGTAGCTTATTATGATATTCTACAAATTATTTACATTTTGTTATTACAAATTGGCAAGGAATAATTTTTCAACAATAGAAATGAAATTTTAAAAATCTGTTCTTATAAAACAGATAATTATGTTCTAAGCTTACATACATTTTCTGCACTCCATTAAGAAATATATGGCCTTCTAGTAAGTAAAAAATTCTTACATAACTGTGAAGGATTTTCTAGTGATACAGAAACTGAAATTATAACTTGGAAGCAAGAGCCATTTCCACAGTAGCAACTTTTTGTGTACTGGAATAGATATTCAAACTGAGCAAAACTAACTATAAATGAACTGAAGCAAATAACATTGACAGTCTAACACTACCAATCTATCATAAAATATATTAAGCAGTTGGTGTAAAATACAAGATCCACTAACAAAATACCATTAATGTACACTCCTGGAAATGGAAAAAAGAACACATTGACACCGGTGTGTCAGACCCACCATACTTGCTCCGGACACTGCGAGAGGGCTGTACAAGCAATGATCACACGCACGGCACAGCGGACACACCAGGAACCGCGGTGTTGGCCGTCGAATGGCGCTAGCTGCGCAGCATTTGTGCACCGCCGCCGTCAGTGTCAGCCAGTTTGCCGTGGCATACGGAGCTCCATCGCAGTCTTTAACACTGGTAGCATGCCGCGACAGCGTGGACGTGAACCGTATGTGCAGTTGACGGACTTTGAGCGAGGGCGTATAGTGGGCATGCGGGAGGCCGGGTGGACGTACCGCCGAATTGCTCAACACGTGGGGCGTGAGGTCTCCACAGTACATCGATGTTGTCGCCAGTGGTCGGCGGAAGGTGCACGTGCCCGTCGACCTGGGACCGGACCGCAGCGACGCATGGATGCACGCCAAGACCATAGGATCCTACGCAGCGCCGTAGGGGACCGCACCGCCACTTCCCAGCAAATTAGGGACACTGTTGCTCCTGGGGTATCGGCGAGGACCATTCGCAACCGTCTCCATGAAGCTGGGCTACGGTCCTGCACACCGTTAGGCCATCTTCCGCTCACGCCCCAACATCGTGCAGCCCGCCTCCAGTGGTGTCGCGACAGGCGTGAATGGAGGGACGAATGGAGACGTGTCGTCTTCAGCGATGAGAGTCGCTTCTGCCTTGGTGCCAATTATGGTCGTATGCGTGTTTGCGCCGTGCAGCTGAGCGCCACAATCAGGACTGCATACAACCAAGGCACACAGGGCCAACACCCGGCATCATGGTGTGGGGAGCGATCTCCTACACTGGCCGTACACCACTGGTGATCGTCGAGGGGACACTGAATAGTGCACGGTACATCCAAACCGTCATCGAACCCATCGTTCTACCATTCCTAGACCGGCAAGGGAACTTGCTGTTCCAACAGGACAATGCACGTCCGCATATATCCCATGCCACCCAACGTGCTCTAGAAGGTGTAAGTCAACTACCCTGGCCAGCAAGATCTCCGGATCTGTCCCCCATTGAGCATGTTTGGGACTGGATGAAGCATCGTCTCACGCGGTCTGCACGTCCAGCACGAACGCTGGTCCAACTGAGGCGCCAGGTGGAAATGGCATGGCAAGCTGTTCCACAGGACTACATCCAGTATCTCTACGATCGTCTCCATGGGAGAATAGCAGCCTGCATTGCTGCTAAAGTTGGGTATACACTGTACTAGTGCCGACATTGTGCATGCTCTGTTGCCTGTGTCTATGTGCCTGTGGTTCTGTCAGTGTGATCATGTGATGTATCTGACCCCAGGAATGTGTCAATAAAGTTTCCCCTTCCTGGGACAATGAATTCACGGTGTTCTTATTTCAATTTCCAGGAGTGTATTTCATATCTAGTATTTAAAAAAGGCAGAAAGATGAAACTCATTTCCGCCACCTACCTTGTGGATGACACCAGAATGCCCAATGTGCAACAGAGTTATTAGAACCTGGAGAAAACCACTGTAATTGTTTGATAAGCTCGTGTTCAATCTCCAGCAACAATTTTGTATCCCAGCTTCGTACCCAGAAAAACTGCAGTTTTTCACCAAATAAACTGTGTGACAAAAGCACTGTCATCCAGAAACATCAACACATGGTGCAGAAAAAATATAATGTAGATTAATGAAGAGATTCTTAAATGTTGCATCACTATATGAAAATATGAACCATAAAACAATTAATCAAAAATCTGGTTTGCTTATTTATTAGCTACACTTCACTTAATTTGATGATAATGTTAAACAGTATTACAACAAAAGGAACTGGAACTCCCACAGAATCATGAAAGTATTGGCTGCAAAGTCAATGTGAGCTGCTAATAAAATCAACTTCATAACATTCATCCATTTCTAGAATTTATTTTTCTAAGCAAGCAAACTATTGTAGTAGTTATCTTTCTGGGTGCTGTGATATATACAGAATTTGGAGTTGTACCCATTGCAATTACCACCATATTACAACACAGAAAGAATAAGATGTCCAAAAATACTCATTGACAGGATTAGTCTCTAAATCTTCCTTCCTTGGTTTATATGTCAATAAAATCACATAATTATTTACTGATGCCCAATGTCTGCTTGTGTCTGTGTATGTGCAGTTGGATATGGGTGTGTGTGCGAGTGTATACCTGTCCTTTTTTCTCCCTAGGGTAAGTCTTTCCACTCCCGGGATTGGAATGACTCCTTACCCTCTCCCTTAAAACCCACATCCTTTCGTCTTTCCCTCTCCTTCCCTCTTTCCTTATGAAGCAACCGTTGGTTGCGAAAGCTTGAATTTTGTATGTATGTTTGTGTTTGTTTGTGTGTCCATCGACCTGCCAGCACTTTCGTTTGGTAAGTCACATCATCTTTGTTTTTAGATATAATTATTTACTAATGTGTGGCGTAGAGTGCCATAAATATTGATATTTGTTCTGTGCGCAAGTGTGCTATCTTTGAGGAGAGGGCTTTGGGGGCAGGATGTTGGACGCTAATGGCAGTTAGCCTCCGGACTTGTATCTGTGTAGACGCTAAGTGTGAATAAATCTGTATATGAGAGAATTCTAGTTGTTTACCTACAACTATACCATATTCCCTCACTGGTGACCCCGTTTTGTGTAATATGCGTCTGAGTTACCGCCCAAAGTTTATTTACGCGCCTACTGCGTCGGGTTTCTCCGCGATCGCGAGGGCCTTTGTTCAGCTCCAGACAATGGCCTTTCAGCATTCACCGCCGCCCGGATTCCAGCAACATCTCTCCAGCACTCCTGCCGTTGTAGTGGACACGCCACAAGAATCTTCGGAATCCTTCAGCCAGAACATGCAGTGGAATTCATCGAGTGCCGCCAGTATCTTCCAACCGCCAACGGTCGTGGACTCTGCCTTTGTTAGCATGGACCTTCCCACGTGTTCTCCACAGCGAGTTGGTCGAAACATTCCTACTCCTGTGTCGAACACACAATTCAATACAGTTCATGGTGTACAGCGAGGTTTTGCTACTTTGGAAAATCCAGTAGTAAATTCAAACTTGAATCAGTTCCCGCCACATGTGTATCCTTCCACGCCAGCTAGTCAACAGGTGTTCAATGCTCGCCAAACAGCACACCGAGTGTGCATCCTAGTGGACATGTGTGGGATCGTTGTGTTGCTTCTAATCAAGTCAACAATTCTGTGCTGGACAGTAATTACCCCGACATCTACAACCAGCCCCACCACCCACGGTCGAGTGAATACTGTGTGCATAACGGACATTCACCGGCGTACTTAAGCACTTGTGGCTTCTCTCCGAGCTACCACGCCAATGAGAATGCACGTTTTGACTACGATCCTCACACCGTTCGAGCGTCCGCCGCTTCTCAGCCGCCCCCCCCCAGCGTCAAGTGAATTTCGCGATTCCCGCATTACGGGACGCCAATAATTCGAACTTGCAATCTTCTGCATGCTCTACTTCCGTCCGAAGTAACAGGCGCACCTCCGCAGTGACTGCAGTGCCGAATCTGACGAAATTACCAGACTTCAAACCTGCTCACCCGGAGTTCTGGTTTAACCTGGTTGAGCAAACATTCAATGTCTGTGCTTTGGACGACAACGCATGCTTCGCCTGCCTCATGAACCATCTTCACGACCACGTTGATTTAATTTACGATCTGGTCAAAGCACCCCTCCCTAGCAGGGAAGTATGCTGTGGTGAAACAGATGATACTGGAGCGCGTCTCTAAAACCAGGAGAGAAAATGTGCGACAGCTCATCTACGAAGAGCGTCTCGGCGACAGGTCTCCGTCCTAGCTGTGGCGGTGCATCCGTCTTCTCGTCGATGAGCAAGTTATGCCTGATGACACGCTCGCAGAAATCTGGACTGAAAAGCTGCCTTTGCCTGTCCAGACTGCAATCTCTGCGTATGAAGATAGGCCAGTAAATGAACGTTTACGCGTTGCCAACAGAGCATACTCCGCCAGGCAACGTGAGCTCCGTGCACTGCATTCTGGACATGACCGCACTAAGACGCTTTCTGACGCCACGCCCTTGTCTGGTGCTGCTAATAACAAGTTTGTTAAACTAGCCGCCCAGCCTGCACCTTCAACTCCTCGCAACGACAGGGCATCGGCCTCTGTGGAAGACTCTGGGGCACATACTCCATCACCTAGCAACTACCCACAGGAGCACAGGCCCGCTCAACCTTACTGTTTTTTCCACGCGAGATTCGGGGAGCAAGCTCGCAAATGCCAGTCACCGTGTTCTTACCCAAACTCCAACCGCAGGTAGGCTACGGTGCCACCTCCTGCGATGTAAACAACGGGCACCATCCCACGTTGCACTCTGTTTCGGACAATAACAGTAAGTGTGGTCGAGTCTATGTTCGCGATTAACGATCAGGTGTATGTTTTCTGGTAGACACTGGCGCAGACGTCTCTTTGCTGCCGGTTCACCTAGCAACCAATAAAGTGCAACCACACAAAACAGTACTTCGTGCAGTGAACTTGTCTACCCTACAGTGTTCGGGTTCCACTTTGTATACAGTGAAACTTTCGCCCGAGTGCAAGCTGGAGTGGACGTTTCTAGTGTCAACAATTGAAGAACCTATTGTCGGAATTGATTTCATCAAGCACTATCAGTTGTCACTAGATTTTGTGCAAAATACTGTGTTTTACCCCGCCCTTAACAAACATATTCCTTTCACTTCGCCAAGTGACAGTTCGGCTATCACCAAACGTGTGCTGTGCTAAGAAGTGTGTAAACCTATCCTTGGAGCTGCAATATTGGACAAACAAGTGGCTAGTGGAGTGTGCCAAGTCTTCGAAGTTGCGGATGGAACGTATGGAAATGCTGCTGCATCTCCATGACGTACACCACGAGTTGGCCTCCACACAACAACGCACTACAAGCAGACGACTCGTCGGCTACAGACAAGGTCAGTCCGTGCCAATCTGGTGTTCCCATGTCCGCACACGTTAACGACAATGTTGTGAACTCTGTAAACTGTGTCAGCACCCCCTTTTGCAATGATAGGGTATGCCCGAGTGCTCATGCTCCTTGCGTTCCGAATGGACAATTAACTTGCCAAGCTCGCGGCAATGAACTACGGCCATCTGCTGTCCAGCCATGCCCACTTGTGCCTACAGTGCTCGTAGCGGCACGGCCCACTACCAAGAACCAGTGTACCAACCTCTCCCATGTTAACACGTGTGCGGCCTTTATGCAGCCTACGAGCGGGTGGCACATCTGTACTTCCGTGCCCTCAGCGCCACAGCTTGGCCCGTCCGCCACTGCCTGCTCCGCTTCACGGTCATCTGACTGTCGTGCCGTGCCACTTATTGCAGTAGTCACTAATGGCACAGTTCATCGGTTACGTCTAACTGATGGGCTGCCCATATCGCAACGTCCACACCGCCTCAAGCAGGAATTTATGAAAATTGCAAAAGAACAATTGGACGATCTGTTACAAAAGGGAATAATTGAACCTTCTTCCGGTTTCTGGGCTAGTCCTATCCTGTTTGACCAAAAGAAAGACAGTACTTGGCGTATGGTCAGAGACTATAGGCGTTTAAATGCCCACACCATCATTGATAAATATCCGGTCCCACACATTGCAGACTTCAATCATGCGCTCGCAGGTGCAAAGTACTTCTCTGTTTTGGACTGTAAGCACGCATTTCATCAGATTCCCATGGCTCCGGAGGATATTGAAAAGACTGCCATAACCACTCCCTTCGGACTGTTCCAATACAAATTTATGCCATTTGAGTTGAAAAACGCCCCCCAAACGTGGCAGCGTTTTATCAATCAAACTTTATCCCATCTAGACTTTTGTTTCGTATACATGGACGACATATTAGTTTTTGCTTCTACTTTAGAACAGAGTGAGGAGCATGTTCAAGTCGTGACAGATATTTTAGCAGCCGCTGGTATTGAACTGAACAATAAAAAGACTCAATTGCACCAGTCATCCGTCACATTCCTAAGTTATGTTGTGTCATCGGACGGTCTGACACCACCACAGGACAAGATCAAGCCTGTTCTCGAGATGCTACGCCCTCAGACCTATAGGGAATTACGCAGGTTCATCGGAACAGTTAATTATTACCAGAAACATTTGCCAGCCGCTTCTGCGGTGCAGGCTCCTCTCACAGATGCTCTCGCTGGCCCACAAACTTTTGGCACCCGCCAGGTACCATGGACACCAGACATGGACAAGGCATTTAATGAACTCAAACAGCTGTTGGCCTCCGCTGTCACTATTGCTCACCCACAGGCGGACGCCACAATGTTTATCACTACTGACGCTAGTGACAATGCTATCGGCGCAGTACTGAGTCAGACATACAATGATGTTACGACCCCCTGCAGTTTTTCTCAAAAAAGCTAAACAACGCGCAGAAGAAATACTCAGCATTCGACAGAGAATTACTTGCAGTTTACGAGGCCATAAGACACTTCAGAACTGATGTTGAGGGACGAGATTTCTATGTGCTCACTGATCACAAGCCATTGGTTCCTGCCATAAAAAATCCTGTGGCTGATCCACCCCCACGACACTTTCGTCACATCGATTACATCTTGCAATTTACAAATGACATTCGCTACATCCGAGGAGCGGACAATGTGGTCGCTGATTTTCTCTTGCGTGTTGGTGCTGTCACAACCTTAATTGACTTAACGGACCTACCTCGGTTGCAATTGGCAGACCCCGATACCATGCAGTTAATTTCAGACCACAGCTCCTCTCTCCAACCGGTACGCTCTACTTTCCCTGGCATATCTGACTTAGTGTGGTGTGATGAATCAACTGGTACATTGCAGCCATTCATTCCTAAGCCCCTTCAACGCCAGGTCTTTGACAAACTACACACATTAGCACATCCCGGTGTCAAAGCTTCCACCCGTCTGGTAACTGAACGGTTTGTCTGGAGAGACACGCGCCGTGACTGTCAGTCTTGGGCAAGGGCATGCATGGTGTGTCAACAGAACAAAGTTTCCAGGCACACTTCTCCACCCCTTGGCTGTTTTGCCCAACTGCCAGGCCGGTTTCACCATGTTCATGTCGACCTCGTAGGCCCTTTGCCCCCCTCCGAGGGTTTCCGTTACTTGTTTACAGCTATTGACAGGATGACTCGGTGGGCTGAGGCTGTGCCTATTCCGAACATTACCTCCGAGACAGTAAGTCGAGCATTCTTAGATTCGTGGATCTCTAGATTTGGCTCACCTGTTTACCTCACCACTGACCAGGGGCGACAATTCAAGTCTTCAGTTTTCTCTGACTTATGTAAAATGTGTGGTATTGTCAAAATTCATACTTCTGCATACCACCCCCAATGCAATGGGCTTGTCGAGTGATGGCATCGCACCTTAAAGTCTGCCTGGCGTTGCCATGACTCACTATGGACAGAGGCACTGCCCTTCGTGCTCCTTGGTCTTCGTACGACTTTCAAGGAAGACCTCAAGGGTTCCGTAGCCGAGTTTGTGTATGGTCAACCTCTGGTTTTACCTGGAGAATTAGTCACTCCGACCCCACTTCCATGGCCCTCTGAACTCCCTTCACTTCTTGAGCGGGTGCGCTTGCACTGCAGCAAAATTCAGCCGCCACATCCGGCTGCTCATACACCTCCGCGTGTGTACGTACCGCGCACGCTAGACTCTTGTGAGTACGTGTTTCTCAGAGACGACTCAGTCAAAGCCCCGCTTCAGTCGCCCTACACAGGTCCTTACAAGGTCGTCAAATGCTCTGAGAATAACATGGATCTCCTCATGAAAGACTCTGTAACCACGGTCTCACTCAACCGAGTGAAACCAGCTTTCATTGAGCCTCAGGTGAACCTCCCTGATTCTGCCCCTATTTCTCCCACTCCTGCTTCGAGCATCCATCCATCTTCCCACACCATGCATTTGGATATTGATTCTCCACAGCGTGCTTCTCTGCCGAGCACTGCTCCTTCTCCGCGTTCATCTAATTCGAGTGGCCAATCTATCCGGGGCTTCACTCCTCACAGCCCTCACAGTCGAACTGCCAACCACTCGGATTCTACCATTGTGTTACCATCTTCATGTGACAGCTCTCTGTCATGCCGTTCAATCCACGCTGCCTCCTCATTGCCTATGGTCACGCTCCCTCGTCTGTCAGCTGATCGCCCGAGGTTGTCTCCTGCGCAGTCCAGTGCACCTGCCTCCCCCCTCTTAGCAGATGCTTCCCCCTGCCCTGGCTTTCCCACACCTCCCTGCCTCCCTACCATTGCTCGTACAGGTGCCATCCAAGAACTCACAACACATGTGCACCCTGATGACATACATAAATTATCTGTTGTCATAGATGGCGATACGATGTGTGTGGTACTCGCGTGTGACAATATTGAGGGAGGAAGTGCAGAATCTCATGTGGTGCACCGCTTTAAATTGAGCAGAAGTGCTGCGTGTGGCAATTTGCGTGCCTTTGTTAGGCCTTCTGGCAAGGTGATTCTCCGTCTGCCTGCCAGCTGACGAAGTGCTACACCTCCACTCCAGGACGGGACGTCGTCTTCAGCCGCCGGCGTCGCTTGCTGACTTCACCGTCGACGTACCGGGTTTCACCCCCTGGTCTCCTACCAGTCGACCGCTTCCACCTGACGCAGAAGAACTGTGCATTACCTTCCTAACTTCTCAACCCCCCCCCATTCACAGGGACGTACTCCATACTGGGCGGGGGGGGGGGGGGGGGCTTTGTGGCGTAGAGCACCATAAATATCGATATTTGTTCTGTGCGCAAGTGTGCTATCTTTGAGGAGAGGGCTTTGGGGGCAGGATGTTGGACGCTAACGGCAGTTAGCCTCCGGACTTGTATCTGTGTAGACGCTAAGTGTGAATAAATCTGTATATGAGAGAATTCTAGTTGTTTACCTACAACTATACCATATTCCCTCAAATGTATATTTCAATTTGAAAGTGAAATATAACTGGATGCTAAAAATGTTTGTTTTAGAAAGTCCTTTCTTTTCTGTCAATGAATTTATCTCAAATAGAAAAAATGAAGTATGTGTACAGCAAATGCCATATAAATGTTGTTTGGCAGTTAGTGTAATATGTTTTAGAATGTGTATTTTTGTACAGTATTACTATATTGAAGAAGGCATAATTATGTAATTTAAATTTGTTAATTTATGTAAAGCATAAAGAAAATAAAAATGTGTACATGTTTATACAAAGAGTATATATTGCAAAACTGACAGCTCAAATGTTTTCTTGGATCCAGGGCTGGCTTTAGCTGCAAAACTTCTGCAAGTTCCTCAAGGAGCTCTCCCGCATCTCCACTCCCCACCCTTCCACCAACACAGGTTGTACACCTTCATCACATTCAGAAAAATTCTGTTTTGCCATTGACAGACTAACAATACATCAAAAGACTGTTACTATAGCACATCTACTATTGTGATATGAAAATAATTAATTTGACAATGAATCTTAATAGGTATGGTAGTTACTAAAATATTAATAATAAAACTAACTTAGCTGTGGGAGTCCTTTCAATTTAATGAAGTTCAGAATCAAATAAGGTTCTTAAGTGTTGTTCAGGATGTACACTTCAATGTTTTCATCATTTGGCTGTGCTTTATGTCTACAAGAAGTTAAATGAATTGTATTTTATAAACACCAAGGGTTTTCTGCTTTACATAATTTGCACAAAAAATCTTTTCCTTGTTTTTTGAAGAGTAAATTCATCAATAATATCTTCAAAATTAAATTTTGAAACCACATCATATTCTACTGACAGCATGACAAGAGAAGACAGGTGTTCTTGCAAGATTCTGGTTCTGAAATAATTCTTGATAAGTTTTAAACATGAAAAGCTCCTCTCAGCAGAGGCAATAGTCACTGGCCCAGTTAGCAAAATTCTGCAGGTTATATAAATGTTGTTCATCCAAATTTTGGTTCAACTTGTAAACTTTCAAGCTATCTCTTTTGTTGTTATCTGTGCATTAATGAAACCTTCTTCATGGAAATTCTCAATAAATTTCATTGGATTTTCAAGGGATTTAGTTGTTACTTTCATGCCCATGTTTTCTGCTTGAAGCACCTTACTTGTTGTGTCAATGGCAAAGAGAAGGTCATACCATATGACAAAAACTTACAATAAGCTTGAAGCTTTCTAATTTGTTCACAGCAAGCAAGTGTGCTTCACTCTTTGTTTTTAACTCAACTTTGCAGTTGCTCACCTCAAGTAGGGCATCTCTGAGTTCTCTTGTCTGATACTTTATTGCTTTGGCACTCTCCACCCAACTTTGCCATAGAGTATCTGAAATCTTCTTCACTGTTAAAGTTGGTACCTTGTTCAATAATATTTCCCATCTCTGAGTGGATGCACTGAAAACAATGTATGTTCTTTGTCCTACACCAAACAATGTGAGTACTTTTGCTGTAGATTTTGTCACATCTGATAACACAAGGTTAAGACTGTGGCTAGCATATAAAATGCTCGTGGATTGCTCTGTAGGATTCTGGCTTGAACACCACTTTTATAACTGTTCATATTTGTGACATTATTGTAACTTTGGCCTCTACAGTCATGAATATTGTGTCCTAGCTGATCTAGTTTTGACAGAAGGGTTTCAGTCAAACTTTCTCCTGTTGCTGAAGTGATGTTCAGAAAGTCAAGAAAGTGTTCTTTTACAGTAACTGCATCTTCTGATAAATTTACAGACCTAAGAATCAGTGCCATATGTTCATAGTGACTTGTATCAGGAGTACAATCAAGTATGACAGAAAATTATTTACTTTATTTTACAAAATTAACAATGCTGTCTTTTTCTTTGTTGTCAAGGAAATTTATGAGTACATTTTAAATGTTTTTTCCAAGATAATGGTCATGAATTTCTTGATTATTTTTAACTGCCTTAAATGTTCCTGCAAAACAGGGTCAACTTCTGCTATCATTCCAATCAAACCAAGAAAATGAATATTATTTTCGTGATAGAGCTTGTTGCTGGCTCCCCTTAAAGCCATATTATGTTGAGCTAGGTACCTGATGGTGAGTACAATTCTTTTTAAAACCTGATGCCAATGTTCCTTCCCTTTTTCCAGTAGTTCAAAGTCTATTTTATCAATACCATTTTTTGTTTCAAATGTATCTCACATTCAGTCCACTTGTTTGTACAGTTTTTGATGTTAAATGATTGTACATGTTCTTGAAGTTGATTTCCTAAGTTAGCCCAATCACAGAGTCCATCACTTGACAGCTTGTCTGCAGGAGCTCCAAAAAGTTTGCAACAAAAACAAAAAAACATTTTCAGTAGATTTCGAATACACAAGCTATTTATGATCCCTTTTTTCTCCATTTGATAAAGTTCTTACATAAAAATGAGTTAAAAATTTTTCTTCTGTTCACATTTAAGGTGTGGGATCCTGCCCACTCGTGTAATATAGGGTGCTTAGGAAGCTGCTTTCTCCATTAGCTAGACAACATACAAGCAAATCATATTAATGGAGTTTATTACAGTAACTGAATTGACTATACTTAACTTGCCTATGTACAAGGTGGCATCACAAGCAATTGGTGACATGTAAATAATCAGTGTCCTTTGAAATTTCCATGCAAGTAATTGACATCAATCACAAGTCATGCCTCTTCTAGTCTGGCCAAGGCTAGGTGGATGTCACTTTTGTTCTCTTCTTGTAGAAGCCACTCCTGTCGTGGTGATGTCCTAGTCAGCGTGCTGTTGGCTGACATCATCTCACAGCCATCTCTGCTGTATCATTCTTGATCTTTATGCCGGCACTTTTCGTTAAGCCGAACATAAGGGGTATCCAAAATTTACAATTTTAGTAGGGCCTTTCTGTACAATTTCATTTATCATGGAGGACCTTAAAATATTAGGCCAATTTGTGATTACTTCACAGTTGCTTCTACTAGGCCTACCTAAATGTAGGACAGCAGGAGGTCTGCATTTTAATGCTGCCTGTTCACTTGTGTCTAAAGCACCACATGATGAGAGGCTACTGTTAATGCCATCATCCTTTAAGCACACTATAGTCTTGCTGTCTGAAGTTGCTCGTCAAAGGAATTTTTCAAAAGCCCCATTTTGTGAGCTCAAAAACTGTTCATAGTGTAGCCTCTTCTTGATATTTTGAGCACCTGAATTGTATTTTCTAAATCTGTCCCTTTCACAAGGTATTTCCCTGTTGGCATTTTGAACTTCACAGGACAGGCATAAACACTGTATCTTCACACAGAGTGCACACACAATGTGTGAAATGGCATGAACTGGGAAAGTACCATAAATTTAAACTGACAACAATGAACAACTCATTTAGTGTGAAACACCTGCTGATGGAAGGATGTAATGCTCGATTGTTCATCACAACAATGACTAGAGAGGGCATAGAGAGGCACTGAGAAACAATGAATTGTGTCCCTCTTGATTTACACATGAGCAATAGTCATGTATCAACAGTACATATTACTATAGCACATTAGTTCCATAGCCCCTTGTTTCCACAATTCCAATGCAGGTATAATTTTCTGAGATGTACTCTGGTGGCCATATTCATGTCACGATGGGTGTATAATTGAAATACATTACCAGTACATCAAAAATAGTTTCAGAAACACCTTACATTATTTTTTCAATTTGTTTGTGATAACAAACTTGTAGGTGACAGTTTTCAAATTACCTTCTAATGTTTTCCGCAGGGCCCTTAAAAGCACGGGGCCCTGTGCAGTTGCACTGTTTGCACATGCCTAAGGCTGGCCCTGCTTGGATCTTATCCTTAAATGTACTGTCTTTTATGAAACATATGGCCACTGGCTACCTGTCAGAGTCCAAGTCCAATCTCTTAATTGAACAATAAATATAGCCACTATTAGAAATCTCAGAGTCCTTCTGTCTGTGCATACTGGCAGAACTGTACACTGTAGCAATTTGCAAAGAGAGTCTTGAGCAGTCTGTTATCATCTGTGTCAGAGATCTGTCATGATCTTGCAGCTTAAAGCAACAGATGTCTTAGTGAGTTTTGATGCAGTCTCCTTGTTCACATGAGTTTTTGGTAAATTCACTCCGACTCACAGGAACTAAGCTTTAAGAAGACATCTTACATTTCTTAATACACATTCTCATCCTGACCAACATTTTATTCAGCAACCAATATTTTGAAGGTATTGACAGTGTAGCTTTGGGCAGTCCTCTGTCTCCAAAAGTAGTTAACATTTTCATGGATCACTTCAAGAATAAAGCAGTTCAATCTTTGTGTTTTGTAGCCCTTCGGGACTGGCAGCTTCTTCAAGAAACATATAATAAACAGAATCTTCTGCCCTCCAATACACATACAAATGATACTGTGTTCAATGAAAGATGACCTGAGTCTAAGGATACCAAGGATATCCAAAATCCTGTGTCAGTACAGCAAAGCATACAATGGCAGACACGTCACACTGTTAAAGACAAGCATGATGAATGCAAACATCATACCAGGCTGGGCAAACCAGAAAAATCTTGAAGTGACACACAGCATGAACTATGGAGAGGCAAAATCCTCATGTCTGGTCCCTTATACAGAGATTTTGTCATTAAATAAGTGGTCAACATATGTATAGCAAACAACTTTAACCAAAAGTGTGCAATCCTAAAGCATTGACTGCACATCGACCAGCACAGCACTGCAAAATAGCATCAAGAAGGTGCTGACCCATGTGCCAAAGGAAAAAGCGGGCAGCACCACAACTCAAGAGGTCAGAGTTCAGTGCCCCCAGTCAACACTGGCATAACGACCCACTCATCACTGATCATCCTAAATTCTGAGCAAAAGGAAGATGATACCTGGCCTGCTTTCTGCAAGTAGCAGTAGTGTGTATAAGTAACTGTACACAGGAGGCACAGGAGCACATCAAAGAAGTTAAGTTATGTTTCTTTTCTTTTACAAATAAAGTGTGCTACTAATTAGAAAGTTTAATGTACCTGATAATTTTGGATTCCTACCACAGGCCATTGTAACTTCTCTCCTTCCTTGTTTGTATTGGTGCTGACTCCCACAATAGCTGACAGCCAACACAACAAACAGAGAAACAGAATATTGGCTCAGCAAAGTGTGAAAAGTACCAGTGGCAGCACTAGGGCCTTGTCGGCTGCAGAAAAATGAAGTCAACAAGATCACACTGACAATGGATCAAGTCAGAACATATAGGACAGGAACCAATGCCTTATCTGGGTACACAGATTGTTTTCCTCAGTTTTTAGTAGGGCTTCTCTGGCCCTGGGCCTCATTTGCAGAATCTGTGGCTCATTCTTCTGGCAGATAGGCTCTGGATGTTAAAAACCCCTGCAGTGACATTATAGCCTCCATCTTAGTGCACCTGTGCACATCTAGCAGATCACTGTATAAATTGGTGAGCTACTACAGCTACCCAAAGTTACACCTGGAAATGAAAGGCAACTGAATTGCTAAAAGAAATATTGTGCAGTTAACACCACTGGTGTGATACTTGGGAACCTTCAAAGCAACAAAATAATCCTCATGTAATTCCTACAGACAGAAGTAGATGGCAAAAAGGAGCCTATCAAACAGGGATACAACTAAACAACAAATTGCCTAACATTATAAAATCTATCACAGATGTACAAAAAAAAGTTTCAGAGGCAAATTAGGATACATCTACAGTACTGCCCAATCCATCCAGTGAGAGAACATTTTGATTTATATCTCAGTTCACAATTTCTTCTTCGTCTTGCATTTCCTTCTTCTCCTTCCAGAACATTTTCATCCTCATTCTACTTTCCTACATTTCTTTCAACATCTTCAATATCTTCTTCTTTTGATGGCTCCACTTATCTCTCTCTATCCTTCATCTGTTTCCTCCTGGGATTGGAATGACCCTCTCCCTTAAAACCCACATCCTTTCATCTTTCCCTCTCCTTCCCTCTTTCCTGATGAAGCAACCGTTGGTTGCGAAAGCTTGAAATTTTGTGTGTGTATTTGTGTGTTTTTTTATTGTGCCTATCTACCAGCACTTTCCCATTTGATAAGTCATGGAATATTTCTTTTTAATATATTTTTCCCATGTGGAATGTTTCTTTCTATTTTATTTAGATAAAACAGTATTATTTTCTCCATTCACTTTGATCACTCTTGAAGAATTCTTCAGTGGAGTATAATGAGTACTCTTACAGGTTGCATGCAAATTTTCTTTTGAATGGTCCTGGTGGCAGGGATTGAACTTCTCATGGCAATGAATTGAACAGTTTTAAAGCAACCATGCCCCAGACAGTTGGCAGCTTGATCAATGTTCCTCTTTGTTTGGGTGTCATGATAATGTATGTCTTACCTCAGGTTGAAAACCCCTTTGTTTTCTTTTCACTGATGCGGCATAAAAACATAAACTTGCTCAAGGTGAACATTATTCCAAGCCAGGTGAATGTAGACTTGAAGTGCTCCAGTCTTTTATTTTATGCAATAATTCTGAGTGCATTCTTTTGTAATATTAATACATCCTTGCAACCTGCAGAGTGTTCACATGACAGTAGGCCATAACTTATGTGGCTAATAAAATAGTGCATACTACACTGTTTTGTTTGCATACACAGATATGCAATGATGAATTGTAGCTCGATACTATGCATTTACCACATCTAAATTTTCAATAGATCTGTAATAGTCATCTTCTGCTTCAGCCAACCAGTGCTCACTGATAAATAAAACATCTGGTTTCAACAAGGGTCCACCTCAGTTCTTAAGCAAAACACATTAACACTTGCTGGAACTCTAGCCATATCCCTGTCATCAATAATGTTATTTCTGTGTGATAATCTGTGGTTCTGGTTTATATTTTCAGACTATTTTATTAGAGCATTGGAGGATAAAAAAAAGCCTTATTACAATATTCTTGGGTCAGATAGCATTTTTTAGCTTTAAAGCTATTGTTTAGGGCCTTAGTTTCTAGTTTCTCAACTTAGAGTAGCTATAGCCTGGAAAGGTTTTCTCCAGAAATATTTCAATTGGTTTGCCATTTTTCACTTTTCCTAAATGTAACCACGCCCTTTCTGACTGATACTATGGTGGCTGCTTGGGGTATTGGTCTTTCTTTCTCTATGGGTTTTTGAAGTGCAGTTTTGTTCAGGATTTTTAATTGTACATATGCATTCTGAGTCACTTGGTGCAAGTTTGGCTGTAGCAGATGCCACTTGCTTATCTCTACAACAAGCAATTCTTTTCCTGTAATGCACCTCACACCAATCTGTATTTGTATTGGGTGAAAGTGTATCTTTTAAGACACTCACAGAGCTGTAAAGACTATTTTGATCATTCCTGACACCAGTTTCTGAACTGTATAAAGAAATATTATCCACACCTCGATTCTGTGGTGCTTCATGAACTGTAGGCTCTTTATTATCGTTCTTTTGTTCCATTTTATTACATCAGCCTATTATAGTTGCAACGTTCTTTTCATGTCCAGTTTTTGTTTTGTTAATACAGATATTACTCACGCATGAATTCTGTGTCACTTCATGGGTTGCAGACCCTTTCATTATTATTTGCTTGTTCTGATTTGCCTCTCCCACATGAATTTTGTGTCACTTCATGGGTTGCAGACTCTTTATTATTATTTGCTTGTTCTGACTTGCCTGTCATGATTATCATGTTTTTTTAGTTTTTTTGTGTCCACACTTGGTTTATTTTTTAAGGAATGCCACGGGCTATGATGAACTACAATCTGAATTTGGAACATTTGTGCTAAAGTTGTGTTTTACTAACTCAATAATTGTTAGTGAGATGTTTTATAAGATGTGACACTAGTTTTTCCAACCTACAGTGAATGCTGTATTGAGCTGCATTCTCATTTTTGAATTGTCTTTTATTAGTTGATTTACTGTTTCTGTTAAATCTTTATTGACTACTCTCAAATGATTTTTGATATTATTTACGTCACAAGCACTGTTTTATATTACCAGTAGTAAACTCCATATGGTTTACAAGATTGATTTAGTGAGTTGTTTTGCATATCAGAACTTTAGTGCTCCTTAATGATTTTAATATCATCACCTACCTTCAATTTTTCACTGTTAATATGGCTGATTCCACTTACAGACTGTTGATATTTCACTGTGGATGCAACTTCCAAAATTCCAGTTTGTAACCTATTTTCACAAGCATGACAACAGAACTTAAATCATTCTTGTGAGCTATTTATCAAGTGACTTTCACTGTTCATGAGGTCCACACAGTCACCGTAAAAGAAGTTCCCACAACACAGTCCACAGATCACACTTAGTTAAATGTGTTTTAATAGTTTGTTGCACACTATGCATAACCTGCCACCTTCACTTCCCACCATCTTGTATTGTACTTAAGAATTCAGTGTCTTATTTATCCCTATTATTGTTCCATTTTATCAATAATTTCATTGACATCATTTCCAATAGTGCATAATAAGGTATGACAGATGACATTAGCTGTATGTGACTGCCCACAGAAGACGCTAAAGTGGGCTAAGTGTATCAAAGCTTGGCCATTGTTTGTGAGTATTGTCTGTGACAGTACTGTGCAACCACACTCTGTTAGTTTGTTTTGTTTGTTAAATCCACGAAAGTACTTTGTCAAAACAATGAATTTACACAGTGATACAGGCAGAAAAAGGAGAAGGGAGAATCAGTTCACAATGAAAGAAAGCTTTTGAGAACTGAAGGAAAATCTTTTCATCTCTGGCCATTCATTTATGTCATGTGACAGAGATTTTTCTCCACATTGAAAAACATAAGAGACTGGAAGGCTTTCAAGTACCTAAGGACCTTGTAAAACTTATGGAGAATGTGACATATAACAATCCATTTGTGGTTACTATGCTCCAGCCTGAGGAGTTTTTTTTATTTTAAAAAAGCAGCCAATACACATATTAACACAACTAAAGTAAATATTTCCAAATTTAGATGGATGTAACTGACAAAAAGTGCTTCTGGCATCGGGAAGATGAGAACAATGTTCAACAAACTTGAAGAATGGAGCACCAACAATATTTTCAAGAAAGGGGTTACCACTGATATAATAAAGAACTTCATTTTACCATGATAAAAATGTAAAAACAACTTGTCAGCTGAAAAGAAAAAAGATTGCAACAGATGCTACCATATCTGAAAGTAGCTGATAGAACATTTTTCGAACAGTTGATCAATTAAAATTGATTTTGTAATTTGTAAAATTAAATATATTACTTAAAAGAGTGTAATCATAGGCTACTGTATCTGTAAAATTTTTGGTATTAAAAAAACTAATACGGTAAATGCTTGAGATTTCTTTCATTCCAGAATGAGATTTTCACTCTGCAGTGGAGTGTGCGCTGATATGAAACTTCCTGGCAGATTAAAACTGTGTGCCCGACCAAGACTCGAATGCCCCGAGTTCGAGTCTCGGTCAGGCACACAGTTTTAATCTGCCAGGAAGTTTCATTTCTTTCATTGGCACATATCTCATTTTTGTTGATAACTGTATGGCATTTAGCACTTTCTGAATTCTTCAGAATAATATATTTATTTTCATTGATAAAAGGAAGGGAATTTAAAGCATTTTTGCAGTAATTTCATCACCCTTACTATACACAACTAATAAAAAATATTGTTCAGATTTTTTCATTAAAATATTTTTGTCAAAACAAAAAGAATTTATTAACCCAGAATCAGTTTTTTGACACTTAGCCTGTTAATGATTTCCTCTACATTTATGGTCTGGTCTCTGTTCAATAATTCTATTAACCTTTATGTTTTTCAACATTCTTGGAAACTCAAAATCTTCCCTTATACACTTTTTGGCAGGTCCCCTAATATTCAAATGCCTCCTTGAGTCAGGCCTGTGGATTGTCCCACTGGGAAAAATCCTGATTCATTTGTGTGATTCATAGCACAGAATGAAATAAATGTTTGTTGGTTAGCTTGTGTCTGTCCTATCATGCAACTAACATTCTTACCTCCACTTGATGTCAGCTATCAGATGCCTTGATAGCTGCACTAACATGGAGTACTGATACTACCTGATACTTTTTGGTGGCTGTTTCAGTCTGTGATGTCGGAAAGTCACATCTACAATTTACAAATTAAATCTACAACTCTAGCATGTTATATAGTTGTATACATGAATTTCTTTAAACATTTGAAACAGAATGTGCAAATGTTACTAAATACACTATAAAAAAATGAAATGATCATATGGCATGGTTTGGCCACCAAGTGCAAGTCTTATTTCAGTTGGCACCACATTGGACGACTAGTGATCAATGATGAGGATGAAATGATGATCAGGACAACACAACACCCAGTCCATGAGCGGAGAAAATCTGCAACCCTGCTGGGAATCGAACCTGGGCCCAGTGCATGGGAGGCAAGCACATTACCTCCCAGGTAAGAAGGTGGACACTAAACACACTATATCCTCAGATTTAAGATATCAGACATCATGAAGTATGCTTCACTGCCCATGAACCAAAGTACAGGTAATAAATAAATGAACCTGTTCCAATATTGCCTTGGTTGTGTCTCATAATGCAGAGACTGAGACTTTGAACAGCTACCTCATGTACTTAGCAAACATTTCGTTTTTACATCATTCAGTTAATAATTTTTATATATTATTTACAACTGTGAATAATAGAAGTGTCACTCATTGTAAATTCTGACGCTATGAATATTAGCACTCTGCATGTGTTCCCTGATTTGAACTTTGTTTCTTAAGATTATTAAGTTGATGTAAATGTTTACCTTAACGTAAACTCATGCCAGTGGTGATAAGAAAGAGCAGAAGATGCATTCTTCTTCTGAAGTGAAGTCTCCTGAAGTTTACCACCATCTTCTTCTCTCAAAATTATGGCTGTCATGTTATCTGCCTTGTTCTGAATTATTACCTATAATGAACAAATGTACTAATTCTCTTCTTCTGATGAGTACTGCATACACCAAAGACTCATTTTAAACAGTAACAACTTTCTCCACAGTAAAACTTCAATTAAATATTTGCAGGTACATCAAGAAATGAACTGAGGACTTCTTTTAGTGCAAAGCACACAGCACCACTAACAGTGATACACAACTAAAAAAAAAATAAAAATAATTTTTTTTTTAATATAAATAAGTATAGAGACTCATATAATGCGGATGGTTCCCAGCCAGTCACTTTAGCCTATAAGTCTAGTGTAGCTATTGTGGTTTAGTTAACTGAGAACATTTCCCATTTTAACTGTGTGACAAAATCGTTAGAAGATTATATTTATTCAGGTTTTGGTGTCTAAGCAATCAACAAGATGTGATAACATTTTGGATGTTGGAAACTGAGAGCTGATACTGTTTGGGACCTGTCAAAATTGTTTCACTGATTCCGTCATTAATTGATGATATGGAATCAAAATACTAGTGGCTGTTTGGAAAATGAATGAAATTTAAACCACACAACAAGCAGCACAAGTAATATCACATAAACCTTGAAATTTGTGTAATGAGTTTACTGTTGTCTGCTGTTGCTATATCGCTTTCCAGGAGAAAATGACAGAAATATCATGTCCACACAACATATAGCAGCAAGGGATATACAAATACAACATTTTCTGCAGAGCACAGTCAAGACAGAAATGTCACATGCTGAAATACTGTTTGGTGTTCTGTTCACTTTCAAAAGGTCAAATTGTGACATACAGAGTATGGGACAAGAAAATTATTGACTGAAAAGAATAAACATGATCTTGAAACTAGTGTTTGATAAAAACTGCTGTTGCCTCCAAGAGACAGTCTTGCAATACTTTGAAGGGTTCTATTTAAAGCTTAAAGATTGCAAATAATGAAAGGGAATAAACATTTTAATCCTCTCATTATGTTATAGTCTGAATAAATGAACATTTTTAAATGACTTTTTGCATTTTATGAACACCTTTAAAATGTGAACCAATTAACTATTATTTTACCAGAGTATAAGGCCAGCTTATCATCACAAATACTGCCACTAATCACATTCAAGTTGACATCTTCACACTGCTCAACAACTGCCATGATTTCTTTTTTCAAGGAGAAAATTTGAAAAATCCATAGTACATAGACAAGTAATTGATATCCCATAAAATCATGAGGTAGAAACAACAGGTCCATAGAAGGCCAGTGGTATTTAACCTCCATGACCTGGTGGTCTTTGGTGCAGGCAGCTACAGATCTTGAGTTTAATGGTGTTGATTGTCAAACAAAAATAATTAAAAAACATTTACCAAGTACATCAAAGCTGTGGAGAGGCAGTCACCCAATGTGCTAATCAGCAGTTGATTTGTCAACCTTAATAGCTGACAAACACACACACACACACACACACACACACACACACACACACACACACAGAGAGAGAGAGAGAGAGAGAGAGAGAGAGAGAGAGAGAGAGAGAGCCATGAGTTAAATGAGCATCAAGTTTCTTTCCGTATGATCAGCTGTCAGCAGCAGGTTCGGCAAATAAAAATATGCATATATAAGGCAGAAATAATAATGGAATTTATTTGATTATATTTTCTATCTTTTCTCATCACAATAGTTTCTCTTTTGTTATTACCACTAATCAGTTTCAGTGCACTTTTTGTTCCTTTACATTTATACTTTAGTTAATACTCTAGGGTTTTATCAAAACTTTACATTTTTACTGATATATGACTGCACTGTTTCTCTCAGGCTTCATTATGAAATTTATTATAATTTTCACTGAATCAATTCATTCTACATGTTCCTCTCTGGATGCACAAGAGCCCTTTGCTCTGAAAGATTACATTTACTTCCTTAGCTTTGACTGATATTTAGCTGTTATTAACTCATAAATGATTTGCAGATCAGCACTGAAACACAATTTCTGAAGGTTGGAAGAAAATGTCTAAGATTTCTCTTAAAATGAATTTTGGTGGTTTTCTTGTTTATTGCATCCTGTATAATGGTGTGGTCAAAATGTGCACAGAGATTGCCAGATGAATTATTAGTAGCTTCACCATCTCAAGCTTACCACAATTTAAGAGTGGTTTTCGCCAGACACACTTTGTTTTTATTTATGAAGCATCTTAAGTGGTCATGGGTCTTTTGCCTCATGTTTACATGTTCTGAACTCCATTAGTTTTTCCTTCAGTGTTAACAGAAGCTGAAGTCGATGGAAACATGGCTGCACATTCACATTTTGCTATTTTTTGGCTTTTATGAAATTGCTTATTCTTTGGTTGTATTTGTGTTTTTTTCCATGTCAGCTCACTTTTGTAAGCTTCAAAAGACAAACAGTACTGTAGTTTCACATTTTCCAGCATAAGCACTTGGCCATTCAAACACATTAAGCACATTACTTCTTATGTAAACTGTGTATTCTATATTACATTTTCCTGCCATGATTCACTACATTGGGAATCTCCTCACTATGGATCTATGACACAAGCAACACATTTAATTTATATTTTAAAAAAAAGTTTTTATAGTATGAAATGGGTCCTCTGAAACATCTGCCATTATTGAATGTTGGGCTCCATAAGGTTCCCTTTCTGTGCAGTGACCATGGAATATGAAATTATAAGTAATGGACCAACCAGTAGCGGAAACATAATTTATTTATCTTATTGCAGATCAATTTCAACTGATATCAGTCATCATTGGTGCATTTTTCTAACCAATACATGCCATAAGTAGAAGTTCTGTCCTTGGCACATTTCCACTGAATCAATTCATTCTCCATGTTCCTCTCTTAAAGCACAAGAGCCCTTTGCTCTAAAAGATTACATTTACTTCATTTACTTTAACTGGTATTTGGCTGTTATTAACTCATAAATGATTTGCAGATCAGCACTGAAACACAATTTATGAAGGTTGTAAGATAATGACTGAAATTTCTCTTAAAATGAATTTTTGTGGCTTCCTTGTTTATTGCATCCTGTATAATGGTGTGGTCGAAATGTGCACAGAGATTTCCAGATTAATTATTACCGACTTCACCGTCTCAAGCTTACCACAATTTAAGAGTGGTTTTCACCTGTTGTTATTGTGGTCTTCAGTCCAGAGATTGGTTTGATGCAGCTCTCCATGCTAATCTATCCGGTGGAAGCTTCTTCATCTCCCAGTACCTACTGCAACCTACATCCTTCTGAATCTGCTTAGTGTATTTATCTCTTGTTCTCCCTCTACAATTTTTACCCTACACACTGCCCTCAAATACTTAATTGGTGATCCCTTGATGCCTCAGAACATGTCCTACCAACTGATCCCTTCTTCTAGTCAATGTGTGCCACAAATTTCTCTTCTCCCTAATTCTATTCAATACCTCCTCATTAGTTATGTGATCTACCCATCTAATCTTCAGCATTCTTCTGTAGCACCACATTTCGAAAGCTTCTATTCTCTTCTTGTCCAAACTATTTATCATCCATGTTTCACTTCCATACATGGCTACACTCCATACAAATACTTTCAGAAATGACTTCCTGACACTTAAATCTATACTCGATGTTAACAAATTTCTCTTCTTTAGAAATGCTTTCTTGCCATTGCCAGTCAACATTTTATATCCTCTCTACTTCGACCATCATCAGCTATTTTGGACCCCCAAATAGCAAAATTCATTTACTACTTTAAGCGTCTCATTTCCTAATCTAATTCCCACAACATCACCCAATTTAATTTGACTACATTCCATTATCCTCATTTTGCTGTTATTGATGTTCATTTTATATCTTCTTTTCAAGACACTGTCCATTCCATTTAGCTGCTCTTCCAGGTCTTTTGCGTCTCTGACAGAATTACAATGTCATCGGTGAACCTCAAAGTTTTTATTTCTTCTCCATGGATTTTAATTCCTACTCCAAATTTTTCTTTTGTTTCCTTTGCTGCTTGCTCAATATACAGATTGAATAACTTCGGAGATAGGTTACAACTCTGTCTCACTCCCTTCCCAACCACTGCTTCTCTTTCATGCCCCTCGACTCTTATAACTGCCATCTGGTTTCTGTACAAATTGTAAATAGCCTTTCGCTCCCTGTATTTTACCCCTGCCACCTTTAGAATTTGAAAGAGAGTATTCCAGTCAGCATTGTCAAAAGCATTCTCTAAGTCTACAAATACTAGCAATGTGTGTTTGCCTTTCCTTAATCTTTCTTCTAAGATGAGTCGTAAGGTCAGTATTGCCTCACATGTTCCAATATTTCTATGGAATCCAAACTGATCTTCCCCAAGGTTGGCTTCTACCAGTTTTTACATTCGTCTGTAAAGAATTCATGATAGTATTTTGCAGCTGTGACTTATTAAACTGATAGTTCGGTAATTTTCACATCTGTCAACACCTGCTTTCTTTGGGATTGGAATTATTATATTCTTCTTGAAGTCTGAGGGTATTTCGCCTGTATCATACATCTTGCTCACCAGATGGTAGAGTTATGTCAGGACTGGCTCTCCCAAGGCTGTCAGTAGTTCTAATGGAAATTCTACCAGATGGCTTCTTCTTTCATTCCTTACTCCCATTCCATATTCACCTACTACATTTACTTCTCTTCCTTTTCCTACTATCGAATTCCAGTCACCCATGATTATTAAATTTTTTGTCTCCCTTCACTATCTGAATAATTTCTTTTATCTCATCATACATTTCATCAATCTCTTCGTCATCTGCGGAGCTAGTTGGCACATAAGCTTGTAGTACTGTGGTAGGCATGGGCTTCACATCTATCTTGGCCAGAATAATGCATTCACTATGCTGTTTTTAGTAGCTTATCTGCATTCCTATTTTCCTGTTCATTATTAAACCTACTCCAGCATTAGCCCTATTTGATTTTGTATTTACAAGGGCAATCCACAAAGTACATTACGTTTTGGAATTAAAAATAAATAAAGTATTGGAAATTTTTTTTATTATGTACAGATGAAAGCCACCACGTGGCTGAAGGCGCAGGAGGCCGAGTTTTACGACGAAGGAATTTCCAAGCTCGTCCATCGCTACGATAAGTGCCTTACTTTAAATGGCAACTACGTAGAAAAGTAGTATTTAAGTGTGGCTTTCATCTGTATATAATAAAAAAAATTTCCAATACTTTATTTATTTTTAATTCCAAAATGTAATGTACTTTGTGGGTAGCCCTCGTATAACCCTGTATTCACCTGACCAAACGTCTCGTTCCTCCTGCCACTGAACTTCACTAATTCCCACTATATCTAACTTTAACCTATCCATTTCCCTTTCTAAATTTTCTAACCTATCTGCCCGATTAAGAGATCTTACATTCCACGCTCCGATCCATAGAACGCGTTTTTGTTATCCTGATAACAACGTCCTCCTGAGTAGTCCCTGCCCGAAGATCCAAATGGGGGACTATTTTACCTCCGGAATATTTTACCCAAGAGGACACCATCATCATTTAACCATACAGTAAAGCTGCATGCCCTTGGGGAAAATTATGGCTGTAGTTTCCCCTTGCTTTCAGCCGTTCCCAGTACCAACACAGCATGGCCGTTTTGGTTAGTGTTACATGGCCAGACCAGTTAAACATCCAGGCTGTTGCCCCTGCATCTACTGAAAAGGCTGTTGCCCCACTTCAGGAACCACATGTTTGTCTGGCCTCTCAACAGATACCCCTCCGTTGTGGTTGCACCTACGGTAAGGCTATCTGTATTGAGGCACGCAAGCCTCCCCGCCAATGGCACTGTCCATGGTTCATGGGGGAGGAGGGGGGGGGGGGTCAGTCATTATCGGTGCATTTATCTAACCGATACATCCATAAGTAGAAGTACTGATCTTGACAGATTTCTATCATGATAGGTGGTTTTCACCTATCATGATAGAAATCTGACAAGGGCAGTACTTCTGTTTATGGCATGTATCGGTTAGAAAAATGCACCGATGATGACTGATATCAATCAAAATTGAACTGTAACAAGATAAACAAATTGTGCTTCCACGACTGGTTGCTCCATTATTTATTATTTTATAATCTGCCATTATCATTGGCTGGTAAATATAGTTTTGTTTTATTTTATGTGGTTACATTCTAGAAAGTTTTTAATTCTGATGAAACAACATTTCGTTTCACATCTTCATTAATTCTATTTCCCATGCCTGATTCAAGACTTGTTTCACTCTATTAATAGCTGTATTTCTTTTCAGACTGTCTGTATCTCATTGAAAATGCATTCCTTGTTTGATTTAGACATTCATGCATTTTTTACTCTTCCCTTTTGCTCAGTGCTTAATAATAAAGTTCACCACCAAATTTTACATATAAATCTGATTTGAGCTTGGCTATGATGCTAAAACAGAAGTAACCCTGAACATAAAATGCCTCTTCTGAATCCCACTGTGGGAGATGCATGCTACAAGAAACAGATGGGCCCATGTTGCCCAAAACAACAACATAACTTTATTACACAGTACCTTAAGTAACAGGAAGCAACTTCTGCAGTAATATCACTAAAGATCATCCTGGTCTGATAAAAGCTGACATCAAGCAAAGTACAGTTTTTTGAATGTCTGTGCCATACCATTATGCTAACACTGCCACTCAGTTAAATACACTGTCTGTCCTAAATCAGCTAGCACTGACATAGCCCAGAAATGTCTATATGTGGGTGTGGTCCATAGTTGAAACACTCATGAAGGCTCAGCTGTCTGGACATGGTACATGAGGGTGTATGTTCCGAATGGCATGTGTTGTTTTAGGATAAATGAAACTGTTGGTCGTGGGACCACATGTACTCTTAGCTACTGGCCCAGAGAACTGTAGACATGAACTACACATGTTAAAAGACTGCTGAGTGGCTGGACAATATCCTATAAACCTGTCTGGAAGAACAATGTCATATAATGTGATAATCTCATGTGACTCATGAGGGTAAGCAACTGTCTTTAAATGCAGCATTGGTGCCACCAGATAGTGCAATAGCTGTTGCAGGTGTGATGTACTGAGGTTGAGCTACAGACACCTTGGCTGGTGGTAAACTGCAGCAATCTGCTGAGTCAGTGGTGGCTGGATCAAAATATAAGTCAGAGTTACTACATCCCTCTTCCCTACAGAGCAGGTGATGGAGCTAATTTGCTGTGCAGTCAGTGGCTTTGATATAGGTGCCTTCTAAGGGTAGGGCAAATGAGGAAATGGTGGTATTGTTGGGAAGAAGCAAACCTGAAAACAAAAACCAAGTCTGGTCATTTTTGAGAAAATGGCACCCACAATGCAAAAGGCAGCATGACCTTGTGGGACTGGCTTGCAGCCATATTTTCAGAACAGGAGTGCCAGGGACATCCAATTAAAGTTTCATGTAGTGTGCCCCAAAGAGTTGAGGAAGGCATTCTGTGGAGAGTAGGAGGCCCCGGAGGTCACAAGAGACATCCACAACAGGAAATGTTCAGGGCCAGCAACCAGGATATTCATGCTATATAGGTATCTGTTGGGGGACAAACCAAGTGCACGAGGCAAGCATGGTCCATACTCCAAAGAGAAGAAGCCCAGGAGAGGAAGCAGCATTCCAAGGATGTGGCCTGAATGTTGGCAAGAGGCTGGCTGAACAAAAGGCAATGTGTCTCGAGGACACAAGGTGTGATCAACAGAGTCAACAGAGAATGGAGTGTAGCTCTCATTGGACTGCAAGTGGAGGACACAAAGGAGACAGGAGCCAGGGGCAAAGGACAAAGAGAGGGTCAGATGGAGGACAGTATTGTGGGGGCTAGTGACATAAGGGTTGGTGGTGAGGGCTTCAGAGGTGCTGCAACCTCAAAGAGACACTGTTGGCACTGGAACCTGAAGAGGTTCTGGGTCCAGTGGAGGGGCCAGGGCTGGTAGAGGCACCAGGTTGTTGGAGGTGCCAGGTCTGGTGGAGGGGCTGGACCCAAAGGTGCAGTGCAGGAGGCTGAGGTACCAGAGGAGACCAGAAGATATTCAATGGGGAAAGCAGTGCTCTGGAGGATGTGTGTCAGCTACACAAGGAGGGTAGGCCATAACACCAAGGCATCATCACACCCCAGAGGGGTCTTGGCCTGAGGCATCATAAATACGTGCAAGCTGCCAGAAGAGAACTCCAAAGGTACACTGTAAGTGATGGACTGGAGGCAGATGCTGTGATGACAGAGCCCACACTTCAGGAGGTGGTGGGCACTTTACAATGGACCAAATAAATAAAGGTATGGAGGAACTGCTGTATTGGCTCCCCTGTGGATACACAATCTGAGTCTATTGATAGGTCTGGTACTGAATAAGCCATGAGAAATAAGCAAAAGATACAAATCAACATTACTGACAGTGATCTTCCTGCACAACTACTGAGACACATAAAGCCCAAGAACTACAATGACACAACCAAAACCATTGCACAGTCTATCAATCCACACAAAACACAATCTGAAAGTTAACTAACGTTGAGCCATCAGTGGCTACCAGTGACAAAACACCTCGTTTACCACCTCCAAATCACAAAGGAATAGTAACTAGAACATATAGTAATCCATGTCCCACACAGCCCCCTGAAATGGAAAAAATGTACATATTGCATCAAGGCACCACACAGATGAAAATGTTTCTCAATATTTACGGTGAAACAACAGTAGCAGAATGGGAACAGTGCAAGCAGATAACTCAGCAAAACATCATAGAAATTAAATAATGCACACCACCACCAGACAGGAAAAAGGCACAATTAGTAATACTATGGCATGTAATCATGTAACATGATAAAGCAAAAATTGGGCCCATGCAAATGAAGAGTCAAACACTCTGACCTAAGAGCAAATAGTAGAAAATAGCTAATGCACACAAAGCAATGTCCCTTACTGAAATCTGCATTTTCTTAATTGGAAAGCATTGGAAAGCACAACAGATGCCATGACCACAGGTGATTCACAAGCAACAGCTATTGAAAACAACTAGCCACAACTCCACAGAAGTAAGGAGGGGATGCACAAATGCAAGTAAGCCAAAAGAAACAGGCAACAACAACTGGTGGATCAGAATAATGAGAAAAATAATACTGCATGGAGCACACAAACACACACACACGTACATACACACACACACACACACACACACACACACACACACACACACACACACACACACACACAGGGAATGAAGCCCTGGAACCAAAACAGTTGTCACTAAAAACTGTATCCTCATCACCACTGTTGAGATGAGAGCATTACAGAAATCAAGTTATAACCTCAGTGCCATTGTTGAGTCCCACTGTGGGAGGCGCATACTACAATGAGTACATGTGTCCATGTAGCCCCAAAATAAGAACAGAACTTTATTATACAGTATATTAAGTAATTACTGATCTGATAAGGGTTGGCATCAAACACCCTGATAGTTTCTCAAATCATGAGCCACTCCATTATGCTAACTTAGCCACTGTCCATTCTAAAACAGGTAGTACTGGCATGGCCTGGAAAGATCCATATGTGGGTGTGGTCCACAGCTGAAGCACTCTGAATATTCAGTGGTTTGGATGCAGTGCGGGAGGCCGTACACTTCGACTGGTGTGCACTGCACTCTGATGAATCAAACTGCGATTGTGACCACTTGCGTGGTCAGATCTTGGCCCATAGAACTGTAGCTGTGAACTACAGATATTGACTGAGTGTCAAATGGCTGGGTGGCATCCTGTAAAACTGTCTGGTGGACTGTAAAACTGTCTGGTGGAAGAATACTAAGAAATGGTGATAATGTCTCATGGCAGGTGGCAACCCATGGCACTCTGTTGTGTGGTTGGTGGTTAGCTCCTTAGACCTTTATGGACAACATAGGATACTGGAACAATAATGTATCATTGGAACAATAGTGTACCATTGGTACCATTGGTACCCCAGAGAACTACTGTAGACTTTCAAAATTCATCAGTATCTTTGACTGACACAAATATGTAACATTGACCACACAATTTTGCTGTTTTTCTTCATTAGGCTTTTGTTGTTCTGAACTGCCTATATCTAGCTTTTTTTGTATACAGTTGACTTTGGGCCAAATTCTGTAATTTCTTGCTCATTGCTACACACATTTTGCCATTGTAACATGATACAATATTTTGCTGAGAGATAAAATCATTTTTCTTATAATGTTTGTATCAAACCACAACTGAAAATATTGTCTTCTGCTCCTTAACATTATCATTAAATTTTCATATCTAACAGACATCTGTTGTCTGATATAAAACGTTTACTCAATCATTGCTGTATGAAAGGAATTGCTGACTGATGAGAATAAAAGTAAAGTTCTATGGAGAACGGATATGATTTTCAGAAACAGAAGCACATGTGCATACAGGGTGAGTCAGGAGGAAAGGTGCATGCATTGAGGGGTGATGGTATTAGCGATTCTGAACAGAAAACTTCATATGAACAAGTGTCTTATTCTGAAAGGCTTCTGAGATAGAATGCAGTTAATGTACACTGTTATTTATTTTCTGTAGTATTCAGGCATTGTCATTGTTTACAATATACCACAGCTGTGTAGAGGAAATTGAGATAAACAGTTTGATACAGGACACTTGTGATCTATCAAGCCTGGAAACTAGCTCAAATTGGCCTAAGATACAGTGTATACATGTCATGTTACATTTCCAATACTCTCGCACCCTCTTTGCACAAACTGTTAATTCCAGAGAAAAAAATGAATAGGACCATTTTTGTGAGAAATTAATGTAGTTTAAGTTTATGCTGCAACACATTTTCACTGTTGGTTGCAGTTTTTGTGTTATTCAAGAAAAACGTATAGAAGTGATATTAAATGTGTTCTATCCTGGGAACCATTTGGAATAAAGCATCTGTCCATATGAAGCTTTTGGTTCAGAATCACTAATAATGTCACAGCATTGCCAAAGCTCTCCATCAGTATTGGAATAACACCTCAGCATCAAATAAACCCTGTGTAAATTTGCATTACTGTGTAATGTATCACCTTGCATTATTTTATGTATTTACGTACTATCTATATTAATTTAAAATGTCTGCTTGTGTCTGTGTATGTGCGGATGGATATGTGTGTGTGTGCGAGTGTATACCTGTCCTTTTTTCCCCCTAAGGTAAGTCTTTCCGCTCCCGGGACTGGAATGACTCCTTACCCTCTCCCTTAAAACCCACATCCTTTCGTCTTTCCCTCTCCTTCCCTCTTTCCTGATGAGACAAAAGTTTGTTGCAAAAGCTTGACTTTTGTGTGTATGTTTGTGTTTGTTTGTGTGTCTATCGACCTGCCAGCACTTTCATTTGGTAAGTCACATCATCTGTGTTTTTAGATATAAATATATAATTGTACATTCAGTTTCCTTGTAATGATTTTGTGTATTATTTACATGTTTATCTGGACAATGTCCATACAATATTTATTGTCTGTGGAAGGATAATGAAATGAATTATTAACATAATGAGCACAATGGCATCACCAACTCTTAGAATGTTTTCAAATCATAAAGACACTTTTGAATACAGAAAATTTATGCACACTAAACTTGTCCACTAATGACCAAATACTTAATTCAGATGATGAGGATGCGAGAGCCCTCTTACCAATGAGAATGTCTGGATCCCCATGTAAGAATCAAAAAACTGCAGCTACAGTTACAAGAGGAAAAAATTTGATTTAGATCAGTCATCTGCTTATTGTGTCACAAAATTCTTGATACTGACACCCTTATTCCCTATGCTATTACAAGTAATGTCAAATTTTGCTACATTTTTGTAATTCAGTATAAATATTAAGTTAATACAATCTGTATTCTAATGCACTATAATTTTAATATAATTCATTTTTATTTTCATAAAGATTGGCCTGATTTTTGTTTTTTTCCTTCCATGTGGACTGAAGAAGTGCTGTGGCCAACTTAAATTCATTTGCTCTGGCTCATAAACTGCAAACAGCATAAAAAGATGAACTACAGGGTGCTGTGCAGCCACTGTTCTTTGATTCCCAACATTAACTGTTATTAATCAAATTAAACTTTACAGTACCAGAGACCTCTTCAAGTTTCAAACATTTATGATGTATATACGCACACTGAAGCAATGAATGAAAATTTGTACCAAGACCAGGATAAAAATCTGGATCTCCTGCTTGTTAGACAGATATACTAACAGCTGCATCAACCTAGCACAGTGGGTTTGCACAACCACATGGACTACACTAGCATACATCCCTCCTCATTCCAAATTCCCATCTACAGCTCAGCCCACTGGTATTTCCCCTAAACTTGAACAGCACTGCAGAGGCTCTCCAATTTTATTAAAATAGCACCTCAGCATTGAATGAAAAGGTGGTTTTTTCCTGAAATGCAGGCATAAGTACGTTAAATGAAATGAAACTACATGGTTCCAAGACCTTTTCACATCTCAAACATCTATGATGTACATATGCACACTGAAGTGACAAATGAAAATGTGGACCACCACAGGGATTCAAGACCTGGTCTCCTTCTCACTAGGCAGATGCACTAACCACTATGTCACACAGAAATAGTGGTTTCCCACAACTGCATGGACTACACTAGCACACCTTTCTCCTTAATTCCACTTATGCCTCAGCCCACTGGTATTTTCCATGAACTCAAACAGCACTGCAGAGGCTTCAATACAGTTGGAGAGCTATTTTGTTTGATGGCAAGGTACTATTCCAATATGGTTGGCCAGTGTCTCCAATGTTGTTTGAGTTTAGAGGGAATACCAGTGGGCTGAGGTATGAATGAAATTTGGAGTGAGGAGGGAGGTGCATTAGGGTAATCTAAGCAGTTGTGCAAAGCTGCTGTGCCAGTGTGACGCAGTGGTTAGCACATCTGTCTAGTGAGCCGGAGGTGCGTGTTTGAATCCTGGCCTTGGTGCAAGTTTTCATTCATTGCTTCAGTCTGCATACATACATTATAGATGTTTGAGATTTGAAAAGGTATCTGTTTCATTTGCCTGGGTTTCAGGTAAGACCCCCACTTCATTCGATGTTGAAGTTACAACAGTTGCCCTCCTCTAACATTACCTTTCTTTTTATATAGAAATAACCGATACCATGTACACTATCAATTCTTGTATAGGTAAACATTATATCAGCTGCCTAACTGAATGAACTTCAAATGATTTTCTGTATGATGTATTATATTTATGGCTAAAATAAGTATACAGAAATTAATTTGTTAGTACTCTGTATGTACAGTTCAAAACACTCTTCTTTTAAAAATAATTGAAATTATGAAATTTCTGGTATGCTTAAAATTCATATTATTAATTGCGCAATCTAATGCTAATTATTAAAATGTAATTCTGGACTCATTTATAAAATAATGATAGAAATTAGTAAAGATTCTTTTTGTGTCAAGAAAATTTGTAAACTCTTTTGCTTTGTAAACTCTTAGAAATATTGTTAGTATCTCAGAAATTTAATAGTAGTGGGCAATCCTCTGATGGAATCAGACATGTTTTTGATTGTGTCTCTAATAATGTAAGTTGTGGTGTGATAAAAATGAAGATTATGAAGTCAGTGTGATATAGAAGAATGGGATAAAATAAAAAGATATTCATATCAACAGCAAATATTCTTCAGTTATTTTGTCTTCAGGAACCTGTTTAATCAAAATTTCAGCAGCACGAATGTGCTCCTAGACACAAGATTTGGAGCCAGCAACAACATAACAACAATGAGATAATGAAGATAAATAAAAAGTTCTTCTTTTGTATAGAATTTTAATAGTGATGTGTGGGAGGGTAATATTACAAAGTGCTGCTCCCATACTGCCGGAAAGCTTCTGCGGTGCTCTTCAGGTTTAGGGGAATACCAGTGCACTGGGCTGGATTGGGGGGTGGGAGGGGTGGGTGGGTGGGGGGGGGGGTGCTAAAGTAGTCTGTGCAGTTGTGCAAAGCCACTGTGTCAAGGTGGCATAGTGGTTAGTACATCTACCTAGTGAACCTGTGACCCACCCATGTTTGAATGCTGACCTTGATAAAAATTTTCAATCACCATTTCAGCTTGCATATAAACTTTCATTGATATTTTATTTTAGTGAAAAATGTTGAAGAAAAGAAAATTCTGTATTAGGAAGATATGTCCCAAGATAAAAGAAAAAGAAGAAAAAAATGACACATTATAAATGAATAGGATGGAAACCAGTAGTTGTGATGTACATGTACAGACAAATTACAATTTTAGAAAAATGAGATGATTGGCGACTCCATGGAGTGTTCTGTGCACCACGACCAGATAATGGATATAATTGGAAGGAGAAACAGCATTGGTCGTATTTTTTTTGTTTTATTATCCGCAAAATCAATTTTCAGTCACTTAGTGACCATCCTCAGTGCTGTAATAAACAATTAAAATTGGTAGGCACTGGTATCAACAAGCTTAGAGCCATCACATAATTTCTGTGATCACATAGTTTATGTGATCGCTCTAAGCTTGTTGATACCAGTGCCTACCAATTTTAATTGTATATTACAGCACTGAGGATGGTCACTAAGTGACTGAAAATCGATTTTGCGGATAATAAAACAAAAAAAAAAAAAAAAAAAAAAAAATACGACCAATGCTGTTTCTCCTTCCAAAATGAGATGACTTATTCAAGAGAAGGAGCTTCACAAACTGAGTAAGTCAGTAGTGCATTGGTCCACCTCTGGCCCTTATGCAAGCAGTTATTTGACTTTGCATTGATTGATTGATTGCACATAATGCTCCTATGTTCCCAACTGGTGAGAGATATGGCAACCTTGATGGCCAAGGTAGGGTTTGGCAAGTATGAAGACAAGCAGTAGAAACTCTCTTAGTGTGAGGATGGACAATATCTTGCTGACATTTAAATGAAGGTTGGCTTGCCATGAAGGGCAACAAAACAGGGTGTAGAAGACCATCAATGCACTGTTGTGCAGTAAGGGTGTCAGGGATAACAGCCAAAGGGGTCTTGCTAGGAAAAGAAATGCCACCGCAGACCATCATACCTCGTTGTCTGGTCAAATGCCAGGTGGCAGTCACGTTGGTATCCCACAGCTGTCTGGAGCATCTCCAGATATGCTTTTGGCCTGGGATCTCATTGGCTGGAGTGGAATTGTCTTCAGTGATGAGTCCCACTTCAAATTGAGCCCCAATAATTAATGGATATGTGTTTGGAGAGACCCCAGAAAGCAGTAGGTTTTCCAAAATTGTAATTATTTGTTTGTCTGTACATGTACATCATATTTACTGATTTCTGTCCAAGTCAATTAATACCTTTCAGTGTGTGTGTCTCTCTCTTCTCTCTTTCTGTTTTTGTCTTAGAAAAATTTTGACAGCATTTTATTTTGCACTGACAAAAACAGTCAAGTTCATTTTTCTTAGAATTACCTGATTTTTTGAAAATGATCACTAAAGCGACAGTTAAAAAAACTTTATTTCTTTTCTTTTTTTTTTTTTTAGAGTGAAACAATGCAAACTGTTTTCATTACAAGGCTAAACAATGTTATGAAAACACATCAAACGTCGCTTCCTAGGTAGCTGAATGTGTGTGGGGTGCACATAAGGGTTTCTTAGATTATGGGACTGTCCATCCAGTCCATATAATGAGAGCTGTAGGAGACCCAAATGTGTCAGTATAAAATCCAAAGAATTGTCCCCTACTGGCTAGAGTATTAAAATCCTAGCGATTACTTCCCAAAGCATTCACAACACAATTTCAGAGTTTGAAGTGCTCCTAAAAAGCAATGGAAGTCACTAATATTATATACAGAAAGCTGACTAAACCATAAAATTGATAGGATTTAGATTTTTGGGGAACATTTTTGTGTATATCAAAACACTAGGCTAATGGTAAGTGGAGATGGTTACTTGTTGCAATAGAAAAGAAACTCAAATACACCAAGACAGCCAGTGAAATTGCTTGTTAGCCTGTTTGGACAAGACTCAGCATCAAAGATGAGCTCACAGTTATAATCAGATCCTTCTATCAGCCATCAGACTTACCTTCTGAGGTAACTGAAAACTCAAGAGTTAACCTAAATTCACTAGTATATTAAGTTCCCTAATCATATTGTCATTATTAGAGGTGACTCTCAATAATCCAACAATCAACTGGAAAAAATTACAGTTTTGAAAGTGGTGGGCTTGACAAGATCCCCTACAAAATCTTAACAGATGTCTCCTCTGGGGACTATGTAGAACAAATAGTTTGGAAGCCCACTCATTATGAAAATATACTGGATCAAATGGTAACAGACAGATGTAAGCCCTAGGAGAACGTCTACATTGAAACTGGTATCAGTGACTATGAGGCAGTTGTAGCAACAATGATTACCAAAGCATAAGAAGAAGCATTTATTTGTTCATCAACTTAGAGTAAGACACAACAATGAATTTGAAACACTGATTGTGAAGAAGTGCATGCATAATAGTAATGAATAAGGTTTGAAAGAACAAATGATCATGACCTAAAATACATGTACCTAGTAGAACAATTCCTGATGGGAGGGACCCTCCATGGTATACAGTCACAGCAAAAAAACTTCTATAGAAAGAGAAACTGCTGTGTAACAGGTGTAAAACGAAGCATGCAGCAATAGATAGAAAGATGCAGAATGTAATCTGTTTGGCTGTCAAAAGAGCAGTCCATGAAGCCCTCAATAACTACTGTAGCAGAATATTTTAAAAAGATCTCACACAAAAACCAAAGAAATTCAGGTCATGTGGAAAGATTTTCAGTGGTACCAAAGTTAGGGCCCATGCATTCATGGAGAATGTAATGAAACTGTTCAACACAACTCTTCAGAACTTGATACAAAGGAATCAAAATTGTAAATTGTATATTTTCTATAGTTTTGATACAAATGTACACTGATGAACCATAATGCTTAAATAAAATTAACCATTTCATGAGAAACATAATTATTTTTCTTTTTCTAATCTGTTTTACAGTTTTGCTCATTTGAGAAGCAAGAATGTTCAGATTTAGTATTACAATCGTACTTATTTTTTTCCATTATTATTATTTTTTCAAAAAGATAAAATCAACAGCAGACTGTATTTCTTTTCACTTTCATTAAATATTACTCAACATAATTCTTTGGCCAAGGATATCGATTGTATTGATCATATGAACATATGTTTGTACTGAAAGTCTGCCCCCACAGCCAGAGACAGTGGTCATGTGCATGTGAGCTGTGTTTGTGAGAATGTATATGTCAATGTCATCTAATTCAGAAGAAGACCTTTTCACCCGAAGCCTACTTGTTTAGCAGTCATTTTGTTGTGCCTGTCTGTGACTCAGCATCTCCACCACATGGCAAGTAGCAATCTGTCCTTTTCATACTATTGTCATTATTCCATTCTGAATTTTCCAGTCTTTGATTTTGTATCAAGACTGTTATATCTCTGATCTTGTTCACTTGAAGTGTGTGTTATGTTATTGCAAGAGACAATTGGAAGTTGGCAGTTCTTGTTAAGAAGTGTGTTAATTGTGAAACCTGCATAGTATGAAATAAAATAATTTTGAAGAGAAAATATGTTACTGCTTCATGATATTATTGACTTAATGTATACATAAATATAATCTGGAAACCTCTTTACACCTTTAGCATGAAGGCATCATTAACCTATGATGATTGTGCCAAGAACAAGAATAACTTGCAACAAATGACAAGAAATAAGTTACATACAAAATACTTTTTACTGGTTCTCTGCTCTCTACTTAATGATCTTAATATCAGGAAGCCTCTAATCTCCAATACACACACACAGTAACTGCATAAAACTGGATTAATTAAAAATGTTTTAATTATATTTTGGTACTTTTTATGGTTCTAAAGTGAGTAGAGGGCTCAGAACGAGACAGGAAGGGTAGCAAAGCAAGAGCACAAATGCTGAACTCTATCTTCAAGTGTTCCTTTAAAAAGAAAAAGCCATAAGTCTTGCCCCAATTTAATTCTCACGCTGCTGCAAAGATGAGTGATATAGATTTTAGTCTCGGTGATGTTGAGAAACAATTGAAATTGTTAAAACTGAACAAAGCTCCTGGCCACAATGGAATCCCTATCAAACAAATTCTGTACCAAATTTGCTACTGAGTTAGCTCCTCTTTTAACCTCATATGGAACAAAAGACTGTGCTCTGTAGTTAGCAGAAAGGACAAGTCACAACTGTCTACAAGAATATTGCTAAAGTGTGCGGGACCAGTACCAAACAAGGATAAAAGGGATATTGACTGTATACAGAGAAGGGTGGCATGAATGGTCACAGGTTTGTTTGTTCCATGGGAGACTATCACAGATTTGCTGAGGAAACTGAATAGGCAGACACTTCAAAAGAGTCACAAACTATTCCAAGGAAGCCTGATTACAAAGTTTCAAGAACAAGATGTAAGTCATGACTCCAGGAATATACTACAATCCCATGTGTGATACTTGTATAGGGATTGTTGGGGCAAGATCAGACTAATTACAGCATGCACAGAGCATTTAAACATTACTTTTTCCCACTCTCCTAATATGAATTGAATAGGAAGAAGCCCTAATAACTGGTACAGTAGGAAGTAATCTCTGCCACAAACCACACAGTGGTTTGCAGAGTATGGATGTAGATGTTGATATTTTCTCTGATTTTTCAGCTGGCAATGCAGATTCCTCTACACATGAAAATAGTAAAACTTTTGTAGCAGAGATCACTATTTGCACTTTCTCCCTATTGAGTGAGTGACCCAGAAAATAATTCTCAGGCATCAATTTCATTATCATTATCATCTCCTCTCCCTCTTCCTCTCTCTCTCTTGCTCTCTCCTTTTTTATTGCCTGAAACATCAAAAAACAAAAAAACAAAAAAACAAAACCAAATTCAATAGAAACTGTGGTCCTAAAATTGACACAAATAAAAAGAGTCCCTTCAGAAGTGTTTTTCTCCTTTTTGCAGTTGACTTTTGGCAACACATTATTAATGTCTTATGGATGCTCAATAAATGAATGAATGAATGAATCAGTAAAATCTTTAGACACCATTGCTGGCCAGTGATGAGATTCTTAGAAAATAGACTTTCCTCTTGTGCCACAATTAGACCAAATACACTTTTTTTTCCAAAATTGTAGTTGAAATCAGACAGAGGGCTAAGGCTCAATTAAACCAATTTCATGCAATTTGGGATATACTCATACATAAATTAAACAATGGAAAGATCCAGATTAGATTAGATTAGTACTTGTTCCATATATCATGAATATGGCACTTCGTAATGATGTGGAACATGTCAGGTTAATAAAAGGTGTCTATACAAGATATTACATTACACAAAATATTGCATGACACCATGACACTTTTGTTTTTGGGTTCCGGGGAGGGGGATTACCCACTTACTATATCCAAAAATTCATCTAATGAGTAGAAGGAGTTGCCATTCAGAAATTGTTTTAATTTCCTTTTAAATGCTATATGGCTATCTGTCAGACTTTTGATGCTATTAGGTAAGTGACCAAAGACTTTTGTGGCAGCATAATTTACCCCTTTCTGAGCGAAAGTTAGATTTGACCTTGAGTAGTGAAGATCATCCTTTCTCATAGTGTTGTAGCCATGTACAATGCTATTACTTTTGGATTCGTTCCGATTGTTAATAACAAATTTTGTAAGTGAATATATATATATTGTGAGGCTACAGTGAAGATCCCTAGCTCTTTAAATAAATGTCTGCAGGATGATCTTGGATGAGCTCCAGCAATTATTCTGATTACACGCTTTTGTGCAATGAACACTCTTCTACTCAATACCCCAGAATATGATGCCACACAAAAGCAGAGAATGAAAATAGGCGTGGTAAGCTAATTTACTGAGATGTATATCACCAAAATTTGCAATGACCCTAATAGCATAAGTAGCTGAACTCAAACGTTTCAGCAGATCTTCAGTGTGCTTTTTTCCAGTTCAACCCCTCATCAATACATACACCTAGAAATTTTGAATATTCTACCTTATCTACCAATTTCTGATTAAAGTTTGTATTTATTAATGGTGTCATTCCATTCACTGTGTGGAACTGTATATACTGTGTTTTGTCAAAGTTTAATGAGAGCCTATTTGCAGAGAACCACTTAATGATTTTCTGAAAAACATCGTTTACAATTTCATTGGTTTATTCTTCTCTGTTGGGTGTGGTAGCTATACTTGTATCATTGGCAAAAAGTACCAGCTTTGCATCTTCATGAGTATAGAATGGCAAGTCATTAATATATATTAAGAAGAGCAGAGGACCCAAGACCGAACCTTGCAGCATCCCATTCTTGATTGTTCCCCTGTTTGAGAAGTCACCAGTTTTTTGCATATTATGTGAACATTCCAAGAAGGAATTCTACAATATTGTGGAAAGGAAAGTTGCTACTCACCATATAGTGGAGATGCTGAGTCGCAGACAAGCACAACAAAAAACTGTCACAAATATAGCTTTTGGCCTGTAAGGCCTTTGTCAAAATTAGATGACAAACACGCACATACACACTCACACAAATGCAACTCACATGCACACATGACTGCAGTCCCAGGCAACTAAGGCCACACTGCTAAATTGATGCATAATTGATCCATAAATTGATGGACAGGGGAAACAAACTGTGTTGATCTGAAGACAGTTGACAACCACACAGCATGGCAATTCTGAAAGTGCCAAAGGAAGTGTTGCATGTTCTGCTGCAATTGCCATAGATAACAAATATATTGGTGGACTCAAACAACAGAAAGTCCATGTTAAAATATGAAAAATATTATGAAAAGGATAGATTATTATTCAACATAAAGATGACACACTGAGCTACAGACAGGCACAACAAAAAGACTGGTACACATTGAACTTTCAGTCAAAGCCTCCTTCAGAAAGACAAACATACACACATTCACACAAGCAAGCACTCCTCTGCCACACGTGATGGCTAACATACACACATTCACACAAGCAAGCACTCCTCTGCCACACGTGATGGCTATCTCTGGGTGCTCTGGCTAGACTACCCAGAGACAGTGGTCATATGTGGCTGAGGTCTGTTTGCTCATGAGAATGTATGCAAAGTAACCTGCTACTAGTTCATGTGAGTGGGAATGCACTGAGTTTAGTGTTACCGCACATGTGTATGTAAATCCATTTATGTAGCAACCAAGAAATACAAGAAACTTATCCAAGTAACACAAATATGGCTTCATTCATAAACCTCTGAATACATAACAAGCCAAAAAGTTATACAGAATGTTATAACCTTTAATCACTAATAAATTGCGTGGCTATACAAAAGTAGAAACAATATCGGGTTACATGTTACTAACTCCGTATCTGTCATTCGACTGCCGTCTCGTGACATGCGGCCGGCGCCGTTCATAGCTAGGTGGTGCTCCCGCGCTCAGCCGAGTTGCGGAGCGCCTCTATTGCCGTGTTCGTGTACTGACGTAGCGGCACTTTTAAATCTCGTGGCACTGTCACAACGCTTTTCCCCCCTTTGAAAAAACACTCACTTCCTTGGAGACACGGACAGTGCGGAGACATCCATGCCCTCTTGGGAGGCCCCGAGAAGATCCTGCAGAGAAACACGAGAGTATGGTCGAAAATGTCCAGGACGGAAGCTTGTGCGTGGAATGTGCCTCCTGGACGAGATGATGGGTGAAAACTCCGGAGCAGCATCCATAGGAGTCATGGACCTGGGGGTGTGCTCCAGCGAGATGGGTCTTGGAGAAGGTGACATCGCGACTGGGGCCGGTTCCAGCGTACTCGGAAGTGGTAGCGACGTCGGCTGCAGCAACACGCACGGAAGATCGGCAGCAGCGACAGGACTGGCTTCTCAGGCTAGTGGAGGCGAAATAAGGGGCGGTGGCACCGGCGTGGCCACCGCTTGTGCGCGCATCTGGTCGTAATGGCGAACAACCATGCCGTTGTCCGTACGTATTTCACAAAGCCGATGGCCGCGAAGAGCCTTGACCACCCTGGAATCCATTTAGGGCGAGATCCATACCCTCGTGCCCATACGTCGGCACCCACCGACTATTTTCCCGCACTAGGGGACACAGTACAAGGCCTGACAGGGTGAAGCAGGTGCAGTAGAGTGCGCGGTTGGTGGCCATGCAAGAGTTCAGCAGGGCTGCGATCACCCAGAGGCGTGAAGTGATAAGAACTCAGAAATTGCAACAGAGCATCATCTGTGGAAAAATCACTAAGGAATTATTTCATCTGGCTTTTGAAAGTGTGGACATGGCGCTCGACCTCCCCATTCGATTGTGGATGGAAGGGCGGTGCTGTAACATGATGAATCCCTTGTCCAGTTCAAAAATCACGGAAGGCCTGCGAAGAGGACAGAGGGCCATTGTCCGTGACGATCGTGGATGGAAGACCTTCTAACGCAAAGGTTTTGGACAAAGCCAGCGTCGTCGCTGCAGTGGTGGGCGACGGACATCGAACAACAAATGGAAACTTCGAGAAGGCATCAATCAACAGTAGCCAGTAAGTGCCAAGGAAGGGGCCGGCAAAGTCAGCGTGCACCCGTTCCCATGGCTGCGCCGGATCAGGCCACGGAGAGGGCATTGTACGGGGTGCAGCTAATTGTTGAGCACACTGACCACACGCAGAGACCATGTGGGCAATGTCCGAATCAATACCGGGCCAATAAACACGCCTGCAGGCCAGGGACTTAGTCCGAGAAGTCCCCCAATGGCCTTCATGCAATAGTTTGAGAACATCTTTGTGAAGAGAGGCTGGCACCATGACCCGTGGAGATGTGCCATCTGTGGCCAGAAGAACAACACCCTCACGAACAGACAGACAAAGGCGCAAGGCATGGTAGTTGCAAAGGGGATCTGATGCCCGGCCCTTGATCCTGTCCGGCCAACCCCGTTGAACAAAACCGATCACCTGACGCAGGACCGGGGCCCGCGCAGTTGCCGACGCGACCTGTGAACCTGTAAGTGGAAAACCCTCGACCGCACGACGCTCTTCCTCATCAATGTGGAAACAGAGTAGTTCATCTCGATCGAAAACCGGGTCAGGGCCCATCGGCAAATGCGACAACGCGTCAGCGTTGGCGTGCTGGGCCGTGGGGCGATAGTGAATCTCATAGTGAAAACGAGACAAGTATAAGGCCCAACATTGCAGGTGGTGAGCTGCCTTATCCGGAAGCGACACGATGGGCTGAACAGAGAGACCAGCGGCTTGTGGTCGGTGATGAGGTGAAACGTAGAACCATACAAAAAAACGCTGAACTTTTTTAGAGCATAAATGATAGCGAGCGCCTCCTTTACGATTTGAGAGCAACACCACTGGGCATCAGTGAGGGTCTTGGAAGCATAGGCGATGGGTCGTTCTGACCCATCCTCATACCGATGGGCGAGAACAGCCCCTAGGCCATACTGTGACACGTCAGTCGCCAGAACCAAGTGCTGACCCAGACGGAATGTGGCAAGACAAGGCGCCGACTGCAAATGAGACTTCAGGCGGACAAAAGCCTGCTCACACTCGTCGGACCAACAGAAAGGAATGTTTTTGCGTAACAGCTGATGCAGAGGATGAGCTACCGCCACTGCGGATGGAATGAATTTGTGATAATAAGCAATCTTGCCTAGAAACACCTGAAGTTCTTTGACCGTAGACAGCCAGGGTAGAGCGGTAATGGCTGCAACGTGCTGTCATAGAGGACGTATACCCTCACGGGACAAGTGGAAACCAAGATACACAATGGAGGGTTGGAAGAACTGTGACTTGTCCAGATTGCACTTCAACCCAGCTGAATGCAGAACCCGAAACAGTGAACGCAAATTGCGAAGGTGCTCCTCAGTGGAGGCCCCCGTGACAACAATGTCATCCAGGTAGTTGATGCAGCTGGGAACGGAAGCCGTGAGCTGTTCCAAAAACCGCTGAAAAATGGCCAGCGCGCTAGCGACGCCAAATGGTAACTGCTGGTACTGATACAACCCACAAGGAGTGTTGACGACGAGAAATTCCTTGGAAGATGCATCCAACGGCAACTGATGGTACGCCTCCGATAAGTCAAGTTTGAAAAAGAATTGGCCCCCAGCGAGCTTGGTAAATAACTCCTCAGGACAGGGAAGAGGATAAGTGTCAATGAGGCTCTGAGCATTGACAGTGGCTTTAAAATCACCACACAATCGCAGACTCCCGTTTGGTTTAGAAACCACCACGATTGGCGATGCCCATTCGCTGGAGGTAACAGGAAGGAGAATCCCCGAAGCTGTTAACCTGTCTATCTCAGCCTTGACAGGTACACGCAACGCCATCGGAATAGGGCGTGCCTGGAAAAACTTAGGGCGAGCTGTAGGCTTAAGAGTAATGTGGGCTTCAAAATCCTTGGCATGACCCAGACCAGCAGAGAACACGGACGAGAATTCAGAACCCAATCCATCCAGCTGTTGATACGGAATATCCTCAGATATGAGGTGCACATCATCATCAATGGAGAACCCGAACAACTGGAAAGCATCATAACCGAACAGGTTTGCAGTGCCCGCATGATCCACCACATAAAACCTGAGGGGCCTAACAACAGACTTGTAGGCAGTGGAAGCATCAAACTGGCCAACGATAGGAATTTTCTGCTTATTATAAGTTCACAGATTTTGCGTAACTGGAGACAAGGGAGGGGAGCCCAACGCCAAATACGTGCGCGAATTAATGAGAGTCACTGCAGAGCCAGTGTCCACTTGCATGCGAATGTCTTTATCCAGAACACGAACAGTAACAAACAACTTATTTGTTTGAGAAAGCACACAGTTAACATCCATGTCCGATGCCTCGTCCTCGTCGACAGGAACTTTAGGGGACTGACACACAGATGCAATGTAGCCTTTTTTCCTACATGAATTACACGTGGCCCAACATTTTGGACACACGGCCCTGTCATGCTGCACGAAACAATGTGGACAAGAAGGAAGTGCGGAACGAACCTGCTTCTGTGGTTGCTGTTTTCGCTGGGAGCGTGGCGGCCCAACACGAGGTTGTTGACGCGAGTTGACTGCTGCCACATCGTCGTTCCCCTGGGAAACAGGCAAATTGTCCATGTTGAAAGTTGTCTGTATAGCGCCTACATCACACCAAGTGTCTATTTGCGCACCAGCAGCGTGAGACACTTCAAAAGATTCTGCGATGCTTAGAACTTCTGACAACAATGGGTTTGGCAGTTGTAAGGCATGTTGCCGAACTTCTTTATCAGGAGCAAGTCATAGAATAGCATCCCTAACCATCGAATCAGCATAAGACTCATGATGAGTGTCCGTGACAAACTGACATTTCCGACTCAGACCGTGTAGTTCCGCCGTCCAAGCCCGGTAAGATTGATGGGGCTGTTTACAACACCGGTAGAACGCCATGCGGGCGGCAACGACGTGGGTGTTTTTTTGGTAATAGTTAGACATTAAGTCACACATTTCTTGGAAGGACAGAGAGGCAGGTTCCCGCAGAGGGGCTAACTGAGATAGCAGCTGATAGATCCGTGGGGAAATCCAAGATAGAAATAACCACTTACACATAGGAGCGTCGACAACGCCGAAAACCAAGAAGTGTTGCCGCAAACGCTTCTCATAATCCTCCTAGTCTTCAGCGGCCTTGTCGTAAGGAGGGAATGGAGGCGGAGAAGAGGAAGACAGACGATGAGTAAGCGACGTCGACAACACCTGAATAGCAGCCATCAGCTGTGTTTGTTGTTCAATGAGCGCTTGCATAAGCTGTTCAATGTCTGCCCCGACACGAACACACAATTCGACAATGCAGGAAAAAAAAATATCCGACCTCGTTGCCAAAAAGTGTTATAACCTTTAATCACTAATAAATTGCGTGGATATACAAAAGTAGAAGCAATAGCGGGTTAGATGCTACTAACTCCGTATATGTCATTCGACTGCCATCTCGTGACATGCGGCTGTCACCGTTCATAGCTAGGTGGCGCTCCCACTCTCAGCCGAGTTGCGGAGCACCTCTATCGCCATGTTCGCGTACTGACGTAGCGGCACTTTTAAATATCATGGCACTGTCACAACAAGAAGTTAATAAAAATTTATTTTTATAACAAACTGTTGCAACTGTTATTGAATGGAACCAAATCAGTTGATACTGCATGTCTACTGGAGTTAAAAGGTCTTAAAAAAATTTAAATTAACAAAAGTGATACATGCATCCACATATGCACACACACATGCACACATGCATGTGCACACGCAAAAGCTGTCATCAATTGATCAAGCAGGAAATTATTACTCACTCAACTTTTCCTTGTTGACATTATACAAATTTCTGAAAAGGTTTAGGTATCTTGTATGGCCATTATTAGTGGAGAAAGATAAATTATATCTCTTTATTACTTCATACATAAACAGAAGAGCATTAATGCACATAACATACCATGAAGCTTGGGTATTTAATCGAAGGAGCAATTCTCAATTCAAGACAAGCAGAATGACGTGCACGTACATGCAATTTTACATCATGACCTCCAGGAGTTTGTTGCATCCGAAAGAATCTTGTAAACTGCAGCTCACTTGTTGTGTGTTGCAGGCAGTCTGTAACCAACATTTATGTTATTACCTTTGAATTGCTAAACTTTTTAGGTTTATTAACATTGTGGCATTATAGAAAATATTGTTTAATAACAAAATAGATTAAGAACCAAAAATTAATAGGAAATATGTGCGATATGTATGAATACAGAGAACAACTTATCTATTATGAAGATAAATAAATATGAAAATTACTCTTAAATTTATATCTATATTTAACCTGTGAGTACCAGGAGACTGGCACTGTAAGTGCTACTTTCCCAGTGAATAAAAAAGTTCTTTCATATGAGACATACTTACCTTACTCTTCCTCTTGCTAGCCACCCATAGTTAGGATCCAGATGACTAGGGAATTTTCTTATATTTATTGGTCAAGAATTATTCTTTCAAGTTTTTAAATAACCTTTTATATGGAACCTAAGATGACTCTACTAAGAGCTAGGAGAAGTGGCCTTAAATAAATCTTGTTGAGGATATGATGTGCTAACCAGAGTAGATCTTGATGTCCCATTCAGACAGTCATGCCAAGCAGTCACTACAAGGGCTGTCAAAAAGTATCTGACTTTTATTTATAAAACCTGTCATCATTTAGACACAACTGTTCCACATTAGTCACCTTCAAAGTAGTTAGCTGGGTTAGCATATGTGCAACAAAGTAATGAAGAGCAAGCACCACTAAAATTACAACATTTTTTAATACAGAGGAGCAGGACAGGAATAAACTTCAAGTGTAAGGTTTATTGTAGACAAGAAAATTAAATGCAATATTACTGATATTGAGGGAATCATAGACAGAAAAGCATGAGCTGCTTTAAAAATTAACAAATGATATTCCATGGAAATCATTTAGGTTTATTCATCAAAATGCTCATATTCTGATGAAGAAGTTGAAATAACTATGAAGTTGTAAGCTTATGAATTGCAGAATATCCCTCCACAAAAGATAATGAGTAGATTTAGTGTGAATGAGAGACAGTACTGAAGAATATTTATCCAGTGAGAAACTTCATACATGATATAAAATAATAGCATTGAGATGAAATATGTATGATCAGTCTAGCATAACATTACATGATGACTATACTAGTTAAACTACCCAAGTAGATTCCATGATTTATATTTTTGATGTAATGTGAAGGATGCATAATATTTGTCTTTGCAATACTGTCACTGCACTGTCAATCTGTACACATCAATAGACTTATTTATTTATTTATTTACATGTCAAGTTCCGTAGGACCAAATTGAGGAGCAAATCTCCAAGGTCATGGAACGTGTCAGTACATGAACTTACAACATAAAAGTAATAACAGATAACCTATTCTAATAGTTGTACATAGGTGAAGAAGTACCAAATGACAACAACCATATTGTGCATGTTTCAGTTATAATGGATGTGAAATTTTATATTTTACCAATGCCTTTCATCTATATTTTAATTTACTTCCACCACAAAATGCAACCCAGTTGTCACTATTTCCTTCTGAAGAAGGCGTTTTTATAAATGTTGAAACCATGGTAAAGGGGTTTAAATAAACATTTCATTTTGTAACTGATTGGCTGTTTATTATTCTACAAGAAAATTTCATTCTACAGTTACCACTCCTGCCATGTTCAATATTTTAAAATAAAAAAATAAAACTTATTTGCCCCAAACTGTAATAACTTCATTGGAGTCTATCCAAAAGATATGGATCCAGTTAAATATGTTTTTCAACTAGGGTTGAATTATTTTTTATTTTTTCCCCATGTCATTCAACATTTTGAACTGAGTTTAATTACACTGAGGGGTTTAAGCTGGAAAGTGAAGAGGTAATAGATGGATTAAATGAAGTTTTTCAGTATGGAGGTAATTTTCAGATATGGAAATATCATATGAAAATTATCTTTTCTGCCGAGAAATTGCTGACATTGTTGACAGAAACAAATTAAGGTCAGCTGAAAGCACAGATGCACAGAACTTGTGAGATGAACTTATGCAAAAGCAATGAAATTTATTTCATCAGGTACAGGATTTGACTAGCTGCAAATTGTTATCTCTTATGCTACAGCAAAGAGTATGCCAAATCATATTAAGATAATTCATGAACAGCAATCTGCAATAAGTAAAGTTATATCTGTGATACTATTGGACAACATATTAGTAAAGTTGAGGCATTAGCAAAATCTTTTACAGATGTTGTTGATACAGAGGAAGATACAGTCAAGATTGCCAGTTTTAGGTGGATTTCCGGCAAGTTCTTGTTCTTTTGTTACTGCTTGGGACTTCTGTGATAAAAGCATGCAGACTTTTGATAATTTAGCAGCAACATGACTGAAAAATGCTGTTCAAGTTGATCACTAAAAGTATAAAAGTCAGTGCTTTAAAAAAAAAAAAAAAAAAAAAATCAAGCAAACATTCTATGAACAAAAAGAATGCTGATTGCTATTATTGTCACAAGGGAGGTTATTATAAGGTTGAATGCAGAAAAAGACTTTTTAAATAATTAAGACATCAAACATCCAATTCTGAGTGCACAAATCAGAAATATTTGGCTACCAATTGTGTTAATGTTTAGCCTGTCGATCCTACGACACCAAAACGTATAATTTCACGCAAAGAATAATTTTCAACATTTAAATTATTAGGGAAATTCAAAGTTCCTGTCCAGATAGTAGGTAATTCAGTTGCCCATGCTGAAGATATTGCATCAGTCAAGTTAGATACACTATTATGTTGTATGGGAGCAACATATGCCAGAGAATACATGATATGTACCTAGTTTTAAGAAATGCCAGTAAGGGTTTAAAATTCAGACACAACAACAATAAGATTGAGGTGTGTTGAGAGAGACCAGTGGCAACTAGTGTAAAAGCTGAAAATCTGTGTAACAAAATTCTGATTTCTATGGAAAATACTGAACAAGCATACTGGGCATGATCTGGCTTACCCTGTTATGGCACAAGAGATTGGGACATCGGACATGTAAACATCAAGAATCTGAAGAAAATAGTTGACTTTGGTTTGATTCAAAATTTAAAATCAAGTGCTTTAAGCAAATTTTTTGTGAATCATATCAGTATGGCGGCTTGCACAGGATAGAGTAGCATGGAGAGCTGCATCAAACCAGTCTCAGGACTGAAGACCACAACAACAACATCAGTATGGCAGTATGGCATTATGGCAGTAGATCAAATTTTCCAATTGTGTCTACACTCCAGGAGAATTTGTTCATGCTTACGTATGTGGAAAGAGCCACTCCCACAATTAAGTGGAGTCAACTACAATGTTATTTTTTAAAAATGACTTAATTTCATACTGATCTGAATATTTTGTTAAGAACAAAATTGATGATAACAAAAGTAATAATACTTCCGTATTCTTATAATTTCAACAGTTAATAGAAAGACAGACAAAAATAGATTTAAAGTTACCAGAACCGATAATGGGACAGAGTTTGATAATGATCAAGACTAGCATCATCCATCAAAGGAGATCATCATATACCCAGAGCAGAATGAGAAACTGAACATTAGATCAGATTGATAGTGAAGACTGTTTGCATAAAGCTTCTCAATTCTGATCTTTGAGACACTTTGGGTAGAAGCTGTCAACACGACAGTATATACATTTTCTGTGTAAGTCTACTTGTGAAAAGCTACCATATGAAAAATGGTCTGGGGAGAAAACATCATCAGAGCATACGAGGGGGTTTCAAAGAAAATCAAAGAAGATGGTAATCATCAGTTACAGAGGATAAACTAATAATTATATGCTGTATGGTCCTATAACAAAGAAAATACATCTTTCATGAGATAGATTTTTCAATGAAAATACCACAGGGTGTCCTAAAGAACTCAGGATCAATAACATTATGTATGAATACAAGGTCTTAAGAGAAGCAGAAGAAGATAAAATGTAACAACCTGTAGAAAATGGAGGTGTAGTCATGCAAGATCAAGGACCCTGTGCTATTGAGAAGGTTAATGAACTTGGAATGGATCTTAGAAATCATGATGAACTTTTTCCTCCAGTTCATTTCCAAACTTACATGGCTTGTGCAGCAGTCGTTGATGAACCACAAACATCTGAGGCTCTGACAGGAGGTATGAAACAATTAAACTTTAAATGTTTTCATTGGCAATAAATAATATCTGAGACTCAGTGGATCTACCTCCAGATTGTCACATTATCAGTTGTAAAAATTCCATAACAATTACTTATGCTTGCTTGACAGATGTGTCTCCCAACTGCTTTCAAAGGTTCATTTGTAAAAGTTTATTCATTATGAAATATTAACTTCTGTAGTTTAAAGTTAACTTCTGTAGTTTAAAGTTATTGAAATACTGTTGTTTCACTGGATGTGCCTCATATTTCTTGGTATTGCAATCTGCATTGATATATGATTGTAAATTACTACAGATTCTCAGAGAGCTGTAATAAACCGTGTTTCAGTTCATCTCAAAGACTGCCATTGCTGGGAGCATAGGTGGCCCCATTAAGTGATCAACATGTTGTCAAGATTCCCAATATTGGGATTTTCCAGTTTCTGGCCACATGCTCCTTGTCTCATCCCTGACTGGATTGGAACATCCGTTGCAGTCTGCATGAGCCCCGGGCCCAGTAACGTTCAGCCGTACATCAAATTCATTGACCAAGTAGCAATTCTATGTGCTTAATTAGCTCACCTACATATTGTAATGTTACACAGTGTACTTGTTACATGAACAATTTGCAGTCAAAAAATGTGTTGCTAGACCTATGTGGAGTACACTGCAGCATCTGATGGAGCTGCTGAAACAATGTGGATTTGTATTTTCTTGCAGGAGCTCAGTACGAGCATAGAAGAACTAGCTCAAGTCTTTGTGGACAAAGAAAGTGCATTGTAACTGAATCAGCCATTGTAGAAAGGTCATAAGTCTTCTTTTTTATGAAAATGAGTTATATATTGGAACTGTGTGGTGAAAGGTAGTAGGATTAATACACACAAGAAGAGCATCACTCCCAGTGCATGAAATCCTCATTCCATACAGAAGGATCATGAGTTACTGACTTGTGCTCTTTCTGCAATGACTGTATGAATGTTTGCTCTGTTGAAAGCAGAAGATATTGGTGACCTGTTGCTGCTTTCAAGCGTATTTTTTCTTTTTACGATCAACACACTGTAATTATCTTTTGTTATGCTTCAAATAGTAAGTCATTATTGTTTCATTTAAAAGTCACTTTCACGGTGTAATAAATTGTACATGATTCTTCTTGGGACTCCAAAATACTTCCTACAGGAAAGAAAAGGAGAAAAATTCTAATAAATACAAAAGGAATATTATTCATGATTCAAAAGTGAAAGGAGAGGAATACATGAATTGGAAAGGAGACACAGTTCTACAATGGAGTACGGGAGAAGACTGCAAGTGAGTAAAATCATTAAATTAATTGTTGTAAGCATGTAAATTCAGTTATCTGTACAGTGCTCAGTTTATGCGTCACTGATGGATGAAGATACAAAGACAGATATCATTGCTCACTTGAACAATTTGAATGGAAATAATCCACAAGACATTTTCATGCACAGGCTGTTCAAAATTCAAAGTGTGAGGAGCAAAAGAGTCTGAAAAGAGGATCCAAAACTAAAAAGTTATAATTTTAGCTATTTCATAACTACTGGCAAGACAAAAAGTAAGGATATATAAAAAGCCTTTATTAGCTTGCATGGCAGAACAGAAACAAGGGTTCTAAGATTACACCTCTTGCTACTTCGAGGCAGCAGGAGTCCTTGTGATAATAGAGGGAAACATGAAAAACATAACACCATACCAGGAGAAATTTGTCAAAAGATCAGTAATCATATTAATTATTTTTGAAATAAGACTACAGTTTATTCTGGAAAGGTTTTATGGTATTCAGATGCTAGGCTAAATGTTAAATCCTTGCATAACTCAATTATACAGCAATATCAAGTACAAATTTTACTTAAAATATTTTAAGAAAAAATTTAACTTAAATTTGGGCATACACAGCTTGATAAATGTAGTGCACATAAAGGACTATTAACAAAGCAATGTGGTCCTCACCTTGCTGAGTCTGTAAAGTGAAGTGTGGCTGCAGAATTAATGATTCAGCTCAGAAGATCCAAAAAATTTTACAATAAAATTAGTGAAGTTTCAGAATACAGCAAAAAGGAAAATAATGACTGTGGGCTGGGGTTTGACTAAATGCAAAATTTACTGTTACCATTCAGGATAATTTTTATTTGAGACAGCTACAGGTCAGTGGTTTTGGCATTCCATAATATGAAAAGTAAGCACTCAGACTTTTATGTGTACCATGAAGGTGAAGCCAAGAATGATGGAAATGAAGTTTGCTAATTTCATTACTATACAGTTATATCCAGAAACAAACCCCGAAAGATGAGAAAGAGCTCCACTTGTTCTCTGGTGGGTGTGTCAGTCAGAAGAAGTATAACACAGTGATTCACTTCTGTTTAATGCTTGTAACAAGCAGGAGATTTAAGAAGATGAAATATTATTTCCCCATGGAAGCGATTAGTTTTCTACCAAATGGTGGTGATTTTGGGACAATAAAGAAATTGGTGAGACCACATGGCAGGACCTACATGCCTTAAGAGTATGCCATAATGATAAAAAATGCATCAAGTAAATTCTCAGCAGAAACTGTTGACGATGTTGCTACATTGGCATTTAAAAATTGGTGGCCTGTAAAGTCTTGTTTCTCTTAATCAAGCACCCGCAAAATTCGTAAGGAGCATACAATTTCTTTTCCTCTTCTGAATGGACGAGTTTTTAGTGTGATGAGCATTATCATAGACAAGTGAAAACAGAGCTGTTCATTGATGGTGCTGTCACAGAGATACTGTTGCTCCTTCATAGCTTTGCTAAGATTCCTGTGCTTCTGAATGAATTAGCATATCCTGAAAAAACTGGGTGCAAATCAATCTCAGTAAAACACAAGATATTTTGAAAGTTAAAAAGTGTATTCCAGCTGAATATATGTAATTTTATGAGTAATCAAAACAATGATCACCAGCAGGAGGAATAAATAATAAAGATAATGATCTAGAAGATTATCATGTTTTATTGTGTCCTGTTTCAGCACTATTATAAAAAGTGCAGCTATTGCATAAAATGTGAATAAAATGGTAACAGTCTTATTTGAGTTTGTATTTCTCATTTTTATTGATTTTATAACAAAATAAAAATGTTTTTCCAAGTATAGCTTTCATTTATTGTAACAAATAGTTCCAGTGCAAAATAGTCATAAGTCAGCAATTTTTAAATTTACATTTATGCTAAACTATACATTACAAAACAAAAAACACAATGCTACATGGTCCTTGACTATTAAGGAACCCTTGACATTGAAATAACAAAAAATATACAAATGGTTTATGCTGCAGGAAGTTTTTGATGTCTCGTAAAATTTTACATTGTGACTCATGATCTTCTTGGAAACGACCAATTCAATTGTTAAAAAATCACAAAAAGGCTAAACACACAGACATAAAATGTCATTACACTTGTTAATAGATAAATGGCAGTTCTATTCTTGTGTCCTGTGTTAAGTCAGAAGATCAACTGGCAGACTTATTTACAAAAGCACTTGCCAAGGAAATTTCCAAACTAACTGTAGATAATTATCAACTGTGTTCTTAAAATTAACAAACAAGGATGGGAGTGATACATAGTACAGCTTGTTGTACTGATTGTCTTATGGTGTCTGTGTGCAGGTGAACAATAGTTTATTAGTGCATCTGACTTTTTATACCTTTGTCACTTCAGACTGACAGACATTCTTTTATTTCCCTGTATTCTTTTTCTGTCTTGTTACCATCATCAATGGTATCTGATCTGTGTCATGTTTGAAATGTCTTCTTCTTTATTCAAGTAATAAAATTTACAGCCTGTCCAATAAATCTCACAAAGTTCTGACAGAATCAAAAAATAAAAAATTATCCTATTTGCATTTCACATTAACAAATGATACTATAGGAATAAAACTAAATTCAGATTAGTGAACAATAAATATAGTTTCCCACTAGGTTTACTACTTAACCCACTTCTATTCTTGGTCTACATAAATTACTTTCCCTAGGAATTGCAGGAATCTTGAAAAACTGTGATGTTAGCTGACAACACAATTATACTGATAACACACCCAAACACAAACATACCAGCCACAGCCAGGAGAAGTACGTAACAGGTTTACAACTAGTTCATAGGAACTAACTTAAATATTAATTTTATGAAACCTAATAATATGCAATTCCAAACAAATAAAAGTAACTTGGAAGAATTGCACTGAGAGATCAATTGGTACATACTGGCCGAGGCTCAGTGTGTGAAATTCCCAGGTGCCCAAATGGATAATAAATTATGTTGGCACCAGATCACAGATAAGTTACCAAAAAAGTTCAGTTATGCCTGCTAAGCACTTATACATTCCTACCACTGTATTGAGCTGTAAACAAGATTACAGGTATTGTTTGCTTATTTCACTTACTACTGCCCTAAGGTATAATCTTTTTGGGCTATTCAGATATTGTCAAACAAGTATTTATTCTGCAGGTGAGTGCAGTATGAATATTGTGAAAAAGGATAACAGAACAGATTGCAAAACTGCCTTTAGTGACCTATGTAGTACTATACTTAAGTGCAAATATATATACAGTAAACACCTCAATGGCATTTGTGGGTAACAGCAAGAGTGAACTGAAGAAAAGCTCTGCAGCTCACAACCACAGTACTAGAAGTAAAATTAATATCCTTGTACACTTTTCATCCTTATGTACAGTTCAGAATGAATTTTTATATTCTAGTGAAAAATGCTGTAACAGCTTGCCAGTAGACAGCAGTCAGGAAATATAAAATCCACAAAAACTCAAAGAATAAAGCAAAAGCATACCTCACGGGCCACTGCTTGCTATAGATCTGGATATTTGGATGCAAAGGTATAAATTCGACACACCTATAATTTTTGCATTAAATAGGTCTTGAATTTACCAGTATGCAGACAGCTAGTGGTCTGTGTAAAGTTATGCAAGTGCTTTGTTTGAAGTTTAGACACAAAAAGCTGCTGAGTAATATAAAAGAAGGAGCAGTAGCTTTTTCCCTAATGTGTGATGGGCATTGAATAAGTAACACAACACTTTATTTTCTCAGCCAATTTCAGTTGAAAAAAAGCAGAATTTGCTGTGTGGCATCATGGAATATTCCCATTGCAGCCCCTGTAGTTTCATGAAGTTCCAATAGGTGACAGCACTGTACATAGCCTTCCAAATGGCATCTGTAACGAAGGTGGGTTCGAAGCAGAGAACTGTCACTGAGTTTCCTTTGGCAGAAAACCAGAGCATCACAGATATTCATGAGCAGACCTGGCAGTGTACAAAACTGCAGTGAGATGTTGGGCGAGGCATCTGCCATCATTGCAACAAGGTCACACAAAGCTGTCCGATCTCTCATGTGCCAGCTAGCCACACACAGTTGTGACTCCTGCAATGTAGGAAAGTGCACATACTCTCATTCAAGATGATTGATTGAGCACAATCAAACATCTCGTTGCTCAACTGGAAGTTTCTGTTGGTAGTACTGACACACTCATCCACCAGTTGAGGTACTCAAAGGTGTGTGCCACTGGGTTCCTCACTGCCTAACAGAAGACCATAAAGAGCAATGCAGAAACATCTGTGCAGAGTTTTTTACAGTTTAAGAGGCTGGTCATGACAATATTTTGTTGAATATCATCATAGGCAGTGAAACATGGCTTCATAACTTTGAACTAGAAATCAAATGGCAATCCATAGAATGGATCTCCTCCAAAGATAAAGTTCAAAGCCGTACCCTCAGTTGGTAAAGTAATGATGATAGTCCTCTTGGGTTCTGAAGGGATTATTCTGTTTGATGTCCTCCATCATGTTGCAACATCAACTAGGAAGTGTATTGTGCTACCCTCAGGAAATGACTTCAGTATGTTCATTGCCACAAAAATGCGAATGAACTTATTTTTACTTATTTATTTATTTATTTTCTGTCCATATAACAAAAAGGTTTCACACATTGTTAGGAAAAGTTAGATTACATTAAACATATACAGTAAAATATTTACATTCTTTCATAACAGCATATGGATCAGACACAAGTTTGTACACAGTATTTTTCAAAGGGCACTACAAGTAGAATCCTCTATAGTGTAACACAATTTAGCTTATACCAGTACACATAATACAGTGTATAGTTACATTATTTCATACCACTGATAGATTGGAGACATTGTCTATATATACTGTTTTCCAAGATGGCACTACAACTTAAAGTCCTCTATAGAGTAACAACACTTCTCTATTAATAATTGCTTCAGTCTACTCTTTAGCATATTTAGATTTACTTTCTTGAGTTCACAGGGTAGTGCATTGTAGAAAATTGCTCCCATTCTGTGTGGGCTGTGGTCCGTTGCCTTTTTATTGCTCACAATTCTATGAAAATTTTCCTTTCCCCATGTATCATAGTTGTGTACATTACTGTTTCTCATATTAAATTCAGGATTTTGTTTCACGAACATGACTGTCTGCAGTATATACATGGAGTACACTGTAAGAATTTTATATTTTCTAAAGATGTCTCTACAAGGCTCTCTCTTCTTTACCTTGGCTACCATTCTTACTGCCTTTTTTTGTAATCTAAAAAGTCTATATATATGAACTGCTGATGCCACACCTCATATCTCAATACCATACTGAAGGTGCGGATGAATTAACCCAAAATATATTTGCCTTAAAATATCATGGCCCAAGAAGGCTGAGACCCATTTCAGTAGATACACATTTCTACTGATTTTCTTGCAAATATTATCTACATGGTCTTTCCATGATAAGTGTTCATCAACAACAATGCCCAAAAATTTATGTGAATTTGCATATGCAAGACCCAATGGGGATGTAAATACAGTATCAGTTATGGCAGCATTATAACTGTGGATGAACTTCATTATTGCCGTTTTGTGTTTATTTACAAGAAGCTTGTTTGCTGTAAGGTATGCGGACAGAGTATTGAAACTGATCTCGGTACTGTTAGCTGCAGACTGCATATCACTGCCACAGCTGATGAAGGATATGTCATCGGCATAGCTTACAACCATGCAGTTTCGGTGTTCAAATAAGTTATTTACATGTACAAGGAACAGAAAAGGCAATAGTATGCTTCCTTGAGGCACGCCACATTGAAGTGTCCTGAAGTTTGATTTGGTTGTTAGGAGCTGCTCATTATTTTATAAGTTAGCTTTACATACTGTTTCCTGTCTTTCAAATAGGAGGTAAGTAGTCTCAAAGCTAGTTCTCTCAACCCGTACTCTTCTAGCTTACACAGAAGAATGGTATGATTCACAGTATCAAAGGCTTTACTCATATCTAGGAAAGTGCCTATTACCTTGTCACTTTTGTCCAGCTTATTTAATATTTCATGTATAAAAGATGCTACTGCTGTTGTAGTAGATCTCCCTTTTCTAAACCCATGTTGTAGGTTGTTTAACAGATTGTGTTTGGTGAAATATGATTAAACTTGATTTAGTATTACTCTCTCTAACAATTTGCCTAGTTCTGAGGTTAATGATATTGGCCTGTAGTTTTTAGTGTCAGTTTTTAAACCCTTTTTATGCACTGGTATAATTTCAGTAATTTTCTAAAGGTCGGGGAATACTCCCTTTCTGAGGGAGGTATTTATCAAGTGAGTCAGGGGTTTCACTAATTCATCCCTGCAGTCCTTTAGCAGTTTAGGTGACATGTCATCCCAGCAACAAGACATTTTTGGTCGAAGTGCTGATATGATTGCTAGGATGTCCCTCTCAGTAATGCCGTGGATATAAAATGACTGGCTAGATTTTCCTCGACTAAAATTTTGTGGCTTGACATGAACTTCATTTGTATCAACTGTACTGAACTTTTGTATAAATTTCTCACACACTTCTTTTGGGTCATTTATTTCTTCACCATTTTTTTTAATGTTATGTTGCTATGTACAAAGGAATTCTGAGTCCCACTTTCTTTATGCATTATTTTCCAGGAAGTTTTACTGATACAGCTAGAGTTCCTTATTTCAGAGGTATATTTATGTGCTTTTAGGTTAGTCAAGGACACTCTGTATGTTTTTCTGAGCAGTTTATATTTTGTTGAGAAATATTGTAGTTTAGTATCTCTAAAAAGTATATAGCAATCTTTCATTTTCTCCCTCAGTTCAGTAATTTCAGAAGGGAGATTCTCAGCTTTATGGTTTACAGCTTTATTTACTTTTTTAACTAAAGGACAGGTTTCATTTAAAGTGTTACTGAATAACTTATAGAAATATTCCCATTTTTCATTCACTTCAGTTGCATTGTACACTGGTTCCCATTCTTCATTCCCTAGTGCCATCTTAAGTTTAGAATAATTAAATTTTCTTTTATATATAGCTGTATCACTTTCAGTTACATCTATGTTCCCTACATCAGTTTCCATAGTAAGGGCCCTGTGATCACAAATGTAGTTTTCTAAGGTGTTTACATTTACTTTCTCTTTTCCTACATTTGTGAGAACATGGTCAATACATGTCTTCGTATTTGCAGTGACTCTTGTAGGTTCTGAGTTCATTTGTTTAAAGTTATAACACTGTAATACATCCATATAGTGCAAATAGTTAACACTATTATTTAATGAGCCTATGTTGATGTCTCCAACAAGCAACAAGTGTTTTTTATACATTGCTGTCCCCTCCAGCAAGTCCTCTAGGCAATTTAGAAACTCTTCTGTGTTACTTCCAGGTGACCTATACAGTATTGATATAATAAGGCTGTTGTTTCCATACTTGAGGTGTACTACTGCAACCTCAAATACCATTTCAGTCCTCAGATCATCTATCCATTTAACTTTTTCACATTTTACATCATTTCTACTATAAATGCCTACCCCACCACTTTTGTGTGTCTTTCTGCAGTACATGTTTATAAGTTTGTAATTTTTTGGCCTGTAACCATATGCTTCCTCTTCCTTGCATCCCAATTCACTCGCTAGGAAGAGGTGTGGCTTAGTTTCATTTAGGTAAACATTCAGCTGCTTTGTTTTATTAGTTACATACTGGACATTCTGATATGCAAGGGTTAATTTATTATGCTTTCCTCTAAAAAAACATCATTGTCTACTTTGTGACTGAGAATTCTGTTTAAATCGTCATTTTCTTTGATAATTTCCCATATTTTGTCACACAAGAATATTTTGCCTTCAAAATTTAGGTGCATACCATGTCTGGTATGTAGGCTTCTTTTCAGTTTGCCTATTCTCCATGACAGCACATAGCCTCAGACAATTCTGTGGTACGCAAGAGGAGCTCTCAAATCTTCATTTGGGCTGCTCTTCTTCATCTGCCCTACAGCCAGAATCTTGCACCTCCCTGTTATAACCTTTAATCACTAATAAATTGCGTGGATATACAAAAGTAGAAACAATAGCGGGTTACATGCTACTAACTCCATATCTGTAATTCGACTGCCGTGCCGTGACATGCGGCCGGCGCCGTTCATAGCCAGGTGGTGCTCTCGCACTCAGCCGAGCTGCGGAGCGCCTCTATCGCCGTGTTCGCGTACTGACGTAGCGGCACTTTTAAATCTCGTGGCACTGTCACAACGCTTTTCCCCCCTTTGAAAAAACACTCACTTCCTTGGAGACACGGACAGTGCGGAGACATCCATGCCCTCTTGGGAGGCCCCGAGAAGATCCTGCAGAGAAACACGAGAGTATGGTCGAAAATGTCCAGGACAGAAGCTTGCGCGTGGAACGTGCCTCCTGGATGAGATGATGGGTGAAAACTCCAGAGCAGCATCCATAGGTGTCATGGACCTGGGGGTGTGCTCCAGCGAGATGGGTCCCAGAGAAGGCGGCGGCGCGACTGGGGCCCGTTCCAGCGTACTCGGAAGCAGTAGCGACGTCGGCTGCAGCAACACGCACGGAAGATCAGCAGCAGTGACAGAACTGGCTTCTCGGACTGGTGGAGGCGAAAGAAGGGGCGGTGGCACCAGCATGGCCACCACTCGTTGGCGCATCTGGTCGTAATGGCGAACAACCGTGCCGTCGTCCGTACGTATATCACAAAGCCGGCGGCCGCGAAGAGCCTGGACCACCGCTGGAATCCATTTAGGGCGAGATCCATACCCTCGTGCCCACACGTCGGCGCCCACCGAGTATTTTCCCGCACTAGGGGACACAGTACAAGGCCTGACAGGGTGAAGCAGGTGCAGTAGAGTGTGCGGTTGGCAGCCATGCAAGAGTTGAGCAGGGCTGCGATCACCCAGAGGCGTGAAGTGATAAGAACTCAGAAATTGCAACAGAGCATCATCTGTGGAAAAATCACTAAGGAATTTTTTCATCTGGCTTTTGAAAGTGCGGACAAGACGCTCGACCTCCCCATTCGATTGCGGATGGAAGGGCGGTGCTGTAACATGATGAATCCCTTGTCCAGTACAAAAATCACGGATGGCCTGCGAAGAGAACTGAGGGCCAATGTCCGTGACAATCGTGGATGGAAGACCTTCTAGCGCAAAGATTTTGGACAAAGCCAGCGTCGTCGCCGCAGTGGTGGGCGACGGATATCGAACAACAAATGGAAACTTTGAGAAGGCATCAATCAAAAGTAGCCAATAAGTGCCGAGGAAGGGGCCGGCAAAGTCAGCGTGCACCCATTCCCATGGCTGCGCCGGATCAGGCCACTGAGATGGCATTGTAGGGGATGCAGCCAGTTGTTGAGCACACTGACCACACGCAGCGACCATGTGGGCAATGTCCGAATCAATACTGGGCCAATAAACGTGCCTGCGGGCCAGGGACTTAGTCGAGAAATCCCCCAATGGCCTTCATGCAATAGTATGAGAACATCTTTGTGAAGAGAGGCTGGCACCACGACCCGTGGAGATGCGCCATCCGTGGCCAGAAGAACAACACCCTCACGAACAGACAGACAAAGGCACGAGGCATGGTAGTTGCAAAGGGGATCCGATGCCCGGCCCTTGGTCCTGTCCGGCCAACCCCGTTGAACAAAACCGATCACCTGACGCAGGACCGGGTCCTGCGCAGTAGCCGACGCGACCTGCGAACCTGTAAGTGGAAAACCCTCGACCGCACGACGTTCTTCCTCATCAATGTGGAAACAGAGTAGTTCATCTCGATCGAAAACCGGGTCGGGGCCCATCGGCAAACGCGACAACGCGTCAGCGTTGGCGTGCTGGGCCGTGGGACGATAGTGAATCTCATAGTGAAAACGAGACAAGTATAAGGCCCAACGTTGCAAGCGGTGAGCCGCCTTATCCGGAAGCGACGCCGAGGGGCTGAACAGAGAGACCAGCGGCTTGTGGTCGTGATGGAGTGAAACTTAGAACCATACAAAAAAACGCTGAACTTTTTTAGAGCATAAATGATAGTGAGCGCCTCCTTTTCGTTTTGAGAGTAACGCCATTGGGCATCGTTGAGGGTCTTGGAAGTGTAGGCAATGGGTTGTTCCGACCCATCCTCATACCGATGGGCGAGAACAGCCCCTAGGCCATACTGTGACGCGTCAGTCGCCAGAACCAAGTGCTGACCCAGACGGAATGTGGCAAGACAAGGCGCCGACTGCAAATGAGCCTTCAGGCGGACAAAAGCCTGCTCACACTCGTCGGACCAACAGAAAGGAACGTTTTTGCGTAACAGCTGATGCAGAGGGTGAGCCGCCACCACCGCGGATGGAATGAATTTGTGATAATAAGCAATCTTGCCTAGAAACACCTGAAGTTCTTTGACCGTAGATGGCTGGGGTAGAGCGGTAATGGCCGCAACGTGCTGTCGTAGAGGACGTATACCCTCACGGGACAAGTGGAAACCAAGATACACAATGGAGGGTTGGAAGAACTGTGACTTGTCCAGATTGCACTTCAACCCAGCTGAATGCAGAACCCAAAACAGTGAACGCAAATTGCGAAGGTGCTCCTCAGTGGAGGCCCCCGTGACAACAATGTCATCCAAGTAGTTGATGCAGCTGGGAACGGAAGCCGTGAGCTGTTCCAAAAACCGCTGAAAAATGGCCGGCACACTAGCGACGCCAAATGGTAACTGCTGGTACTGATACAACCCACAAGGAGTGTTGATGACGAGAAATTCCTTGGAAGATGCATCCAACAGCAACTGATGGTACGCCTCCGATAAGTCAAGTTTGGAAAAAAAACTGGCCCCCAGCGAGCTTGGTAAATAACTCCTCAGGACGGGGAAGAGGATAAGTGTCAATGAGGCTCTGAGTGTTGACAGTGGCTTTAAAATCACCACACAATCGCAGACTCCTGTTTGGTTTAGAAACCACCACGATTGGCGATGCCCATTCGCTAGAGGTAACAGGAAGGAGAATCCCCGAAGCTGTTAACCTGTCTATCTCAGCTTTGACAGGTGCCCGCAACGCCATCGTAATAGGGCGTGTCCAGAAAAACTTAGGGCGAGCTGTAGGTTTAAGAGTAATGTGGGCTTCAAAATCCTTGGCACGACCCAGACCAGCAGAGAACACGGACGAGAATTCAGAACACAATCCATCCAGCTGTTGATACGGAATATCCTCAGATATGAGGTGCACATCATCATCAATGGAGAACCCGAACAACTGGAAAGCATCATAACTGAACAGGTTTTCAGTGCCCGCATGACCCACCACATAAAACGTGAGGGCCGGCCGCTGGTGGCCGAGCGGTTCTGGCGCTACAGTCTGGAACCGCGCGACCGCTACGGTCGCAGGTTTGAATCCTGTCTCGGGCATGGATGTGTGTGTTGTCCTTAGGTTAGTTAGGTTCAAGTAGTTCTAAGTTCTAGGGGACTTATGACATCAGCAGTTGAGTCCCATAGTGCTCAGAGCCATTTGAACCATTTTTTAAAACGTGAGGGGCCTAACAACAGACTTGTAGGCAGTGGAAGCATCAAACTGGCCAACGATAGGAATTTTCTGCTTATTATAAGTTCGCAGATTTCGCATAACTGGAGACAAGGGAGGGGAGCCCAACGCCAAATACGTGCGAGAATTAATGAGAGTCACTGCAGAGCCAGTGTCCACTTGCATGCGAATGTCTTTATCCAGAACACAAACAGTAACAAACAACTTATTTGTTTGAGAAAGCACCCAGTTAACATCCATGTCTGATGCCTCGTCCTCGTCGACAGGAACTTTAGGGGACTGACACACAGAAGCAATGTGGCCTTTTTTCCTACATGAATTACACATGGCCCAACATTTTGGACACGCGGCCCTGTCATGCTGTACGAAACAACGTGGACAGGAAGGAAGTGCGGATTGAACCTGCTTCTGTGGTTGCTGTTTTCGCTGGGAGCGTGGCGGCCCAACGCGACGTTGTTGACGCAAGTGAACCACCGCCACATCATCATTCCCCTGTGAAACAGGCAAATTGTCCGCATTGAAAGTGGTCTGTACGGCGCCTACATCACACCACGCATCTATTTGCGCACCAGCAGCGTGAGACACTTCAAAAGATTGAGTGATGCTGGGAACTTCCAACAACGATGGGTTTGGCAGTTGTAAGGCACGTTACCGAACTTCTTTATCAGGAGCAAGCTGTAGAATAGCGCCCCGAACCATTGAATCAGCATAAGACTCATGATGAGTGTCCGTGACAAACTGACATTTCCGACTCAGACCGTGTAGTTCCGCCGCCCAAGCCCGGTAAGATTGATGGGGCTGTTTACGACACTGGTAGAACGCCATGCGGGCGGCAATGACATGGGTGTTTTTTTGGTAATAGGTAGACATTAAGTCACACATTTCTTGGAAGGACAGAGAGGCAGGTTCCTGCAGAGGGGCTAACTGAGATAGCAGCTGATAGATCCGTGGGGAAATCCAAGATAGAAATAACGACTTACACATAGGAGCGTCGACAACGCCGAAAGCCAAGAAGTATTGCCGCAAACGCTTCTCATAATCCTCCCAGTCTTCAGCGGCCTCATCGTAAGGAGGGAACGGAGGCAGAGAAGAGGAAGACAGACGATGAGTAAGTGACGTCGACAACGCCTGAATAGCAGCCGTCAGCAGTGTTTGTTGTTCAATGAGCGCTTGCAGAAGCTGTTCCATGTCTGTCCCGACACGAACACACAATTCCACAATGCAGGAAAAAAAATATCTGACCTCGTCGCCAAAAAGTGTTATAACCTTTAATCACTAATAAATTGCATGGATATACAAAAGTAGAAACAATAGCGGGTTACATGCTACTAACTCCGTATCTGTAATTCGACTGCTGTGCCGTGACATGCGACCGGCGCCGTTCATAGCCAGGTGGCACTCCCGCGCTCAGCCGAGCTGCGGAGCGCCTCTATCGCCGTGTTCGCGTACTGACGTAGCGGCACTTTTAAATCTCGTGGCACTGTCACAACACTCCCTACCTACAAATGTTTCGCCAAGTGAAGGATACACTCCATGGGAGAAGTGAGGGAATATTGAGGAGGTTATTGATGGAGCAAGATGTTGTTTCCAACATTGACCAGTAGAGTGGTACCATGCAGACATACAGGCCCTCCTAGTAAGGCTGTCACACTGGACGGAGATCATGCTGATAAATAGAGTTTAGAGAGAAATAATAAGGTTTATTGGGATCCTGAATAAACCCAACTTGCTTTCAGAAAACAAATATATTGCATTACTTATTTACTGCCCCTTATATATTAATGATCAGATATTTTCAGTGGGTAAGACAACTGGAGAACATGTTGGCAAGGGCCACATTTGAACACCCTCTGTATAGACATAGGTCAGGACAGCACAAGCAACATGTGGTTTTGGGTTATCTTGCTGAAAGATAATACCATTGAGACATCAAAAACAGGGCACTGCCATCGGCTATAAAAGGTTAGAAATGTAATGGCTGCTGTCCATACTGGTCATGTGAACCAAATATAATTGTGTTCTGTACCTAATGGTATCCCATATCATCTACTTCCAAATCTACATGCCTGCTCTGCAAATCACAGCAAAGTGCATTGCAGAGGGTACATTCCATTGTAGGAGTTATTAGGGTTTCTTCCCATTTCAGTGAAGTATGGAGTGCAAGAAGAATGATTGTTTCAGTGCCTCTGTGCATTCTGTAATTATTCTAATCTGATCCTCATGATCTCTATGTGAGGAATATGTAGTGGATTGTAGTATATTCCTAGAGTCATCATTTAAAGTCATTTCTTGAAACTTTGTTTATAGAATTCCTCAGGACAGTTTGTGTCTATCTTCAAGAGTCTGCCAGTTCAGTTAATTTAGCATCACAGTAACAGTCTGCCATGGTTCAACCAAACCTGTGAACATTCATGCTGACCTCTCTATAAATTCAGTATTGCCTCAGTCCTATTTGGTAGGGGTCCCTCACACTTGAGCAATATTCTAGAATGGGTCACACGAGTGATCTATAAGCAATCTCGTTTGTAGACTGATTGCATTTCCTCAGTACTCTACCAATACACTGAAGTCTTTTGCCTGCTTTACCCACAACTGAGCCTATATGATCATTCAATTTCATGCTATTTTGTCTAAAACTGACATGGTGAGACTGGGTTTGTGTACAATTACTGTAGGATGATTCTTACAAAGAAGAAGACAGCAACCAGCCACTGTTAATAATGCTATTTAGTTAAGTAAATAGCGCCATAACCGGTTTCAAACTGACACGTTCATCATCAGACAGCTGCTCACAAGATTCACAAGATGCACTTTACATAATCATCAGTTTTCGATTTTTATTCTCCCACTGTAGTGAAATATTTTTGGTATGTTGGTGCCATTGAAAATTTTGCAAAATTTTCGATGGCACCAACACACCAAGAATATTTCACTACAGTGGGAGAATAAAAATCAAAAATTGATGATTATGTGAACTGCATCTTGTGAGCAGCCTCTGATGATGAACTTTTCAGTTCAAAACCAGTTATGGCACTATTTACTTAAATAAATAGCATTATTAACAGTGGCTGGTTGCTGTCTTCTTCTTTGTAAGAATCAACCTTCATTCAATTTCATATTCCCACAAAATGTTATGCCTAGGTATTTGTATGAGTTGGCCGATTACAACTGTGACGCATTGATATTGTAGTCATAAGATACTACATTTTCTTGTTTGTGAAGTGCACAATTTTGTATTTCTGAACATTTAAAGCAAGTTGTCAATCTTTGCACCACTTTGAAATTTTATCAAGATCTGACTGAATACTTATACAGCTTCTTTCAGACAGAACTTCATTATAGATGACTGCAGCACCTGCAAAAAGTTTAAAGTTACTATTAACATTGTCTGCAAGGTCATTAACACAACACGAACAGCAAGGGTTCACAACACACTTCTCTGGGGCACACCCGAAGTTACTTCTACATCTGAAAATGATTCTCCATCAAAGATAACATGCCGTGTCCTCCCTACCTCAAGGTCCTCATACCAGTCACAAATTTCATTTTACACTGGATAAGATGGGACTTTTGACAATAAGCATACATGTGGTACTGAGTCAAATGCTTTTCAGAAATCAAGAAATACTGCATCTACCTGATTGTCTTGATCCAAACTATCACTATGCTGTATGAGAAAGTTAAGAATTGGGTTTGACATGGTTGATGTTTTTGGAATCCATGCTAGTTGGCATGGAGTCACTCTGTTCAAGGTATCTCATTATGTTTGAACTCAGAATATGTTCTAATATTCTACAACAAGTCAATGTCATAGGCACTGGATGATAGTTTGTATCACTTCTACAATCCTTCTTGTAAATGGTGTTGCTTGGGCTTTGTTACAACACAGATTTCATTCACCTTTTCAGTCTTTGGTGCCACTAACAGGCTTTGTAAACAGCCAGAATTTCTTTGCCTTCACAATATTCTGCTACAGTAATTACTGAAGGCTTCACACATGGCTCTCTTGACAGCCAAACCTGTTTCATTCAGCTTATCCATATCTATAGCCCTGCGCTTTGTTTTACACCTATTTTGCAGTAGTCTCTGCCCCTTTGGAGGTTTTTTCATAGAGACTGTACACCATGGAGGGTCCCATCCATTATGAACTGTTCTGCTGGGTATATACCTCTCCAGTGCATGGCCAACTATTCTTTTAACCTTGAGCCATAGTTCCTATACATGCTCCTGCCTTGTTCTGAAAGTTTCAAGTTCCTCATTGAGATATGACACTACTGATTTTTTATCCAGTTTATTCAACATATGTACCTTCCTTCTTGTTTTGGTTGACCATTGTACTTTGGTAATCCTGTTGTGACAACTATATCACAATCACTGATACTGGTATCAATGCAGACATGTTCAAGAGGTGAGGCCTATTAGTTGCCATTAGATTCAATACATTACCATCAGGAGTGGGGTTCTGAACTATCTGTTCTAGATAGCTTTCAGAGATGGCATTTAGTAATGTTTCACTGGGTATCTTATCATGCCCACCACTAACAAAACTAAAGTTGTCCTAATTGATAGTTGGATGATTGAAGTCTCTACCGATGATTACAGTATGATAGGGGAAGTTATGTACAAGCAAACTGAGATTTTCTCAAAAATTTCCATTTACGTCAGGAAATGAGTCTGGTGGACAGTAGAAGGATTTTTTATGCCAAAACCTGATACAGAGTCTTGCCCAAACAACGTCCCACAAAGCTTCAGTTTCTATCTTAGTGGATCAAAGAGTCTTGTCCATTGAAATAAATACACCACCTCAATTTCCCATTAGCCTATTGTTTTGATATACACTTAGATTTTCCCCAATAATCTCAATCCTATCAATTTCAGATTTCAATCATCTTTCTGTACCAAGTATTATGTGAGCTTCACTGCTTTTCAGGAACACTTCAAACTCAGAACTTTGTTGCGAATGCTTTGGCAATATTAACCACTACCATTTTAGTACTGTCAGTTGTAGGAGGCATTTCGTTTGCTCTTACACTGCTAATTCTAGATTTCCTACAACTATCATTATCTGGATATGGTGGAGAGTTGCCTTATCTAAAAAAAAAAAAAAAAACCTTGTGTGCACCCCACACACCCCATCAAGCCATGCACTGAAATTATATAACAATGATATATGTAATGTGGGAAAATTTATTCTCCTCAGACCTTCCATATGTAGATACAACCATGATGTGATATGGTGACACTCCTGTGTCCATTGTTGTCAGTGGATGCACCACTGCTGGTCTGTCTCTCTCTGCTGCAGCATCAGGGGAAGCCGTGACAATGGCTGCCCTTACTGACAGTCTGTGATGCTTCAGGCATCTTTGCTGTTTGTTAGATATACCTGTCTTGCTACAAACAAGCCCGTTTTCTGACCCCAGCTACATGACACAGCTGAGTGATCTTTTACAATTGTGTGAACAATATGCCTCTTGTCCCAATCACTAGAGGTTGTTAGGAACCTTCATTGCTTTGGGTAAGGTTCTCCTAAAAACACTGATTGCATATTTGCATGACAGTTCTGGGATCCTGACTAATATTAGCAACAAAACTGGAATAATAAATCACAGTGTCAACAAGCCATGAGCCTGCTGTTGGCAAACTTTGACACAGGCTGGCAGATGTTTCTTCTTCTTCTTACTTGAGGCATAACACAATCCTCCTACAAACAACTAACACACAAATGTGTTTCAAAATTAGAAACCTGCTGCATATTCTATCCTTGTATGTAATTGTAGATTGTGTAACTCCCACCCAGTTTATGCTGATGGGTTGGAATTGGCAATTTTAATGGCAATACCTTAGATGTAGTTCTGACTATCATTATTATATGTAGATTAGCATTAGTCATAATTTGTTGTTACTATACATTATAGTAGCCTGCAATGGCTGCTTCTGCCAGTTAATGCACAGTTTGATTTTTTCGATATCCCAGAAGTTTCTTCTTCATTGTAGCATTTAATATAGCACACTGTCTGAATGAATGAAAATAAAGTGTACAGGACAACATAAGATGCAATAAGCCACTAAGTTCCCTGGAGTCTTACGCTTATGGGTATCATACTATCAATCAACACAGACAATGATAGTAATTAATGTATTAATCACATGGCTGTGTGAGATTAGCGATACAGAAAAATTGATACAGGAGCTGTAATATCTATGAACATCATTCCATGGGAGTGTATATCATAATAGCACAATAAATCAAATTATATTATTCTGGAAGACGTCAAGGGACAATATAGAAGAGGGAATGGTCGTATTCGTACATTTCCCATTTGATAAAGATGTGTCTGATTATGTAGCAAAATACAACAAGTGGGCATCAGTGTTACAATGGCAATAAGTTAAGAGATATTCCAAATTCAATTTGAAACCCACTGACCAACAACTAGCTCATAGAATGTACAAACTATGTACTTACAGTAGTAGAGTTTATATGGGAGGAATGGGTGAGTGATACACAGGCGACTGGACACTAGCAATGCAGGTGTCAAGAACAGAATGTATGAAGACTTCAGTGACTACCATAACAGAATCTTATTGAAAGGCCTCTCATAAAACCCCCAAAAATTATGGACATATATATACACTGCCAGAGGCACTGATGTTAGTTTCCAGACACTCACAGATAACACAGGGACTGAAATTGTGGTAGAAAAGCTAAATGCAGAACTCTATTTTAAAATGTTTTTTTACAAAGGAAATTTCAGGAGTATTGCTGCAGCTTATTACAGCATGGAGTAATATGGATATTAGTGTCAGTGGTGATGAGGAACAGCTGAAAGCAAAAAAGCTATAAATCAGAGGTCAAATCATTCTACAAGTCTTCAAAACTACCATCCAATATTTTTGACATCCATCTGTTGGAGAATCTTAGAACTTACTTTGAGCTGAAAAGTAATTAGGTACCTTGAAGTGAATGACGTCCTCCATGCCAAACAGCATGGAGTTTGAAAACATGTCACATGAAACCTAACTTTCACATACTAAAAACCATTGATAAAGGCAGCATTTCTTGAATTCAGAAATGCTTTTGACTCAGTAACACACTACTAACAAAAGAATGATCCTATGGGACATCAAATGAAATTTGTGACTGGATTGAGGATTTCTTGATAGGGAGCATACACTATATTACCTTGGATGGACAGTCATCCACAAATAAAGAAGTAACATAAGGTGATATCAGGAAAGTGTATGGGGAGCCTTGATTTTGTGTTAAATATTAATGTTTTAAGAGATGAGAGTAGGTTCCAACTTTTTGCTGATGATGAATTTATCTATAACGAAGCACTGTCTGAAAAAAGTTGCACATGCAGTCAGATCCTGGAAATATTTCAAAGTTTGCAAAACTTGGCAACTTGCTTTGAATGCTGAGAAATGTAAAACTGTGCACTTCACAGAGTGATAAAATATATTATTCTATGACGACAGTGTCAAATAAAACTGGGATCAGTCAACTCATACAACTACTGTGGTGTAACAATTTGTAAGGATATGAAACAGAATCAACACATAGACTCGGTTGTAAGTAAAGCAGTTGGAAAACTTTGATTCATTGTTGGGATACTAAGAAAATGCAATTAATCTACTAAACACTTATGTGACCAATCCAAAAATATTGCTCAGGCGTCTGGGATCCATATCAGACAATACTATCAGAGGATATTGAGAATTAAGTATATACAACCAGTGGCAGCATGTATCGTCAGAAGTTTGAGCTGTGGGTGTGCATCACAGAGGTGCTGAAAACTTGAATTGGCAAACCCTCGAAAATGGATGCCAGCTAAGTTTCAAGAACCAGCATTAAGGGAGGAATCTAAGGATATACTACAACCCTTCAAAGTATCACTCCTGTAGGGACCATGAAACAAAATAAGACTAATTACAAAGTGCCAGATGCATTTCTTCTATACGATATATTATAAATGTGAAAGTTTGTGTGTGTGTGTGTGTGTGTGTGTGTGTGTGTGTGCCTGAAACAGCATGTGCTATCAAATATGTTGCAATACACCACACATAAAAAATGGGATTCATATGGGGCTCATAAACTGTGTTCTGCATAGAAAGGTAGGGTCAATCCAAAAACATTCTTTTGTTAGTAGGTGTATTACTGAGTCAAAAGCATTTCTGAATTCAAGAAAATTCGAATGTTTAGGATAACCCTTGGCTAGGGACCATTTGTATACACAACAAAAGGGTTGTTTTAGTGTCATTATCTAACAGTACAGAGTCAAAGTATGAATATTCCATACATCCCTCTGCTTAGGCAAATGTTGGTTCTTTTTGCATTTTATGTGGTCTTCAGTGGGTTATAAGGTGCTTATGGAGATACCACTGCTTCATGGATGGTTGCTTAGAAAACCCATCAAATAAGGTTTTCTTTGATATTTTTTCATACTGTACCAGAACAAAGTCTTGGATTTCAAGATGGCTACACACAGCAAATGGCTGGAATATTTATGATATAATCCTAAGATCCAAATCTCAAATTACGTTGAAAATTTTCTTGATACCTTTACCCATTTCCAGGATGGAGAGATTCAAATTACTCCACTTGTACATGTAAAATATGTATGCAAAGTCTAATATCAGATTGTAACAGTATATTCTCTAGGTATTTACCTGGTACAGTCATCTTTCTGTTTTCAAAAATCTTGATTATTTCATGGCCAGTTCCTTAGAAAACCCCAAAAAGCATTTCTTACCATTTTTTGTACCAGAACTGAGCCACAGATTCCAAGATGGCTATGCACAGCAAATGAGTGTAATCTTTACAATATATATTGCTACAGGGGGCTGAGTGGAGACCCACTGTGTGAAGTCTGGATAGCTGTTATAGTTCAATTCTTTTATCTTGGCGGTTCGCGCATGCCTGCCCTGATGCGGGAAATTGCTGCGTTGCCAGTTGTATGCCGCAAGAGAAGCAGCACCATAGTATAGCATAGTTCGCAAACTTACATTTAGGAGGGAGCGCATAGTTTATGAAGTAAAGCCACCAAGGCCACATTAACCCTTTCGCTGCTACAGAGACGTGCTCCCCGCATTCCACGATGTGCGCGATTTTATCATCATTGCACTGTTAGCCTGTACAGACACATGGTGTTTCGACTGCTTTGACACACGTATCATTCGATTTCACAAAAACTATTTGGCCCAAAAATTTTATTTTTACACATCTTCTTGATTGATACCTTCCCCCATAAATGACTTAATTTTGTTTCAAAGTTGAACACAGTTATTGTGCAGCATTAGATGTAGTAAATCATTGCAGAGTTTTCAGAGGTAAAAGTCCGTAGCGTATACTTTCCATATGGTCGATTTTAGTTGCCACAAGAAATTTCAAATAATTACATTCAACCGAATAAAATTCATGAAGTAAGACACTTCGATATTGTTTTTAAATAAAGAAAATATTAAGTACAGAACAAGGCTTGAACTCAGAACTTTCACTTAGCAGCCCTACACTATAACCATTACGCTAACACAGCTCACCATTCAAACTGCCTGCCAGAGGACTTTAAAATGTCACGCAAAAACTGACAAACACTGTTGGTATGACTATGAATTACTCACGTTTCGTCGAAGTACAATAGGAGATCAACAATTACCGCTGTTCTTTATTGCAAAAAAGCGGTTAGTGAGAATGGTACAAACACCTTTCCTTGCTATCGCCTGAATTAGGAGGCTTATTACTTGTTTGGTTTAATTAATTAACAGAATATGAAGCAATTGGTATAAAGAATGCTTTTTCCAAACGTTCTACAAAAGAAAGTCTGCTATCAAGACACTGCTTTTGTTCAATCACTTTATTTATGACTGAAAGTTTCTAAAACTGAAAGCACTCGTCCTTGCTCTGCACTGCAGTCGAACTCTGGCAACGTTGTTCTCTGTTCATTGGCTGACTGTGTTTTGTGACGTCAGATGCGCAGAACGAACCTAAACTCAGCCGCCGTCATAAATGATGCGCACTTTAGGAACCTATGAAATGTCTTCAATACTAGTTAAACATATTAGAGTTCAGTTATTTATTCACAATGTTTTTCTGTACCAGCCTCAGCTGTTGCTCACTCAGGTGCATGTTGGGTTCTAGCTGATGTCCATTGAGTCAGCTCAGCAGATGCGTGCCCATGAGAAGATGCCAGAGACTCTGGCATGACATCAGACTGCTGGCAAGTAAGCACTGCCATCACCCATGCCTACCTGTACATGTAAAATCTGGTGTGAGGGACAAACGTACTTTATAAAGTGACATAGCAAGGAGAAATATGCCATAAAGAGTTTCTGTTATCATCAGAAGGGTTCTGGCAACCCAATGTTGTAGTACTGAAGTACATGCAAAATTTTTATGCACATAAAATCCAGTCTGAGATGTAAACTTAATTGAGCATTATTTCAGTTCCAGAAAAGTAAACTATCAAAAGTTTACTGACCCCTAAACTTCTTTTCACATGAGAAAAATGAAGGGAACCAACAGAAAAATGCTCCAATCAGAGCACAGAAAAAGTCAATATTCTTTAAAAGGCTCTAAGTGAAAATTGGGGTCCTAGCTGCCTCATTCTACCTTCCTCAGCACCTTTAAATTTGTTCCCAAAAATTTTTGGTGTGAGAACATATTCACACTTTTTTATTGTGAGAAAGAAGGAGACAGTGGCAGTGGGAAAGAGAGAGGAAAGTGATAAATACAGGGAGATAGTAGACAGTGGTTGCAGTGCAGAAAGAGTGAAGGAGACAACGGTAATGTGAGAGAGAGGGATGTAGTGGTGGCAGGACATAGTTGACTGTGACAGAACAGTGCTAGGGAAAGAGTGAAGGAGATAGTGCCAGTGGGATAGGAATAAAGATACAGAGAAAGTGGAAGTGGATGAGAGCCAGTGATAATGAGAGACAGAGTCTTTGACATTAACAAGGAAGAGAGAGATAGTGACATGAGACAACTGCAATGAGAAGGAATGAAAGAACTAGTAGCAGTAAGAGAGAGCAAGAGGTAGACATTGACAGTGAGAGGAGACTGCGGTGTCACTGAGCATCAAGAGCAGCACAAGAAGTATCGACCAATGCAGAGATACTGCACAGCAAAGCAGTAGCGTGAGGTACCAATGAGATGCTAGGAAAAAGCATTGCTGTCTATAGTTCTGAGGCACCACTGCCATTGCTCTGCCTGGAAATAGCATCGCCAGAGGCCAGGAGTGTAGTTCTGTTGGAGGTCAGATCCTGTCCACTTCCAGGAAGTTCCTGCCCGAGTAATGTTGTTGTGCTGCCTACTTGCTGTGACACAGCCCATGTCAACTGTTGGGGAATGACAAGACTTCTGTCTGCTGTGAACTGTGTCTTCCTGCCAATGTTATCAGAACTGTGTCAACAAGCATCTATGAACTTGGATTTTCTAGTGACTATAGGAAAGCCACAGTATGAGGTCTGTTCAAAAAATTCCCGAACTTTGTTCACAAAATTTTTCTTTGCTCATCTTTTACTTACTGTGCATGGTCTCCTTTGAAATACTCTCTTCCACAATTGGTGCACTGCTCACAATGCTGTTTCCACTTCTGGAAGCAGTCTTCATATGCCTCTTGGTGGATCATGTGAAGCACCATCTGTGAATTTTCTTTAGTTTGTCTATTTTGTACATCTTCATCCTTTCAATGGGATTTTCAACTCTGGAAATAAAAAAAAGTCCAAGGGGCCAGCTCTGGAGAGTATGGAGAATGAGGCAGCACAGTGATTTCGTTTTTTGAGCAATAGTCATGCACCAACAGGGATGAATGTGCGAGTGCATTATCGTGATGCAAGAGCCATGAATTCTCACCACATTTCAGGCCGTTTTCTTCCCACATTTTCTTGCAGGTGTCACAACACATCCCAATAGCACCATCAATTAACAGTTTGGCCCTGTGGCACAAATTCATTATGAAATACTTCACAGTCACAGAAAACTATCGGCACGGCTTTGACATTTGACCTGACTCGATGATCTTTTTTTGATCTTGGAGAGCCTTTCCAGACCCACTGTGAAGACTGAACCTTGGTCTCAACATCATAACTGTAGACCCATATCTCAGCACTAGTTATAATTCTCTTAAGGAACATATCATTCTCCTTTGCGCGATTCAAAAGCTCTTCACAGACTGCGAGGTGAAGGTCTTTCTGGTCTTGACTCATGAGCCGCGGGACAAACTTGGCGGCAGCATATGTATTCCAAGATGCTGTGTCACTATTTCATGACATGATCCAACTGATATGTTACATTCTTCTGCAATCTTTCAGACAGTCAGACTTTGATTGGGATGCACAATTTTGTTGATGGTCCTGCATCTTTGTTAGACATCGAAGGCCATCCTGAATGAGGGTCATATTTAACTTCCATCCAGTCATTTTTTAACCATGTGAACCATTTTTAACACCAAGTACAGCTTAAGCACTCATGACTGTAGGGCTCCTGCATCATTTGGTGTTTCTCTGTAAAGGTTTCCTTGAGTTTCATGCAAAATTTAATGCAGATGTGCTGCTCCTCTAACTCCACCTTCTAAAATTCGTTCTACTCAGTACAGCACTAAACAATAAGTGACAGACATACAACAATGAAACTTCTCGCAATTACACATTAAAAGCAGGTGTGTGCAGGGATGCCAACCACATTTTGCTCCAACTCACCACTGAACCAAAATTACAAATGTTCCAGAATTTTTTGAACAGATCTCATATGGCCATTCTGAACTTGTATCAGTTCACCACACAGTAACTGGCTTAGTATGTTCTGAACCACAAGTCCACATGTGCAGTTTCATAGCTTCAGCCAAGCCTGGTGAATAAAGGTAAGTTTTGTTGCAACTAATAAAGTATTACTTATTCAGTGTTCTGATTAACTGTATTATTACTAGCCACTTCAGAGTCCAAGAAGTCAGACACAACAGACACTGTATTCATATGACATAACAAAGGAGACTGTGGGAGACAAGAGACAGCTAGACCCACAAAGAGATAATGACAATGAGTTGGGCTGAATGAGTGAGTGAGAATGGGCAAGTGGGAGTGGAAGGGTATGAGAAACTTACCGCGATGGACTAGTGGGTGTGGGCCAGTTACAGTTAGGGGAGCTTGTAAGAGTGAGAAGTGAGTTCCATGTTGAAAACAGCTCGAATATGTTTGCATGCCGTAATTTTGAGAAAATTTTTAAGAGTGCTGAGGAAGGTAGCATGAGGCAGCTGGTACACTATTTTGAGTCAGAGCCTTTTAAAGAGGAGCATATTTGCCTTTCCTGTGCACTGAAAGGGGCAATTTTCTGCTGGTATGTTGACATGTGAAATAGATTTGACATGTGTGTATGTGGTCAAAGTCATGGGTAAAAAGCTCATCTTAAATCCCTGGAATTATTTCAAGCAAATTTGGTAGACATATGTGTTACAATCTGGAAAGAAATATTGTGGGGGTAAGAACCACGTGGGTAAGAACCACAAGCCTCCAAATTGGGTGGAGGTGAAACAGGAAGACACAAAAGGAAGGAGGAGATGGACAGACATGAGAAGGGGAAGGAGGAGACGGTCACAGACAGGTAGGCAGGAAAAGATGGGCAGAGACAGAGGGAAGAGGAGGTGGACAGGTAGAGGGGGAGGAGAAAATGGAGAGAGAACAGGAAGAAGATGAGATAGACAGGGAGAGGGGAGACGAGGAGATGGATGGAGAAAGGAAAAAGGAGAAAATGGAAAAAAGCTGGGGTGAAGCAGGTGACCAGTAAGGGGTAGGAGGAGATGGACAGATGAGGAGGTACAGAGAGGATGGTCAGAGAAAGGGGGAAGAAGGAGCTGGGCTGATAGAACACTGGAATAAATATAAAACCTAGGGAATGCCAGGTACTCAGCTATCTCTACACATACACAGAGAACAAGTCTCAGAGCATTGTTTACAGAGATAAACTGCAACAGATTTCTGGTTCTGTATACACAGCATAACAATAGGATCTTTCCCACGCTAAGCATGTTGCAAATAGTCATGAAATTACTTACTCCCCTTTCTGACATATTTTGTAATTCACTACTTGATTACATAAAAATGATTTCTGTGAAATAAGTGAGTGAGTTGCTGGCAACCTGAGTTCTGTTACCTTTTCCCACCATCTCAAAATTTGTAACCCCCTCTCCCTCCCCCTCCCCCCTCCCCATTCCCATGCCACAGCCCCTACCCAAGATGTCACACAGTTTGCTAGGTTTCAAGGGGTTCACATAACAAGACTTTCAAGAAATAACTTTTGTGATGGCACATACATGTGGATAGTGAGTTTTGGCATTAACATTTTTTTTGTAAATTACTGTTTAACCATAGGTAAAATCACAGGATTCAGCTAATAAGCAATAATTCTTCTGTGTTCCATATGTGAATGGCATAAGAAGAGGCCCTAATAAGTTGTACAGTGTGAAGTGCCCTCTGCAATACTCTTCACAGCAATTTTCAGAGTACAGATCTAGATGTAGATGCATTAAATGTTGTCACCTGATCACCAGAAAAGGCCAATCACTGTTGAGAAATAAAAGCTAATAATGCATCAGCCAATGGTAAACAAATATGCATGTATCAAAGATGCATTGAGTATTTACAATACACTAAAAGGTTTTTTTTGAGTTTAGTGACTTACTTGACACCTTGCCTACACCCCTTGCAACAGAGACAGATAGGTCTGACATGATATATATTCATATATTATTAATCTGTTATCTGAGGATTTGGTGCTTCCAACAGCCATCACAAAACCCAACAAATTAGATCCACTAATTCTAAGAAACATGATATTTAACTATATTTTTACTTCTTATACAAGAGAAAATAGACGGATAACACTTACCCTCAACTGTAAAAGGTAAGCTCCAGAGAATACCAGCTCCAGAGATGCTGATAAAACGTAATCCTAAGTCTACAGAAAGATCAGACATTTGTCCACTAGAAAGTGGTTCTTCTGAACCTTGTCGTCCCATTGCAAGGACATTTTCACTCTGCTGCACCCATAGTTGAAGCCAGGGCCAATCACTCCCAGCAATTTCAGACCTAAATGGTGTCCCCTTAGCCATCCACAGCTCCACCTCCTATTTTGTTAATGTTATAATTACTTTAATTGATCACAATGTTTAGTGCAGATAAATAATTTAGATGCACATAGTACATAAATATTTTGCTTGCACCTAGAACATAGTCTGAAAAACCTTCACCAGTAAGGAGTAAATTGCTTTAATACTAACAATATTTTTTAGTAAATAATGAGTATATATTCCTTTTTTTTAAAAAACTGTGAAAAAGTCATGTTTTCCGGTGATTTGGGTTCTAAAGGAGATCAGTGGGGTTCAGGAAGCAGTTTGACTTAAACCTTAATTATGTGACAGACAATGACATTGAGTACATTGCTAAGACTGCTTTTCACACAAGGATGGTGATTGTCTTTTTTTTCTTTTAGTGCTACAACAAGTCCTGGATGAAGCACTGATGAGTCTTATAGGAGAAAGAGATGTTCACGCATAGGTGTGAGTGCTGTATCTTCCCTCCCACAGTCACATTATATGCTGCTTAATTTGTATCTGAGTACTCCTGGCAAGAGGTTAATTACACAATTAACTTCCAGAAGCATCCAGGCTGAGCATATCACTATACGAACCTATCCCAGTGATTTTCAGTGATGTCATTAAATGTTTTTCTGGTCATTTCGAGTTGATCTTCCATTAAAACATAAGGAGCCTCATAAATAAAGGTGGTTAAGCTTATAATAACAATACACAAAAAATGAAAGAACAAGTGCAGTGTCCACAAATATGTTGTGCTTATCAAAAATGACTTCAAAGTCACTGAAATCATATACATATGGATGGATACAGACTAATGCCTAACTACTACAAAATCAGTAGAATGGAAAGAGGGAATGGCTATGTAGATAAAAATTGGATTTAAATTCCAGGCACTACAGGTCAATGAACATTGTATATGACAGACATTTGGAATCTGTCCTACATATTTCATTCAGGTTGGTGGTCCAGCCAACTACAAAAAAATTAATAAAGATGTATAAATTTCACCAGCTGATATCTCACATTTGTTTATTTCTTACAATAAAATTCCAAATGAAGACTGAAGGTTGTACTGCAACAGGTACTAACATCATGTTATTAAGCCCAACTATTTCCAGTGAATTAAATGTAAAAATGCTAGCAAGTGGTTTACCTGAACATGATGCTTAACTGTTGACAATAAAATATGCCAACCAGTTATCCAGATCATAGAAGAACTTCCTCTTTATCAGGATTGCAACCAATGATTCAGTTATAATGTTTTGAGAAAATTTGTGGTGAAAATACTCAAAAGCGAATTATAAAACAGAAATTGACAGTGAAAAATACAACCATTTTTTTAAAAATATTCCTTTAACACAGAGAGTTCTCTTTTTGCTTAAAACAAGAAAGAGCATAATTCAAGAAGCAGACATAAAGAATGGATAATATGAGGGATTAAATTACGTTATGCTAGAAGAGAGAGGTCTGTGAAATTTATGGGAAAGACTGATTTCACTAACTAAGCCTTCCCTACCATTATTGTTGTAAAATCCTCCAGTCTATTAAGAGTGAATAAAAGAAAAAGGGTGATTTGGTCACTGAAACTCATCATTTTTCAGCTAAAATAATAATAATTTTATAAATTATAATAATTCTACATTTACATCAAATGCTTTTGAATATGTTGAAAAGCAGTAAATACTACAATTACAGCAAAGAGATTTTCCTGAATAAGTCATATAATACCTTAGATTACTTTTCAACTTGCATAACAGTTTTCTTCATTTCTTCCACATAAGTATATTTTATTGTTATTTTACAATTAAAGGAGACATTTTACTTATAATTCAGAAGAATGTAGTACAAAAAGGGAGAGCTAATTTTTAATTACTGTTCAGCAGGATAATTTTGATTGGCTTTGTTTCTTATTATGTATGAAATAATAATACTTGTCAAAGGTAGAAATAAGGATTACTGCTAGGATGTTTTTAATATACATTTTTAACTCAAAGATTGGAAGAATTAAAAAAGAGATGGGCTGTGCATCTGCCATGACAATGCAGTTTTTCACAGCAGCATTCTTTGATTCTCCATTGTCTGCAGAAATGGCTAATTTCTTTGTGGAGCATTTCAAAGAATACACATTAAATTTAGCTCTTCTTTTGGCTATCTTGCTCCTTCCATCACCTTCATGAGACTTTTATTATCTGGCCAGATGGGGCTAAAGCTCTTCTCCTGTTCACTGATAATATCATAACACGGGTAGCAGGATGGCTGGTTCTCTGCTGAAGATGGATGCAGGTGCAGCAGGAGAGGACAGGTTGTGGACATTGAAGCTACTAGTATCAATAGTGAGTAAGTGAATATGTTGTTTAGAATCATCCAGTGTGCCAACCTCCAGCGTGGTATGAAAATAATAATGCTGAGCAAGCACATATGTCATGGTTACTGTGTCAAAATAGGCTCACATTTCCTGGCCCATATTGTGCCACCAGCCTGGTGTAGCTGCTCCACAGGGAATATATCAGACTGCATCATGCCCTGTGGTGCAGGATATGGAAGCCCTTGTTGTTACCTGAGCAGGTTGGGGATGGCTGGACCCTGCACTGTAATGCCAAGATGGAGGTAGAGTGCCTGAATTCTGTGTTTCTCTGTCATTCCGAATGATCTAGAATAGAGACAATGTCCTGTTTGGTTGTCATAATGGGCTATGAGCAACAGCACAAGAAAGTCAGCCAAGCTGTAGTGGCTTGTTGAAGGCTGGTCCCACAGCATCAGCACTCAGAACAGTCTTACAGAAGAGTCTTACTGCTGCTGATGGGTGCTGATCAAGCTGGAGGATGATCAATGTCTGTTTCCTGGTGCACTGTTCTTGGCTCCGAGCTCTACTACTGTCCATGACAATACAATATTAATAATGCATCCATCCATTAATATTGAGTGAGATGGAGAAAGAGAGAAAATTAGCGTTTAGATGTTTTACTTGAACAAATATCAGATGGGCAGCTCAGCGACTCCATTTACCAGAAGCTAATACATATTTTCACTGAGCAACATCATCATCATCATCATCATCATTTAAGACTGATTATGCCTTTCAGCGTTCAGTCTGGAGCATAGTCGCCCTTATAAAATTCCTCCATGATCCCCTATTCAGTGCTAACATTGATGCCTCTTCTGATGTTAAGCCTATTACTTCAAAATCATTCTTAACCGAATCCAGGTACCTTCTCCTTGGTCTGTCCCGACTCCTCCTACCCTCTACTGCTGAACCCATGAGTCGCTTGGGTAACCTTGCTTCTCCCATGCGTGTAACATGCCCCCACCATCTAAACCTGTTCGCCCTGACTGCTACATCTATAGAGTTCATTCCCAGTTTTTCTTTGATTTCCTCATTGTGGACACCCTCCTGCCATTGTTCCCATCTACTAGTACCTGCAATAATCCTAGCTACTTTCATATCCGTAACCTCAACCTTATTGATAAGGTAACCTGAATCCACCCAGCTTTCGCTCCCATACAACAAAGTTGGTCGAAAGATTGAATGGTGCACAGATAACTTAGTCTTGGTACTGACTTCCTTCTTGCAGAAGAGAGTAGATCATAGCTGAGCGCTCACTGCATTAGCTTTGCTACACCTCGCTTCCAGTTCTTTCACTATGTTGCCATCCTGTGAGAATATGCATCCTAAGTACTTGAAACTGTCTACCTGTTCTAACTTTGTTCCTCCTATTTGGCACTCAATCCATTTATATCTCTTTCCCACTGCCATTACTTTCGTTTTGGAGATGTTAATCTTCATACCACAGTCCTTACATTTCTGATCTAGCTCTGAAATATTACTTTGCAGACTTTCAACCGAATATGCCATCACAACTAAGTCATCTGCATATGCGAGACTGCTTATTTTGTGTTCACATATCTCAATCTCACCCAGCCAGTTTATTGTTTTCAACATATGATCCATAAATAATATGAACAACAGTGGAGACAGGTTGCAGCCTTGTCTTACCACTGAAACTACTCTGAACCATGAACTCAATTTACCGTCAACTCTAACTGCTGCCTGACTATCTATGTAGAGACCTTTAATTGCTTGCAAAAGTTTGCCTCCTATTCCATAATCTCATAGAACAGACAATAACTTCCTTCTAGGAACACGGTCATATGCCTTTTCTAGATCTATAAAGCATAGATACAATTCCCTGTTCCACTCGTAACACTTCTCCATTACTTGCCGTAAGCTAAAGATCTGGTCCTGACAACCTCTAAGAGGCCTAAACCCACACTGATTTTCATCCAATTTGTCCTCAACTAATACTCGCACTTTCCTTTCAGCAATACCTGAGAAGATTTTACCCACAATGCTGATTAAAGAGATACCTCTGTAGTTGATACAATCTTTTCTGTTTCCATGTTTAAAGATTGGTGTGATTACTGCTTTCGTCCAGTCTGATGGAACCTGTCCTGACTCCCACTCCATTTCAATTATCCTGTGTAGCCATTTAAGACCTGACATTCCACTGTATTTGATGAGTTCCGACTTAATTTCATCCACCCCAGCCGCTTTATTGCACTGCAATCTATTGACCATTTTCTCCACTTCCTCAAATGTGATCCTATTTCCATCATCATTCCTGTCCCATTGTACATCGAAATCTGAAACATTACTGATCATATTTTCACCTACATTGAGCAACTCTTCAAAATATTCCCTCCATCTGCCCAAGGCATCAACAGGATTCACCAGCAGTTTTCCTGACCTGTCCATAATACTTGTCATTTCCTTCTTACCTCCCTTTCGAAGACTGCTAATTACACTCCAGAATGGTTTTCCAGCAGCTTGACCCAAAGTCTCCAACCTGTTTCCAAAGTCTTCCCAAGATTTCTTCTTGGATGCTGCAATTATCTGTTTGGCTTTGTTTCTTTCTTCAACATAACTTTCTCTGTCTACTTGAGTTCTAGTATGTAGCCATTTTTGATATGCCATCTTTTTCCTTTTACGGGCTGCCTTGACTGTGTCATTCCACCAAGCTGTTTGCTTCATCCTACCTTTACACACTACTGTTCCAAGACATTCTTTAGCCACTTCTAGTACTTTGTCCCTGTACCTTGTCCATTCCTTTCCCAATGATTGTAATTGACTACATTCAACTAACTGGTACCTTTCTGAGATCACTGTTATGTACTTGTGCCTGATTTCCTTATCCTGAAGTTTCTCCACTCTTATCCTCCTACATATGGACCTGACCTGCTGCACTTTCGGCCTCACAATACCAATTTCACTGCAGATTAAATAGTGATCAGTGTCATCAAAGAATCCCCTGAATACACGTGTATCCCTCACAGCCTTCCTGAATTCCTGATCTGTTATTATATAATCAATGACAGATCTGGTTCCCCTGCCTTCCCAAGTATACCGGTGAATGTTCTTATGTTTAAAAAAGGAGTTTGTGATTACTAAACCCATACTGGCACTGAAATCCAAGAGTTGTTTCCCGTTCCTGTTAGCCTCCATATCCTCTCCAAATTTACCCATAACCTTTTCAAACCCTTCTGTTCGATTTCCAATCCTGGCATTAAAATCACCCATGAGCAGAACACTGTTCTTGTCCTTTACTCCAACAACTACGTCACTGAGTGCATCATAAAAACTATCCATCTTATCTTGATCTGTCCCTTCACAATGCGAATATATTGACACAATCCTAATTTTCTTGTTAGACACTGTCAAATCTATCCACATCAGTCGTTCGTTTACATACCTTATTGCAACTAGGCTGGATTCCATTTCTTTCCTGATGTAAAGCCCTACACCCCATTGTGCTATTCCTGCTTTGACTCCTGACAGGTAAACCTTGTATTCTCCCACTTCCTCTTCTTTCTCACCCCTTACCCGAATGTCACTAACAGCTAAAACGTCCAACCCCATCTTACTTGCAGCCTCTGCCAACTCTACCTTCTTCCCAGAGTAGCCCCCATTGATATTAATAGCTCCCCATCTCGTTACCATTCGTTTGCCAAGTCGTATCTTAGGATTCCCTGGTTTGTCAATTAGAGATGGGACTCTGTCACCTCCAAAGGTCCGAGGCATTTTGCTCTGATTGTTGCCAGCATCATATTTAAAGTACCATGGAAGCAGGTTGCTAGCCTTACTTACCCCGGGTCCCAATGGGTTTTACCCCAAACGGTTGAGGAACTAACCGGTGGATTTAGTAGTCTTTACCATCTGAGCACAAAGGCGACCACGACTCAGAATATGTCTGAGATGCCCAGCCTTATTCCAAAAGTAAATGGTATCCTGACTGTCAGGACTAAGTAGTCCTGACTTGACCACTCATACATTGCCCGTGGTTCATGAACTAGGACATGACAACAGGAACCCAGACCATGAACTGAGCAAAGCTTTCATTATTCAGCCCAAAATAACACAGCTTTAATCACATTGATACATTGAGCAAAACCTATTTCTGACAAGGGTCACTTGCATTTCAATATAAAATACCTGAAAAAGGTGTAACAAATGAAAAGGCTATAGTGAAAAAGACATCAAGTTACCATCTCTAACAAATGGAAACACAAAGATAGTTAAACATCTTAAAATGATCAGCTTATAACATTCCTTCCTTTCCTTGAATGTACGGTATATAACAACAAATAAAGTAAGGAATCTTCATCCAGTGAAGATTAGAGAGATTGTGCGTGCCGTAAAAGATGGCCTTGGCAACAGTGTTACTGAAATTTATAAAATTTCTTGTGAATATGGTAACAGTTATAGTCTGTACACACAATTTCAGAATACTGCACAGAGCACCAACAATACATTAAGTATCCTGAGTTTGACAAAGCTATTGTTGCTGAACTCAGTCTTATGAACAGACATGCAATTAAGTTTTATGAAATGGAAATCTTGTCTCAAGCTTCTACGTAATAAGATACTATCATAAAGGAAGCTGTTTCAATCAGAATGTGCAACAACTTTAGCTGGAACAGTGGCTATACACTTGTGGTGCGTGGAAGTAGGTGCTTTATGCTGAAAAGATAGAGAGAAATAAAGTGAATTATCAACCATCTAATGAAATCTGTATCTCTACCAATGTTTCCCATTGAGATTATACAGGTCAGGATGGTGTCAGCAGCTCAGTTGGGCATCTGGGGGGTGGCGGTTTCCAGCATGATAAATGCTAGGATTCAGAGAAACATTGTTTTTATTCCAAAGAACTACCACTAAGGGGTACAATATCTATGGAAACTAGCTACACTGGCTACAGTGACGGAGGGAACCGCACATGGTCCAGGAAGAGTATTTTACCCTCAATAGGACAGATTGGTGGACACATCCAGAGGGTAAGGAATCTAGCAGGCAAGAGAGTGACCTGCTGCTTAGGCCACTACCTCACTGACCCCCTTGTGTACCTCATGTAATGGAACCTTGCCCAACCATTGGTGGGTTTGTGGCATAAAGTTGGCATCTCCCCCTAAGCAATACCATGGTGGCATCCTTAGCTCAGAGCAATAGCACATGGCACATGGGAACCAGCCACAAGTACTGTGGAGTAGTTTACGTAACTGCTCATGGCATTGCCTGAGACTATGTTAAAATGATTGAAGTAAAATACAATAAAAAGTTTTTACCATTATTACCCATTACCATGAACAATTCCTTTGCCCTTCCATGAGAGCTGGTGATGGGTCTGTGATTGTTATAATTGTGCTGGTATTGCTGACACTAATCATTCTTAATGATTATTGTAAAATACACATTATGGGTAGGGGGTAGGAAGTTTGTGATTTTACTTTACAATATCACTATCCTTTCATGTCACTTAAGTCATTAATAATTGGACTGTTAATGCCCTTTTAAACACTTTGTGAAGCCATCAGAGTTGGTGCAGCAGCCCGGTAGTCGACTGTGTGTATGGAGCCAAGGTGGTGATGCGTGCAGTGAGGACAACCAGCTGGGCTGCAAGTAAGTCAAAGTGTGTGGTTGCCAGGGTACCATAATATGGGGCTGGAGTCGAGGTGGCTAGAGGGATGACTGGCTGAATGAGGGTGTGTCAAGTACCAGTGACTGCAACACTCACAGGTGGGAATCGTATCAATGGAGGCTCACGTGAGACACAATAAACAAGGGGTAAATTAAAAGTAAGTGATAGATACAAAGGCAGAATGAGCCTGTAACAGGCATAATTGTCAGCTGAACAAACCAGGTATCAAACATTTTCATTACAAATAGATAGTTCATTTTTACTCCTGGTATTTGAAAACAATTTTCCCATAAAATTGTTTTTAACTAATTTGTATAAAACATGAGTAGACAATTATACAAAATTCTATAGCTTAACCTTGTGGGAGGGCCATGCCTGTGAAGTAGTGTGACTCATTAGACATTACTCACAGTACTCACTGTCTGGCTGGGGATCTGCTACAACCTCTGGTAGTGACTTGCAGGATTTGCAATAGCCTTTATACAAAATCCATAACATAAAGCCAAGCATTCAGTATCTTATGTTAGTGACATACTTGGTTAATTAATTAGGATACTGTTGATGCCTTTTGGCAAGAACTGAGTAAAGCAAGATGGACCACTGCAAAAAGAGGGGAGCAGTATCTTGGTATAATGTGGCTGGAAAAGAATGTGATAGTCTTGATACTGTCAGAGGGATTAGCCCCAATTTATCCAGCTATCCTCCTCATTGACAGAAGAAAGAAATACATAATAGAGTTGAAAACATGGCAAGAGGATAAGTGATAAAAGGAAGAGGGTAAATATATTAAATGCAACAGCTTGCGGTCATTGGCACTCATTGGCAGTTCTAGCAGAATGGACACACATGCACTGTGCCCCATCGGTAGCACAAATAACCATGTTGCCAGAATCTCTCCAAGCCTACATAGTCTACTGCAGAAATCAACAGGTGCCCATCTCATGTCAGTCAACAGATTACACATTTTGGCATTTCCGTTTGCCTAATGGGTAATTGTGTGACCACTGAGTGAGTTCTTAACAAGTCAGTGTGCCTTATTTTGGTATACATGATAAAGCTTGTGGCATGGCCATTAGTACCAATGAATCTGAATGTATGTTAATGCAGGTAACTACTACCAGTTCTCATGGGCTAATCTTTTTCTATCTTCTGTTTTTCTGGGGATTGCTACTGTACCTAAATTATTGAAGTAACATGAGTCATGGCAAAAACACTGTGCTTGGATTTAGTGTGAAAAGTATTTGTTGCATAAAGTGCACTGTGTACACATCTTTCAATGAGAGCAAATAATTATTTACAATATTTAGAAAAGGAGGGATGTCATCATATTTCAGATGTTTCCCTCAACTGGTATTTTCAAATGAACGAAGTTGCAATAATATGAGATATCCATATCTGCTACTTCCCAATAGCTCAGTCTGAGCATCCTCTTACTGCACTGTACATTTTTATACATGATACAATGAAATAAAAATATGCTTCAAAGTGGGGAGGGAAGCTCAAAGTGAGGGATTAGATTGTCAGATAAAACATAAATACATAATAAAATACAAATAAATGTAGGTGGACCTCCAAAATCTTATGCTAAACACAATAAACATTTTCACATACATTATTTTAGTAGCTAGAGCAGGGGCTGTTGTGATACCTTTCCTCTCATTATCTCTGTTGTCATTTACTTCTGCTTCTAGCTTTGTTTGTTTCATGTGAAGGTAATGACCAATGTGTGCCTAACTGTTCTCCCTATATCTTACAGTGCATCATGAATTCCAATATTAGTTCTACTTGTTAATAAGACGTGATCTTCTTAATAATTCTTCACTCTCCCAAATGCTTTAATACTGGTATGATATATTCATTAATGATATTGTATTATTAAGCATTTTGTTTCTATGTGTCTATACTCTTTATTAGCACTGTCGGCCTTTGCAGTGATTTATTCAAACTACCTGCAATATTCTATGAATTGTTGTGCTGCACTGAAGATTGTTGCAGATAGTGGCAGTTGATTTTCCAGTGACAAACTTACCTTGAAGTCTGAAAGTTGCAAGTCATCATGGTAAATCATAGAAAGTAGCTTAAATGTGGTTTTTTTTCATACTACTCCACATAGTTTCCAGTAAATGAAAATAACTGATTCGTCTTGAAATGGTTATTTCATGTTCCCATGTATCATTTGTTCATGTGTAGTTACAATCACAGTACTTCAAAACTAAAAGTTGTGTGTTTTGGACACAAGCTTGGAGCTTGTAGATGATGTCTTGACAAATAACAGATGGCCCCTTGGAGGAGGAAGAGCTTGGGACTGAACGGCCATGAAACTCCATCTGCTATTACAGTGTCGTAAGAGGCTGTATCTTCAAAATCAACATTTTGCTAATAATTTGTAGCAATAATTTTTATATATGTTTTGTAACAGCATGAATATCTGTGTTTGATAAAATAAATGCAGTGTTTTTATGTGCAAAGGGGAGATAATGGGTGTTTTCTCACTGTGTTATGTAAAGGTGCTGGATGCTGCAACTAAGTGAGGCTTGCCACAGTTGCTGTGGCATTATACCAGTGGTATGTGTTGTAGTCAGCAGGAACTGGTACCAATTCGGTAGCCAGTATACCTCCAGAGCATGAGCGGATCACTTGGCACCACTATGATGACCAACATTCACGCAGCTAAGAAATGCTGGAAACTGTATCTGGCTCACTGGTGCAGCGGTAGGATCAATACTCATTTGTAATACTCAATAGTCTTCTGTTATCATTACATTTGAAAAACTCATAGTTTACTTCAATTATGTTTTGTGACTTAAAACTGGAAATACTGCAGATTGATGAGCTGGTTGCACTTAGATGCTGAGATCCTTATACTGGAATTTCTGCTACAAAACAAATGGTAGTTCTCACCCTAATCTGAGTGAAGCATTACTAGATATGATCAATAATGGGTATTACTTACATTGTATTTTCAATATAACTTCACATTATTTGTATTCTAATGTACAATTTCTGCTTGCTTTGAAATCTCTACTAGGAGTAAGTTTATTTGGGCAGTATTTGACTATACTGGAGTATTATATTGTTTCTCTCTCTCATGTAACAAGTATTTCCATGAAAATGCATATCGTAGCAATCTCTTGCTAAAATATGAATCTCCATTAATCACTCCTGCTACAGTGACAGATAGGATGGCCAAATATGCCAGAAACTGTTAATTGAAATTCCTAATAGGAATGGTATACTTGTGTTTATTCAAAACTATGTCCATTATGGTTTTACTTCTTCAATCTATTAACCATTTGTGAGGCCTTTTGCAACATTTTGCATCTACTTGACTTATAGTAACATTATGCAGATTGATACTTTTTCCTAGAGGCCTTGTGGAGGTCTTTTGTCTCCCTGGACCTGCATTAATTAAAGTTAAGCAATGCGTTATAGTGTTTGTAACTACTTATTCTCTTTAATCTTTCTGTTTCTGACCAAATGTATGTAGTAGGCAATGCCTAACTTACATAACTTGTGACTGCTGTATCACAAACTTACTCATACTTTCACATTTCCCTGTAACTGGCAGGAATTTGCCACAGCTGAAAGAGCATTTACTAATTAGCTTCTCATGACTTGAATCTTATCATTTTCCTCTGCTCTAGCTGCTGATGCTTAACACTGTGACTTATAACATAACATGACACAACTAGAAGCATAAAAGAGCATATGCAGCCTTTCAACGCTAACATAACATGACACAACTAGAAGTGTAAAAGAGCATAAGAAACCCTTCAAACCTTTTTTGTTTTTTAGTGAAACGACACAACTAGAAGCATAAAAGAGCATACGCAGCCTTTCAATGCTAACATAACATGACACAACTAGAAGTGTAAAAGAGCATAAGCAACCCCTCAAACTTTTTTTTTTGTTTTTTTGTTTTTAGTGAAACAGAAACAGATGCAAACAAAACAAATAGTTAAATGATTCATATCTTTCTTGCCCTATTTTGATACATTTTTATCACTACATCTTTCTCATTTAGTCCCTGAACCTCAGTGCTTAAAGATGCTTGTTTCTTAAAGCACACTGAGGACATTATGGTAATACCCTTTCTTTCTTTGTTTTCTGCTTTGTCGAGGTGACACCTTTATCCATGAGTGTGGCTTTAAGGGTAGAATCAGGTGGTGCTGCTTGAGGTGGGACAGCTAGGTTGTGATATGGCTTCAGCTGATCAAAATGTACTACTGTAGTACGATCAGAAAACTGAATTTTGGCATTCACTGGGAAGATGATCTGTAATAGAGAGTAGGGGCCGTCATACCAAGGAGTGAGCTCAATTCATCGCTTTTTTCTGATGGGATTTCAGAATAATGCTGAATCATCAGATGTATACTAATGGAGTGTAGTGCCTTTGTTGCTACTGTATGTTCTAGCTGCTTTTGTGTGGCTTTTAAATTACTATATTTAACTTGTTTCCATATGGCTTTGAGATGATGGGCTAGTCTTGTCAGTTCATCTATACTGACATCAGGCGGCAATTTGTCAACCTCAAAAGGTGAATTCAAGGGTCCGACATAGACTGCTTCATATGGTAAGTATCCTGTTGCCTGATGGACGTAACTATTGTAAGCTGAGGCAACAAATTCTACATATCTGTCCCACACTAAATGGATCTTCTCTACATAATTCGAAAGCATTCACACAATAGATTTGTGCACGTACTCCAGGTGCCTGCTGGCTTTAAGTTGAAAGGGTGTAGTTCACCATTTTTTGATTTGTAACATTTTGTAAACCTGTACAAACAAAACTGACATGAAATTTGAACCTTGGTCATTAAGTACTGTGTTGGGGCTGCCAAACAGCAAGACCAAGTGACTGACAAACGTGCACGTGACTGTATCTGCAAGTAGTACTAAAATTAGGCACCTGGAAAATTGATCAAGGATTGAAACTATATATTTATTACTCTGATTACTCTGAGGAAATATATCTAATAAATCTAAGGCCACATTCTGGCAATGCTTGTAAAGGAAATTTGGTTCTTAGTGGAGGCACCCTTCATGCACAAGGCAGATATCCATTTGTTGGCCTCTCCACCAATATCACGAGGCTATTCTAGCATTTTGGCTCTTCTCCCATTATGACAGGCCAGTAGGCTGGCATGACATTTTGCCATAACATACTGTTGCAATTCTTTAGGTATTGCTATCCTGATCCCCAGTGGGGTTTTGAGATATAATATACCCTCTCCTGTGACAAAATCTGGGATTGTAGCATACTGACAGCATTCTACATCTCTCTTCTGTGCCGCTTTCAATTCATTGATTGAAATAACACCTGTTTCAACAACTCTAACCTTTCTGCTTAGGCCATCAGCACTGCTGTGCAGTCAGCCAGGCTTAGCCAAACTGTGTAACCATATTCTGATAATTTTAATGCCCACCTAGCAAAGTAACTACTGGTGTCATTTAAGCTTAACATTCGTACTAAAGCAGCATGTTCTGTAACTACAGTGAAATGGCATTCACACAAGTAACACTTACAAGTAATTTACTCCAAACTTGAGAGCAGACAATGTCTTCTCAGTAGTGCTTTAACTAATTTCTGCTGAATTCATTTGTCTGGATGTAACCAATGGTCTTTCCTCACTATTATATTCCTGACTTGAAACAGCTCTGACAGCATAGTATGATGGAAAGAACAAAAGGTTTTTCAAAATATACCAGTAAAGGTGAACTAGTCAAAATTTCTTTACTTTTTCTCATTGCTGCCTCACACTTATCTGTTCATTCAAATATGCATCTTTCTTTAGTAATTTTGTTAATTGCTTTGTTATTGTAGCATAATCCTGCACAAAATGCCTATAATTGTTGGCTAAGCCTAGGAAAGATTGTACCTCTTTAGCATTTCTTTGGGCTGGAAAATTATTCACTGCTTCAGTTAGCCTAGGATCTGGTTTAGCTCCACCTGAACTAATGATATGCCCCAGTACTGAACCTGTGACTGTGGAAAAGAACATTTCTCTAGTTTTAAACTCAAACGTGCACTTTGAAATTTAGACTATACATTTCTTGATCTTTCAGCATGCTCTTCAATTGTTTTTACAAAAGTTATGATGTTGTTGAGATACACAAGACACATAGTAGGCTTTAAATCTCTCAATAATGTGTCAGGAAATCTTTGGAATGTGGCAGGCACATTTCTTACACATGCAAAAATTCATACAGTCCAGACGGAATAACAAAAACAGTTTTACGTCTATCTTGTGGTGCAATCAGAATCTAATGAATTCAGTATGAATGTTCAGAGTGGTAAAATATCTGCAATTTCCCAACCTGTGTAAGGTCTCATCGTATTTGTAACCTGTTCCCTTTTACTTTGAGTCTACTTAGACCTCTTTTAACATGGATTTGCACCCTATCAAGAAAGTCATTCTGGGCAAGCAGGTTGACCAGAAAGTCTGATCTCAGTGGTACCCAGTCTTTGACTTCAATTCAGAGTACTTTTTCTGTTCCACTGTTAACTGGGACAGATGTGATAGTTTTCAATGCCCATGTGCATGGTTCAGTTGGAGCTTGTGAAGTAGGCCTCCCTTCACAGGTTCCTCACAAATGAGATGCATGCTCACTGTCTGGACAGTGTTCTGTATCACTGAAATCAACAGTGCACATCCTATTATCTATCACAGCCTGATACTGTGTTAGGAAATCATTCCCCAGGATTATATAAAAATCCTGTCTGCATTTCCTCACCACACCCATGTCAAATACATATTTCTTTCTTTCTATGTGCAGGTCTCTCCTCCTAATCCACTTGTATTATAGCACAGTGGCTTAGTTGCATGCTTACCACTGTGAGAAATAAACAGACCACTAATCCGGGTTCCTGTGCCTACCAAAACATTTATGGTCATCCTTCTGAGCTTGCCTGTTATAACTAAGTTAGGCACCTCAGTGGTTTGACCCCACTGTAAGGGGTTCACAGTTTTCAATGGGTGCAAGGCAGTGAGAAGTGGGGGTGAGGGTAGGGTAGGAGGGGCCTGCTCCACTCATTTCCCTAGGAATTGTTCTTTCATTGCAATTTACCCTTCTTTTACCCTTTTGCAGTGCACCTGGTTGTGACTGATTGTTCCACTAATTTTACTGACATCGATCTTTCTCATATCCAACAGTATGACATTTCTCGCAGGAGGAAGCCCTACAGTACTCAATTGTATGATTGGATTTCCTGCACCTTTGACAATAGTGTCATTTACAAACACATGCTGACATTGCTTGTGTGTGCTGATGAGGACACAAATCATCCTGCTTCCTCATGCAATAAAGCTAAGCTGAATGAGATGGGAGAGGAAATTCTCATCTCACTCCCTATGTGTCAGTTAATTCCCCTAATGAAGACATCATTTGCTCACAATTTGGCTTCTTCAATTAGAACTTAATTATGAGTTTGATCTCTACCTAGTGTATAAGACTGATCGGATACTGTTCTGATTCTGTTAGCAAATGCTTCGAAATCTCCACCCGATTTTGGCCTGAGAGTGGGCAATCGGTAACAGTAATAGATGGCTCCTCTGTTACCAGAGTAGTGCTCTGCTAACACTTTCACCAACATTTCAAAGGTTGTGGCATCAGGCAGTACATCCACAGATTCCACATATGTCTGCGTGTCACCTGAGAGCTTCAGGAAATGATCTGGCCATGCACAAGTCTGGCCCACATCCATGATATTTTGCAGGAATGTAGTGACACTTTCATTCAGTTTCCCTGCAAATGAGGGGGGAGGGGGGGGGTTGAAAGAAATTAAAGCAACAGCCCTAAAAGTACTGACATCATCTGATGTATTTATCAGGTTCTGACTTAAGGGCTTGAGAAGAGCCTGTGTTTGACGGATTTATTACAGAACTGGCTTTGAAGGTTACAGCATTTAGCCATTCCTATAGCTGTAATGTCAAGGATTCAATTTGTTGAGATAGTAAGTCAAGGCAATCAGGCTCACCATTAGCTGCAGCTGTGGGTTCTCGGGTTGGCTCCGATCATCCTGCTGGCTGGCAGAGGTGTAAGTCAGGCATGATTACAAAATTAGAGGGAGAGACCACAACACATGAAATACAATAACAATACATGAAATGGGTCTCACACTATGCTGTGTGGCAAGGTTAGTCAGCCTAAAAGAGCGCACTTCTGTGACACTCACTCCAGAGCCCTGCGTCGGACTTCGGCACTGCATTGGCCTCACAGTGACATCAGCAATCATGACATTGGTATCAGTGTTTCTGATGATAAGGCATTGGCAGCCAAGGTAGTGGTGCTGGGTGTGGCTATGAGAAGTGTCTGCCCCGTCACTGTGCCCAGCGGCAGCACATGGTGCAGCACGGCCCACAGCGACTCTTGTACTGGCAGTGGCTTTCCCCGGAGTGGGATGCAGTGTAGCAGCACATGGCCAGATAGTGCACTTGCATGCTTGATTGGGCCATCACAGCCTAACACATTGTAAGGTGTCCCTGAAGGTGCATCTAGTGCAAACAGCACGAACAGCTAAGTGATGCGCTGCAACTAACTTCTATGCATTGCTGTGGTTGCCAGCACACAGGATCAGCAGGAAAGTATCAATTTGGATCAAACAATGGCAAAAATTCCACTCTCAGACACCATTTTTATGGGTCAGTACAGTATCAAGAGCTCAGGTGGGCATCCAGGGAGGTTTTTCCTGCACGTAAAATGAGAAATGCTAGGTTACAGAGAAACATGGGTTTTATTAACAAGAACTACCACTAAGGGATACAATATTTATGGAAATTGGCTCTGACTATGGAATGAACCACACATTGTCAAGAAGACCATTTCAACCTCAACAAGAAGGACATGGCAGAGGGTAACAAAGCTAGCAGGCAAGATTGACCTGATATTGTAGCCTTTACATTCCCAACCCTCTTGCATACCTAACTTGATGGCACCCAGTTCCCCCATTGACAGGTTTGTGGCAGAAAGTTTGCATCTCCTACTGAGCAGTACTGTGGTGGCATCCCTGGCTCAGTGTAACAGGGTGTGGGAGCCAGCCACAAATACTACAGAGTAGTTTATGTAACTGTTCATGCCACTGCCTAAGCATAAGTTAAAATGATGGAAAAAGAATATAATAAAAAGTTTTTACCAGTATTACCTGTTACCATAAACAAGATAATCTCTGTTAGCGCATGGAAGATCTGTAGATCTGTGACTTCATGGTGCCCCCATGACATATTTGGCCAACTAAGTACAGTATCACACAGCCTACAAATAACTGTTGACAGGTGTTGTTGAAATATTGATATTACATACAAATTGGATGCAGCAAGAACTTCATGAGATATTTACCCAAGGTATTTGCTAATTTGATTCTTGTGTGCAATGGTCTCGCCCCAACAATGGCATTCTGTATTTTTACACCATAATTAATATTTACAGAAAATAATGAATCATATGAATTCTTTAATTCAACTCTATATGGACAGTATTCAATTAACTTATTTATTACACATACGTGCTTGGTCAATTTTTTGCCAAGTAATGTGCTGTAACATCCCATTTCAGTGAGGAAACCTACAGGGCTACCACATGTTTTTGTGGGCATCACAAACAGTCGACGCCAACACATCTGTTCCCAGTTGTAGTTACAATCAGTGTGCTCTCTGCCCCAACAATAATGCTGCTTGCCACACTTTGCCTCTACAGCAGTGTTTAAGGGACTCAGTGCAGCACCTCACAAAGGCTAGCCAATTCAAGCCGGGATGGTCATCAAAGCACTCAGCCACCAGAGAGTGGCACCACGGCACCTGCCAAACATGAATGTGCTGCACATGATGTTCACACTGGCACCTAACTAGCACCTATGTCACTGTGGGAAATTACTGCCATGTACTTACACTGATATTGACAGCTGCTCAAGCATATCATTGCTCACAGTGTACCATCTAACTGCCACTGCATACATGGCTAATTACACTGTTACTTTGGATTACTCTGTCAGTTTTGTTCTTTGGAACTGTTCATTACACTTGTGATAGTTTGCACCATACTTTGAGTTGTGAAATACAAGTGCTTTTCAAAAAGTATGAGACTTTATTTTTATTGTTGAAACTAACAATGGTTATTGTTAGCACTACCAACCTCTATTTGAAGGTCTTACTTGTTATTCTATTGCATTTGTACTTCTTACCACTTACTGGAAAATGTTGTAATTAAGTTTGTTTGTTTAAAATTGTTTACATTTTCTGGGCCCAGTACCTTCTCATTCCTCCAACCTGCTCCCTGGCTTATGGCACCAAGTTCCATTTAATCCATGACCACATGCCCTGCCACTAAACTACTCAGTTGAACAGCCCATTGACCCCAGTGCTGGGCACTTTTCCTCAGCAGATACAACTATGAGATACATTTCCGGAACAGTACTTAACACACCGACAATGACACCCTGTCATGCTTCCTGTCGGGCACTGATCCAATGTTCGATGAGGAAGAGATCCTTTGTTTCCATTTAGATGATCACTTTCCCATCACCACATCCCATATCACCAGCACCAAGGACACCAACACAACATTACAGCAAGTGCATTAACACTTCCTGCAGGGATGGCCAGACCAACTTCCCAGCAGAAATTTAGCTCACTACAGAACTATTTTCACCTCCATCATAAGATCATTCTAGTGGCTGGCATCACCTCTCGCCTAACTGTCATAGTACTTGCAGTGGATGCAGATGCACTTTGGAATTCTTGTGTGATGGTCTAGATATACGTCTGCCTATTACACATTATGACCCTATTCAACTGTTAGCGGTCTCTGTCAGTCAACAGACAAAGTCGGCCTGTACACTTCTGTGGTGTACATGTCCCTTCACATTTCCACTTCACTATCAAATTAGAAACAGTGGACCTAGGGATGTTTAGGAGTGTGGAAATCTCATGTATAGATGTATGACACAAGTGACATGCAATCAACTGACTATGTTCAAAGTCCGTGAGTTCCACAGAGCACCCAATTCTGCTCTCCCACGATATCTAATGACTACTGAGGTTGCTGATATGGAGTACCTGGCAGTAGGTGGCAGCACAAAGCGCCTAATATGAAAAAAAAACCATGTTTTTGGGGGTGTCTGGATACTTTTGATCACAGAGTGTAGATGTAGATTAAATAATTTAACCAAAGAAGATAGAGAAACATGATGAGCTCAGTTACTTACACCAGATGGCTATTACAAAAATTCATTCACAGCACTGTTGCAGAAGATCTCCATTTCAATCAATGGACATATCATCTGCATTTACTACTACTGTAGAAATAAGAGGGTGATCTTATGTGTCGTTAATATACATAACAAATAGGACTGCCTGTACTGCAGAACCCTGAGACACATCACCTTTGATTAGTGGCTTAGATCTATATAAAGCATTCATTCTTTTTTTAACTACAAATTGTTTTCTATTAATGATGTAAGACTTCACTGAGTCATAGGCAGTGCAACTAATTATAATATTCCATAAATATTTTTAATGACGGTTTAACACTGGCACAGTCAAAGGCTGTTTCAAGATTGAAGTCTACATCTGTGCTTTTAATAAATTTTATTTTGAGCACTATCATAGACATTCAAAAAATTTGGTATTCATGTATTTATTTATGACTGGAATACTTAGCTTAACTTTTGTTCCTAAATACATTACTCATCCTTCCTCAGTATAACACATCTTTCTATTAACTGGATATATGTCTCGAAGTTTATATTTTATTTAAATTGTACTTTTATTGCACTTACATAAGTTACATCTAAACTATGTACAATTTGACACATCCTATATCATTTTGATTCATTTGTTACATGGATTTATGGAACACAAAATAAATAAATAAAATAAAAATAAATAAAGGGCAAGTTTCTGGTTACTTAACATCAATTATCCCTTCTTCAAATAACTGTGTAGCTGCTACATTGATTGATTTTTTTTTTTTTAATAATCAATTTTCTTTTCCCAAAGATTGGGTATTGGATTTACTGAGATAATTTAAGGGTCTGTTGTTGATCACTTTTTCTTTTATGCTTCAGAAGATGTAGAATAGATATTTAAACAAATTTTGGACTTGCAGCTGACCGTCACTTAATACATCACATGATATTTTGACTGGGCACCTGCCAAACATCTTCTGGTAAGGATTGCAAGGAGAGAGTGCTTAAATCAGTTGCCTTTAAACCAACTGTATTTTTGAGGTATGAAAACAATACCTTGATACTGCAGTTTTGTTGAGAAGATAAATTGATGGGGTTTCTTCACCACCACAACTCCATTCATAACAACATTTCACAATGGAAATAGAGGAAGATGGTTGTCTACCTTTCTTGCATGTCTAGACTAGACAAAAGAATGATGGCTCTCTGGCACATTCAATTTATTGTAAGCCCACTCACACAGATTTGTATTTGCAAGCATCAGGTAGTCATCACACGTCACAAATTATGACCATGATTAAAATACTTATATTTGTCTAGCTCATACATTTCAAATTTAGGTAGTTTACTAAAGAGCTCACCCATCTAAAGACAGTGATTAAAAATATGGATTTCTACCCAACAGACTAACAGGGCACTGTCAGTTAAATGCAAGAATCAGGAAGTGGATAAAGAGGAGAACATGTTGGCAAAATCTTTAGCTTCCCTTCCTTTTGTTGGTAACATTTTGTTTAAAAAGAAATAATTCTTCATAAATTTTGGGTGAATGTGACTTTCCATCCACCAACTAAGACTGCAAACCTTTTGGGATTGGTGAAGGATGACTTGTTATTGCAAAAGATCAAAGTTTATAAAATACCTTGTCAGTATGGTACGGCTTATATAGGACAGACCAGATGCAAAGTGAAAGAACGCTGCACTGAACATCAATGTTGCACTTGCCTTTTGCAACCAAGCAAGTCTGCTATTGCTAAACACTGTATTTCCATTGGACATTCAATGGATTATGGTAGAACTACAACTTCGACCACAGAAACATCCTTTTGGGGCTTCATTATTAAAGAATCTGTGGAAATATGCTTGGCAGAAAATCTAATGAATCATGATGGTGGCTACCAGTTGGAGACTGCATGGAACCCCACCATCTCCTCAATTTGTTCTAATTAAAGACAACAGAGTGCACCAATGGCTGTGGTGAGTGGTAACACACAGGACAGGTGTATTCCGCAGTTGCACCAGGAAGGTTGCTGCTGCCTGGAAGTGTGACCTGTCTGTCAACTTGAATTCTGATGCATACATGGAATAATTGCAGCATGCTTCATACTGTGGAATGAAGCAAGTCTTTGTCAGTATTTGATGGCTCTCCTGTAGATGACAGGACAGTGAGCACTTGAAGTATCATGCTATGATTAGGTCAGGAGTCCACTACACACAGGAGGCAGCTACATGGATAGCGGGGGCTGTGTGGAAGGGACTGGGCTGTTTTTTAGGTTAGAGGGTCTCAGGGAACCACAAAAGGGACATCCATCTAAAAGTGGGAAGGTAAAACACAGTAAGGTAGTTGTAGAAACGATTGGTATTGTAGTTGTAAATTGTCGTAGCTGTGTTGGGAAAGAACCGGAGCTCCAAGCACTGAAGCTCAAATAGTTCTAGGTACAGAGAGCTGGCTAAAGCTGGAAATAAGTTCAGCTGAAATTTTTTCAAACGATCTAACAGTGTTCAGAAAGGATACATTAAATACAGTTGGTGGTGGAGTATTTATTGCTGTCAGAGATAGTTTGCCTTGTAGCGAAATTGAAGTAGCTAGTTCATGTGAAATAGTATGGGTAGAGGTTATACCTGACAATTGGACTAAACTATTAATTGGATCATTTTACCAACCCCCCAACTTAGAAGACATAGTTGCTGAACAGTTCAAAGAAAACATGAGTCACATTTCAGATAAGTACCCACCTCATACAGTTATAGTCAGTCAGTGGTGACTTCAATCTACTATCGATATGCTGGAAAAATTATATGTTTAAAGCCAGAGGAATGCATAAAACATCATCTGAAATTGTACTGAATGCTTTCCAGGAAATTATTTTGAACAATTAGTTGATGAGCCCACTCAAAGCGTAAATGGTTGCGAAAGCATACTTGACCTTTTATCAACAAATAATTCTGGACAAATAGTGAGTGTTGTGACGAAAACAGGGATTAGCGACCACGAGGCAGTTGCTGCTAGACTGAATACTGTAACACCTACCATCAAAAAGAAACACAAAGTATATCTATTTAAAAAAGGTGAAAAAAATGCTCTTAACGCCTTTTTAAGAGACAGTTCTCTTTACTCCTTCCGATCTGATTATGTAAGTGTAGAAAAGTTGTGGAATGTCTCAAAGAGATAGTATCAACATTAATTGAGAGATATATACCACATAAATTAATAAGTGATGATACTGATCCTCCATGGTACACAAAACGGGTCAGATCGTTGTTGCAGAAGCAACGAAAAATGCATGCCAAATTTAAAAGAACACAAAATCCCCAAGATTGGCAAAGTTTTACAGAAGTTCAAAATATAGCACGTACTTCAATGTGAGATGCTTTTAGTAACTTCCACAACAAAATTCTGTCTCAAAATCTGGCAGAAAACCCAAAGAGATTCTGGTCATACATAAAGCACACCAGTGGCAAGACTCAGTCAATGCCTTCACTGTGTGATAACAATGGTGAAGTCACTGATGACAGTGCCACCAAAGCAGAGTTAATAGAACACAGTTTTCCAAAACTGCTTCACCAAAGAAGACAAAGTAAATATTCCTGAATTCCAATCAAGAACAACTGCCAAGATGAGAAACATATAAATAAATATCCTCGGTGTAACAAAGCAGCTTAAATCACTTAATAAAGGCTAGGCCTCCGGTCCAGATTGTATACCAGTCAGGTTCCTCTCAGAGTATGTTGATAAAATAGCTCCATACTTAGCAATTATATACAACCACTCGCTCACAGAAAGATCTGTACCTAAAGACTGGAAAATTGCTCAAGTCACACCAAAACCCAAAAAGGGAAGTAGGAGTAATCCACTGAATTACAGGCCTATATCACTAACATAGATTTGCAGTAGGGTTTTAGAACATATACTGTATTCGTACATTATGAAGTACCTCGAAGAAAACGATTTATTGACATATAGTCAGCACGAATTCAGAAAATATCATTCTTGTAAAACACAACTAGCTCTTTATACTCATGAAGTAATAAGTTCTATCAACAGGGAATGTCAAATTGATTCCATATTTTTAGATTTCCAGAAGGCTTTTGACACCATTTCTCACAAGCATCTTCTAACCAAACTGCATGCCTATGGAGTATCACCTCAGATGTATGACTGGATTCATGATTTCCTGTCACAAAGGTCGCAGTTCATAGCAATAGACAGAAAGTCATCGAGTAAAACAGAAGTAATATCTGGCGTTCCCTAAGGAAGAGTTATAGGCTCTCTATTGTTCCTGATCTATATTAACAACATAGGAGACAATCTGAGTAGCCATCTTCAATTGTTTGCAGATGATTCTGTCATTTACCATCTTTTAAAGTCATCATATGATCAAAACGACTTGCAAAATGATTTACATAAGATATCTGTATGGTGCAAAAAGTGGCAATTGACCCTGAATAAAGAAAAGTACTAAAATAAATCAGCTAAATTTCGATTACGCAATAAGTCACACAAATCTGAGGGCTGTAAATTCAACTAAATACTTAGGGATTACAATTACAAATAACCTAAACTGGAACGATCACATAGAGAATATCATGGTTAGAGCAAACCAAAGACTGCGATTCATTGGCAGAACACTTAGAAGGTGCAACAGGTCTACCAAAGAGACTGCTTACACTACACTTGTTCACCCTATTCTGGAGTATTGCTGTGCAGTGTGGGATCGGCATCAGGTGGGACTGACGGATGACATCAAAAAAGTACAAAGAAGGGCAGCTCGTTTTGTATTATCATGGAATAGGGGATATAGTGTCACAGACATGATACATGAATTGGAGTGGCAATCATTAAAACAAAGGTGTTTTTCCTTGTGACGGGATATTCTCATGAAATTCCAATCATCAGTTTTCTCCTCTGATTGCAAAGACATTCTGTTGGCACCCACCTGCATAAGGAGAAATGATCATCATGATAAAATAAGAGAAATCAGAGCTTGCACAGAAAAATTTAAGTGCTCGTTTTTCCCATGTGCTGTTCGAGAGTGGAACGGTAGAGACAAAGCATGAAGGTGGTTCATTGAACCCTCTGCCAGGTACTTTATTGTGAATAGCAGAATAATCACATAGATGTAGATGTAGATGTAGAATTAAGTGACAACTGGTTGCAAGCCCAAAAATTTTAAAATTTATGATGTAGAATAGTTCAGCAGAAAATTTTCCAAACTCTATATCTCTATTTGTTTTAGTTACATTTTTAAATCTGCAGAAAGCAGTTCACAAATAATTTTACACACCTTTTTTCGGTTGAAAAGTAGTCCAATAGCAGAGCCATAATAAAAGAGAAACATTTCTTTGCTAAGCCATGAAATGGATGGCAACATATTACTGCTATTCGTGAGGCAACCATTTGAGTACAATTGAAATTGAAATTCCTGAAGATCTGAAATACAAAGCTTCAGGATTTTCTATGGAAAAGCTATTGGTGCATATATTTATATCATCAGTTCCCCTAGCCAGAACTGTTACAGATGTGTTTAGGCAAATTTACCTGTATCAAATTAAAATTTTTTGCTACTGAAAACATTCTCTATCACATTCATGTTTATGTTGCCAATAGCTACACAGCCTATTTGATGAGTATTTACTATTTACATAAATTATCAGGCTTGTAGGTTTGGTTAAGACAATATTTACTTGAAGAATTCTGATTTCTATGTTAAGGGCAAACATTATTGATTTTAGTGTTCCTAGGAAAACTGAAAATTTTTGGTTCAGTTTGTAACACAAAATTGTAATTGACATTAATATCATAACATAAAGTAATGATATGAATATAATAGAGGGAAACATTCCACGTGGGAAAAATATATCTAAAAACAAAGATGATGTAACTTACCAAACGAAAGCGTTGGCATGTTGATAGAAGCAAACAAACACAAACACACACACAAAATTCAAGCTTTCGCAACCAACGGTTGTTTCATCAGGAAAGAGGGAAGGAGAGGGAAAGACGAAAGGATGTGGGTTTTAAGAGAGAGGGTAAGGAGTCATTCCAATCCTGGGAGCGGAAAGACTTACGTTAGGGGGAAAAAAGGACAGGTATACACTCGCACACAAACACATATCCATCCGCACATATACAGACACAAGCAGACATTTGTAAAGGCAAAGAGTTTGGGCAGAGATGTCAGTCGAGGCGGAAGTACAGAGGCAAAGATGCTGTCAAATGACAGGTGAGGTATGAGAGGCGGCAACTAGAAATTAGCAGAGGTTGAGGCCTGGTGGGTAATGGAAAGAGAGGATATACTGAAGGGCAAGTTCCCATCTCCGGAGTTCTGACAGGTTGGTGTTAGTGGGAAGTATCCAGATAACCCAGACGGTGTAACACTGTGCCAAGATGTGCTGGCCGTGCACCAAGGCATGTTTAGCCACAGGTTGATCCTCATTACCAACAAACACTGTCTGCCTATGTCCATTCATGCAAATGGACAGTTTGTTGCTGGTCATTCCCACATAGAAAGCTTCACAGTGTAGGCAGGTCAGTCGGTAAATCACGTGGGTGCTTTCATACGTGGCTATGCCTTTGATCGTGTACACCTTCCGGGTTACAGGACTTGAGTAGGTGGTGGTGGGAGGGTGCAAGGGACAGATTTTACACCGGGGGCAGTTACAAGGGTAGGAGCCAGAGGGTAGGGAAGGTGGTTTGGGATTTCATAGGGATGAACCAAGAGGCTACGAAGGTTAGGTGGACGGCGGAAAGACACTCTTGGTGGAGTGGGGAGGATTTAATGAAGGATGGATCTCATTTCAGGGCAGGACTTGAGGAAGTCGTATCCCTGCTGGAGAGCCACATTCAGAGTCTGATCCAGTCCCAGAAAGTATCCTGTCACAAGTGGGGCACTTTTGGGGTTGGAATGACTCCTTACCCTCTCCCTTAAAACCCACATCCTTTCGTCTTTCCCTCTCCTTCCCTCTTTCCTGATGAAGCAACCGTTGGTTGCAAAAGCTTGAATTTTGTGTGTGTGTTTGTGTTTGTTTGTGTGTCTATCAACATGCCAACACTTTTGTTTGGCAAGTTACATCATCTTTGTTTTTAGATATAACATAAAGTAAACATTTTAAAATGATCTGGAGTGCTTTTTTCTTCTAATCTCATTGAACATATCAATGGATGATGCCATACTGTTGAGACACTTCATTACACCTACATACAAATGATCTGCCATGAGCTGTGAGTACAGAATCTCTAAGTGACACGTCACGTGGGTCAACCAAGTGGCTGTGAGCTTACCTGCACTTCTGTTTGAAAGCTAATGTATTCCTTTCCACGTGACTGAAATATTGGCTATGACTCTGCACTATACTGATTATTCTTTGGGTTGTTTGTGCTATAACTGTGACTGCTTGGGATCTGAGTAAAGTGACATTTGACCTACCAGTATTAAGTTCTACTTTGGTGGACTGTGAAACCATTTGGTCAAGTGATTGATTTCTGCCTTCATCATCGATATTATGGCTCAGTGTATTCAACAAAGTATTAATGAGTGACATCTGTGATATAAACTGGAAACTATAAACAAAATAGCATTTCACTTAAAACTTCTAGGTTAATAGGCCATGGTCAATGTATAAAACTTTCTCCTAACATTTCCTCTTTGACTGTGGGAGACATCTTCAGAGGTGAAATGGTGAACTGAAATCACAACTCAAGGGGGCAACAAATATATGTGTAGTATAGAGGGCACCACAGTCCATCACATGATGTTGGCTACAAGATTATCTCTGGTAATACAAACATTCTCAACTGAAAGTAATTGATGGTCATTCTACTGTTGCAATGTTGACACCCAAATTTTATCTCATTTCTGTTAAAAGTATTATGGTCTTATAAATCTCAATAGCCTTTCTATACACACATGCATGATAATGCAATGTTTTCAATATGATAATAATCTCTCATGAATTTTATTTCACGATCACCCTCTTGGTAAATATGTTCCAGTAGATATGATTTATTCGCATCGCCCAGGCGGCAATTCCTCTTGTGTTCAACCAGACAGATGATAACACTTCATTATTTTCAATCAAGAATGTTTGCTTTACCAGAGATAATCTCATAGCCAATGTCATGTGATGGACTGTGGTGGCCTCTACACTGACCATATATTCAGTGCTCTCTTGAGTTCTGGTTGCAGTTTGCCACTTTACCTCTGCAGATGTCTTCCGCAGTCAGAGAGGAAGTTCTAGGAGAAAGTTTTATACATCAAACATGGTCTACTAGCCCAGAAGTTTTAAGTGATGTCAGTATCAGCCATGGAAGCTTACAATGTATGATCAAAATAGGATTTTCAAACCTAATTTTGCAAAGTTTGAAATTAGTGAGTACTACCAATTCTGACTTATGGCATAAGTGAAATGGTTCAAAAGCTGGAGATTCCTCACTGAGAAACAATCAGAAATGTGATTTTGGCATTATTAGAAAAAACAGTAATGCTAACAAAAGAATCAGGGGAAAAACTGGAGTGAAAGACTTAATTATGACTTGGAGATGGGCAGGAGAATGGATGCTAGATGTACAAAGGAAGTTTTTGCTGGATACTAAGTGAGTAAAAAAAAAAAAAAAAGACTGAGAGGATAATGAAGGATTGGTAAATGACATTAGAAACCAAGTAGGATCAGCTGAGATGAATATTGCTGAAGAGTATACAGAATGTAACAGTCTACTGGAAGCATTTATAGACTAGCTAATCTGAAATGCGTGATGATGGTGGCAGTGATGATGATGAACTCAATACATAATAAAATTTCTTTGGTTCAAACCTTGTTTTAGTATTAAATTTTTCATTCCCTTATGTTCAACACATAATCTAGAAAACAGCATACAAACAATAAGTTAAAAATTTCACAGGTGAGCAAGATGTGGGGCTTCAGGGGCTAAAGCAAGAGTCATCCACACAAATATTATAAATGAAAAAGCGTATTTGTCATTTATCTTTGACAACTAGACTGCTCAACTGATTTCGATGAAATTTGGTATGGAGGTTGATTGAACCCTGAGGAAGAACAAAGGCTGCTTTTGAAAGTGTGTAGTGCGAGATATTTATTGATTTTAATAATGTCACGTGAATTAGGGAAAAATATTTACTCTTTGAAAAAGCTATTTACTCTTTGACTTTGGAAATATATCATATTTTGAAAATGCTTTTATTGGTTGATATGTTCTACATAATACAATTCAGTGTAATTAATACAATGACTATACAATCCTGAACATGTCTAATCCATTCTTCAGTGATAATATCATTAAATGTGAAAGTAACTCTGTTACATTTTCATGATTAAACCACTGAGCCAGTTCTGAAGAAATTTTGTATGGAGGTAGATTTACTTTACTTTTCATAGTCTACTTTAGGATCGAGATGTGGTTTGGGGGCATGGGGGGTGGGGTGGAGGGGAGAGGAGACTCATCCACTAAGAGGAACACTGAATGGAATGGAACATCTTTTTTATTAGTTAACATAAAGCATGTTAAAAATTATAAAATTTGTTGTATAACGTACACATTTTAGAATGTATAGCTACTTCAATATTACAATGCATGGATGAATGGTCCTGCGTACGCCCCTCCACATGCATCACTCAGCAGTGATGCTGCATGTACTGCTCCACTGTGTGTTGTAGGAGTGGGGCTTCACATCACAAACTATGGTTACCCAAACATACAGAAATGTGACAGCAGCTGATGTTATTGCATGTACAACAGCTTACACACTCACAATCACTCATCTTAGTGCAACTATTGACATGCAAGAACAGCCATGGGTAACAGCTAGTATTTTGTAATTTCATCATAAAGATAATTTATTAAAGATACACTTAAACCTTGAAATAGTGGACACCATTATAAGTATAATAGTAAGTGAAAAAAGGACTTTTAGGATTACTAAGATGCAACTAAATGTGTAAAACAGGTCTACATAAATTTAGTTTTTTGTAAATGTATGAATTATATTTGTTTTTATCTTCATCTATTAATTTCTCCATCACTAATTACTATTATTAGTGATGTCAAATAATTTTGTGTTTAGAATTACATTATGAAATAACATGTGTTTAATACGTAGTGACTGTTGTGACTAAGAGCGAGAAATAAACTATCCATCTAGCAATAGCCTTTTACATATTTAAGCAGCCTATTTACAAAACTATTGTACACTATAGATAAATTGAATGAGGTAACCCTGTTTTAAACTGACAGGCCTTATATTTGGAAGGGTGGAGGGTCCAGCCTTCGTCCTGTCATCCTGACTCAGGTTTTCCTTGGTTTCCCTAAATAATTTTTAAGGCAAATGCCAGGATGGTTCCTACATTAAGGTTGCACCTGATTGCCCATCCCATCCTTGTCAGATTAGACCTATAAATATGTAAATACCTGTACTTGTGAATTATGATATTTTTGTTGTTCTTAAATTTTAATACCATTCTTTCTGCCATCTTCCTTCTACAGCATCTAGTTCTTATAATCTGATCAATGGTAACAAACTTTACATAACAAGTAGCTGATGGATTTGTGATGCTCACATTCTTACTTTTCTTATAAAAATGCTCTCTAGTTGAAGAAATATTTTTGTCCCACTAAACAAGTATCACTTACATTAACAAAGTGACGAAATAGTATGTAACAGACATGAATTGGATATTGCTTGGTAACTACCTCTAATCCTTTAGTAAAGCCAGAACTGTCCTTAGATATGGTGAGTTCAACAGCACCAAATTTACTCAGCTCTTGAGCTGCTCCAGGAATTGAAAATGGTGAAAAGAGTATTTTGGCAGTGGCTCTTGGCCAGGAGGCAGCATCCCACAGACGTATTCCAAATGTTAGATTTACAGTTTTCAATGGCAATGTCTTATTTGGCTGAGAAAGATCCGTGAACTGAGTGAACTCATTTGTTTCAGCTGTGAATTCCAACCAATCTGAAACAAATAGTATTAAAAAATTGTTTGTAGAAACATTTAGTCTACAAACCCTCCAGTAAAAGAATTAAATATGGATGAAGTTTCTATTAAAATATTATAAAAAATTGAATCATTTGAAACATGTTGCACACTAAAACTTCAGTATGATTACAAAATAATTATGTATAATGTAACTGGATAAATAAAAAAATCTACTCACCAAGCGGCAGCAGGAGAACACACACGTAAAAGTAGGTTATACTTACACAAGCTTTCGGAGCCAGTGGCTTGCAGATAGATTGAAGGGGAAAGAAGAGGGGTGAAGGAAAAGGACTAGACAAATTAAGGCAAACAGGTAGATTTCAGAAAAGTCACCTAGAACCATGAATCAGGGAGACTTACTGGATGGGATGAGATGGGAAGACTTCACCATGCCATCAAAAATCATGTATCAGGCACACAAAACTATAAATTCCAAGAATAGGTCATTGATCCCACTGAATTCGGGATGGATGGGGAAGGGAGTCAGCCATGCCCTTTCAAAGAAAGCATTCCATCATTTGCCTAAAGTGATTTAGGAAAATCACAGGAAACCTAAATCACAATGGCTGAATGCAGGTTTGAACTGTCATCCTCCTGAATGTGAGTCAGTGTGCTAACCACTGTGCCCCTCACTCAGTTACCTTGGATTTGAAACAAATATTACAGAGCATATCCTAAAATGAAATGAGATGAATTATGTGCTTGCACGGAAAAAACAGTATCCAACATTGTAAATAGTAGCACAATTTGGCTGTACGTTCATGTGATGGTTCTTGATCAACTTAAGTTATTATAGGAATCAGACTGAGCAAAAGAATAGTATGTATGTTCTTCACTGCAAACAAACACACTGCCATAATCACACATGAAGTAAATGGAACAATAATATTTTCAGCAGAACCCAGGAGAAGTGCCCACAGGAAAATCTGTTTGAGCTCTCATGCAATCAAGCAATGCACCTGCTCACAAGGGTGCCAGAGCTGAAGTATCCATTGTGAGCTGTTGAATCAAGACACTTCCACACACACCTTACAACTCACTTATAGCACTGAGTGAGTTTTCTCTGTTCTCAGAAGTGGAAAGAACTGTCTATATTCAATTTCAGCAGCACCAGAACTGTCTGCCTCTGCCTTGGAAGTGTTCCTGATGATATTTCACTGGGAGGTGTATTGTACTTTACCAAGCAGTTTAAGAAAATGCACCAGGAGCATAAAGCTTAAAGGATATAATTTGAGAACATGTGCAACTATGTTTCTAGAACGTCAGTAATTTGTATCGCTTTCTCAAAACCTTAACAGTTATCTTTGAATCAAACAACCAACAAATATCAAGTATGATACTAACCAACATCTTTGCAGAACGGAATTTCACAGGGTGCCCTTATTGCAGGACTTCCATCGCCACGATCCAGCGGGCACCAGGGACCTCTCGGATTACCATCAGGATTACGACAGAAGCGACCAGCACTTGATCGTGAGCCCTCAGGAAACAGTCGATCAGCAAACCTTCCCTCAGGAAATAGCTCACGATCAGTCCATTTAGAGCACTTGCCACTGTCTCCAGAAAATGGTTTCTTAACATTTCCAGAATAGTCTATGCCAAGACCACTCATTTTACAATCTAGAAATTAAGTCAGTATAATCAAGAACAAAGAAGCTATTTATTTTCATTTACATCTTTAATCTTACATATTGACACATATATAAGATATTATTTATAATGTTTAATAAATGAGAGAAAATAAATAACAGTAATTACATATATTAACAATATTATGAAAATAACAGATTGCTACTCACAGACACAGCACAGACACTGATTCACAGACACATCAAAAAGACTGTCAAATAGGTAAACATTCACATGCACATGACCACTGTCTCTGCCTGCCGAGGCCTTTTGGCTGAAAGATTACTTGTTTGACAGTATTTTTGCTGCATCTATCTATGACTCAACATCTCTGCTATATGGTGAGCAGCAATCTGTTCTGTTAATAATATTGTCATTATTCCGTCCTGAATTTTCCATTGTTTAATTACATGTATTAATATTATGTAGAAGTGCATTGGGAAAAAATGGTCACTGTAGCCTTGATATGTGTCCACCTGCATGAGCCTCAATAACAATTGCAATTTGCTGCTACCTAAACTGTGTAAAGTTCAGATTGTAAGAGACATAAATGCCCACCCATTTCTTCCAAAAGTAGTAGTGTATGCTGGTCAGAGCAAACAGTTTGCATCTCTGCACATCCAGGCAGACCCAGGTATCCTCAATGTCACTTATACAGATTGGTTTCATATGTATAATTAACACTTACCATAATTAACATTAAGAGGGAATTTTATTTGCCCGAGAAGGTAAATGTCTACAGTCCCCTGCAATCCACTGACATCTCTTCAACCCCCAAAAATTAGGAAGTTTGTGGGAAGTATGATGAAAAGAGACTTGCATGAAACTCTTTACCAAGGCCTGTGGGTTGCGATTCCTTTGGCCTATGGGTTGCGATTCCTCTTAGATGAACAACTAAGAGCAACTGCAATTCATGAATGGGTTGTAAAGTACCTATGATGATGTTTTTAGCTATTTTGCCTTGTAGCAAAGCTGTTTTTGGTAATGTCTGTGGTTCCAGTCTGTCATAATCATCTTTCAGCTGGAAATCAGATGTTAATTTGTAACACTCCATGCTATCTGCAACAATTAGTAAATCCGTAGGACAATGTATTGTGATACACCAGTGAACATTGCCATTTCCTTTATAAGATACCTTTCGGTGAGCCCTGAGTCAATCAGCACTATATGCCCTCAATGGATATTTTAAACACTAAGCTTCATTGTTTTCCATATATCTCACATAAAGAAGAACCTTCATGTACATGTAATGAATGAAATATACATTGAGAAAATAAGCAGCTATTAGAAATAGCACTAACAATTAAATGTTGTTAAGCTCCTATAAACTATTTCTGTTTACTCAAGCTATATTTAACATGATAAAATTTAATGGAAAGTCCCTACTTTGGGGACAAAATAAGAACAAGAAGAAGAATGAAAGGAAGAATAAGCTGATGCATCCTAAGTTATAATAAACAGTTTTTCTATACATGTAACAGGAATCTTTAGTTTTTGGATTTGGAAAATAAAATGTTTTGTATAATGTCAATATGGTAAATTATTAACTTCCTTTTCCATTTACAGAGATTTTCGATTCCTTGCTTCATGACAGACAGGAGCTTGTTTAAGAACTTTCAACTGTATCACAAAACCCTACTCTGAACTTTAAACAGAATCACTACCTACACACACTGCCTGACAAACAAGTGAAGCATTGACAAGACACTCTGCATGTCAATGTAGAATGTACGCACCATCAACAGGTATGTAAATGGTTAGAGATGCAATTCTCTGTGACAGATAGAATGGCCACAAGTGTATGTTAGTGTTGTTCATGTTTAGTGTTGTTATCAGACCTGGTATGGTGTATAAGAGGCTTGAGCAGCATCAGATGGTGGTTGATTACTATGAACGACCCAGAGATGACACTTATTTGAGAGACAGTATTATCAGCACCTGAATGACTTTGAATGGGCTTCATTGTTGGTCTCCATTTTGCCACCTGGTCAAATTGTGCAATATCCAGATTTGTGGGGCATTCAGATGTGACAGAAGCCTGACATTGGACTGCACAGGAATCTAAGGATGGGCATACTTGTCATCAAGGTTTCAGTCAACCATGTCTAACCACAACAAAGGAGGATTGCTCTAATGAGCACAAAGCACATAATAACACCTTCACATCTGCACCTGTGATTTCAGAACAAGCAATGGCCTCCCTGCAACTTCCTGTGTTATCACACAAAATTGGTCAGAGACTAGTAACAGCCAGATAAGGGAATTATCATCTCATGCCTAAGTTTCCTTTACCACCACAATACGAAAACCTGCATTTGGAGTGAGGTCATGACTAGGAAGCATGCACTGCTGATGAATAGCTTCACATTACATCCAGCAATGAATTGTGTTTCTGCACTGCCCCAGATGAACACCATCAATAAGTATGATGGTGACCTGGGGAGAGATCTCCTTCTTCCAATATTTTGGAGAAGGATAACAATATTACACCTGGTGGGGAGTTATCAGATCATGGCTAGTAGCAATTTAGGGACCTGTGACAGTACAACAGTACACTACATACATCCTGTGTCCCCATGTGTTACTTCTCATGTGACAGTATTGTGGTGCCATTTCTCAAGAGGTTAATGCTTGTCCACACATGGTAGATATCTCTTAATGCTTGTCCACACATGGTAGATATCTCTATAAACTATCTGATGTCGAACCTGATAGAACACATGGGGGACCAAATCAGATGTCTACCCTGCCCTGTATCAGCATCCAGGATATTCAGATTGCTTCAGAAGAGGATACAAAGATTTTATGAGATCCTCCAAAGCGAATCAGTGCATGCATACAGGCCAAAGAAGGCGCAAAATTATATTGAGAAAAGGGCTCATACTGCCAACTTCTTAGTAAATTTGGCTCGATTTAGTAATAATTGAAATAACATCACAAACCTCCTCAACCTGTGAAGTTTCACTTTGCTTCCTCCTTCCCTTCTGGGCACTTCACTCTTTCTTGTCAGGCAGTGTAAATACCTTTCTGACTTAGCTTTTATCTGTGCAGACAATTCAGTAGAAAATTATTTTTATTAGAAGTGACCACTATCATTACAGAGTACATTTATTAGAAGGGAGCATTAGAATGTCAAACTCCTTGAAGATGTCTCTGTCAAAGGCACCTCTATTAATTGAACCTGGTAAGGGCCCCTGAATGATGAGCAGTACCAAAGAGTCAGTTGAATAAGTGTTTAGTAAGCAATTTCTTTCATGGATGAATTATATTTGCTTAGCAGTCTTCCAATAGATGTCCACCTGATATCTGCTTTACCTACTGTATGTTTTATGTGGTCATTCCACTTTAGATCAGTCAAGATGTTACTATTTCCTTTGGTTTATTTGCCATTTTCTCTTATTTATTATCTTGTGGGGCTCCACTTTTTAGTGTCAATGGCCTTGTTGCATTGGTAACAATGGTAGTGGTCAGATTACTGAAGTTAAGTGCTGTGAGGCTTGGCTAGCGATTGGATGGTGACCATCCAGATCTGTGAAGTGCAATCGGCAAGTGGTGTAAACTCACCTCTTGTGAGGCCAATTGAGGAGCCACTTGAACTGAGATGTAGTGGCTCCAGTCAGGAAAACTGATAACAGCTGGAAGACTGGTATGTTGACCACATGGCCCTCCACATACGCATCCAATGACGCCTATTGACTGAGATTGGTCAGTTAGCCAGTTGGTATCACTGGGACTTCTGAGGCCTGATCAGACAGAGTTTGTTCCAATGATAGTACTGGTTGATATGATATTTTTCTTTCCATTATTAATGTAAGACTTCAATGCAAGAGGGATTTCATTAATTCCACATGAATAAAATTTTCGTTTCCCATGCAGAATTTATGGATAATCTTTTTTAACACTGTGTGGACTTCACTTGTAAAATCATGAATTACTTTATCTGCAGTTGTTCCTTTACCAATGCCAAATTAAGGTGCACTTACCAAGTTATACTGTGAAAAATGTGTTAGTATTTTACTGTAGCATTATAATGTGTACTAAATTCTCAAAATTTTTTGGAAACATTGGAAGAATTGAAATGGATTTGCAATTAGAGTCAATTTAGATCATAACTGTAGTTATAAAATTGAGGATGACATCATGCACAATGCTGAGAAAGTTCCTCACACTAATGTGAATGTCACTCTTGAGTGGTATGATACGCACTGGATGAAGTGTTCTATGGGACATGTTAATGCAGATCTTGTGAAACTTCTGAGGGAAGAGGGATGTTCACACACGGGTGTGACTGATGCAACGCCCCTCAATTGGCCCCATCATGTGCAGTATGGTTTGCATCTGAATGCTTCTGGTAAGGGGTTACTTGCACAGATAATTTCCAGACTCATCCAGTCCCACCATAGAAGCTTCCATCCTAATCCAGTGATTTCTTATGTCTTCACAAGTCCTTCTTTAGACTAAATTTATTTGAAACACAAAGATGTAAAAATAAATGTTGTTGCAGTTGGAACAGCTACTAGTACAACAGAATAGAGGAGCTTTGACAATGTCACAGGTTGTACAGATAATGTGTTTACTGCCTTCCATCACATCATCAGAAGTCTCATAAATAAAAGAATAAACTTCTCATATTCATCCAAAAAAATAAAAAACAAACACACTTGACTATATCATAACATCACATGGAAGTCGATGAAAATTGACAGATGTCTTTGGATGGATACAAGCTAATATCACACTACTGTAGAACTAACAAAAAGAAAGGGGGAGTGGCCACACAAATACAAAGAAATGGGTTCAGTCCCAGCCCCTTCAGGTTAACAAATGTTGTGATGAACAACATTTTGTATAGTGTGCCACAATCATGGATGAGGAAAGCACAGGCTTATAGTACTAAATCAAACAATGGAAAATCCAGGATGAAATAATGATAATATTATGAAAAGGGTAGATTGCTACCCACCATATAGAGGAGATGTTGAGTTCCCAACAGCACAACAAAAAGTCCGCTGAATATGTGAGCTTTTGGCTGAAGGGCATTCTTCTAAAGTTGACAACACACACACACACACACACACACACACACACACACACACACACACACACACACACACACATTCATGCAAGCACAGCTCACATACACACATGACCACTATCTCTAACCAAAGAGGCACAGGCATTGGTCATACATGTGTGGGCTGTGCTTGCATACATCTATGACCACTGTCTGAGCTTCTTTGGCAAGAGATAGTGGTCATGTGTATGTTAGTTGTGCTTACATGAATGTTTGTGTGTTGTCTACTTTAGAAGAAGGCCTTTTGTCCAAAAGCTCACATGTTTAGCATGCTTTTGGTTGTGCCTGTCAGTGATTCAACATCTCTTCTATATGATTAGTAGCAATCTATTCTTTTCACAATACTGTCAAGCTTAGAGTACTGACAATTTACTTAGCAGTAGCAGGAAGTATCTCAAGTTTCATGAAGCAACTGGAAACAGTTTTAATAAGGTTGGTGACTTAGCTGGAGAATCATTATTTGTGGGGACTTTAATGTTTACTTTCCATCAGGTGATACTGACTGAGGGCACCTTAAGTTCTTGTGTCTAGCTTTTGGTTATTTTCCTCAGTAAAATTCTCTATGAGGATTGAAAGACATTGTGAAACAGCTAATGACAATTTGTTTTTGGACCCAGCAACTTAACAGCAGTTTAGCTGTAAAACCAATAGTCAGTGGTTTACATGGTCATGATAGTCAAACATCAACAATAAACATTACTGACTAGTTAGTTACAAATCATAGAATAAAAGTATCATGTTGCAGGATGATAAACAATTACTCAATCACAGTGTTTAGAGAGAAATTATTGCAAGAACACTGGGAAGACATTTATAAATTAGAAAGGTTTGCAGGATATTTTAACTCTTTCTCTGTTTCTAAAGCAATCAGTCATTTTTCCTGTCGAACAAATAAGTCCCAAATTGAACAGAAACAAGGATAACAAGTGGGTAACTCTTGAGATTAAAGACTCTTGCACTAGAAAAAGAGAGCTATACATAATTCAGGCAACAAGTTGTACTCAAGCTCTGGAACACCATTACCACCAGTACTGCAAAATCCTCCAGTCTGTCATTAAAAAATAAAAACTAATGTAACATGATCAAAAGAAAAACACTAAAAGAATAAGGTGAAAATTATTTAGAACATTATAAACAACAAACAAACAATCAAAAATTACCCAAATTAAACTGAGACCCTAAAGTAACCTCTGGCAGCAATGGCGACACTTTTAAATCATAGCCCACCAAATTCAATGATTTCTTCCTTGCAGTGGCTGCAAACATTGCATGCATAATAAATAACCAAAGACAAATGCATTAGATTTACTTGAATAGACACTGCACCCACCACCAACTGACATTAGTTTAAAAAATACATTCCCTATGGGGATCACGAATGTTCATCAGATCATTAATAAGTATTAAATTCTGTAGCTAGGAGGGTGCTTCTAGCAGAATATTAAAATTTTGTGCTGATCTGATAGGGTTATCCCCAAGGTGTCTTTGTGATAGAGCAATGATATGGGACATATTTCCTGACAGACTTAAATAAGCTGTAGTAACATCCATCTACAAAACTGGAGATAAGTAAATCACCTCTAGTTAGCTATATCATTCCTTTCACTATTTTCAAAAGCTTTTGAGAAAGTGCCCTACGATATCATACTGACTCATTCAAATGAGCAGAACTGATTAACAGCTTCTGAGTTTGGCTTTCCTAAAGGACTCTCTAAACAGAAAGCAATACAGTGACCTCAAAAATGAAGTGCTAGCAGAGATAAACAAGAAAATTATCCTGTTGGTAAATTCTGTGACAGTACCAAAGCCACTGCATAGGCTACAAAATTCTACTTGGCAAACTAAAATGTTATGACATTACTGACATGCCTCTTACATGGATGGAATATTACTTTCCTAAGAGAAAGCAGACTGTGTTTCAGGCATAAAACAAACTTCAGAATGGGAGAAGATACCATGGGGCAAGCCACTCTTGTTTCTTACCTACGTAAATGAGCTTACAATGGTCTTAAAGGGTGTTCCAGAAAGTCTGAAGTTTGCTGATGAACCAGCATAATAATCAAGGGCGCAAACTCACTGTTATAAGATACAGCTTGGATGATAGCTTAAGAGTCTTACAAGTGGTTCACAACTAACAATTTAAGTCTTACTCTAATGAAGATCCATATTATCAAACAATGGAAAATCCAGGATATAATAACAACAACATTGAAGTGATAGATCACTAACTGCCACAAAGAGGATGCATGAAAAAGAATGCTTGAATGAAAAAGAATGCTTGAATGAAAAAGTATGCTTGAATGAAAAAGAATGCTTGAAATATTTTCAGCTTTTGGAAAGCGCTTCTTCAGAAGAAAAAAACTCTCACACTTTCACACTAGCTTATCGTTTACATAGAGACTCATATCTACACCTTTATCTACATCTACATACATACTCCACAAGCCATTGTATGGCACATGGCAGAGGGTACCTTGTACCATTACTACTCTTTTCCTTTCCTGTTCCATTTGTAAACAAAGAGAGGGAAAATCCACCATGAGAGCCCTAATTTCTCTTATCTTTGTAGTCCTTGCATGAAATATATGTTGGTAACAGTAGAATCATTCTGCAGTCATTTTCAAATGGTGGTTCTCTAAATTTTCCCAATCGTATTTTGTGAATAGAACATCCTCCCTCCGGGGATTCCCACTTGACTTCCTGATGCATCTCCGTAATACTTGCATATTGATCAAACCTACTGGTAACATATCTGGCAGCATGCCTCTGAATTGCTTTGATATCTTCCTTTGATCTGACCTGATGACGATACCAAACACTACAGCCATACTCAAGAATGCGTTGCAATAGTATTCTGTATATGGTCTCCTTTACAGATGACCTACACTTTCCTATTATTTCCCCAATAAACTAACGTCAAACATTTGCCTTCCCTACTATCATCCTCATGTGCTTGCTCCATTTCATATCAGTTTGCCAAGATGTTCACTTCACTTGACTATATCAAGCAACATGCTACAATGCTGTATTTGAACATTACAGTTCTGTTTTTTTCTCTACTGATCTCCATTAACTTACATTTTTCTACATTTAGAGCAAGCTTCCATTCATTACATCTACTAGAAATTTTGTCTGAATCCTCCTACAGTCACTCATTGATGACGCCTTCCATGTATGCAGCACCATCAGCAAACAGATGCAGATTACTGCTCCCTTGCTTGTCAGATCATTTACACACATAGAGAATAAGAGAGGGCCGGAGGGGTATCTGTTGAGAGGCCAGACAAATGTGTGGTTCCTGAAGAGGGGCAGCAGCCTTTTCAGTAGTTGCACAGGCAACAGTCTGGATGATTGACTGATCTGGCCTTGTAACACTAACCAAAACGGCCTTGTTGTGCTGTTACTGCGAATGGCTGAAAGCAAGGGGAAACTACAGCAATAATTTTTCCCGATGGCATGCAGCTATACTGTATGGTTAAATCATGATGGCGTCCTGTTTGGTAAAATATTCCGGAGGTAAAATAGTCCCCCATTCGGATATCCGGGCGGGGACTACTCAAGAGGATGTCGTTATCAGGAGAAAGAAAACTAACGTGCAATGTCAGATCCCTTAAGCGAGCAGGTAGGTTACAAAATTCAAAAAGGGAAATGGATAGGTTAAAGTTAGATATAGTGGGAATTAGTGAAGTTCGGTGGCAGGAGGAACAAGACTTTTGGTCAGGTGAAAATCAAATAGGGGTAATGCAGGAGTAGGTTTAACAATGAATAAAAAAATGGGAGTGCGGGTAAGCTACTACAAACAGCACAGTGAATGCATTATTGTGACCAAGATAGACATGAAGCCCATGCCTACTACAGTAGTACAAGTTTATATGCCAACTAGCTCTGCAGATGATGAAGAAATTGATGAAATGTATGATGAGACAAAAGAAATTATTCAAGTAGTGAAGGGAGATGAAAATTTAATAGTCATGGGTGACTGGAATTCGATAGTAGGAAAAGGAAGAGAAGTAAATGTAGTAGGTGAATATGGAATGGGAGTAAGGAATGGAAGAAGAAGCCATCTGGTCGAATTTTGCACAGAGCATAACCTAACATAGCTGACACTTTTTTCAGGAATAATGAAAGAAGGTTGTATACATGGAAGAAGCCTGGAGATACTGGAAGGCCTCAGATAGATTATAGAATGCTAAGACAGAGATTCAGGAACCAGGTTTTAAATTGTAAGACATTTCCAGGGGCTGATGCGTATTCTGACAACCATCTATCGGTTATGAACTGTAGATTAAAACTGAAGAAACTGCAAAAAAGTGGGAATTTGAGGAGATGGGACCTGGATAAGGTGAAAGAGTCAGAGGTTGTAGAGAGTTTCAGGGAGAGCATTAGGGAATGATTGACTAGAATGGGGGAAAGAAATACAGTAAAAGAAGAATGGGTACCTCTGAGGGATGAAGTAGTGAAGGCAGCAGAGGATCAAGTAGGTAACAAGACGAGGGCTAGTAGAAATCCTTGGGTAACAGAAGAAATATTGAATTTAATTGATGAAAGGAGAAAATAAAAAAAAATGCAGTAAATGAAGCAGGCAAAAAGGAATACAAACGTCTCAAAAATGAGATCAGGGGACTGATGACCATAGATCTTAAGTCCCATAGTGCTCAGAGCCGTTTGAGATCGACAGGAAGTGCAAAATGGCTATGCAGGGATGGCTAGAGGACAAATGTAAAGATGTAGAGACTTACCTCACTAGGGGCAAGATACATACTGCCTACAGGAAAATTAAAGAGACCTTTGGAGAAAAGAGAGCCACTTGTATGAATGTCAAGAGCTCAGATAGAAACTCTGTTCTAAGCAAAGAAGGGAAAGCAGAAAGGTGGAAGGAGTATATAGAAGGTCTATACGAGGGTGATGTACTTGAGGACACTATTATGGCAATGGAAGAGGATGTAGATGAAGATGAAATGGGAGATACGATACTGCGTGAAGAGTTTGACAGAGCACTGAAAGACCTGAGTCGAAACAAGGCCCTGGGAGTAGACAATATTCCATTAGAACTACTGACGGCCTTGGGAGAGCCAGTCATGACAAAACTCTACCATCTGGTGAGCAAGATGTATGAGACCGGCGAAATACCTTCAGACTTCAAGAAGAATATAATAATTCCAATCTCAAAGAAAGCAAGTGTTGACAGATGTGAAAATTACCGAACTATCAGTTTAATAAGTCACAGCTGCAAAATACTAACGTGAATTCTTTACAGACGAATGGAAAAACTGGTAGAAGCCAACGTCGGGGAAGATCAGTTTGGATTCCATATAAATGTTGGAACACGTGAGGCAACACTGACCTTACAACTTATCTTAGAAGAAAGATTAAGGAAAGATAAACCTACATTTCTAGCATCTGTAGACTTAGAGAAAGCTTTTGACAATGTTGACTGGAATACTCTCTTTCAAATTCTAAAGGTGGCAGTGGTAAAATATAGGGAGCAAAAGGGAGTTATAAGAGTCGAGGGGCACAAAAGGGAAGCAGTGTTTGGGAAGGGAGTGAGACAGGGTTGTAGTTATTCAATCTGTATATTGAGCAAGCAGTAAAGGAAACAAAAGAAAAATTCGGAGTAGGTATTAAAATCCATGGAGAAGAAATAAAAACTTTAAGGTTCGCTGATGACATTGTTAATTCTGTCAGAGACAGCAAAGGACTTGGCAGAGCATTTGAATGGAATGGACAGTGTCTTGAAAGGAGGATATTAGATGAACATCAAGAAAAACAAAACACGGATAATGCAATGTAGTCGAATTAAGTCTGGTGATGATGAGGGAATTAAATTATGAAATGAGACACTTAAAGTAGTAAAGGAGTTTTGCTATTTGGGGAGCAAAATAACTGATGATGGTCAAAGTAGAGAGGATATAAAATGTAGACTGGCAATGGCAAGGAAAGCGTTTCTGAAGAAGAGAAATTTGTTAACATGGGGTATAGAATTAAGTGTCAGGAAGTCGTTTCTGAAAGTATTTGTATGGAGTGTAGCCATGTATGGAAGTGAAACATGGGTGGTAAATAGTTTGGACAAGAAGAGAATAGAAGCTCTCGAAATGTGGTGCTACAGAAGAATGCTGAAGATTAGATGGGTAGATCACATAACTAATGAGGAGGTATTGATTAGAACTGGGGAAAAGAGGAGTTTGTGGCATAACTTGACAAGAAGAAGGGACCGGTTGGTAGGACATCTTCTGAGGCATCAGGGGATCACAAATTTAGCATTGGAGGGCAGCATGGAGCGCAAAAATCGTAGTGGGAGACCAAGAGATGAATACACTAAGCAGATTCAGAAGGATGTAGGTTGCAGTAAGTACCGGGAATGAAGAAGCTTGCACAGGATAGAGTAGCATGGAGAGCTGCATCAAACCAGTCTCACGACTGAAGACCACAACAACGACATATCACACTTGCCTAGGGCACATCCAATCATATCCTAGTCTCTGATGAACACTCATCATCAAGGACAACATGCTGGACTGTATTACTTAAGAAGCCTTTGAGCCACTCATATATCTAAAAACCTAATCCATATTCTCAGACCTTCATTAACAGTCTGTTGTTGCACACTGTGTCAAATGCTTTGTGGAAATCTAGGAATGTGGAATCTCCCTGTTGCCCTTCATCCATAGTTTGCAGAATATCTTGTGACAAAAGGACAAGCTGAGTTTCACACAAACAACTCCTTTTAAATCCATGCTTATTTGTGAACAGATACTTTCCTGTCTCCAAGAAATTTATTATACCTGAACTGAGAAAATGTTAAAGAATTCTGCTTGTTGTAAAGGGACACTCTCCTGTAGCATCACTTTTCCTCAACAGAAGTAGTCGATACCAAAAATAATTAGGAATTTTAAAACAGGTTAATGTTATCTTAACTATCTTTCAACAAGAATTGCAAATGTTTTGTACATGTTTTATTATATTTAAGGCTAAAATGTATAAAAAGAAATTTCTTTATTTTAGTTGTTACCGCAATAAGTGCTAGCTTTGAATGTACAGTTAAAATTACTTTTCTTTAATATACATTTGAAGTTACGAAATATTTTGAATACTTAAAATTTCTATTATTAATTATGCAATTTAGTGCAATTTATTAAATTTATTTCTGGATTCATTTATAAAATATTGATATAAATTGGTGGAAAGTCATTTGGCAAGAAAATTTGTAAACTCTTTGGAATATTCTTAGTCCCATAGAATGGATTAGTAGCGATCATACCTCTGATGTGATCGGGCGTGTTTTTAATTTTGGCAATAACAATGGAATTTTCAGTTTTGTTGTAGTGGAAATTGTAAAGACAGTGTGATATAAAAAATGTGAGGGATTAAAATAAACATAAAAGCAGAAATTACTGCTTGGGCAATTCTTCAGAAGTTATTACATCAATTGGAACGACGAGAACCTATAATGACAAAAATGTCAGCTTCAAGAATCAGCCCCTAGACATGAAGAACTGGAGCCAACTATGAGAAAAGAAAATAAGTAAAAAGTTTATTGTAAATCTCCCTCCTCTTGAAGCTTATTAAAAAAGTTAACTGTAAAGATAGAGACAATAAACAAATGATGTGAGGGAGAGGTACATTACAAGTGGTGGTGTCATCTGGGATTGGTTGACTAGTAACAAAGTTTTTCTGTTGCAGAAAAAAGGGAGAGTAATTTGTGTCATTTGCAGTTTATGTATGAACAGATTTCCAATAATTCAAAGAAATAAGATCGTGATCTGCCCAACAAAGTCATATCAACAGTGACGATGTACTACCAACAATGACAGACCGGATCAAATGAAAGAAGACTTTACAACATCAACCAGGGACATCAAAAAGGAAAGATAAGAACAAACTATTTATGAAATTCGTTTGTTTGTTGACTAGTGTACTTGTTAACTAAATGAATAGAGACGATGGTAGTAATGATGTTGAAGTGAAAGCTGTAGGACCTAGCCAGAACATGTTTGAATCGAGTGAAATCCTAGTCAGCAAAGAAACAGTAAAAACAGATATTTTGCAGTTATTTTTGGCAAAACAAGAGGAAATGAAGACAGATAACAATAGCAAATTTAGTGCAGTTAATGATCAGTTTACCGAAAAATTTACTTCACTACATGGATAATTAAATGACTTGAAAACTAAAAATAAGAGTAAAATGAATAGGGTACAATACCAAAGAGACCAACTTAGCAATCAGGTTTCAGGAGCTAAAAAATGGGTTTTCAGAGAGGTTAAAAAGTGCGAATGAAAAAGTTGATGCCTTAGAAAATAAATTTATTTGGAAAATGAGTTCATTGTCAAATCAGCAAGACAGTCAAAGAATGTAATTGATGTCAGAGTTGAACAGAAGGCCATAGTAGAAAAATGGAACAAAACATTGGTAGTTTAGACCAAAACATTTTAAATTGTAACTGTTTTAGATCAAAAAATTTCAGCACTTAAGGAAAATTGCATTCACAAAAATCTGTATTCAAACAATGGTATTGCATGGTCCAACACTACAATCAAAAGTTTTCCATTAGACAGTTTACATCCAGTGGATTTTCTGCACCTACAGATGATAGTTTTGTGTCAGGCAAGAGTGATAATCAAAAAATTAAATTTGTTAAAAGACATCTTGAAGGAGAAGCTCTATCATGAGTAAATTTAAATTTAAGTCAGTGGGAAACATATCAAACTATTGAAAAAAGTTTTTTAAATAAATTTTGATCAGAGGCTGAACAGAGGCGAATTAAAAGAGAATTTCTGAATGGTCCTAATTATAGGAATAGGGACAGTACTCTGAAAGAGAAATTAACACTACTTGACAAATCATTTGATGAAATGACATTGATTGATACACTTAAAAGGAGATTACCAGAAAGGTTGCAGCAGGTTTAGTACATGAACCTGATGATTGTCTTGAACAATTTTTATGATATGTTGACAGGCTGGATAGGGCAGTAGAAAGAAGTACGTACCATAACAATCATAATGATAGAAATCACAATTGGAATAACTACAGAAACGGAGATAATGGTAACTTCTATCAGGATCAAAATGTTAATAGAGACATAAATTTGAACATCAGCAAAGTAGGAATAATGGGGATAACAATGGGCAATTTAATATGAGAAACAATTATAGAAGTAACTAGTTGGGAAATGGCAGTCCGTCTCAATGAAGGTCCACAGTTTTGGTGTGAGGAAACACAACAAGAGCCGGACCCCCAATTTACACTTGCAATTAGACAATAATAATAGGGTTAATGATATGGCACAGGTATCTGAAGCTGAACAGAAGGAATATCAGATTTCTCATTCATATTTTGATCAAAAGTTCTGGTATACTATATTCAATTATGGTGATGTAAGTACTAATCAGAAACCGAAATGTGAGAGTAGTGAGAATTTTGATGTGATATGTACTAGTGATTCTTCCCTTGGTCAGAAAACAGTGCTAAATCAGATGATGACTATCTGGTCTGAACTAGGTGGTATTTTTGATGTAGATGTGAATGAGAGCTATGAAATAACTGAGGTTGGTAAGTCTGAGATGCAGATAGATGTAGGTGAGGTAAGTGACTTTAATGGATATGAGACTTGTGCTGTTAATGATGTTGTTGATGGAGTAATTTTGAAAGAATATGATGATGATGATGATAATGATAATGATGATGATGTTGATGAGTATCATGTATTTGCGAAGTTTTAGAATAATGAAATTTCAGAGTTATTTGTGAATGATGTTGATAACACAGATTAGGTAAGTGATGTATGTGATATTGTAAGTGAGAGTCATGGAATACTAGTCCAGTCAAAACAGTTTTACATTAATGTGATGCAGAATAATGATCGGAACAGTAAAGGTGAGTAAGCCTAGAGAGTAGGCCTAGAGAATAAAGGTGAAAACTTTTTTGAAGTATGTTTGGGACCAGATTGATGATGACATAGATAAATGTGCATTCTGGAATAAGTTAGCTGTGGTTAGTCAAAATTTGTATCCATATTGGTGGAATGAATTGAAAGAAGGTCTAAGCAGGAAGTCTAATTTTGACAGCAATGTGTTTCGTGTTCCTTCTGCAACAAGTGATGTTAGCTGTGTTATGGAATCAATTCATTGTCTTCAATCTTTTGCTGACACCATGAATAACCAAAGTAATGCTATGATACCAGTAAAGTTGATAAAACCCTGTAAAGACAATGTGGATATAGCATTGGATAAAAGTGAAAGTTATCTTTTACATGAAGTGTCTAATAACAGACATGGTGATTCAGATTTTGGATGTCCTTTCATTACGATTAAGATTGATCAGTGGGAAGGTAACTATTTGATTGATGTAGGTAGCTTGATTTGTGGCATATCTGAACAATTTAGAGATAAGATCCAGTATAGTAAGAATTTTGTGAAAATGTCCATAGTACATGTAAAGGTATGAGGAGCTACTAGTAAGCAAAGCAAATTGGTAACATATCAAGTACTGTTAACTTTTAGTACAGAAGACAAGACCTATGAACATGAATGCATAATGACCCCTAGTCTGGAAGACTATGTTTGCAGATTCATAAGACTATATAATTGTTTTTTGTTTGTCATGAGTATAGTATGTAAGATAATGTGGTTTCTTCAGTTCTGTGTTATCTATTGACTGAGTTTAAATCTGTGATACACAATATAATTATGTTTTGTAACAAATTTGTGCTTTAGAATTTGATATACATGAGACTACATGAGTAGATCACGTTATAATTTTGAGATGGGGCAATGCCATTAAAATGGCATATCTGTGTGTATCACCTTATTATTTCATTTTTTTCTTTGTATTTGGCTCTGTTTATTAAAGTTTCGTATGTGAAGACTTTTTAATCTCATCTGACATAAATCCTTTATACCTGATTCTGGAATATAAATAGGGAGAGCATATGCCATGTGATGTGAAGAAGGTATTGAACAGAATATTCAGTACAGAAAACAATGTTTCTGGACATGGTGTGAATGCTAGACAGGAAGTTACCTATGTGCTGGAGCATGTGATGAGAACTCTAGGGTGGAAACTGAAAGATGTGAATGGATCCACTCCCCACACTGCTGTATGACTGTACCCTGCTGGACCAGTCGACTTACAAGGCATCATAGGTGATGGGTACTCAATCATCTGTCAACTACATCAGTGTTGTGACTGAGATTTGTAAATTGTTAGCCAAGGCTACCAAAGATAGTTTTATTCCACATAAATGTATGTTTTCTCAAGTAGTGGAATTGACTTCCCAATAAATTAGTAACTTTAAATCAGTATATGCTTTTATTTTATCAATTGTAAATGAATTTTCTAGGCTGCTATGTATGTAGGTTAGTTTGTATGAACCACTAGCAAATGGTGTGGAAGACATTAACTAGTATAGACAATATAACACAATGTATAGATGTGTGTGTGTGTGTGCACTCAAGAAAAGTGTGCAACTATTCATTGAGACTAGATGCTTCTTATAATCACTCGTCACATAAGATTGAACTTATTGATATGATTATGAACTTTATTTATTTTGTTGTGTCGAAACATTTTTTGCTGGTTTGCACCCGGTGTGGTTTGGATTCATGGGTCGCTTCCCACATCTTAAGCTTAGGCCCTACTACTTTTTCATTATTTTGTCCTTTCATGAGTCAACATATTCTTCAATACTCTGGTTTATGTGGATCATTGATTTTGTGCTATAATCCTACTCACGATTGAGTATATTCTTCTGGTCTGTAGTTGTGAGTTTTTTGAGTCAGCTCACTTGTCATGCACTTAGTCCCTGATTTTTTTTCTCTTCTCTTTTGAAGATTTTGAAGGTGTGATTTTATGGATGTAAACTTGCAATTTGTAATTCTAGTAATTTACATTGTCTTTGTATTTATTTCTATAGTTTAGTGTTGCAATGTTGTAATTTTGACTTTGTACTATTTGTCTTGTGACAGTATTTTCCACAGATCTGAAAATGTGATGGCCATCTCCTGATATACGACTAAATTATGACTTGTACAGTAGATATTTTTCTTATGTTTTCTGTAAAATGTTATGTATCAGATACTTCTATACATCTGTATTCTATTTTTTGCATCATTTTGCACACTGTTTGCCAAACCTTATAGTCAGTCACAAAATATTGTAAACACATTGATTCCAAATTTTGTGAGGGGTATATTGTAAAAGGACAATAGCTCCTCTAGCTTTATGTTTCCTCAACAGAAGCAGTTGACACCAAAAATAATTAAACAGGTTAATCTTATCTTAAAAGTCTTTCTAAAATAATTGCATATGTTTTGTACACAATGTATAATATTTCAGGCTAAAATGTATAGAAAGAAATTACTTTACTTTCATTGTTACAATCGATATGTGCTATCTTTGAAAGTACAGTTAAAATTACTTTTCTTTTACAAACCTTTGAAATTATGAAATATTTGGCATACTTAAAATTTCTATTATTAATTACACAATTTAGTACAATTTATTAAATTTATTTCTGGGTTCATTTATAAAATAATAATATAAATTGGTGGAAAGTCATTTGGCAAGAAAATTTGTAAACTCTTTGGAATATTGTTAGTCCCATAGAATTGATTAGTAGTGGGCATGCCTCTGATGTGATCAGGCGTGTTTTTAATTTTGGCAATAACAATGTAATTTTCAGTTTTGTTGAAGTGGAAATTGTAAAGACAGTGTGACATAGAAAAATGTTAGAGAATACAATCAACATAAAAAGCAGACATTACTGCTCAAGCAATTCTTCAGAAGTTATTACATCAATTGGAATGACAAAAACCTATTATGGCAAAAATTTAAGCTTCAAGGATCAGCTCCTCGACATGAAGAACTGGAGCCAACTACAAAAAAAGAAGATAAGTAAAAAGTTTATTCTAAATCTTACTCCTCTCGAAGCTTATTAAAAAAGTTAACTATAAAGATACAGACAATCAACAAATGATGTGAGGGAGGGGTAGATTACAAGGTCCAGTTAATTGGGACTTTGCGCATTCCATCTGGACCTGGCAACTTGCCCGCATCTCGTGGTCGTGCGGTAGCGTTCTCGCTTCCCACGCCCGGGTTCCCGGGTTCGATTCCCGGCGGGGTCAGGGATTTTCTCTGCCTCGTGATGGCTGGGTGTTGTGTGATGTCCTTAGGTTAGTTAGGTTTAAGTAGTTCTAAGTTCTAGGGGACTCATGACCGTAGATGTTAAGTCCCATAGTGCTCAGAGCCAACCTGGCAACTTATTTGTTTTCAACACTTTCAGTTAATTCTCTACACTAAGGATGCCTATTACTATGTTCTTCATGCAGTAGTCTGCGTGAAGGTTAAACAATGGTATGTTTGCGTGAGTCTCTGAATGAATGATTTCTTAAATGTGAAATTTAAAACTTCAGCTTTCCTTTTGCTATCTTCAATTGCTACACCAGACTGGCCAACAAGTGACCAGACAGAATCATTTGACAAGCTCAGCAATTTTATGTAGGGCCAAATTTTCTCAGCATTTAGCAAGATCTTTCTCTAAGGTGTGAATATGGAAGTGGTTGTAGGTTTCATGCATTGACCTTTTAACTGACACATAAATTTTTACTAACTTTTTCCTATTCTTCCACATCTGGACTTCCATCAGTTTAAAATTTGCCCACAATTCCTCTATGTAACTCACACTGGAACTGAATGATGTCCATTCATTGTCTGAGCTGTAGCTTAATAACTGCTTATCTGCTCTTTTTAGCAACAATACTCTTCTAGCCTTGATGTATTTATTAGTTTTTGTTTCCTTTCTCACTATGATGACATCATGATCACTAATTCCTGTCTCTTTACTGGAACTATTGATAAGGTAAGGCCTCTTCACAGTCTAAAATGCTTCCATTGTGTGTACTCTGTCAAGCAAGCTGCTCAAGACAGTTTTTGGAAAATGTTTTCGAACTACTTCACCTACAGTGAATTGATAGGTCTCCCAATCTAAACTTGATAGGTTAAAGTTAGCTCAAACTAATATTGGTGATCTGGGTATTTCATTGCTACTGAGCATGAACTTTCTCTGAATGATTTTAAAACTGTCACAGCAGAATGAGGTAACCAGTCATTCTGCTACTTGGTTGAGAAGTAGCGGCTCCGGTCTCGGAAACTGACATACAGTCGGGAGAGCGGTGTGCTGAGTACATGCCCGTCCATATCCGCATCCTGTGATGCCTGTGGGCTGAGGATGACACGGCGTTTTTTAGTTTTAATATTATAATGTTGGAGATTTGGTACTATTCGGATCTCATTCAAGATCTTCACTTCTGGAGAAGAGGACCAAGATGTGGCAAAGGACCATATGTTATTATAAAACTGCCACATCCAAGTGCATATCTGTTGGCATATCCAAAAACATTGAAAATAAAGGGTGTGTACCCTCATAAGGATTTCAAAATGTTCTATAAATAATTCTGTGTATTTTTTTTATGTTTATGTCATGACTTGTGTAATTATGTGATCTGTAAATAGTAGTTATTTAAGTAATGTAATTTGTTTCCTAGGATATGTGTTGATAATATGTCACCATTGTGTGCCATGAACTGGTATTCTAAAATGAGTGAACTTCAATGGTAGTGTTGTTGACTGATGACAAAGTTGTTGTTTTTGTTGTGTTAGGCAGACTTGTGTTATTATGCAAAGACAGTGATCCATCCTGCTCAGTCAGTAATATGCATGTGACTGTTTGCACCAATCTTCTCTGAAGAGTTCTAGTGTCATTTTTGGATGTAACTGTGGATACTCTGGACAACATATCTGGTGTTGGGAAGATATCTCAATATACATTCTTTTCATCATGCTGCAACTGTTTGTTTTTTTGTTTGCTGGACACTCTTGAGTGCAAGTACAAACACGAACTGAAGTTAACTGTTTATACACAGGAGTGAGTTGGATAGAGTTGTATACTAACCCGTTTTATTTCAGATAGGTGCTGTAGTTATCCAATTTGTCCTTGCTCGTTCTTTTGTACCTTGTTGTACGTCACAATAAATTCTATCTTGGCACTGTGAGGCGTTAATAATTCTGTCCCAGCCTCCAGTCCATCCAGTCCTTCACTAACCATCTGACCAACCATCACCACTGACCACCATTCCATCCCAATGTATTGCAGCTTCTCACCATCCAGCTGTACCATCAGCATCGCACCATCAACATAGTACCATTATCACCGCATCATCGACATAATATTCAGAACATGATTGTCAGTTAAATGAATCTTGTTTTGTGTGGTTAGCTCTGTTTTCAAAGATTCTAAACAGTTCTGTGAACATTTAAACGATTTTCTGTATTTTTTGTTCCGTGCAAACTGAGTAACATTTTTTTTTCAATATTCATGCTGAAGACCAATATGTTTAATTCAAAGATCCAGTGTTTTTGCTAAATATGATAATTACAACCAGTCTGGTGAGCCCAGTGGGGAGTTTTGATCTCAGGTCTCCTCCGCCAACCGTGCCTAAATAGGTGGGCCTCATTTCCATTGTAAAATCCATTTCTGAGAAAGTTAGTATGTTTATTTATGCATGCTAGTAATGAGAGTTGCTAAGAAAGTACATACAACTCAATGATTTTATTTGTAACCTTAATATTCATGAACAAAACGTTTAGAAACTTCATCACATTGAAAATTATGTTGCACCAATTTATCTGTTGGAATAGATGTTGTGGTCATATAACTGTTTTGAAAAAAAATTTGTGACCAAGAGGGGCCACATAATGTCCCTACATAATGTGAACTGATGGTTCTATGCTGTATAGTAATGAGCTTATGTTACTTGCATCATATCTGTTATGTGAAGTGAAAAGGACGCTTTACTTATTGAATTTGTGTGTGCAACACAAACTCATATTTTTTATTGTTGTGAATAAAAAATAAAAAAAACATACATCTTAGTAACACAGCAGAGCACTTAACTAATATTATTGTAATATTCTGGGTGCGAGTTCCAGCAATGATGCACTACCATCATTGAAATGACAATGCTCTTTGCTGTGAAAAAGAGCATATATGCCTTTTGTAATTTTGGAGATAAGGAATGCCTATTAGACATTGTTTTTTTGGGAGTCAGATACATAGTTTCCATACAGACATAATTTGAAGTGCAGAGGAGATACAACTTGTAATCGCAATTATCAAGAAAAAAAATTTTATCTTGTGAAAAAGAAGGTAAATATCAGCTACGAACTTTTATTCGATGTTGGATCCCTGGACCTTCTTAAAATTATTAGTGTGTTTAGGAATCCAGTGCATAGTGATTTCTTTGCATATTAACAATACTGGATGAATCTGCTACTATCACGGTTTGAATGATGTGAAATATTTTACTGTCAGCTTGTGTGTTAAACATGTTCCCTAAGAGACCAGTTTGTTAGTAAGAAGACATCATACTACCACTGTTGTTCAACCTTCTTATTCTGAAAGTGTTTCCAGAAAATCTTACTGTGACTGTGAGTACTTTAGTGGCCGCAAGAGATGGAGTTTTCATCATGAGTTGTAGCAGTTTTCTTTGACTTTGCCTGGTGTTCACTGAGAAGATAAATTTTATAACAGGCAACTTTGAAAAATTATATCATACCAATGCACAGCTTTTTTTAGATTCATCAACTTATTAACCAACATAAAAGAATAAAGCCCTTTGCCATGTTGTTGGAAAGCAAGAAAAAAAGCAGAAAAAAAGATACTGTCACTGGCAACACTTTTCTGTTTGTGTACCTGGATAAAACTGCTCACAAAAAGGGAAACAGAGCTGAGATTCACTACTGATTTTACTACTGTTACACACATAACACTCTAACCTGGAGCCAAGGGGCAAATCTATCGTCTTACAGAATTATTTAATTTTAATGCAATATGGATTGGCACTTCTCCCCAATAACTCCCACAAAGCAGCAGTTTGAATTGTATGCCAATGTTTGTGCAAGAATGGACTACAGTACTGTCTACTGTCACCAGAAGGTGTTGCTGCTTCCAATAGGTGGTGCATTGCAGCACCACTTGTTCTGGCTTAAGAGTACACTGATGGACCTCGATAAAACAACATGGAAGCAAATAAGCATGGGTAAAGGTGGACAATGTTGTTTTTCTGGAGGGAACGAGTGACTGCTTCAGACATCAACAAGAGGTTAGTAGCCATTTGTGGGGAAACAGCACCAAGTCAAAGATCCATATTTCATCAGATATCAGATTTCAAAGATGTCCAGGAACTGCACACACAAACCAAACAATGCCCAGCTTGTCAGTGACTCAATAAAGGGGTACAGGCAAATACTGTTTGATGGACATGAGAAGGCAACAGGGAACATGTGTACAATGGATGCACAATAGGTGCCCCATTCCCTCATCATTGTGCAAAAACAGATGTGGGTAGAGATAGGCCAACAGTTGGCGCAATAGTACAGTGCAGATTCAGACAGTTCTCTGAATGTCTGGTCACCATTGATGAGCCATTGTTCTCCCACGAGACTCCAGAAAATAAATGCCGGTCTATGGAGCACAAGCATACCAAAAACCTTCATCCCAAGGAGTCACAGCCAGGGCTATTCATGCAGAAATAAATGCTGGCTATGTTCTGGGATCAGGGAACAGTGTTTGGTACTGCAGTTCACTGCACCAACTCTGATGATGCATTCACCAATGCCACAATGGAAAATGGGGTCACGGCATTCTGTTCCAACAAGACAATATGCCAGTCACCAGATCACAGCCACCATGTGTGAATTAGGGTTTACTGTGCTGCCACCTCCTCCATATTTGCTGGACCTGGCTCCTGGTCACTAATCCCTATTTGATGCAATGATCAGGTCATGCATGGCAAGAAGTTTATCACCAATAGCAAACTTCATGCAGTTGTCCACTAGCGGTGCTGGGATACCCCCAACAATGGTTTGCTATACAAATACGGAAGCCACCATAATGATGGCAAAAATGCATACACATTGGCGGGGAATATCTTTAACATAATCTCTATTCATTTGTTCAGTAAATGGTTCCTCTGAACACAAAAAATTGTGGTGCTAATCATTTTTGAATACCCGAGGTGTTACATATTTTGACTTCTACTGAAATTATAATAGACTGTAAGTTCTGTAATACTACCAAAGTTTGGCAGTGGCCATTCATGTGGACAAATAACTTGTTAGTTGACATGCAAATGTAGAAAATGGCATAGTGTGTGACACAGCAATGTGGAATCCCACCACCTGTCATGTTTGTATTCCCATAAATAACCAATTTCTTTTTTAATTTTATTTTCAATACAGGCTACTTACACGATATGTGACACTTACATAAATATTTAAGATGGTTAACTGAGCTTTTCCCAGCTTAAATTTACTACCCAAATTGTTATTTTGAGTGTGCTGATTTCATCAGTGAGCATAGTTCACATGAGAACTTTACTAATTACAAAATACAACTAACTGAAATTAATACTACTGCTCCTGCTCGTCATATGCAGTATTTAGTGAGCTAATCAGAGTATTTGGATAAAGTGACATATGCCACTAAAAAGGCTGACAGTCCACATCTTTAATAACAAACTTTAAAGTAATTGAAACTAATTAACTTATGAAATAATTAATAGTAAAGTTCTATGCCATTATTTTTTCTATGGTATATTTTGCTTCTGTGCTTGTTAGATTCTGAACTTTGACACTGTACTTTTGGTACTCCAATTTTTATGAACAAGACAGCATACTTCATTAATTGATTAAGCCACTAATTAAGATACTACCTAATTTATTATAATGTAAATATCATTTTCAGGATAGCAACCATGCTTGTAACTAGGGTATTCCCAAAGCCGATGCATAAGATGGTTATATGTATTTTAAAAATTTATTAATCTTCAGCATATTTTACAAACCACATTACTGTCTTGGTACAAAGTCCATTCAGAATAGAAAAAAATCTAACCTAGCCATTTTTCAAATGATTGTTTAGTTTCCAAAATCAACAAATATATCAACCCCAGTCTTTGTTACACCGACCCCACCCCAAAATAATCATTCAGCACTCGAATGTGAACATACTACCACTTATGACAAGGCTGCAGTTGGCAAGTAATCATATAAAATTTGTGTAGCTTAAAATTCTGGATGTGGTACCAACCATACAACATCTGTGTATTAAGTTTTAATATCAGACAATGGAAAATCCTTGATGGAATGTAACAATATTATGAGAAGGAAAGTTGCTACTCACCATATAGCAGAGATGCTCAGTTGGAGATAGGCACAACAAAAAGACTCTCAAAATTAAAGCTTTTGGTGATTAATGCCTTTGTCAACAATAGACACACATACGCACACACACTTGTGCAATCACAACTCACACGCACTACATACAGCAGTGGGAGGCTGCATGCCAGCAGGGAAGGGAATAGGATAGAGAAGGGGACAGGATTATGGGGGTGTGTTGGAAGGATAGAAGGCCCTTGCTTTGTGGCTCATATCCCTGCAAAGCATCTAGGTGCAAGACTTGCACCAAACATCCTCCCACTACCATCTACTCCAGTCCTCTGATGGGCATCTCCTGCCCCATCAGAGACAGAGCCACCAGTGAGAGCAGTTGCATGTGTGTGCGATTTGCATTTGTGTGAGTGTGTGTGCATGTGTGTGTCTATTGTTGACAAAAGCCTTAATTGACAAAACCTTTAATTGTGAGAGTCTTTCTGTTTTGCCTACCTGCGACTCAGCATCTCCGCTATATGGTGAGTAGCAACTTTCCTTTTCATAATATTATTATGTTGTAATATTTTTCATGAACCTCTTTGATTTCTTCTCAAACAACTTCAGACTTTGGAGGAGTATTATGTCAACAATACAAGCATTTAATTTATTTACTTGTGCTATTCTAACAATAAGTGTAATGTGTTCACTGCCTGTAACAACTGAAACCAGTTTCATGACATCATTTAAAGGACATTTTAATTGTTTTTCCACTGAGAAACTGTTTTTCATGGTTTGGTAACTGACTTCCTGTGGTGAACTTTTATGTGAAATATGAGACTGGTTACCACAGTGTCAAAAAGTGACAGTGAAAGTAAAAATCTGTTGAAACTATTTAGAGTTTTGTTTTATATGTTACTGGACACTTTTCCATTTTCAGTGACTAACTGAACTTCCACCAATGAGACTCCAAGGACCATCACATGTAACACACATTCCTAGTGGTTGCAGCTTAGCTGATCTATCACATGGAAATAGTGGGAAAAGCAGGCGCCAGGTTGAGATTCATAGGAAGAATTCTAAGAAAATGTGACTCATCGACGAAAGAAGTAGCTTACAAAACGCTTGTTCGTCCGATTCTTGAGTATTGCTCATCAGTATGGGACCCTTACCAGGTAGGATTAATAGAAGAGATAGACATGATCCAGCGAAAAGCAGCGCGATTCGTCATGGGGACATTTAGTCAGCGCGAGAGCGTTACGGAGATGCTGAACAAGCTCCAGTGGCGGACACTTCAAGAAAGGCGTTACGCAATACGGAGAGGTTTATTATCGAAATTACGAGAGAGCACATTCCGGGAAGAGATGGGCAACATATTACTACCGCCCACATATATCTCGCGTAATGATCACAACGAAAAGATCCGAGAAATTAGAGCAAATACGGAGACTTACAAGCAGTCGTTCTTCCCACGCACAATTCGTGAATGGAACAGGGAAAGGGGGATCAGATAGTGGTACAATAAGTACCCTCCGCCACACACCGTAAGGTGGCTCGCGGAGTATAGATGTAGATGTAGATGGCTGGTTTCACAGGTGGCTCTATCTTTGATGGGGCAGGAGATGCCCATGAGAGGACTGGAGTAGGTAGTAGTAGCAGGATGTTTGGTATAGGTCTTGCACCTAGATGCATTGCAGGGATATGAGCCACAAAGCAAGGACCTTCTGTCCTTCCAACACACCCACATAATCCTTTCTCCTTCTTTATCCTCTCCCTTCCTTGTCTGGCACACAGCCTCCCACTGCTGCATCCAGCAACCTATCCTTTTCCCACCACATCTATGCACTCTACCTCAGGCAGCACTAGCATCTTCCCCCAACCCAATCTTGCTATCCCTCCCACCCTCCACTACACACATCTTCCTTACCCCACTACACACCCCAGCTAGACTGCTGCTCACATCAAACACTGCCAGTCAAGTCTTAGCACCTGGAGACAGTGCCCACATATTTGCAAGTTGTGCTTGTTTGAATGTGTGTGTTTTTTACTTCAGAAGGATTTTACCCAAAAGCTTAAATATTTCTAGGTTTCTTTTTCACTGTGCCTGTCTGCAAGCCAACACATCCTTATGCAGTGAGCAGCAATTAATCCTTTCCATGTCATTTTTAGAAATTATTTATACTTTGAAATGATCACAAAAATGTCCTGCATTAAACAATAATAATAACAATCCAATTAATGCCCAGTCATTAATTTTTGAATCTGGACTGTAGTTGTTTTGTTGGGCATAACACATCACAATATCCAGCACATCATCTGATAACAACTTAAATCTGTTTTTGTCTGTTGTTCAGTTTAAGTCTGCTGACTCCTCTTCATCTTTTGGAGATCAGTGGTGGATACAGAAAAACCTCCAAGGGGGAGGCAGTAAAGATATCTTGAGCTACCTTTACTTTTACCGTAACAAAAAATAATCAAGTCACATGCAAAGTTTAAAAAAGTTTTATTTAAACTGATTACACACATATACAAGACAATGCAATTTTATGATATAAAAAAGTTACAATTGTGGTTCTCTTCCTTAAATGGTGAATTCTAGGTGGGTCGATGCATGGAGCACTTGACACTTAACAGAAAAACAGCATTAACATTAGCTTTTGAGCACTAGCCTTTTTTCCAGTAATAACATATACATTCAAACACACCACAGAGACACCACAAATGCATACTCCCACGGCCATGACATTACTCTTCCATCCTAAAATTCATCATATCACATGTTACAGCCATTTTTTTGTATGCCACAACGTTGAGAAACTACTTTCTACTGTAACAATAGATGAAGAAAGACAAGCAAATATTTTGTACAGCATGTGCAAAGTAGGATAGTCAGATCTAGGACAAACAGACAATGCTTGCATAACAGAATCACAATCAACTGATCACTCTAACTCTTGACTAATCTTCAAACTTGCTCTAGCTACAACTAGGACTTTTTACTTATTCATTCTTCAGTCTTAATGTTTCTGCTTCTGAATGTAAACTAGCTTCCTATTTGGCAAATAGTCCATATTTAAAATGCTATCTATCGAAGGTTCTCTGAACAAAAAGACAGTGCAACATTGGTGACTTTCCTTGAACAAATGTCAGACAGAATAACATATCAAGATCACTAGAATGGCCACGACTTTTCTCAAAGGTATGTGTTAGCTATCTATGAGCCAGACAGAAACATATGAAATATGATGACATGGATGCGCTAGCTAAATAAGAAAGTACAACTACTCAATAACTCAATTCAGTCAAATCGACTGACGAAAGAAACGTATGAATAGTATACGGGTTGACTGGCAGGGGATATCGTGGTAACATAATGCTTTAATGTGGTACAAAGGATGTTGTCAAAAACTGCCACACAGTAAGTAGTCTTATTTCTATTTTAACATCATCTAGTGCTTGCTTTAGGTTTTAAGCACTGCAAGTGCCTTAACCAGCCAGAATGTTATGACCACCTACCTAATAGCTACTACCTTTGACTAAGGTTACAGCAGTGACATATCATGGCATGGAAGCAGTGAAGCTATGAGGCCATGGTAGGTTGCTAGAGGGATCTGACACCACATCTGCATCCACAAGTCACCTGATTTCCACAAATTTCAGGGAGGAGGGTGACAAGCTTTGACACCACATTCAATCACATCCCAGATGTGTTCGATTGGGTTCAGATCTTGCGAGTTGAGCGGCCAGCACATCAATTGAAACTTGCCTCTGTGTTCCTCAAACTACTCCATGATGTTCCTGGACTTATGACATCACACTTTATCCTGTTGAAAAGTGCCACTGCTGTTGGGAAACATTATAGTCATGAAGGGGTATTGTGGTCTGTAACCAGTGTATGATACTCATTGGCCATCTTGGTGCCTTGTATAAGCTCCACTGGACCCATGGACACCCACATGAATGTTCTCCAAAACATAATGGAGCCACTGCCAGCTTGTCTCCATCGAGCAGTACAGATTGATGCCCTCCCATCAGCAAGATGAAAAAGGTATTGGGATTCATCTGACCATGCAATGCTCTGTAATTGTGCCAACATCCAGTGCTGAGTCTCACATGCCCATTTCAGTTGTAGTTTCCATGTTGTGATGTTAACACTGGGACGTGGATGGGTCATTAGCTGCGGAGGCCCAAGCATATTGGCCAGTTGCCCCATTTCATACATCTGTAGGGGGCAACTGTGCCACCCATGTCAGTAGTAAAACATTAACTGTAGAGTCCGGAAGAGGCACTCAAAGTGAAACCTACACTGTCTAGTACAATGTAAAAACATTAAATAAAAAATAAACATTTACGTGTGTTGTTGTGACAACCAATCAAATCCCAACCTCTCTAACAGATGCTTGTGAATGAGATTCAGTGTGTTGTTTCACAAAAGTAAATCACTTAGTTGAGTTCTGGCAACACTATGAGAATTAAATACCCATCATTCCTTGGGAAACACACCATGGCCCACTTACCCCTAGGGTCCAGTTACCCTGAGCTTCCTTAACATTTGTGAAAAGCTACAACAGATGTTGAATTTAAACTTTTTGTCTTGTTCACGTGTTTCAATATACTGCAGATTCCAACAATCTACATCCACCTTTATTTTGGCAAAAAAACAATCCAGAAATCAACAAAAGATCTTCAGTGAATAGATAAATTGTGCACAGGAGATTGTTCTCAAAAATACAGCTAGACAGCCATTGCTTTTAGAATTTGACTGTTCCCAACACAACACCCAAAAAAGCACACTTACATGTAAATATATTCAAGCATATCACCACCTTTTCAACCAAATCATATTATTCATTTATCAAATGACAGAGGCACTTTCATGATTCTGGAGAGTTGTGTAATGTCAATGGTCATCATAAGATAGAGCCACAAAAGGAGCTCAAAACCAGAAATCAGTTATTGTAAAATGACCAATAATTATTTATGTACCAATTTCAAAATGGTTCATTGTACAGTTACTTAATTCATATGATTTTGAAAGTGTATTTGTCCTGCTTACTAATGATCCTTACTTGAACTTACGTTCCTACATTTACATAACTAGAAGATACATACAGTATCAGATACTTGAGTTCGAATAATCTGCCTATTATAGCTGTGTTTATTAATACAAAATTGTTAAGGCTTTCGTGGCCACTTGTTGACAAACTGCCTATTGGCTTCTGTCTCGGGTTCTTCGGCCGACGTTCATCTAATGATTTTTCTGACGTTTCGCCAGCACGAGTGGCTGGCATTGTCAAAGCTTCACCCTCCATTGCCGGTGGTAAACTGGAGGCAAGCTCGCGGCCGCAGACTATATGTACCTGGCGCGCCAACGTCCGAGGGCTTCTCCGCGGTCATTTCTGGTGCGGTTCTCCTCTTGCTACCTGCGACACGACGCGAACAGTTTCAACAAGAAAGAGGAAAGCCTTAAGGTAAACGGATCCTGGCTTCCCGTACTGCAGCGAACGACCGTCGCAGGTAGCAAGAGGAGAACCGCACCGGAAATGACCGCGGAGAAGCCCTCGGACGTTGGCGCGCCAGGTACATATAGTCTGCGGCCGCGAGCTCGCCTCCAGTTTACCACCGGCAATGGAGGGTGAAGCTTTGACAATGCCAGCCACTCGTGCTGGCGAAACGTCAGAAAAATCATTAGATGAACGTCGGCCGAAGAACCCGAGACAGAAGCCAATAGGCAGTTTGTGTTTATTAATATTGGTACTGTTGTCATATGCATTGTACTGGCAAACAGCTGCTCCTGTAGCTACAGATATTGATGTCTTTGTGTTGTACAAGGACAAAATTTCTTCATTACAAAACTTTGTTTTTGATCACTTAAAAACTAAACTCCTCCCAAACACGCCATGAAGGCCCAATGGTACCGACCGGCTGCCGTGTCATTCTCAGCCCATAGGCGTCACTGGATGTGGATATGGAGGGGGTGTGTGGTCAGCACACCACTCTCTCGGCTGTACGTCAGTTTCCGAGACCATTTGATCACTTCCCCATCTCAGTACTGGAATCCTCATGTATAACAACATTTCCCTTAATATTAATTTACAGCAGATTTTCTTTCTTTCCATATGCCGGTATTTATGTGATCATCATTGTCAGTAATTTAAAATTATAATTCCTTACATTTGGATAAGTATAGGTATTCACTACCTATACAGTCAAGAGTGGTGCCCTTAACAGTTAAAGTAAGAATGCAGTAGACTGTCAGCACAATAGCAGAATAGAGATGGTTTAGAATGTCACCTGTGTATTTCATACAGAACATCAATAACAATGCACAGATATGTCACCAAATGCAGTTTATGAGACTGTCACTGAGTTAATGACTCAGGTGTTAAAGAGAAGTATATGCAGTAGTTACCTTTGGAAGAGCAGAGGGGAACATCACACTCTTCATATGGAACATCAGAATCGAGTGTGTAACACCAGGGCCCACGAGAAGCATTTGTTGGATTGCGGCAATAATTCCTCGCATCCTTGCGAGACCCTTCAGGAAAATCTTCATCTGATATATTTGGCGCTATCTATATCAACACATACACACATATGTCAACAAGCTTAATAAATGCACCAGAACATTTTCTACATCTGAGGACTCCATTCCTAAAGAATAATAATATAGGAATGGCTTACACAGTATTTCACTATAATTATAAAATTGAAGAATATTTATCTAATTGCTAACCTGCCTAGATATGGCCACTGTACCCTCCCTAGCATCAGACCAGTCACCTTACATTTTACAATGTAGATATACATACATTTAAGTGACAATTAATCACAATATGTGAGAGTACACAGTTATTTTATGAAAACTGTTATATGCATTACATTAACTATACGATGAAATTAAAAACTATAAAGGAAAGAAAAAGACGGTGTTGTAAAAAGAAACATGGAAGTTCAAATGTGTCTAAGACAGAGTAATATCATTGAGGCTGTAAATTGTAGTGTTTAGCCTGCAATGTGGATTAAAGAGAAACCCAGAATCATTTCAAAAGATAAGTTGTTACCTTTTTTTAACTGGGGAAATGTGTAATTTGTGTCATGTTTTAGTGCAGAGTATTCTACAATTATGTGCTTGCAACACAAGATGAGTGTAGAAACTTGTCATACAAGGGAAGACTGAAAGTAATTAGGGAAGTTTCTGGATTTATTTATTATCTGTCCATAACACGTGGACAGCACACAATATATAAGATAAGGAAAAGGTACCCACTCTCCTATGGCAGACTGATTTGTGGAGTATAGAAATATGTAACAGGAAATGTTGTTCATATTAGCTTTAGAGATCTTGCTCTTCTTCTAGTATGAGTACACAGTCATACAAATAATGGCATGGACACCCAAATGCACACTCCTGTGACAATCTTGCATGGCTACAGGTGTGTATGTTTGGATGTCTGTGCAGTGTGTATGATTGTGTGTACTCTTACTAGAAAGAGAGAAAGAGCTTTAAAGCTAGTTTTAATTGTGTTTCCTGTTCTCATGTTTGTAGGCCCCACACATCAGTCTGTTGTAGGTGACCCTTATTTTACATACTGAAAGTAATTATGAATGTAAAGCTCAGGTATCTCATTATCAACATTTATGTACCCAGAATGAATCTGCACTCTGCAGCAGAGAGTGTGGAAGGTAGGAGAGAGGCACTAGTGGAGGTAAAGCTGTGATAGTGGGTTCTGTATTGTACTTGGATGACTCAGTCAGTAGAGCACTTGCCTGTGAAAGGCAGGGGTCTCAATTTCTACTTCTGATCCAGTACCAAGTTTTCATCTGCCAAGAAGTTATGATGTTTATGATGATATTCTACACTGGGAAGAGATGAAAACATTGAAAGCACAGTAACTACTAATTCCAAAAGTAGTACTGCTGCTTCTTGCAGACATAGGAGACAAATTCTGTTACCAGAGTTAAAATTAAGCCTACAAAAGTCACAATGGATGAAACTTTGAACATATGAATACTCATGTTCTTGCTGTGAAGTACAGATTATTAAATACACACACAGGAACCATCAAATACACTATTCACTTATATTTAATACTTATCTGATGTTCACCATTGTGTTCATAGATAATTAATTAATTAGATGGGTTACATAAAATGTCTTCATAGTCTCAGGAGGAATGGCCTTTCAGTAGCTAAGCTACAATGTATTTTCCATAAGGAATTTTGTAAACAGAGAGATCAAATCCAGGCTGATCAAATTAGTACATGAGCCAACTCTAATTTGCTTATTATTTCAACGAATATTTCAGTTTCTGATGTGATGTCTTCAAAGATCAACTAAAATGCCTTTAATTTAGTCAGATTTCTGTTATGTAGTGGCCTACTACAAGGAGCCATTATTTTATCTTGAGAGAGGCCATAGAGATCTTAATGTGCAACAGTAACAGGAGTTATAGTTGTATTGGTGCATGAAAGGGAACTCTCGAGATTGAGAGACTACAGAGAAATTTTTCAGGTGGTTCCTGTGTGGAATGTGTCCAGTGCATACGGAATGCACACATGAATCAAGGGTTTTTTTAAAAAAAAAAAAAAAAAAGCTAAAAATTTTTAATACCTACCCCATTCTCTTAAATCACACAAAATGCATATATTATACCCATAGATTTATTTATTCCTGTTCAAGAATTCATCTATGGTGCAGAAGGAGTTGTCAAGGAGAAATGATTTCAATTTATTTTTGAAACTATTACTGCTGTCTGATAATTTATCGAAAAGTTTTACAGCAGCAAATTTTACCTCTTTCTGGGCCAAAGATAAGTTTAACTAGAGGATAGTTTAAGTCTTTCTTTCATCTGTTGTTTTTAAACTGGTCCATGTTGTTGAGAAAAAATTGCATTACTGAGTAAATGTACTGTGAGGCTGTCATAAGAATCCCTAACCTTTTAAACAGATGCCTACAAGATGTGTGACTATGAAACTCACACATTATTCTAACTACTTTCTTTTGAGCAGTGAATACTTTTTGCGTAAGTGTTGAGTTACCCCAGAATATTATTGTGTGTGACATCAGAGAATGAAAGTGTGAAAATGTGTTAGCTTGCTAATTTTTATATCCTCAGAATTTGCAATTATTCTGATTGCAAAAGTTGGTGAACCTAGTCACTTTAGGAGATCCAAAATATGAGTTTTCCAATTAATATTCTCATCTACATGTACACCCAAAAACTTAGTATGCCCTACCCTGGCTACTGACTTCTGTTGATGTGTTATATTTATTGAAGGAACCACCCATTCACAGAAAACCAATCCATAACTTTTCCAAAGACATTATTTGTATCATTTTCTATTGGAGTTCCTTTTACTGGATTAATAATGATGCTTGTATCATCAGAAAGCAGTGTCAGTTTAGCTTCTTGTTGCAGATAAGAAGGGAGGCCATTCACATCAATCAAGAACAGAAGGGGACCCATGATCGAACCCTGTGGAACACCTAACATAATTTCACCCCAGTTAGATGAAATGGGAAACTTCCTTAACCACTCAATCCATATTGTTCCTGTGGTATCATTGCCACATGTCCGACACCTTTGAATGCCGTGCGCAACCTTCCCATGCCGGTACTACAGTGTGGCATGACCAGTTCCACTCAGGTGTTGCAGTACCGATCATAAATCTTTTTGAGTTATAGTGAGCTGTGGTGATTGGAACTGTTGTCGTCCAGGGGTCTGAATACTGAGCATGTTCTATGTGGCTCAGCTGTGGCATATACTTAAATAAGATAACTCTGTGGAATTTTTTTGCATTGAGCAAAAACAGACGGATGAGGAATTGCAGTAATTTTGATAGGATGAGCACATGTGGTATATTCACTTCTGGTTGTAAAGTTTTTCTTGGCCAAGGCACTACATTAAATTAAATTAAACACTTCATTCTAAAGTTTCTTTTGACATATTGTTTTAAATCAATTATTTTTTATTGTTTTTAAAAATTCAGTTTTAAGAGTATCAATGGATTTTACTGGATGATTAGTTACAATAAAATTATGCTTAGAACTGTTGTATTACAGCTACCTCCTCACCCCCAGCCCTTCCACTTAATGCTCTGTTACACTATGGTAGCAGAGCTTGGTCGTGGTGTGAGGACATGCAGGTGGTACGAAGTATATTATTTTTTTAATGACAGTTCACTAAGATTGAACTGTGTTATATTTTGTAAACCTGATGTTACTTTGGTGTTGTATTTTTTCAGTTTGGCAACCAGAGGGGTGATTGGGGTGTCAGAACTGCAGAAGGAGGAACTATCGTATGAAGTAAGTGTACCATCAACCTGTCCAACACCCAGTGTAAAGAATTGTCTGAACAGTCAAATGCATTATTATAACATACCCAGGGGATGTTAATACCTAGAGGAGTCACGATGGATGGGGAATTATCTCTGTCTACCTTAGGACAAGTTGCGAGCGAGGCCCCTTCTATCCCTACTATAAAAGGTACTGATATTTTCGCTAAGTTGCATAACCCTTTAGAAAAATTACTATGGGAGGCAAGTACATTATCATTAGATTCAATTGATCAAGTACTTAGTGCTTTGCATTTTCTATCAAGGTAACAGGATAGAGGGGAATTTTTTGACTTGACTGCTTGTCATCTTTTTCAGTTATTGAGTCCAATAGTTAGTGGGCGTCTGGAGGGACTGTTAATGGATGCTAGGCATCATGGGTTGTCATGTAGTGCATTTCAGGAGTTAATCTTCCATAATTATTTGTCCCCCCAAGTGCTGCATGAAGCTATTGGTACGAGATATCTTGAAGTCCAGCATGATAATGAGCCATTAGAGAAGTATGTTAAAAGGGTAAAGGATAGTGCCAGACGACTATGTCTTAATTATAGTGAATAGGAGGTAGTCAAGAATACTCTCCAGTATTAAGGAGCATTTTAACTGGAAAGAATGGAGCAGCAGATTAAGCAAATGGTATCAGAGTGTAAAACATGTGGGTTTAGCAAGCCAATGGGTAACATCAAGCAGGGGTTCTTAGCTTCAGAAGAGGCAAGGGAACCCATGGAGAGGTTGTATATTGTTTATGGAGGGCCCTTCCATGTTCAAAAGATGGAAACTGTTATCTCTTTGTTTGCGTGGATGTGTTCACGCAGTTTTTCTGGCTGATGCATAACCTGCAATGTAACCTCGCATGATAAGTTTTCAGATTCCCCCTCCCACAGAGTTCTCTTAGTTAAATATACGACATAGCTGAGTCACACAGAACATGCACAGTATTTAGACCCCTGGATGAAAACCATTCCAATCACCACAGCTCACTATAACTCAAAAAGGTTAATGATTGGTACTATCCATGCTGTCACCAATACTGACCAAAGGCATCTTCTGTCCACAACATGTCATATAGCAGGTTGACACAGTCCAGGGCTCTGCTCTTCCGTCTCACTCCCTGGTTGCAACCGTTCTCTCCTACCTGGCTCTGGCCGTCCCTCATGGCAGTCGGCAGAGGGCGACACCTGAGTGGCACTGGTCATGCCACACTGTAGAACCGGCGTGGGAAGGTTGCGCGCAGCACTCAAACGCATCAGACATGTGGCGATGATACCATCAGCACATCATAAAGAAACTTTTTGCTTCCTGTTCTGTAGATATGACTTAAACCACTCATATGCCGTTTCATTTATTCATAGAATTGTAATTTCTGTAACACAATCAAATGCTTTGAAAAAGTCACAGAAAATTTCTATTGGTGACATTTTATGATTTAAAGACTCTGTTATGTGGGCAGTGAAATTGTATATCACTGTTTCAGTAGAACAGCATTTTTTAAAATCAAACTGTGATTTACTAAGTATCCCATAACTACATTACTTTCTCAATGATTTTTGAAAATGCTGTAAGCAAGGATACTGGCCAGTAATTATTGACATCTGTGGTGTCCCCTTTTTTGTACAGAGGCTTGACACTGGCATATTTTAACCTGTCTGGGAAAATACCTTGAGTTAGTGATGCATTACAGATGTGATTCAGAACATCAGCTGTAACTACTCCACATCATTTTAATATCTTGTTAGAGATGTCATCTATTCCAACAGAACATTTATTTTTCAAAGATTTGATGATTTTCCTTATGTCACGAGAGGTTGTTAGATGAAAATTAATCTGACAAGGATTTCTCAAAACTGACTCTTCCACGTACTGCTTGGCTTTTTCTTTTGCACTATTCTCACCAATTTTTTTCACCTACAGTTAAGAAATTTTTGTTAAATACATTAGCTACTTGTGTACTGTTGGTTAAGATGGTCTCACTCTCTGTAATAGTAATACTACCTGCCCCAGTGGTTACTTTTCCTGTCTCTCTTCTAACAACATTCCATATTGATTTGATTTTATTGCTCAAGTTGTTAATTTCATCTCTAATATACATATTTTTTTTTATTTTCTGACAACTTTTCTCAGTATGTTACAATAATTTTTATAATGTAAAATTACTTCTGAGTCTTTATTAATTCTTGCTATCTCATACAATTTTCTTTTTCTTTATGAAGACAGTTTAATACCTTTAGTAATTCAAGGTTTCTTTGAAAACTGTTTGGTGTTACATTTAGTAATTTTTTTGGGGCAACAACGTAGATTGTCCAATCACAGGCCAGCACAGCAATTGTTATGACAGTCAGTTGCTACAGATGAAGATGATGGAGGTAAAAGTGAAAAGCTCATGTTTTTACTTCACTTAGATGTGACAACAGACCCAAGATTATTTTCTACAAGGATTATGTCACGAGAAAATTTTCCACTCATTATTTATGACAAACTCCTTCAGAAATTAATTTGTCTACAGGACCAGGATTCAAACCCAGTTCTTTGAACTTCTTGGTAAACTAGCATCCAGGTATACCTCACAACCTACCACAGAGCTTCAGTCTATCAGTATCTGTCTCCTACTTTCCAAACTCCAAGAGACTCTCCTGCACTCTTCATGGAACTAACACTCATGGAAGCAATATAAAAACAATAATGACTCTCCCACAGCCTAAGGATTCTTTTCAGAATGGTCTTTTCACTCTGTAGCAGAGAGCAATCAGCTTGTTATTAATTTTCAAATACATTAGAATTGTTTGCCAGGAAGGGATTCAGATTGAACCAGTGCTTTTTGCAGTTGCCACTTCTATAAAGTGACTTTCTAAGCAGACTTCACAAGTCAAATTGAAGTTACAGTCTTCAAGCACTGATGTGCCACTTCTCCTAGAGAAGTAAGGAACTTGCAAAGTAGGAAAAAGATGTGAGAAAACTGTAGCTGTGAGCCCAGTGGTGAGATCAAGTGGACAGCTTAGTTGGGAAGGAAGTCAATGATTCTGAGTCCAAGTCCAACAAAAAGTATTAATTTGTCAGGATGTTTCTTTTCTGTGTCAACTTTACTTGACAGTGAAGATTCATTTGTGAATATGTGATTATGTTTATGTGAATCACTATCTACAATAAGTTGCATTCAATGACTTCTATAAACCCTCAGCAGATGACAAGATTGTTTTCCCATCTGTACCACAGCAAAGTTAATGAAGCTGTTAGCAACACAGAACATCACAGGAGAATGTCTAATCATTTCCATTATTATCAAGTATGAAAATAAATAAAAGTAAGGAACTGCCTTCTTTGTCAATGAATTAAATGCACAGACTGTGGTCACTCAAGTCACTTACTCATCTTTTGATTTCCATCTTTTAAATATAGAAAGATGCACAGGGTACTGACTGGTTTCTTTTGGCTTCTGCAAAATCACTACTGAAGTCAGAATGAGAGGGATGCACCCTAGTATTGTGAGGCCACAATAAAAGTCATTTCATCCCTCTGCAGATATTGTTAGTATTGTTATAATAGTCTTCATTCGCAGATTACTTTGATGCAGCCCTCCATGCAAATCTGTACAAGTCTTGTCATCTCTGCATAACTATTGCAGCATACATCTGTTTGAACTTGTGTATTATATTAATCTCCATTGCAGTCTACTACCTTCCTCCACCCTCTCTCACTGCACAAAAGCATGTGAGCAGGCACATGCACTTTTCTTCTTAACTACACTCAACATCTTAAAGTGTTTCCCATCAACTGGTCCCTTCTTTAAGTCAAATTGTGCCATAATGGTCTTTTCCTCCCACTTTGATTCAGTAGCTCTTCATTAGTTATTCATCTAATTCCATCCCTGCTACCATCCAGTTTTCAAAGAGTGTATTTCAGTCAATGTTCTTAAAAGCTTTCACTCAACAAATGCTATAAATACAGGTCTGCCTTTTTTTGATTCTATCTTCTAAGATAAATTGTAGTGTCAGTACAGCCTTGAATGTTTCTACAGTTCTCCAGAATCCAAACTGATCTTCCCTGAGCATGGTTTTTAACAGTCATTCCATTCTTCTGTACATAATTTATGTTAATACACCAAGGTGACTTAAGTCAGGGGATAGAAGCATGCACGTATACAGATGGCAGTAGTATTGCACACACAAGGTATAAAAGGGCAGTGCATCAGCAGAGCTGTAATTTGCACTCATGTGATTCATGTGAAAACGTTCCCAATGTGATTATGGCCACACAGTGGGAACTGACAAACTTTGACTGCAAAATGGTAGTTGAAGCTAGATGCATGGGACATTCCTTTTCAGAAATCATTAGGGAATTTAATATTCCAAGATCCACAGTGTCAAGAGTGTGCTGAGAATACCACATTTCAGGCATTATCCCTCATCACGGGGAACACAGTGGCCAACGGCCTTCACTTAACGACCGAAAACAGCAACGTTTGCATCAAGTTGTCAGTGCTAATAGACAAGCAACACTGTAAGAAACAACTGCAGAAATCAATGTGGGATGCATGAATGGTGTACACATTAGGACAGTGTCGCAAAATTTGGCATTAATGGGCTATGTTGGCAGACATCTGACATGAGAGCCCTTGCTAACAGGATGGCGTCACCCGCAGCACCTCTCCTGGGCTCATGACCGTATCAGTTGAACCCTAGAGAACTGGAAAACTGTGGCTTGGTCAAATAAATCCCAATTTCAGTTGTAAGAGCTGATGGTAGGGTTCGAGTGGTGCAGACCCCTTGAAGCCATGGAACCAAGTTGTCAACAGTGCACTGTGTGCAAACTGGAGATGACTCCATAATTGTGTATGGTGTGTTTACATGGATCATTGATGGGAGATGGTTATGTTTGGCTAGTTGGAGACCAATGGCAGCCATTCATGGACTTCATGTTCCCTAACAACGATGGAATTTTTATGGATGACAATGTGCCATGCCATCAGGCCACAGTCATTTATGACTGGTTTGAAGAACATTCTGGACAATTCAGGAAAATGATTTGGACACCCAGATCAGCTGACATTAACTCCATCAATCATTTATGGGACATAATCAAGAGGTCAGTTTGTGCACAAAATCCTGCACTGGCAACACTCTCACAATTATGGACAGCTGCAGGGGCAGCATCGCTCAATATTTCCGCAGGGGATGTGCAACGAGGTGTTGAGTCAATGCCAAAGCAAGGTGCTGCACTACACTGGGCAAAAGAAGGTCTGACATGATATTAGGAGGTATCCCATGACTTTTCTCACCTCAGTGTATATTGCAACCATCACTAATTAAACTTATGGTTTAGTAATACACTCGCCTGTCGGCGTCTTCCATCTATGGAGATGGGATTTTTACACTTCTGGTTATTAAAACTGCAACACCATAAAGGTGGCATCCAATGACCATCAAATAAGCATGAAGTATATTACATGCTTGAATACGAAGATAATAAACATTTCATCAGAACCACATAAAGTAGGTAGAAGTAGCACCATCTAAATCTAAATACATACTCCAGAAGCCACTGATGATGCATGGCAGAAAGTACCTTGTACCACCTTCCCTGCCCTGTTCCACTCAAAATTAGAGCAAGGGAGAGACCACTTTCTATATGCTTCCATATGAGCCCTAATTTCTCTATCTTATCTTTATAATCCTTATGTATGTCGTCAGTAGCAGAATCATTCTGACATCAATTTCAAATGCTAGTTCTCTAAATTTTCTGAATAGTGTTTCATGAAAAGAATGTCATCTTCTATCCAGGTATTCCCAATTGAGTTCACAAAGCATCTCCATAATACTTAATTGTTGATCAAACCTACTATTAACAAATCTAGCAATGATCATACAATGTAAACTTTCACGGCCGGTATTGTCTTCACTTAAAACTTCCGGGCTGATAGGCCGTGGTCGAAGTATAAAACTGTCTCCTAACGTTTCGTCTCCGACTGCGGGAGACATCCTCAGAGGTAAAGCGGCGAACTGCGAAGAGGACTTGAGGAGGCGTTGATTATATAGGCAGTACAGAGGGCGCCACTGTCGATCATGTGGCGTCGGCTATGAGATTGTCTCTGGTAATGCCAACATTCTCGATTGAAAGTAATCGATCGTCACGCTTGCGGTGCAACGCTGACATCCAAATTTTATCCAGTTTAACACCTTCGTCTTTCCTGTTAAAATTATTACGATGTTTATCAATCTCGATAGCCTCTCTATACAAGCGTGCATAATAATGCGAGGTTTTTGATATGACGCTCGTCTCGCTGAATTTTATTTCATGATCACCTTCCTGGTTAACATGTTCCGCTATGGCCGATTTATCCGTGTGACCCAGGCGGCAATTCCTCTTATGTTCGACAAGACGGGTGTTCACACTTATCTTTGTGGTACCGATGTAAACCTGTCCACAACTACAAGGAATTTTATATACCCCCGGTGCAGCCAAAGGGTGCCGTGCATCTTTTGCCGACCTTAAAAATTCTTTTATTTTCCTAGTAGGTCTGAAAATAGTTTCCACCTCATACTTGCCTAAAACTTTCCCAATGCGATCTGTGACCTTGCTAATGAACGGAAGAAAAACTTTGCCCATGGACGACTGTTGTTCGTCATTACTCCTGATTCTCTGCCTAGAGCGAAGTGCTCGATCTATATCCTTGCTAGAAAAGCCATTCTTCACGAAAGCTGACTGTAGATGTTCAATCTCATCTTTTAAATAAACAGGTTCACAAAGTTTGTGCGCCCTGTCTACCAAAGTTTTCATTACACCTCTTTTTTGTCTAGGGTGGTGGTTTGAATCTTTGTGTAGATAACGATCAGTATGTGTGGGCTTTCTATACAGCTTATGGCCCATTCCGTCTGGTCGTTTAATCACAGACACATCCAGGAAGTTCAATTGCCCATTCCTTTCTGTCTCCATAGTGGACACACTGTGCCGACTTTTGCATGCTGCCACCCCCCCCCCCCCCCACCCACCACCATGCAGACCTTGCCTGGTGCACCGGTCACCCTACTGCACTCCTGGTGTTGGAGTCGTCCTGCCCTGCTCACACAGATCTCCGCCTACTGGTGCTGCCTCAACATGTGTTACCCGGCAGGCTTCCCAAGTTACTTGCTTTGCAAAAAGATAACCCTAAGACTTGTTTCATGTTAGTGGATCACCTACTGGACATTTTGGATGACAAAGCACTTTTGTCTACCTGGTGAGTCATTTACATGCTCATCTGGACCTCATCAGCGATCTGCTTCTCTCACCGCCCGCTTCACAAAAGTATTCCATGGTGAAAGAACTGCTCATTGAGTGCCTTTCTCACCCTCCTGCAGAGGATATCCACCACAGTATTCATGACAAGCATCTGGATGAACGCACTCCTTCCCAGCTTTGGTGGTGCCTATGTGCATTAATTGATGATCAAGCATTACCTGATGCCACGCTTTGGACATTGTGGATGGTCAAAATGCCTTTGGATCTACAACTTCACCTGCTGTCTCACATCACCGACCTACTCGAGGTTTGTTTACACATGGCAGATCGAGCTTATGATATCATTCATCACAGCCTGTCACGGATGACATTTCCATCACTCTCAGTTGGCACACCTGCACCTTCAGTTCCACGCCCTGCCGGCAGAGGCCAGCATGCTCGCCTCGATGCCTCAGCTGCCAGTCATGAGCTGCCACTTAGTGGGCTACAGGAGGTACTGCCTATCACCTCCGGACAGCCGCCGACCTCGCCCTAGCAGCAGCCCGATTGGCTACCGGCCCTCATGCAGACAGTGGCATCCCCCACCCCCTCCATACCATCTAGGCTACAGACTTACCTTCTGTGCTGGTACCATGCTACTTATGGGGATGCTGCCTGCAACTGCTGAGCACCTTGCACCTACTCAAATGATTCCACTGGTCACATTTAGGTGCCATGTCCTGCCACGTTCCTTCACGGCGCCTACCGTCCGATGCTGCACCACACGCTTCAGTGACGTAGCACCTCTATGACACAGACATCTCATCGGGCACTCGCTTTCTCACTGACACCAGCACTGACATTAGCATTATCCCGGCCAAGCATGTCAGCGACACACTTTCACCTGCTAACCTCACCTTGATCACCGCCAACCATTCTCTTATTGCGGTCCGTGGCTCCATCAAAATGTCACTTCACCTATCACCGGTCCACACCTTTCCTTGAACATTCCACATTGCTGACGTGGATGAACCTGTGACCATGTTGGATTTTCTCCACCATTACGAACTTTCACCAGACCTGCAGGCCGCTGCACTCCATCACGTGTCTGGCTCTATCATTCTGTGCTCAAACAAGTTCAGCACAACTCCGCTCTCTGCCTCCTTGGCTATGCTTTCCACATGTGCATCCCAGCTCGAGCACATTTTTACATGGCTCTCTGACCTGTCAGATGTGTGCTCAGAAATCAACGAACCCCGCATCCAGAACGATGTGTTACGCACCCGGATCACCTGTGCTTCCTCTGTTGTCACACACACGACGTATTATATGTCACCTTTCTGCATAATTGCAACAAGGCGACCCAACACACGCCTCTACTGCACCTTCTTCCCAATCTGCTACTGTGTCAACCATTTCTCCACCTACTGTCGTTTTCTCACTGCTGCAGATGAATCTACAAGACGCATCTCCATACTATGCTCCTGTAGCACATCTCCCATCGCCGACTTCAGCTGATGCACTGCCTACACTGCCCCAGTTCAGCAAGGTCAGTGAACCAACATTGCCTGCAAACCCCTTCCTGACCACTCTTGCTGACCTCCCTTTGCTAGTATTGTCCATCAGTAATGGCACTTGTCATAGGATTCGCACCATAGACAGCCCACCTGTATGTTATAAGGCCAGACATCTTAATGCTTCCAAAATTCTGCGCGCCAAGGGAATGGTTCAGGATCTGTTGGCTTTGGGCGTGCTCTGCCCCTCCGATAGCAACTGGTCTTCATCTGTTCGTCCCGTTCCTAAAAAGGACGGCACCTTACGCATCTGCAGGGGCTACAGGTCACTTAATGCTCGCACCATTATTGATAACTACCCAGTTCCTCATATCCAGGGTTTCACCCAACTGCTACATGGTTCTAAGTTTTTGTCTCTGTTTTAGATTGTTCCAAGCCATACCATCAAATCCCTATGCATCCACCGGATATTCCGAAGACGACCATCATCATACCCTTCGGCCTATTTGAATACTATTACATTCCTTACAGATTGAAAAATGCTGTGCAGACATGGCAGTGGCTCATTGATTCCATTTTGCTACCTCTGCCATTTGCTTACGCTTACTTAGATGATATACTGAACTTTTCCTCCTCTGCTGAGAAGCATCGAGGTCACCTCGATGCAGTCCATTCGGTCCTTGCCACTAATGGCGTGGTCATCAACCAAGATAAATCTCAACTCTGTTCTACATCAGTTACCTTCCTAGGCCATACTGCCTCTGCTGATGGCCTCCGACTGACGTGTTCTCATGTGGAAACCATACTTGATCTCCCTCTTCATGAGGATTATGCTCAGCTCCATTGTTTCCAGGGTATAGCAAACTTTTATCGTCCCATATTCCTCAATCTGCCTCCATCCAAATGGCCCTCCTCAACACCCTTTCCAGAAAAAACAACATGGGGAAATGGAGGTAGAACTGGACCAAACCCATTCTTGATGCCTTTGGTAACCTTAAATCTACCCTAAAGAAAGCTGTTACACTCGCCCACTCTGACCCCAAGGCCCATGTTTTGATCATGACTGATGCCAATGACTCAGCTGCGGGCGCTGTTTTACAACAGCGCACTGCCGACTGAACCCAACCACTCTGCTTCTTTTCCAAGAAATTGACTAAGAACTAATGTAAGTGGTCAGCTTTTGACTGTGAGCTCCTTGCTGTATACGAGGCGATTAAACATTACCATAGTGACCTAGAGGGGTGACCTTTCATGTTCTACACAGATCACAAGCCACTCGTGGACTCTATTCGTAACCTGGCTAAGGATCTTCCATTGAGGCATTTCCACCATATAGACTACATCTGTCAGCACTCTGCTGACGTGTGTTATATCCGCAGGGCGGGGAATGTTGTGACAGACTACCTTTCCTGCATCTGCAAGCTAACTGCACTGCTGAATCTGGAAGAGCTCACCCAACTTCAGGCTGAAGATGACGATGTACAGTGAATAATATCAATGAGTCACTGATCTTGGTTCAACCCCATATCCTACACAGGTCAACGATCCCTGTCCTTTGCGACACCTCTATGGGCACTCCCCGCCCCCTGATTCCTACCGCCCTTCGTCATGGTATATTTAATGGTTTGCACTGCTTGGCCCACCCTGAAAAGCGAGAAATGATGTGGCTGGTTACTGAGCGCTTTGTCTGGCCTGGCGTGAAGCACGACTGCCGCACTTGGACCCGTGCGTGTGTCCCATGCCAGTGCAGCAAGTTCGGCAGGCATGCCCAACCTCCATTGGGCAAATTTGACATTCCAAAGGAATGCCTTCAGCACGTCCAAATTCCCCCTTTCCCCTTCCAAGGGTTACAAATACATCTTATCGATCGTCAACCTTGTGACCTGCTGGGTCGAGGCGGTCCCTCTTATTGGCATCACAGCCAACACCAATGCTCGTTCTTTTATCTCAGAGTGGGTTGCTCATTTCAGCTATCCCCTGTCTTTCACGAACAGTCTGGTCAAATAGTGGCACTACACACTCAAGGCTGCGCTTATGTGCCATGGCAACTTATGGTCTGAGGCCCTCCCTTGGGTCCTGCTGGGCATTCGCTCGGCCCTTAAAGAGAACTTGTGCACATAGCTTGCCAAGATTGTATACAGTGAATAGGTGGAGGATACAATGTCAGCCAATACCATGATTCTTCCTGCTCTGGTTGAACAGGTTCAAGTGCACATCGCATGCCTCTGTACCCCCTTTCCACGCCCTCACTCCAACCTGCCTGTGTTCGTCCACAAAGATCTTGCTTCGTGTGAATTTGTGATGTTACGTGATGAACTTGTGCGAGCAGCCACCTTCTTAAGGCCCTCATCACTTGTTACATCAGAATACAAACATGTTTGTAATCCACCTACATGGACAACCACAGAATTTGTCTGTTAATCACCTGAAACCATCATGGTCACTCAGCGACCTGCTTCCTGACGCCACCGACCTGCGTCCTGATGCTGATGCCCTGCCTCCTGACACTGCTGACCTGCCTTCGACCAATGTCTCACCACCTGCACAACCATTGGACACACAGGACTCTTGCAGCGCATTTTACAACATGCACACTTCTCGTGCTGGCTGCCGCGTACAACCGCTGCGCTGGCAAGAATATTATGGATTCGAGTGATGAAGTTTCCCTCCACCGTGCTCCTCACTATTGGGAGGGGGGGGGGACTCTGTGGTGTCTCTCGTGCAGAGCGCCCTATCTTTGACTGTTATTTCTTTGAACTGCTTTTGTTCTATGTCTTCACTTGTGTTCTACCAAGTTTGTCCCTTCTGTCTCAGTGTTAAATAAATGTACATACGATACTTAGTGTGTGTTATTACCAACCAACCATACATTATTACCACAAGAGCAAGATGCCATTCATCACATCACATAGAAATTTTGTCTAAATCATCCTGTATCACTGCATAATCCCTCAACAGTGGCACCTTTATACATCACAGTGCCATAAGCAAATACTCACAGATTCCCTGGGGCATTACAGATGACACCCTTGTCTCTAATGAACACTTGGCATCAAGGACAACATACTGAGTTCTATTACTGAAGAAGTCTTTGAGTCAATCACATACTTGGGAACCTATTCTGTATGCTCATACCTTTGTTAACAGTGGGGCACCATCTCAAAAGTTTTTGGAAATCTAGGAATGTGGAATCTATCTGTTACCCTTCATCCATGGTTCACAGGATATTGTACGATTGAAGGGCAAGCTGAGTTGTGCACGTGTGATGCTTTCTTAATCCATGCAAATTTGTGGACAGAAGCTTTTCCATCTCAAGGGACTTTATTATATTCAAACTGAGACTATATCCAACACTTCTGCAGAAGACTGATATTGAGGATATTGGTCTGTAATTCTGAAGCTCCTTTCTTTTATCATTCTTATATACAAGGGTCATATTTGCTTTTTTCCAGTCACTTGTGACTTTGCGGTGGGTGAGAGAGTTTTGATAAATATGAGCTAAGTAGGGATCCAACGCTACAGAATGCTCTCTGATAGACCAAACTGGGATACCATCCAGAACTGCTGGCTTACAGGTTTTCATCTCTTTCACTTGCTTCTCTACACCAGGGATGCCTATTATGTCCTCCACATGGGAGTCTACGCAACAGTCAAATGACATTTTGATGTCTTCTATTGCCACAGCAGACTGGTCAGTATGTAACTGTATAGAAGTCTTCAACACACTTAGTGATTTTACGTGGAACCAGAATATTATTTGTTTCCTGGCAAAATATTTTGCTAAGGTATGACAGTGATAGCAGTTGTATGCTTTAAGCACCAATCTTTTTACAGACTTACAGATTTCCACTATTTTTGCCTGTCATCATTGGCAGATCCATTTATAAACTGAGAGTGCAACAGTGTCTGCATCCTCAGCATTTTCCAGATTTTGTTATTAAATCACAGTTGGTCTTTTCCATCCCTAATCCACTTATTCAACACGTACTTCTCGAGAGCATGATTTACTGTCTGTTTAATCTTTGCCCATAAGTACTCTACACCCATCATACTGGAATTAAATGATGTCTGTGCATTGTCTAAGTGGGATACTAATAACTGCTTATCTGCTCTTTCTAGCAGAAAATACTTTCTAACATTCTACACATAAGGAAAGATTACACAGTGAGTTTTTCATTCAGAAATTACATTTGAATGCTGATTGTTTGTGAGATGATAATGTTATGCCTTGTGCAAGAAGGAGGAATATCTATCAGCAAGGAGCTTGTTTCATGATCTCATGATTTTCATGCAAAAATGGAATGACTGGTTTCAGGACAGCCATGCTCAATGCCTTGCAGGATCTCAATGCCCGCACACAACCAGCACCTGAGAGAACAGACTTTTTTTCCTTTGATCATGAAGGATTGTGCTGCCAGGTAATGTAATTTTAATCAGGAGATGGTCTCATTTGTGGCAAGACAAGTATCCACATGCAAAGTGGGACTATGTCTGGAGCACCAAAGACTGTCAATACTTCAAATATTGTTAAGGCTGCTCTTAACTTGGCAGCATAGAGAGGCACACTGATGGTAATGTGCCTAAATGACAACACATGGCACATGAATGGCAATGAGATCCCCACCAGGCTGTAAAGGTGTCTGCCTTGCAGCATCATGTGGATGTGGTATGGATGGGAGTGTGGTCAGAATATCACTCACCTGACCACTGTACAATCTTTCTAGACCACAGAGTTGCTGTTACTCATCAAGTAGCTCCTCAATTGACATCAAAAAGCTGAGTTCTCCCACTGAAGAATCCTTAGGAGTACCGGGAATCAAACACCGATCCTCTGCATGACAGCCATCTACACTGACCACTCCAGCTACAGAGGCAGATGCAGGAATAGCATAGTTTTTTTTTTAATCCTTCCTAGCATTGCAGTTTTAATGGACGGCAATGTACATTCTTCTTGAATGTCTGGAGATATTTCACTTGGATTGTGTATTTTACAAACCAGGCAAAACTGTTTTTGTTTTTGTGATGAATGGCCCTCCCAAGGATCTCAATAATTCTGAGGGAATGTTGTCTACTCCAGGTGTATTGATTTGATTTGATTTTTATTTGGTCCTGTAAAAATACATTTTGCAAAAGGATTGTTCTGTAACGTAGTACAAGGTAATGAATGCAGTATTATATGGGGAAGAAAAGAAGAAAACAAACAATACTGTAAACATTATAATTAAAGATATGCAATATTACATTCAAGTTCTTAAAAAACAGTACTGCAGACAATATATTTTACATACCAAACATACAATATTACGTACACTGATGTACAAGTTACAACATTTTTAGTACAATATGTCTAATATAAATATTATAGCTCTAGAAATTCATTTAAATTATACACAGTATGTTTTGTGAGTAATTGTTTCAGTTTCCTCTTCAATACATAAAGGTTTTCAGTGTCCTTTTTTATATTTAGTGGGATTTTGTTCTAAATTGTTATTCCATTCTGGATGACTCCTCTTTGAAATATGCTGCAAGTTTTTGTAAAGGATTTGCTTCTGCCTCATGTTATGATTGTGAATATCAGAGATATCCCAGAAAAGAATTTTGTTGTAAATTGCAAATATCGTCAACAAGTCCCAAATGTTTTGAATAGGCACTTACAGGATACCTGACCTGACAGACCACAAACCTGCTTGTTTACGTATTTTGAAAACTTTTTCCACCTACAAACAAAACTGGGCACCCACATATCACCATCCTACGCCAACCTATTAATGGGCCATCTAGAGGAATCCTTCCTATACACCCCGAATCTTAAACCCCTCACCTGGTTCAGATTCACTGATGGCATCTTTTCTATCTGAATCAAAGGTGAGGAAACCCTATCCATATTCCTCCAGAACCTCAACAACTTCTCTCCCATTTGCTTCACCTGATCCTACTCAAGCCATCAAGCCGCCTTCCTAGATGCTGACCTCCACCTCAAAGATGGCTACATCAGTACCTCTGACTATATCAGACCTACTGACCACCAGCAATACCTCCACTTCAACAGCTGCCACCCATTCCATACCAAGAAGTCCCTTCCGTACAGATTAGCCACCCATTGTCATTGCATCTGCAGTGACAAACAGTCCCTCTCAAAATATATCGAGGAAGCCTTCACTGACTGCAATTATCCTCCCAACCTTGTACAAAAACAAATCTCCCGTGCCTTATCTTTCCAGTCTCCCACCACCTCCAAAAACCCCACTGTCTGGCCACAGAGGAGCATTCCCCTCATAACTCAGTACCACCGAGGACTGGAGCAACTGAATTAAATTCACCACCAGGGTTTCAATTACCTCTCGTTGTGCCCTGAAATGAGAAATGTCCTGCCTGCTATCCATCCCACCCCTCCCACAGTGGTATTCTGTCTTTCACTGAACCTACACAATATATTCGTCCATCCTTACATAACCCCCGCTCCCAATACCCAACCTCATGGCTCATACCCCTGTAATAGACCTAGATGCAAGACCTGCCCCATACATCCTCCAACCACCACCTACTCCAGTACAGTCACTAACATCACCTGTCCCATCAAAGGCAGGGCTACTTGTGAAACCAGTCACATGGTCTACAAGCAAAGATGCAACCACTGTACTGCATTCTATGTAGACATGACAACCAACAAGCTGTTTGTCTGCATGAATGGCCACCAAAAAACTGTGGCAAAGAAACAAATGGACCACCCTGTGGCTGAACACATGGCCAAACATGATATCCTTCATTTCAATGACTTTTTCACACCCTGTGCCATATGGATCGTTCCCACCAACACCAGCTTTTCTGAATTGCATAGGTGGGAACTTTCCCTGCAATACATCCTATGTTTCCATAACCCTCCTGGCCTCAACCTTCGTTAGTTGCTGTCCTCTCCTAACCAGCCCCTTTCCTGCTCCCATCCCAGCACTAAACAGCCATCATTCCACCACCACACTCAATCTTTCTTTATTATTTATTTTATTTTTTTTCCTCTTTATCTCTCAACTTCTCTCTATGTCTCTCCTTTTCTGCTACCCCCCCCCCCCCCCATTCCACATCTCTCCCCTGCCTGCCGCCCAACCTGCAGCATTTCACTGTCCGCCATCCCCACCATACTATCCCTCCCCCTCCCCGCCCCAGCCTCCTTCTTTCCCCCACCCAGTCGCCGCTCCCATCATGCACTGGTGCTGCTGCTTGCAGTGTAGTTTCTGTTGCCTGAGACTGCAGTCGTGTGTGTGATAGGTCGTACAAGGGAATATTTTACCCACAATTTAGTTGTTCTTGTAATTAGAGAGTTCTTGAGTATCTTTAGGTTTGCATAACAGGTTTTGTTTCCTGCTTGTATCCTTTCTATGATACATTGCCTCATACTATTTCACTGGTTAGGAGGACACCTAAATAGTGGAAGCATCTAACAGCTATAAAGCATTTATCAAAGATATTCAGATCCTGTGGTGTTCTTCTAGCTTCAGAATTGGACATAACCATATATTTTGTTTAGCTTTCATTTACAGTAAGTCCAATTCTTGTACCTTCTGCTTCCATTTGTCCATATATTTCTTTAAGCAATGTTACATCCCTTGTCGCAGTGGCAATATCATTTGCATATGTGCTTATCTGGCTGTACTTCATCATTAATGTTCCTCTTTTATCTACTTTTTGTATGATACTATGCAGTGCCAAGTTAAACAGGATTACAGAGAGGGCATCACCTTGTTCCATTCCATCCTCAAAGTCAAACTGCCTGGTCATTCTGTTATTCCCTTTTACTTTTGTTTTTGTATCCTCCATTGTTAGCTCAATTAACCTTCTCAGTTCATTACAGATGCCCAATTCTTACAGCCCTTTATACGATGCTTTTCCAAGTCACTGCCAGTCATGTATTCATTGTCAGTCGAGAGCAGTGAGTACATCAAATCAGCTGGAACTAATTGGTTTTCTGTCAAGCATTTAGTCATAAACAATAAAGCTGATCATCATTTCAGAGTGGCTGTCAAAAATAAATGCATACAGTTATTAATCTAAATACATATCTACAATCTCGACTAAGTCACTGAAATTCCCTAATATGACATACTATATCACTGACTTTGGCTGAGAAAAGATTTCCAATGAGGATATCAGGTCAGCAATGTTACAAGCTCATTGGGGTCAGATAAACTGAGAAATTCACAATTACATTAGTGGATATACACTGTGAGAAAACAAAAAAACCTTTTAAATTATAATTCAGTCATCTAATTACCTAGTTGTTGTTACATCATTCGCTTCTTTTCTCCTATGTTATTGCACTTCCTGCTCTGGTTTCTGAGTTGCAGATTTTTAGTGGTCAGATATTTTTGCACTTTCTTTTCACAGTTCACTGGACTTTTGTCTTTCTCAGTAATAACTAATAACACCCTACTCCTTCATAGTCTTAGTTTTTCCAAATAGAGAAATACCATACATCAGGCAAGTTCCAATAGTGATGAAGCAATTACCTTTAACTCTCAAACAGCCTTATTTGAAATCTTTGTGTTTTTAACTAACATTATAGTTAACCTAACAATGGAAAATCATTGAAGGACTGTAACAATATTATGAAAAGGATAATTGCTACTCACCATACAGTGGAGAAACTGAGTCGCAGACAGGCACAACAAAAAGATTGTCACAACATAAGCTTTTGGCCAACAAGGCCTTTGTCAAAAATAGATGACCACACACACACACACACACACACACACACACACACACACACACACACACACACACACACACACACAAATGCAACTCACATGCACATGCCCGCAGTCTGTGACAGCTGAAGCCACACTACGAGCAGCAGCAGCAGTGCATGATGGGAGAGACAACTGGGTAAGGAGGAGGCTGGGCCAGAGAGGGGGAGGGATAGCAGGATAGGGGTGGGGGATGGTTAAGTGCTGCCAGGGAGCTTGCAGGGATGAGGTGGAGGGAGGGTAGAGCAGCTAGGTGTAGTCGAAAGATTATATGGAGGGGAGGGGAAAAGAGGGGGTGGGAGTAAGCAGAAAAACGAGAAGTAAAAAGACTGGATGGGTTGGTGGAATATAGGGCTGTGTACTGCTGGAATGAGAACAGGGAAGGGGCTAGATGGACAAGAACAATGATTAACGAAGGTTGAGGCCAGGAGCGTTACAGGTATTTAGGATATATTGCAGGTACAGTTCCCCCCTGCACAATTCAGAAAAGCTGGTGTTGGTGGGAAGGATCCATATGGTACAGGCTTGAAGCGGTCATTGAAATGAAGAATGTCGTGTTGGGTGGTGTGCTCAGCAACAGGGTGGTCCAGTTGTTTCTTGGCCACAGTTTGTTGTGGTCATTCATGCAGACAGACAGCTTGTTAGTTGTCATGCCCACATATAATGCAGCACAGTGCTTGCAGCTTAGCTTGTAGATCACATGACTGGTTTCACAGGTAGTTCTGACTTTCATGGAACAGGTGATGTTAGTGACCGGACTGGAGTAGATGGTGGTGGGAGGATGTATGGGACAGGTCTTGCATCTAGGTCTATTACAGGGATATGACCCATGAGGCAAGGGATTGGGTGCAGGAGTTGTGCAGGGATGGACAAGTATATTGTGTAGGTGCCTTGGACATAGGAATACCACTGTGAGAGAGGTGGAAAGAATAGTGGGGAGGACATTTCTCATCTCAGGGCACAACGAGAGGTAACTGAAACCCTGGTGGTGAATGTAATTCATTTGCTCCAGTCCTGGGTGGTGCTGAGATACGAGGGGAATGCTCCTCTGTGGCCAGACAGTGAGACTTTGAGAGGTGGTGGATGACTAGAAAGATAAGGCACAGGAGATTTGTTTTTGTACAAGGTTGGGAGGATAATTACAATCTGTAAAGGCCTCAGTGAGACCCTCAGTATATTTCGAAAGGGATCGCTTGTCACTGCAGCTGTGAGGACTGCAGGTGACTTGACTGTATGGAAGGTACTTCTTTGTATGGAATGGGTGGCAGATACCAAGGTGGGGGTATCGCTGTTGGTTATTAGGTTTGATATGGACAGATGTACTGATATAGCCTTCTTTGAGGTGGAGGTCAACATCTAGGAATGTGGCCTGTTGGGCTGAGTAGGACCAAGTGAAGCAAATGGGGGAGAAGCTGTTAAGGTTCTGGAGGAATGTGGATAGGATGTCCTCACCCTCAATCCAGATCACAAAGATGCCATCAATGAATCAGAACCAGAAGAGGAGTTTAGGATTCTTGGTGTATAAGAAGGATTCCTCTAGATGGTCCATGAATATGTCTGCATAGGATTGTGCTCACAGCTGTACCATGGATTTGTTTGTAGGTAATGTCTTCAAAGGAGAAGTAATTGGGGTTGAGGATACAGTCGGTCATATTGACTAGGAAGGAGGTTGTTGGTTTGGAATATGTCAGGTATTGGGAAAGGCAGTGTTCAACAGCAGTAAGGCCCAGGGCATTAGGAATGTTAGTGTAAGGAGAGGTGGCATCAATAGTGATGAGTAGGGCACCATGTGGCGAAGGGACAGATCTGTGGAGAGCAGGTGGAGGAAATGGTTGGTATCTTTTATATAGGAGGTCAGGTTCTGGGTTATAGGCTGACAGTGCTGGTCTGTGAGAGTGAAGATTCTCTCAGTGGGGGCACAGTAACCAGCCACAACGGGGTATCCCAGGTGGTTGGGATTATGGACTTTAGGAAGCATGTTGAAGGCAGGAGTGTGGGGAGGGGTAGGGATGAGGAGAGAAATGGACTCAGGAGAGATAGTTAACCTATGTGTCTGTTGTTCCCATCTGCTTATTCTCCAAAAGATTACAGGTTTTGGATCCCTGTCAACCGTATCTCAAGCATGGCAATGCGTGTATCCTCATTGTTGTTCACCCTATGTGATTTGCATTCTAATGTTATAGAGATACAGAAACAAAATTTTTGTTGATGTGGAAAGAAATAGCAATTCAGTGTGAAATATACTTCCTCTCATACAAGAATACCTATCATGTTGATTAGCATGATTGTTAGTAACATCAATATTTGTTGTAAAGAGATCTCCCTAAATGTCCCAGAGCCAGCACATGGCATAGAGGTAATGAATGTTATAGCATGGAAACAGGTAGACGTGATTACATCTGAACATACGGCCACCATTAGCAAAACAACAATACTGTCACGCAGAAACTTCCAATGGAAGCTATAAGTATGAATTCACAGCAGAAATAAATATAAGCAGTTCAGACAACAAACTAACTGCGCAAAACAGTAGATGATAGTTTCTTTTCTTTTCCGAGTGTGCTTTTCATTGTGACAGTTCAGAGTTCATGCTAGTAATACATGTTCACAACCATTCATTTTGTTAATAAGCACTGTGTGTGACTGGATATTTAATGACTTGAAATGCCATAGTGTGCACTGTAGTAAAATTAAAATGACAAATGAGAGGCCCCATATTAGGTGTCAAAACATTGTGAATTCAGGAAACTGAGATGCAATCATGGAAATTAATAATGCAAATAACCCCATGGTGGACACAAAAATGTAGTAAAATAAAAATAACAAATGAGAGTCCCCACTGAGTAGCAAAATGTTATGAATTCAAGAAACTGAAATTCTTTTGTGGAGATTAATATGCAAATCACCCTGTGCTGGGTGTCAAAATTAGTAAAATTAAAATCGCAAGTGAGAGGCCCCACATTAGACACCAAAATGTAGTGAATTGTAAATAATGGAAATTAATATGTAAATTTCTGCATGCTGGGAGACAAAATCTAATGAAACAAATGGTTATATGGATTAAAATGTGGATACTTTTATGTTTATTATATCATCAACACAAACATAAATCACAAGATCTATTGATTTGGCATGGGTGCAGCTCAGTAATTGGGCAAGTAGGGTGGGGGGCAGGGAAAGAGGGATGAGGGGGCATGGCTGTTTCATCTCACATATCACAAAGCAGTGATAAATGCTGGTATGAAGACAGGGATCTAACTCAAAATTCGAAGACTGAGTCGACAATATGGGGGCACAATAGGATGGCATGCCTTCAGAATATGCACAGTCTCTTCTGATTCCTCTAACTCTGCATTGCTAACTCACTGACTGCTCATTTTCTCTTCAGAGTCCAACTGCCTGACTATCCACTACCTGAAAGTCTGGGTGATTTTTCACTAACCCCTCTGTTCTGTCACTTATGTCCTCCACAGTGTCCGCCACAGCTAAGACTTTCCTATTGTATGAGCTTTGTCACTAGTGTATTCAATTTAAAATCCCATGCAATGAATAACTGACACCGCATAATCATACCTCCTAGTCTCTGTGCAGGATAAAAATTCCAATCTTGCAGCGGCTAGCAGGTAACCCAGGAACGCCTGTCCTCTTCTCATGTGACCCGTGTTTCAGCACATCACACCGCAGGCTGCAGCTCCTAGAAAATAGCTTCAAGTGTCTGTCTGCATTCCTCAGTTGTCAAGAAAGCAGCCACCCACCAACAAATACACATGTTCCCCATAGAGACAGAAGCTTCACATATGCCACTCCTGTAAGGCTTTGGGCAAGACTCACTCAGCAGCTGCAACTTAATCATATTCTCATTCTCAGTGTCTGTCAGCAAGTATTAAAGCATCTGAACTCACCTACAATCACTCGGACAGCCTGCTGACTATCACCAGCATCTTATAAATGCCTTAGCTCAAAACCATTACTGGCAAATGAAAAATAATTATTACATTATAATATCTGCTTAGCACCTTGTAGCAAATATTTAATTTTATTTATTTTACCACACTCATCTTGGGGTGTCATTCACTGACAGAATTTTTTTGATAATGAGTGTATTTCTCATTATAAATTCAGTAGGTGCAGTTATTAATAACAATGGAAAAAGACCAAAGAAATCATGGAATAAGTGAAAATTTTCCAAGGAGGAAATTATGGAAATGTATGTTTCAGAACCACATTTCATAATTTCAAATTTTTCAGGTTTTAATGATCAACAATAAAAACTACCTTTCTTCCCATATATGATAACTCACATTATTCTACATTATGGCCAAATACTATAAATGAATTGAAATATCTGATTTTTCACAAAGAATGCAAATGTCATTTCTCTTTAAACAGGAGACTGTGAACTTCCACTCCACCTTGTGTACTGGATATGATGTGTCCCAGAATTGACAACGTCGGCCAGTTGCTGTAGTTGCTTTTATACCCGTGTAATCTTTTCCACTATGTGTCAGTCTGCAACTCAGCAAATTTGTATTACCTGCAAACAAAATTTATATGAGTTACATATTGATAGGTTGTACCAACTGACAATTTATTTTTTAAGTTGCTTGAAACCAAGTATTTAATTTCAAGAATTTTCATTTAATACATTCCAGAAAAAATGAGACAATAAGAAAAAGAGCTTCAGATAAATTCTTTTTTGGAGTCAGGCACAATTTAGTTCATTAATTATGTGCTGCTAACATGAAACTTTCCAGAACAACTTTACAAAGTGGAGCACAAAGAAATCTGCAAACAGAAATTGTAAACTAGTCAGATGTAACCTTAATTACTACTGAATCAATAATATCAAGACACATCATACATATGTGAACACCAAATACATGAAAAACTCTGAGTGGACCAATGGGTCAACAGGATAGGGGCAGAAAAATGAGAACACTCTAAGGAAATATAACACAAGTCAACAACTGTTGTGCTTCTTTTGATCATATTATCTAAAGTACTTGACAAGGAAATGCTTGACAGAATTGCAGAAATGTTGACAGTGTTGGTATCATAAATGCACAACAGTTTGTGAAATTTAAAATTTTCCCGGCGAACTGAATAATCAAAAAGATTTCGGGCTTGCAGCTGGTCGTCGTTAGCTTCCATCCACATTATTTTGAGTGGACAACTGCCAGCTGAGACTGGCAGTTGTCCAGTCGAAATATCGTGGATGGAAGCTAACGATGACTGGCTGCAAGCCTGAAATCTTTTTGATTGTACAACAGTTTGTTGTTGTTGTAGTGGTCTTCAGTCCTGAGACTGGTTTGATGCAGCTCTCCACGCTACTCTATCCTGTGCAAGCTTCTTCATCTCCCAATACCTACTGCAACCTACATCCCTCTGAATCTGCTCAGTGTATTCATCTCTTCGTCTCCCTCTACGATTTTTACCCTCCACGCTGCCCTCCAATACTAAATTTGTGATCCCTTGATGCTTCAGAACATGTCCTACCAACCGATCCCTTCTTCTAGTCAAGTAGTGCCACAAACTTCTCTTCTCTTCTCCCCAATCCTATTCAATACCTCCTCATTAGTTATGTGATCTACCCATCTAATCTTCAGCATTCTTCTGTAGCACCACATTTAGAAAGCTTCTATTCTCTTCTTGTCCAAACTATTTATTGTCCATGTTTCACTTCCATACATGGCTACACTCCATACAAATACTTTCAGAAATGACTTTCTGACACTTAAATCAATACTTGATGATAACAAATTTCTCTTCTTCAGAAACGCTTTCCTTGCCATTGCCACTCTCCATTTTATATCCTCTCTACTTCAGTTATTTTGCTCCCCAAATAGCAAAACTGATTTACTACTTTAAGTGTCTCATTTCCTAATCTAATTCCCTTAGCATAACTTGATTTAATTCGACTACATTCCATTATCCTTGTTCTGGTTTTTTTGCTGTTCATCTTATACCCTCCTTTCAAGACACTGTCCATTCTGTTCAGCTGCTCTTCCAGGTCCATTGCTGTGTCTGACAGAATTACAATGTCATCAGCAAACCTCAAAGTTTTTAATTTATTCTCCATGGATTTTAATTCCTACTCCAAATTTTTCTTTTGTTTCATTTACTGCTTGCTCAATATACAGATTGGATAACATCAGGGATAGGCTACACAGTGTCTTACTCAGTTCTCAACCACTGCTTGCATTTCAAGCCCCTCTACTCTAATAGCTGGCATCTGGTTTCTGTAAAAATTGAAAATAGCCTTTGACTCCCTGTATTTTACTCCTGCCACCTTCAGAATTTGAAAGAGTATTACAGTCAACATTGTCGAAAGCTTTCTCTAAGTCTACACATGCGGGAAATGTAGGTTTGTCTTTCCTTAATCTATCTTCTAAGATGAGTCATGGGCTCAGTATTGCCTCACTTGTTCCAACACTTTTATGGAATCCAAACTGATTTTCCCTGAGGTTGGCTTCTACCAGTTTTTCCATTTGTCTGTAAAGAGTTCATGTTAGTATTTTGCCACCGTGACTTATTAAACTGATAGTTTGGTAATTTCCACTCCTGTCACCACCTGATTTCTTTGGAATTGGAATTATCATATTATTCTTGAAGTCTGATGGTATTTCATCTGTCTCAAACATGCTGCTTACCAGATGGTAGAGTTTTGTCATGGCTGGCTCTCTCTAGGCAATCAGTAGTTCTAATGGAACATTGTCTGCTACCAGGGACTTGTTTTGACAGATCTTTCAGGGCTCTGTCAAATTCTTCACACTGTATCATATCTCCCATTTCATCTTCATCTATGTCCTCCTCCATTTCCATAATATTGCAGTCAAATACATCACCCTTGTATAGAACCCTATTCACTCCTTCCGTCTTTCTGCTTTCCCTTCTTTGCTTAGGACTCTTTTTTCATCTGCACTCTTGATATTCATACAGAAGTTCTCTTTTCTCCAAAGGTCTCTTTTAATTTTCCTGTAGGCAGTATCTATCCTACCCCGAGGGATGTATGCCTCTACTTGCTTTCATTTGTCCTCTAGCCATCCTTGCTTAGCCATTTTGCACTTCCTGCCGATCTCATTTTTGAGACATTTGAATTCATATTCGCCTTCTTCCTTTACTGAATTTTTAAATTTTCTCCTTTCATCAATTAAATTCAATATCCCTTCTGTTACCCAAGGATTTCTACAAGCCCTCATCTTTTTACCCACTTGATCCTCTGCTGCCTTCAGTATTTCATCTCTCAAAACTACCCATTCTTCTTCTACTGTATTTCGTTCCGCCATTCTTGTCAATCATTCCCTAATGCCCTGTCTGAGAAAACAAAAGTATGTCATGAAAGTAATAAGAAAATTTTATTTTTTTACCAGGAAATTTCCAACATTACACCAACATTATGTGGAGTGCAAATAACAACATGTACTGCCAGTTTTTAATGTTTATAATGTTATTTCAATTAATTTACAGTGAAACTGATGACAAAATACCATATTGTTCACAATTTTTATTTCTGGGAGGAAATTGGTTAAGGCTCAACTACAGATCCGCAACAACTTCAATGTGTTATAGCATTCAAACTAATTAAGATATTCATACCATGCTTGGCTTATGTGACACACACACTCACAAAGTTTTGGTTGTGTGTATTCCAGAGTGTTTTGACTCAAGCATAATGACAAAAATGCAAGAAAAGGCTTGGCATGGGGAATGGTTTATTCAGACCAAAACAGACACACAGGTTCAAAGAAACTTTCACACATAATATAGAAGCACCCGCCCTCACAGATGTCAATATGCAAGGTACAGAAATTTTATGCACACAGGAAGTGTTGATATGAAACATCATACTGGATGACCTGGAACAAGTGAAGCTGACATGGAATGGATACAGTTGGCTCTTCAACATTCACCACAGAAATCTGTTTGAAGGGCATTTCAGATCCCTAGATTGACCATGCACCAGGCCTTTGTAAATGTATACCGATGTATCCATATCAACTGTAGTTGTTGCATGCATTGAAACCAGGTGACAAGCCACAACATTTGCAATTTGCTGTGCTTGCTCTTCACCATTTAAACAAAAATGGTAATTTCCTAAAGAACCTAGTATTTTATGACAAACCAACATTACATCTTTGTGTTAAGGTAAACAAACACTAATGTTCATATCTGGGACACAACTAACATGCATATTGTGATGAAAGATGTATGTAACAGTCGAAAAGTGAATTTGTGGTGTTGTTTGATGTTCACTGCATTGTAGAATCATTTTTCTTCTCAGAAAAAACTGTTAATTTTAAAAATTACCTTGATATCCCCCCCCCCCCCCCCCCGAATCATGACACTTGCCATTGGTGGGGAGGCTTGCGTGCCTCAGTGATTCAGATAACCACACTGTAGGTGCAACCACAATGGAGGTGTATCTGCTGAGAGACCACACAAACATGTAGTTCCTGAAGAGTGGCAGCATCCTTTTCAGTAGTTGCACGGGCAACAGTCTGGATGATTGACTGATCTGGCCTTGTAACATTAACCAAAACAGCCTTGCTGTGCTGGTACTGCAAACGGCTGAAAGCAAGGGGAAACTACAGCCATAATTTTTCCCAAGAGCATGCACCTTTACTGTATGGTTAAATGATGATGGCATTCTCTTGGATGTAAAGTAGTCCCCCATTTCGATCTCCAAGCAGGGACTACTCAGGAGGACGTCTTGATCAGGAGTAAAAAACTGGTGTTCTACGGATCGGAATGTGGACTGTCAGACCCTTAATTGGGCAGATAGGTTGGAAAATTTAAAAAGGAAAATGGATAGGTTTAAGTTAGATATAGTGGGAATTAGTGAAGTTTGGTGGCGGGAGAAACAAAACTTCTGGTCAGGTGAATACAGGGTTATAAATACAAATTCAAATAGGGGTAATGCAGAAGTAGCTTTAATAATGAATAAAAAAATAGGAGCATGGATAAGCGACTATGAACAGCATAGTTAACGCATTATTATAGCCAAGATAGGCACGAAGCCCATGCCTACCACAGTAGTACAAATTTATATGTCTACTAGAACCAATGATGATGAGGAGATTGAAGAAATGTATGATGTGATAAAAGGAATTATTCAAATAGTTAGGGGAGATGAAAATTTAATAGCTATGGGAGACTGGGATTCAATAGTAGAGAAAGAGGAAGCCACCTGGTAGAGTTTTGCATAGAGCATAAATTAATCATAGTTAACACTTGCTTTAAGAATCATGAAAGAAGGTTGTATATGTGAAAGAGGCCTGGAGAGACTGGAAGGTTTCTGACAGATTATATAATGGTAAGACAGAGATTTGGGAACCATGTTTTAAATTGTAAGACATTTCCAGGGCCAGATGTGGACTCTGATCACAATTTATTGGTTATGAACTGTAGACTGAAACCAAAGAAATGGCAAAAAGGTAGCAATTTAAGGAGATGGGACCTGGATAATCTGAAAGAACCAGAGGCTACAGAGAGTTTCAGAGAGAGCATTAGGGAATGATTGACAAATGCAACAGAAAGAAATACAGTAGAAGGAGAATTGGTAGCTTTGAGAGATGAAATAGTGAAAGTAGCAGAGGATCGAGTAAGTAAAAAGATGAGGGCTAGTAGAAATCCTTGGGTAACAGAAGATATATTGAATTTAACTGATGAAAGGAGAAAATATAAAAATGCAGTAAATGAAGAAGGTGAAAATGAATACAAATATATCAAAAATGAGACCGACGGGAAGTGCAAATTGGCTAAGCAAGGATGGATACAGGACAAATGAAAGCAAGTAGAGGCATATATCACTAGGGGTAAGACACAGACTCCCTATGGGAAAATTAAAGAGACCTTTGGAGGGAAGACAATCACCTGTATGAATATCAAGAGCACAAATGGAAAACCAGTCCTAAGCAAAGAAGGGAAAACAGAAAGGTGGAAGGAGTATATAGAGGTCTATACAAGGGTGATGTGCTTGATTTCAGTATTATGTAAATGGAAGATGACATAGATGAAGATGAAATAGGAGATATAATACTGTGTGAAAAATTTGACAGAGCACTGAAAGACATAAGTCAAAAAGAGGCTCCAGGAGTAAACAACATTTCATTAGAACTACCGATTGCCTTGAGAAAGCCAGCCGTGACAAGCAAAATGTATGAGACAGGTTAAATACCCTCAGATTTCAAGAAGAATACAATAATTGCAGTCCCAAAGAAAGAAGGTGTCAACAGGTGTGAAAATTAACAAACCATCAGTTTAATAAGTCATGGCTGCAAAATACTAACATGAATTCTTTGCAGACAAATGGAAAAATGGTAGAAGCCAACCTTGGGGAAGATCAGTTTGAATTCCGTAGAAATTTTGGAACATGCAAGGCAATACTGACCCTACAACTTATCTTAGAAGATAGATTAAGGAAAGGCAAACCTACATTTCTAGCACTTGTAGACTTAGAGAAAGCTTTTGACAATGTTGACTGGAATACTCTCTTTCAAATTCTGAAGGTGGCAGGGGTACATACAGGGAGCAAAAGGCTATTTACAATCTGCACAGAAACCAGATGGCAGTTATAAGAGTCGAGGGGAATGAAAGGGAAGCAGTGATTGGAAAGGGAGTGCGACAGGGTTGTAGCCTATCCCTGATGTTATTCAATCTGTATATTGAGCAAGCAGCAAAAGGAAACAAAAGAAAAATTTAGAGTAGGAATTAAAATCCATGGAAAAAAAAAAAAAACTTTGAGGTTTGCCGTTGACATTCTAATTCTGACAGAGACAGTAAAGGATCTGGAAGAGCAGTTGAATGAAATGGACAGTGTCTTGAAAGGAGGATATAAGATGAACATCAACAAAAGCAAAATCAGGATAATGGAATGTAGTCGAATTAAATCAGGTGATGCTAAGTGAATTAGATTAGGAAATGAGGCACTTAAGGTAGTAGATGAGTTTTGCTATCTGTGGATCAAAATAACTGATGATGGTTAAAGCAGAGAGGATATAAAATGCAGACTGGCTCTGGCAAGGAAAGCGTTTCTGAATAAGAGAAATTTGTTAACATCAAGCACAAATGTGTCAGGAAGACTTTTCTGAATGTATTTGTATGGAGTGTGGCCATGTATGGAAGCGAAACATGGACAATAAATAGTTTAGACAAGAAGAGAATAGATGTGGTGCTACAAAAGAACGCCAAAGATTAGATGGGTATATTATGTAACTAATGAGGAGGTACTGAATAGAATTGGGGAGAAGAAGAATTTGTGGCACAACCTGACTAAAAGAAGGGATCGGTTGGTAGGACATATTCTGAGGCATCAAGGGATCACCAATTTAAGATTGAACGGAAGCATGAAGCGTAAAAATTGTAGAGGGAGACCAAGAGATGAGCACACTAAGCGGATTCAGAAGTATGTAGGTTTCAGTAGTTACTCAGAGATGAAGAAGCTTGTACAGGATAGAGCAGCATGGAGAGCTGCATGAAACCAGTCTCTGGATTGAAGATCACATCAACAACACACCTTGATAGTTTGGAGATGTAGCTTTATCACAACTGGCTGTTTTCAAACAACAAACTGTGAGAGATGTTCTATATCAGGTGTTTCCAGATCACTGGATTGTCACAGGTGGTCCAATTCTCTGGCCACCTAGACCTATAGCGATAAATCATGAACAGAGTCCACCAAACACCTATTAACCATATCAATGATTTAAAGAATCTAGTTGTTGCCACCATTGCCACAGTTGTGGATATGTTGCACTGAGTGTGGATAGATCCTGAATACAGACTGGATACTGTGTGTGTTGCCACCTAGGGCATAAAAACTTTCTGAGATAGTCTGTCAGATAAGCCAAACACGGTGTGAATACATTAATTAGTATGGGTGCACAACACAGTAAAGGTGTACTGCCCTTTTTCAGACACCCTGTGAATGTCATAGTATTTATTGTTTAAGAAGTTATTAGAGTTGCAGTGTACAAATTTTAAGTTGTTAACAGAAGGAGAAAAACATATTTATATGGATGAAAAATTATTACACTGTAATCTTCATACTGCACAGATGGTTAAAATCATTTCTCATTTAGTGCATAATATGCAGTATCTGATGAATGACAGAGTGTTTCAGAATAATTTCTTATCAAATTATGTTATGACTTTTCTGAGCGTTTCTAGGGTTCTAATGACAAATTAGCAAATTAGTAACTTTTATATAATTCGACTGCTTTTTGCCAATTGACCGTGCAAACACAGAAGATAGAACTGCATCAAGATAATCATGTTGTGCCAATTAGAAATCTAAATACATTGAAATGTTTCCAGAATTCCTTCGGTATAATAAGAAGTTATTAAAGCTAACGAGAGTCATCAGAAAATATGTTGTGTGGACACACGAGAAGATTTTCTAATTTTCAATAAATATCGCAGCAGAAAAATTGGAATCACTTCTCTGAAATGAAAGAAATGAAACTTTTTTTTTTGTTCTGTTCTCATTACTTTCAGAACATCACACTGCATGATGAATCTTTCACTAAGTCTGCTGTTCATCAGATTTATGCAATGCTTCAGGGCAGACTGTTTCATTTCCAATCTAATATTTAGCCAAAGAGGAACTACATTTGCTTCAGAGTCATTCCATGTCAAGGATGTATGTATGTATGTAGGGACAGATGGATGGATGGATGGATGGATGGATGTTACATGAAGCCATACTAAATTACAGCTTGTTAAGTAGAATGATGAGGCCACTAGCTATGCTTTTGTAAATACCAGTTTTTTCTATATAGTGAGAGATACAAATAAATCATCAAAATTGCTTTACTACTGATCCAAAGCTAAGGTGACTCCCGTGCTGGAACATTGGATTCTGCTCACCTTTTTAGGTACAACAGCTAAACTGCTGAACGCATGTTCAGCATACAGCAGATTTATCACAACTTGCTGTCAAAATATCTCAATAATCTAGTCATGATAATTTTGGATCATGTTTCGGCACCAAGTGAGGTGGCACAGTGGTTAGCATACTGGCCTTGCATTCAGGAGGACAGTGGTTCAATCACCCGTCCATCATCCTGATTTAGGTTTTCCACAATTTCCCTAAATCGCTCCAGGCAAATGCCGGGATGATTACTTTGAAAGGGCATGGCCGACTTCCTTCCCCATCCTTCCCTAATCCAATGAGACCGATGACCTCGCTGTTTGGTTTCTTCGCCCAAACAACCCAACCTCAACCCCCATATTTCTGCAACTTATATCTAATGATAGAAGGACTTTCTGATCCTGATCTTTGCATCATTTGAAGTCAGACAGTATGCAGTTGTGCAAGTGGAGGTTTTGATTATTCAAATAATTACCACGTGATCTGAGATTAAAGTTGATTCAAAAAAAAATATTCATCAAGCTTCTGTGATCTTCAAAATGTTATATCTCAAAATGATCATTTCAGTTTTGATTTTTCTTTGCATCATTGAAAAGAGCTCATTATGTTTTGATCACAAAAAATGTATTTCATTCTTTAGGCAAACCAGTTCAATGATAATAAAGAAGTTCAAAAACTTGCATTGATGCTATAAGGAGCAAAGAATGTGTAGACGTTTTGGATATACACATTTGGAAATTATGTAAAAATCTGTTAAAGCTGTTATTCGTTGTCTGTTTTACTTAAAATATACATTAATTTGCTTGGTCTCCAACTTTTAGAAATTTTTTCTGTTCATTTAAGTTGTTTCACACTATTTAAGAATTCACCTTCCTTGATGGATGCTGCAGGCAAAATTTCAGAGCAGTGGGACACTGGTTTCCAGATAATTCTGTACGTGACCTGGCAACATTTGCATCTCAAGAAGGTTTGAAAGAAATAAGAGAATTTTCAACACAACCAGCAACATTTACTTAATAAAAGAGTCATGCTAAAAATTCATTGCTTTTGAATAAGTAAGTATTAAATGAAATTGTAGTGAGTTACTACAAGTTGTATCATTCAAGTTCATGGGTGTACACACTAACAGCAATCTAAAATGGTGTGAATATATTTTACTACTTCACAAAAAACTCAGCTCAGGAACATTAGCTATTCATATTATTTCCCCTGTCTGTGACTGAGACACCACAAAAACTGCTTATTGTGGTTACTTCCATGCACTGTTGTATGGCATAGCTTTCTGGGGTAATTAGCCATGTTCCAAAAAAGTATTCATTGCCCAAAAGAGAGTTATTAGGATAATGAGTGGAATTCAGCCTAGACATTCTTGTAGAAACCCTTTTAGAAAATTAGGGATACTGACAACGGTATGTCAATATATCTATTCCCTGCTGTGTTTCATTGGTAAAAATGAGCAACTATAGAAAACCAATGAATCATACCATACCCACAATACCAGGAGGAAGATGAACCTCCACTATGAATTAAAAAACCTTAGTATTGTACAAAAAGGAGTCCACTACATGAGCTGCAAGGTGTTCAATGCTTTCCCACCATCCCTAAAATCACTTGTCCATGAGCTTCCCAAATTTAAACAACAGCTCAAACACCATCTAATGGATAATTCCTTTTATTCAGTTGAAGAATATTTCAATTGTGTTAACTCTAATTGATTTTTTTCTTTTAATTAAGTCTGATGTACTCTTATGCATTACAATAGTTGGAATCATTGTTAAAATTACTATGTCTTTTATGTTGTCGTTGTTGTGGTCTTCAGTCCTGAGACTGGTTTGATGCAGCTCTCCATGCTACTCTATCCTGTGCAAGCTTCTTCATCTCCCAGTACCTACTGCAACCTACATCCTTCTGAATCTGCTTAGTGTATTGATCTCTTGGTCTCCCTCTACGATTTTTACCCTCCACGCTGCCCTCCAATGCTAAATTTGTGATCCCTTGATGCCTCAAAGCATGTCCTACCAACCAATCCCTTCTTCTAGTCAAGTTGTGCCACAAACTTCTCTTCTCCCCAATCCTATTCAATACCTCCTCATTAGTTACGTGATCCACCCATCTAATCTTCAGCATTCTTCTGTAGCACCACATTTCGAAAGCTTCTATTCTCTTCTTGTCCAAACTGGTTATCGTCCATGTTTCAGTTCCATACATGGCTACACTCCATACAAATACTTTCAGAAACGAGTTCCTGACACTTAAATCTATACTAGATGTTAACAAATTTCTCTTCTTCAGAAACGATTTCCTTGCCATTGCCAGTCTACATTTTATATCCTCTCTACTTCGACCATCATCAGTTATTTTACTCCCTAAATAGCAAAACTCCTTTACTACTTTAAGTGTCTCATTGCCTAATCTAATCCCCTCAGCATCACCCGATTTAATTTGACTACATTCCATTATCCTCGTTTTGCTTTTGTTGATGTTCATCTTATATCCTCCTTTCAAGACACTGTCCATTCTGTTCAACTGCTCTTTGAAGTCCTTTGCTGTCTCTGACAGAATTACAATGTCATCGGTGAACCTCAAAGTTTTTACTTCTTCTCCATGAATTTTAATACCTACTCCGAATTTTTCTTTTGTTTCCTTTACTGCTTGCTCAATATACAGATTGAATAACATCGGGGAGAGGCTACAACCCTGTCTCACTCCTTTCCCAACCACTGCTTCCCTTTCATGCCCCTCGACTCTTATAACTGCCATCTGGTTTCTGTACAAATTGTAAATAGCCTTTCGCTCCCTGTATTTTACCCCTGCCACCTTCAGAATTTGAAAGAGAGTATTCCAGTTAAAATTGTCAAAAGCTTTCTCTAAGTCTACAAATGCTAGAAACGTAGGTTTGCCTTTTCTTAATCTTTCTTCTAAGATAAGTCGTAAGGTTAGTATTGCCTCACAACATTTCTACGGAATCCAAACTGATCTTCCCCGAGGTCCGCTTCTACCAGTTTTCCCATTCGTCTGTAAAGAATTCGCGTTAGTATTTTGCAGCTGTGACTTATTAAACTGATAGTTCAGTAATTTTCACATCTGTCAACACCTGCTTTCTTTGGGATTGGAATTATTATATTCTTCTAGAAGTCTGTGGGTATTTCGCCTGTCTCATACATTTTGCTCACCAGATGGTAGAGTTTTGTCATGACTTGCTCTCCCAAGGCCATCAGTAGTTCTAATGGAATGTTGTCTACTCCCAGGTATCTTATCTCCCATTTCATCTACATCTACATCCTCTTCCATTGCCATAATATTGTCCTCAAGTACATCGCCCTTGTATAAACCCTCTATATAATCCTTCCACCTTTCTGCCTTCCCTTCTTTGCTTAGAACTGGGTTGCCATCTGAGCTCTTGATATTCATACAAGTGGTTCTCGTCTCTCCAAGGGTCTCTTTAATTTTCCTGTAGGCAGTATCTATCTTACCCCAAGTGAGACAAGCCTCTACATCCTTACATTTGCCCTCTAGCCATCCCTGCTTAGCCATTTTGCACTTCCTGTTGATCTCATTTTTGAGACGTTTGTATTCCTTTTTGCCTGCTTCATTTACTGCATTTTTATATTTTCTCCTTTCATCAATTAAATTCAATATTTCCTCTGTTACCCAAGGATTTCTATTAGCCCTCGTCTTTTTACCTACTTGATCCTCTGCTGCCTTCACTACTTCATCCCTCAGAGCTACCCATTCTTCTTCTACTGTATTTCTTTCCCCCATTCCTGTCAATTGTTCCCTTATGCTCTCCCTGAAACTCTCTACAATCTCGGGTTCTTTCAGTTTATCCAGGTCCAATCTCCTTAAATTCCCACCTTTTTGCAGTTTCTTCAGTTTCAATCTACAGTTCATAACCAATAGATTGTTGTCAGAATCCACATCTGCCCCTGGAAATGTCTTACAATTTAAAACCTGGTTCCTAAATCTCTGTCTTACCATTATATAATCTATCTGAAACCTGTCAGTATCTCCAGGATTCTTCCAGGTATACAACCTTCTTTTATGATTCTTGAACCACGTGTTAGCTATGATTAAGTTATGCTCTGTGCAAAATTCTACAAGGCGGCTTCCTCTTTCATTTCTTCCCCCCAATCCATATTCACCTACTATGTTTCCTTCTCTCCCTTTTCCTACTGATGAATTCCAGTCACCCATGACTATTAAATTTTCATCTCCCTTCACTACCTGACTAATTTCTTTTATCTTGGCATACATTTCATCAATTTCTTCATCATCTGCAGAGCTAGTTGGCATATAAACTTGTACTACTGTAGTAGGCATGGGCTTTGTGTCTATCTTGGCCACAATAATGCGTTCACTATGCTGTTTGTAGTAGCTAACCCGCACTCCTATTTTTTTATTCATTATTAAACCTACTCCTGCATTACCCCTATTTGATTTTGTATTTATAACCCTGTAATCACCTGACCAAAAGTCTTGTTCCTCCTGCCACCGAACTTCACTAATTCCCACTATATCTAACTTTAACCTATCCATTTCCCTTTTTAAATTTTCTAACCTACCTTCCCGATTAAGGGATCTGACATTCCACACTCCGATCCGTAGAATGCCAGTTTTCTTTCTCCTGATAACGACGTCCTCCTGAGTAATCCCCGCCCGGAGATCCGAATGGGGGACTATTTTACCTCCTGAATATTTTACCCAAGAGGACGCCATCATCATTTAACCATACAGTAAAACTGCATGCCCTCGGGAAAAATTATGGCTGTAGTTTCCCCCTGCTTTCAGCCGTTCGTAGTACCAGCACAGCAAGGCCGTTTTGGTTAATGTTACAAGGCCAGATCAGTCAATCATCCAGACTGTTGCCCCTGCAACTACTGAAAAGGCTGCTGCCCCTCTTCAGGAACCACATGTTTGTCTGGCCTCTCAACAGATACCCCTCCGTTGTGGTTGCACCTACGGTACGGCCATCTGTATCGCTGAGGCACGCAAGCCTCCCCACCAATGGCAAGGTCCATGGTTCATGGGGGAAGGTCTTTTATGTAGCTACTAAAATCTACCTTTATTTTAACTACCTTAATCATAATTTTGTCTAGTAGTAGTAGTAGTAGTAGTAGTAGTTTATTCATCCAGAGACAATGTATATTGCATGGATTTCGTCAAAAAATACATAGTATACCTATTAATGTGTGTTTTGTCTTATACCTCTTGCCCTCTTGCAAGAGGGTTTTCTGTGTGTTTCTGTTGTACAATTTGTAATAATCTGACACATCATACATCCAAGCAAATGTCTCACTGTATTGGATTTATGGGATCTAAATAAATAAAATAAAGTATGAATTTAGAAATAGCTGACAGCTATGAAAAAAAGTAATATTAAACATTATAAAAGAAGACAGCATCATCATAGTCAGATGATGAACAGTGGAAATACATCCATAGGAATCACTTAACATAAGTGTAACTGCAGTTGGGATCTCTCCTCTGAAACTGCACTGGATGTAAGTGAGGGATGCCAGAGGTGATGCAAAGACAATGATAAGTGAAACTCCAGAGATGGTTGCACACAACATTTTCAAATACTTAGTATAAGTAAGGAATGTCATGAATACTTAGATCATAAGCTGCTGATTAAAAAAATGCAAGAAAAATTTTAGTTGTCAAAGCAGTCAGAAAAACTGCAGATTTTGACATACTCACCACAAAGATGATCTATAGAGGAAGTGGTGCAGGAGTTTGGTGTCCCATGAAGAAAGGTAAAATGTTGTCAGGTGAGATGCAAAATTATCTGCAAAACCAATACTACAGCACAATGAAATGTTTCTTTGAACGTCCAACAAGCTACAGTTTGATTCTAACTTCCACTTGACGTTTTTTTAATTGTTAAATGTAGAAACAATGCATATTTTCACATAAACAAGACTGCATGTCCTAGATCTTGAAAAGTATTGCAATGAGTTCCAAGTCAGCAACAGAAACAACTTAACTGAACAGATAAACATTTCTAAAAATCAAAGGCTGAGCAGAAGGTTCATTTTAAGGGAAAAAAGATAACACAACAGCTTTAACAGATTTTACACAATTTTCAAATCTGCATCTCAAAAAAATCTACACAGTCTTTACTCATAATGGTTTTCGAACTTATTTACTATCTTCGAACTAGTTTGTCTCAAAATTAAAAAAAAAAAAAAAGAAAAAAAAAAAAAAAACCTTTCCTAGTCAAAAAGAGCTCTTTTCAATGGCGCAAAGAAAAATCGAAGTTGAGACGACCCTTTTGAGAGACAGAATTTTGAAAATCAGACAAAATTGTTGAATAAATTTTTTGAATTGAATTTTCTCAGATAACTCAGTAATTAATCAAGTAATCCTGATGCTAACTCACAGCCTTATGACCTACTGGCTGGCTGCATATGAGTAAAAAATTGACATCAGAAAATCATTCTATCATAAGATTGTTGTTGTTGTTGTTGTTGTGGTCTTCAGTCCTGAGACTGGTTTGATGCAGCTCTCCATGCTACTCTATCGTGTGCAAGCCTCTTCATCTCCCAGTACCTACTGCAGCATACACCCTTCTGAATCTGCTTAGTGTATTGATCTCTTGGTCTCCCTCTACGATTTTTACCCTCCACGCTGCCCTCCAGCACTAAATTGGTGATCCCTTGATGCCTCAGAGCATGTCCTACTAACCAATCCCTTCTTCTAGTCAAGTTGTGTCACAAACTCCTCTTCTCCCCAATTCTATTCAATACCTCTTCATTAGTTATGTGATCTACCCGTCTAATCTTCAGCATTCTTCTGTAGCACCACATTTAGAAAGCTTCTATTCTCTTCTTGTCCAAACTATTTATCATCCATGTTTCACTTCCATACATGGCTACACTCCATACAAATACTTTCAGAAACGACTTCCTGACACTTAAATCAATACTGGATGTTAACAAATTTCTCTTCTTCAGAAATGCTTTCCTTGCCATTACCAATCTACATTTTATATCCTCTCTACTTCGACCATCATCAGTTATTTTGCTCCCCAAATAGCAAAACTCCTTTACTACTTTAAGTGTCTCATTTTCTAATCTAATTCCCGCAGCAGCACCTGACTTAATTCGACTACATTCCATTATCCTCATTTTGCTTTTGTTTATGTTCATCTTATACCCTCCTTTCATGACACAGTCCATTCCGTTCAACTGCTCTTCCAAGTCATTTGCTGTCTCTGACAGAATTACAATGTAATCAGTGAACCTCAAAGTTTTTATTTCTTCTCCATGGATTTTAATACCTACTCCAAACTTTTCTTTTGTTTCCTTTACTGCGTGCTCAATATACAGATTCAATAGCAATGGGGAGAGGCTACAATCCTGTCTCACTCCCTTCCCAACCACTGCTTCCCTTTCATACCAATCGACTCTTATAACTGCCATCTGCTTCCTATACAAATTTTAAATAGCCTTTTGCTCCCTATATTTTACCCCTGCCACCTTTAGAATTTGAAAGAGAGTATTCCAGTCAACATTATCAAAAGCTTTCTCCAAGTCTACAAATGCTAGAAACGTAGGTTTATCTTTCCTTAATCTTTTTCCTAAGATAAGTCGTTGGGTCAGTATTGCCTCACATGCTCCAACATCCAAACTGATCTTCCCCGAGGTCGGCTCCTACCAGTTTTTCCATTCGTCTGTAAAGAATTTGCGTTAGTATTTTGCAGCTGTGACTTATTAAATTGATAGTTTGGTAATTTTCACATCTGTCAACACCTGCTTTCTTTGGGATTGCAATTATTATATTCTTCTTGAAGTCTGAGGGTATTTCGCTGGTCTCATACATCTTGCTCACAAGATGGTAGAGTTTTGTCAGGACTGGCTCTCACAAGGCTGTCAGTAGTTCTAATGGAATGTTGTCTACTCCCGGGGCTTTGTTTCAACTTAGGTCTTTCAGTGCTCTGTCAAACTCTTCACGCAGTATCATATCTCCCATTTCATCTTCATCTACCTCCTCTTCCATTTCCATAATATTGCCCTCAAGAAAATCGCCCCTGTTAAGACCCTCTATATACTCCTTCCACCTTTCTGCTTTCCCTTCTTTGCTTAGAACAGAGTTTCCATCTGAGCTCTTGACATTCATACAAGTGGCTCTCTTTTCTCCAAAGGTCTCTTTAATTTTTCTGTAGGCTGTATCTATCTTACTCCTCATGAGATAAGCCTCTAGGTCCTTACATTTGTCCTCTAGCCATCCCTGCTTAACTATTTTGCACTTCCTGTCGATCTCATTTTTGGGACGTTTGTATTCCTTTCTGCCTGCTTCACTTGCTGCATTTTTGTATTTTCTCCTTTCATCAATTAAATTCAGTATCTCTTCTGTTACCCAAGGATTTCTACTAGCCCTCATCTTTTTACCTACTTGATCCTCTGCTGCCTTCACTATTTCATTCCTCAAAGCTACCCATTCTTCTTCTACTGTATTTCTTTCCCCCATTCCTGTCAATTGTTCCCTTATGCTCTCCCTGAAACTCTCTACAACCTCTGGTTCTTTCAGTTTATCCAGGTCCCATCTCCTTAAATTCCCACCTTTTTACAGTTTCTTTAGTTTTAATCTACAGTTCATAACCAATAGATTGTGGCCAGAGTCCACATCTGCCCCTGGAAATGTCTTACAATTTAAAATCTGGTTCCTAAATCTCTGTCTTACCATTATATAATCTATCTGAAACCTTTTAGTATCTCCAGGGTTCTTCCATGTATACAACCTTCTTTCATGATTCTTGAACCAAGTGTTACCTATGATTAAGTTGTGCTCTGTGCAAAATTCTACCAGGCAGCCTACTCTTTCATTTCTTAGCCCCAAACCATATTCACCTACTATGTTTCCTTCTCTTCCTTTTCCTACTGTCGAATTCCAGTCACCCATGACTATTAAATTTTCATCTCCCTTCACTACCTGAATAAGAAGCCAAAACATGATCCAAATTTGTTACAAGATTTAAGAGCGACTTTTACAGGAAGTTGTGATAAATCTGCTGTACACTGAACACATGCTCTACAACTAGGCTGCTGAACCTAAAATGTTGAGCAGAATCACCATTTTCTGCATGGGAGTCCCCTTAGATCATGAGCAACAGTATAGTAAACTTGGTGATTTATACATATTTGTCATGGTGTGGAAAAACTAGCCTTCCCAAAAACATGCCTGATGGTCCCACCATACTACTTATGAAGCTGTAATTTGGTGTGAGTTTATGTAAAGCCCATACATACATCCTGTAAAAAATTCATCAAAACTGGAGAACACCATGTGGGGAATGCGTTTAAATTTAGACCACTTGACGTGAAATGATCCTTTAATTTTTTATCAAATAATAGATTAAAAGTCCTGCTTTGGTGCTACTTATAAAATCCATTTCATGTTAATGAGTAAATTATTGGAATTTACCTTGTAATGCTACCTAATTGCACATCCTATGGGGATTCTGTTAAAAATATGGCAGCTGCAGGGCACTGGCCACATTATCTATTTGGATATAGACTCTCTAAGGAGGGGCAGATGGAACTGCTGACCTGAAACACTCACAAAATGACCACAGACTGCTCTGTGCCTGGTGAAGAGTGATGGATAACTAATAGGTACATAAAACACTCCATTGACCTTTACTAATTACGAACAAAATCGTCTGGAAGTCTAAACAAGGTAAACACTTAGTAATGTTCAAAGCCCATCTAACGATGTAAGCAGACATTTGTGATGCAAGAAAGATGTCATCAGTGAAATATATATGTGCTTTCAAAGCTCAACATCTACTTCATAACATGCTTACATTCAAATCTGCCAAGATTTTAGACTTTTGAATTTCAATTTAATTATTACACAAGATGACACTAACTTTTTCTCAATTGTTTCATTTCACAGTACTGCATATTCCAAGTTGGTTGTTAGCTTGGAACTTAAAAGCATAACTTGAAATGCTGAATTTAGAATGAACAGTAATTATAAGCACCATGTTAACTGTTGCTATTCTTCTTCATTCGCTTCTTCCAAATGTTGCATAAGTCAAGGTGCCGTTGGTTTGGTGGCATTTTCATTTTTTGTTTTATTTATCTATGTTTTCATTGTTTAGAAGTGAAGAGTGCTCTGGTAGTTTTTTTAAATATCTCAGTGCATATTCAGTGAACCTGACACCAATCACCCACACCAGTTGCTTTTATGTGAAAATATCCTTGGTGTTCCTTCAAGAGCTTGTCCAGTGACAGAAAAATTTGAAGGAGCTGAATGCTGCCATTAATTAACAAAGTGGCACATAGTTATCTATGTCCATATGCTGTGTCACTGACTATGGGTATCATTTCTCCATCTTGATGAAGAACCCTGTAACACTGCCAATCACACAATTGTTTGTGCTTTATCATTGACTCAGAACACTGTCTCTTCCTGCCACAGTCTATTTGGATCCTTTGGATCCAAACAGACAACTTACAGGCTCATCTATCTGGTAAATATCAACAGCTGGGACAGGGTGAGGGGGTTCGAGCTATAATATTTCAGTTTACTACTTTTACATTTTGAAACTGAGAAAATAATGAGAATTCAGAGCATGGTAATGGTAAGTTTTGGAAGAATGTAAATAGTTTAGGAGGTAAGGTAATCAACAGTGGGTGCGCACGCACGCACGCACGCACACACACACACACACACACACACACACACACACACACACACACACACACACACACCTGGACTGATACAGTGTTCCAGATGAGTACACAGTGCTGGGACTGTAGTTTTGCAGTTTGACTGGGGTGAGGGACTGTGTCTGAGCAGAGTGTACCATATCTCTGTGGAAGACCCAGGTGCAAGTTCTGTCTGATACACTCACCTAGCAGGCCAGACTCCAGTTCTGTCACAGGCTTACCCCCTCCCATCTGGGACAGGGCACCTGTGGAAGCAATCATGTCATAAAACCCAGTTCGGCTGCAATTTTTCCACAGCGCTTTATGTGGAACCACCAACCAAGTGTCACCTGAATGAATGGCCTCTGTCAAGCTGTGGCCATGAACAGAGCTGACCACCCAATGGTAGAACATGCCACTGGGCATTGCTCAATTTCAATGGCTGTCTCATAATCTGTCACATTTTGATCCTTCTTCCTAAAACAAGCTTCTGTAAACTACTTAGATGGGAGTTGTCCTTGTAGCACATCATTCATTCTCGTAATCCTCCTGGCCTCAATCTCCACTAGGCCCCTGCCCCACAGCTATGTCGACCCTGACCCAGGACCCTAACTTCGTTCATCCTGCAGTCATACCCTCTTCCCCTGTCCCCCCTTGCTCTTTTTTGTCTCCCTCCCCCTCCTCCTCAGTCCACACCTGCTAACCACATGGCATCAGGTGCTGCACGAACCCACTGGTGCTGGTGCTGTGCTCCATTCCTATCTCAGGCACCTGCTGCCTCCCTGTTGCATTCCCATCGTGTGCACCTTCTGGCTCCCTCTCAGCCATCAGTTACCCCTTCCCAACCCTACCTCTCACTTCCCACCTCCTTTCTACCCTCACCCACACAACCCATCACAAACCCGTCACCCGAGTCAAGCAGCGAAACTGCAGCCCGGTACATTACATTCAGTTTGCACAATGTAGATGTGTGTGTGTGTGTGTGTGTGTGTGTGTGTGTGTGTATGTGTGTGTGTGTGTGTGTGTGTGCGCACGCCCTAACTTGAACAAGCATTTATCTGGAAGTCTTGTTTATGTGCCTGTCAACAACTCATCACCTCTACTATCTGGTATTAGTACAGAATTCAGGGTATGATGGATATAATGAAACTTGAATTTTTGTCATCAGTAAAAGTTATGTGTTAACAAACGTGTTAGAATTTAATTCCTTTTCTGCAAATAGAGTCATAGAAATGAAATTTATGACAAAATGTAACTTCCCATGCAATGGAAAAACCAGGATATAAAATATTATGAAAAGCAAAGTTACTACTCACCTTATAACAGAAATGCTGAGTCACAGATAGGCGCAATATTAGATAACGTAATGCTATGACTGTAACAGATTGTTAATGCATGATTATTGCAAAGAATTTTTGGTTGTATACAGTGAGACAAGGGAGGAAATATGCTATAGTGTAATTCCTACAGGAGGATGAGCTACTGCATTATCCAGAACTCAAATGTACATGCTGATGAGTATGCTGCTCAGTCTGGTTGGGATAGAGATAATCAGCACAGTATTCTAAAAATGACAGGAAGGAAATTGCCTGATATTTTATAAGAGCTTTGTTGTGCTGATCCTTTAGCACAAGTGACCAGGAATTGTATTTAGCTAATTTGGTTAAACATCAAACTGGCTATGTGAAGCTAAAAACATCATGTGAGAGTAAGGTTACTCCCCCTCACTGTTTAGGGATCTTAATTGTTATGTAGCCTTAAACAAATCCAGTGTATTGTTAAACAATAGAAAATTCAGGATGGAATAACAACAGTATTATGAAAAGGATAGTTGCTCCTCACCATATAGTGGAGATGTTGAGGTGCAGATGGGCACAACAAAAAGACTGTCAAACAAAGCTTTTCGCTAAACAGAACCTCATTACAATTATACAACTCACACACACACACTGTGGTGGGGGGTGGGTGGGTGGGTGTGTGCATTTGTGCACGTGCTTGCGTGTGAATGTGCATGTGTTCCATGCAGTGGATACGCTGGGTCACAGATAGGTATATAAAAAAAGGCCTTTTTGGTAAGGAGCTTACTTGTTTGACAGTCTTTTTGTTGTGCCTATCTACAATTCAATATCTCCACTAGGCAATATATTTTTAAGCCTGATACATCCACTTGCAGAACGAGAGCTATTCACCATGAGTTTAGAGAGGAGCTCTGAAGTGAAAATTAATAAACTCTTTTAATAGTTAATTTTATCTTTCAAATTACACCAAACATTCTTGGTTGCTACATAAATGTGTGCAATCATCTGCACTGGAACCAGTGAAGATCATTCAAAACATGTCAAAGTTCAGATTATTACTGTTACCTTTTAACAAACATTACTCTCATGTACTTTCACTCTTGTAGGCTACCCTCAAACATCAATCAGCACTTCGCAGTACCACAGCTTGTTTTTCAACCATGCTGTGGGTAACACCTTTAATGTGTTGTCACCAGAATATGAACTATAATTTAACTTGATCAGCTTCTTAGGAATAGGAGTGTTTTGGAAACATCATATGGTTTAACAAGGAGATTAGCTGTGTGACGGTGCTATAGTGGGTGGTGTGGGGAGGATATCAGGGACAATTGATCTCATTTCAGGCCTAGTTAGAACAATTTATTGAGGCATTCAAGGCCTGAGTGGCACCTCAACCTCACAAGTCTTTTATTGTAGGGAGATTTGGGTTACAGGAAACCCGATGTTACCTTGTTGGAGTACATGTGAGAGCTTCGATGCTGGAGTATATATATTTAGCATGGACATTTAGGCTGCAGGGAAGAGTTCGTTTCACCTGGAAGAGGTTACAACTTTCACAGAGCAGGAATGGTTGCTTAAACTGATAGGTTTTACATGGACTAAGGTTTGGATGTGAACTTCGTAGAGATATAGGTTAATATCAAGGTATGTGGCTTTGGATTTGTTTAGATGGAAAGGAAAGGGGTTGTTAGCTCCCGTGCCACATGCTCTTCTGTTCAAGTATGACAATAGTTTGGGGTTTTGTGATATTTTTCTTGAAGGACTGGAAAGTGGTGCTGGAAGTCAGGAATTCCTGGAATTCTTTGAGAGGAAAGTTTTGGGGAAGAGGGGAAGAATCAATTCGGGGTATGGGTTGAAGTTGATACAGGCAAGATTAAGTGCTGTGTCAGTTGTGGAGTGGGATTCAATGGTGAATGAGGGGAGATCTTGGACTATGACAGTGAAAATTTGAGTGTGGAACTGAAGATTAGGCCTTTCGAAAGGTATGACAGTGAAAATTTGAGTGTGGAACTGAAGATTAGGCCTTTAGAAAGGGGTATAAGTTAGAGCCTTATGGCTGAATGGAGATTGTGATTGTCAGGTGTTGGAGTTTGATTTTGAAAATGGTTAGGCTTGAGTGGAATATGTGCTGGGATTGGGAAATTAAATAAGGAGATCAAGATAGGATTTTGGATAAGAAGAGGTGTGTTCCTGGTGGTGTTGTGGATGGTATTTGTGAGAGGGTGAGGAAAAACATTACTTTAGAGGTATTTAACCAACAGTATGGACAGCCTTTTCAAGACAGGTGTTACTGATGATGTGGATGGTATGATTTAAACAGAGACAGCTGCTTTCCGAAGTGGTGGTTAACTGGGTCAATGTAATGGTTAAGGAGTGATCAGTCTGGAATTTAAGGAGGGACTTGTGGAAAGATGGGGTGCAGCCAGAGACTGGAAATTTTAATGCAAGGTCTTTAGGACCCATGCAAAAGGTTAATCAGGACTAGAGGAAAAGTATGTAGGACTTTTTGCCTATGACAACGTCATGGTTACTGAATGAATGTTGGAAACAGAAGTGTAGAGTTATAAAATATGATGAGATTGGTGTAAAAAAGGGGGAGAGGCAAAGTTTCTGGAGCAACACTTGTAAGAGATAAATGAGTAGAGCAAGGCGAAGAGTCGCTGTTCACAGTCAAATCTGAAGTTGAAAGAATGTACAGGGCATAATACCCAAGAGGCAGTAATTTAAAACGCCGTAATGATTGCTGAAAAGCAAGTGAGACTCCAGGAAGTGAGAGGAGATTGCTATATGGAGAAACTGGCTACAGTAGTGCAACGAAAACAGAAAAAATCGTAGACAAACGATCCCCAAATACAGGGAGAGGATCGTTCAACATTGAATGCAGATGGCCAGGGATTTAAGGATGAAGCTCAACAATGAAAAGAGATACTGAAACAACGGAAAAAGATCAAAATATCGAATAAAAAGATCGACAAACAAAGGTAAACAATCATCATACGAAGAACAAAGACATCAAAATAGAGAAAAAAAATCTGCTAGACACAGGAACAGCATTGCTAAAACAGAAATAATATTACTGAACACCAACGAAAGCCCACAGAAAGTGGAAAGGGATCGCCGAATCACAATGAAAAATGACAAGGATAATACGAACGTACACCAAGATTAAGAATGTCAGATAGGTAATTAACTGTGTCACAACGGAAACTCAATTGAAAAAACTATAAAATTACAGAGAGACAAAATAGCTGACCAGTACCTACATCGGTAATATTGCTGAGAAAGACGAATCTTTATTGAGAAAGGGGCTACTACTATCGAAGAGTCATGTAATTAATTTGTTCCTGTATTCTTTCGTGTACTTATTAAATTTGAGTACCTAATGATCCTGCAGATCTACTAAAGATAAACTGCTGTTTGCTTTTAGATATTTGCAACTAGAATACAAGAGCTTTGAATTTCTACGTAGAATACTCGGTTGTTGACGACAGTAAGTGCAATTTATTTTTTAAAATTTGTGGAAAGAACACGTCTTAAAGCATGCGCGTTCTCGTATCCACTGGGTACCTCATTGCGCAAGCAGTCTGCTACAAATTTCCTTTGCTTGGGAGCGTGTGTTGCGTTTATTACCATGAAAAGGCGACAGGAAAAGAAATCACAGAGAGACTGTAGGTAAAAAACACTGGAGGTACGAGAAATACAAAGTGATCACAATGTTTTGTCTGCAAATTTTGAGGAGGTCACAACGAGATTTTAGATTTTCTGCTTGGTAAACAGCTGCGATAAGGCTGATAAAATTCTGTCAGCTAGTAACTGGCGACTTATATACTCGTTTGAATTATTTATTCCTCAGTTCAAAAAAAGCATTTCAATTCTATCAAATTTGTAACTTGTTATGCGGAAGAATTGTAATTTATTATTTGATTGTTTTATAGTCTACCGTTTTACACTGCAGAAAATGCCTAAACTTGAAATTATTAGCATATTTTGTTCCTATACAATATTACAGTTTGTATCTGTTAGCATCTGTAAGTACTGTTGTCTGACTCGTTCTACATCCATGCAGTTCCCTCGCATATTGGATCAATGGCACAAGAATAGATAAATAAAAATCTTGGAACAGAGAAATAATTAAGGGAGGTTCTTAGTCGGTATGTAAAGGTTAATTTACTTTCCACACGTCGTTTGAATTTAATCATGAAATATTACATGTAGATTAGCATCCTCGGATTCGTCAAATTTGGTAATTTCATAGACGCCAGAATCCACTAGAACGGAGTTGTGTTTCTTCAATTTCATGTGTTTCGCATCATCAAGATGCTTCATTTCGATTTTTAGTAGTTTGTTGAGGAGCTACACTTACTCCATAACTTCTTTTGTTCAGATGCCAGGCTCAACAGTTGTGCTTCTAAGTCACCACAGTTTTCACAAACACTTCTCATAAAGTTTTGGATTAGTCTTCTCAGTTTTCCTACTTCGATACTTGCGGTATCTCATTGTTACGATCGGAGACTTTTTATCTAAAAGGTGACACTCAGCAGCATTATACCATTATACATGACTTTTTCTTTGTCTGTGATCATCTATAAACTTCACCGTGCTTCCTTTGGAGTCAATAGTTATTAATTATTGCGCATAAATCGCTTTACAGCGGAACCTCCAACACACTACCCAATCACACAAATGGACTCTATCTGCCCGTCGTCAGCTAAAAAGTGCAAAGATTCGGACAGAAGGCATGCATAATTGTACTATTGGAAATTTATGGGTAAGCGCAAAGTTGAATACAAAAAAGGCGTCGCGTGGACGCACCGTAGATTGTCCGTTTTGTAGTTAGATTAGGTGACGTCAGGGATAAACGGTAGATATCAATGCGGATCACTGGGTGATGTCCTGAACGCATATCGTTGCGTGTAATCCATTGGCCCTCCGATCTGAAAACTTTAAGTCAAGTCATGTGATATGCTCTTTGATAGGAATTTCAAACCCTTTCTACGTTTTTTAATTTTTCCTTCATACGCCTATGTACGGTTTGTCCGTGTATCGTACATACAATTAGGCCTACTCTATCAGTCTATCCCTTGAGTTGCATTTGCACCATCCTGTAAACAGTACTTGCACCCAGCCGAAATAACCAAAAACATAACAGAAGCAAGGCGCCGCACAACCAAAGGCTCGCTCATCCAATGTTACTAAGTACAGTCACTCATGTTTAGTTACAGATAACTACGCAGAATCTTGAATAGTGATTTTGTGCTACTACAAGGTCAGTAAATTTAATACTGCTATGCGATTAAAATTTTAATTACATTGCAGTTTTATTTTTATAATAAGCTTAAAAGACCCTTCGTAAAGTTCCTTATCAACGAAATCATCTCAGCAAGATGTTTACTTAAGACAGGTTGACTCAGAGGACTGAGGGGACAAAACAGTGGATAGGGGGTTCACTATTTATAACTACCGCTAATAGCATGCACTTCACGTTTGAATTTCTGAACGTAGTAACTTGTCTCAGCTGCTAGAGGTGTAATAGTCAGTACGAAACGCCCATTTTTAAGATAACTGATTTTGCTCAGAACCACCAATTAGACTTGGCCACTGTTTCTACGTGGAACTGTTTCAGTGTTTCGGAACGGCTGTGGTTCACTGTTTCGAAACAGTGGTGTTTCATTCCGCCCCTGTCTCGGACAACCGGACCAGATTCGATCTCGATCCAGGCACAGAAACTGTATCGTTGTTTCAATATGAGGCTGTTTCAGTCCACCTGTGCTTGGAACGGACTAATTGTATCGAAACAGTGATGTTTCATTCCGCTCTGTGTCGGACGAGATTCAGGCTTGGCACAGGTACTGAAACACAACATACCACTTCGTGAAACACTTTCAAGAGTGTCGAAATCTTTTTGACATGCAATAGCATGAAGCTTAAGATATCCGAAAATAAAGCTTCGTTTCTATTTGACTGTCCTATTCCGAAATGGCGTAACATCTGCTTTATAAACACTAACCAAACAATAAAACAACGTATACTATTTTCATTCAAAATAATAAATATGCGAAAATCATTCAGTTAAAGTACACTTTTTTCATAACATACGTTTCTCTGGTCATCCACAGTAATCATATTAAGAAACGCAAGTAAGCCTACAACATTTTGAATAAAAAAGGGCGTAGAGTGACAGTTATTAGACATATACATAAATTTGATGTAGGTATAATTGCATGCAATCTGTTTGACATATCACTGATAGTGTAATGGTGAACGGGAAGGGCTGGGAAGCATGGTGAATTTATAGTAACGGTTCGAAACACCTTGAAAGACAATTTTTTTTGTTATATTTTGTTATTTATTCGAATTATTTGGCATTACTGGTGAGTCTATAGTCACTGCCTATTATCCACACTGATTCCCTTTGTGTGCATGGAAATTAGCAAGATGGGTATATTACCCATACTAACGGAATGTGGGAATCATAGTAGCATATCCGTTGTTTCTGCAGTTTGCTCCCACCTCCAGTTCCGTTCGTGGTAATTCTTCTGTGTTCAGCTATGGCTGTCCTCAGTCAATTGAAAAGTATGAAAGCAGCGCATTTGCTGAAGGAAATACGAAACTGCCAAGACGCCTAAGTGATAGTTTCATACTTTCTACGATATGATTAGCGCTCTCGCACCTTTTTTATGTTTATGTGGACATACTTATACAGTAGACATTCAAGATGATAAAATGTGTAGATTTATTACATTACAAAACACAAACTGTTTCACTGTTTCGAAACAGCGTATCGAAACATTACATCGTACTATTTCATTTGTTTCGAAACAGTTACGTGTTTCAGTTTGCCCATCTTTACCACAAATCCTTGGTGCATGAATTAATAACAGACTACTAACCTGTGTCAGCTGAACATAAGTGCACGAGGAACAATACATGAGCGAGTATTCTGGACATTCGTCACCGCTTAATAGGTCGAAACCCCCTACACTGGAGAATGAAAACAACAGTCGTTCAACAGTATAGTTGCTTCTGTCCTGCCCCTGTTTTAGCGTTTTATCTTTGTAACCTGCGATTCTGTGTTCATTTTGATTTATTTATTTATTCGTCTGGCCTCCGGCAGTTAACGGCCATTTAGCCAACTAAACGCTAAGTAAGAGGTATGTTGTGCAACACATAAATTGATAACACAACATGATGCAAGTATAATATTAGCATCACAAATTAATAAATGAAACAAAAAAGTAGGGGGGTCAATTCTAGTGTGCGATTCCGCTCGTCGACTTTGAGCAGTGATGTCATACCTAGGGTAGAGACCACAGTCTAACATAACAGTCGCGACACTTCGCCTCGATTTTGTTGCCTTCAGCGCCAGCAGCGCTCCAACCGGCCGGTAGGTTGAACTGTGAGTTCGGCGCGATCGTGAAAGCGAATAGTGATTGTTTATTTTGATTTATACAATGGTTTTTACCATCGGGAGCGTTTGTAGCGCAATAAATTGCAGCAGCAATAGGAAGAAGACACAACAGCTGTCTTTTTTAGGTTTCCTAAGGATCCTGAGAGGTATATACCATCATGTTACTAAACTGTATCGTCACGATTCATTTGCAAATGTATGTGTATAATTCATGAATATTTCGTTTTAGGAGGAAAAAAATGGCTAGTTAATAGCAGACGAGAAGACCTTATGAAGAAAGACCTGGTTTACCTGTATAATAATATTAGGTTTTGTTCGCTACATTTCGAACAAAACCAGGTCATGAACGCAGACAATAACAAACTCGTGTGGAATGCAGTATCCACACTGTTTGACATTCCAAATAAGTCACCTCAAATGACGATGAAGAAGAAACTGCCGCAAAGATTCGACAGTCAATCTAAAGCTGTAAAACAGTGCTATGACACAGAAGCAGCTAGTTCAACTCTCCATTTATTAGTGCCAGATTCGTGAGAATCATCAACACAAGACCTGCTTTGACGATGAAGTGGTTAGATTAAGTGCAGCTGTTCGTGTCTTACAAAAGCGTGTGAAGTGTCAGAATGTGCAGATCGCTAGACTTCGAGCGAAACTATTATGGGACAAGGAAAGTGCCTACATACAGATTGTTTGAAAATTATTCAAATATTTGGTTTTTCGTGAAATGTAATGTAATCAGCTCATTATGTTTACAGCATATTTCTCCCACTATTTGTCAGTTGCTTGTCCCACTTAGAATAATATAAAGATGAAGGTCATGGAAACAAGTGACAATGACAAACACAGTAGGCCTACAGAACGATAAACGAGCTGTCCATCGCTTCTGCATGTAGAGGTACATGTCTGTGCTTCTTACATGTGAATCTGTGTGTTTATATTCTTTTGATATCAACGTGGTAAGCTGCAATTCTGTCCAATTTCACAAGTGTTTCTTCACGAATGTGTTGTAGCTTGCCACTCTATTCATGGTTTTTGTCCATACTTGCGCTTATTTTAGAATCATTTTTAGAAACATATATGCCTTCTGATACTACACAAACTCTTGGAGGCAAGAAACTAACTCGAATAATTCGGAAATTACGTAGGAAATGGATGCAAACAAACATTATGCTTACGACGCGTCTGACGTTCACCTTACCTGCCGCTCTGAGCGCTAGTGTCGCTCCATCTGTCAAACGGCAACAACTTTTACAGCAGTGAGTGTCGAGACTGTAATGTTAGACTGTGGTAGAGACGCTACATAGGGGCAGTCTCTGAAAGCAGCTGATCATATTCCTAAGCAAACGAATGTAGTATTACAACCGCAGTTCACGTGATTAATTACCTAGCCACAAATTATACCGACAAGAATTAAAGGTAATGAAAATCAATAAGAACAGAAAAAGAGAAGTCTATATGTCTGAAATAAATTATTATCACAATTTATGCGAGTAAGAAAAGCACAGAGAACCTTTAAATCCATGCAATATAGGGCATGGTGAAATCATAATATTATGAATGAGCGTTAACTTTTAATACTAATTGCTAAATCTCACTGGACGAGTACACAAGTAACGAAAATTGACAAAAAATGTAGGGCCTAACAAATACTGGAATCGGTAACTGGAACTGACCTATATAGGTTAATTCTAGTTACCGAATCCACCCATTCCACGGTTCGTTGTCGGCCGGGGAGGCCGAGCGCGTTCTAGGCACTACAGTCTGGAACCGCGCGACCGCCACGGTCGCAGCTTCGAATCCTGCCTCGGGCATGGATGTGTGTGATGTCCTTAGGTTAGTTAGGTTTAAGTAGTTCTCAGTTCTCGGGGACTGATGACCTCAGAAGTTAAGTACCATAGTGCTCAGAGCCATTTCAACCATTTTAAACGATGGTTCGTTATTTAGATCGTTTTAACAATAAGTTTATGTACTAAAGTGTTACAGGATTTCTACATATGGTATTACTATTTTCATCACTGTGAAAAAGAGAAAGCTTTGGAAGCTGTACGTACAATATGTATTAGTTTTTCGTAGAAGTTCTAAGATCAATAAGAAATGTAGAAATCCTACAAAAACATAGTCACAGATTTAGTGCAAAAAATGTTCAAAATTATGAACCATCGAAAAGTTTGAATCGGTAACTAGAAGTGATGGTCAACTCTAATTACCGATTCCAGCCATTCGATGATTCATTAATTAGATCGAATTTTTTAGCATGTGTGTGCACTAGAATGTAGGGAAATATGACTTCTGCATTTGTAATTGCTCTCTGAACTATTACAAAAAAAGTTACTAAAATTGGAATCGGTAACTAGAATTGACGTACATAGAAGATCAGTTCTAGTTACTGATTCCAGTATTTGTTATACACCGCAGTAGTTTTAGAGGGCCATTATAAATATAGAAATGGGGTTACGTTTTGTGGTGTCACCGCCAGACATCACACTTGCTAGGTGGTAGCCTTTGAATCGGCCACGGTCCGGTAGTATACGTCGGACCCGCGTGTCACCACTATCAGTGATTGCAGACCGAGCGCCGCCACACGGCAGGTCTAGAGAGACTTCCTAGCACTCGTCCCAGTTGTACAACCGACTTTGCTAGCGATGGTTCACTGACAAAATACGCTCTCATTTGCCGAGATGATAGTTAGCATAGCCTTCAGCTACGTCATTTGCTACGACCTAGCAAGGCGCCATTACCAGTTACTATTGATGCTGTAAAACATGTACCGTCAAGAGCGATGTTCACCATTTATGGATTAAAGTTAAGTATTCCACAGTTACGTCCTTTTTTGCTAGTCTCATTTCCTTGACCTGTTCCAGACCTCACGCCAGCCTGTGTGAGCTAAAACGTGTGCCTTTCGGCTTCCTCTCATAGTGGGTTGGCTGTCTTGCCAATCCACAACATTTGGCGACGAGGCCAATTTGCGTTCGTAACTATACTGCCCTGATTTACTTGTGTAATGGGTTCGCCACAATCTCCAGATGAACTGTCCAGACCTCACGCCAGCCTGCGTGAGCTAAAACGCGTGCCTTTCGTCTTCCTCTCATAGTGGGTTGGCTGTCTTGCCAATCCACAACATTTGGCGATGAGGCCAACTCGCGTTCGTAACTATACTGCCCTGATTTACTTGTGTAATGGCTTCGCCACAATCTCCAGATGTACTGTCCGAATTTTATCGCTTACAGAACCAGCAGACGCAGGCCTTGCTGGATGCCCTTGGACAGCTCGTTCAGGGACAACGTGCAATTCAAAACGATGTGGCAGTCGCCGCTCCACCGCTAACGCAGCCACAACACGCTGTTGCACCAACTTTTCGTCCTTTTGATGCTGCACTGGAAAGCTGGACAGAGTGGTCACGCCAATTTGGATTCCATCTCGCCGCCTACAGAATTCAAGGTAATGAGCGGCAGCCTTTTCTCCTTTCCTCCGTAGGCGTCCAAACGTACCGTGTGATAGTGAAATTATTTCCCCGACGCGACGTAGCAACTCTGTCCTACGACGAAATTTTGTCTGCATTAGATGCATATTTCAAAGAATCAGTCAATGTAGTTGCAAAAAGGTATACCTTCTTTCGTACCAAACGTACGGCAGGTCAGACTAATAGGGAGTGTGTTGCAACCTTGCAAGGCCTTACTAGGGATTGTGCTTTTGAGTGTCAATGTGGACCCCCCTTATTCAGATACTATGGTACATGATGCAATTGCACAGAACGTTTCTGATGTTCGTATAAGGGAACAGATTTTGAAACTAGTCAATCCCTCCCTTCAACAAGTGATGGACATATTGGATCGGTAGGACACACTTGACTTTGCTCAGGAATCATTTGAAACTTCGCCACCCATGTGTCAGGTTAACCGGCCCGCCGGGCGCGCTGCATGGAACAGTAAATGGTCCTCGCGCCCGGCCGCGCAGCTGCCACCAGGTTCTCCGCCACGTGTGCCACGCAGGCAAGCAAAGGCAGTGCTAAAATCATGCCCGCATTGTGCTACTAGACATTCGCGTGAGAACTGCCCGTCACGCCAGGCTGTTTGCTTTTTCTGTACTAAAAAACGACATGTTCAGAGTGTTTGCCAGAAAAAGCTCAGATCGGACACTCACAACCATTCCAGGCCCTTTGCTTCGTGCCGGAATCGGAATCGAACCAAGAATACTCCGGCTCGTAAAACTTCGCACATGAAAATTCATGTAGTTCATTCCACTCCGCCCAGTGCCACTCTCTCTAACAGTGACTGTGTTCGTCCCACAAATTGTGTGCGTCGACATCGACGGAAATCCAGTCATGTCACAAGTGATTTGTACCAGTGTCACTTCACGTTGCACAAGACAGTCGCTCTTGTCGTCAGCAGGACAGTAAACTTTTTGTAGACTTGGGCATTAACGGCAAAGTGATGCGTTCCAGCTCGATACTGGAGCTGCAGTTTCACTGATCAATCACAACACGTACAAACAGCTGGGCACACCTCCGTTGCGTGCCGCAAATGTTAAGTAGTTATTCAGGACAAGCAATCCCTGTGTTAGGACAGTGCAGCCTTCTTACAACATACAAGGGACAAACAAAACTTGTGTCATTGTACGTCCTTCGTTCTTCTTCTGCAGTGAACTTGTTTGGTTTTGATTTATTTCAGTTGTTTAACTTGTCTACAGTCAATCAGGTCCTATCAGTGAACCAGACTATGCCTTCAGACAGTGTTTCTCGTCTATGTGAAGAATTTGCAGACATTTTTGCACTGGGCCTTGGTTGCGCTAAGAACTATAAAGCACATTTGGAACTGAAAGTAAACGCTCAACCGAAATTTTTCAGAGCGCACAATGTTCCCCACGCATTGCGTGATGAGGTCGCAAGAACATTAAACGATTTGGAATCACAAGGTGTGATTGAACGTGTGCAGGCTTCTCTCTGGGCATCACCGTTAGTAATTTTGCCAAAACCTTCTGGAAAATTGAGACTTTGTGTGGACTTCAAGACAACAGTGAATCCACAACTAGTGATTGCAACTTTTCCTTTACCCCGCCTGGAAGATCTTTTTGACAAACTGTGCCCGGGTAAATATTTTTCGAAGTTGGACCTAGCAGATGCGTACTTGCAAATACCGGTGGACGAAGAATGCCAGCGCGTTTTGGTGGTTAACACGCATCTTGGTTTGTATCGATTCAAACGACTGCCATTCGGGTGTGCATCCGCCCCTGCATTGTTTCAGCAATATCTGCAAACTGTTTGTGCGTCGGTCCCTACTGCAGCAAAGTATCTGGACGATATTGTGATCTCCGGACAGACGGAAGAAGAACATTTAGCCAATCTCAGAACATTATTTCAGGTCTTGCGACAAAATGGTCTTCGCTTGCGGAAGGACAAATGTGTGTTTTTTGCTCGTGACTTACCCTACCTGGGACATGTACTCAATGCCCAAGGCATACATCCCAGTCCCGAGCACCTCCAAACCATACAAGACTTGCCTTCGCCGCAGAATTTGAAGCAGCTACACAGTGTGCTGGGAAAAATTAATTATTATAACAAATATGTTCCGCACGCCTCTTCCATTTCAGCTCCGCTTCATCGCTTATGTCGTAAAGGTGTTCCGTTCGTCTGGACGACGGCATGCGAACGCGCCTTTCGCCAGTTGAAATCAGCGTTGCTTTCAATACTTGCCTTACGCCATTCGATCCCAGAAACCCCTTTTGTTGATGGTGGATGCATCGGATTTCAGGATCGGTGTTGTGCTTGCGCACAAAGATGGATCGCACGATCGCCCTATTGCCTTTGCGTCCAAATTGCTCTCGTCTGCACAAAGAAAATATTCACAGATCGAGAAAGAAGCATTTGCTCTCGTATTTGGTGTTACTAAGTTTCATGATTTCTTGTATGGTCGTCACTTTACCATCATCACAGACCACAAACCTTTGACATCGCTTTTTCATCCGAACAAGCCTGTACCTCTGCGTACAGCACAGAAATTCATTCGTTGGTCTATTTTCCTCTCGCAGTACCGCTACGATATCTTGTATCGGTCCACTGCTAAGCACGGAAACGCCGATGCATTGTCCCGTTTGCCTGTTGATGAGGATAGAGCATTCGATTCCTCCGAACTTGCTTGCATGTTCATTGATGCGGAAACCGATGACGTGGTCGAATCGTTTCCGATTGATTTTCGTCGTGTAGCTACAACCACAGCTGCTGATCCTGTCCTTGCTACCGTTCTACGTTTTGTTGCTACGCAATAGCCCTTGTCAAAGTTACGGATCGGGGATCCGTTGGTTCGCCGATTTTTTGCTCACAAGGAGAGACTTTTTGTACGACGTGGTGTTTTGCTGTTGCGTTCTGATAATGATCAGTCCAGGGTCGTGGTCCCACGTTCGTTACAGTCCTCTGTCTTACAGCTTCTCCACCAAGGACATTGGGGTATAGTGAAAACGAAACAACTTGCTCGTCAGCACTGTACTTGGTTCGGAATCGATGCTGCGATTACGAATATGTGCTCTTCTTGCATGGCGTGTGCCGAACAACAATCCGCACCGCCGCGGAAATTCTTTGCATGGCCAAAAGCCTCTTCCCCTTGGCAACGATTATAAATCGATTTTGCTGGTCCGTTTTGGAATGCTCGATGGTTGGTTGTGGTAGATTCATTCAGTAATTTTCCTTTGATTGTCCGGATGTCTTCCATGACGTCATCTGCCACCGTCCATGCGTTATCTGCTATCTTTTGCATTGGAGGTCTTCCGCAGACTCTTGTTTCCGACAATGGCCCACAATTCAGGTCCGCAGAATTTCAGTCGTTCTGCAAGGCCAATGGTATTCAAGATCTGACAACCGCGCCGTTTTCGCCACACTCAAACGGTGCCGCTGAACGATTGGTCCGGACTTTCAAGTCACAGATGTTGAAGTTAAAAGAGTCGCATTCTCGGGAGGATGCGTTGTTGCTCTTTTTGTCCTCGTATCGCTCTCAGCCCCGAGATGGTCGCTCGCCGGCTGAGTTGCTTCACGGTCGTCCACATCGAACCTTGATGTCTTTGCTACATCCGCCGCATCAGGTTCCTGTGCAGCGGCAGACACCTGCTTTTGTTCCAGGCGACGTTGTCTACTATCGTCACTTTCGAGGTTCACGGCGTTGGCTCGAAGGGCGCATTCTTCGCTGCCTCGGCCACGCTATGTATCTGGTTTTGGGGGCCTCTGGTGAGGTGCGCCGGCATCTCAATCAGCTGCGCCTCTGTCGTCACACGGATTCTGCCGCTCCCCGTCTGCTTTCAGCGACGGTGCCGTCCAGTCAGCGCCCTGGGGACCCATCTACTGGCTCGCCTCAGCCCCAGGTGTTACCGACGCTGCCTTCCATTTTGCCCCATGGCGACGCGCCGCCGCCTGTTCTCCCGCCGGCGACGCCCGCAGTGGACGCGTCGCTGCAACCGCTGGGCGCCTCCCTGGGTCACGCGCCGCCGATCGCTTCCCGTGACCAGTTGACCTCCGACATGGACCTCTTGCCCGCTCCGGACCATATGGCGTTTTCGCCCGTCGGGTGCTCCGGCCCGATGGAGGTCGACCCTTTGGCCCCTCCTGTCTCTCTGCGGGTGCATACACCGCATGTTGGCATGCACCCTGGAGTAGGTTTTCAGGCGTTTCCTAGCTCCCCTCGGACCGAATGGCAGGGTGCGGATGGCACAGCCTCGCCTGTTGTTAGGCTCCCCCCCCTCGTCGCATACGTTAACATGAGGTCGTCCCCACGGCGGGCGGAAGCCTTATAACACAACCGTACGCCGATTTGCGGGGGAGGAATGTAGTGTCACCGTCAGACACCACACTTTCTAGGTGGTAGCCTTTAAATCGGCCGCGGTCCGGTAGTATACGTCGGACCCGCGTGTCGCCACTATCAGTGATTGCAGACCGAGCGCCGCCACACGGCAGGTCTAGAGAGATTTCCTAGCACTCGTCCCAGATGTACAACCGACTTTGCTAGCGATGGTTCACTGACAAAATACGCTCTCATTTGCTGAGACGATAGTTAGCATAGCCTTCAGCTACGTCATTCGCTACGACCTAGCAAGGCGCCATTACCAGTTACTACTGATGCTGTAAAACATGTACCGTCAAGAGCGATGTTCACCATTTATGGATTAAAGTTAAGTGTTCCACAGTTACGTCCTTTTTTGCTAGTCTCATTTCCTTGGCCTGTTCCAGACCTCACGCCAGCCTGTGTGAGCTAAAACGCGTGCCTTTCGGATTCCTCTCATATTGGGTTGGCTGTCTTGCCAATCCACAACACGTTTCATTGCATACAACTCCAAAAATAATTTTCAATCATGAAGCAACTGGAATCTGTAACTGGAATTTACCTAGATAGGTTAATTCTAGTTATCTGTTCAAAAATGGTTCAAATTGCTCTGAGCACTATGGGACTCAACTTCTGAGGTCATTAGTCCCCTAGAACTTAGAACTAGTTAAACCTAACTAACCTAAGGACATCACAAACATCCATGCCCGAGGCAGGATTCGAACCTGCGACCGTAGCGGTCTTGCGGTTCCAGACTGCAGCGCCTTTAACCGCACGGCCACTTCGGCTGGCAGTTATGTGTTCCAATATTCTTTATTTTTTGTAGATATTCTTTTATCGTGTACTGGATTTTCTTTTAGAATTTAGTATGTCGGTTTCTCCACATTTTATTCTACTGTTTCGTATTTGTTGTCATTCATTTTTGGTTTTGTGGTACATTTTAGTTTTTCCCCTCCCAAAACACCCACTTTCCTGCGCTTCTAGCGTTAGGTTCAGTAATTAACATAAAATTAACGCTATTTTATAACAGTATGACTTCACCATGTGCTTCACTGTTATGCAGTTTAAAGGTTCTTTGTGCATTTCTAGTTGCATAAATTACGAGAATACTTCTTACCACACATGAAATATCGTTTTTAAGTCTTGTTCTTAATTATTTTCCTTATCTTCAGTTCGTTTCGATTTAATTCGTGACTAAGTAAATAACTGCGTGAAAGTGATTGTAATTCTATCGTATGCTACATTCGTTTGTTTACGAGTGCGATCCGTTGCTTTCATAAATTGCCTATACGTAGCTACTTTGCCTTAGGCATGACGTCATTGCTCAAAGCCGACGAGTGGAATCGGACACTAGAATTTATCCAAAATAGGGCACTAGAATACATGTGTTCAGAGTCTACATTAAAATAACTGTACACATGATATACATACTAACATAACAGTTAACCTGGTCCCCAGTGCCGGGTTAGTATTACAAAAATGTCTTGTAAAACTTTGAGAAGCTCTTCGTTATATACAGCATTATTCAAAAACTCTAGACCAGCGGTCGGCACCTGAAACATGTTTGAAGTACGTAGTTTTGGATAGAGGAAGGTACATCCCACATTTTCTCCCTCTCTTGATTTGGAGCCATCAGTAGACGTGGACAAAGAGTCCGACCATTTCTGGTGTACAAGACACATTGTATTACTAATGGTTCAAATGGCTCTGAGCACTATGGGATTTTGAACAATTTTTGCACTAAATCTGTGGACTATGTTTTTGCAGGATTTCTACATTTCTTATTGATCTCAGAACTTCTACGAAAAACTAATACATATTGTACGTACAGCTTCCAAAGTTTTCTCTTTTTCTCAGTGATGAAAATAGTAATACCATATGTAGAAATACTGTAACACTTTAGTACACACACTTATTGTTAAAACGATCTAGATAACGAACCGTGCTTTAAAATGGTGAAATGGCTCTGAGCACTATGGGACTTAACTTCTGAGGTCATCAGTCCCCGAGAACTTAGAACTACTTAAACCTAACTAACCTAAAGACATCACGCACATCCATGCCCGAGGCAGGATTCGAACCTGCGACCGTGGCGGTCGCGCGGTTCCAGACTGTAGCGCCTAGAATCGCTCGGCCACCCCGGCCGGCATGTATTACTATGGATGAATGGATTTTCCAAATACCGCCTAAATGTATACACACTTCATGGGAGGCGACTGAATAATAGATAGGAGGCGAAATGGTTCTGAGGATTTTTGTCGACACGTGACCCCATGTTCTACAGCTAAATACTAGAGCAGAAGGGAGGAGGGAGGCGCTATTCCGGTAAATAAAGTTGATGGCCTCCAGTTTGGACTTCAAAGGATGATTTAAAAAGGACAGCCTATTCAGTAGACATTTGTCCACCACAAATTACCTTCTAATATGTAAAGGCATTTCATTGGCTTAAATGAAGCAATCGTTCGTAGGGGTACAGCCCACGGCGCCTAAGCACTGTTGAGTACATCCAAACTGAAATTTGTCCAATTTCCTCAGGATGTCCTTTCGCCCAGCGCGGAACGCCATAATACTATAGTCAAGTCTTGATCGAATTAAGGCATTGTACGACGTCAATAAATGAGTGGGATGAGGGCCCCACCAAACTCGGTAGATTGATAGGATAATATTTAATGGTTTTTTTTCAGTCACTTATTACACGGTTTATATGAGAGACCCATGACAGTCGAGAATCAGAGACGGTGTCCAAGCATTGAGCCTAAGACGACACTGGGTAAGCTAGGATCATTCTGTCGGGAATATGTGGAGAGGAACGGTTGGAAAATATAACGAGGTGTGGCTTGTCAGCCGAAGCTTCCACGCCATGCGCTCGGAGTCAGCTTTTCACAATGGGCATGTCAGAGGAAAGTGCAGCTTCACATTCCTCAAAATAAGGGGAGTGAGTATACAAACAAACATGGGCTGTACGAAGTTGACTGACAACTATCATTGCCTCTTTTCAAGACTGGGACAATTATGTGTGTTCTCCAATCTTCGACGAAGTCTTTAGACCAACAAAGTTGAGTACGGTAGTGGTGCATTGGACGGCATGTTGCGTATCGTAGCATGGTGTATATTATCGACCCCTGGAGAGCTGTTTGTGGCTGAGTGAACTGCCGTCTTCACTTCTACTAAGGTAAACGGAGCAACGAGTTAATTATCACCGTGATGGTGGCCAGGGGGACATGTGAGCATTCGCGGACGTACCCAAGGAGAAGAGATTCGATCAGCGAATTCTTCTGACCAAGGTGCTTCGATTGTAGGAGTGTATCCAGATGGCTTGTTCCTGAATTTATTGATTTTATGCCATAATTCTGTGATATTACTTTGTTTAGTTAATGTAGAGAAAAAGGTTATCCAGCATAGTTTCTATTCGTGGTTATGGACTAATGCATGGGTGAATACCTATGCATTTATTTTCTAATATTTCAGGAAATTATCGAGATTCGTTGCTTGCGATAAGCACGTAATGCAAGACGGCGTCGTGAGACTGCGTGAGAGCGGCTAGTTTCACCAAACCGGAGGGGGATTCCTGACAACAGAACAAACTTTCTCCCAAGGAATGGAAGCGCGTGCTGCGTCATTAAGGGGACGTTTACTATCTTTTGGTTCAAAAAAATCAATTTTTTTAAATTGCATTTTTGGATCCATAAAAGTGTTTAGAATCCACCCCTGAAACGATTTTTCCGAATACGGAACGGAAATCTTTGTTATTCGCGGTTGAACAAAAAAATGCACCTGCCTGAAATCGGCCTTTTTCACGCACCAGGGTTTTTGTTTCGGAGGAGGAGTTATTGTACCGGTGCTTGAGAGGAAACACACAAAATTCAAATGAAAGTTTTAACGCGTGTGTTTGGAAGTCAGCTTCCAAGCTTCTGGTGCGAAGACTGTGGAGATTGTGACTTTCCTGGCAGTGAGCAGCTTCAACGAAGGGTATTCGGCAATTCTGAAGACCATGACAACGATGGACGTCACCCTGGGACTCTATTCGACGCAGTTCGCCAAGCATTCGGACGACCAGTGGTTTCAAGCGGCCGAAAACCGCTTGTCACCGGCCGTACGAGACCCTCTGGAGCAGCGCAGGATGGCCCAGATCGAACAGAACGCCCTTTATGAGGAACAGAAAGGACTAGTTTATGGACCCGGAATAGCAGATTGAACGTACGTTGCATAATATTGCATTTATATGTAGTCAAAACTTCAAACGCGTTTTTCTCTAAATGACTTTTTTTCATCTCGCGGTATGGTAACTTCAAATCTACTGAACCGATTGGCATGATTATTTGTTTCCGACGAAGATAACTAAATTGTCTAGGAGCTTTACCACTTTTATTCCCATCCATCAATTATAAATGTCTTTACTTGGCCGACGAAGTCGAAAAATCGATGAAAAAACCCTATTTTTTCAAATGGCCGCCATTTTGTTTCCTATGGTCCAAACAACTTAAGCGAGGTACAGATCCTAAAGAATCTTATATACTTCGCTAACGTCAACTCAATTTTGATTTCAGACGAGCCGGCTGACCTGTGACATACCGCGAGCAGAGATCTACATCGAAATTTTGTTTCGTCCCGACGGCATTTCCGCCTTTGCTCTTCGACATTACCGGTCGAACAAATTGCAGTGTGTAGAGGAAATATCAATTAACATTTTGAACAATTTGACATTGATTTTTATAACACATCCCGAGAAAAAAATTCTCAAAGAACATGCTTTTTTCGGGCCAAAGATAGTAAACCTCCCCTTAACGTCGTTAGGCAGCATCTTGTAGGCTGTCTGTTGGCGCAATGAGCAGCTGATGTTCTGGACTAATTCTTCTAGTATCTACGATAAAGTGGTCAGGACACCTGTCCAATGTTCCTCGGGGAGGGAGTGAAAAGTATGCGAGTGCAGTTTAGATGACTTGTGATCGTTATCTCAGTGGGGGAAATGGTCGGACCTAAGCGAGTCCGTTTTGACGCACCATTTGTCGAAAAAACTGAAGTCACCAGCACAAAATACACTCCTGGAAATGGAAAAAAGAACACATTGACACCGGTGTGTCAGACCCACCATACTTGCTCCGGACACTGCGAGAGGGCTGTACAAGCAATGATCACACGCACGGCACAGCGGACACACCAGGAACCGCGGTGTTGGCCGTCGAATGGCGCTAGCTGCGCAGCATTTGTGCACCGCCGCCGTCAGTGTCAGCCAGTTTGCCGTGGCATACGGAGCTCCATCGCAGTCTTTAACACTGGTAGCATGCCGCGACAGCGTGGACGTGAACCGTATGTGCAGTTGACGGACTTTGAGCGAGGGCGTATAGTGGGCATGCGGGAGGCCGGGTGGACGTAACGCTGAATTGCTCAACACGTGGGGCGTGAGGTCTCCACAGTACATCGATGTTGTCGCCAGTGGTCGGCGGAAGGTGCACGTGCCCGTCGACCTGGGACCGGACCGCAGCGACGCACGGATGCACGCCAAGACCGTAGGATCCTACGCAGTGCCGTAGGGGACCGCACCGCCACTTCCCAGCAAATTAGGGACACTGTTGCTCCTGGGGTATCGGCGAGGACCATTCGCAACCGTCTCCATGAAGCTGGGCTACGGTCCCGCACACCGTTAGGCCGTCTTCCGCTCACGCCCCAACATCGTGCAGCCCGCCTCCAGTGGTGTCGCGACAGGCGTGAATGGAGGGACGAATGGAGACGTGTCGTCTTCAGCGATGAGAGTCGCTTCTGCCTTGGTGCCAATGATGGTCGTATGCGTGTTTGGCGCCGTGCAGGTGAGCGCCACAATCAGGACTGTATACGACCGAGGCACACAGGGCCAACACCCGGCATCATGGTGTGGGGAGCGATCTCCTACACTGGCCGTACACCACTGGTGATCGTCGAGGGGACACTGAATAGTGCACGGTACATCCAAACCGTCATCGAACCCATCGTTCTACCATTCCCAGACCGGCAAGGGAACTTGCTGTTCCAACAGGACAATGCACGTCCGCATGTATCCCGTGCCACCCAACGTGCTCTAGAAGGCGTAAGTCAACTACCCTGGCCAGCAAGATCTCCGGATCTGTCCCCCATTGAGCATGTTTGGGACTGGATGAAGCGTCGTCTCACGCGGTCTGCACGTCCAGCACGAACGCTGGTCCAACTGAGGCGCCAGGTGGAAATGGCATGGCAAGCCGTTCCACAGGACTACATCCAGCATCTCTACGATCGTCTCCATGGGAGAATAGCAGCCTGCATTGCTGCGAAAGGTGGATATACACTGTACTAGTGCCGACATTGTGCATGCTCTGTTGCCTGTGTCTATGTGCCTGTGGTTCTGTCAGTGTGATCATGTGATGTATCTGACCCCAGGAATGTGTCAATAAAGTTTCCCCTTCCTGGGACAATGAATTCACGGTGTTCTTATTTCAATTTCCAGGAGTGTATATGTGAACAGCAGATCTATGTAGGTGTGATGTGAGACAATTGTAGGAGATCCATCATTTAGAATAACTCTATTGTTAATTATGCCATTCGCATTCGCAGCGATGCATTCCCAAACTTGATGGTGAGCGTTAAAACCTCCACACATTGTACGAGCTGCGGCTAGAAAAAAACCGGACTGATGCTGGAAAAAAGATTTATTTACAATTATTTACAATTTCATGTTATCTCCTTCAATGTACTCTCCTCCTCGGTCTCTACACCGCTCCATACGAATTTTCCACTGTTCATAGCAATGCTGCAGATCATTTTCGGTAAGTCCATACATTACTTCCGTCGCTTTTTCTTTTACTGCTTCAACAGTCTCAAATCTAGTTCCTTTCAAAGCTGACTTGACTTTAGGGAAAAGAAAAAAGTCACAGGGGGCCAAATCAGGTGAGTAGGGTGGATGATCTAAGGTGGGAATGTTGTGTTTCGCCAAAAACGTCTTCACTGACAACGCACTGTGAGCTGGGGCATTGTCTTGGTGAAGGATCCATGACTTTTTTCTCCACAAATCGTTCCGTTTTCTCCGTACTCGCTCACGTAGGGTAGCCAGGACGCTAATGTAGTAATGCTGATTCACTGTTTGTCCCTCTGGTACCCAATCAATGTGCACAATCCCTTTGATGTCAAACAAAAAAAAAACAATCATCATTGCCTTGAATTTCGATTTTGACATTCGTGCTTTTTTTTGTCGTGGAGAACCAGGAGTTTTCCAATGCATCGATTGGCGTTTAGTTTCGGGATCGTAAGTAAAAAACCACGATTCATCGCAAGTAATAACATTTTGTAAGAAGGTGGGATCACTTTCAATGTTTTCCAGGATGTCAGAACAAATCATTCTTCGGCGTTCCTTCGGTTCAATTGTGAGACACTTTGGAACCATTTTTGAACACACTTTGTTCATGTTGAAACTTTCATGAAGAATCTGCCTAACACTTTCCTTGTCAACTCCTGTTAACTCAGACACTGCTCTGATTGTTAAACGGCGATCTTGTCGAACAAGTTTACCGATTTTTTCAATGTTTGCATCAGTTTTTGCTGACAATGGTCTGCCAGTGCGAGTGTCATCACTGGTGTCTTCGCGGCCATCTTTAAATCGTTTAAACCACTCAAACACTTGTGTTCGCGATAAACAATCATCGCCGTACACTTGTAACATTACAAACGTTTCACTTGCAGATTTTCCTAGTTTGAAACAAAATTTGATGTTAACATGCTGTTCTTTCTGTACACTCAACATTTTCCGACGCACAGACAAAACGTCAACTACTTAAAACAGACGCCACGGGCAGACTGAGTGCAGGAGGCAGATGAAACTCGAGCAGGAAGTTGTCTAAATAAGTTGTCCCAATACTGCTCTGGACTCTATAACGCGGAGGCTTGTACATTGAGGTAATGCAGAGTTCAGAAGCAGGAGTCTTGATTTTAACCGCTATTGCTTGATTGTCTGACTTAGGGACATTTATAGGTACTCGCTGGAAAGTCATCGTAGAACTTATTAAAAGAGCAACATCACCTTTATCGTTCTGTCGGGGTATCTGCCCCAGGGGGCAATTTCAGGTGGCGCCAAAAAATCTTTTCATAAGTGATGACTAACTGAAAACCTCAGCTGCCGACAAGTGTTGTTGTTATACCTCGATGTGGACAGCTGTAAAATGTCTGCCCCGACCGGGAATCGAACCCGGGATCTCCTGCTTACATGGCAGACGCTCTATCCATCTCTTTTTTTATGTTTTTTATTTTTTATTATTTTTACTTTTTTTTTATGGAAAAGGGCGTCTTTCAGTTACGACAAACAAAATTAGAATGTACATCCGTAGCAACAACAGAACAAGAGTTCCTTCTAAACTATGAAATAGAATTTGAAACTAATAGTGTGATGATAGATAATAAAGAAAGAAAAATGTAACCAAATCCCGCACGCCATTCTATGTGCGTGGCCCATCTGCGGACAGATTCCATGTTCCAAATGGGTACAACATTTTGCAGCGTGTGGAGCCCCATGAAGGCGGTCATCCTCTGCCCGGTACTCCCCAACTGTGAGGGGGGTTATCGAGGACACTGCGCAAATAGTTCGCAAATAGTTGTCGGTATCGGGGTGTACACTCAAGTGTGCTATGACTGTCCTGGAGAAATTGCCAGTAATCAAGCACCATCTTCTCATCATCGCGAAAGAGGTAGTATATGGACGTGCCTTTAAACCATGTGAGAGCGTGAGTCTTCGCAGGTGGGAAATAAGTATCCTCTGGACAAAGGAGGAGCCGTGGCTCAATTGTGCGAGGCGCGATTCGTAGGTAGCAGGAGAGGATCTTCTGCACTAGCAGCCATACCTCTAACGCCGATCCACATGTTAAACGGTGTTCGTCAGTATCCACAAGGTGGCAACGTGGACAAAGGGGGGAATCCGTCATCCCAATAGCGTGCAGTCGTTGTCGTGTTACAAACTTCCCGTTCACCACCTGGTACCACGCGGATCGTACCCGCGTGGGGAGGAACGGCTTCTGGACCGCTCTCCACACTGCAGGCCATAGGGTCGTAGGGCTCTTCCTCTCAATCACATTGCGAGGGATGGACCTTAGCAGCAGTCTGTAAACGTCTCTCGCCTTGGGAGTAAGAGTGTTGGGAAGGGCTGGGTGCACGTAACTATACTCAAGAATAAATGCCGAGAGGTGCGAGAGTGAGGGTGTAATGTGCGCGACCGTGACAGGTGGCAGAAGAGACGCTGACAGCAATTCCTCTAACAGACGTCCCGTAAGGGAAGCATCTTTGTGGGTCCACAATTTCATCACTGTGCACAAGTATAACGCTGTAGCTCTCGCTCGTACATTTATAAGTCCCAGTCCGCCATCACACGGAGGGAGGGTGAGTGTTTCGTAGCGGACTTTGAATAGGAGTCCGGCGGTAAGGTAATATCCAAACGCTGCTTGCAGTCTGTGTGCCATCGCTGTCGATATCGGTAGGACCTGGGCCATGTGGATCATCTTAGTCGCCACGTGAAGGTTGAGGTATTCCACACGCTGTAGGAGGTCCATCCGTCGAAGTAAGTTCCGGCGAACTTCTGTGCGTATTGCCTGTAGTAAGCGTGCATAGTTCATGGCAGCCGTGCGGCGCACATCCTGTGTAAATGTTATGCCCAAGAAGCGGATCTTGTTGACTAGTGGGAGTGGGGCTAAAGCGTCCTCCTGTAGACCTCTCCCAATGGGCATCGCTGCCGAATTGGCCACATTCATGAGGCTGCCCGCTGCCAATCCATAGCAATTGATCCATTGTATCACCGAGCGTACCTCGTCACCAGATCGGACAAGTAACAGAAGGTCATCAGCATATATCCTGCAGTGAAAGGTGTGATCCCTCAATGACATGTCCGAGAGCCTGTTTTTCAACCCTCCGACAAGTGGTTCGAGTGCGATCGCGTAAAGAATCATGGAGAGTGGGCATCCTTGGCGGACTGACCGTCGGATCGGAAAGGGACCCGCAATCCGTCCATTCACCAGTACAGGGGATGCAGCTCCACGGAAAAGGCGCTGAAAGATGTCGAGAAAGTCAGGCGGGAAGCCCATGCGGGCCATAACGGACAGAAGGAACTTGTGGTGAACTCTGTCGAAGGCGTGGTCGAAATCAATGGAGATCAGAGCAGCTCGAAGGCGACAGGTTGTGGCAATGGCTATTAAATCCCTGCATTCGCTGGTAGCCGTTTGCATGTTGGTCACTCCGCCCTGTGTCGTTTGCTCCATTGAGAGGAGTAGGGGCAGAACCTCCTTTATGCGGCTGGCGAGTAGTCGGGCGAAGATTTTATAGTCCGAGTTGAGCATTGTAATTGGTCTGTAGTCCTCGACCGTCCGACCTCTGGAAGGCTTGTGTATCGGTATAAGGAGAGCTTCCACGAATGCAGGTGGGAACCGGGGGTCATCAGTTCTTGGTACATGATGATCCATCTGGGCATCATTAGATCGCGGAAAGTCCGATAAAACTCGAGCGGCAGTCCGTCTGGCCCGGGAGATTTGTTAAGTGCTCCCTTGTTAAGCGCGTCCTCGATGTCGTCCCGTGTAATTCCACCTAACAGCGTCGCCGCTGCTGCATTGTCGAGGGTGTGCGACACGTGCTGAAGTATGTCGTGATCGTCCGCTTCCTCGTCCTCTGTATTCACCTCGTCGTAAAACCGGCGATAGTGATCTGCAAAGGCTTCTGTCATCGCCGCCTGAGTCATGACGACCCTACCACCTGGCAATACGAGGTCCGTGATCAGCTGCTGTCGGCGTCGGCGGCTGTCGAGCACGATGTGATGCATAGACGGGTTTTCTCCTTCCGCTCGGTCTTGACGTCGCGATCGCACTACGGCCCCCTCCAAACGTTCCCTCGTAAGAGACAATATTTTACCTTTAATTCGGCGGCTTTCCATTTGTCGGTTTGGAGATGGTGGTTGGCTGTCGAGTTCGCGAAGCATCGTGTAATAAAAGTCCAATGTGTGACGATGCCAAGCTGCGATATCTTTTCCAAATTGTGTTAGCACACGCCGAAACGCTGGTTTTGCACAGTCCACCCACCATGCCAGAGTCGAAGGGTATCGGGGAAGACGACGTTCACAATCCAGCCATGTGTTGACGATAATCTGACGGCATTCCGGGGTTTGAAGATGTGCCACAATCAGCTTCCAGGGTCCTCGGCTGCGCCATATCCGCAGCTGTTGTAGAGTGAGTGTGCATATGACAGCGCTATGATCGGAGAAGGCAAGCGGCCAACGTTCGGCGTCCAATACTCCCGGCGCTAGAGCTCGTGAGACATAAATGCGGTCTAGGCGACTGGCTGAGTGACTAGTAAGGTACGAGGGCAGTTCAATAAGTAATGCAACACATTTTTTTTCTCGGACAATTTTGGTTGAAAAAACCGGAAATTTCTTGTGGAATATTTTCAAACATTCCCGCTTCGTCTCGTATAGTTTCATTGACTTCCGACAGGTGGTAGCGCTGTACGGAGCTGTTAAAATGGCGTCTGTAACGGATGTGCGTTGCAAACAACGGGCAGTGATCGAGTTTCTTTTGGCGGAAAACCAGGGCATCTCAGATATTCATAGGCGCTTGCAGAATGTCTACGGTGATCTGGCAGTGGACAAAAGCACGGTGAGTCGTTGGGCAAAGAGTGTGTCATCATCGCCGCAAGGTCAAGCAAGACTGTCTGATCTCCCGCGTGCGGGCCGGCCGTGCACAGCTGTGACTCCTGCAATGGCGGAGCGTGCGAACACACTCGTTCGAGATGATCGACGGATCACCATCAAACAACTCAGTGCTCAACTTGACATCTCTGTTGGTAGTGCTGTCACAATTGTTCACCAGTTGGGATATTCAAAGGTTTGTTCCCGCTGGGTCCCTCGTTGTCTAACCGAACACCATAAAGAGCAAAGGAGAACCATCTGTGCAGAATTGCTTGCTCGTCATGTGGCTGAGGGTGACAATTTCTTGTCAAAGATTGTTACAGGCGATGAAACATGGGTTCATCACTTCGAACCTGAAACAAAACGGCAATCAATGGAGTGGCGCCACACCCACTCCCCTACCAAGAAAAAGTTTAAAGCCATACCCTCAGCCGATAAAGTCATGGTTACAGTCTTCTGGAACGCTGAAGGGGTTATTCTGTTCGATGTCCTTCCCCATGGTCAAACGATCAACTCTGAAGTGTATTGTGCTACACTTCAGAAATTGAAGAAACGACTTCAGCGTGTTCGTAGGCACAAAAATCTGAACGAACTTCTCCTTCTTCATGACAACGCAAGACCTCACACAAGTCTTCGCACCTGAGAGGAGCTCACAAAACTTCAGTGGACTGTTCTTCCTCATGCACCCTACAGCCCCGATCTCGCACCGTCGGATTTCCATATGTTTGGCCCAATGAAGGACGCAATCCGTGGGAGGCACTACGCGGATGATGAAGAAGTTATTGATGCAGTACGACGTTGGCTCCGACATAGACCAGTGGAATGGTACCGTGCAGGCATACAGGCCCTCATTTCAAGGTGGCGTAAGGCCGTAGCATTGAATGGAGATTACGTTGAAAAATAGTGTTGTGTAGCTAAAAGTTTGGGGAATAACCTGGTGTATTTCAATTTTGAATAAAACAACCCCTGTTTCAGAAAAAAAAATGTGTTGCATTACTTATTGAACTGCCCTCGTATGTCGGCCCGGGACGGTCACCGTGCACTGTCACCCACGTGTCGGTGAGAAGCAGATCTCGAACCAGGAGCCGAAGTTCTTGACAAGTCGAGAATTGTGGGACTTGGTCTTTGGGGTGGAGCACACAGTTAAAGTCGCCGCCGAAGATATATTGATCGAAGCGGCTGATAGAGAGGGGGGCGATATCCTCCGAGTAGAACAGCGGTCGTTCGCGGCGTTGGTCAGTTCCTGATGGCGCGTAAATGTTAATGATGCGCGCGCCCAGTGCTGTGATCGCCAGGCCTCTTCCTGACGGAAGGTAAGTCACTTCTTCGATGGCAATTCCGTCGCGCACTAGTATTGCCGTACCGCTGCCATTCCGGTCCGCCGGTGACACATATATCACATAACCGTAGAAAACGGGGAGGGCCGCTATACACACTTCTTGCAACAGGGCAATGTCAACATCCGAAGAACGAAGCATCTCACGCAGCAACTGGATCTTCACTGCCGTTCGTATCGTGTTGAGGTTAAGCGTGGCGATACGATAAGCTTGTTGCCGAACCGCAGGTGTTAAGTCATCCATTAAGACTGGAATTACCTATGACGCTTCTGACTGTATTGACACCTCCACATCTCCCCAAACCTCACCTGCAGTCCTTTCTAGAGAGCCGGCGCCAATGGCGTGGGCTCTGTTGGCGTAACTTGCATGGTTGCGTCGTCGTCGTGGTCATCCGCCCACGTCGGGGAACTCAAAGCAAGATCGGCTTCCCTAGCTTCCCCAGGACACGGCATGGGTGCTTGCACTCCAGACGGTGGTGGGCAGCATCTGTCCTGCATATCGGCATCCGATGTTGCCACTGTATATATATGTGGTTTGTCCTCAGTTCCGTTCGGTGGTGCCACACTGCAGGAAATGGCGGCTGCCTCTGTGGTAGCGTCATCATTGAAGGTGGAGTCGTCGTCCTCTGGAGGCCGTGTCGCATCCCGTTCGGAAGTTGCTCTACGCCTCCGCTTCCGTCGCTTCGGAGAGCATTGCTTCCTGGTGTGTCCTTCTGTGTCAGACGATGGCAAAGATTCACGACGTTCCGGCACAAAGGCAGCCGTAGGCACAATAAGCGAGTCTACGGCCATGCTATCGTCATGTATGTTGTTATCCGTCAGGCAGCCGTAGGCACAATAAGCGAGTCTACGGCCATGCTATCGTCATGTATGTTGTTATCCGTCGACGGGGGCGGCGGCATCGGAGTTGAATCCGTAGCTTGTGGAACGGATATGTCATCATCGCCCTGTATTGGAGGATGGAGCCGCGACCCAACAGTGGATGTCGGCTGTCGTGGTGAAGTAGTAGCTGTCGTGAGGGCTGCTGCATAAGTCACGGGAAGCAGCGTCGGCTGCGATGGCGGGTCCGCGTCAGCCGGGGGCAGTTAAGTGATTCGACGTTGGATACATTCTGATCTGAGGTGTCCCTCCTTCCCACAACCAGAGCAGGTCTTCGGTTGCCCATCGTAGATGACGATGGCACGGTAGCCACCGATATTCAGATATGAAGGTACATGTCTTTTAAGTTCTATTCGGACCTGGCGGACAACGTTCAGCACAGGATATGTCTGGAATTGCGTCCATTTTTCCGCAATATGATCATGGACCGTGCCGTATGGGCGCAGCGCTGTCACGACGTCCTCCACCGGTAGTTCGAAAGGAAGTTCGAAAATTCTGATCGTGCGAAGTCCCATGCCAGAATAATCGACGTGCACAGTCCCCACATTGCCATCAGCATGGCAGAAACGGAGGCCCTGTTTCGTGTCCCGAAGGATCCCTTCACATGTTGCGTCGTTGATGATCTTGACATATACGATACTACTCACAATGGACAAGTGAATGCCGAGAATGTCAGTCGCCGGGATTTTAACTTCTTCTCGTAGAAATCGTTCGACTTCGAGTGCTTTGGGCCGTGCAAATTCGTTGCGGAACGTAAATTTGAGCGTCGATTTTCAGTACTGATGCGCCATAGTGATCTATATGCAGAGTACGGCACGCGCGAAACGGCCGAGTACGACGTAAACAACACAAGCGCTCGCTCCGCGGCAGGAACACAAACAGCGCGTCCTCACCGCAGCACAGAGAAAGGCCAACTATCGGAGCCACCGAGGACACAGATGAATAGCGCGACTGCAGGAACTTATCCCTTGCACGCTTCCCGTGAGACTCACATTCCCAACTGTCCACAAATTCTACATATGTATTGTACCTTATAGACATTTTCCCACTCACTCATTACTCGCACACGCTTTGGCGATTTCCGTAAGAGTTTGGGCAACCTGTGCACATTCGCACAGACGAATGTGCACAGATATATATAGTTAATGGCTACCCAGCCATTGACCTTCGTCTGTGCGAATGTGCACAGGTTGCCCAAACTCTTACGGGAATCGCTAAAGCGTGCGCGAATAATGAGTGAGTGGGCAAATGTCTATTTGGGTACAATACATATGTAGAATTGTGGACAGTTGGGAATGTGAGTCTCACGGGAAGCGTGCAAGGGATAAGTCCATGCAGTCGGGCTATTCATCTGTGTCCTCGGTGGCTCAGATAGATAGAGCGTCTGCCATGTAAGCAGGAGATCCCGGGTTCGAGTCCCGGTCGGGGCACACATTTTCAGCTGTCCACGTCGAGGTATAACAACAACACCTGTCAGCAGCTGAGGTTTTCAGTTAGTCATCACTTATTCCACGGAAAAGCTGCACGGTCATCAACAGTAACTGTTCTTTCGAGAACAAGTTACTGTCTTCGTAGTCCGCAGCTCGTGGTCGTGCGGTAGCGTTCTCGCTTCCCACGCCCGGGTTCCAGGGTTCGATTCCCGGCGGGGTCAGGGATTTTCTCTGCCTCGTGATGACTGGGTGTTGTGTGATGTCCTTAGGTTCGTTAGGTTTAAGTAGTTCTAAGTTCTAGGGGACTAATGACCATAGATGTTAAGTCCCATAGTGCTCAGAGCCATTTTTGAACCGTCGTCCTCCCGAATGCGAGTCCAGTGTGCTAACCACTGCGCCACCTCGCTCGGTGAAGAAACGGGGAAAACATACAAATTATATGGGAGAATATGACGATCCCAAATTCATATAAAAATTTCGTACTTTTCGATCTCATGCTTGAGAAACCGGAGCGTATGAATGAAATGTGAAACATTTTTTAACATAAAACTTTTTTCTTGTAGTATATCTAATAGGCATTTGATACTGGTACTTCGTGAGTTATAAAATGGTTCAAATGGCTTTGAGCACTATGGGAGTAAACTTCTGAGGTCATCAGTCGCCTAGAACTTTGCACTACTTAAACCTAACTAACCTAGGGACATCACACACATCCATGCCCGTGGCAGGATTCGAACCTGCGACCGTAGCTGTCGCGCGGTTCCAGACTGTAGCGCCTAGAACCACTCGGCCACTCCGGCCAGCTCGTTAATTATATTTTGTCGTGTTATTTATGTAAATAAGGTAATTAAAAAGGACCCCTTAAGCCAAAAGAGTCTCACTTATTTGGCGTGTGTTACAACTGCTGCCATATTAGAAAGCCCTCTTTCGTTTTATCTAGCAGACAGTGACAAAATAGACGTAGTTAAACGGAGAAACCACACCAGTCTTCGGTACTACTCGTATTAACAGCTTTTTCAGTGTTAGACAATGACATTTTGATTTTTCATGTAGCAAAACGTTTGATAAGGCAGTAGATTCTTATGTAGACAGGAAAGCTCACCGTCTAAAGCTGTAGCAAGATTAGAGAGAAAAAAATGCTGAGACCTAAGGATTGAACAAAAGTGTACTGTCTTGCTTGTCTGTTGTCTTTACTGGTCTTATATTTCCTATATTTGATATTACGTCACACAAAATAGAAAGTAATAATCTAATATGTAATAAAAAGTGCAGATTTTCTGAAGAGTTATTCTCCTGGCCACAAATAATTCCACCCAGTATTAATTGTAAGTTTCTTTTAAGTGGAGGTAGGATGTCAAACGGGCCGACTGGAAGTGGGAGAGGCACCACAGGACATTTTAATTTCCACTGTCCTAACTACAGGTTTGATGGCTTCCTTTACCAAATATACAGAGCGAAATACAGTGACGTGTGATAGAAGAATGCTGTGTGAAGAGGCGTGACGCTACACTTTGGCACATTTTAGACCAAATAACATGTCTTACATTAGCTCGAACATGTATTTTCTATATACTAAACTGTTCAGAACGATGTGCGCTACAAAATGAACATATTTTTGAAAAAAAAACTATTTTTTAAAATTTTTTACGTTCTGTCTCATATGCTTGGGGGCGGGCGCCACTTTCAAGTTTTTGCCCCGATTCCGAAATATCGTTGATCTGGGGCTGCTGGGAAGTTCTCCTTGAAGAGCTTGCTGACTAGCTAGATCAGAACGAGCATTCCACTGGAGAAGCATACAAGCCATTGTAGCTCTTTTTTTATATAAAAGTACCGCCTAGTTTCGTTATTTATAAAATTTTCGTTTTGAATGATTAGTCAAGCGATCTGTAAATGACTCTAATAACTAAGTAAAGATTTATTATTTTGCTTAGCGCATGCCGGATATCTGACGGCAGATAAGTGCCCCTACTTTTGCTTGTTCGACAAATTCTATAATGATATTGAGAAGTTTCTCGACAATCGAATTGGAGTCGTGATTTGATGGATCGCTGTTACATGTGACGTCGATTCCGTCTGCTGTACTGGACGTGAATTGTGAACGTGGTGATGTATCAGTAAATACAGGTTGCCTGCTGTAGTGCTAGATAGACTGGCAGTCTGGCCATAGGCACAGGAGTTGGGGTGGTGCGCGTTGGAACAAATCTGCTGACTTGGGCCTTTACAGCTTTACAGAATTGCTACATGTTGCGTGTAAGTCCTATTGTGGCACAGTTTTAGCCGAGTTACACTACTAATTATTTAGCGTATAGCTGTTGCGTTCGTTTTGAATATTGAACCACGGACCTTGCCGCTGGTGGGGAGGCTTGCGTACCTCAGCAATACAGATAGCTGTACCGTAAGTGCAACCACAACGGAGGTGTATCTGTTGAGCGGCCAGACAAACGTGTGGTTCCTGAAGAGGGGCAGCAGCCTTTTCAGTAGTTGCAGGGGCAACAGTCTGGATGATTGACTGATCTGGCCCTGTAATACCACCCAAAACGGCCTTGCTATGCTGGTACTGCGAACGGCTGAAAGCAAGGGGAAACTATAGCCGTAATTTTTCCCGAGGGCATGCAGCTTTACTACATGGATAAATGATGATGGCGTCCTCTTGGGTAAAATATTCCGGAGATAAAATAATCCCCCATTCGTATTTCCGGGCAGGGACTACTCAGGAGGACGTTGTTATCAGGAGAAAGAAAACTGGCGTTCTACGGATCGGAGCGTGGAATGTCAGACCCCTTAATCGGGCAGCTAGGTTAGAAAATTTGAAAAGGGGAATGGATAGGCTAAAGTTAGATGTAGTGGGACCTAGTGAAGTTCGGTGGCAGGAGGAACAAGACTTCTGGTCAGGTGAATACAGGGTTATAAATACAAAATCAAATAGGGGTAATGCAGGAGTAGGTTTAATAATTAATAGGAAAATAGGAATGCGGGTAAGCTACTACAAACAGCATAGTGAACACATTATTGTGGCCAAGATAGATACGAAGCCCACGCCTACTACAGTAGTACAAGTTTATATGCCAACTAGCTCTGCAGATGACAAAGAAATTGAATAAATGTATGATGAAATAAAAGAAATTATTCAGATAGTGAAGGGTGACGAAAATTTAATTGTCATGGGTGACTGGAATTCGGTAGTAGGAAAAGGGAGAGAAGGAAACGTAGTAGGTGAATATGGATTGGGGCTGAGAAATGAAAGAGGAAGCCGCCTGGTAGAATTTTGCACAGAGCATAACTTAATCATAGCTAACACTTGGTTCAAGAATCATAAAAGAAGGTCGTATACATGGAAGAAGCCTGGAGATACTGACAGGTTTCAGATAGAATATATAATGGTAAGACAGAGATTCAGGAACCAGGTTTTAAATTGTAAGACTTTTCCAGGGCCAGATGTGGACTCTGACCACAATCTATTGGTTATGAAATGTAGATTAAAACTGAAGAAACTGCAAAAAGGTGGGAATTTGAAGAGATGGGACCTGGATAAACTGAAAGAACCAGAGGTTGTAGAGAGCTTCAGGGAGAGCATTAGCGAAAGATTCACAAGAATGGGGAAAGAAATACAGTAGAAGAAGAATGGGTAGCTTTGAGAGACGATATAGTGAAGGTAGCTGAGGATCAAGTAGGTAAAAAGACGACGGCTAATAGAAATCCTTGGGTAACAGAAGAGTTATTGACTTTAATTGATGAAAGGAGAAAATATAAAAACGCAGTAAATGAAGCTGGTAAAAATGAATACAAACGTCTCAAAAATGAGATCGGCAGGAAATGCAAAATGGCTAAGCAGGAATGGCTAGAGGACAAATGTAAGGATGTAGAGGCTTCTCTCACTAGGGGTAAAATAGATACTGCCTACAGGAAAATTAAAGAGACCTTTGGAGAAAAGAGAACCACTTATATGAATATCAAGAGCTCAGATGGGAACCCAATTCTAACCAAAGAAGAGAAAGCAGAAAGGTGGAAGGAGTATATAGAGGGTCTATATAAGGGCGATGTACTTGAGGACAATATTATAGAAATGGAAGAGAATGTAGATGAAGATGAAATGGGAGATATGATACTGCGTGAAGAGTTTGACAGAGCACTGAAAGACCCAAGTCGAAACAAGGTCCCGGGAGTAGACAACATTCCATTAGAACTACTGACAGCCTTGTGAGAGCCAGGCCTAACAAAACTCTACCAACTGGTGAGCAAGATGTATGAGACAGGCGAAATACCCACAGAGTTCAAGAAGAATATAATAATTCCAATACCAAAGAAAGCAGGTGTTGACAAATGTGAAAATTACCGAACTATTAGTTTAATAAGCCACTGCTGCAAAATACTAAGACGAATTCTTTACAGACGAATGGAAAAACTGGTAGCAGCCGACCACAGGGAAGATCAGTTTGGATTCCGTAGAAATGTTGGAACACATGAGGCAATACTGACCCTACGACTTGTCTTATAAAATAGATTAAGGAAAGGCAAACCTACGTTTCTAGCATTTGTAGACTTAGAGAAAGCTTTTGATAACATTGACTGGAATACTCTCTTTTAAATTCTGAAGGTGGCAGGGGTAAAATACAGGGAGCGAAAGGCTATTTACAATTTGTACAGAAACCAGATGGTAGTTATAAGAGTCGAGGGACATGGAAGGGAAGCAGTGGTTGGGAAGGGAGTGAGACAGGATTGTAGCCTCTCCCCGATGTTATTCAATCTGTATATTGAGCAAGCAGTAAAGGAAACAAAAGAAAAATTTGGAGTAGATATTGAAATCTGTGGAGAAGAAATAAAAGCGTTGAGGTTCGCCGATGACATTATAATTCTGTCAGAGACAGCAAAGGACCTGGAAGAGCAGCTGAACGGAATGGACAGTGTCTTGAAAGGAGGATAAGATGAACATCAACAAAAGCAAAACGAGAATAATGGAATGTAGTCGAATTAAATCGAGTGATGTTCGGGAATTAGATTAGGAAATGAGACGCTTAAAGTAGTAAAGGACTTTTGCAATTTGGGGAGCCAAATAACTCATGGTGATCGAAGTAGAGAGGATATAAAATGTGGACTGGCAATGGCAAGGAAAGCATTTCTGAAGAAGAGATATTTGTTAACTTCAAGTATAGAAGTAAGAGTCAGGAAGTATTTTCTGAAAGTATTTGTATGGAGTGTGACCTTGTATGGAAGCAAAAAATGGACAATAAATAGTTTAGACAAGAAGAGAATAGATGTGGTGCTACAGAAGAATGTTGAAGATTAGATGGGTAGATCACGTAACTAATGAGGAGGTACTGAATAGAATTGGGGAGAAGAGTAATTTGTGGCACAACCTGACTAAAAGAAGGAATCGGTTAGTAGGACATATTCTGAGGCATCAAGGGATCACCAATTTAGTGTTGGAGGGCGGCGTGGAGGGTAAAAATCGCAGAGGGAGGCCAAGAGATGAATACACTAGACAGATTCAGAAGGATGTAGGTTGCAATATGTACTGGGAGATGAAGAACCTTGCACAGGATAGAGTAGCGTGGAGAGCTGCATCAAACCAGTCTCTGGAATGAGGACCACAACAACAGCAGCAGGATTAGTATCAGCTTGTCGTTTCAGCTAAACTGGTGGCTGTCCGATCTTTGATTAACATGATTCAGAAGATTCAGTTCAGCAACAGTAACTTTATTCAAAAAATGGTTCAAATGGCTCTGAGCACTATGGGACTCAACAGCTGTGGTCATAAGTCCCCTAGACCTTAGAACTACTTAAACCTAACTAACCTAAGGACATCACACACATCCATGCCCGAGGCAGGATTCGAACCTGCGACCGTAGCAGTCGCGCGGTTCCTGACTGAGCGCCTAGAACCGCTAGACCAGCGCGGCCGGCCAGTAACTTTATTGCGAGCGCGTATCTGACGACGCCCGGCATGCATGGACTGATCGAAGTTAACAAAATTTGCTTCCGGCCTATACAGAAGGATCCTTAATCCTCGGAAAACTTCCGTAGTTATTCGAGAGAAAACAGTACTCATCCACACAAGCCAGGAAGCACGCAACTACTATTAACTCAAAAAACAAGGAATAATAATAATAAACAGAACGAATATAAAAGCTAGAAAACACAGCGCCTCTAGAGGTTGGGCGCGGAACTACACAGACATCGTGTACAGTAATTACGACCGCACAGCACTGCACTGACACACGCGCAAACACCACACACACACACACACACACACACACACATACACTGGCGAGCTTGAATTAGCGCGCGGCAGCGTCGCTACAAGCTAATCAAATGAAATCAAAGCTAATCAATGTGCGATGGGAAACATCTGACCACAGTCATTATGCTAACTATAATCCAGTAACGACTGGAGGAAAAAATGTGATTTAATAATGGTTTAAACCCATTTAAAGATAAACATTAATTTTATACAGTTAAAACAATTTAATAATCTCCATTTTTCCATCCCCTACAGCGCGGGAATTATTAGTCTAAGAGAAAAAAAGAATACGACCTTTATTGCAGGAAATTTAATGTAGTTTAATTTTGCATTGGAAATTTAATGTAATTTAATTTTGCATTGGGGAAATATTTTCGTTAGAAGCCGCAGTTTTGAGTTATTCAAGAAAAACACAAAAATGTGGTCTTCAAACGTGCCCGCTCCTCAGTGCTCACATCCCGTCTGTCAAGATTTTTAGTAAGTTATTCGCGGCACTCTCTTCTACCACTGTATAAAAATTTGGGGCTACACTAACTTTTCCCCTAATTTTTCCTCGTTGAGTGGACGAGTACAATCATTCTTATGTCAGGTTACGCACTGAACTTTTAAGTACCTTAATAATGATGCAGCCTACTCGCCTCAGGAAGGTCATCCAGATAGTAATATCTAATGCAAAGAAGCAAGATAAAAGCATCATTAAAATGGTTTGTCAGTAAAATGGTATTTGGTATCTAGCTACTGTTACATATAATTCAATTCTTTGCTGAATATACTGTAAAACTGTATATATTAATATTACCACTGTAATACTTAACCATTTCATAAATTATTGTAGTGCACTCAGATGAGAAGTTTCCACATCAGAAACTTCTCTCTATACAATCCATGGAAAATCATTCATGTATTGTAACAGGAAAACTTCGTACTACCACGTAGAAATGGACAGAAAATAACTAAAAAAAACATAGAGGCAACTAAAACCTACCTTTTGCCATTAACTAAAGAGCGCCAATCTTCTCTTCTTTAGTTTATCGACAAAATTTTATAAGACAGTGGTTTCGTACTTACAGCCGCCATATACAATCTAGACGTAAATCCGATAGGCAACTAAAACCTACCTTTTGGCATTAACTAAAGAGAGCCAATCTTCTCTTCTTTAGTTTATCGACAAAATTTTATAAGACAGTGGTTTCGTACTTACAGCCGCCATATACAATCTAGACGTAAATCCTATAGTAGTCGTCCGGGATCTTGCGAAATATAAGATCAGTAATCCTAATATGCCATGCATTTCACTCTCTAACCCCAATAACGGCTGATGGTTTTGCTGCTTATAAACTTCATGGGTCACCTTGTCTGGTAACGGTACTGCGGTGAATTGTCCGTCAATTTCGCTGCTTTTATACCCTAGTAGCCTCTCAGTTGGCCTCAAAATATTAAGTCAACGTCTTTCCAGACCTTTCCACTAGATAAGAAATGAAGTGGTCGCCTAAGATCGAACCTGAAACCTCAGTGTTTGTAGTCACAACTGCTAATCACTTTTTTCCTTGTTTTAATTTTTTCTTTATCGCAGGTGGTCCATTTGCTTTCACAGAGGTGATATTAGCATTTAGTGTCGTCACACTGGAAGACTTGAAAGGCTGTGTATCACGCCAAAAAAGTGAGGAAACTGAAATATAAAATCAGTCGACATAGATTGAGCAACGAGCTACATTATTATAAGCGGCTGAAACCGCCAGGGTGAAACATATAGAAACTTAGGAAATACGACATTGGTTCGCTGCCAGGTCGCTCCGAGCGCTACAAATTGATCAGTCCGTCATCTCGTTTCCTTATTCAGTGACTTAAAGTCTTCCATATTTGTTTTGGTTTTGTTCAAAACAGAAGCTGGCTACGTAGCACTGTGTTTCTGGTTACGGCTTCACATGCGTACTGAAATTTTTGGAAATGCATTTTGAAAATTTTGCTCTCATTCTGCTTGAGTTTTGCTCGCATCCGTAATATTGGGTCCAGGTGGCCTATATATTTCCATATTTGTTTTTGTTTCACGTAAAACAGAAGCTTGTTTCATTGGATAGTATTCTGTGAACGTTTGTCCCTGCCTACGAATCTGATTGTGAACTGCTCGATTTAAATGCGAAGTAAATATAGTGCTCGTGTTCTATAATCCGTTCGCCATAAGAATAAACCTGATGTAAAGATTGCACTATGTATTCTTCCGCGTTTGCTGGAACCTCATTGGATTTCCATTTCACGTGGCACTGCATCCAAGCTGTCTCGAGTACTGCCAAGGACGATAATAGGGTACGTTTTGTGCTGTGCGTTACGCGCATATCGACTTAGCAGTAATAGAGGACAACAGCTTTACCGGCGCAATTAGCTTGTACAGCACTGGCCGGTCAGCTGGTACAGCTAGCCTGCAGTGACGTGGCCGGTCGCAGTTCACTCATGAAAAGAGACGAACAGAGGAGCAATAAAGCTTCGAATGTCATTCAATTTTCAAGCAGAATTAAATAATGCTCTGCAAGTCTACCACAATACGCTCTTTAGGCGATTAGACGAAAACCGCAACACGTTATCGTTTTTAGCTAACACACTATTGTAATTAAAAACAAGAATGATGAAAATTCCACAGGGTAATTTTCCTGTATAAGTTGTGTGTAACGTGAGAGGATTTCACCGTATAGTTAAACACTGAACCCACTGAAGGTATTACTTATAGTCAATCGTCTGGTAATCTCTTAGTTACTTCCTTTTCCGAATCCGAGAAATACATTTCAGTTGTGGAAGGGTCACCTGCTATCAACGACAGAATCCACGAAGCCAACCAGGCGCAGCATTTTCTCTTCTTTTATGACGAGCCGTTTTATATCTCGCCAGCGTTCGGCAGTGACGGGTGAAAAAACTGTGACTGTTAGTTCCAGTACGACTGGCAGCTTAACAGTCGTGTTACTTCTCGGGCCAAATCCCGCAGCTTGGCTCCAGATCAGTCCTGTTGGGTTAATATTGTAATGGTACAGTAGCATATGAAAAAATGCATTATTTGTATGACGTGCTCGATGCTGTGAAAATGATTGTTTTTCATGTTTCTACGATACTTATTTACCTCTGTGGTATAGAACGATGAACATAGTCCAAATAAAGAGGATTTGGTTTTTCATTTTCACCTTAAAAATTAAATTTTGATGTTTACTTAATTTAAGCAACTTCCATTAACAGTTGTTCATAAAACATCGATAGTTAAGAATTTGTATTTGAAATGGTAACAGGAATTTCGCGTCCAATATGTAATTAGAAACAAGAAGACGTGCATTATTCATAAAAAATGATTAGTTTTATAATTATGAGATGCAGGTATCTCAAATTGAACGAGAAAAATTTTGATTTCGGGAAGACTTGAACAAACACACGAAAAACTGTCCATTTGGAAGTCTTGCCAACACGCTACCTGCTGCGCCACACGATTTTTTTAATTTTTTTATTTTTATTTTTTTTTGGAAATGGATCAGGTAGTGGGGTGGCGGAGGCAAAGTGGGCAGTGGTCGCAACCTGAGGACTGGCCACGATGTCTCCTCCCTCCCATCCTGCGGATGTGGTACAAAGGATGCAATGCGTGTATTATTGTGAATGATTTTTGTTATTTTATTTATTTATTTTTAATTTTTTAATTTTTTTAACAGTAACCAACTGAAACTAGTAAGTACACTCGCGTCGTGTTGGGGACGCACATAACTAAAAACATGCTTGTAGTTGCAGCAAGGGGCATAAAGAAAGAGAGCAAAGTGTGGGGTTAAGGAAGCCATGAAACAAAACCTAAGAGTGGAATCCATACCACCATTAACCTGTGCTGCATCTTGCACCGGATGGAAAACAAAAACTGCAAAGACCTTTTCGAACTGGGGACAAAAAGTGGAAATGGGGCAAATACTGCTATAGAGTACGAGGGGTCACGACGAAACTCTCCGTCTGCTGCCCGCATCTCGTGGTCGTGCGGTAGCGTTCTCGCTTCCCACGCCCGGGTTCGATTCCCGCCGGGGTCAGGGATTTTCTCTGCCTCGTGATGGCTGGGTGTTGTCTGCTGTCCTTAGGTTAGTTAGGTTTAAGTAGTTCTAAGTTCTAGGGGACTGATGACCATAGATGTTAAGTCCCATAGTGCTCAGAGCCATTTTTTTTCTCCGTCTGCTGTATCATCCAGGTATGACTTCTCGCAATGACCAAGGTAGATTCCACGTTGTACGGTATAGTGTTCTGTCATCGTCTTGTGATTTTAGCTTCTCTTACATGTGATGTTCCAGCTACGTGGAGGGTCGTAGAACGCACTCCACAAATAATTGGAAAAATATTGTCGTTACTTTGGGTTACGGACGATCTTGCAATGTCGTTCCTGCAAGTAGTTACAAAAGTATAAAGTGTCCTTAGTGCCGTCTTGAAACAAATGATGCGCTGCATGTCCACGAAGCCACGTCATGGCATTAGTTTTCGTGCGTGGGTAATACGTCTCATGAGGGTATAAGATAGTCTTCGGGTCGATATGATTCGGCGTCACTCGAAGGAAGTATGCTGACATTTGCTTCACTAAGTGCCACACTGCTGTAGACTCGCCACAGTTAAGACGGTGTCCTTCGTTGTCTTGGCTTCCACAGCTCGTGCACATGGGTGAGTCTACCGTATGGATCGCATGTAGCCTTGATCTGGTCACCTGCTTACCGTTGACAGTGATATACCACATCGCCGTGACGTCAGTGTCCAGTGTTACGTGGGGAATTGTCCTCCACACTACTCGCCAGTTGACGTTCGGGTGCTTCCTCTCCACGACGTTATCGGGTCGTCCACGTTGCAGGACCCGATAAACCGTCTTTGCCGTCGCCAGTTAAGTCGCTGGTAAGGCAAGTCGAACGTAACTGAGTTCGAGGTAAAAGACACCAATGTAGAAGAGCGAGGAGGGGATGTGGTGTATCGGCACAGGAGGCAACAGGGAGGGCGGTGCTAGTTCTTCTATTAACAAACTCGTCAGACTGTCCGGACGGCGGTGCCATAGTTTGCCTAACGTGCTCACAGATAGGGCGACTGCTCTGTCATGAACTTGATAAAGGCCAAGCCCTCCCTGATCGGGAGAATGGTGAGAGTCTCATATTTGATCTTGAAAAGCACTCCTGAACTCACGAAGGACCCAAAAGCCGCCAGTATACGGCGAGCTAACATCACCGGTATAGGTAATATCTGGGCGATGTGCGGAATGCGCGGTGCTAAATGTGTGTTGACATATTGGGTCCGCTGGACGATGTCCAGGGCTCGTAGGCGGTTGTTGGCTATCCCAGTGTTAACATTTCGTAAAAGCCGTCGAAAGTTGTGAGCAGCGGTTCGTCGTACATCGTCTGTAAAATCAATGCCAAGACATTTCAAAGTATCTGAGCTGTAAGGGGGTGACGCTGTCAGACAGTCCGACCCCGATGTTCATCGCCACCGATTTTGCGACGTTGATACGACTACCAGTGGCCACGCTACATGTCGCTATCCAATTCAGTGCGTTAGCGGTGTCGTCGCCGTTGCGGATGACAATCACCAGGTCGTCAGCGTACGCTTTACATCGGAAAGTGTGGTCTCGTAACGTCATCCCCATTAGTAGTTGGCGCAGGCCGCATAGAAGTGGTTCCATGGCCACAGTGTAAAGTAAAGTGGACAGAGGGTAGCCTTGGCATATCTATCGAGAAATGGTGAGGGGCTGTGTAGGTCGGCCGTTGACGATCACCTTGGATGTCGCGCCACGGAGTAGTCGCATGACGACAGTGACGAATGTCTGTGGGTACCGCGTCTGTTGGAGGACCGCTTCCAAATAGTCTTGGCTCACGCGGTCCAAAACTTGACTGAAATCGATTGCCGCCAGTGCACCCTTCACACGACATGCCCTCGCAAGTGAGATCAAGTCACGATATCCGCTGAGTGCTGTTTCAATATTATTGTCGCCTCCTAATGACGTTTGATCAGGTGAGATGACGTTTCTTAAGGTCTGGTGTATCCGTGCCGCCAAAAGTCGAGAAAAGATCTTAAAGTCACAGTTCAATAGCGTCAACGGGCGGTAATCCTGCAGCCGTGAGCCACCGGACGGTTTGTGAATAGGAATAATCATCCCTTCCACAAGGGCCGCAGGGAACGGCACTTCGGGAATAGTAGTTCGTGACAGATATCCGTCCATCGGGTGGCTAATAAATATTGAAAAGTCTGGTAAAATTGCAAGGGGAGGCCATCAGGACCCGGAGACTTATTGACAGCTCCTTTTCTAATGGCATCGATCACTTATTCTTCCGTAATTTCATCCTTCAAGGCTGCTTCCATTGCCGGGGTGACGGTGCCGTAAATCGTCTGAGACGTCCTCCAGTGCTGTTGGATCAGGGGTCTGAGCGGAATAGAGCTGGGAATAATTATTGTAGAACGCTGTGTTTATGTCTTGTTGCGTGGTGAGGCGACGACCGTCCTCCGTGTCGATGAAGCGTATCAGTGCTCATTGGCGTCGTTTACGTTCACGAAGTACGTGGAACATCGACGGGCGTTCACTCGGTATCCGATCCAGCGTCGTCGATCGGATGACCACCCCCTGTAGGTGGCGTCACTTATGAGCGATGATCTGAGCCTTATCACGGTGGACCGTCGTTTGTCGTTCCAGAGACGGCGCTAGACCATCGCAGTCGCACAGTACCTTGAACTAAAAATCAAGTGTATGTCTATACCAAGCAGCGTGGTCGCGACTGTAAGTTATCAACGTTCGCCTCAGTGACGGTTTGGCGCAATCCAACCACCAGCAGATCGTTGTGGTATATGCACGGAGGCGATTTTCATACGAAGGCCACGTATCCTCAACAGTTTGCGGCAATCCGGGTACGACAGGTGAACGATGTTTAATTTCCATGGGCTGCGGCTTCTCCACACTTGTTGCCGCCGGAGGGTGATGGCACAAATGTAAGCTAAGTGGTCCGAGAAAGCTGCAGGCCACAGTTCCGCATCCTATGTTTCAGCGGCAAGAGAGCGTGCGACATAAATCCGGTCGATGCGACTGGAAGAGTGACTCATGAAGTGTGTGAATCTCGGCATAGATTCACCTGTCGAGATTTGAGTAAGCCGTCGTCGGAGACAGTCCGACCGGATGTGCCCTCCTTGGCCACAACCGGAGCAAGTGCGTGGCTGACCGTCATACATAATGATCGCCCTATATCCGCCGGTGCCAAGATAGGATGGTACATGTTTGGTCAGTTCAGTTTTGATCTATCATACCCCATTAAGAACTGGGTACGTTGTAAAGGTGGTCCATTTTTCAGCTATGTGGCTGACCACTCTGCCATAAGGCTGGAAAGCTGTGGTGACTACGTCCGGTGGTACTTCGAAAGGAACTTTGAAGACTTGTATCGTACGGAGGCCAAGCCCCATATGATCGATAGAGACCGCCCCAATATGGCCATCAGAATGTTTGAATTTTAAGATCGTTCGCATGTGCATGCACGATTCTGTTGCACACCTCATCACTTACTAACCTGATGTAGACAACACTGCTCTTGATAGAGACATGGATACAAGTTTTGTCTCGATGTTCAATTTTAACGTCGTCACATAGGAAACGTTCCACTTCAAAAGCTCGCAGTCGTGCATGATCGGATTGAAAACTGATCTTGATGGTGGTTTGTCTGTGTCATATTGCGTCAGTAGTGATGGACTCTAAACTAGCGACAACTAAGTAGTAAACAACTACGGGCACTCGCGACCGCGCAGACGGGATGTAAACATGACGTCCTCGCCGCAGCGCTTCGGAAAGCAGACTGACGCTCAATGGGGAAATGTGAACAAGTGCATTTTATACAACTCAGGGAAAACTTCGAAGCCAACTATCTCCGTAAATTTATGAAAAACATTAAGAACAATCTATTTCTCGGCACTTTTTAACCATGTCCTATGCGCGTGTTTCATTACTGAATAGAAAGCAGCCTCAGCCACTTTCATAGTGCGCATTAACAGCGTGACAATCAAGAGCACAATGCTGCAGGGGCTGTGACTGTACACGATTTTCGAAATAAAAACTACATAGCTAAAGCATTATTAACAAAAGTGTTGATGGCTGTTAATACATTTGAATATCTTAAAGTTTCATTTAAAGTAACTTAGTAATAAGATATCTAATATGTAAGTTGGACCTACTTCCAAGAGCGTAACACCAGTGTACGTGTGCTATGGCTTTTGATCAATCATCACGTTTGTGTTTGTTTACATCAGGTTTATTCTTGCAATGAATGGATTATACATAATTTCTGTTCGCATCCGTTTTTTGTACTTTCTCACATTTAAAGGAGAACATGTTAGTAGCTTCTGATGAAAGTGGTATTGAACTTTATTACATCTCATCATGAAACCAGTATGTATTTCTGCTTTTAATGATGTCGCTTCTTGCAACTGATTATGCTTTCAAGTCTTAGTAACTAAGACATTCATTTGCAAATCCTACGAATGCAACAGTAGTTACGCAAATATGTTCACATGCTATTGACAGATACTACAGACAAATCAATGTAGTAGATCACACACCCACACTAAACAGATGTGAACAAAAATTAAGTGGAATACGACCAATTTGCTTGGAATGAATTTAAAGTGAGCAGTTCAGACACAGGTTCGTCAAATATACACAAGCACACAGAACACCATGCAACAAAACCATCTTCGGTTTTATATGAAATAAAAACAAATATTGAACCATTTACACCACCCAATATTACAGATACGAGCAACATACCGACAATACGATTCAAAGGGTGCGTTATACACAAGAAGTCGTACTCATGTACACAACAGTATTGGAGCAAGGTCAGTTCTACCATTCAGGGTGCCCCAAAAGTTCCATTATGATGACGTCATCCAAGATGACTGTGATGACGTCACCCCATCCCAGGCCAGTTCCACCCCACAGAGTGCACGAAAAGTTTTGTAATGGTGTTGATGATGTCACCCCCACCCCAATCTGCTTCCACCCCACAGGGTGGCCCAAACGTTCCACCACGATGACATTGTCCAAGATGGCGGCCTGTAGACTTGGCAACAGCAAATGACGTCATCTAAGGTTGGGGATTTTGGCAGGAAGGTAGGTAAATTGGGCTACCCCCACTAACCTAAATCCCCTCCATTCCCTTCCCCCAGAAAATGGTGGGAAGATCAAATTCCATTAGGACAATGCAACTTCCACTAACATAAGAAAATGGCGGGAAAGAAAGTTAACTTGGGTTGCCTCCACTAACTTAAGTCATCCGACCACAACCTCATCCTAGAAATGGCGGGAAAAGGACTTGTCCTGTGCTAGACATAAGTCTTTATTATTTTGCATGCACTGTTTATTCAAACAATTAGAAACAGCACAACCATCCAGTGTGTTCACCACAATGTCCGGACTCCAACTGTCCTAGTGCACTGTACCACTACCATTTGGGTTCCAAATGATTGGAAAAGAGCACAGGTAGTCCCAGTCTTCAAGAAGGGTCGTCGAGCAGATGCGCAAAACTATAGACCTATATCCCTGACGTCGATCTGTTGTAGAATTTTAGAACATGGTTTTTGCTCGAGTATCATGTCGTTTTTGGAAACCCAGAATCTACTCAGTAGGAATCAACATGGATTCCGGAAACAGCGATCGTGTGAGACCCAACTCGCTTTATTTGTTCATGAGACCCAGAAAATATTAGATACAGGCTCCCAGGTAGATGCCATTTTTCTTGACTTCCGGAAGGCGTTCGATACAGTTCCGCACTGTCGCCTGATACACAAAGTAAGAGCCTACGGAATATCAGACCAGCTGTGTAGCTGGATTGAAGAGTTTTTAGCAAACAGAACACAGCATGTTTTTATCAATGGAGAGACGTCTACAGACGTTAAAGTAACCTCTGGCGTGCCACAGGGGAGTGTTATGGGACCATTGCTTTTCACAATATATATAAATTACCTAGTAGATAGTGTCGGAAGTTCCATGCGGCTTTTCGCGGATGATGCTGTAGTATACAGAGAAGTTGCAGCATTAGAAAATTGTAGCGAAATGCAGGAAGATCTGCAGCGGATAGGCACTTGGTGCAGGGAGTGACAACTGTCCGTTACCATAGACAAATGTAATGTATTGCGAATACATAGAAAGAAGGGTCCTTTATTGTATGATTATATGATAGCGGAACAAACACTGATAGCAGTTACTTCTGTAAAATATCTGGGAGTATGCATGCGGAACGATTTGAAGTGGAATGATCATATAAAATTAATTGTTGGTAAGGCGGGTACCAGGTTGAGATTCATTGGGAGAGTGCTTAGAAAATGTAGTCCATCAACAAAGGAGGTGGCTTACAAAACACTCGTTCGACCTATACTTGAGTATTGCTCATCAGTTTGGGATCCGTACCAGATCGGGTTGACGGAGGAGATAGAGAAGATCCAAAGAAGAGCGGCGCGTTTCGTCACAGAGTTATTTGGTAACCGTGATAGCGTTACGGAGATGTTTAATAAACTCAAGTGGCAGACTCTGCAAGAGGGGCGCTGTGCATCGCGGTGTAGCTTGCTTGCCAGGTTTCGAGAGGGTGCGTTTCTGGATGAGGTATCGAATATATTGCCTCCCCCTACTTATACCTGCCGAGGAGATCACGAATGTAAAATTAGAGAGATTAGAGCGCGCATGGAGGCTTTCAGACAGTCGTTTTTCCCGCGAACCATACGCGACTGGAACAGGAAAGGGAGGTAATGACAGTGGCACGTAAAGTGCCCTCCGCCACACACCGTTGGGTGGCTTGCGGAGTATAAATGTAGATGTAGATGTACCAGAGGATGCTGTCGTCTGTTCCGTGACGTAATCCAAGATGGCGGGCATGACAGCTGATGACGCAAGTACTGTTATCCAAGATGGCGGATTTTGGCGGGAAACAGAGTGTTCACCATGAGGTCTGTATCACCACCAGAGGGTGCTGTCGCCATTCCGTGATGTAATGCAAGATTGGGGCTATGATGTCACCTGTAAACACAAGTACCGTTATAAAAGATGGCAGGAAACTGTGTTCGCATCGAGGTCTGAATCTAGTACGTAGTACTGCCACCAGTGAGTGCTGTCGTCCATTCCGTGATGTAACCCAAGACGGTGGGGTAAAATGGCGGGATCAGTGTTGTCACTATGAGGTCTGGACTCAGTACACAGTACTGTCACCAGAGAGTGCTGTCATCTGTTCCGTGACACAACCCAATATGACTGTCTGTAGGGGGGAAATGACTCAGACTGCGCTTGGCTGCTGGAGAGAGGAAGGGGTGTACTTTATTAATTTTGGAACAACTTATTTAGGGATGGATTTGAGATAGTATATTTATCACACTGATACAAAACACACGCTCTGACATGCTTGGGGTCACGCCATACAGCCCACAGACCTGTAAACCACTCCTAAATAACGCCCTACAAACAACTCCTATATTACCGAAATAATTTCAGTACAGACATGCAAACTCCTCCTAAATAATGCAGTGCACTGATGTGCATACACAAAACCAACTTGAAAACCGTCCAAATGACACACAGCACAGCCTACAGACCAGCTCGCAAACTAATGAAACAGACAGGCAAACAACGTAAGCAGACACCGCCTGCCGCCCCCTGTCCACTGGACCACACAGGAGGCTATCGCACATGCATCCGGAAGTCGGGATGCACCGGCAACCCCGCGAAGTGACACACAGCTGCCTGTTTCAGTCCCGCAACCATGAGACAGCGATATCTCTTTCATACTTGAGACCTAAGAAATTCCTGTCGAAATACATGTTCACCGAGGCACCATTGCTGACGGGACCGTACATGAGTGAAGACCTATGTGCAGAGCACGACGACACCACCTCGAGCCAGCACCGGACACAAGCCAGTGGAAGCCACCACTCTCACGCCGCTGCTACCTGCAGTGAGCAGGTGAAAGTTGCTTCTATTTTTGGGTATACAGTTAGAGTTCTCTGAGTATTATACTGACGTCTGAGAACTACAACGCACGCTCATGTTGGTTCCATAAGCGAGAGACCTATGGACAGCACATGTGTTTTACCATTGCTGATGCAATACCTGGGGATACTAACATCACCGTATACCACATGGTGCATTGTTCCTAGTGTGACATGTGTCTAACCGTTCTTAACTGCCCAGCATGACTAACACATCGCTGTGATGTGCACGTGTGTAGCTACAAAGCACCACAGGTGCAACTAACAAGGTTCTCAATCTTATACTGATGTCACATGGCTATGTAAAATAAGAACCGAGTCGCCCTCTGGGAAATTGTATATTGTCCCAGAAATAGTTAACGCTCGCTTTCTTAATGTCTCAGCTCTATGCATGGAAATTCTTGCTCTAACAGAATCTGTTTACGAAAATAGCGCAAATGCATTCTTCCATTTGGACCTAACATAGCACCCAATCCATCACATGTTACCCTTCCTGCAATCAATATATGCAAACGTTCTCACCACTATGTAGAGACTCCTATATCCCAGCATAAAGGATGTCATATGCATGAATCGAGCAATATGACTGGCTCTTATCGAATTTACGCTCCAAATTATTGATGCCGCCGGTGTCGAAGCACTGTCTGCCTTTTCTTTCTTTCTGCAGACGCACCTTTCACTGGGAAAAACTATTTTACATAGATCGCCTTATTGCACTGACAATTAAACCCTGCAAAGTGCCCCTACATATGGTCAAATATGAAAGACTCGTACTCAATTACACTGCTCTCCCACTGAGGACAGGAGAATGAATTTTACTGTGTGAAACCGATCACCAACCCAGCAACATATAACTGTGTACCCTGTCGATGTAGTAAACATACAATTCCTATCCTGCACCATACAAAATCATCCCTTTTACGTCATTCGTACATATACCACAAAGACAGACAGCATCGTATATAACCCTCGCAGCACTACATATTTCCCTGCGAGGTCGGCGGTCATCCACCCCCGACAGGAAAGATGGCGCCGAATGAAAAGTGTAACGACACGTCTGTCTCTACCAAAAAGGAAAAAATCAGCGGTTCTACATGTAAGCAATGCAGAAAAGTGTGATAAATGGAATCTTATGCGTAAAGTGCAATTTTTGGCTTCATGAGAAATGCGCAAAAGTGAACCTGAAATTCATTAGTGACGAAGTTCCGTGGACATGCACCGACTGTTTGCAGTGGGAAACATCAGAACTTGTAAGTACCATAAAGTCAAAGAAGAAATAATTAGTGCTACAAAGTGATATCGGAACTCTCAAAAAAGAGATTCAGTCTCTGAAAGAAGAAAACGCAAAGCTAAAAAGTGAATCGGCAAGCTGCGTATGTGGAAACCCATTACAGAACAAAACAAACAAATGTGAGGACTCTTTTGTGCAAACTCCGTTCGCGAGCAAAAAACAAAGCCGTGAAAACTTACATGTGCATATTCCGGCAAAAACAGCGACAGAAAGTGAAACATGTGGACATTCAATAAACTCCCGCGTGCAAACTCCGTTATTGGGAAGTAAACAAACCTATGTAAACTCGCATATGCAAATCCCAGTAAAAACAGTGACGGAAAACGATTCGTGCGGTAAATCTGTAAGCAAATACGAGGGCGGTTCAGAAAGTAACCTCCGATTGGTCACAGTGCAGGTTGTGGGGGGAGTAGCGACGCCATCTGTGCGTTCACGCACTCAACAGGTCAGTCGGCATCAAGCCATGGTCGAGTGAACGTCGTACCTGCGCTAGTTTAGTTTTTGTGGCAGTTTGAAATGTGTGCTGCAATAGAAAACCCCGCCAAATGTGAAGTGCGTGCTGTCATAAGGTTTTTTTACAGCCAAAGGATATTCTGCAGCAGCTATTCATCGTGAGCTTTGTGCCGTGTACGGACCAAGAGTTATGAGTGAAGGAGTTGTCCGTGAATGGGTACGTTTATTTAAAAGTGGACGAGAAAACGTTCATGATGAAGAGAGGAGTGGTAGACCATCATTGGTGACTAACGAACTCGTTCAGACAGTTGATGCAAAAGTTCGTGAAAATCGACGTTTCTCAATGTTGGAGTTGTCTACTGGTTTTCCACAGATTTCTAAGACTCTCTTGTACGAGATAGTGACAGCAAGATTGGGTTACCGTAAGTTCTGTGCACGATGGGTGCCCAAAATTCTTACCGACCACCACAAAACTCAAAGAATGGCCTCTGCATTAGACTTTCTGTCACGTTATGAGGACGAAGGAGAACCATTGTTAAACAGAATCGTGACCGGTGACGAAACCTGGATTAAGTACGTGAACCCTGAGACAAAAGAACAATCAAAGATGTGGGCACATTCAAATTCGCCTACCAAACCAAGAGAAGCCTCGCAAGATTTTTCTGCCAGAAAACTGATGGCAACGGTGTTTTGGGATGCCAAAGGGGTGTTGTTGGTTGAATTCATGGAACGTGGTACGACCATTAATCAAGACGTGTACTGTGAAACAATAAAAAAGTTACGACGGGCTATACAGAACAAACACCATGGTATGCTGACTTCCGGTATCGTTTTTTTGCACGATAACGCCCGTCCTCACTCTGCTCGCAGAACAACGGCCCTTCTTGAGTCCTTCAAGTGGGACGTTATCAACCATCCACCTTACAGCCCAGACCTGGCGCCAAGTGATTATCACCTCTTCATGCATTTGAAGAAATGGCTCGGGTCACAGCGGTTTGATGTAGAGATGGGCAAAACTGTTCTTTTCAGAGATTGGATCAGAACTGTTCACTCCCTGAAATGAATTAGCTGTTTTTCATGACTCACCACTCATTTACAAAAGAAAATAAATGAAAGGCACATTGCCCTTTAAACTTGGTTTATTCCAGTACTATACCTGTATTTTGATCTTATTTGATCCTATTTTGAAGTAACATAGATAATGAGTAAGAATTTTGTATTGTTTATTGAAATTTCCACGATATGACAAAGTTTTTGATTATTGATTTATTTTGCACTAGCGTGGTTTTTTGGGTGATCGGAAAATGTTGTAACTTGAGATTTACATTAACAATATATTTGGCTATAATGTATTAAAATTTCATTAACCTCATACAAATACATCGCAAGCCATATATTTTTCCTTTCGAAGACGCCTAAAATCGCAAAATCCGTACCAGAATAAGAAAAAAAATATAAATTTGACTGTAAAACGAAAGTGCTGCATATAGCCTTACGCAGAATAAAACAAGGAAAATATTGGTGTATCACATTTTGCGATACGTTTATCGGTTCGCTCATAATTAAAGCGTAAATTCGAGTGTCCATAATAAAAATCCTATAGTAAGAGTAGTCATCAGGAACCTAATCTAATCAGTTTAAACAAATAAAAATAAAATAAAAACAATTGATGTATACATAACATAATAATGTAATATACATAGCGGTATTACTATGAAGAACAATATCCAGTGGGGACAAACTCCGATGCAGAGGCGCTGAGTCGAGCAGGTCGAGCCGCGAGCTGTATTACTGCGTGAGCTGACACCGCAGAGACCAGAGTGACACCAGAGTCGCTTTGCTCGACGCTCTGGCTAGAGTCGTGACGGTGGGGTGAGCGTTGAGCGGGCGAGTTCCGAGGGTGGGGGGAGCTCACCCGCTCCGAGACAAATCGTCCGCTCCCTTGCGAGCAGGTTTTTGCAAGTAGTTCCTATGTTATCCGCTAGGTGGCTCTCTGTCCTGTTGCTGGCATCAACTGCCCAGACGTGCGACTGAAACGATCGCCGACAGAGTGCGATGCGAAGTTAAGCTGCGCCAGACACTGCACAGTGCACACGGCAGACGACGCACAGAGACGGCCCGACATATGTGAAACACAAAATCCAATGGGGCACTGCACAATGCAGGCAGCCAAGGTAGAAGCAGGGCAGAGGCCGGCGCTGGCTGTGTTGTGTGGCGTGCACTGTGCTCTGACCAGCAGAGGCGCTGCTGATATGCTCCGTCTCTCTCTCTCTCTCTCTCTCTCTCTCTCTGCCTGGGAAACGTTTGGAGCTACCGTTCTTTTTTTCTGAATCACTGATTGTTCACTCCTTTGAAAGATTGAACTCTATGAATTAGTTCAAGAGCGGATCCCCCATCTCTAGTTTGATGACGACGAAGAGCTCAAAGATGCGGTCACAGGCTGGCTCCAGGCACAAGCGGGTGATTTTTATGCAGAAGGAATTTCAAAGCTTGTGAAGAGATACGATAAGTGCCTCAATCGCTATGGAGACTATGTAGAAAAATAGTGCAAAGATGTAGTTGTAAGATGTATATATTAAAATATTTTTATTTAACTTGGTGTATTTTTTTAAATCAACCGGAGGTTACTTTCTGAACAGCCCTCGTATAAGTGGAAAACTGTGACGTATAAGAAAAAAGATAAATGTGAAAGAAATCCAGCAAAACAGATCGACAAAAGTGATTTCTTTGTTATCGGCGATTCCATGTTAAGAAATGTAGTGGTTCCGAACTGTAAAGTCGATGTTCGCCCTGGAATCCGACCACAGCAGATTGTGAAACATTTCAACAACATTAGGAACATGGAAAAATCCAACCAAAACAACAATGATTCCAACACAAATTTTAAAGGCGTGATAATTCACGTACGGACAAACTCTATTAGAAGCAGCAGACAAGAAGAAATCATAAATGATATTCGTAATGTAATTCGGTCAGCCAAAGGTTTGTTTACAAGCTCCAGATTTGTTATCAACGTAATTCTACAAAGAAGATCGGTGAGTAACGCGTATACAAACAAAATAAACACTGGCATTAGGGAACAGTGCGACGAACTTGGTGTAGTATTTGTTGACCCAAATAAATTTCTCGACGACAAATGTCTGGGTAGGGATGGCCTGCACCTAAACAGACTAGGTGCAATGAATTTCAGTAAAATGCTCCTGGATTTATGTAAAATTATCAAAAATAAGGGAAACTGATACGGTCTGCAGGGGGTGACTATCCAAGAATACCATATGCAAACAAAAAACGTGAGTGTAATCATCAAAAGGAAGCAGTTGAACCAAAACAGAACGACATTAAAACGAAAAAAAGTGGGATTGCAAATAGTGCTGGAAAAAATTACTTAACAGTTGTTCACCAAAATATATGTTCCCTAGCAAATAAGACCCAACAGCTAGAAGTGGAGCTGGAGTTTACAGAGTGCTCAGTTGTTTGTCTCACTGAGCATTGGTGCAATGAGGCTGAAATTAATCAGTTAGTCTTGCAGTCTTATAATTTAGCATGTGCATACTGTAGGACTTCTATGAAGTGTGGAGGGTGTTGTATTTATGTAAAACAAAATTATCAATATAAGACCAGAAGCGATTTATGTGTAATCAGTGAAGAGCAACATTTTGAACTGGCAGCAGTTGAAATCAGGGACCAATACAGGTGTAGGAATTTGATTATCTTATGTATATACAGATCTCCTAGTGGAGACTTCAATATCTTTTTCTCCAAACTTAATCATGTTCTTGACAAGATATCCACTCCAAAGAACCACATTCTCATATGTGGAGACCTAAATGTGGATAAACTGAATCCTGATTCTACATGGGACTCATTACAAAGTCTTGCTCAAAGTTTCAATTTAGTTCCAATGGTTAACAGTGCAACCAGAATAACAAAATACTCAAAGACAGCTGTTGATCAGGTATTAACAGATTTAGGCAAAGTTAACTGTGAGGTGGTGGTAACAGAACTAGGATTATCTGATCACTCAGCTCAAATCATTAATATAAAAGTGGCTCCAGAAGAAACAAAGAAAATGCATATTTACAGACGAATTTTTTCTAAAAAAAATAGACATGAGTTTGCCAAACAGATAGCAGGACAAACATGGGACTCAGTATACTCAGAGGTAGATGCAAATGAAAAATTCAAAAATTTCATGACATTGTTTAAATTAAATTTTGAAGAAACATTTCCTAAAGTATTATGTCCATTATCAACAGCAGGAAAAAGCAAGTGGGTCACAAAAGGAATCAAAAAATCATCTGAAACACTAAAGTACCTGAGCTCCATTAAACACAGCCAAACTAATCCTGCTTTCTCACTCTTTTATAAAAGATATAGGAAAACATATAGGAAAATATTGCTTGCAGCAAAGAGAGCTCATAACTCCAAAATAGTGCACTTTGCTGAAAACAGAAATAAGGCAGTATGGAAGATTGTGAAGCAGGAAACTGGTACCAGGAAAATGAATCTGTCAAACTTGAAAATCAAAGAGGAAGGGACTCTAATAAAAGACCCAATATATTTGGCAAACTATATAAATGATTATTTTAGTAGCATAGGAATAAAATTACAGGAAAATTTTCAAATGGTTCAAATGGCTCTGAGTACTATGGGACTTAACTACTGTGGTCATCAGTCCCCTAGAACTTAGAACTACGTAAACCTAACTAACCTAAGGACATCACACACATCCATGCCCGAGGCAGGATTCGAACCTGCGACCGCAGCAGTCGCGCGGTTGCGGACTGCGCGCCTAGAACCGATAGACCACTGCGGCCGGCGGAAAATTTTCAAACAGCCCCTCAGGTCAAAAAGCCAAATAATGGTGTATCACACTCAATGGTGTTATTCCCTACAACACAGGAAGAAGTCTATAAAGCAGTCAGCAAACTGAGAAACAAATACTCAGCTGGTCTGGATGAAGTCCCCATTTTTATAATTAAGGACTGTATCAAGAGCCTACTTCCACCTTTAGTTGATATTATAAATCAATCATTCAAGCAGGGCTACTTTCCAGACTATTTAAAATATGCGAAATTACTACCACTCTTCAAAAAAGGTGATGCAGGAATAATTGAAAATTATAGACCAATTTCTCTACTCTCATGCTTTGCAAAAATATTAGAAACTATTATGAAAGATAGGCTAATGAATTATTTAAATAAATACAACTTACTGTCTGTTGACCAGTTTGGATTTCGATCAGGGAAAAGCACAGAATCAGCAACAGCACACCTCACAAAACACATTCTAGAAGCATTAGATAAAGGGAACTACACAACGGCTATATTTCTTGATATAACTAAAGCGTTTGATACAGTAGACCACAACATATTGTTAAATAAGTTAGATGAGCTTGGAATAAGGGGACTTGTGAACAAATGGTTCCAGTCATATCTAAAAAATAGGAGACAGATAACTGAAATCTCACACATTTCAAGTTGCTCAAACTATATTGTAAAGTATACTTCAGACCCAAATTATGTAAATATAGGTGTCCCACAGTGTAGTGTCCTTGGCCCAGTACTATTCCTCATTTACATAAACGACTTCCCACAGAGCATCAAGCATGGACAAACAATATTGTTTGCAGATGACTCAAATGTTCTAATCAGTGAGAAATCACCAGATGCACTAAAAGAAAAAGCCAAACAAACACTAAACAGTGTATGTGAGTGGGCATCCAATAATAATCTAACACTAAATCTTAAAAAAACAAATGCTGTTAACTTCTATGTCTGCAAAAAACCACACTATAACAACTTTAAGTTAAACAATGAAACTATAGAATGTGTAGACTACACAAAATTTATTGGTATGCATGTTGACAGTCAGTTAAAGTGGGAAGAACATATTAAAATACTTAGTAACAGAATCGCTACAGCATGCTATGCTCTGAGAATTCTGACTGCAGTTTGTGATACTACATGTGTCAGATCTGTATATTTTTCTTATATCCACTCTGTTATTACCTATGGAATAATATTTTGGGGAGTCAACAGTAAAAATATTCAAATAGTTTTCAAATTACAGAAAAGAGCAATTCGTATAATAACCAAGAGTGGCAGTAGGGCTCACTGTCTTGAACATTTCCAAAAGCTGGAAATCGTAACTGTCCCCTGTGAATACATTTTTCGAAGTGTTACGTATGTAAAAAAAAAAAAATATTGACCGCTATATGAAAAATTCTTTAGTACACAGCTATGAAACTAGAAACCAATACAATCTGCATCTAGAGAGGAAAAATAAAGTTAAAACTCAGCAGAGCTTGTTGTACAATGCTGTTAAATTATATAATAAATTACCCCAAAAAATAAAAGATATTGACACAATCGGACAGTTCAAAACAAAACTAAATTTTTTTTTATTAAATAAAAGTTATTACGCAGTAATGGACTATCTGAATTAAAACATGTAGTGTAATTAAAGTAGTCTGCATTGTAATACATGAGGAAATAATTATAATATGAAATCAAAAATTGTACAGTACTATAAGAAAATTACAAATCACACAAGGATATAAAACTAATTTAAGATACCTCAAAAAGTGTGTAAATACAAATTTTATGTGTATAATTGTAGGTATATTGTATTGTATATGATTTTGCTGACGAAATCCGCACAATGTAAATTGTTACATGGATTAATAAAGAAATCAATCAATCAATCAATCAAACCAGAGCGCCCTCAGCGGCTCGAAGTCACTCTCAGAACTGTTCTACAAATTTGGGCTCGCTTCCTCTCGGCGCAAACGCGATACTGTTTCTGGTCTGGACCTGCTTGCTTGCTCACTTCCTACACCCATCTCCAGACTCGGGGATTACAAGAACACATGTATTTTCGCATGGTTTGCCATAATATTATACCATTTTTTCGGTATTTCTCGATATCAAGCACACGGCTGCATCCTACCGACCACTTGTGCAACATAATTCCCAAGTTATAGAATGGAAATTATTTCTCTACAAATCTGAAACTTTGGCTAGGTGGAGTATGCTCTAGACCACTGAGTAACTAGAAACTTGTCCTGTTTGCGAAGACCTTTACGTAAGAACTCGAAACAAATAGAGGCAACTGATATTTCCAATCACGAATACTGATGTCCGTAATGTAACAGATTCCAAATCATCCCTATAATTTACAAAGTCAACTAATGTGTTTCTCATGTCTAGAAAACTCGGCAAATGTGTTTTTCACCTGCTAGATGCACACGCCACAATCGATGTTCCCTCAACTAACGAAAGGCGCAAAATGTACAGAAGCAGTCAACTGAACAATCTACATGGGAGGGAATAACTGTCCAGTGTAAACACACATCCATTTTCAATCTTCTCACATTTCCACGCGATCATGAAAGAGGCCCAACACATACTAAGTATCAGTTCGCTATTCTGCTGTCTAGAGGACGACACAGTTAACTCAGCTACATTCCTGCATTCCAGCACATATGTGCATTCGGACAGCTCCTGCCGTTAGCTGGTAACGTGAATCATTCCCACTACAGGCCACACATAGATGGAATCATCCTAGAAAACCGGTCACATAAGTATTTAACATTATACTTGCAATTAAGTGTTACGATTGCGGTTTCAGTTGATTGACATTTGACAGTGAGCGAAATATCGTAAATATATCCTGCTGATGGCCGTGGCTCTGGAAATAGAAATATCTCTACCATTCTTATGACTTGACATATCTTCACTCGTTTTCACAGTATTCCACAGTCATCTCCTTTGCACATGTCTGAACAGAAACACATACTTTATTAGCCTGATGCTCAAGGTGAAGCTGTCACGAATCCCCTACTACCCGATCGCAGCAATCACTGTATATTACTGTCACAAGTGGTCTTTGTTCTACAAGTGTAGACAAATATCCATGTTAAAAGCTATACTTGCTTTATTAATCGAGGTACGATATTACCTCTGAATGAGGTGGTTTTTTGTCCAGACAAATACCGAGATGGGTATTGCTGGAGTGTATATTATCATACCACCAGCCCGGTTACACGTAGCCCATGATGCAACCTCATGATAAAATTGTTGAATTTTGAAAGTGATTCGGCTAAGGAACGTGGTATGAAACCGCTATCTGCAACTCCCTCACACCGCTAGATATTTCTACAGTATTTGTAATGTATTCTGTCTCGATACGATGTCAGACCCCCCCATGAACCATGGACCTTGCCGTTGGTGGGGAGGCTTGCGTGGCTCAGCGATACAGATGGCCGTACCGTAGATGCAAGCACAACGGAGAGGTATCTGTTGAGAGGCCAGACAAACATGTGGTTCCTGAAGAGGGGCAGCAGTCTTTTCAGTAGTTGCAGGGGCAACAGTCTGGATGATTGACTGATCTGGCCTTCTAACATTAACCAAAACGGCCTTGCTGTGCTGGTACTGCGAACGGCTGAAAGCAAGGGGAAACTACAGCCGTAATTTTTCCCGAGGACATGCAGCTTTACTGTATGATTAAATGATGATGGCGTCCTCTTGGGTAAAATATTCCGGAGGTAAAATAGTCCCCCATTCGGATCTCCGGGCTGGGACTACTCAAGAGGACGTCGTTATCAAGAGAAAGAAAACTGGCGTTCTACGGATCGGAGTGTGGAATGTCAGATCCCTTAATCGGCAGTACAAGTTTATATGCCACCTAGCTCTGCAGATGATGAAGAAATTGATGAAATGTATGACGAGATAAAAGAAATTATTCAGGTAGTGAAGGGAGACGAAAATTTAATAGTCATGGGTGACTGGAATTCGTCAGTAGGAAAAGGGAGAGAAGGAAACATAGTAGGTGAATATGGATTGGGGGGAAGAAATGAAAGAGGAAGCCGCCTTGTAGAATTTTGCACAGAGCATAACTTAATCATAGCTAACACTTGGTTCAAGAATCATAAAAGAAGGTTGTATACTTGGAAGAATCCTGGAGATACTAAAAGGTATCAGATAGATTATATAATGGTAAGACAGAGATTTAGGAACCAGGTTTTAAATTGTAAGACATTTCCATGGGCAGATGTGGATTCTGACCACAATCTATTGGTTATGAACTGCAGATTGAAACTGAAGAAACTGCAAAAAGGTGGGAATTTAAGGAGATGGGACCTGGATAAACTGAAAGAACCAGAGGTTGTAGAGAGTTTCAGGGAGAGCATAAGGGAACAATTGACAGGAATGGGGGAAAGAAATACAGTAGAAGAAGAATGGGTAGCTCTGAGGGATGAAGTAGTGAAGACAGCAGAGGATCAAGTAGGTAAAAAGACGAGGGCTAATAGAAATCCTTGGGTAACAGAGGAAATATTGAATTTAATTGATGAAAGGAGAAAATATAAAAATGCAGTAAATGAAGCAGGCAAAAAGGAATACAAACGTCTCAAAAATGAGATCGACAGGAAGTGCAAAATGGCTAAGCAGGGATGGCTAGAGGACAAATGTAAGGATGTAGAGGCTTGTCTCATGAGGGGTAAGATAGATACTGCCTACAGGAAAATTAAAGAGACCTTTGGAGAAAAGAGAACCACTTGCATGAATATCAAGAGCTCAGATGGCAACCCAGTTCTAAGCAAAGAAGGGAAAGCAGAAAGGTGGAAGGAGTATATAGAGGGTTTATACAAGGGCGATGTACTTGAGGACAATATTATGGAAATGGAAGAGGATGTAGATGAAGATGAAATGGGAGATAAGATACTGCTTGAAGAGTTTGACAGAGCACTGAAAGACCTGAGTCGAAACAAGGCCCCGGGAGTAGACAACATTCCATTAGAACTACTGACGGCCTTGGGAGAGCCAGTCCTGACAAAACTCTACCATCTGGTGAGCAAGATGTATGAGACAGGCGAAATACCCACAGACTTCAAGAAGAATATGATAATTCAAAAATGGTTCAAATGGCTCTGAGCACTATGGGACTCAACATCTTAGGTCATAAGTCCCCTAGAACTTAGAACTACTTAAACCTAACTAACCTAAGGACATCACACACACCCATGCCCGAGGCAGGATTCGAACCTGCGACCGTAGCAGTCCCGCGGTTCCGGACTGCAGCGCCAGAACCGCTAGACCACCGCGGCCGGCTATGATAATTCCAATCCCAAAGAAGGCAGGTGTTGACAGATGTGAAAATTACCGAACTATCAGTTTAATAAGTCACAGCTGCAAAATACTAACGCGAATTCTTTACAGACGAATGGAAAAACCGGTAGAAGCGGACCTCGGGGAAGATCAGTTTGGATTCCGTAGAAATGTTGGAACACGTGAGGCAATACTAACCCTACGACTTATCTTAGAAGAAAGATTAAGGAAAGGCAAACCTACGTTTCTAGCATTTGTAGACTTAGAGAAAGCTTTTGACAACATTGGCTGGAATACTCTCTTTCAAATTCTGAAGGTGGCAGGGGTAAAATACAGGGAGCGAAAGGCTATTTACAGTTTGTACAGAAACCAGGTGGCAGTTATAAGAGTCGAGGGGCATGAAAGGGAAGCAGTGGTTGGGGAAGG